>NC_136064.1:142705311-143940595 GCF_964261635.1 Lissotriton helveticus
CAATCTTGGTGCTGTGGTTGGTGTGGAATCCAGATTGTGAGGCGTCAAGGATGGAGTTCTATTCAGCGTGAACCCGATCCTTGACAGAGTGGTCACCTGGGCATTTACAAGTCTCTATGTGACTTTGGCAGTGAAGGGGAGGAGAGAGATGGGTCTGTAGTTTTTTAGGTCTGTGTCAGGCATTGGCTTCTTGAGGAAGTTTCACCTCCACCCGCTTCCAGTCGTCTAGGAAGATGCCAGATCTGAAGGAGGCATTGATAGTCCATCCTAGTTCATGTGCAATGGCAGCGACGGCCCTGTGGAATTTGTGCAGCGGGCAGGGATCCATTGGGGCCCCTGGGTGGGTTTTCTTCATGGTCTGCGGTGGCAGGGTGGGGGTGGTTCTCTGAAGTTGTTGTAGAGGGCCGGGATAATCAGATGGAAGTCGGAGCTGAGGTTGTCACAGAGTTCCTGGGAAGGTATGATGTATGTGGCTTCACAGGGAGTTTGGTGAACTGCTGTATGATGTTGAAAAGTTTCTTGGTCTTGGCCACGTTGTTTTGGACTTTCAGGCACATTCATCAAAGGAAAAACCGGTCGCAAATGGGCAGATTCTCAGAATCCGCCCCTTTGTGACCGGTATTTTTGCATTTTGGATGCTTCATCCCAAATGCAAAAATTGCAATTTAAGGAATCTCTAAATTGCGATTCTTTAAATTGGGATTGCATTTCAGGAATCCCAAATTGAGATTCCTTAAATGCAATGCATAAAAGTTTAAAAAATATCGATTTCACTAATAGGAGTATCAAATTACCATGATGTTGAACTTCATGGTAATTTGCAAAAACTTTAAAAAATGCACATTTGTGCATTTTTTAAAGTTTCATGTTGTGCACACACAGGTCATGTGTGTGTGCAACATATGTGCAGAGATCAATTTCAGGGGTGCAACAGGGTCTCATTTTGACACCCTTGCACCCTTGAAATTGCATGAGCAATTTGCTAGTACCTACTGGTCATGCAATCTCCAATTCATTCCTATGGGCCTGGAGGCCGATAGGAATGAATGGGACAGCATTCCTTAATTGCGACTAGCAATTTGCAGATCTATGAACCTTGAGTCTCTGGCTGGTTGCCAGGTGTACAAGTATGCTAACTGCAAGGCTGGGTGCAGCTAAAAATTCCAATGAGGAAACTCGTCAGCCCCATCTTTTGTGTGTGAAGCATTCCTTTATGGGATATCTCGTTGTGAGAAGGACCCTGTACTCACCCGGATACGGGAGGGACCACAGTCACGGGTACGAACTACGTCATCCATCAGTGGATCACCACGTCCCTATTCCTCTCCCGTGTTTTCACAGGAGAAAGCCAAACGCCGGCAGGACCTGGAAGTTCCGCCCCGTGCCCTGGAAGAGCCGAGCACGAACCACTGAAAGGCACGCAGGGTCAGAGTTCAGAGAGGGTGAGCGCGGAAGGAGGAACAGAACGCCGGAGCACCGAGGACGTGAATAGAGAAGATGCGAGACCCGGTTGGACTGAAGACGCGAGACCCGGTTGGACTGAATACGCGGGACCCGGTTGGACTAGTGAAGACGCGGGACCCGGTGGAGACCCAGAAGACGCGGGACCCGATTCGGAGGACTGCAGACTTGAGAACGGAGAGGAAAGCTGGTCGGAGGACTGGTGGTGTCCGGAGGAGGCTGGAAGGCGGCCGTGACTTAGGAGAGTTACGGCGGGAGCCGGTGAGTGTAACTGGCTCGGGGTCACCCATGTACAAGAGGGGGGGGGTTTGAGTAGACCATAGAGGGAGGGCAGAACACTGAGTGTTGGTAGTCGGGCACACTGTTCCTTCGAATCCCTGCACGTTTTTGCACAGTGTTCCTTCGCCACGTCACTGCACGTGAATGCACATCATTTACCTATCTGTCTTAGTCACCTAAAGAAAAGGCGTACTCCTGACAACCCTATCACTGCAAGAAAGTTCAGTTCTTGAATCCCACTGGTCAATACAGAAAAAAACACAATGGTGTGGTGATGGGAAGAAAGTATTAGTGTAACAAAACATCATTCTGACGGTTCCCCTATTATTTATTTCGTTCTTCTATGAGCCTCCGGAGAGACCATTCCAGTCCGGAAGAGCAAGCGGGATAGCAAACATCTTTATCAAACCCTGCTTCCAGCTCATCCCAAGAATCATCAGAGGAAGAAGAACAAACCCTTGGCCAACCTATTCTATCCCATTCTGTTATCAATAAACCCCTTTCTAAACCATTATTGCAGCCTCCACGCCTGTTTATCAAGCATGCGCTCCCACACTCGTGTACACCAGATCCTTGATTAAACACAGGGCAAGATTCAGCGATTTTGTGTCCCTTCATAACCCTGATTGGGTATTCATCCCCGAAACCTGGGCCAGAGATTGCTCAGGGCCTGATCTGGTGGAGGCCATCAGTTCCGGGTATGCCCTGTCCAGACTTGATAGGGAAGGGAGGATAAGGGGGGTTTAGGAGTACTCTATAAAGACATCTATTCATGCTCCACTGAGGCCCTCACCTCTCCCTCAGATCCCTATCAGGCCCTGTATTTCTCTTTGAAGGTCCCACCCACCTAAGGTTTTGCCAAAGTAGTCACCTACCGGCCTCCTGGACCCTGAGCAATGTTCAATCAGGATTTCAGTAATCGAATAGAGCCCCATCTAGCAAGATCTAATATCACTCTCATGGGTGATTTTAACTTTCATTTGGAAAAAACTCTGTGCTGAAACACAGGTTTTCTTAGAAACTATGGACTCTTGTGGTCTTCTTCAGCTGGTGAGGAGCCACACTCATACAGCAGGACACATTTTGGATGGGATCTTCTCTAATGATTCTATGATAGAGGTGAATGATCCTATCCCACTCTCCTGATCTGATCATTATGCCATCCCATTCCTTCTGCAAATTGCAGTATCTCACCTAGATCCTATTTTAAGAGTAGGGTAGAGATGAAGAGAAGATTTAGGCGCATAAATAAGGAGGACTTTCTTAATAAACTTAGCAATTATTGCGACCTCCCTTACTTGGATGTTAACTCAATCTACGACGATTTTTCCAACTGGCTTTTGGTGGCCTTGGACTCTCGTGCCCCCCTTAAGGAGCAACATGTGGCAAGAAAACACCCTTCGGCCACCTGGTTCACTGAAAGGCAGAGAAAGATTAGACAGGTATTCCGACACCAGGACAGAAAATGGCACCTGTCTTACTTCATTTGAAAGGGATCTGTACAAACTTAGATTGAGGGAATATATAGCTATTGATGAGGAAAAGGTTTCTTATTACTCTAAGATGACGGTATCCATAAAATCCCAAAGGGAACTTTTCACTGTGATTAATACCCTCCTAGCCCCCACTGCCACTAATAACACCGAGGTTTCCCAGGATTTTGGTGTTGGCATGTTTTTTATGCCAAAAACTATCCTCCTTGGAGATGTCCAATGCTGGAGGATCAAAGCAAGATCTTCCATCGGATCCTCTGGTAGCTCCTCTGAAGGATTGCCTCCTTTCCTCCTATGCTTCAAGAGGACACTGAGCGGATGCTAATTGGAATCAGGTCTGGTTCTCCCTTTGAGCCCTGTCCCCTGAAGATCCTGAAACTGGGAATGGAGGTTATTGCCCCACCTTTAACTTCAATCTTTAATGCTGTCTTGACCTCAGGCCAGTATCCCACCACGTGGAAAACTGCAGCGGTTAAACCTCTTTTAAAGAAGCCTTCTCTGGACCCTGTGGAACTAAAGAACAACCACCCTATTGCCTGTCCCGGCAAAAATCTTGGGAACATCTGTACCTACATCTTAGTACTTATTTGGAGAATCATCAGCTGCTCGATGGCTCGCAAATGTGTTCAGAAGTGAGCACAGTACCGAGACGGCGTTAACCGTTGTATTCAACAACATTCAACAACAGGTTGACGCTGGTCATACCACCTTACTGATCCTTCTGAACCTGATGGCAGCCTCCAATACCATCTCTCTCGTTACATTGGCAGGGAGGCACCCAGATTGAGAGCCTTGCCCTTAACCAGCTTAAATCCTTCCTTATGGAACGGTCACAATGAGTTAGGATGGACCAATTCTTCTCTGCTCCTAAACAGTTGTTCTGTGGAGTCCCCCAGGGAACCTCATTGAGTCCTACCCTTTTTAATATTTATGTAGCCCCGCTTGCCAGGGTTGTAAGATCTTTCGCCTAGAAGTGTTATCCTATGCTGACGACACTCAAATCATGATTAGCATCACTGAGAGTGTCGATGCCTCAGCAGCAAACTTTCAAAACTGCATGCAGGCGGCGGCTTCATGGATGGTAGAGAACTATCTAAGGCTAAATAGGGATAAAACTGAGATCTTAATTTTTGGAGACAAACAGGAGATTTTGACTGAGGCCTGGTGGACAGATACGCTTGGATCCTGCCCTTGCCCTGGCCTCTGTGCCAAAAATCATGGCATCAGAGTGGACACCTCCCTCTCTCTGGGCCCCCAAAATAAACAGAACAGTTTCAACCTGCTTTGGGATGATAACAACTCTCAAAAAGATCTTTCAATTTCTCTCCCTCCACTCACGGAAACAGGCAGTGGTGGCCCTTGTACTGTCTAGATTAGATTACTGCAATGCCCTTTATGTAGAGGTAAATAAGGGGATCCTACATTGACTCCAACTTGTGCAAAATGCCGCTGCAAGGCTGGTGATTCCGCTCTGTGTCGGCTACCATCAGATGAATGTGGTATGGGTCACGCACTCCTCCTTGTGTCAAACTGTATGGTTGTGGTGTGCTTCAAGGATATCACCCCCTGACGAGAAGGTGTAGTAATCCAATTCAGTCAGTGGCACCTCAGATAAGTGCCAACTCCTTGAGCACAACCTTACATTAAATGAAAAATTTTAATCTTTGAACCAAAGTTGCATAGAAGCGTTGTCCATGTTTAATTCACAAGCCTTAAATTACATCCATTATCCAATCTCATTCGAATGAATTATATATTCAATCCATTGTTGCATTTATGCATTTTCACAGTTTCCCTCCCGATGCATTTCGGACCTCAGTCCTTCGTCAGGGGAATCCTAAAAAGACAATGACATCGTCTAAGAATTGTACCCCGAGGTTCATTAAACCTATTTACATCAAAATTATAAAAATAAACTATAGTGCTCAACCCATGATAAAAGGTTGCAATGTTATCGTTAAGCTGAATCATTCTGTTAAATTAATCACCGTGCTGGTTCCCCATGAAACCATAAAATAATACTCATTGAAGTCGTGATAAATCAACCAGTTCCAGAGTGCCCAGTGCCTGATAGACGGTGCTAATATCCAATTACACAACATACAATCGCGTGCCCTGTGCCTGATATGTTCAATAAGGTGCCCTAAAGCAAAGATGCAAACATGCAAGAAAATTGTTTGAAACAGCTTTTATATTTTACAAAGAAGGAAATTAGTCAAAGGCTTCACGCCAGTACCTTAATACGTTACCACCGGGCACAGCGGATACCCAGGGGGCTCCGCATCCCGCTAAAGCCACTCCTGTGCAGGAACAGCTCTAAATTTGTGGAAAGATGGTACGCCATCTTAAACAAATGCTCTTTAGATTTAATTTTGTTAATTGTTGATGAATTATCCCAGTGCCCTATCAGGCACTGGGCACTCTGGAACTGGTTGATTTATCACGACTTCAATGAGTATTATTTTTTGGTTTCATGGGGAACCAGCACGGTGATTAATTTAACAGAATGATTCAGCTTAACGATAACATTGCAACCTTTTATCATGGGTTGAGCACTATAGTTTATTTTTATAATTTTGATGTAAATAGGTTTAATGAACCTCGGGGTACAATTCTTAGACGATGTCATTGTCTTTTTAGGATTCCCCTGACGAAGGACTGAGGTCCGAAATGCATCGGGAGGGAAACTGTGAAAATGCATAAATGCAACAATGGATTGAATATATAATTCATTCGAATGAGATTGGATAATGGATGTAATTTAAGGCATGTGAATTAAACATGGACAACGCTTCTATGCAACTTTGGTTCACAGATTAAAATTTTTCATTTAATGTAAGGTTGTGCTCAAGGAGTTGGCACTTATCTGAGGTGCCACTGACTGAATTGGCTACCATCAGATGCCTGCACTGGCTTCCATTGGGTCGAAGAATTGTGTTTAAAGCACTGTGCCTGGTGCACAAGGCCTTTTACAATATGAGGTCAGGAGGCATTAAAAATTGTTTTGGAGATATGTCCCCGGCAAGCAGCTAAGATCTGCCAGCAAGAATCTGGTGACAGTTCCCAGGTTCGGGAAATCCAGAAGGGAGGAGGGCCTTTTCGCTGGCTGGAGTCAATTTGTGGAATTTCCTTCCCCCTTCAATTTCGGCTCTGTAAATTCATTCCTCATTCCATAAGGTTTTGAAGACCTGGCTCTTCACCAGCTTGAATCTGTAAGCCCTTTTACCTATGGACATCTCTGATCCTGATCCCTTTCCACAGCGCCTTAATGCCCATGGGCTAAGTATGCTCTTTATAAAGCTTATATTCATTCATTCATTCATTCATTCAGAGTTGGTGTCGGTCGTGGTGCTGGGAGGGTCTTAGAGGAGGGTGATGTTGAGGAGTTCCTCTGTGACCTTGCTCCAATTCCTTTGTGACGGGCGCGGGCAGGTTTGGGTTTGGTGGTGGTGTTCAAGGTGAAGTGGACGCAGTGGTGGTCAGTCAAGTGGGGCTGGGTGGTGAGGCTGAAAGGGATGTTTGTTCCTCCTGTGAAGATAGGGTCGAAGGTGATTCCAGCTC
Organism: Lissotriton helveticus; assembly: GCF_964261635.1. NCBI lineage: Eukaryota > Metazoa > Chordata > Amphibia > Caudata > Salamandridae > Lissotriton > Lissotriton helveticus. The sequence goes on from NC_136064.1 coordinate 142,712,106, forward strand.
TGTGAGTGGGTGTGTTGACCAGCTGCTTTAGTCCGAGGTTGGGGAGGTTATCGAGGAGAGTGGTGGAGTCGGCGTTGTTGCGGGTATCAAGGTTGAAGTTGAGGTCTCCGAGTAGAATGTAGTCTGTGGAGGTTATGGCGTGGGGTGCGGCGAGCTCTGTGATGGTAGTTGTAGACTGGGTGCAAGTTCCCGGCGGTCTGTAGATGACGGTGCCGCATAGCGTGGTCCTTGGGCTGCTTGGGATCAGGAAGTGGAGGTTGAAGTCGGGGTCAATCATGCTGGAGGTGGAGAGTCGGAGGGGGGCCTTGTATGACCTCCTTACTAAATTGGACTGCCATTGCTAAAAGTACTAGCCTTAAGCAATCAGCCCAAGCTCTAGCCCCCATTATGACTGGCAATGTGGAGCAAGACTCCATAAACTGTCGTATTTGGATGCAATCCACTACAAATGACCTTGTTCCTCCAAAGCGTCTTAGGAAACATGATAAAACCAAGAAGATTAGCGCTCCATGGTACTAGCAAGCCCTTACTGAACTCCATCTCCAGTGTAGGAAAAGCGAAAGGTAGTGGAGAAAAGACTATGATCCCATAGCACAGGATCTCTTTGTAAAAAGGAGGAAGGAATATTTTGCATGCATAAAAATGGCCAAGAAAAATTATTACACTACAATGATTTATGAGGCCCAACGAAAACAAAAAACTGTGTTTGGTGTAGTGAAAGCTTTTACCCATCCAAAAGTGCTCCAAACAACAATCCCTCCCTGTCATGTTCTCTGCGACCAGATCGCGTGTTACTTTGAGGAGAAAATAAGTTGCATTCAGGATGAATTCCCACAGATAACCCGGCCTAATGGAAAGGAAATCAATGATTCCTTGATTAGGTCATATGAACCCCTTAGGAGGATTAGGCCGGCCACTCTTGCCCTTACAAGGAATGCTATTACATCCTGTAAATCGGGATCTCCCTTGGATGCATGCCCTCCCTTTATTCTCGATCAAATAGTTGACATCGTAAATCCTTACATCAACAGAATAGTGAATGCTTCCCTGAGTTCAGGCATTGTCCTTAGAGACTGTAAAAAAGCTACGGTTAAACCGCTAATGAAAAAACAAAATAAAAGCCCAGACGACCTATCGAATCTACGTCCCATCTCCCTCTTACAAATACTTGGTAAGATAACGGAAGCCATGGTGCATCAAGAACTCTCTAACTTCGTGGAACTGAATACCATCTTGCATTACCTACAATCTGGTTTCCATCCTAAACACTCAACAGAAACTGCCCTTATAGAATTGACGGATTCTATTAAGTTCATGCAAGATGAGGGAAAGAACGCTGTCCTGATATTACTTGATTTATCGGCAGCGTTCGATATTATCTCCCACAACATACTTATTGACAGGCTGAGAGGCAACGGCAAAACTGACAGAGCTCTATACTGGATCAGTTTGTTCCTCTCAGAGAGAACTCAAGTTGTATCATTAGGCTTTTTTCTTTCAAAGGAAAAAGAAATTAATGCTGGAGTACCCCAGGGCTCTATCTTGAGTCCCCTCCTTTTTTATATATATATGACGCCCCTCATTTCCCTTATCGAATCACATGGCATATGCGTTACTTCATACTCAGACGACACGCAACTGATTGTCTCTTTGGATAAAAATTCTTCCAAAGCCGAATTAAATTTCCAAACTTGCTTGACAGAGGTTTTCCGGTGGATCGAAAACAACCATTTAAAATGCAATTCAAGCAAAACAGAGATCCTACCCATGGGGAAATCTGTTGAGTTTTTCCCCAGTAAATGGAGGCCGGAGGGCGCTACTCCGCCGCCCATCGTGGTCATGGAATCTGAGGATTCTTTATGATTCCTCATTATCTTTTGACCCTCATGTAAGAAATATAGCCGGTTGTTTTTTTAACATTATAAAATACTTGAATATTTGTATTTTATTTTTTGCCTATTAATGCCAGAAAGTCTGTTGCAGTTGCTCTTATACTTTCCCGACTTGATTACTGCAACGGACTGATGGCAGGGGTAAAGACACAAACTCTAAAGAAGCTACCAAGTATCCAACACGCAGCGGCGCGATTGGTACTTAAACTTCCCAGAAAATCCTCAGCATCTGCAGCACTTAGAACGCTGCATTGGCTTCCGATCCATAAAAGAATTCTTTTTAAGATTCTATTGACTATTTTTAGAGCTTTCAATGACATTGGTCCAAAGTATCTATTAAATAGATTCACTCGTTATAACCCCACCAGAGTTCTGAGGTCAGCAGGACAGAATCTTGCTAACACCCCGAAATTCCTGCTCAAAAAGAAAGGTGGCAAAACACTTAGTGTTTTGGCCTCTAAAGCATGGAATGCCATGCCAAAAGATCTGAGAATCCTGTCTACTGAGTCCCTTTTCAGAAAAAGACTTAAAACTTGGCTATACAACTTGACAGACACCTATGTGCTGAATGTTATCTAGTGGCTCCCCACAGTTCTCGCTCTAATTTCTAGAGTGCCAGGATGCTCCTTTCGGAGCGACAGTTTCGCAACAGGTTTGCGCTTTACAAATACTAAATAACATAACATAACATGAGATAACATAGCGAGTCCTCCTCCTGGGCAGTGGGAGCAGTCCTTTCTCTGGATCTTGTAGCCATCAGGGAGGGGGGTGGCAATGCTGGGGCCGGAGGTGGTGTTGGTCCATGTTTCCGTGAAGAAGGTGACGTCGGGTGAGAGGGTGTGAATCAGGTCTCACATCTCTATGGCGTATCGGTGCAGGGAGCGTATATTGAGGAGGATGCAGGTCAGGGTTTCGGCAGAATGTACATTAGGTGGGCCTTCGGCGGTAGAGGGGGCTTTGTCAAGAGTGAAGAATCTATGGCAGGATCTGCACGAGAACTGTCCGTGGGTGGTGTGCGGCGAGGAACTTTTGCAGTTATTTCCTCTTCTGGAATTGAGTGCGTGGAGGGTGGTGGAGGCGTAGCAGTGGGGTCTGGGAGGACAAGAGTTCCTGGGCTCGCCGCTGTCGGGACGTGGACGGGCTTGCCTTTGGTGTGTCCATGCAGCGGCAGCCATTAGTAGGGGAGGGGGGTGGGAGGTGAAGCTGGTAGGCAGGAGCGGGGGCGGAACGGCAGGAAAAAGAGAGCGTAACTAGGGGCAGAATCAGGTACTGAGGGGTACACTACAATATAGGAAAAAATAAGCAAGTGACAGAAAATAAGAGGCAAGAGAGGTGCAGAATGACACACGAGAAGTGAAGAAGGACTGAAGAGAAGCACAGAAAGCAGCAAGAGAGGTGCAGAAATAAGCAAGAGAAGTGCAAAAAGAGGCAAGAGAAGTGTAGACAGATTAAGAAAGGTGACGAAAGAAGAAGAAGGTTGCTAAAAGAGGAATAAAGGCACAGAAATAGGAAGAAAGGTACGGAAAGAAGCAAAAGAGTTGCAAAAAGAAGTAAGAGAGGTGCAGAAATAAGAGAGTGAAGTGCAAAGAGAGGCAAGTGACGTACAGAAAGAGGCACTAGAGGTGCAGTAAAGAAGAAAGAGGTAGTGAAAGAAGCAAGAGGGGTACATACAGAAGAGAGTGAGGTGCAGACAGTAGCAAGAGAGGTATAGAAAGAAGCCAGTAAAAATCAGAAAGAAGCAGACGTGTAGAAGAAAAAGACAGTTACAGAAAGAAGCAAGAGAAGTGGAGAAATAATCAAGAGAGAGGTACAGAAAAAAGCAAGAGAAATGATGAAAGAGGCAAGAGAGATGTAGAAAGAAGCAAAAGAGGTGCTTGCAGAATTGGACCAGAGCCACACCACAAGGACAGAACCAACAGAAATGGGACGCAGGGCGCCAACAGGGACAGAACCAGTGAGATACCCCCAGGAGAATCACGAGGAGATCCAGACCTGTTGACGGACCTGCAGATGGTAAGGGATGTTAGAAGCCCCATTATCAATCTCTCATCATACGTGCTTTCTGAGAATGAAACCAGTGTTCTTGGCAAAGGACTTTCCTTCGTGCTTACGACTTATCCCAATCAGTTCAACATCAAAATGGAACTACACCGATTCTTCGTAAGGTTAGGTTGAGATACTTTTTCAAACACTCCCAACTATTATCTTCTACATCCCATACCGGCTTAAAAGTACCATCCGCGTGTATGCCCCTTGTGCATATGATGTCACAGAAAAGCCTGGCCATTGAGAATGTCGTAATTTGCAATGTCCTACAAGTATGTGCTACCAAGCAGTACAACATGCACAATGTTACCAAGGGAGATTGTTAAGCTTTGGATACTCTTAAGAACAACAGGATGACAGTAATCAAGCCGGCAGATAAGGGCAGAGCAATCATAGTCCAGAATACCCCAACTACAAGGCTGAGATCTACTCACAACTCCACGATGGGATAAGCTATGCCACCCTAAATGCGGATCCGAACAAGGAGATAAGGAAATTGATCATGAGTATCACTGAAAAAGGCAAGCAAGCAGGGTTTCTGTTGGACCACAAATATGAGTACATTAACACCAAACAACCACAGCTTCCGATGATCTACACACTAACCAAGGTGAGGTGCATAAGAACTTGCAGCAACCTCCAGGACAGCCCATCATCTCTGATTGTGGCTCTATCCTTGAACTGTTATGCAAATATATTGATTTGTTACCCAACCCGCTAGCAGAATTGACTAAAGCATATTTATGTGACACCATGCAAGTCATTAATTTCATCAACAACATATAGTAGACTTGTATACGAGTATTCCGCAATGATCAGCTCTGGAATCGATGATGAAAGCACTTAGAAAAAGACCACATTCAGTCTCTGTCCCAAATGAATTCATGGTGGAGCAATGATGAAAAGTTTTTCTTTTTTCAAAGTCAGTTCCTTTTTACAGATCAAGGGAGTGGTGATAGGGGCAGAATTCACCCTGGATCTGGCTATCCTCTTCATGGATGATTTTGAGGGACAAGTCATCTTTAGCCAGTCCAACCCATACAAGAATAACGTGACACACTGGCGACGCTATATAGATGATGTGCTCCTGATCTGGACAGGTGATGCGACCAACCTACAAGGCTTTTTGAAATGGTTGAATGCCGGATCACAGGATATACATTTTACCGTCCATTGGGATAAGAATACTATTGATTTTTTGGACATCTCCATAAAAACAGAGGATGATTACTTGTACACCACCCTATATTGAAAACCAGCTGAACGCAACACGCTGCTAAGATACACAACCTACCACACGGGGGGCCTACGCGAAAACTTGCCTTTCGGTTAATTTCTTCAGATCCAGAGGAATTGTCCCCGGAAGGACGACTACTTCAAAGAATCGGAAGACCTTATCAATCACCTCCTGGAGCGTAAATATCCAAAAAGAATGGTAAAGTGAGCAAGGAAGAGGGCCTGGTAATATGACAGAGAGGCTCTACTCACACCTAACTAATGCTCGACAGATACCAAAAGGATGATATGCATTCCTTCAAAAAAGCGAGAAACAACAGAGACCATGAACAAATCTGTAGTTCCTTTGAGTACATTGTGGGACCTTCCGGAGGTCCAAGGGCATTTTCCATGTGGATCATGCACTGTTTGTCCACAAACCCAACAGACCAAATCAGTAGATATTGGTACTGAAAGTCCTTGGCTACTCAGGAAACACACATACTAGAACACCGAGAAAGTGATCTATATGATCACGTGTCCTTGTTCCCTTCGCTATATAGGGATGATAACACATAAGTGTAAAGTACGTATCAACGAGCATAAAAGCTTCATCAGATGTAACAAATAAGCTACAAGAGAGATGGATTGTATTAGAACAAGCTACTATTCCATCGCACGTCAGTGACATCTCCAGGTTCTTATTGATTAAAGAACAAAGATGGATCTTTAAGCTTAAAAGCGACAGTCAGGGGCTGAACGATGAAATACCTTGGTTGATATTATAGCAGTCCTTAAAAAGATTGTAATACGCATACACTTCAGTCTTTGTACAAATTGTCAATTGTTCAATATAACCGTTTTATATCCTTTTGGAGTCACTGCGCTTTCGATCTTGCGAGTAGACTAAGGGAGTTTATGATGAGTGCTTTGAAATGATTTCTCCGTACCATCGTTCTAGGTCATATGCATCTGGTTTTGTACAGTGTACTTGTTTCATAGTGATGTTTATTACTCCTCTCTTCATTTTTTCATGTATGACTGAAAGGTGTTCTCTCCATTATTAGCAATACATCACAGTATATGAGACTCTCTTTTGAAATATTGAATTACCTTCATGAAAAGAAACGTTAGAACAGATCTTTGATTTGGATAAAGCATCTGAATTTGAGTTAGTTGTCCCTGTAATATCTTGGGTGAACACTAAGGGGCTTGTCATATTTGAATATTCAAAATTTTTGAGTAGTTATGCATGTGACACGTTACTTAAATATCATTAACATCAGGTACACAAGCCTTCATTGTCCAGAGATTTCAATGATTCAAAATGGAATTTTTTGATATTTGTTTTAAATGCAGCTATTTGGGAAGGACAAATTGTGGGTATTGCATTGCTCACGATGTATTAACATTGAACCACACACGTTTGGTGTCTAAATATTGTATGATGTTCCCCAAACATTTGTTACGTGAATTAACAGCGAGCACGTGCAGCCACACTGACAATGATGCCAGGCTGACGAGTTGCTCATTGTATCAAAGATGCTTGGTTGGGATGATACGTCCGCTTATACATTACTTTGCGGGACACTACATCTTTTGAAAGAAAGTGCGCATTGCCATAACGCAAGTGACGCGTTGCTTTTTGGTTTAACTTCAAAGGATGCGGTTTGATACATTCCACTACGTTTCCCAGTGTACATTTTCTAGTGTCAATGTGCGAGTGACGCGCTGTTTTTGGTTTAACTTAAAATGATGCGGTTTGATAATATTTTACTAAATTTCCCAGGCATCTGCGTTAGAGCAATCTTCGAGCATGCGTAGCTTTCAGAACAGAAGCACTCGGTGCACGAGCTGTTCACTTTCTACAGCATGTTGAGATGGGACACTACCACCTCCACGGGGAGACTACATTTCCCATGTATAATTCGTTTCCGGTTAACGATCCAGTTTTTTCAGTGCTACGCTGATGGAAGAGACTAATTGCCACAAGCTAGGGTCAATTAACAAGGCCAATGTCCGTTATTGAAAGACCAATGCCTGTCCATCTGGTTACTTCCCCTTCCGGTTTAGTCCAGTCAGGGGTACCGACGGACAGGTAAGGAGCAGATTTCCGGGCTGTGATTCTCGTTTTCCTGCAGCAGCGTTTTGTTCTTTTTATATAGCCGGGCAATTAGGCGCTTGTGTATGCTGAAGACAATATTAACCCTTTTGCTGTCTAAATCTGAAGTTTTTTAACTCCCTGTTTGCTAATATCTAATGTGCTGCTATGGCTCTCTCTGTCTTACATAAGTATTTGACAGTTGCAGTGATATGGTTGTCATGGAAACATCTCTGTACCCCCTTAACTTATACCTTTATTCGCAATTACACAGGTTAATAAATTGAGTCTGATAATCCTGCATTTTTTGAAGTAACCAACTACCTTTTGGATGAAAGCTTTCTAGCAGAATACAGATATTTTATACCTCATGATCACAGGCTCCTGGTTATCACCATGGGTCTGAGTTATGTGTTCAGGGAACATGAACTCTGACTTTAGAATTCTAATTTTGTTTTCCTGGAAAATAGAGCGGTGCCTCAACCACTGAGCAGGATGCCAGGTGAGGTGTGGAGTACTCCTGCATAGAGACGGGTAACTGTAATGAGAAATACACCTAGGTCAAAAAATATATCTAAGGCTATATCACAACATATCTCTATACACAACGGACACACAAACTCCGACATCACTTTCCATACGAAACGAAGGGCGCAATAGAGGAAAGCAATTCTATCCTTATTTGTGATTCCCTCCACTAGGAAAACCACACATTGCCTATGTATTTACATCTCCCCCTCCCATCTCTTCCGCCCTACTGCAACCATCACCATCTACAATACCAGAACTGTCCTCATGCTATCCACCGACCGTAGCTTAAGCCTCCTGGATAACATCTTCTTCATTATTAAAGCAGAAGCATCGAAACCTCAAACTGACACCCAGGCTACTCACACAACCGCTAAACATTATACCCCATCATATACCCCCACTGGCAGCAACGCCCTTTCACTATCGCTATCCCAACCATCATCCACCCCCTCTGATAGCCGCGCCCTACCACTATCCCAACCACCACCCCACCCATATGCTACATCCAATCTGAACACACAGCACATCACTCAATCATACACCCCCAACAACCATGTTCCTATATCACACCGGCCTTTAAGCACTTTGTAGACACAAGTCACTACCACGCCTCCTGACCCACACATAATACTCCCACCCAGCACAACTGCGGCAGCATAGACACCCCTAATCAATATTGATTCCCCCTTACTCACGAGCACAGCGGCACCCCATGCCAACATCCTCCCCTCCATATCCCACATTCCCGCTCCGCTATCCCCGCTACATTCTGATACCAATTGCTCCAACATCCCTCAGCACAGTCCACCTCCTCCAGTTCAGTTTCTAGAATGTAGTAAGACTCTTCATTTCCACAATGAAGACACACCGAACCCTGAGCATTCCAGGGACTTGGACTCAGTCACACTTCCCACACCCTCATCCCAGCGGCCACTACTTCAGATCAAACGTCCACATCCACAACTCATCCAGCTACATACATCCCCAATTTAGTTCACCTCCTTCAGCTCAGCTTTCAAGTCAGCCATTCATTTCCATTAATCATCCATCTACACCCACAACCCCCCCATTCCACTCATACCGGCTCCAGACCACAAACATGACCAGGCCACAATGCACCCATCTTTAGCCTCATCACAGCCTACAACCTTACTCATAACCACGCCAGACCCCAGACTTGATGAGATCATGATCTCATTACATCAAATCAAGGATGAACTCCTAGCATTTAAGGAGTTGTTATCGTAAACAACCATGGTTCACTAGAACTATGAGACAGCCTTAAGCTAGCGGGCTCCCGAAGCACCCAACAGCATCCTCAAAACCTATGTTACCCAGCTGGAAATCTATTCCCTTGTGTAATAAATCTACCCGCCCACTCCGAAGCACCAATCAGCTCTCGGAGAATGATCTGCTTGCTTTACTTCACTCATATGAACCCGCCCTCCTGAACTCTATCCTGCCCTCCCCAATGACTATCCCAATTATCCCTCCCAACCCACACAGGACCACTAAACATAACTCTAGAGGCGTCATTGATAACAATCTAAGAAGAGTCCCCATCACTCAGGAACCCACATCCTCCCGTATTACGCCCCATCTGAAATGCATCCTCTTAAACTGTAGATCGGCCTCAGCTGACATAGCGGACCTTATTCTCACGCAAGAACCAGGCCTGATAATGTTAACCAAAACCTGGTTAAAGGAATCCTCATCACCAATCATTGACATTCTAGTACCTCTTAATTACGACATCATCAGACTGGATAGAACCAATAAGACATTATTGTCTAAGGCATCGCTTGTAGAGACCTGAGCAATATCTCAGTTAACAGATCAATTTCACCTGTATTCCCTTCCTGCAAATACATTTGCCTCAACATCACCAGTAATGGCAAACCATTATGCTCCTTACACGCAAAATATATCATCCACCAGGCGATAACCTACGGTAAACATCACTTACAACGGAACTTTTACAACGCACTACCATTTCAACGCGGTCATTACAACGCAAACCATTACAACGCATTACGATGGGGGGGCGCTCTAGGATAGGGAATAGATTTAATTTACTATCTAACACCTTCCCTACTATCCACGGGGACTGGAGTTGGAATATTAAGTTAAACTATTCACTATCCAGCACCCAAATGCGCTATGCGTTGTAATGGTATGCGATGTAAAAACCGCGTTGTAAAGGCAGGCGTTGTAATAGCCTGCGTTGTAACATCATACATCCTAACCTAGCCTTCACTGAACACCTCATAGACATGATATCAACAAACGCTGGTTGCCAAAATACCCAAATATTGCTTGGAGACTTCAATCTTCACTGGGGCGACCAGAATAATGCTTTGGTCAATAGTCTCAAAATCTTCCTAGATGACCAAGACCTCACCCAAATGTGAAACAGCCCTACACACAACAAAGGCTCAATCCTGGATACAAGATTCTCTAAAAGAGTTAGCATTCTGAAAGAGCCAATCCAACCCTGTGACTGGTCACATCATTTCCTTCTTTATCAAGGAAACAGTGCAATTGAACTCGGTTCAATCCACAAGACCTAAAGTCTGGAAAATAGACCTGAAAAAAATTAACCCTAACACCTTACCATAACTCAGTAACAATCTACTTCTGTCCCCTGCAGGAACTTCCGAAGTCAATGACCTTACTAATCACTACCTTAACTCCATGACCAAGATAATAAATAAGGTAGCCCCATTGCAACTAAAGAGAGCCCCCATAAAAGACTCTAAGCCTTGGTACAATGGCATACTCAATGAAGACAGACACTCTCTCCGAGCCTCTGAATGCACCTGGAGATCAGTTCCATCCGCCAAGCACCTAAACACCCTAAGGAAAACGAGAAATGCATACTTCAGAAAAATCAAGCGTACCAAAGCAAACTTCTTCAGTCACCAGCTTGATCAAGCAAGAAATCGTCCAAAAAAACTCTTCAATCTGATCAAATCCCAATCTAAGGATGCTCCCTAACGTCCACAACACATAGCATGCCCGCAACCTAATTGTGAAGAATTCTCGGCCTGCTTCACCCTGAAGACAGACACGATCAAGAATGACCTCCTCAATGACCTTATTTTACACACAGGACCGCACAGGAAGACCTCCCAAGTAATCCCATTTGCTCCAGACCATTTCCCATCAAAGTCCAACCTAAAAAACAATGCAGATTGGTCTTCCTTTGCCACATATACTGAAGAAGCCATATGCAAAATACTTGGTGCACTGTGTCAGGTTAACTCCACGGGATCCAGCCGCTGCAAGTATGGTTCCACCTCCAAATGTCACCAACACCCTGAAGTGTAAACACAGGGTGTTCAAGCCATTAGGCGAGGGAGAAAAATAACAAACTAAAATAAAAAATGGAGGGATGGGTACAGGTAGGGTCAGCATGGAAAAAGGGCCTGTAACAAAAGACAAGACAGGCATCAATTAAGTGCATACTAACATGATATACTACACTCATATAGTCTCACTAATAACCATGAAAACAGGTAAGTACCTGAGTAGAAAGAAAACCCGACCTTGGATAGGAAACAACTACAGCCCTTCTGCCACAATCTGTGAGGAAGGCCTAAGGGACACATAGACATATCGTTAAAGAAAACATAACTGACATACCAGACACACACACACCTTACTGAGAGCCCTAACCCACCACTCACAACATACCACAGATGTGCCAGAGGACGCAATGTACAAGGGGTGTCCAAGGAATCCAAAAGTAAGTATGTTTGCTCCAACACAAAGGAAGAGGGATACGGTAGTGTGTAGGAAGCAAAAACTACAACACTCCGCTCTTAGAATAATGCCAAACAGCAAAACGTGGTTGCGACCACCACCGAATTCTGCCAACAAATAACCCCAATGGATGGCTTCACAAATAGAACCGGAGAAACCTGTAGTTTCCTCACTACAAGCCCTCCTCTTTAGTTACTTGTAATACCCAAAGTCAGAACGGAGACGCGTAGTTGACCTCACTACAGCGCCCCGTTTTCATAGCACTAGAAGTATACCTGGGTGTACGGTAACACGTGGTTTCGACCGCCACCGTGTTCCGCCACACCCGAAATAGCCAAGAAAGTTTCAGCAACCGTTAGGAGTCATGCACAACAGACTCGTGCCTCCCCGCTCACATCAAACAGGTAAGTATACAGCTGACCGCTAGAGCGGCCGAAGATCATGGACCGGCAATACCTGCTGACGCGCTGATCCTTCAACAGCAGAAACAGCCAGTCGGAGATTCTCCAACAACGGACCCTTCAAGGAGGGAACCTACAGCAGACTCAAGGCGGGCGTGAGAGCTCCCACGCCGGACGCAAACAAACACCAGAATAACGCGCACCCGGATGCGCGTCTGCATTGAAGATGTACTTCCTGCGGGACCCCGCCTGCTCATGGGAAATGTAGTTCCTGAGCTCGGCAGGCGCGATCGCGCTACGGTTTCTGACACACTGACCCCAGTCAATCACTTCACTGATCCTCTCCCCGCTAACGCGGTTAAAGGCTTAACTCCTCTGCTCTTACCTCTCTGGACTAAGATCTTAAACAGCTCACTTCAACAAGGCTGCATCCCGGACTCCCTCGAAGCGGTACAAGTCTCACCCATTCTAAAGAAACCCACGGCCGACCCCACAGACCTAAACAACTACCGCCCTATCTCCAACATCCCTACCCTGGCCAAACTATTGGAAAAATGTGTCCACCTCCAGCTAACAAGGCATATTGACGACTTTGACCTCCTTAACAAACACCAATCTGGTTTCCGAGCGGGTCACAGCACTGAGTCTGCTATCACTACAAATCCTTGATCAAAATGGATCCTGCCAACTCATCCTGCTAGATCTCTCCTCAGCCTTTGACACGGTCAAACACGAAAACGTGATAGATCTTCTGACGCATAGAACGGGATTATCAGGATCAGTAATAAATTGGTTTACCTCATTTCTACAAAATCTAACTTAACAATTCAAGGTCAACAACGCCATGTCCAGACCCATCCATGTAACGTTAGGTTTTCATGGAACCTCTCACCGAAATTCTTCAAGCATCTAACGTGCAATACCACATGTACGCTGACAACACACAACTATACCTTAAGATCCACACCTTAGAAGACATCAAACTACTTAACACAACACTTAGGAATCCCCAGATATGGCTGGCAGAAAACCATCTTAAACTGAATGCTCTAAAAACTGAATTCTTGTTAATAGCTCCACCCGCCCAAGTCCCCACAATGCAAGACTGGATAAAACACATCACGGCTCTCAACGTTCAACCAATCATCATTGACTCAGCTAAATCTTTGGGAATAACTCTTGAAAGCAACCTCAATATGCAAAATCACATCAGCAATGCTACTAAGGGAGAACATTTCCAGATAAATACATTGAGGAAGCTAAAACCCTTCCTGCCACACAATGACTTTAAGCAAGCAGTACAAGCACTATTTATCCCTAGAGTAGATTACAGAAGCATCTCTCTTTGCGGCCTACCCAAAACTACAACCTCACCACTAAGAGCTTCAATCAATGCTGCAGTGAGACTCCTCGCTGATTCGAAAAGAAATACCCACATCTCACTGGACCTAAAATCCTTGAACTGTCTACCTCTGGAAGCCAGAATTAATTAGAGATCTAGCATGACACATAAAGCCCTGCATCACAAAACTCCCAGCTATCTAGCACAGAAACTGACAATCTCTGGTGGGATCAGACCTTCAAGAAGTGCGGAAACCCTATTACTAAAACCACAAAGATTCAAGAAGAAGAAAACATATAACCGAACTTTCTCAGGGATGGCACCCAGAATTTGGAATGCTTTACCCTCAGAAACCAGACTGAACCCCTCGACTGCTTCCTTTAAAAGGGAGGTAAAATCTATTCTCATGGTCAAATTCACATGAGTTAAGGTCAAAGACATATCGCAACCTAATTTACCCTCGCTATTACCTCTGAGGACTTGGTCCAACTAAGCAATCTAGACATTTTATATTCCTTTTATCCGACACAAGGAGATGTCATATAGGTGTACCTTACCACCGTACCTTTAAAATTTGTCTGTATATGCAACCTTCAGCTGCAACAGCTGGTGCTGTCCCAGACTCATATGAAGGTTCATGTTCTTGACGTGATCTTCGCAGAAGCCTCTCGGGTGGTATTCGGGGAAATAGTCTTTCAATGCTGGACAGACCAAGCACTAGTTAGTTTTTCTCTCCATCTTCCTGTAGAGTTTCTCAGAAAGAATGGAATGAATTCCGCTATAGCAAAGAGACAGTGGTCAAAGCTCTAACATTACTCTGACCATCCACTCCTCCTTTCGGGGACTTTTAACCTGATGGAAAATGCTGAAGCAAGCTATTCTAGCCTTTGATGTGATCAAACAATGTTCAGGTCAGAGTCTCATTTATCCCTATGGAAGCTCGTGTTCCCCCCAGCAACTGGCCATAAAACAGGCTCCTATGAAAAAATGGGCTGTTTGGGTAAACCCTGTACCTTGTCACAGGCATCCCACGGTGCCTGGAACAAAGTGCAGGGCACAAAGTGCAGGGTTTTACATGGGATCCCTTAGGTACCCCCTCAGCCATCAACCGTAGGCCGCAGGACCTCGGGGGTTCTACTAGGGGCCCCCAAGGTCAGTTTCTGATAGCCTTTTTGTGTCAGACAGGCCGACACGACAACTTCATAATTCTGTGGGCGGAAGCAGAGTCCATAAGGGTGTACGATGTGGTTCTGACCGACAGGAATACTGCGCGAGTAATAGGAACTGATTCCGAATGACACGTGGTTAACAGTCTGACCGTGAACATCATAATCAGGCTGTAGAATGTAAACCGACCAAGTTTGTCGGAAGGGCTCCGATGCGGTTGAGGAGATTTCTACTGTCGGGAAGAGGCATTTCCGCCTGACATCGTAATGAGCCCCTCATTTTACAAAACTATTTATCCCTTACTACCTCCATAATAGCATCTTTAGTAAATCCTCTTGCCCCCCCTATTTGGCTAGGAAGCTGCATATCTGCAAATATTTAGTTTAGTTTCACACACTTGTATAGAGACAGGTTTAAAACTCACCATAGCCTCCACCTGTCTAACATACAGTGTTGATAAGAACGCGTCCTAGGGTTGTCAGAAAAGATTCGTCAAATTCTAACGTGATCCGATCGGATCCCAATCACTGAGTGCCCTATATATTTCTTCCATTGAAAAAGGAGCATCTGAAAACTCCAGATCTTTCTGAGAAATTTTCAGATCAGCCCTAATGGAACTTTCCTTGGAGAGCCTTCCAAGGTATACAGTTTGTTATAAAATCTACTGAATTCTTCCCGTATAGCAGCAGAGCCTGTTACAAAATTCCCTTTAACATTTTTAATCTCCAAAATGTTCCTGCTGACTGTGTTCTGTCTTGTCCGTACGGCCAGCATATGCCCCACTCACTCGTTAGATTTACACAGTTTATCCAGTATATTCCCTATGCATGACCCAACAACTTTGGCCCCAACAAGCTCTTCTTCTAATTCCCTCATTTTTTTTATATAGGTTATTCAAATGCTGATGCTGCTTTTTTGCGTTTTAAGCTAAAACGTAATGTCTCCCTCCTTGGGCCCATCTTACCCATCCCAGTACTGCCCCTAATACTCTCCATAACATCTACAATCCATTATGCATATGTATAATACATAATCCAGGGTGGCAACTGATTTATGTTGGGCCAGGAAAAACTTTCACCCTAAGTCTGCGGCCTTTAAATATGGCCAAACATCTATAAGCCCATTATCTTGTAACAAATGGATGAGGGCTCTAAAAACCTTAGGCTCACAGCCAAGATATGTTCCTATATTATCCCCCCAGAGCCACCGATACCATTGATGCCTACATCTCTACATAGAATAACTGGGGTGGGCCAAGCAGCCAGTTCGGCATTTAACAACTGAAATAGTTCAGGATCATCCCCTGTAGACCCATATACTGAGTGTTCCATTGTAGCGTTCCATGATAGTACAATGTCCATATTTATCTGTCATACGCCTTTTAAAGTTTATTTCTTTCCTCCAGGCTAAGATGGCCACGTCTCTTGGTCTCATTCCTTGCATGGTATAGACAATAATATTATACCCTCTGTTCTATTAGCCTCTTGTTAGTGCCTTCAACAAGGGTCTCATGCAGGTAGAGTGTATAAGCTTGAAGGACTTTTATGTCTTGTGCTACCTTATGCCTTTTAACGTGATTGTTTAGGCCACACATATTCACTGTTGCTACTTGCAGTTTCGTTTTGTCGCCCTTCTTAATATTATTTTCAGGGAGTGAACCTCCCCCCATTCCGCCCCACAGATCCTGGTCCCCAGGTCTGCTCTTCAGTTCTCATGAATCTCCTCAAGCAAAATTATTGTCCCCATTTTTAACCACCCCTCGTGCCCTGTCGCCACAATAACCCACCCACTCCTCCATCCTTCCCCTCCAATCCCCCAACTTCCCATCACCCCGCCTCCACCACCTACACCATGAGGCAAGATGGCGTCTGTATGAGTGTTCACAGTGGCCACTCTCCCACTGCTCAGAGTTACGCATAGGCAGAATCTAATGAAACCCGGCCCAGAGCAACCTTTCTTCGGCCGGTGGAAAACAGGAGATGTGGAAGCCTTATGCTGTGTCCTGGACAGGAACTGCAGCTGGAGCTTGAAGTGAAGTGCGGACGGTGCTAACAGTGGCAGGAGTCTTGCTTGCTTGCAGGGCCAAGCGCGACTCTTGGATATCTCCTGGGCAGATGTGCTGTGAGGCCCGGAAGGCTCAAGGCTTGAATTTGCATCAAACCCAAGCAGCTCGTGCGATGGGAGATCAGAGCATTGAGTCTGCACCAGTGGGACTGGCAGCCTCGAATTCCTCTTACCTCCAGCATGTCAAGTCACAGAAGGCAGTGATGGCCGAAATAAATATAACTGCCCTAAAGAACAGAAAGGCCTTGGAGGCTGTAATATCTTTAGACCCCAAAATTGCTGATCAAGATGCGCCGGGTCATAAGTTAGAACTTCCGCAGCAACATGGCAGCAGCTGTTGGAAATCCGCAGGTGGAAACTGCGGAAAAACTGGTGCATAATGTGCAGACCAATACCCAGGGCAGTGAATCAATGGACATATGCCAGGGAGAGGAGTGGCTTCAAAGCAAGGCTACAAATGACATACAACCCACTTGGGGATATGACTTAGGGTGCAGGAGATTGTGATCCTCTTAAAAAGGCTGGTCCTCTGCCCTCTCAGGGATGTACTTTATCAGAAGAAGGAGGGCAGGAGTAAGACTGTATAGAAACCAAGAGGGTGGTACCGGGACTGCAACCCTCAAGCTGAATCAATCCTGAAACAAATGTATTAGAAGAGGGGGCAGTGGGTTTTAGATTGGAAGGCTCCCAAGATCTAGGGAATATATGTTTTTTCCTTAACTGATGGTTCATATACCAGCTAAGTGGACTCTGATGGTGGGAGTATTTTGTTGACATCCAGTTCAAGCCCAGGCAGCCAGTATGATGGCCTCGGGACTGTTGTAAGAAGGAATAGGCGCCCCAGAAGGAGCAAGGAAGGTGTACAGCAAGGTCACTCCATGGAAGGGTTAAAAAGACACACATCTGGTGTGGTCCTTAAATGGAATTACTCAGCCAAACAGAAAATGTATGCTGACCAGCAAAGGACATACCAACATGGAGTATAGGGAGGCACAAGTAGAAATGCAAGTCGAGGACCATCTTTAAAACTGATCTATGAATCTATAAAGCAACACCAAAAAGAGACTCAGGTGTATGAGGAAAACAAATCTGTCTGGCCACAACAAAAACTATAAGGGCAGTCAGAAAATGGCTAAAGCTTATGCAGAAATAAGTGGGAGATTAATGGCTGCTGAAGAATGGACAGCTGCCCTGGAGAATGATGTTGCTAGGGCTCAAGCCAGATGGAAGCTCATCACTCACAAATCACAGACATACAATGGAAGCTAGAAGATTATGAAAACAGGTTACAGCACAACAACCTGAGAGTTTGAGGCATAGGAGAAGGGGCTGAAGGGAACGATATCTGAACCTACATGCGGACCTTAATGAAGAGGACCTTACCTGAGCTTCAACAATGGAATTGGGAAATGGAACTTCAGAGTGTACATTGCTATTCATGTATGCTGAAAAAAACAAGAGAATTGCAGCCAGCTATAATTGTCTTTTTCAGGAAATTCCTTCTTCAGGAAGCAGAGTTTACGAAGGCATGTTCAGATGCCAAGAAGACTTATAAGGGACAATATTTTTTTTCGAGGTTGACTTCTGTGATGTATCTGTGGAAAGATTATGGAGGTTAAGGCAGCTTATTCAACCCTGTCAAGCACTTGGTGTTGAAGCCTATTTGTAAATACAGCCCACTTAAAAATAATTTATAATAACAAGATGAGAGTCTTTACGTTGGAGATAAAGGCTAACAAATATATGGACAGAATGTGGAAATAGAGAGGGAGCAATCAAATAGGCCTCTGATTAGCAAGGTTAAAAGTGAGTTGGCATATTGGGAATTATTATAAGAGATGAGTATTGACAAAAGTTGTGTCCTAGGGTTGGTTTTCTACCCAGTTTTATTGAAGCTCTGGGGTTTTGAGCAGCAGGAGGGGTGTGTTGAGAACACAGATTTCATCATCCAGAACCTCTGTGGTCAGTTTGCCCAAAGAACCCTATTGTTTATTTATATATAGATATAATTAAGGAACAATGTATATTAAGGACAGTGTAATGGATGATTTTGTGATTTTAGGTGTATTTTGTTAATGTTTCCCTGTATAAGTTGAAGGTGGGCATCCTTTCTAAGACACATATTTTTTAGTGTGTATTCTTTTAATCTGTATTCAAGTTTTATAATTTGTTTATTTTTATTAGGAAGTATTACAGTGTGTATACATTTAAATGTATACATTCATGTGTATATTTTCAAGTTATTTTTGGATGTTAACATAAAGAAACTCTACTTTTTGCTGCAATTTGATTGGGTGCAAGGGTCTTGTCAGGTTTACACTTGCCTTAATTACAAACATTATTTACAGTATTAAAGAGGTCTTTTTTTCTGTTTTTGTAGAGTTTGCGACTGCATTCTGCTTTTGAGGATACACATTTTTCACTTTTACTAATTATCAGGTTTTCTTGGAACTCACATTGGGCGATTCAAAATTAGATTGTTTAAGGGTGATGTCTAAAGGAGTGTAACTTTATTCCATCACTCAAAGAAAGAAGACAACTACAGCTACAATAAAAAAGATAGAATAAATGCTATGGTACTGTAAATGTGACTTACAATAAGTGATTCATTTTGTGGTAGTCAATTGAGATTCAGACTATTATTAATTTGATTTGCCAGAAAGGACAATTATTTACTATTAGTAGTGATAGGACATAAGTAATGCAAGCTTTATTAATTTTTAAAGTTGTCAATTCTGCAAATTTTTTGAAATTGTTGAAATGTAAAGTGGAGTCTCATGTTCATTTATTTAGTTTTTTGAGACTGCCTGAAAATTATTGGGCCTGTCTCATTTCTTTAAAACCATTACTTATTTTTGAAAATTTGCAGGAAATGGTTGAAATTAGGTTAGGATTATCCAATAAAGCTAGGGAATGATGCTATCCCTCTACCTCACTGCTAGATTTTTCACCCATCTCTAAAAAGGTCGAGTAGCAGTTCCATCAGTTAATTTGACAACGTGGAACCCTCCTAAGACACAATCTTCTCAGATGCCAATCCAGGTCTGTTCGAAATCGTTCACAGAAAAGGGACAATAATGTGGTAAAATATTTGTTAAACAATGATATTCTACGATGTTCAAATTGTTTTTATTGATGAAAAGTTACTGTTCCCTTTTTTAATGTTTTAACTTCTATTTTTATATGTGTTTATATTGTTAAGGTTTTAATTGACCAAACAATAAAAGTGTACTTACTTACTTACTTACTCATAGGCCACCAAAGAGCAACATTTCAGTTTTGTCAAAGGTACATTTCAAATAACAGTTTTTTATCCATTGAGCAACCAGAGGGAGGCATAGCATAAGGACCACTTGAACACTGCCCGGCATTTATCAATGTAGAACATCAGCTGTGTATCATCAGTACAAAAAATCACCCGAATACCATAGGATAGAACAATTATAAAAATATGGGACATTTCAGACAATCAATAAAGTTGGCCTCAACGAACAGCCCTGTGGCACTTCATGCATACGGTCTTCTGACACTAAAGGGAGTGGTTGTGACAGCTGACTTCTGTTAGAAAAGAAACATTTCCAGGTTGTGCAAACATGATGAAGTGCAACACTGTATTATTAATAGGTTACACAGGCCCCGGGCCCAAACACTTTCATTTTGGATGCTCACCTTTAAAATGACATATTTTTAAACAATGACTATTAACACACATTTGCTTGTGCACCTGCATTAGATAGTGTACTAAGAAATGGTTTGCTTACAGTTATATATTTTCGTAGGCACATTATCATCTCTTAGAACATTCTGTACAAGGACTAGGTAAACTGCACAAAAAGTTGTTGTTTATTATTGTCTGCTCGGTGACAGCTGTCGGTGGTAGAGTCAACAATGGCAGCCGAACCAGAGCTCAGGAACAGAATGAAAAGGTCCAGTATATTATATCAATTGCACCAAGCTCTGTTAATACAGATGGATTGTGGAGGTCATCCGTGACAGAATTCTTGCCCTGCTTAATTCTTTCCCCATTCAGAGAAGGGTGGTGGAATCTTTTAAGCAAAGTCTGGCTACCAGATGACACACAACGACAGGTAAAAAGGGGAATCAGACCACTGTAAGGGATCTGGCTGTCCAGCACACACAAGGCTTACTAGGGTAGGTGGAGCGAGATGGGAGTATCATTATATGCATTCATATAATCAATGCAAACGGGCTGTGGTTGAATTGTTCATCTTTTTTTGTGAAGCTGGTTACAAAATAAACATAGAAAAAAATCATACAATGCTTTGTTTCCTTCTATTAATAATTGCAGCACAGGTATATTAAACAAACGTCCAATTGCTTCAATGAACATTTGAAATGTCAATTTGCGTACTTCTTGTGTCTCCTTTTAGGCATACCTAAGATTCCTAAATTTCCTTTCCTGATTTGGGGTTATCATGTTCTGAGGTTGCAGATACCATCCAGTACCTTGTCAGGTTTAGAGGTCCAGATGACACACTGGTCCACGGCCTACATTTATCTGGACCTCTGTGGGCCACCATGCAGTGATGGCTCCTTTAAATATATTCTGTTAGAAGTGGATTCCTGTGTTTGATTCCTATGGCACTGGCCACTGAGATAACTGTTATGAAAGATTTGCAAGTTGAGAAAATGCAGTAGCCCCATTCCATTTAGACCACGGCAACGTGTTTGCCTCTAAGACCTACTGGGATACCATGGGGACGTTGGGTGTGCCTGTTCCATACTGCTACCCCTATCATCCTGAGGGAAACTTGAAAGAGGAAAGGAACAACTTTGACACACTCTTTATGACAAAAAGTGCAAAAAAACCTGTTTGTGGTTAACATTTCAGCAGTTACCGTCCCAGATGGCATTGTTTGGGATAAGGTCGTAGCGCGAGAGGTGTTGAGGGACTGTGTACCTGAAGTCTCTGCTTCCACGGGGCTGACGCAGAAACTGGGGCTGCTGCACTGGGTTCGGGCTCCAAGTCTTTAACGCGGCCCGGGGGATGTAGTGTCCAGGACCATCAGGACTACTCCTCCCAGGATCCTTCACATCGCCCACACCTGCAGCGGGGCTCGGAGCAACGCCCTCCACCGGCGCATTCAAATCACCTCGGCGCAGCGTGAGAGGTGTTTAGGGACTGTGTACCTGAAGTCTCTGCTTCCACGGGGCTGACGCAGAAACTGGGTCTGCTGCACTGGGTTCGGGCTCCAAGTCTTTAACGCAGCCAGGGGGATGTAGTGTCCAGGACCATCAGGACTACTCCTACCAGGATCCTTCACATCGCCCACACCTGCAGCGGGGCTCGGAGCACCGCCCTTCACTGATGCTATATAATCTTTTCATCCTTGACGCAGCGCGGGAGAAGCCCAGGAGAAGCCCGGGACAAGGGCGGGACCGTCTGTGGCCGTCCGGGGGCAGGACGAGGCAGGGCAGGAGGGCCCCCTCCCTAAGCACTGGACAAAGACACCCCGTTTGCAGGGAACAAGGTACTGTGGGGCTCCTAAGGGGGAAGTGTATAGAAAAATACATTGTCTGTCGGTGTTGTATTACTATAGTGAGTTAGCTCACCCGGGTGACATCTTGCAGGGGAGTGAAGTATGGGGAAAAGGAAGGCAACTGAAGGGGACCTTCCACTTGTGCAGGCAAAAAAGGGGAAAACATCTAAAAAATCAATTCTTGCAACAACTAACTGTGCTCATGTTAGGATTGAAAGCATTGTTAGTAAATGTGAGGAGGTTCTGGCTGCGGCCCCAAACACGAATTTGCCTGGAACTCGTGATCCTCTTTCTGATGCCTTAAATTCATACCGTACAAAAGTGATCCCTGCTATTTTCAATAAAAAAGCTCCATACATGCCCCCCATCTGCGAAGTTCATAATCCCCTTGAAGGGCCACTAAAACCCCGAGACATTCAAAGCACTGAGAACATATTACCTGAGTCTGGGCTCAAAGGGGAGGAGGCTGAGTTATTTTCCAGTATGGGTATCAACTGTTCTAACAGATTTGCAGTCTTAGAAGGCCTTTCGGGCGATCAACCTGATAAACCAGCAGTTGGTACTAAGGATCTGGAGCTAACTCCCGCTGGGGTTGTGGGCTGTGCAAACTGTTTCCATTTGAACAGGATATTAGTGCAGAAACTAGAGAAATTAGAGAACGAATTGGACTTTATTAAAAATATTTTGAAGGGGTTGGTTTAGAAACAGAAATTGGACACGATTAATGAGTCTCTGGATAAAGCGCCCCCACCTCCCATTAGGGCTGTTAAAAGGAGATCAACTATTCCCACTACCCAACCACATGGTGGGGAGGGCAGAATGGGAAGGAGCCTATGGCAAAATCCTTCAACTGAAAATAGTGCATTGGAGCATCCTAAATCGAGCATTTATGCGGGAATGGCGAAATCTAGACTGGAGGAAGACAAGCGTAGGGGATCCCATTTAACTAAAGAAAGATCAATAGGAGGAATGAATTTAGGAATTAGACAGGTTATTCCACCTAACCATCTTACTCCCACTAGAAATAACCCATTAGTCGTTTATATGACCAAAGTCCCAAAGTTAGGCTCAAGTGCTATCAAAGAGGATAGGGAAGCAGTTCATAATAAAGCCATACATTGGCTGCGTCACGTAAGGGGGTGTCGTTCAATTATTAGAGAAGATATGGCTAAGGTTGAAAGAATGTCCCTGCTCAATTCCCAGACTCATTGTATTAAAATCGAGTTATGCAATAGAGACATTTAGGAGAATTTGCTGGCCCTTGAGTTTCGGTCCTGCCTACCCAAATACTCAAATATCCAAATTAGACATATGCCACTTTGGTCCTTTGTTAGTGAACAGGGCGACTCTGAGCTCAATAGTATAGACTGACTAGCCAGTGTTAGTGACATTGTCCTGACCCCCCCGGCAGAAACACTCGCAGTGCAGATGACCACAGGACCCCCATGTGGGGCATCTTATGTCCAAGCAGCTCAAAGCACCCCTCTTGTGGGGAGTAGGACTGCTAAAGTAATTAAGCTCCTTTCCCGGAACATTGCAGGCATTGAGAAAAAAATGGTTATCCCAGAATGGAATGGTTTCATTTCCAATTATGACGTTTGCATGTTCCAGGAAACGTGGAGTATGATCCCCCTATATAAGTCAGGGTACACTACTTACTCTATCCCGGCGTCGAGCTCAGGGAAAGGCCGGCCAGCAGGTGGCCTGACCATTTGGGTTAATGTGGCCTTAAATTGGACCATTAAAATGAACGACATCCTACATTTAACAATCAAAGGGGCCCAGAATAATTGTAAGGTGGATCTCTTCAATGTATATGGTCGAGGCACGCCGGGGGCCTACATATCGGGCACTATATTGCTCCTAGAATCAGCCCTGGCGAGTATCCAGCCACGGGCTAAAGTGCTGGTGGGAGGAGATTTAAATAGTACTTTTGAGCACCTGAGTGAGGATGATCTATTGGGAACCAGCGAGGAGGATGCGAAACATTCTATACCCCTGCTGAGGTTGTCCCCAATAAAAAAGTGGTTGCCCAGGGCGATTCAAATCAAAGCCCTTACTATGAAGTTTAATTTGCGGCATTAAATGGCAGAACATTATCGGACCCAGTAGGTGCCAATACTTTTAATAGAATCGGCAGCCCATCGCGGATAGATTATGTATTGCTGGATATGCACTCATGGGGGGACCTTGTGGATATGGAGATTAAGCAGTCTCAGGATAGTGACCACAATCCACTATGTATGAAAATCAAAAGGGGAGCCACCGGGGAAGCTCCCAAAGTTCAGTTTTTTGCACCAAAATAAGTAGTCCCCTCAAACTGCAATTGCAGACCTAAATGGAATAGGATCGTGAGCCAAAAAGACACACTAGATAGCATTAGAGACATAGTTCACCTAGGAAATATAGATCTTGCTACTCTCAATGTATCCCTGGGCAATAAACAGAGCTCACATGCAAGCACCTTTTATAGGGAAATGGTGGAGAAGTTGGGGTTGTTTTTCTCTACAAAAGTCTTAAGAAGCCACAATAGTAAAGGATTAAAGCAGGGAAATCCATGGTACACTTCCTTATGCAGGATAAAGAGACAGGCAATATCCTTAGCACTAAGGTAAAAAAACATGGAAGCAGTAAGAGAGGCGAGGAAGGATTACAATAACATCTTAAGGGTGGCAAAACGGGAATGGGAGGAAGACCACTGGCAAAACTTAAAACTTGCAGCTCAAGCAAAAGATTCAACCAAGTTTTGGGATTTAATAAACATCTTAACAGGAGAGGTTCGGACCCCATTGTAAACCACATAACCGCACAACAATGGTATGTCCATTTCTCTAATCTATATTGTGGTGATGCGGTTTTAGAGATGGAATCAGAGCCAACACCTGTACCCTGCCTGGAATCCACCGCAGAAAACCTTCTTGACCCTGACCCCTTCACCCCTAAAGAGGTCGAACGAGCCATTAAAAACATGGCCCCAGGCAAGGCTGCGGGCCCCGATGGCCTGCCTGGCGACCTACTCTTAGACGACCCTACGACCTGTGCTGCCTACATTAGTCTCCTGTTGAATTTAATTGTCCAGGGGCAGGATGTTCCTGAGTCGTGGCAGGCGGCCGAGGTGGTGACATTTTACAAGAAGGGGGATAGAGAGGACCCTGCCAACTAGAGGCCGATTAGTTTAATCGACGTGGTGCAGGTGGTAGTTGGCAGGGTCATTGTCTCCAGAATGGGAGCATGGTTAGAAGAAGGAAACATCTTGTCACACTTCCAGGCAGGTTTTAGGCGGGGGGGTGGGTACGATGGACCAGGTTTTCAGATTCTTTGCGGTATTCTGTAAATCTGTGTCCATCGGGAGGGGTTCCCTTTACCTGGCCTTTATTGACCTGAAAACCGCATTTCATCTGGTGCCCCGTAACAAACTGTGGCAGGTGCTTCATGATATGGGTTTCCCGAGCTATCTTCTTGAATTAATAAAGAGACTACACAAGGGTAATTATGCCAAGATTAGATGGGGGAGCAAGGGAGAGTTGACAGAGGGGGTAACTGTAAGTAGAGGGGTGGGCCAGGGCTGTGTGATGGCACCGACCCTGTTCTACCTCTTTGTGAATGGGGTGGTGGACCATCTGAGGGAGGACCCGTCCGACGCCCCAGTCCTGGCGGGGGAGAAAACACCAACCCTCCTCTTCGCAGATGATACCCTCCTGATGTCTAGGACCCCAATGGGCCTACAGAAACGTCTGGACAGATTCAGCTTGTTTTGTGATGAGCGTGGTTTAACCATCAACACCTCCAAAACAAAGCTGATGTCATTGTCCTCATCCAAAAAAGTAAAAAGGCTAAACATCTCACTCAATGGGGCGCCCTTGGGGGTAGTCGAGGCATTTGATTACTTTGGAATAAGAGTGAACAACAAAATGAATTGGAATTACCATGTCTCGAAAATGCTTCTGAACCTTAAGAGAGTCTCAGGTGCTATCGCAAGAGACCAGCGAAGCTTGATTAGTAAACCCATAGCGCCGGCCCTGGCAGTTTATGAAGGGAAGGCATTAGCCTCAGCAGTTTATGGCTCCAAACTTTGGGGGTTCGAGAACATCCCGGAAATGGTTAGGGCAGAGAATACGTTTTTTCGAGATCTAGTCTCTCTTTCAGTCTCAACCCCTCTAAAGACACTTTTTCTTGATTTGGGCAGATGCTCAATCAAGGATATAGTCCGCCTGCGCCCATTATTGTTCTGGGTGCGCTAGAGAAGATCACCAGATCTGGCCAACTATGCTGCAGTGTTTGACGAACTCATCAGCTTGGGTGTCTGTGCTAAGATCCGATGGCTGACCAAGTTGAAGGAGTTGGTCACACAGTTAGGATTAGGTGAGCTCTGGAGGACGCAATCCCCCCCCCACCAAAAAATGTCATTAAGAAAATGTACTGGGACTTTGTACAGAAGGAGGAATTAGAGGGGCAAAGGTGGGGACCTCTGACCGACCAATTTTTGAACATTAAGCCTGCCAGAAAGCTCGAACCATTATTGGACTTTATCCAATCACCTAGTGACAGATCTCTCTTCCTAAAATTCAGGTATGGAACCTTACCATTAAACTCATTCACTAAGAAGTGGAGATCTTCCCCGTCTGACCGTACTTCATGTCCATGTTGCCCATGCCCCAAAGAGTCCTTAGCCCATTTCTTATTCACTTGTAGAGCCTATAGGGGGGGCAAGAAGACAGTGTCTTACGCCGATTTGAAGGGAATTGGGGTTCAGACAGCATCTTAAATCCCTACGCATTCTCACATCAGATGTAACATCACTGGCTCTTGTGTGTGGGGTTGCAAAATTCTTGGGAAAAGCCTGACAGATACGATCCAACCAGATAAAGATGATTTTGAACGAGGGTATCAAAAGATAATTTAGGTTAACTGTGTCCGACCCTGCTGCTGCTATTTTTCATGGCCCTTCTGGTTTGTTCATTTTAAAATGGATATATGTCTTTTTATTGTATTTATGATCTATATACCGCTTTGTATGAATTTTTAAGGGTTGTTTGTACTTGAAATTGGTTTCACTTTTATGATAAATGTTTTTATCGAATAAAGTACTACAAAGGCAAAGATAAGGTCACTTTTGATATATTTGGTATGCAGAAACCTTACAATACCATATGCTTCTAAAATATCACTAAATGACATTATTACTCCTGCACCATCTTTGATAATTATACCAGAATTTGTAAAGCACAAACTAATCACCTGTAAGTATCTCAAGGCGCTGGGGGCCGTCGGGGTGATTAACTGAGCTATTGTCCAGAGATGCATGATGCTGAGCTGATCTGTCTCTTGCACCAAACCATGAGCCTCACTCTCTCGAGCCAGCTGCTCTTGCTGCTGAGCCACACCTCTCCCTTTAGGATATTAATATTGTAAGATCTATGCTTGCTAACCTAGAGCATTATTCTGTATTTGACAGTGAAGACCTGCATAGTGGAACATCTATTTATGATGAAAAGTTCTGTTATTATAAACATGCATACCATTACTGACACAGAGCTAGTACTCCATGTGCAGTGTTTAATTATACACAATGGGGACATTACCCTACAACACCTTTGAGTAGCTCCAGAACATTCACACAGACGTTTGCAACAATCCTGTAGACTCAGAATCTTTGTATTATAAGCTTTTCCCTCCCCCGTAAGGAAAGATATACTGATCAACACAAAATAATGTTTTTGTGTCTCCTTTATTTCTCAGTTGTCAATTTAAGGGTACAACCTTCAGAGGGACAATCTTGACTTGCTATCTGTTTGGGGAACTAAAGACTGGCACGTTCAAGGCAATGAAACTTTCTGAACAAAACTGTACGACAAACATCCTGCCACAGTATGCCAAGATAAAGGATATGAACACATCAAACATTCCCACATTTGCACACTTGAGAATTTATAGCAATTCACAATTTTTACTAAGGAAAAGTTCAACATGCTTAAGAATGTTACATACAACTCTTCATATTCATATTCCGGGGCAGAAGGGTGGCCAGTATGTCCAATGGATACTCATGGTTGTCATGTAAATGGATTTAGGATAAACTGACCAAACCCACGTTACACGCAGGCCAAACACTCAGAGGAGTAACAACACAAAGCATGAAAAAATATGCCTTGAATAGCGAAATAACTGTTGTCTCTCCTTTCAGATGACATGCATTTACAGGATTTGTTGTTAGGTCCTAAAAAGACATGTCAAAAGCTCTTTTGTATGCTATATACAATGAGATATAGAAGGTGTTAGAGCATTAAGCTGCTTAGGTGATACATGATATTGACAGAGTGAACTTACAAATGGCTGAAGCAGTAGTTGACAATGGTAGACTACTTATCCACTAGAATTTATTCTCTGAATTATATTGCATGAGAGAGGTGTGGCACAGTGACCAGAGTAGCTGACTCCAGAGCACGGGGCTTACAGTTTGATTCATGTCACTGGCGGCAACTAAGCTCCGCATCATGTGACTCTGGGCAATAGCTCACTTAATCTCCCTGATGGCCCCCAGCGACTTGAAACATTTAAGGGGTGATATGTTTGCACTTTACAAAATATATATTTTATTATGTCATCAGCGATTGACATCATACAGGTTGATATGTCCCTCTTACAAGACATACAAATCCAGCTTACATCCATCATACTATTGAGCTGGACTTTACATACTCTGCTCAATGGTTGCATGCCCTGGAAGCATTTGAACACAACTGATTTATTCCTACCATACAATCGACAACAACAGAAGAGAATCATGGAAAAGAAGGCCACGACCTACAGCATGTTAAACATGGAACAACTAAAGGAATTCAATGTGGCGGAATCACCATCAGCTGATTGGATAATACATGGGTTTATATCTCTGCCAATTTCCACATTCCACTTTAGATCCATTTTAAAACTTCATCGGGTAGGCAGATATGAGGCAAAAGGGGAGATACTTGTACAGAAGACACAGGCCCTACCTTTCGATTGCAGGTATAGAGATGGGGACACCATAGTTTTTCTTGGTGTGACAGACTGTGAAAACACTTTCAGACATTATTTAGTTTGCAGGAAGGTTACACTTCACATGGCATGTAAAGTGAATAAAGCAAGCCTTGCTGATTATCTGAAGGGTACACCAACTGCTGCAATGTGTCCAACATTCAGATTATTTTCTAATGGAAGTTATTTAATGTTGAATGACCAAAGTTTCTTGTGGGATGAAAGTAGGAGTGCCTTATGTGATGATGGCTTCCAAGGTTATTACAAACTTGTATAGTTAGAGAAGTAACAATATGGCCTTTAATTTCTATCTTGAATGTGACCTTTGACATTCTGAGCAGATTGAAAGCTGTATTGTTTCAGAAGGAAGTTTCTTTAATACCTGCAAGAGAGACGTATGATCTGCAAGTTGCAATGCCTTCTGAAAAGCAATCGCTACTACGCACTAACCTCCCACAACATTCTGAAGAACTTGTGCACCACATATTTAACTCCTCAAATATTTTGGGAGTATTACACTTTATTAAAGCAATTTAGTCTGGGTTTGTTAGTTCTTTCCAGAATGTCTTCAGAGTGATTCTATCTTTTATACACTCTCTGGCTTCCTAATCTCTTGGGGACATACCACCCTTCCCATTCTTGATTGTTTGGTTTTTTGTTCTATTTTTGCTGCCACGTGGCAAGTGGTAATACCACTACCACATGTACTACTGTGTTGTAAATGCATGATGCCATATTTTGGTGCACCCTTATTTCAGGAGCTGAACAACAACTGGACTTTGGCCTTTTGACCTACATGTTTACATTGTTTTTAGCCCATGTTTCAGCTGTCGGCATTGCACTTTTGAGTGTGCTTTGGATATATGCCTTGGAATCCAATTGGTCCAATTTACATATGTGGAACTGCTGATAGTTCCATTAAGAATCCACCTGTATAGATGTCCTGTGTGATTGCAGTTGTTGCAAAATGCATATTATGAGCCTGCTCTGGATGCTTCAGCTCCTGGATTTTCAGATCATTGCTCCTCCTCTGTGGATGCAATACTGTCTGTCACACCTTCAACGGCTACTGATTGAGTTGTATACAACCATGTTTGTTCTTTGGAACTTGTGAATAGGGTGCCTATTGAAAAATCATCTTTGGAAGCTGGAAAGATTTCAAGCAGTTTAAAAAAAACTGTTAATTCAGCGACATTTTTATATGTCAATTTGCTTTTTATATGCAGATTTTAAACTGGCTTTTAAATGAAAATTGGTTTTCCTTTTGCTTGGTATTAAAAATTCAAGTATTTTTAAGAGCATTAGGTTTCTTGAACAATTTAAACTTTGATTTTAGTATATTTGAAGGTTTAATATTAAGCTTTTAAGTTGCTTTACAGGCAATGAGTGGGTGCTGTTAGGTTTTACAGGCTTTTAAAAATAAATACAGAAGTACTATATTGAAAATGCAACACTGAGCTCTTGGGCTCAGATTATTCCAAAGTAACAATTTACATATCAACAACATAAACCTATTACATCATTGAAAAATATGACTTGCTTCGGGTGACTCTTGGGCGAAACCACCAGACAGGTTTATGTCAAATTTTATAAAAATTGGTTCATTTCCCATTGTGCTTGAACTCTGGCAGGACTCCCCATCTCTTTTTTCTCATCTGTACAAGGATTAGTTACATTGCACAAAATGTTGTTGTCCATTTGGCAATAGCTCTGGGTGATAGAATCAAGAATGACAGCTGAGCCAGAGCTCAGGCACAGAACAAATGGTTCCTTTTATTATATAAACTTCATATATTCACAAATGAGCAACAGAGAAAAAGGAAAGCCAAGTCGCCCTCCACTCAAAAATCATCAAAACACCAAGACCTGGTTTCTAAGGAGCCTTTTTTCAGGTTTAATACTTTTACAATGTATGAAAAATACTGTAATTTACTTAATTCCATACACTCCTCTTTTGTCTTATTTATGAGGTAGTCGCAACACGTTTTCCGCCTTTCTTTAAACACCTAATTTTTGCAAAAGACAGTCTCCAAAATGTACAATACCAAGGTCCTTCCAACTTAACTCAGTGTACATTCAGAACGAAAGTGAGTTCCTGAATCAGCAGGAAAATATACAAAGAAAAAAATGTGTAAACAAAAAATGAGAAAGACAAAAATGACCACTTACGTGTGCACCACCTCCGGGGTAAGCATGAGCGCAAAATCCGCTCCGATCGCGGATTTTGCGGATTTTCAGTAAATTCGCGGTCCGCGAACTCTCGCGAATTTACCGAAAATCCGCAATCCGCGAGCGGCGGAACCGCGGTCAAAAGTTCAAGCCTAATTTACGATGGCGCCGGCAAGCTGCCAGCGCCATCCTCAAATAGTTACTTAATTAGCTTCAACAGGAAGATCTAATAGATAAGATAAAGCAGGGGCTCGAGCGCCTGCTTTATTTTACCAATTGGAGCTTCCTGTTGAAGCTAATTAAGTAACTTTTTCAGGATGGCGCTGGCAGCTTGCCGGCGCCATCGTAAATTATTTACAGCAGGCACAAAACGGTGGTGTCTTCTTGAATAAATATGAAGGGCAGGGTTCATTCTGGCACGACGGTCCTGGCACAAAAATTAAACCTCAACCGCAAGCTGCTCTGATCGGTCTCTGACCTTTTATACACACAAGAGGCATGTGCGCTCGCATGGAAGCCCCGTCCGTTTGGCCCCGCCCACACACTCGAGGAAGCCCCGCCCCCAAATCCGACGATCCGCAAAATCCGCGGATTTTGCGGATCCACGATCCGTGAATTCGCAAATTCGTGAATCGTGGATCCGCAAAATCCGCCCATGCTTACTCCGGGGTAACTGGTTGGTACTCACCAGTTGTGCCCACTTTTGTCATCATCGGTGGTCATTTTGTCTGAAAGAAAAAAGTGTCCAAAGGAACAAAAAGACTTGGGTGCAGTGAAGTGAAACAGGTCACATCACACTATGTAACCAAGTGTGATTAAAATTGACAAAAACACTCAAATAGCAATCTCTTTATTATTTACTGAGTGTTTTTTATCAAGTTAAAATGGACAGGTTACTATTCATGCATGCAATTTCCAACGCCAACATGTTTCTATGCCACAGTAATTTAGGCAAATTTTTCAGGGCCAACCACTTTGCCAAAGCACCAATATTGGACACACCGTTATGGAAGACCTCAAATAGCCACTGTCTCTCATACCAGCTTTCCCTGCTGAGGTCAACCGGAAAACTCCTTGAATGAGTCCTTCTTGTGGATTGACCATTCGAGTATTGTGTCAATCACCCGGGGCCTCATGGAGCACGTAGTCAGGAGGTGACTACGGGAGGGAGGTGACCAAGACCACTGACCCAGTGCAATCCGCCTGCAAGAACACAACCAAACCGAAGACCCTGCAATGCATCCTCCTCATTATCCGATCCCTTCACAAACACTCCACTGAAATCTGGGACTTCCTCGACAGCACTACCCCGGACGTAACATTCTTTACAGAAACCTGGACAAACGCCACCTCGGGACAGGACATCGCCATCGCCATTCCCCAAGGATACAAGATTTCCAGGAAGAAGCGCCCTACCCGCCCGGGAGAAGGAGTCGCCATCATCAACAAATCTACCCTCTGCCTGAGCACACTCCCAGATGAGCTGACAGACCTGATGGAACACCTTCACTTCAAGATACTGGCCAGCTCTACCTCCACCCTCACGATCGTGGAAAATGACGATGCCAACACCGCAGCCCGAACCCTGCACAGATGGATCTCCAACAGCACTAACACCATAGCCCCCTTATTGAAAAACAACAACACCCACATCAAGAAAGCCAGATGGTTCACCACCGAACTTCGAGAGTCCAGATGCACCTGCCACCACCTCAAAAAGGCCTGGAGAAACACCAAATCCACAGAACGACCCCAACAACTTCAGAGACGCCACCAACGCCCACCACCAACTATCAGAAAAATTAGGAAAAAAGCAATTGAAGACAGAATCTCCGACATGCACACAACAGCAAAGAACTCTTCAACATTATCAAGGAGTTTTCCCAACACACCACCGAGTCCACCGACATCCCTCCCTCACAAGACCTCTGCGACAAACTCAGCACCTTTTTTCCACCACAAAATCAAGAGCATCTACGACAACATCGACGCAGACAACCAACACTGAACCCTAACCAACCACCCCGACACCCAGAAGCTAGCGATCGACAACTGGACAGCTCTCACCACTGAAGACACACAGAAGACGATTAGGTCAATCCACTCCGGGCCCCCTCAGACACCTGCCCCCACCACATTTTCAACAGAGTCGCCAACACCATTGCACCCATGTTCTGCCACACCAACAACCACTCCCTGGCAACAGCGTTGTTTAATGATGACTGGAAACACGCTGAGATCAACCCCCTCCTGAAGAAACCCTCGGCAGACCCCACCGGCCTCAAAAACTACAGACCCATCTCCCTGCTCCTGTTCGCAGAGAAAGTCATTGAGAAAGCCATCAACTGCCAACTTGCAACATTCATCAAAGAGCATACCATCCTCAACTCCTCCCAATCCGGCTTAAGAAAAAACCACAGTACGGAAACTACCCTCCTCGCTGCAACAGACAACATCCATTCCTTACTGGACAAAGGAGAAACAGCAGTCTTCATTCTCCTCGACCTCTCAGGGGCGTTTGACACAGTCTCTCACCGCACCTTACTCCACGACGCAGGGATCCAAGACAAGGCCCTCGACTGGATCCGCTCCTTCCACTCTGGCAGAACACAGTGGGTCAGACTACCCACTTTACTCTCAGATCCTACACCTAACATCTGCGGAGTCCCCCAGGGGTGCTCCCTCAGCCCTACGCTCTTCAACGTCTACATGGCTCTGCTTGTCCCCATTGTTAGAACTTACGGACTCAACATTGTGTTATACGCAGACGACATCCAACTCATCCTCTCCCTATCCATCAAACCCAACACCGCCAGACAGAACTTTCGAGAGGCATGGAAGCTGTCGCCAAATGGATAAAAAACAGCTGCCTACAACTAAACACCAAAAAAACAGAAGTACTCATCATGGGCCCAAACCCAGATGCCTGGAACGACACCTTGTGTCTCACGACATTTCTCGTGACATTTCTCGCGAGAAATGCGCATGCGCGGGCGGCTGCGCATTCGCATTAGTATCCAAGACGCGCGCGCCGGCGGCGCGATGACGAGAGGGAGCCCCGGGGATGCGGCGGACAGGGTAAGTGGTTTTATAATTCATTTATAATATCATTTAAGCATTTAGGAAGGGCGGGAGGGAGGCGGGTGGTGCATAGTGGGGCTACGCGGAGTGTGTGGGTGGCGTAGTTTTTTGCCCACTTCGCGTAGCTTCGCGAAGCCCCACTACGCCCACTACACCCAGGGTTACCAAAAAGATGATGTTAAATTGAGACAGACACTGCTGTTTAGGAGCTGCTGTCGGCTCTATAGTAAGCAAAGCATTGATATTTCCTGGACAGACAAAAAAATCCAGATACTTTTCTCTATCTTGTCAAGAACGAAAGCAGAAAAGCCTTCACAAAGGTCTAAGGAGGGAGTAATGGCAGGGTTGCACACCCTAGGAATTATGTAAGATTTAACAATTGCCAAGATTTCCTTAGGGCCATTGGGGCCTCATTCACTTTCTGCATATAAAATTCTGCCTATGAGGTCCTGATAAACGTATGATAACTGTTTGTTGCCTTATTGTAGATAGTTTTGTCATAAAGTGTTTAATTTACTTCTCCATATTCTTTACAGTGCTCTACATTTGCTTCTACCTTCCCACAAGAACCATCGGAAACCTGATCTTGGGCTACGTTATTAAGGATTGATAAGAGACAATTATTACACCTTATCCTAAACTAACTAAAATACTCCTCCATGATGGCAGGGTGCTGCTAACGCCTTATTAGGGGACTGCTCACAAATCTTACTTCAAGGCTAAGACATTTTCAAATTAAAGTGGTTGTCATGATCCCTAAAATGATAAATCATATGATAGTGATACAAACAGATAATCAGGGGAGGCATGACAAAAGTTAATATTTGGCTGTATCTCACTGGGTGAGCTGAAGAAGTGACCAATTGATTCAAGTCTAATGCAAGGAAAGCTTGAGTTAATGAGCAGGCCTGCTCATTATTTGCAACAATCACTATGGAGGTTAAAAGCCCATAACACAGTGATATAGAATACTGAACACAGTAGGAGGGCAACGACATCTGTAAGTCAGTGAATCTTTGTTGAGTAATCAAATGGGGTGGGAAATCGAGCCCCCGTGAAAGAGCACTCAGTCTTCAGCTCACTGGTGAAAACAGCTCCTTCTAGTGTAGATAGTTTACATAGGTTGGATGAATAGAATCAAAGTAAGTTTATATATAAGGGCCATTCTACCCCCTTTATAATCCTGTAACTCACAAATTGGATAATCTGGAGGTACGGCGTATCAGGGAATGAGGAGTCCGGTTCTTGTAAGGAAATCAATATTCAAGGAATCAGAGGATAGAATGTCAAATAAATCAACAACATGTTTAGGTAATGTTTAAAATCCACCCTCAAAGAACTTGGTGGCCGGAGATAATGTAGATACCCCACTATCTTGAGGGGGCAAATATGTTTGAGCAGACATGGCTATTGCATGCTGACAGTCTGGCCAAAGGGCTGAATGAAAAGTGTAGAACAGTCCAAATGTTGACGACACATAACTCCCCTCTTAATATTAAATATCATTTACCCCTCATGCTTTAATATATGTTTCTTCTTTTCAATTGAACAGCTTTTGACATATTTTCCATGGTTTCTCTGTTTACATTGTTTAAATAAAGAATAGCATGTCATTAATTTGACATTTGACATTTAATCTGCATTACTTTTTTTAAACAACAATTTACTACTATTTTCATTGGATTCAGAACTTGCTGTGAGTAAAACTCAACACAATTTTATTTTGACTGGTTTTGCTGTTGTATTTTGCTTACAGATGAAATAATTATTTCCATTTTGTTTCATATATCTCTACTTTTTATTTCCTGTTTAATCTAAAAAAAGTTATCTTTTTAATGTTGTATTTAGTTCCCAATATTTTTCAGTCCAGTTGTGCATTCAATTTTTGATTTCCTTTAAAAATATGTTGTATTAATTTACCTGTGAAACAAAAATGTACATTGTCTGTTTTTTCCAGCAGAAACATTTCTTAGCTGGTAAATTAATTTGAAATATCTTCATTGTTATTAACCATTGAGTGTAGAAACCAGTGTGTGGTTCACAAAGAGAACGTTCCCCTTTTGAGTAAGTTTGCTACTCCTTGGCCATTTACTAAAGTATAAGTGATAATTTTCCCCAAATATGTAACTCAAATGTCTCCACCAAATTAAGGTGCCTGTGGGCAGTACATGTTTGAGAAATGTAATCCTTTTTTGGCATTTCGTAAAATTGGAGTATGATTTGAATGCAAATGTATAACATATATTCAGCATTTGTAACTTTCCAAAAAGTAGCAAACATATTCAACATTATTAATTACTTAAAATTGTAAGTTACTAGGCACAGAATTTTTGTTAACCTTATTTTATTTTGTTTGTCATGGATTTTCTAATTCAGAATTTGTTCAGTTGAGTAACACTCTATGCTGTGCAGATGAATTGCTTTTTGAAGGTTATAGAATCCTTTTAACATTTTCTTTGAAAACAAGAAACAAGAAACTCTTATTGTAATCTGATTTTATCCTTGTATGTGTACTTATTATAAATAGTAAATGCTTTGACACTTTTTTTTTCCTTATCAATAGTAAGAGTCAGCTGGTTGTATGCTCTCAGCTACAGTTTTCATCAACTCCAGGATAGTCATTGTGTCTCCTCAGAGGTCTACAGATGACTGAGGACAAAATAGCAGTCATGAGTTTTTTTAGTATTTTAGAAGCTATCTGTTTTTATTTGTACAATATTTCCTGGATTTTATTTCAATGTGAGAGATTATTAGTGACAGCAATGTATATAATTGTTTCATGTAAAAAACATATTTATAACCTGTTTTGTGTGGTAATTATGCATCCATATTTGGTGGCCATTTTTACAAAGATTTGAATCAATATTAATATACATTAATTTATTTATTTTAATGATGTATATAACTAGATCCATGGTAATAATGCATGTAATTACCAAATGCATTTTTTCCAACAAAATGTAAAAAAAGATCATTGGTGTGAAGGTAATACATAGTGGTACATTGTAAAGCTTTGTAAAAGCATATTTGGTAAAGCAGTGTGGTAATGTACCATGTTGTAATGTTGTAATGAAATGCCTTGTTACAACTGGTATTCTGTCTCTGATGTTGGAAGGACACTTTGAAGTTATGTCCCTGTCTAAATACAAATGTATTTGCTCATAGTTTATTTGCACAGTCTAAGCGCATGTATCATGATTGGACTAAAGTATGTTTTAATTGCATTGTTTGCATCTGTGTATGTTGTTATGGGCTCTTGATCTTATTGACCACGGTCACCTCACCAGATTGTTAATTTTAATCCTTTGCTAGTTTTCAGATCCGGTACTACAGGGACATGCTTGGGTTACTCTTTGCTGTCACTGAGGTGAACAAGAACCCCCATCTGCTGCCAAACATCACTCTGGCATTAAAGGTCTATGACTCCTGTCTCTCTGAGAAGAGAGCTGTGGAAGGGGTTCTTTCCATCATCACTGGAAGGGAAAAACTGGTCCCAAACTTTCTATGTCAGTCTCTGCCAATCATGCTTGGCTTTGTTGGTGGTGGTTCATCTCCCAGTTCCATTGCAATGGCTTCGATACTCGACCGATACAGCATTCCTGAGGTACACATTTTAGAGATATTGGAAGAGTGTGAATTGTCTTGGTTTTCTTGTCATTGCTTTTTTTAATCTTTTGTTGCTTCTCTAATTATCTGTGCAGCATGTCCTTTATAAGAAATATGCAATAAGAACCCATAAAAAAATTAAGTTGCATAAATACCAGCCTAAATAACATAGATTTATAGCACCATTTAGGGCCAAAGGAAAGCTGTTCTGTTGTTGCTAAAATTGTGCACAATGTTCTACCTAGCTAGGCTAGTTCTTTCTGAGACTCATTACACCTCAGTAAATGAGGACTTGTTGTAGCACAGGGGGAAGGGAAAAAAATGAAGCATGGTTGCTGTCACAGTTCTTCCCATTGACCATGATGGCGAGAGTCAGCCACAGACGACAATGTCACTTGAGCAGTTGGCTGGGGGTGACTTCAGGTCCTGGTGCATCAAGGTCCAAAGCTGACTCCTGGAGGTCCTCACATTCGGGAGCACCCTGCACTTGTCTGGCACGTTAACATTACCCCTGATGGATGGCCTCCAGTGTCGTCAATGTACTTGGACGAGCTTCTGTCAAGCTGCTTTGACTCCTTCTGTTAAGATATTGACCCATGCACATTCTTGATCTGAAACAAAGGAAGCAGTAAACAAAACTCTTCCCTTGGTACACATTTCTTAACCATGGTCCTTGAATAATTGGACCCAGTGTCTGTGTTCAAACCTGACAACCAATGTGTTATATCATTTTGAAGTTGGTGATCCCTTCCAATCCTGCAGGAGCCTGTGCACTGTGTGAATACTGTATGCTGGGATCAGGAAGACACACACTTTTCCCTCCTACGGCGGTTGTAGCTGGCCCATAAGGAATGTTTATTTGTCCCATATTTGATCCAAAGAATGCAGAAAATGATAGGAAGATTGGAGATGCTGTCAAGGAACTTGCTGGGGCACTGTTACTACTTGAATAACTATTGGGGATATATCCCTTGAACATCACCCAAAATATGCAAGGGGTCCAAAACTCAGCAGGGACACCCTAATCCTCTAAAAGCCTCCCGAAAAAGATTTAACCCCTCCTATGCTCATGACGAGCTCAGCTCGTCATGAGCCACGGTTCTCGTGTGCTCATGACGAGCTGAGCTCGTCATGACTGTTAGAACGCTCAGGTGCGGGGCTATTTCCCCTCCTGTGCTGAGCGTTCTAAAGAACGGGTGTGGTCATGACGAGCTCAGCTCGTCATGAGCACCGGGGCGCTGTGCGTGCCCCCCTTCCCCCAGCACAGCGGGGGGAATCGGCCCACAGCCAAGGGGTTAAAGAAGAGCTCTTACATGGCAACTAGAGGGATATCCCAATGTGAGATATATGTAATAGTTAGCAGAGTATCCTGAAAAAAGTTAACAAAAGTGAATTAAAAATGCCTCTCAGTGGATGATATTCAAACTGTAATCACTCTGTCCAATGGGCATCATTAAAAAAGCAGAGCGGGGATGCAACGTCACCCTTTAAATGACAATGGGGCCAACAACAACATATGCGTTTAAGTAATTCCTAATGACCCTAAAATTAGGTATATGGCATTAACCAGGATCAGTATTCAAAGATCTGATCACTCTGCACCAAATGACTCAAGTGACAATTACAAATGCTTCATCCACACAATTTGACAAGGGCAAACAATATCTGCAATATCCTGGTATGTCAGTCTCAACTCGCCTAAACATTTAGATCGACATGGGCAGGTCTCACTGCATGTCTGCTGCCTTCTCAGCCAGCATGTTTTCAGGAATCAGAGCACACATTCCTCCCTCCTGGGCTAGTTTCAGATGGCCCATGGGGAACGTTCAATGTCCTTGATTTGATCCCAAATTCTGAAGAATGCTGAAAATGACAGTGAGTGTGAGAGGCTCAGGGAATGGGCAGAAGCACTGTGACGAGTTCAGTGAGTACTGGGAGTATGTCTCATGAACACAGGGATCACCATTTGTGGACAGGAGAAAAGGGAATGCAAAACATGCAGATTCCCAGGTCTAACATGTGTAGGAAGGTGGATACCTGACTATGGTTACCCCAGATTTTTTGCCTTGTGTTTAGCTGCTTTTCGACTTAGTTGGTCTGGGATCCTGCTAATCAGGGTCCCAGGCCATCTGCTCTCTCTATAAAATTCATACCATGTACTTTAGGTACATCACCAATTGGGAATTGGGTCACTCTTGTGAGTCCCTGTACAGTGTAACATAGGGACCCAGGGCATAGGTGCACCCAAGCCCTACCAGGGGCTGCAGCATATCTTATGCCAACCCTGGCTGGCCATCCAAACTGACACAACTGGCTGATCACTCAGCTGTGGCAAGGTTGTGTAATCACCCCTTGCTTAGGAATAGTATTCCTATACCTACCATTACATATAGACACATATGCACCTATAAGTCACTCCTATGGCAGGCCTTAACAATCCTGAAGGCAGAGTGCTTGGTTTTATGTGAGATGAGGCTCTAGCATGAGCTGAGCCTGTCTGCAGCTTTCGGAACCATGTCCTTATAGCTGTTCTATGATATAGCCATACCATATACTCTTAAGTGCATTATAATCCTCCCAGTTGAATGCTAACTTTGGTTTTGCTTTATCAAAACATGTCGTGTCAGGTGGCATACGCTTTGGAATACTATCCCCTCACCAGGGGGTATCATTCCACCTTTCTAGAGGGAGAAGACATGTTGTTCCTACTAATCTCGGGGAAAGTTAACCAGAGCCTCAGCATCACAAAATGGATGCTGCTGCCACAGACACAAGTCTGACCTCCTGCTGCTGGGAGTCCTTCCAGTTTGGGAGGCTTGGACAATAGTTTTCCAGTCTTGGGAGGTGCTAGCACCACCCCAGACAGGCCATAGTGTATTGGGGCAGGGAGGGCTGAATGAAATGAGACACTGCTTGGGGCACACAAGGTGTCCATGCATAGTCCGGTTCAAACCGGTGCTGGGGCACTCCAGCCCCAGCTGTGGTGCAAAACTGGACAAAGGGAAAAGGGGTATAACCACCACCTTCCCTGGTCCCACCCATAGGATGGACCTAGCATGTAATCCAGCCCCTAAATTTGGTATATAGGTAGGAGTTGAGTCTAGAGACTTTAGATTTATACTGGCTGAAACTTGACATGAAACTCTGGACCTTCGATGTTCTACCTGAAGATAGAAGACTGAAGAATCTCCCTTGAGGTCAAGGAGTGACCACCCTGTTAAAGCAGGCACCATCAAGCGGTCAACAGTTTGCTTTGTCGATGCTCCCGCCAGAGTCCAATCACAGAGCCTGACAAGACCCAGACTTCCAGAATTCCTTCAGCCCAATCCACAGCCACAGCAAATCTGAGACCCGTGGAGGCAACGAGAGACATGGGACTGGCCATCTTGGAAAGCCAGCGAATTGCTTTCCGTGCACCTTTCTCAGGCACCCTCCAAGTTGTGCATTGGGGATTGAGAAGCCCCAGCCCGAGCACCATCTGCACCGAAGATCAGCCATCCACACTCCACGAGTGCCACGTGGGGCCCGTCTGTATTTTCCTGCTCGATGCATCTGTCCGGTCACTTGCCCATTTGCTAGTGGCCTCTGTGATAATGAACCTTTGAATTTACACTGCTGGTCTGGTTGCTCCAGACTGGCCCCTGCTTCCCTGAAAAGGAGAAGCCCATCAGACCTTGCTGGTCTGATCCAGAAGCCATCTTTGATTCCTATGTTGGTTGCCTTTGCCAAGGCTTGTTGACTTCAATCCGGAAGCCAACACCACCGACAGCGAGATCCTTTGTGGGACAGTCCGTATCCAGCTCCTGGTTGTCATCGACACCTCTTGGTCCACGTGGCTGCAGAGACAAGCTTCACAACATCACCTGATTGCTTTGCGATATCGCCTGGTTCCTTCCTTGTTCCTTCCTGGTCACTGGCTAGTGACCCAGAATCTGTCCCCTCTGCTTTCAGGCACTCTTCATCCTCAATCCATCCTTGGATCCAACCGAACACTTCCCTACTGGAGCATCTTTTTTCACGGCTCCATAGGATTCAGCGACGAAACCCGACACACTTTGACACCTATGCACCCGCTTCCTGTTGGTGAGGTAACGCTAGTACTCTGGTGCTCCTGTGGGTATTACCTATACTAGTGTCCAAGTTTTCAGTAGATTTCTCCTAGTCCATCTGAAAGTGACCTAAAAGAACTAGTTTTCAATTCTTTTGTTCCCATTCTAACTCTATGGTAACTCGCGTGTGTGTAAAGACACTGCACACGCATCCCCTCCTGCTCCATATCCTTTGGTAGTACAGCGTAGCCCCAGCGATTCTCCAGGCCCTAGGACTATCCTTTGTTCGTGACATGGTTCTTATACCACTATTTTAGTATATGGTTTGAAGTGCCCCTATTGCATTACTGTATTTTGTGCAACTTTTTGTATGATAATTAAGTATCTTGTTATGTGCTTGTGCCTCTGACCTCTTAAAGAGTTCAGAGGATTAATTTAGTAATAAATACATATATATTTTATATAGATAACCTGTGTGGTGTCCTTTAATGTGGTATTACTGGGTTACATATAGTAAAACAGCTGGCTTCACATGCCCTCTTGAGTTTAGCCTAAGAAAGCTTTGTCCATGCTACCACTAGGATAGCTGGTCTATAAGGTTGACTTTACAACCATCACCACGAGGGTTGTTTGGACTGGTGCAAGGTGCTCACTAGAATAGTGAACATCATAAACCAGGCCAACTTCTCACAACATGTACCCAGAAAGGTAATACAAAAATGAGGCAAGAACCTAAATGTTGCATACACATGGGGGCCGATTCCGATTTGGGAAAAATGCACTCCGAATAGTCGTACGGAGTCTTTTTCCCATACGAATCGTACCCTGCAACGTCCCCGTACGTACGAGGTAGTACGATTCTCACCCAATGCAGCTCCCCGTATGAATCGTACCAGGAACTGTACGACTCGAATACCTGTACGAATCGCCGCTGGAACATGCAGCAAGCGACGTTTGTACGGTTCGCAGCA
The DNA here is from genome assembly GCF_964261635.1 of Lissotriton helveticus. Taxonomy (NCBI): domain Eukaryota; kingdom Metazoa; phylum Chordata; class Amphibia; order Caudata; family Salamandridae; genus Lissotriton; species Lissotriton helveticus. Next base: position 142,755,024 of record NC_136064.1, read on the forward strand.
GGTTTTCCCAACCCAGCAAGTACGATTCATCCCGCCGACCTTCCGTACGACTCTTTTCCTACGGGAGCTGAAAACTGTTGGAAAAGCAGAGTACGCCTCAAAACAGGTACGGAACGGAGCCCCACGGGTACGGTGCATACCCCCATGATCTCAGGGATACGGTGCGTACCCCTGCGATCATGGGTTGTACGCACCGCACCCCTGCGATCATGGAGTGTACGCACCGTATGGTGTGTATGTTTATGTGTGCTTTTCCGTACGAATCACCTTTACCTGACGTGGGCCGTACGAAACGCGTCCTCATACCCCGGTCCGGATAGTACTCGTCGGGTCGTGCGGCATGTGTACGAGTCATACAGTTCACGGTTTCAGCCTTGCAATACGTACGGATCGCGACAATTCGGATGGATTGACGAAACACGGATCGTACTTCACGACTCGGACGGATGGGTATGATTCGTACGGCGAGGGCTCCGGATACGAATCGTACGGACGTTTTTTTTCCCGATTAGTAATCGACCCCTTGGAGTTCAATGGACTTCATCATGTACTCAGTCAGACGCGCATAGACTTCATATGCACTAACAAATGTACACACAAACTCACACACATAAACACACACATACCTCAAAGCAACCTCCTACAAAGTTGTTGTCTTAACTTCATCCTTCATCAAGTCCTTTGTAGAAAAACTCTTTTACCCCTAATCACCATTGTCAATGCTTCTATTGCTTTAGGTAGCTTCTCCAGGGCACTGAAGACCCACCCAGGTCATTCCACGCCTGAGGAAACCCACACTAAATCCTAGTGATCTAGTCAGCAACTGTCCCATCACCCATTTGCAGTGTATTGGCCAAGTCATCAAACAAGCAGTGAATAAACAGCTTCTCTGTCATATCAGTGACATCCATTTCCTGCACAATTATCATCCAGCTTTAGACAGCACTGCCGAAAGAAGAGAACTACCTTTTAAATCACAATCAATTACTTTTTTAGCACAGATTTACAAAACACATGACTCCTGATATTACTGATCCTCTCAGCCATTCTACTCTAGACCACAAATTCAACACTAAAATGAGATTCTGTGGAAACATCCTCCTACTTATCCATACGAAATATATTCATTCACACAGGAACCTCAAGGTACCAGAAATTTGAATCTGCTGTGGTATTTCCCAGGGTCTCTCTTGTGACAAGTCATCTTTAACCTCATCAAGGAGCTCCTTTGTACTTGATTTAAAGCTAGCAAAATGAAAACACACCAATACTCCAACACCACACGACAGTATGTGAAAGTCTCCTCTCATCCAGACATCCAGAGCCTCAAAAACAGTTTAACTCCCATCCAGAACTGGGTGCCTGGCAAATGCTGAAGGTTAACCCTCCCAAAGCAAAATGTCTGATGTTCACCAACAACCAAAAGCATGAACTGGTCTAAACCTGGCTCAACAACATGAAACTAGATTGATTCAAGCCTCAACATTCACCTAATGCGAAGGCACTCCGATCCAAAAAGGACGCTGATCTCATCCTCACCTAGAGCAAGAAAGACAAGAGGCCTCATACCAGCTGTCTAACTTCTGATGAAAGTAAAACCATTCCTCCCAGAGAGCTGTTCAAACCTGGACTATGGATAGTCCTGATCAGCAGCCTTCCAACATCCATACTGGGACTTTAAGGGCAACCTATAACCTATTTTTACCTCATTAGGACCAAAAGAAATAGGACTATGTCACCCCTGTTGTATTTCTATCTAGGAGCCTAATTCGACATTCCCGATTTATGCCCTTATGTGGTTTTAACAAACAATATCCTTATAAAGGCATAAGAATCATATCCATATTTAGTAATAGCCCATGCAGTCCCAATACAGCAAGGCTACTCCCCTAGCCGCCTAGAAAGTACAACACGTTCTTTAAACAAACCAAGCCTGCAGCAGCCCGGGAAATCCCCCTGCTTTTGTTTTGATTTGAACAAGAACTCCTGCAGTCCAGAAAGAACTGTTAGTTCTTAGTGACGTCTTATGTCCAACCTTACGTCAAACCCGGCACCTTTCAGGTATAAATATACCAATGCCTTAAGCAAACACACAGTGGTTTGGAGCAGAGCGGCTACCTACTTGCCCAAGAGCCCAGCTGATGCCAGAGCCCACAGAAGCCGCCCCTCCCCTTTGACGCACTGAGAAAGACGCTGTCTTTTTCTCCAGCCGGGAAAACCCAGCTCCGGTGTTTCCAGCCACCCCTGCGGGTTACTGGTAGATTGAGTCCTAAAGAGAGAGATACAAGACCTCCCACATTCTATTACCAAGGTACGGAGCTGACTAAACCCGTAAGAGAATTCGTGATTCAGATTCTTTGCAAAACCAACTTAACTTAAACTGATACTTACTTACTCCTTCCCACGTATTAGGCTTAGGTCAGGTACACCGGGGTAGGCTTATCTAGAAGCACCAGTTGAGTACGTTAGTCAATGTTTTTATGTATGTATATATTTTATCTATTTTAAAGTATCATATGGCTAAGAAACGATATCAATGCTTTTACAGTATTATTTTATAATACTCCTTTTACTGTACGCACTTTACTTCATGTTAAGTATTGCAATTGTGGCAATTCATTTCCCTTGCATGAGAAAGAAGACTGCTCAATAAATAACACCTTTTATTGAAAACGCCCGTCTCTCTATTTCTCTGCACTCTGGTGAAACTAGGTATGCACGATTGACTCAGTAAAATAGCTGTCTATTATTTTCACATGACTCTAGAGATACACTCTTATTCTGAGGGAACAAAGTTGTCATGTTATATGGTTGTCAGAAGCTAATCCCTTCTTGTCTAAATCGGGAGAGTTAACTCTTTCCTGAACATTCAAGAAAGTTTCTAGTGACCTCTGAGCTAGCTGGCAAAACTAATTAAGTCTAATATAGTCAGTAGAGACCCAGTCGACCTCAGTTCTACGTCTACACTGCTGTTTATATTATTCCAATGCGCAGAGCCTATTGGGAATATAGGAACTACACTACACCCCCACCTTGATGGAACTCCATTGACTCCATTTGCCGGCCTGTATAATCTTCCAAACCAGCTGCAATATCTATAGACGCATTACTACGAGTACCCAACCATCTCGTTGAAATGATTGTCACATTCACTGACTCTCAGCATATTTCGCTTCAAGACACCATCAGACTGGAAACAAAAAAATGCCAAAAAAAAGAAAGAAAAGAAGGCAACAGGCCTTCAACACATTTAGAACCAGGTTACGAAACAACATATCCATCTGCGGTCCCGGCGCCGTCCGGGCCTGGACCACGCCCAGCGCCAGAGCCCCTGGCCAACGCCGGAGCCAGGACACCCGACTGAGATACGACACCACCATCCTCAACGCACTCAACACCGGACGACCACCCGCCTGCTACCGAGCCACCCCGAAGCAAACCTACGGACCCTTCACCTACCAAGCCTGCAAATTCACCTGCCTCCCAACCTACACCCCGCCCGTTGAACCCAGCAGCAACAACAACAACAACCTCAAATGTATCCTCCTCAACACCGGCTCCGTCCACAAGCACGCCATCAAAATCTGGGACCTCTTCGACACAACAGCACAGGACGTCTCCTTCCTCACGGAAACCTGGATGAACGCCTCCTCGGCCCCCGATATCGCCATAGCCATCCCGGACAGCTACAAGATCATCCAGAAGGACCGCGTCAACCAAACCGGAGGAGGAATCACCATCGTCTACAGGAACACCATCAGCGTCATGACCAACGCCGAAGACACACTCTCCACCGCTGAACACCTACACTTCCAGATCCGCACGACCACGAAACCACCCTCAGGGGGACCCTCGTCTACAGACCCCTGGGCCTGCGCACACAAATCAGCGAAACCATCGCCTACTTCGTCAGCCCGCACGCTCTAACCTCACCAGAATACATCCTCCTAGGGGACCTGAACTTCCTCCTGGAGAACAAAAACGACAGCAACACTACCACCCTGCTTGACAACCTCGCCAACCTCGGACTCAAGCAACTGGTGAACACCCCCACCCACTATGCTGGCCACACGCTGGACCCATCTTCTCCGCCAGCAACAACGTCTCCTTCAGCCACTCCACCTGACTACACTGGACAGACCACAGCTGCATCCATTTCACCTACAAGAAGACTACAATTCACCACCACATGCTACAGATCCCCGCAGATGCCGGAGCAAAGTCACCACAGACCAACTTATCACATCTCTGAGCCAGAACCCACCAGCCGACACCTCCGACACCAACGACGCAGCTCACACTCACAATCTCGCACAGTGGATCACCAACTGTGCTGACAACCTCGCTCCGTTGAAGAACCCCCCAGGCCAGACCAGCAACAGAAAAACTACATGGTTCACCGACGCCCTCAAAAAGTCAAAGAAATCATGCCACACGCTCGAAAAAACCTGGTGCCACGAACGGACGACAGAAAACATGACGGCCCTCAAGAACGCCACTCGCGAACACCACCAGCTGATCCGCACCACTAAAAGGACATCGTTCAAAGAGCGAATGGACAACAACACCCACAACAGCAAGGAACTCTTCAGCATCGTAAAAGAGGTCTCCAACCCCAACGCCAGCAACAACGACATCACACCATCACAAGACCTCTGCAACTCCCTCGCCACGTTCTTCTACCGCAGGATCGCAGCTGTACACAACAGCTTTGACGCCCATACGCCACCTCCAGTCACCAAACCAACGACCCCCACCGCCACCCTAAGCAACTGGACCCCCATCAGCACAGAAGACACCACCCGCGTCACGAACACCATCCACTTCGGCTCTCCTTCTGACCCATGCCCCCACCACATCTACAACAAAGCAGACGCCATCATCGCATCCCACCTCCAGAACGTCATAAACAACTCATTTGCTTCAGCCACCTTCCCAGAGAGCTGGAAGCACGCAGAGATCAACGCTCTTCTGAAAAAACCCACAGCTGACCCTAAAGACCTCAAGAACTTCCCATCTCTCTTCTTCCCTTCCCGGCTAAAGTCATTGAGAAGAACGCCAATAAACAGCTGACCGCATTCCTTGAGGCATACGACTCGCTCGACCTATGCCAATCCGGATTTCGAGCCAACCACAGCACTGAGACAGCCCTCATCGCAGCCACCGACCACATCAGGACCCTGATGGACAACGGGCAGACAACCGCCCTCATCCTCTTAGACCTCTCAGCTGCCTTTGATACCGTCTGCCACAGCATCCTAATAACCCGCCTCTACAACACTGGGATCCAAGGAAAAGCGCTGGACTGGATCACCTCGTTCCTCTCCAATAGAACCCAGAGAGTCCACCTCCCGCCATTCCGCTCCATCATCTGCGGCGTACCTCAAGGCTCCTCGCTCAGCCCAACCCTCTTCAATATCTACATGAGCCCCCTCGCCGCCATCGCGCGCAATCACAACCTCAACATCATCTCCTACGCTAGCGACACCCAGCTGATACTCTCCCACACCAAAGACCCAACCACCGCCAAAACCAACCTCCAGGAAGGAATGAAGGACGTCGTGGAATGGATGAAGCTCAGTCGGCTGAAAGTGAACTCAGACAAAATAGAGGTCCTCATCCTCGGACAATCCCCATCTGCCTGGGATGACTTCCGGTGGCCCACAGCGCTGGACACCGCAACGTCACCCACGGACCACGCACGCAACCTGGGATTCATCATGGACTTCTCGCTCACAATGACCAAGAAAGTCAACGCCATCTCATCCTCCTGCTTCAACACCCGGCACATGCTCTGAAAGATCTTCCGGTGGATCCCCACAGAAACCAGAAAGATGGTAATGCAGGCCCTCGTCACCAGCCGACTGGACTACGGGAACGCCCTTTATGCAAGAAACACAGCCAAACTTCAGAAACGACTTCAGCGCATACAGAACACCTCCGCACGACTCATCCTCAGCATCCCTCGCCACAGCCACATATCGGACCACCTGAGAAACCTGCACTGGCTCCCCGTCAGCAAGAGGATCATGTTCAGGCTCCTCACCCACACACACAAAGCACACCACGACATGGGCCCCGAATACCTCAACAAACGCCTCTCGTTCTACTCTCCTACCCGCCAGCTCCGCTCCGCCAGCCTCGCCCTCGCAACCATCACACGGATCTGCAGAGCCACCACCGGAGGAAGGTCGTTTTCCTACCTGGCCGCCAAGACATGGAACTCCCTCCCTGCACACCTACGACTGACCCAGGACCATCTCACCTTCAGGAAACACCTCAAGACCTGGCTATTCGAGCAGTAGCCCCCCCCTTCCCTTCAGCGCCTTGAGACCCTCGCGGGTGAGTAGTGTGCTTTATAAATGCATGGATTGATTGATTGATTGATCTGAAATGCTCCATCCCTGCTCCAATTAAGGCAAGAGCTGAAAGCACACCAGTTTAAAGCACATAGTCCATGATGGAGTAACAGTCTACATTCATTCCTAGTGACTAGCTAGCCTCATAAAACAATGACTGCCTGTTTACTTTGACCCTATACAATCATTTGCTACCTTTGGGCTTGGTTTATGCTTTGAAAATATATGCATGTATGTATATGGTATTCCGGTTGCTAAAACCTAACCAAAAGGCAGGAGAGCTCTGTACAAAGATAATCATAAAGGCAATGAGTAATATGATAGGAAGCTTGGTGGTATATGGTTAATGCATTGTGATGTAGCATTCATAAAAGAGGTGCATCTTCAAGCCTTTCCAAATTAGAGCAGTATTGGGGCAGTCCTGAGACGTTGTATTAGATCATGGCTGCATTAATAAAAAGGCCTGTTGTCTTGTTCTGTCTCGCTCTTTCTTTTTGACACATCCTAGTCTGCAGTCTGATGGTGTTCTGGCTACAATCAATCAATCAATCAATCATAACACTTGTATAGCGCGCTCCTCACCCGGGAGGGTCTCAAGGCGCTTGGGGGAAGGGGTCCGCTACTGTTCGAACAGCCAGGTCTTGAGTTGTCTTCTGAAGGCGAGATGATCCTGGGTCAGTCGAAGGTAGATGGGGAGGGAGTTCCATGTTTTGGCCGCCAGGTAGGAGAAGGATCTTCCTCCGGCAGTGGCTCTTTGGATGCGTGGAACGGCGGCGAGGGCGTGGCTGGTCGATCGTAGCTGGCGGGTGGGTGTGTAGAAGGTCAGGCGGTCGTTGAGGTACTTGGAGCCCAGGTCGTGGAGAGACTTGTGTGCATGGGTGAGGAGCCTGAACGTGATCCTCTTGTTGACGGGGAGCCAGTGCAGGTCCCTCAGGTGGCCGGAGTCGGGGGATGTCCAGGATGAGTTGGGCGGAGGCGTTCTGGATGCGTTGGAGTCTTCTCTGTAGCTTGGCTGTGGTTCCGGCGTAGAGGGTGTTTCCGTAGTCCAGTCGGCTGGTGACGAGTGCCTGGGTGACCGTCTTCCTGGTTTCGGTCGGGATCCATCGGAAGATCTTGCGGAGCATGCTTAGGGCGTGGAAGCAAGATGATGAGACGGCGTTGACTTGTCTGGTCATCGAGAGGGAGGAGTCCAGGATGAAGCCCAGGTTGCGTGCGTGGTCTGTTGGTTTGGGTCGGTGCCCAGGGTGGGGGGCCACCAGGGGTCGTCCCAGGTGGAGGGTGATGGTCCCAGGATGAGGACTTCCGTCTTGTCTGAGTTCAGTTTCAGGTGGCTGGTCTTCATCCATTCGGCGACGTCTTTCATCCCTTCGTGTAGGCTGATTCTGGCGGTGTCGGGGTCCCTGGTGAGGGAGAGGATAAGCTGGGTGTCTGCTGAGTTCCACCACAGATGGTGAGCTTGCCTGAAAGGTAAGTGGGAGTGTTGGTTGTGATAACTTTCTCAATTATGTATCTTGGTTTGAAGATGGTGCAAGTCGGCAAGGGGAACCAATTGAGTTCTGTCAGGATTGGGGTGATGTCATTATATTTCTTCAGGCTACTTACAGCTGTGTCTGTGCATGTGTGTGATAATCTCAATGGCACTGCTCATGCTTGTGCAGTAGGGAGATGGACATTGCTATGCTAGTGATACTGCCTGTCACCATCATGCATGTCAGAAGTGCTTTAGAAGGATCCCCTGATTCAGTCAGTGCATCAACATCTAAGTTAAACTGAGTTTGATTGTGTGTGTGTGTGTGTGTGTGTGTGGTGTGTGTGTGTGGCATGTGTGACATGTGTGTGTGTTTGGGGTTTGGGTGGCTTATGCGTGTGACTGCCCTAGATGTCAAATGTTTACGTGTGTTCAGGCAACTCTCAACTCTTCACCATATTGTTTTCTCCTATTCCCTTTTCCGAAATTATTAAGTATTTATTTCAGGATTGAATTCAAAAGTCAATTAATAAATCAATCAATAGGGTATTTTAAGCACTCTACTCACCCATGGGGGTCCCAAGGCGCTGGGGGTCGTGGGGGGGTCGGCAGATCTGTTTAGCCAAAGAGCCAAGCCTTGAGAGTCTTCCTGTAGGTGTTCAGGGAGGGGGCACATCTGATGTCTGCCAGGTGCTCCTTCCAGGTCTTGGCTGCAATGTGGGAGAAGGATGTTCCACCTGCTCTGGCTCTGTGGGTGCGAGGGGTTTCAGCCAGTGTCAGGTTAGAAGATCTGAGGTTCCTTTTGGGTACATGGAAGTTGATTCTGTTGTTGAGGTATTCGGGTCCGGTGTTGTGCAGGCATTTGTAGGCATGGGTCAGGATTTTGAAGGTGACTCTTTTCTCCACTGGGAGCCAGTGGAGTCTTTGTAGGCACTGGCTGATGCGTTCATGCTGGGGTATTCGAGGATGAGTCTAGTGGCAGTGATTGTATGATCTGGAGTTTGCAGAGTAGGGACTTGTTTATGCCGACGTAGAGTGCGTTTCCATAGTCCAGTCAGCTGGTGATGAGTGCGTGAGTTACTGTTTTCCTTGACTCAAGGGGGATCTACTTGGAAGTCTTTCGGAGGGTGCGGAGGGTGTTGAAACAGCTGAAGGTGAGAACGTGTCTTTGATATGTTTATAGATGTCTTTGAAACATAGGTGTACCTTACACAAGTTACAGTTTATATCTCTTTATATGTTGTAGCTTGTTGTGAATATCATTAAATCCTGCAAAATGTCACCATTTGTCTTGAATGCAGTGAAACAAAAAGCTCAGGGAAATTATAATAGCGTATTTGTGTGTTCACTGTGCTTTCTATTTAGGTCAGTTATGCAGCAGTGCACGATGTGCTCAGTGACAAAGCCCAGTTTCCATCGTTTCTACGCACTGTACCACCCATGAGACCTCAGTCTACAGCATTTGCACTGTTATTGAAGCACTTTAGCTGGACTTGGATAGGGCTCATATCTGAAGATGATGACATGGGCTACATGTGGAGTAAAGGTCTAAAAGAGGATTTGAAGAGTGTAGGAGTCTGCGTGTCGTTCTGGGAGAAAATCCATGGCACGTACCCAAAGGAAACGATGAGGAGCATCGCCGAGAGGATACGGAGCTCTTCTGCCAGGGTTATCATCTGTGATTATATTGAAATGGACTTTATACCACTTCTACAGGAGCTGAATGACTTGAACGTAACTGATAGAATGTGGATTTTTTCAACTTGTTTAACAATAACTCCAGAATATGTTCCAAAGTCGTCTTTGAGACTACTGAATGGTTCCCTGGTAATGGCGCTCCATGCCCCAGGCATGCCCAAACTCAAGCCTGTCCTAGAGAGCCTTCACCCTAAGAGATTTCCTGGAGATATTTTTATCCATTCCTTCTGGGAGGCAGCCTTTGGGTGTAAGTGGTCAAACAATGCCAGCTCTTCAGGATCAGGGCCAGTGGACGCTATGGATGGGGAGCTGCAGTGCACTGGCACAGAGGTGCTTGACGATGTGGAGTCGATGTTTGTATTGTCTGATATGAGTTATACTTATCACATTTACCTGGCAGTGTATGCCCTGGCACACGCTCTGCAGGACCTGATCTCATGCACACCTGGGATGGGACCCTTCCAGAACAGCAGCTGTACTGACGTACAACATCTAAAGCCCTGGCAGGTAGGAGGATATTGATTTATAGTTTGGTGATTTTTTGTTGATTTCGAAACAACTATAGGCCACATTAGAATGCCTGAAGACTGATCTATAAACATTCAGGGTATTATTTCCTTATTTGAGAAGAACTTGATTAATAGTGTCTCAAAAAATGTTATTCTGTGAAGAAATACCAAATTCTAATAGTGTGAGTGTTGTGGTCACAAAGGCAAGAAGCCTCCATTTTTTCATTCATTCAAAATAGTGTGGGGGACACGAAGAGGATCAACCCAAGGCTAGAATTACTGGAGCTCAATTCTCAGGAATGACCTCGTGAAGAACCTCTTTCGACTTTTATCCTAGCAGAAAATCCTGAATGATCCACGTACTTGGCTGCCTACAGAGCCTACGTCATTCACAAGTCTGTAGCGACCTGAACGCTTACACCTTTTCTCATTAGGGTAGAATATTTTTTCACCTGAATGTTTCTCCCAGAAAACAAAGGTGGGCAAGGGAAGTATGCTCTGGAGGGCCTGGTGGAGATGGAAGATAGGTCAGATAAAACTCAAATATTTGGCACATTAGATCAATAACTTTGAACCCCTATCCTACTCGCTTCCAGGGTCTGAGGAAAGTTGTGGTTCATTGGTGTAATGGCCCCATATACGACCTATGCCTGAAAATGAGTCATTAAGTGCATTGGCTACTCACTTATGCTTAGTTCGCAACATAATTTGTTGCCTCATCTTTGTTGTATTCCTCCTGATTGGTTCTATCAGCGTTCCCAGTCCCAGGCCTCCTATTAGTCTGTTCTGTTGTGTTGCCTTATTTCTCCTAATTTACTCCTCACAGTTGGCCCAGTGTGTTGTCAGCAGCATCCTGGAGCTAAAGCCACACCTGCTATTGAGACCAGTAACCCAACTGTGTGCATACTGTTTGTGTGGTGCTCTAATCTATAGCATTATATCGACCAGTCCCTTTCTGTTGTACACCTCTGCACACAGGTCAGCATGCAGTGACCCAGACTGAGATACTGGGGAGGGAGGCACCAGATGAGCCCTGCTAGAAATGGGGGTCTCTAGTTGGCAATGGCTTGCACCTTTGTCCAAGTAGGCACCCTTCTTCCTGGTCATATTAAGGGGGATATACTTCTAAAGTAACCCCTGCTCACCCCCTTGATAGCTTGGAATGAGCAGACAGGCTTATCTCAGAGTCAGCGTGTAAAGCATTTGCACATAACTAACAGTAACACATTAAAAACACTACACACGAACTCCACACCAGTTTACTGTATATATTAATATAATTTTTTTAATTTTATTTAAATTGTACATATCATCATAGTCATATTGTTGCACAGTTATGTCACATCAGAATATAATCATCAAGAGTTGCATTGCATGCACATAAATAGTGTGCATTTGTATCTGCAATTCAAACAAGAACTCAACCTAAACAACTACCGTCTGACATTCACATTAAACATACTGTATATTTATTTGTGTGCACAATTATAAGGTCATGCGGCTATGGTGTTACAATGCTATGTGTCTGTCCCCAACTATAGCACACATCTCGGCTCTGTGTATTAATTTTGACTTGCTCGATCTATGACCGCCTCTGTCCACCCATCCATTTTTCTGCCCCTACATCCCTGTTTCTATGACGGCTGTTACTCATCCCACTCTTCTCGGCCTCTTGCTCCCAACCAGGCAATAAATGGTTCCCATATGGCCTTCGGACGGGATCTGCTAGGAATTAGCTCCCAATAATGGGACAGTTGATCTTTGCAGTAGGTTGCACTTGATACCCATTCCGGCACCGTTGGACGCCTCTGTTTTTTCCAAATCAGCGCCACTTGCCTCTTAGCCAGGAGCAGCAACGTGGCTGTTAGCTTTCTTTTTCCTTTAGGTGCATCTAGGACATAACCCAACAGCGCAATCAACAGAGTACCCTCTAGGGAATCATTTGTTATTTGACCAATATGCTTAAAAACTGCTGACCAAAATGACGCTATTAGTCTACAGTCCCTGCCAGGTGGAGAAAGGTGGCTCCCTGATAACCACATCTCCAACATCTTGTGTTTGGGTGCAGCCCCATGCGATGTAGTTGCAATGATGTATGATATAGACGATGTAGGTAATTAAAATGAATCAACCTAAGTCTGTAGTTTGGTGATAAATGTTCTAGTTGTGTACAACAGATTGTTTGTCAGTCATGGCAATGTCTGCTTCTACCTCCCATTCTGCTTTTGAGTTGACTATAGTGATAGGGGACTCAGGTTGAGGAATACTGTAAAGGTGTGTGCGGAGTTTACACGCTTAGGGCACGGAGATAATGTTTTCCAGTGCAGGAAGCACAGGGGGTGTTTGTGGGAATTCTTCATATCTGGCCCTGCAAGCTGCTCTGATTGTAGCACAGCGTATCCAGAGCCGTAGGTGGTGTCTCCTTGCACATTTGTTGTATTTTTATAAATGTGCCCCCTGGGAATAGATCTTTACCTGTTAGGAGCGCGTGGGCTGCCGCCCTTTGCTTGGTGGCAGCGTCCAGCAGAGGTGCAATCAGTGGGTTCCCGCCTATCGGCATGGATGGCGCAAATTAAGCTTTTGGTACGCTCTCTCTGCTAACCCTGCCATGCCAATCGGAGTGTTTCAATGGTGTCTATCTCCTGCTGAGAGCGTTTATATTGGTGATAGATTGCTTTATTTAGTGGGAGGGGAGCCACTTTGTCAAGTTCTATCGCCAAGTGTGGCTGATATGGCATGCGATGTTGCCCGTAATGGAGGAATTTCGCCTAGGCGCAGTATGCATACAGTTCCAAGTCTGGGGCTCCTAGGCCTCCTTGTGTAAAGGGCAGAGTTAGGATATTCCAGGATATGCAGGGTTGTTTACCAGTCCACAAAAGGTCTAATACGCTCAAGCGCAACCTTTAAAATAAATGAGTATTAAGGGGCATAGGTATATTTACCAATAGGTACAACAGCTTTGGGAGTATTACCATCTTTATGATGGCTATACAGCCTGCTAGAGACAATAGCAAACTTCTTCACAGTTGCACCTTACCCTCTAACCAGTCTATCGCTCTCCCGTAGTTGGTCGTCCACAGTTCCTTTAAATTCCTGCTTATCCATATTCCTAGATATCTGATCGGGCCATCGGCCCATTGTAGGGGGAATTCTGTGTCAAACGGAGTAGTGTTTTCTGTCAGGGGCAATAGCATTGATTTAGTCCAGTTTATATGGATACCCATGAGGCCTCCATAGCGTATCATTTCCCTCATCACTGGCGCTAAGTTTGCTTCTGGATTTACTAGATATACTGTCATGTCATCTGCATACATAGAGATAAGTTGGCCTCTGTATGTGAACCTGATGCGTCGTTGTGTATGATGTTGTCGAAGGCGAGATTCCAAGGGATCCATAGCAATCGCGAACAGAAGTGTCAAGAGCGGGCAGCCTTGTCTCGTGACTCTTGTTATGCTAATTGGTTCTGAAATTTGGCCACTCACCCTAACTCTCGCTGTGGAGCAGTGTATAGTAGTCAGATTTGGTACTACAATGTGAAAACGTTCCTTCGGTGGCCTTCTACTTTAAATAAGCAATTATGTCTATAAATGTGACAAGCGGGTGACAAAGACACATAATATACTAAATTATTTCAAACATATAAATTTTTATTATCTTTTTTCTTTTTTAATTCATCACAACTGTTATCAATCCAAATGATTGATAACAGTTGTGATGAATTAAAAAAGAAAAAAGATAATAAAAATTTATATGTTTGAAATAATTTAGTATATTATGTGTCTTTGTCACCCGCTTGTCACATTTATAGACATAATTGCTTATTTAAAGTAGAAGGCCACCGAAGGAACGTTTTCACATTGTAGTTCTCTTGCTCCCCTCTGTTCCTTGGCCATAACTAACCTTAGGAGGGGGTCCCTTTACACATGTAGTAGTCAGATTTGGTTCATAAAAGTGGGACTCAGTCCCATACGTGCCAATATTGTGAAAAGAAATTTCCACTCAAGGTAATCAAACGCCTTTGTGGCATCCAGGAAGGCTGCTATGGCCTGCACGTGTGGAGTCAGGTAATGCAACAGAGCAAATATGGTTTGCAGATTGTGCGCCCTCGTATGAAACCTGACTGATCTGGAAAAACTATCATTGGAAGAAGGGGCTGCAACCTATTTGCCAATAATTTTGCATATATTTTAGCATCCAGATTTATCAAGGATAGAGGGCGGTATGAGTCTGGCTGGGTTGGATCTTGGTCCAGTTTAAGAAGGGTAATTATTGTGGCCTCTTGCAGGGTCTGTGGTAACATTCCAGTATCTTGGGCCTCCTGATAAACCTGTAAAACTTTTGGGGCAAGAATATCTACATACTCCTTATAAAAGGCCGCCGTCAGGCCATCAGCGCCTGGGGCCTTGTCAGCTGGCATGCTGTTGATTACTTGTCTAATGTCCTCCAGTGTAAATGCCAAGTCCATATTTTCGCAGTGCTCTTGATTGAACAAAACCAATGCTATTGTGTCCAAGTATTCTGTAATGTCAGTCTCTGAAAGATCTGTCTGAGTAGTGTATAGATTCTTGTAAAATTGTGTCATGGTGTACAGTATTTCAGGCGGTGTACGTGAGGGCGGCACGTTTTGATTTGGAGTTCAGTAATATAGGCCGAACCCCTTGGCTTACGCAGGAGACCTGCTAATGTTTTCCCGGGACGGTCTCCTTCCCCAAATTTCCGTGCATGTGCGTATTTGTGCAAATATTTAACTTCCCTAGCTGCCTCTTCTTAAAATGCTGTTAGTTTGCTTCTAATGCGAGCTAATGTCACAGACGATGGTGTAGTACAATGTTTACGCTCGAAGTCTCTGATCTCCCTCTCCAATCCTGCATCAGTATTGCGTAGGTCACGCAGCACTTCTCTTTTCAGTGTTATGCATACACCACAGGTTACTACCTTAAAAGCCTCCCAGAGGGTTCCCGGTGAATCTACTGTTCCTTCATTTATGTTAAAATAGTCCGTTATTTTTTGGCTGAGTTCTTCTCGGAATACCTGATCTAGTAAGACACCCGATGGGAATCTCCAGCTAAAGGGCTGTATATATGACTTAGGTATGTTTAGCGTTAGTTTTACGGGTGAATGATCTGAAAATGTATGTGGATGGTGTACTGCGCTGTCAACCCAAGCATGCAAATCTTTGGAGGTGAGACAGTAATCTATTCGTGACCATGGGTTTCTGTGGTGGGTTATGCAAGTCCCCACCATACTGTTCGGGTGTAATGCCCTCCAGTAGTCTACAAGCAGGAATTCATCTATAATATCTTTTAGCATGGATGTGGCATGTGTATTGTGCATTCTACAAGTTCCAATTCGGTCAGCATCCATTGATAGGACCACATTAAAGTCACCTCCCCATAACATCGCTACGCCTCCTAGTGTTTTGATCACCCTCCATCCTTGATGAAAAAATTCAGGACAGTCCGAATTGGGCCCCTAGAAGTTAACTATTACTATCTGGCTGTTATATAATATTCCCTTCATCAGAATATACCGTCCTTCCTCATCTGTTGCAGTCTGCTGTGTCTGCCAATGTAGGCCTTTTCAAATTAACACTGCTACACCCCAAACGTGGCCTGAACATCCAGAGCTGAAGACCTCCCCCATCTATTGTTTTTCAGTGTTGCCAGTGATGTGCTCGTCAAGTGCGTTTCCTGTAATAAACAAATATCCACTGCATGCCTGGCCAAGTAAGAGTGTGCTAATCTAGTTTTTCTGCGGTCGTTCAGCCCTGTATATTCCAAGTAAGGCATTTGATGGATGTCACTTAATTACCATACATCAATAATGACCATGAACGATATTACCGGCCAGGCGTCTTGTCTGTTAGGTGTGTATCAGTAGTGTATCCCATACCATGTATTGTGAGCCATCATTTATGTCAATAGTTATTAGCATGTGCAGTAGTACCTCTACGTATGCATCTGCCAGATGAATGTCTCAACAGAAACAAAGAACAGTTAACTCCCATCCTCTTCTCTCCACCCACACCAACTCCCCAATCAGGTTGTTCTTCCCCAGCAATATGTTCATTAACTTTAACAGGTCTCCCAAACGACGGGAGTCGTTGGGAGTCATCCCTCGGGGATGCATGGGGCCGCCGGCCAACACCCCTGCCCTGGTCCGCAGGGTGGCCTTGCACTCAATGTACAATTTGGAGTCTATGATTACAATTGGCTTCATTGAACAGCATTTATAGGACATTTCAACTCAATTCCCCTATATACTCCCCACTGCCCTTCTGGTGATTTTGCCTTGTCTGACCCTTATGTAATTAACCGGTGTGATATGTAATATTATGCAACTGGGCACTTTTCTGCATTATCAAGTTCTTGCTTCAAAAGTTCTGGAATCAGTCATTATCACTAAGGTTGTTCTCTGTGCAATCTTCCAGTACAGAGGGCTGCTGTTTCTAGTATCTCGCCATCTGTTTAGAGTAGTTCAGAGCTGCTTTCGCAAACATGAAGAAAGTGGGACTGCCCGACCCTGAATTTTAAGCTTGTTGAGATAGATCAGTGCATACTTGGTTCCAAGCTGTTGAAGAATTTTCTTGGCCGGAAGGAATTCTCGGTGTGCGGCCTGCACTTGCATCGTAAAGTCTGGGTAGAAGGACACTCCATTTCCTTTATATTTAAGGGAGCCCCGTTCTCTGGCTAGTCTCAATATTGTGACTCGATCGTGATAATTTAGTACTTAGGCCAAGATAGGTCATGCTGGCGCTCTCGGAGGTGGCCTGGGGCCTAGAGTACGATGGGCACATTCAATTAGAAACATTTGGGATAGCTCAGCTCCAAACAGCTCTTTCATCATAGTTTCAATATACTTCTCCATGTTAGGTATGTCTGTGGATTCAGGAATTCCTGTAATTCATACATTATTTCTGTGCAAACTAGCTTCCAAATCTTCGTTCTTGATGTTTATGACGTTCAGTATTGCGTCCATTTTTAACAGTTTGTCCTGTGTCTCCGTTTGACAGTCTTCAGCTTCTGAGACTCTCCTTTCAAGAGTATCAAGACAGTTGTCATGTTTGTCTACACTGTGCATTATTCTATCCATGTGCCCAGCTAATGTGTCTTCTTTAGATCCTTTCTCTTGGAGAATCTTTTTGAGATCTTTAAAAGTTGACGCGGATGTCCTCATCCTGTACTGGTCTAGCAGCTATGTCTTCAGCATTGTCTGTTGCGGTGTTGTCACCTTCAGCTTGTTTATTCAATTTTTTATCAAAATTGATCTAGGGTTAATGGGCATCTGGTTTACCCATCATGTCTTTGAGTTGGTAAATGCCAAGTCATGTGCACACTTTTATAGATTAATAGGTCCTGGCGTCAGAACCCAAAATTAGAGACAATGTACATTTAGGATTGAAGAAATGAAGGTCAAACTCCAAATTGTGCATGTAGAAAAGATTTATAATTCAATCTTGATCAGTAAACTTGACAATAGCCAGCCGACACGTGTTTCGCCACACCGTGTATAAGATGTGACTAATCAGGGCTGTGAATTCCTTATGTATACTCGTGATCTGTGGTAGAGAAAATGACCTGGTTTAGGAAGGGGGCGTCAGAGTTAGAAGGTGGTCAGTGTCAAAGGACAGGGGAGGTGGAAGGCTTACCGCAGTATCGGTGTAATCATCCAAACCGGCTGCGAGTGAGGTAAAATGGTAGGGAAATGACCGGACCCTGCTGGGTGCGTCAAAAAATATAAGGCACTGAGGACGGGCACGTCCCAAGTCAGAGGCAGGGATCTCTGTGTATTGTCGGAGGATCGCACGGATCGGTGCGGGGAGTAGCAAGCCGAGGATCCAGGTCGCGTACCCGTCCTCAGTGCCTTATGTTCTTTCACACCCCCAGCAGGGTCCAGTCATTTCCCTACTGTTTTAGCTCACTCGCAGCCGGTTTCGATGAAGACACTGGTTCAGATTTCACCATATTTTGCATCCTGTGCTGTTCAGATGCAGTTTGCCAGTGGTTCTGGCCAGTTCTCTCCAATTTACGAGCTGATAAATGACGGATAGTAGTCTCGGCCGGCAGAGCCGCCTCACAGTGTGACCATCTCGCTGCTCAGCATAGCCACGCCCCCCAAATACTGTACATATTAAAAACAAGACCAGAACAACAAAAAATCCAACATACAGCATTTAAAAATATATGCAATTTGTAAGAATAACTTTAAAATGAAGTTCCTTGTAGTTGGTACCTCTGTCAGGGGCTACCGTGTGCTGAAAACAACAGAATCCACCAGTTCTGTCTGACCGCATCGGTTGTGGTGTTGGTAGACTCTCAAAAAAGTACCTTTTCATTGCGGGCCGGTCGTGGCAACTATTGTGGTTGTGATATGAAACATAGTGGTGAGGCATGCAGTGCCCTCAGAGCGCGGTGCAGGCAATGACGGTCATCCAGCACCATTGGTCAGACCGGGGCTGTGATGCAGAGTGAACAAAGCAAACACAAGGAGCTGATTGACGGAGCACTGAAACTTTTCAGACACTCACCCTCAGCCACAGATATGTGCTGAATTCATCATCATTCTTTAGCTCACTTCTCCACCCCGATTCAGACACAACTATATGCAAATCAGTCTTGACCCTGTGCCTCATGGGAACAGTCCAGCCGGAACTGCCAAGCCATGTCTTCCCTGGACCAGAAACAAGCATCCTGGGATGGGTTTCAGCTAACACCCCTCATCAGCCAGGCTAGCATGAATCCAGTGGCAAGTTGAGCAAGAAACCCACGTCTAGGCATACCCTGCCAACTTCGGGTGAACAAAGCAAACACAAGTAGAGGATGGATGGAGCACTGACAATTTTCAGACACTCACCCCCTGTCACAGATCTGGATTGAATCCATCATTATTCTTTAGCTCACTTTGCTACTCCAGTTCAGACATGATTATATGCAAATCAGTCTTGACCCAGTGCCTCATGGGAACAGTCCAGCCCCAACCTCACCCTGCATCCAACAATTTGTTTATTCATTTAATCACAATTGTCCTGGTGAGTGACAGAGCGAGTTTCACAATGCCAAGTTCCCAATTACATGTTATAAGAGAGATATTAAATCCTAATATAAAAACATCAAAAGAAAAAAGGGAAGAATGTTGTATGTAATCTAAATGTAAGTGTCAAAAATGATGAGTGGCATGTGATATCAATATATAAAAATCAAATAGTTAGGATTTTGTCTCAGATTACCTATGTAAATCAGGCCCAAAGTAATTTTTTAACATGGATTTTTAGAACAAGTTAAAGGAGTTGCAACAACTATAATAAAGTTCCATGTCTGGAGCACTCAACCCACCCTGTTCAAAAGGAGCATAAGAATTTCACATGCATTTCTAGGCAGACTCCCAGCCAATGCCAATGATACCAAACTCAACCAGATATATAAATGATTTTAACTGTCATTTTCTCAGGAACTAATGAACGGATTTACACCAAATAGGCAAAAGGCATGAGTCTGAACCAAGAACTACCTCTTTGCCAAATTTGGTGTAATTCCGTTCAGCAGTTCGGGCTGTAGCTGCAGCTAAAGGTCCTATGGGAAATTGCATGGGGAAACGCGTTTTAGGACCCTCATCGTGAAACTTTTAGCATAGGAGCGGACTAGAGCTTGTCAAAAGTTTGGAAAATGTTGCGCATATTCTTTAATCGGTGCCAAAGTTATTCCAAATAGAATGTTGTGGATTTCCTATGGAAACTAGGTCCTAACTATAACTACCTACTGGCGACCGCCAGTAGGTAATATATATATATACCCCCATGATGTGGCTGATAGAACTACAATTAGGGATCACTCATGACTGCTATATTTCATCCAAATTTGGTTTTTGGGACTACCTGTTATTCTTCATGTCCATTTTTTATCAGTATTGTATGTATTTTGCTTATTTCCATTATTTACATTGCTGCCATATCGTTTGTTACTGCATTTCAGTATATGTTTTCTGTGTCCATGCGCCTAGTGACCTGCAAAGTCATTATACACAGTATAACATTTTACTCATACAAAACCATTGAAATTCCCACGTTATAGTTAGTTGGTCTCACTATAACTCGCACGCCCGCAATCCACAGCTGATGATGTCACATATTACATCATTCATGACATGGTCAGTGACATCACTGATGACATCACTGATGACATCTCAAATGACATCACTGATGACATCACTGATGACATCTCAAATGACATCACTGATGACATCACTGATGACATCATCCACTGTCTGTGTGTTTCTGTAAAGTTTAAATATGTTTTACATATTGATGAATGAGTGGGTGTATAAGTGTCTGGATGAAGGATTTAGTAGGTGCGTGACTGACTGTATGAGTGAGTGATTAAATGTGTCTTACTGAATGCATGGATAAGTGACTAAACTGTCTGAATGTGTGCATCATTATGACTGTTGTTGAGTAAGCTGCTGCATGTGTTGATTAGTAGCTATATGAGTGGCTATATGGGTTATTGATTGGTTGCCCAAGTATTTGTATGTGAGGGTGAGTGTGTGTGGGAGTGGCTGGGAGGTGTGTGACTCTGTGCATAGATGTGTGAGCAGTTGATTCACTTGGTGTATGGGTTCAAGAGTGAGTGTGGAAACAGCTGTATGGGCAGTTGACTGTGTGCATGGGTGTGTTGGTGAGTGAATGGATATCTCAGTGCTACATGTCCAAGTAAGTACATATGTAAAACACAGTGCATGTGAGAGTTGGCATATATCAATGACTATACATGAGAGCCTGTGATTGTGTAAGTGACTGTATGGATCAATGTGTACTTGTATCAGTGATTATAAAAGAGAGTAAGTATGTGTTAGTATATGTTTGAATAAGTAAGGTTATGTGTGTATAACTGTATAGATGAGGAAATGGGAGTGTGATTGATTCTTTGCATGACTGACTAGGTGTGTGAGTAACTCCATGGATGAGTGGCAGTGTGTGAGTATCTGTATAGGTGTATGAGTGCATATGATAGTGTTGTATTGATGAGTGACTGTATGTATGAGTGATTTTATGGATGAATGAGTGAATGTGTGTGTAGACCTAGAAATCAGTGAGTGCGTATGTGGTAACTGGTATTGCTGTGTCAATGGTTTCAGGAATGGTAGTTTGTATTTAACACTGGGTGTATCAAAGGTTAGATTAGAGTGTGAGGAGGTGCATTGTATTATCACATGGATGATGTCATCAGTGATGTCATCAGTGATGTCATTTGAGATGTCATCAGTGATGTCATCAGTGATGTCATTTGAGATGTCATCAGTGATGTCATCAGTGATGTCACTGACCATGTCATGAATGATGTAATATGTGACATCATCAGCAGTGGATTGCGAGCGCGCGAGTTATAGTGAGTCCAACTAACTACAACGTGTTAATTTCAATGGTTTTGTATGAGTAAAATGTTCAGCTAACTATAACTGGTGTGAAACCTATGGTTTTTTTCAGTGAATTTCAAATGTTTTTTAAATGCTAATTCCTAACTATAACGATTGTGAAACCTATGTTTTTTTTAGTGAATTTCAAAGGTTTTTTAAATGCTAATTCCTAACTATAATGATTGTGAAACCTATGGTTTTTTCAGTGAATTTCAAAGGTTTTTTAAATGCTAAATCCTAACTATAACGTTTGTGAAACCTATGTTTTTTTCAGTGAATGTCATAGTTTTTTTTATAAGTTAATTCCTTTGTATATCAACTTTGTTACCTACGATTCTTTTTTATTAGCTGTTTTTTATAACTATTAATTATAACTATTTAAAAAAAAAAAATGTATTTGTTCACTGTATTTTTCTTTTTTTTAATCATTTTCTCCTGGTGCGCGCACCGGTAAGCTTACCCCTATCATTTTCACTTGGAGCGCTCAGGGTGCGTGCACTGTTAAGCTCTCCCGAGAGCGCAGTGAGAGTGCTATTTCTGCGTTCGTAAAAAAAAAATATGTATGAAAACTAAATAATAATGCAAGACATTCAGTACCATGCTTATAAAAGTAGTATTTTTGATTTTCTGAATAAAAATGATTTTGCATTTCCGTAAAGCTACCAGAACGTCACTCAGGCGCGCCGCGTAAGCGCCCCCGGAAGCGCTCACTTCTTCTTTCACTTTGGTGAGAGCAAGACCTCTTTTTTTCTGTGCTTTTTCTGTGCTAACAATTTGTGGATAGAATGGCTGCCAGGAAAGAAATTCCCCCGTGGCCTTATTTATTTTACTGTGGACCTATGGTTCCTACTTTCAAACAAAAGCCCTTCAAAACATGGCGAGTACAATTCATTATTGCATTTATATTTTTATTTTGTATTCATCTTTTTTTTAATTTTTCATTTCATTTCAAAGTCATATTCATTTCAAATTCCTATTTCGAAAAGTGTTTCTTGGAATCAATATATAGAAAAACATTTACAAAACATATACAAACAATTAAAATGAGAAAATCAATTCGATATACACGATATCCTACTGAGAGCACACCATAACATTCATACAACTTACACACATCCTAATGCATTCACTCAAAAAAGATTCTTTATTCCGTATCTGAGGAGTCACAGATATTTATGTGAACTGTCACGCTAGGTTGACGCGTTTCGGTGGGATAGGACCACCTTCCTCAGGACCCTTGACAGAACAGAGTTCTTCACAACAATTAGTGCCCTCTGTATGGATATCTGCAATTACAAATAAAATACAATGTATCTACATCATGTACATGCACAAAAAACCTACTACAATACCTAGGAAAAAACATCTCATCCAGAAATAATTCATGAAGGGCTATCAATCTTAGCATCTTATAAGTCAATCTATATACATTGTCTTCATCGTTGTCTATCTGTGACAGAATAGCACACTGACCAAACCTCATAACTGAGTACACTTATCGATATATGCTACATAAGCACAGTTTTTATCCTTTAACAGGAACCCAAAGATAGAGAGAGAAAAAAAGAAGAAGAAGAGTGGCACTGATTAGGACTACTCAAGGACTTGACTGGTTGTCTGTCCTATTCACAAAAATGGTACATATTAGTTAACTGTTAGTCTTACCCTAGCACGAGTTTTGGGCGATGGCTTCTAGGGAGTGTCACTTACTTTAAATAAATAGTGAATCCTGAAATGGTTTTAAAAAAACAAACACAATTGTTTTTGATCTCCTCATATCTCGAAATCAGATACCCTATGTCTATATTACAGAACTGCTCACCGTATTTTAGGTTATAATGCTTCTTGTTTTTCATAAAATGTAATTCTTTATTGGATGCTCCGTCAATTTGATATTATTGCCATTAAGATCTAGTCAAAAAATGCAAGAAAGGATATCACTACATATTCTCAATAATTTTGAAATCGCCATTATTTCTTGTCACGTAAGGGTAACTCACCTCATATGAAATGTTGGTCCATTATTATTAGAGTAAAGTTGTAAGTTAATTTTTCCCAATGCTCTATGTGTTCATTGGCACTGTGAAAATATCAATGATTGCAATATTAGCAGATGGTTTTATTATAAATATGCAATTTATTTAAAGTAATTTATATCATATTTCTGTGATCAATTAACGATATTAATGCTGCAGTTTTCATCGAGGTAGCTCTAGATGTACTCTTATTCATCAAATCCCCATATTGCTTATGATTGAGTCATTCCCAGAGATATTTCTCTCACTACGTTTCCAATTTATTAGGAAACCTGTGTTTTGACCTATGATTATGATCAAGAGAGTATTCCTTTAACTACTACTCAAAGCGTGCTAATAAAGCGACCAATGCCCTCCTTTTTACAAACGGCAACCGTGTTTCTCTGGTCAGGGGGAACACTCCTATTGCTCGTGGTAACCAGATGCCCACAACCAAACAAAGCGCTCCTTAATGACACAAAGCATTTGCTTTTTCCAAGTAAATAAACGGATGTATGACATCACAACGCATACTTTCACAACGCATGCCATTACGACGCAACTTTTACAACGCATACCATTACAACGCATAGTGCTTTGGGGCGCTGAATAGTGAATAGTTTAATTTACTATTCCAACTCCAGTCCCCGTGGATAGTAGGGAAGGTGTTGGATAGTAAATTAAACCTATTCCCTATCCTAGAGCGCCCCCCAGCGCAATGCGTTGTAATGGTATGTGTTGTAAAAGTTGCGTCGTAATGGCACTGCGTAGTAAAAGTTGCGTTGTAAAGGTTGTCTCCCAAATAAACAGTATTGAGGCACACATTTCCGAATTATTATGAGCCCTCCAACTAATCTTCTTACCCGAGTTTTCATCTCATATTTCCGTAACAGCAACACTGCCCGATCACAAGGAACAGGAAGCTCGTTGTCCGTCGGTTTAAGTAACGTCATTTTGGCTGCCAGACCATCCAGCAGCAGTGAGGATACAGATGGTTTCATTGAAGAAGAGCCTCCTCAGCCGAAGGTGAAAGAACATTTTATCTGGAAAAATGTTTCTATACCTGAGGGACGTAAAAAAGTAAATGCACCAAAGGTGGAGTGCAAAATCTGCCAAACTGTACTTTCCTGAGGAGACCCCAGCAGGAAGTACAGCTTCGGTAATTCAACCTTGATTCGCCATGTTCAACGCCGGCATCCCCAGAACTATGCCCGGGAGAGTGTCAGGGCTCTGGCACGAGAGGCTCCAAGGGATGGTGCCTCTACTTCAACTGGAGGAGCAACTGTATCGGTGAGGGGGCGACCAGAACAGCTGATCCCAAATATTCAGCCTGCTTTTAATGAAGCCACACTCAAATGCAGACAATGTGATCAACTACTTTGCTATGGGGAACAAAGTGTTATGAACATGGTTCGAGCAATAGAGAACCACCGCTGCCGTCCCCAGCCCTAATTTTGATTATTTTTTTTTGCTCCTGTTGAGCATTTTCCCATTCCCTGTTTTTGTTTTTGTTCAAAGAAAAGGAAAAAAGAAGAAAAAAAAAGTAATTTTTAGAACTACCTCCAATTCTCAAAAAAGAGCTGTATTCTTAAAAAAATGAAAAAGAGTAACTGAAGTGGAGTGCAGTGAGAGAGGAGAGGAAAATGAGTGAGAAAGCAAAGAAAGGGACGAGAGGGGAAGGGAAGTGAAGTAGGGGGACTGAAAAAGGTGAGTGTGGGGAAGGAGAGTGAGAAGAAGGAGAGTGAACATGGGGAATGTGGATAAGTGAAGAAAATGTAGTAAAGGAATGGGGTGTGGAAGGGTAAGAAAAGAGCAGTGATGTTTAGTAAAGAGTAGAGATACAGACTGGATAAAGACAATAAGTGTGAGACAAGGTGAGTAAGGGAGTGAAGAGACAGAGAAAGTGAAAGAAAAAGTGAGAGTAGAAGACTAAAGGCCTCATTTATGAGGACATGCGTCACTTTTACGCCGCCGGTGCGTCACTTTTTGTGACGCACCAGTGCTGTAAAAAATGCACCATGTTGAGTCATATTTACAAAGTGACGCATCTAGGTAGATGCGTCACTTTGTAAACCCCTGCGCCACATTATACCTGCGCCAGGTGTAATGTATGCAAAGGGGGCGTATTGACGCAAGGAAGGGTCGTAGAAGTGACGCAGTGAAATCTATGAGATTTCACTGCGTCACTTTTAGGACACCGTTGCGTCAAAATCTTGTGCCTGCCTCACAGCAGGCGTAAGACTGATGCAAGCCCTTTCACATGGGACTGGCCCCATGTGAAAGGATGAATTGCTGGAGTTGCGTCACTTTTGTGACACACTCTAGCAATGCATCACTTTTGCGCTTAAAGATACGTCAGAAATACTGACGTATCTGTAACTCCTTGCGACATGATGCGTCATATTATAAATATGACGCATCAGGAATGTCGAAAGAGAGCGCACTGAGCCCACTTTTACGCAGAGATGCGTCATTTCTCATAAATGTGGCCCTGACTGAGAGAGGAAAGAAACATAAGTGAGGGAGTGTGGCTATGTTATAGGGAGTGAGTGTGATAGAAGAGGAGTGACAGACTAAGGGGTCAGAGAGAATGAGGCTAACAGAGAGAGAATGAGGTAAGAGGAGTGTAGCAGTAAGAGGACAGAGGGAGTAAGAGAAGGAAATAGTGAAGTGGAGTAAGGAGAGTAAGGGAAGGGAAAAGAGTGAAGGAGCGAAGGAAGGGAAGAGACAGGAAGGGAAGTAAAACAGGAAATCTGAAAGAAGGTGAGTGAGGGAGTATGGCTGAGGTCATAGGGAGTGAGCGTGACAGAAGAGGAGTGAGAGACTAAGGGGATAGAGAGAATGAGGCTAACAGAGTGAGAATCAGGGAAGGGAAGTGTAGAAGTAAGAGGACAAAGAGAGTAAGAGAAGAAGTTAGTGAAGTGGAGTAAGGAGAGTAAGGGAAGGGAAAAGAGTGAAGGAGTGAAGGAAGGGAAGAGACAGGAAGGGAAGTAAAACAGGAAATCTGAAAGAAGGTGAGTGAGGGAGTATGGCTGAGTTATAGGGAGTAAGCATGATAGAAGAGGAGTGAGAGACTAAGGGGACGGAGAGAATGAGGCTAACAGAGAGAGAATGAGGGAAGGGAAGTGTAGAAGTAAGAGGACAAAGAGAGTAAGAGAATCAGTTAGTGAAGTGGAGTAAGGAGACTAAGGGAAGGGAAAAGAGTGAAGGAGCGAAGGAAGGGAAGAGACAGGAAGGAAAGTAAAGGAGAAGGTCTGAAAGAAGGTGAGTGTGAGAGAGGAGTGAGGAAAAGGGGAGTAAACGTGGGGATTCAGAATAAGTGAGGGAAGCGCAGTAAGAGAACAGGGGTGTGGGAGCATGAGAGAAGAGTAGTGAGGTTAAGAAAAAGAGTGTTGAGAAAGTAAATTTTGTACGTCAAACTTACCTTATAAGTAATGTAAACTTAATTACATATTTTCAGTAAATTTAATATCTGTGAAAGAGAAAAAATTAAGTTATAACATTTATAATATATATTTTACAATACAAGAGACAAAGTAGGAGATTAAAAGTCATAAAAGGTTAGTAAGAGATAAAGTAGGAGTGAAGGACTCAGAAAGAAAAACAAAGGAATGGTGAAGGTTAGAGAGAGTTAAAAAGAAATAGAGGGAGAGCAATTTACTAAAACGATAATGACATGGATACATTCAGTGACAGAGAAGAAGAGCAGGAGAGAGAAATTAAGTGAAGGTGAGTAAGATACTAAAGGAATGTTTAGGAAAACTAAAGGAAGAAAGGGGAGTAAAGAAAGGGGAGTGAGTGACAGGGAAGCAGGAGTGAATGACTCTGGATTAATGACAATAAGGGATGGAAGGTGAGTGAGGGGGAATGTAGGGTTGTAATACAGTGAGGAGACAATGGGAGTGAAGGTAACAGAGAGGGAGCGAGGGAAGACAAGTGATAATATGTCAGGACTCAAACCCTGGGTTCCATCCTTAGTGACCCTAATATGAGGCGAGCTGGGCAAGATGTTTCAGTCAGACACACTTGGACGAAAAAGGTACAGATTTGGAGAAATAAGATGGCTGCCGCAGTGGCCACAGCAGAAGGCGAGTAGACACTCTAGTCTCTCTGGTCACAGCTGCAGTGAATTCTAGGAGCAGCGCGAGCGCATTAAGGAATGCGCACTTCACCACAGAATTTGACCGGAGAAGTTTGTTTCACGGTTGCGCTACAGTTTTAGTCAGAGAAATGTTCCAGTAAAGATTGGTATTTGGTTAGCAATAAAACAAAAGAAGTCATGTTCAATTAGGCTCTCGGCGCATTCAGTCAAGCGCGAGTTGCTGAGTCAAGTTAAATTAATTAAGCCCTGAGAGGTGCAGACGCGTCTGTGAAGGTCACAGAGAAAAGATTCATCAAGTCTAGCTGTCAGAAGGAGTTTGGAGGCAAGCAGTTCGAAAAATCGTCTGGAGAAAGAAGCCCTGTGACGCATGATTTAAGAGGCTTTGCGTGGCAGAAACCAGCTTGAGAAAGATAAGCTAAGTGAAAGCAAATAAAACATTAACAGACTTTTACAGAGTTGCAATGTTAAATTCGTCATTTACCTGACTAGAAATATTCACTGAGTCCATCGTATCTGAAAATAAAGAAAAGGAATAAAGATTTAACATGGACAGTGTGCTTAGCCAGGCGAAAGAATATAATGAAATGTAAATATTGTAAATACTCACCCGGAGTTGAGGAATTGTAGTTTGCCCAGTCAACCTGCAAAAGACATTAAAATATTTGGATTAAAAGGTGTAAGAAGTGCAGAGCAGAATTACAACGGATAACAGACCCCCAATTAGTGAAGAACTCCGCTAATTAGTGAAGTAAGTGCACTTACTCTAAGAAAGAAAATTAACATAGTCAAGGCTCATGTTAGGAAAAGTAATTTAAAATGTTATTTTTCTTATATACTAGTGACAACTAACTAGAGGAGAATTGAACCACAACCATATAACAGAAGAGGAGTTAACGTCCTGAAGCATAAGGGTGGGTGAGAGAAGATTACAGAGTAGAATCTAAATAGTTTAAAAGAGGCTAGAATTGTGATAATGTATTATTGTTTTTAGGTTCCTTAGCGAAAGACAGCGACAGAAGATAGCTGAGCGAAGGATCCATACAGGAACTGTCTCTTCTCTTCTCTTTTGTTATTTTATCCAATTTTCCCCTTCCCCTGAGGTAAAGTAAAGTAAAGTCCACAT
Organism: Lissotriton helveticus; assembly: GCF_964261635.1. Taxonomy (NCBI): domain Eukaryota; kingdom Metazoa; phylum Chordata; class Amphibia; order Caudata; family Salamandridae; genus Lissotriton; species Lissotriton helveticus. Next base: position 142,783,707 of record NC_136064.1, read on the forward strand.
TTGTAAAGCGCACAATCACCCGTAAGGGTCTCTAGGCGCTGGGGGCCGTGGGGAAGATTAAGCGAGCTATTGCCCAGATTCACATGGTGCTGGGCTAAGCTGCCGCCGGAGCCGGGGATCGAACCGTGGTCCCCAGATTCCAGCGTCAGTCGCCCTGGCCGCGGCGCCACACCTCTCCCCAAGGTAATGCAAGGAGGTTATAGTTACAGACCGACTGGCATTGCTGAGAGGGATTTGGGTACAAGCATCTCTGTTCCTGTGCAAGAACCGGTAATCCAAGGTCTAGCTTCGAGTTCTGACATAATATGAGAGAGCAGAGGGAGTGAGAGAAAGAGTGAGTAAAGGGCAGTAAGGTGAGTAAGGGAAGGAGAATGACTGAGAGAGCAAAGGAAGGAAAGAAAGGGAAGAGAAGTGAAGCAAAGGGATTGGGAAAAGGTGAGTGCGTGAGGAGAGAAATAGGAAGGGGAGTTAAGGATGATGAATGAGGATAAGGGTGAAGGGCAGTGAGGTTGAGGAAAAAGAGAAGATAGAGAGAGGATAAAAGCAAGTGTGACGTCTCACATCTTGCCAGCTCACAATGCTGCTTATGAGTGAATTTACTGCAAGAGTGTGCCGTGAGCCACTCGGCGAACGTCTCCTGTATGTGACTCCATTTTGTGGTGGATTCTGTTTCCTCAGCCCATCTGTAAAGTTTTTTCACTACGTCATGCCAACAGTATTATCTGCAGTTTCTACTTTTGAGTTGTGTCTAAGAAGCCTGTCTGGAACGTGAGGCACTCTTGTAAGTATACCATTTTCATCCTAAAAATGGAAACGTTTCATTTTTTATTTGCAGTGCGGCGAGGTTCATGGAAAACGGATTATGTGCCAGTAAAGAATATTTGAAACAGTCATTTTAAATCTCTCAAGCAACTCATCGGACCACAACATTTTGACATTCTTCGTTCTTTCACTGAACTGCTCATCAAGTGCGTGTTGTTGTTCCTTAGGATGTACTGTTTTTTTTTCACTTCAGTGCACGGTGCACTCTAGTGTTTAAAGATGGAATTCATCTTTTACAGTCGAGACCTGTTTTCAGCAAGTTTTGTGCGTTTATTTTGGAATTGGACACTAACCTTCATTTATAGGTATCTCAAGCATAATACGGGTGAGAGATCACTCTCCAGAGTGAAAGTACATGTTGGTTTATGTGTAATGTCACACCATTCATTTTTTTTATGATGCATTTTTACTGTGTTGAAATATTTTCCCACACATATAAAAAGAATATTCAGTTTAGGGACTTGTTTTTTGAAAATGCCAACTTTCTTTATATGCTCGTTTAGTCCCATGACCCAGATTTGTAATATTTGTTCCCTGTCTAGGGATGGGGATGGGTTGTTAATTCCATGACCCCAGTTTACAGATTTTTACAGTGCACAATTGGGTACAGTGCACAATTAAGTCTCAGTTCTTTTTACATTCTCATTGTGCAAAATCGTTACCTCAACCCGAGGTGTCACACAGGGGATTTAGTCCTGTTTCTTACAGTGCACATTATTCTGCTTGTTTATCAGAGTGCACACTCTGTACCTCAACCCGAGGTGTCACATAGGGGTTTCTCCCGTCATTACAGTGCACATTGTTGTTACCCTATATGGGGTGTCACGCAAGGATTATTAATCCCGTTATTACAGTGCACAACTCTGACCTCTCTGGAGGTGTGTTTGTTGGGTCCGCCCATCATCCTGTGCATAACTTGACCTCATGTCGAGGTAAGTTTTTAACACACACACATGTTTTTACTCATGGCATTCCATGTGTTTACCTTCACTTCAGTGCACGTTTTAACCTTTCTTAAGGTGTCTAGTGTAGGTTAATGGGTTTACGTCTACAGTGCACAACAGTTTCAGTTTATCTTGTTTTTACCTCTGCACATTCACATTTTACCCTGTTTGGGTGTATAGTTTAGGTTGTTACCTTTCAACTATACTGCAGTGGTCTATTTAAGACTGGGCATTTCTCTATTCTGTTTTCGTCTCTGTTATTACACTGTAGCCCAGTACTTTTCTTTTTGCTTTGATAATTCAAATGTTTATATTGGATGGAGAAGAAGGAATTCTTTATTGTTTTCTCTTCTTCTCTTTTGTCATTCTCTCCTGATGTGGATTACTCTCTCGTGTACTTTCCTGGCCAGTTGGTGCACAGAGGATACTCATTGATGGTTTCTTTTCCTTCTCTTTATTTCTTTCTCGCATTTATTAGAAAGGAGGATGGGAAATGGGTTTTGTATTTCTGTTTCTTATCTAGCTTTACTTTGTTTCTCTAGCTCTCTTCTCTTTATTTCTCTCCACTAGGTTATTATCTAGTCCTATTTGGTTTCTACACCTCTCTTCTCTTTATTTCTGTCTACATGGTTATACACCTCAATATGGTCTCTTCTTTTATTTTCCTTGGAAGAAAAGAGGATATGTAGTATCCTGTATATTGTGTGTTTACATGCTTTCTACTACTCCACCTGTAGAACACTCTCTAGTGATGTCATTTGGAATGTTGGTGTATGAAGCAGTCAGTTGGAGTAGGGCTGAGCGCCCTGCTGGGTGCTCCTGGTGGGGCTGAATACTGATGTACTTCTGATCTTCTATCTAACTTCAATAAACCCTCCTGAAACTTATCTACAAGCATGGAGTCAGTTACTACAAAGTGAGCATGAGACAAGGGAAGTGAAGGAGTGAGAACATAGAGGTAGTGAAGGAAAGAGTGGCAGAAAGGGACTGAGTGAGAGAGCAAAGATTGGTAAGTAAGGGAGTGTAGGTGAGTTATAGGGAGTGAGCGTGATGGAAGAGGAGTGAGAGAGTGAGAGGACCGAGAGAGTGAGGCTAAGAGAGAGGGAGTGAGGGAAGGGGTGTGAGGATGTGAGAGGACAGAGGAAGTGAGAGAAGGAGTGAGTGAAGTGTAGTAAGGTGAGTGAGAGAAGGGGAATTATTGAGGGAACACAGAAAGGAAAGAAGGAGAAGGGGAGTGAAGTAGAGTGACTGACAGCTGGAAAGTGGTGGATGGGAGAGAGGGAAAGGGCAGTGAAGGAATGGAGAATGAGGATAAGTGAGGAAAGTGGAGTAAGGGGAGGGAGGTGAGGGAGAGTGAGAGAAGGCCAGTGAGGGTGACTTAAGAGGAGTGATAGAGGGTGGAAATAGGTGAGTGAGCATAAGAGAAGGGGAGAATAATATATATTTGATAATACAAAATACAAAATAATTTGTACAACATGTTATATGGGTTATTTTTGCTGTTTTCAGAATATATTGAATTTCACTTAAAACAGTGACTTCAATACTACTCATCATATAACAGCGGGCAAAAAAAACCACAATCAAAATGATTATATTTAAAAAACCCATACAACGTTTCAATAAATAATGTCAACTTTAGAAAAAACATATCTTAACTCATTTTTGATCCATGTCTTTTCCACGGGGCCAAATAGTATATGGAAAGTCCTTTTCTTTGGAAATTAGTCAAGAGTATTCTTAATTTCTCATTTACAAGAGTTTCTGAAAGAAAAGCTCCAACATCTTTTACATTATGAAACAATAGTTTTATTTCTACCTCTAGCTTATTTTTTATTAATATTTTCTATAATACTCACAGCACACACTACGTAATATACATATACTACGTCTATGAGAACTACATGTTTTTTATTATCTTGATCACTCTCACTCAGAAAGTAATTTTGAACTGCAAACTAAGTTTTATTAACTGCTGCAATCTTCAAAGGCCAATTACCTTCCCTAAAATTTCGGTTTTAAGAACACTAGGTAAGAATTTTGTAAGTCAGAAGGCAAACGTTGTTTGAAAGTCAATTGACTATCATTACAGTGTTTCCATCCTTTTTGACATTTTAAATATGCTGTGTAATGTCCTGATGTTGTTGAAGGACCATCATGGTAAATAATTGCTGCAGTTGCAAACGTTCTTCCTGAAATTGATAATTGAGAAGCCACAACATTTTTAATTAATGTTGTCAATTTAGTTCCAACAGGTCTACATCGTTGGAACATTAAAATTACATACTGTCGATATCTTTGTATAAATAATGTTGATAGCATTGCAGATTTACATTGAGTACAGACCATGCTTTGATTTGCTTCTCTAACTAGATTAATAAATGACACTGATTTGCAGTCTGGTAAAGTAAAATATATAAATCTTTCAGTGTCTATTGTAGTACTACTTGAAAAGGAGCAATTGTCGCAGTCATGCTGCCATTTATAAGAAAGGCCAAAAAGATTTTCTACATCTACACCTTCATCTTGCAATACAACAAGCATATACATTAGAAATTCCTGACAATCTTGCTGAATATTCTGTGAAAATTGATTTACACCAGAACATATGTCTAAAACATTTCAAATTTCAGAAACACTTTGTATTTTTGTGCTATCACTGCTACATTTCTCAAACACAGAATTCAATAAACAACAAAATTTTTGATCACGATTTTCAACAATCTGTTCTTGTACAGTTTGGAGAAAAAAAACAACGTTAACCACTACATTAGCATTGCAGTTGACACCAGAACTGTTTTCAAACTGAAATCCAACAACATCTTTAACTGAATCCTTTTCCTTTCTGCTTACAAGTACTGGTTCATCTACTTTTTTTCTTTTTGCTAAACTTCACTACAATTTTTCTCATTTCTTCTTTTTCGGCCTACCAAACGCTTTTCAAATAGAGGATATTGAGGTAAATTTGGAGCATACTCTCTTCTTAACCTATTATATACTTTTACACAATTTAGATCTGCATTAATCTTTGTCTCATCAAAATCAATCAAGTACAATCCTGATAAAGTTTGACTCGAGGTAAAGCAACATATGCCAAACCCTCCTTGAAGAGAGAACTTACAATATTCACCAAAGCACTATCTACACTTAAACCTTGAGATTTATGAATAGTCACCGCATATGCCAAAGAAACAGGAAACTGTTTTCGGCGGACATATAAATCTTTCGCAAGCAAAAATCGGGCAGAACAACAACTGATTTGTTGTACTTCTTCAATACCATCAAATTTAATTTTTATAAATTCAATTCCATCTCTATTTCGGTAATTCACAAAATCAACAACATGACCCAGTGCTCCATTTACTAAACCTCTTTCCACATGTAAATTACGTCGTAAAGTTATACGACAATTTAAAGATGCATACAGAGTCTTTTCCAAACCAGCAGTTTTAGATATTGTCTATTCTAAAGAATCCAATTTTGATTTCAACTTTTCTGACAAAATAATAGTTGCTCCTTCATGTTATATTTTATCAATAGCTTCCAGTTTCACAATCTCTTGATTTTCCAACTTTAACATTTTGTTGTTGAAGATAGAACATTCCTGCAGAGTTGGCATCAAGCATATGACAGATTTGTTTTCTGGAATTTTCTTAAAAATATTCTCTGGGAGAATGTTTTCTTTTGGAAACAAATTTGAAATTAATCGTGCATGTAAAGCTGCTTTCCATGCTCACTTACTTTTCCAATTCTTACATCTTGTAGAATCTTTTTATATTCTTCATCCTTTGCCTGTCGCATATTTTGTAGCAGTTCTGCATATTTGAAATTTAACCATATGTTAACATTTCCAATGCTTCCTAGGCACTTCCTTGTATCTTCATGTGTAAGCATTTTAAACACTGGTTGTCCTTTCACTGGAGTTAGTTGCAGTAGATCTCCAAAAACAATGATGTGTTTGCCTGCAAATATTATTTATTTATTTATTTATTTAGTGTATTTAGATATAGCGCACAGATACCCCAACGGGGTGTCCCGGCGCTTCTGTGTGATCGTATGCTGTCTAAGGTGTTATTTAGAAGAGAGATGGTCAACAGAACAGGAAAGTTTTTAGGGCTCTCCGGAAGGATTGTTCTTCCTGAATCAACCGGATGGAATTTGGTAACTTGTTCCAGAGGGCCGAGGTAAACACTTGAAAGGTTTTTCCACCTGAGCGAGTTTTCCTAAATCTGGGAATGGTGAGAAGATTTTTTGAAGAAGAACGAAGAGTCCTAGTGCTGTTGTAAGGGGTCAGACAGGTGGAAAGATAGGCGGAACCCTTGCCTCTCAGTGCACGGTGAGCCACTACCAGTGCCTTGAATTCTGCCCTTTTTTTGTATCGGTAGCCAATGAAGTCTACGACGGTGGGGCGAGATGTGCTCACGTAAGGGAATACCACCAAGCAGTCAGACTGCAGCATTCTGGACTATCTGGAGGTGATGACAGAGACCCGCAGACAGGCCAGTATACAAGCCGTTGGCGTAGTCCAGGTGCGAGGTAATCAACGCCTGGACTATCATCTTCCTGGTGTTACTGGGCAAGAAATTGATAAACTTTCTTACCATTCTGATCTTGGCGAAGCATGCAGCGGAGACTGTGTGGACATGATGATGTAGTGTGAGGTTGGAATCCCATCTTACCCCTACATTTTTCACAGAGTCTTTGGGCAGAGGGGGAGCACTCAAATCAAGAGGCCACCAGATGTTAGGATCAAGTGGAGACGGCTGGTGAAAGAAAAGTACCTCCGTTTTTCCTGCGTTTAGCCTTAAAAAATTATTGTCCATCCACTGGGCGATGGTGCGGAGGCAGTTTTTAGGGGATCAAAGGTAGGTGGGGTAATGCTGTTGAATGAAAACAAAAGTTGGATATCATCGGCACAAGACGTGGCCTTTATGCCAGTTTGGGCGATGATATCAAAGAGGGGGGAAAAATAAACATTAAATAGGAGGGGGCTCAGCGAGGAGCCCTGGGGGACTCCCCACCGAAGAGGACGGCTATCTGAGGTGAATGGGGGAGTGAACACTGCCTGCGTGCGGTTGGACAAAAAAGAAGCAATCCACTTTAAGGCCGTACCCAGAATACCTTTGGATTAGAGGCGATCTAGGAGGAGGGGGTGGGAGACGGTGTCGAATGCTGCTGACAAGTCCAGCAGCACCAACACTGCTCTTGATCCCTCGTCCATCCTCCAGCGTACTGCATCTGCCATCTCGATTAGTGCTGACTCAGTGCTATACCCTGGCCTGAAGCCGTGCTGAGAGGCATGGTAAGCACCTGATGTTTCTAAAAAACCTGCTAGTTGTTGCTGAGCGAGTCTTTCGAGCACTTTAGCGGGAGCTGGCAGAAGAGAAATTGGCCTGTAGTTGGAAGGTTCACTCGGGTCAGCGTTGGCTTTCTTAATTATGGGGACTAATCGCGCATGCTTCCAGGAATCTGGAAATACTCCCCTTTGTAGCGAGTCATTCCAAATCCCATTCAGGGTATGATTAAGAATTGGTGCTAGGGACTTGTATTGCTTAGCAGGCCATGGGTCAAGAGGAGAACCGAATTTGCTTTTAAGAAGTTCTGTTTTAAGAATTTCTTGCATTCTTAAATGCACAAAAGCAAGCATTACATTTGATACCATACTTACTTCATCAATGTTAAGAAGTTTCATTTTCTTTAGGACTCTTGAAACTTCCCGACAAGCTTCTCCAGATAGCTTGTGGTATTGTAATTTATTATCATGCTCCACTGGCAGCATCAATAAGCGATGTAAAGTAATCCCTTTAATGTTGTGTGCTGCCAACCCAGTTGGAGCGGTAACAACACAAGACAGCGATGACTCCGTTCTTTTCTGCAGATACGTTGCAATTGCTTTAATCAGAAAACTTTTTCCTGTTCCTGCTTCTCCACTCACGTACAGTCGGCCAGGTATAAATGATGTACATGAGCACTCTTTTTTCTCATGAGATAAACCATGCTCAATGTGTTCTGTGACTTCGTCATATATTTGTCTCTGCTCAACGTTTAGTTCTTTTTCCAAATCTTCGAAGTTAACTACATCCTCCTGAACTTGTTCCATGGCTCTTTCAACTTCATCCATGGCAGTGGCAGCTTCATTTTGTATAATTGGTCCTCCTAGTGGATCCTGACTCAATGAAGCGGAACTCTGAATGTCTTGAGAACAGTCTCTAGCAATCTCTGCTGCAATTGTAGCTTCTTGCTGTATTTCCTCGTTCAACATTTGCAGATAATTTGAAAAAAACAGGAAATTCTATGGTATCCTTGGTTGCATTGAACTAATCTTCATAAGTAAGAAAATCTCCAAGTAGTTCCTCTTCTGTACGCCAAGGCTTAAAGAGTTGCAAAAGAGCTAAATAATAAAATTCCCTTTTGTCTGGAAATTCACAACTCAAGTTTCGATGATTAATCAAATGGCCTTTTCTTTGTCTCACCAGACAGCCTTCACATGCAATTACAGCATATACACCTTTATTGATGTCTTCTGTGACGTTCCTCTTAAAAGTATAGGTTTGCAGAACTTCATAGAGACAAATGTTCTCAAGATGACTACTTCTATTTGGATAGTATGTATCCAACATGTTTGTCTTCAAAATATCTGTACTATCTGGTTCTTTCTCTGCCAAATACTCAATTTCTTGTACAGATTTCATAACTCGGTTTCGTGTTACAGCAACACCTACACTCACCCAAATGATGATTCTAGATTTGGCATATAGACTTGCTGATGATAACCGATAATAACATTCCTATGCTCCAATTTCTCGATGCGACAACATCTTCAGACTGTAACTGTATAATTTCTTGCTTAGACTCTTTTCATGTGAAATTTCCTCCCACATTTCCTTCAGTTCCGTCTTTTCTGATTTTTTGATGTAAGACGTCACATATCAAGCCACAGCAATAGAGTTATCAGCAACATATTGAATATCCATGTTAGCAATCCACATGGACAAAATGACTGGGTTGTAGTCATTTATGTATTTGGACTCCTCATTTCTTCTTAGATTGTATGTATTTTTTGGTGATTTTCTTGTCACAGTATGTCGCAGAGAAGACATAAAATTGTTCACTCTTCCTTTCGATGTTACTGGACGTGGAAATGCAAAACGACATTTCGTGTAGAACTTGTCCTTGGATTTGTATTTTCGACGACAGTATTTCCCACAACGATGGGTTTGAAAGCATAAAACTTGATATCTTAAATTGTTTTCTTCTGTACTTTTCGGAACAGCACATGTAGAATACTGCTCAATGAAACTCATCACTTTCTCATCTGAATCTGTTCCAAATTTTGGTGCATCTTTAATCCATAGCAGCATATGTATATGAGGAGCACCCTTTGCTTGATACTCCTTTCTCCAAAAGAAATCCAACACCTCTCCAAGCGGAGGATTTTTTTTTGTTTGTAATAAAAGACATCATAGCTTCAAACCTATGATTGAAATACCTGCATACATTAACTGGATCCAAAGAGCACAGTTCTCCAGGTGTCTTGTATTCAATATTTTCAATGTTTTTATTTGCCTCTCGTAGAAATTCAAGTAAGTCTTCCCAAATATACTCAGCACAGCTAAAAGTGAGGAACCATATAGGAGTTCCTAAGTTTCTTAGCACACATTTCAATTCCCCATGACGACGGTACCAATACTCGTTAGTACCATGCTGACATGCCATGAGATTACTTAGCTGAGATTCCAAAACACTGTCTTGCAGTTTCACTTTATCCATAAAGTCCCATGCCGAAACATTTTGTATATGTGCTCCACTTTTCAGTATATGGTTCACTGCATAAGAAAGTCCAGACAAGTCACTCTCAAACAGTAGATGGAACAAATATGGAATGCATTGACGAAACCTTGGATCTTCTGCATATAATCTTGAAGTCCGGTATTCAGATGCAGGAATTTGAACAGGTCGGTCGTCATATCGTCCACCTTCACCTGTTGGAAATAACTGTGGAAAACAACGAGCTTCCAAACTTTTTTCCCATGTACTAATGGGACTTCCTTTGGCTTCTTTCATTTGAAACAAGTCAATAGCATTCCCCATTACTTCTTTGGAATGCAATGGATGAACACTATAATGTTCTTAAATTTCTTCACTTCTAGAGACATTAACTTTTTCATTTTGCCCAGCTGAGAAATCAGTGTCGTCTTCTACAGTTGTTTCCTCTTCTTCCACATACACATTTTTATGGTATTTATTGTTTTTGACCAAATACAACGTTGCCTTTTTGACTTTCCTAACATCCACTAATTCTTGCCAGATTTTCTTAATCTTTGTCGGAACACCATTAACTAGAATAACCAGAGGTTCCTCTTCTACTTTTTCTACACCAATTGTGTCAATATTTTTCTTAAAATCTAGGCTCAAATAAACAACTCTTCCCTTTAATCCTCTCTGTAAATCTGAAGAAGGCAATTTTCCTGTCTTAGGCTCCATGCGAACAATAGCCTGAAAAGGATGCACACATTGAATCAGAATATACTCATAGGTATTTAAATCCATCAATTCAGAAGGAATGTCTACCAACTCCAGATTATTATGAACAGCTCTAGCAGGCATTCTGTTTTCATTTAATTTATTATTATATTATATATTATTATATTATATATATTATAATTTATTATTATTAATTTACGTTGATCAGAACCCAAACCCACACACGTAAAATTAGGCCTTTCACTTGAATTGACCTTAAACTTTGTAATTTCATGTTCAAATTTTTCTGAACTTGAAATCTCTACATTCTCTTCTACATTACCTTCTATTACTGTATCAATTTCTGCACTGTCCTCTTTTTCACCAAAGTAGCGAAACTCAATTTCTTCACAAATGTTTTTCACATCTAATTCAGTTCAATGCAAAAGAGCACTGTTTAACTGTTTTAGTTTAAGTGCTGGACTTTTTGCATAATACAACCTTCTCACTAATTTCCTCACTGTAATATGATGCACTGCTAACATCCTAAAATGGTGAAAAACACTCTGACATACTTTTCTGGAAAGACAAGCCAGTGAATGCCCTTGGAAACCTGTTTTTTCTCTCACTCTACAAGGATCTTACTCTTGCAAAATTTTCATTTTTGTTTTAGACTTTTCTTAGTATACGTCCGTAAGAAACTGCAAAACAAATCAATTGAATCCTGTCGCACACTACAAATACTACTACAATTCCAAGTATACACTGGAGCCTTAGGACATCTCCCTAAAACTTCACCAGCTAACACCTCTTCTGTATTTTTAGTCACAATCTTTTCTTTTTCAACCGGACAACCGTCCTTCACCCCATATGCTCGATCACTGGTGTCAACTGCATGCACCAAATCATTATCCTGAAAGTAACTTTCTTTGTTAAAAAATGGCTCACAACTTGAACTATGCTTCCATTCTCCAGAAAAAATATCACAAAGATTAGTCTGATTAATTACTCTCCTCCACTTACATTTTGATTTAAACACATTGATTACCTTATCTAGTGTACAAATTCTATTCATTACTAAATTATACAATTTATTTTTCACTTTAAATGCTTCATCCACAATCTTAACTATGTTTTTTTCTTGTAAAAAGCGGTCTTTGTTTTATACCTCTTTACATTTTTTAATAAATTGCATACTATTCTGTTATAAAACATTCGTCTACGAATTTCAATACATTGATTTCTCCTTCTATTGCTATAGACAATATCATCTCCTTCTACAGGTCTAACAGTTTTGGAGGGACACAATTTCTTCTTTCTAATTGGAGGTGTGTTATTCTTCTTTGAAACAACACCTTTTTCTTTTTGACATTTCAATAACTTCCTGAGAAAATTCTTAGTTTGCTTACTAGGAGCAAGATTTTGTTTTGGATGAGTCTTGTGTTTCTCTTTTCTTAGACCTTAAATCTTTTTTGTATTTTTTTGACGTCTTTCTTTTGATGGCATATTCTTTTATCTTTGTATAGATGATTATAATCTGTGGTAAAGAAAAAATAACATATTATAGACCACTACAAACATATTATCTAGCAATTACAATAACTAAACGATTTAAACACTAGTTTACAACATAAGCCTGATTTACATTACATGTGCTGTATTTTCTGTCAAAAATGATTTACTATGTAAAATGTTTTCTGGTAAAATGTCTGGCTTTAAAATTTTTGTCAAAGATCACACTGAGTGTCTGTGTGAAATAAGGAATTACATTTTCACATTTTTCAATAATGTCATCTGTGCCTTCGAACAGTTTGTCTCTTTTAGCTTAAAAGGTACTCTGTGTCTGTGTCTCATGTCACTTTGCACGTGCATAATCTCTCTTTTTATGTGTGTCATTTCTCTCTTTGTATGTGTGTCATGACATGTGTCTCATTTGCCTAAGATCCTAAGATCACACTGTGAGTCAAGTTTGATTTTAAATGGATATGGGTGAATAATGTGCTTAGTACATGTACTAGTAGGGAATCGTAGGCAGCATGTCTGTTAGGCCTCTTAGTTCACAAATAGGCTCTAAGCTGATTTACATCATGTATTCCCATATTTTTAAACACATTAACTAAGCAAATTATTCACCCAGATCTATTTAAAATCAAGCTTGACTCACAGTGTGATATTAGGCACATGACCAGGATGTTACATGTAATGTACCATGTCTGTCTCTGCAAGCAGTTTGTGTGTCTCTGCTCATATTATTTCATTGTCTCTACTGGCAAAAAACAGGCCACCTATATATAAGCAAGACATAACATTCATTTCTCATTACATGTAACAACATCCTGGTCATGTGCCTAAGATCACACTGTGAGTGAAGCTGGATTCACCCATCAGTGTGATCTTAGGCATATGACCAGGATGTTACATGTAAACTACCATGTTTTTAAAAAACAGGTACTTCCATATTTTTAAAGACATCAACTAAGCATATTAATCACCCAGATCCATTCAAAATCAAGCTTGACTCACAGTGTGATCTTAGGCACATGACCAGGATATAACACATAATCTACCATGTCTGTCTCTGCAAGCAGTATGTGTGTCTCTGCTCATATTATTTTACTGTCTCTACTGGCAAAAAACAGGCCACCTATATATAAGCAAGACATAACATTCATTTCTCATTACATGTAACATCCTGGTCATGTGCCTAAGATCACACTGTGAGTGAAGCTTGATTCACCCATCAGTGTGATTTTAGGCACATGACCAGAATGTTACATGTAATCTACCATGTCTTTAAAAAACATGTACTTCCATATTTTTAAAGACATCAACTAAGCATATTATTCACCCAGATCCATTTAAAATTAAGCATGGGCTGAAAATTCGTTCCGCTGGCGGAATTTGCGTGATTTTCCGTGAATTTGCGATCCGCAAATCTCGCGAAATCGAAAAATCCGCGAATCAGGGGGGACGGATTTTCAGCCTAGCACTTACAGGGTTACAGCAGCAGGTGCAAAAGTTGAAGCTAATTTTTTGTAACCTTTTACAAAAGGGTTACAAAGAAATTAACTTCAACTTGGGCACCTGCTGCTGTAAGCCTGTAAGTGCTTCCTGGCGCCTCGTTGCCTACTTGCAACTATTCTCTGACCCTGCTCTGACCCTTGAAGCAGGGTCAGAGAATAGTTACAAGTAGGCAATGAGGCACCTGTCACGAAAATTAAACCTCAACAGGAAGCACTGACAGAAATAAAAACTAGCATTTGCAATGCAATAGGTCTGGCATTAGGAAAGTTTGAGCTATTGGTCTTGTAAATGACAATTTTTTTTATTTATGTGTTGGTTTTGAAAATAGTTAAATTAATAGCTTTGTCATTTACAATGCCAATAGTTATAACTTTCGCAAATGTGACACCTATAGCATTTGTAATGCAACATGTTTTGTATTTACGTGACTTAGCTGACATTACAAATTACAATGGCTTTTAATTTTTTAAATAATTAATACTTAAATAAAAGTGATTTTAATTTATAATGGCAATAGCTTAAACTTTTGTAAAAAACTTTTGTGAAGATTATGTTCAGTGTATTTTATTGTGACGAAAATCCAAGAACAGAAGTGAAATATCTTTTTGTGACATTTGTAATAAAGTTTGAAACATTGAGAGAACATATTTGAACCAGTTGTTGTTGAATGGTTGCGCAGATTGATGCTGGAGTGGCGCTGAGTAGTGCTGTGGTGGTGCTGGGTGGTGCTGTGGTGATGCTGAGTGGTGCTGTGGTGGTGCTGAGTGATGCTGGGGTGGTGCTGAGTGGTGCTGTGGTGGTGCTGAGTGATGCTGTGGTAGTGCTGAGTGGTGCTGTGGTGGTGCTGAATGATAATGTGGTGGTGCTGAGTGATGCTGTGGTGGTGCTGAGTGATGCTGTGGTGGCGCTGAGTGGTGCTGTGGTGGTGCTGATTGGTGCTGTGGTGGTGCTGAGTGATGCTGTGGTGGTGCTGAGTGATGCTGTGATGGTGCTGAGTGATGTGGTGCTGAGTGGTGCTGTGGTGGTGCTGAGTGATAATGTAGTGGCACTGAGTGATGCTGTGATGGCGCTGAGTGGTGTTGTGGTGGTGCTGAGTGGTGCTGTGGTGGTGCTGAGTGATGCTGTGGTGGTGCTGAGTGGTGCTGTGGTGGTGCTGAGTGATGCTGTGGTGGTGCTGAGTGATGCTGTGGTTGGTGCTGAGTGGTGCTGTGGTGGCGCTGAGTGATAATGTGGTGGTGTTGAGTGATGCTGTGGTGGTGCTGAGTGATGCTGTGGTGGCACTGAGTTTTGCTGTGGTGCTGCTGAGTGGTTCTGTGGTGGTGCTGAGTGATGCTGTGGTGGTGCTGAGTGATGCTGTGGTGGTGCTGAGTGGTGCTGTGGTGGTGCTGAGTGATAATGTGGTGGTGCTGAGTGATAATGTGGTTGTGCTGAGTGATGCTGGGGTAGCGCTGAGTGATGATGTGGTGATGCAGAGGGCAGAAAGGCACAAAAAGCAGTCTAACAAAGGGCAGAAGGGCAGAAAAACAAGGGAAAAATGAGTCTAACAGAGGGCAGAAGGGCACAAAAAACGAGTCTAAGGGGGCAGAAAGGCACAAAAACGAGTCTAACAGAGGGCAGAAGGGCACAAAAAACGAGTCTAACAGAGGGCAGAAGGGCACAAAAACAAGGGAATAACAGAGGGCAGAAGAACACAATAAACGAGTCTAACAGAGGGCAGAAGGGCAGAAAAACAAGGGAAAAATGAGTCTAACAGCGGGCAGAAGGGCACAAAAAACGAGTCTAACAGGGGGCAGAAGGGCTGAAAAACAAGGGAAAAACGAGTCTAACAGAAGGCAGAAGGGCAGAAAAAGAAGGGAAAAACGAGTCTAACAGAGGGCAGAAGGGCACAAAAAACGAGTCTAACAGGGGGCAGAATGAATCGTGTTTGTCCACGAAGATGCCACCTTTTTGTGCAATACCACTACTCAACTGGAGTACTTTCTACTGTCTAATAGGTTGGCTAAATGTATAGGGGCAGATTTACAATAACTGGCGCATCCCCAGGGATGCGTCAGTTATTGTGCGCCGCAGCTCCGCCACCCATGGTGCGCCGCATTTACAATGCGGCGCACCATGTGGCAAAAATGACACAGATGCGTCACGCATCTGTGCCGTAAAAGCAGTGTATTGCTGGAGCTGCGCCGCGCTTGCGACGCAGCTCCAGCAATGCTCTGGGGGGGGCCTATCTCCCCAATGCTGCATCAAGCCTCTCGCCTGCTTCAAGCAGGCGCAGGGTTTTGACGCAGCATTGGCCTAAAAGTGACTGAGTGAAATCTTGTAGATTTCACTCAGCCACTTTTGGGAGGCGTTCCTGCGCCCTCCCCTGCGCTGGAAAGCCTCCTGATGGCGCAGGGCTTTACTACGTGACGCATCTCTCAGATGCGTCTCGTTGTTAATACCCAGCACCATGGCGCGTCTTTTGTGCTGCCGCTGCGTCACAAAAGGTCTCGGTAGAGGGTGGCAGTGGTGAACCAGAGGGTGGCAGTGATGAACCAGAGGGTGGCAGTGCTGAACCAGAGGGTGGCAGGGGTGAACCGGAGGGTGGTGTAGTGTAGTTCCTATTTTCCCAATAGGCTCTGCGCATTGGAATAGTACCTACAGCAGTAAAGGCCTAGGCCAGACGTTAACTAGGTCTACTACTGTCGATGCTAGACTTAATTTTTGGGTTTGCCAGCTAAGCTCAGAGTTCGCTAGAAACTTTCTCGAATGTTCAAGGAAGGATTAACTTCCCTGATTAGACAAGAAGGGATTTAGTTTCTGACAACCATAGAACATGACAACTTTGCTCTCCCCTAATCAAGAGTCAATCTCAAGAGTCGTGTGAGCACAAGGCAATTATTTTACTCAGTCAGTACGTGCATTCTTAGTCTCATCAGAATGTAGAGAAAAGGAAGAGACGGGCGTGTTCAATAAAAAGGTGTTATTTATTGATCAGTCTCTTTTCTCGTACAAGAGAAATGGATCGATATTATTGCAATACTTATAGTTAAGTAAAGTGCATACATTAGAAGCAATAGTATAAAATAATACTGTAAAAACATTGATATGGTTTCTGAGCCATATGATGTTTAAAATGATTAAAATATATTTACATACACATATACATTTGACTAAACGTACTCAACTGGTGTTTCTAAATACGCCTACCCCGTGTACCTGACCTAAGTCTAATGCGTGGGCGGGAATAGAAAGTTACAGTTTAAGTTAAGTTTGTTTTTGCCAAGTGAATAACTAAGGAATTCTCTGTGAGGGGTTATTCAGTTCTGTACCTGGAAGTTAGGATGAATGAGGAATGGTATCTCTTTCTCTGCTCTCGATATTCCAGGCTGCCTGCGAGGGCTGCCCAGAAGCGCCGGTGCTGGGTCTCTCGGCTTGAGATAGCAGCGCGTCTCTCAGCGCGTCAGGAAGGCGGGGCTGCTGCCAGCGGGGTCTGCTTCTGCTCTCGGCTTCGGCAAGTATGGCTGCTCCGTCTTGTCACCACGCGTGTGTTTGCATAGGGCAAGGTCGGCAATATTTATACCTTAAAGGTGCCGAGATTGACGTAAGGATGGACATAGGTACGTCAATAAAGATGTCATACGACTTGCTCGTTAGCACATTCTTTTGCAAAAGTTCTCTGTGAAATCAAAACAATGGCCGCACGGATTTTCCAGGTTGTCATAGGTTTGATTTGTTATGAGAACGTCGTATGCCTTATCAGGGGCTGGAGGAATGTCGCTTGTCTAATTAGATCTCAAGCGTTATGACCTAATCAGATAACACGTTCCTGTGCCGTAGTGTGACTGCGTCAGATAACGGTATCTGCATCATGGGGGATTTCTTGCCTCATGGGCTGACTGTTAGTTAACTTGATAGTTAGTTTAACCAGAATAGGGTCAGGAATAGGGGGATCGATTCAGAACCTATAGAAATACACGACACCCACTCCACGCTAACTATGGTCATATCTACTAATCTATGCATAGTATAACATAGTATAACATACTATAGAGTATAGTGTACACCTTACCACCCCAAAATACATAAATGCATTTCGAAATTTTCAAATATACTGAAAAATTGCAGTCATATATATTGTATGCACTTAAGCTATGAATTAAATGCAAAAGTAAACACGCATTGTTATGCATTATTGCTTTTTGGTATATGAGAAATACACATGAAATGGCTCTTAATATGGCTATACAGAAAGGAAGTCCGAGACCATTTCATCACATAATAAAATATTTGTGAACCTACCAGCGGGCAGCTAAAGTCTATATAAAGTATCTAAAAATAGAAATCTTAGTTCTCTAGGAATAGTTTCTTACTTTAAGCAGAAGATCAGTGTCCCGGAAAAAATATAGGAAGAAAAATATTTTAGGGGCTTGCTGAAAAAATCGCTGTCCGTGAACTGGATTGTAATTGTTCATGTGACTTTATTTTTAAAGTTGAAGGCCGAATTCAGGGAACGCCGTGTGCGAGTTTACTCAAAAGTCTCTATTTCTGTTCTGGAGAGAACATCATATCATTCAGGCTTTCGAAAAAACTGTCAACAGCTTCATGGGAAAGTTCCACTAAGTCGGAAATAGGGGTAACCATGCATTCGTGCGCATGATTGTCTCCATTGACATTCTGATTTGCATTGCTGACAGAAGGTCGTACCTGTTCGATGTTGCTTTCATCTTGAACTTCACTACTCTTCAATCGTAGTGGTGAAGATTCCAGGAATGCCGTCATCAGGATTGGCAGCCTTTGAGGGCAGCACAAAGCGTGAACCTTGGTAGGAACCAACAGTGTATCTGCATCCACTGGCGCATCCGATTGTAGCGTCAGACAGGTGTCTAACACGCATTCTTCTCCGCATAGCAGACACCTTAGTACAGGTAAAACACACCTTTGCCACATTGGTCGAAATGATAGAAACCAAGTCATGTTTAGGTCTCTAAGCCGGGAGAGTCCCAGGATTTTTGATATCCGGTCCCGGTATCCAATGGCTAGGATCGTATCTTCCATTGTCGCGAGAGTTTGATCTGTGACATGGGTTGCCATAACGAAAAATAAGGACTAGGAATAGGATTCCTGCAATTAGTCCCAGGATCAGGGGAAGTCCGCCAAAAATCGAATGGACGAAATCTGGAAAAATACCCAGTATGGCTTTGAATGGTGTTAATGCCATCGAAAATACTGTCTTAAATACCTTTGAGACCCCAGTGGTATCAGAAATATTTAAGATTTCGCTCAGGATTTCCGCGAAATGTACGGGGGAATTAGTTGATAATAATGTATGTATCTCTGCAGTCGTCCTTGCGACTTGTAGATCATACGTTTCTTTAGATGACGTGAGCCTTGTAGGCGTCTGAAGAAGCACTGTTTTCATTCTGCTTAAAGTATCTATTCGAATAGAAGTAATTTTCAAACTGGGCCATGCCCTTGCCTCCCTGTCTGGAAAGGAGCTGGGGAATAAAGAACGTCCACAGCACTTGACCTTCGCCGTTGTAGTTACTAGATAAGGAGTCCCGGGCATAAGACTGCAACATCTGCGGTCTACAATAAGAATGTAACTCCCATTATAGAGTCTTTGAAAGAATGGTTCTATTTCTGTTGCAGGTGCGCCTTGCTGGTGACATGAAAGGTTGTATGAATTCCCTTCACAGGCTCCATGCAAACTAATTCCGTTACACAGAAGCGTGCCGCTTAGTGACATATCACAATTGTTGCCACTAAGAAACACTTTCTGTCCTTTATTACTGACACATGCATGTGAATAGGGCAGGTTCCAAGTTGTTTTAAGGTACCCCTTTCCCAATTTCTCGTACATGCTTCCGTGGATTATCCATTCACTGACAGGTCGTTCTGACATTGTCATTGGTAATCTTTCTAGTTTTTCAATGCTCAAGATTGTATAATCAGCACCCTTTTGCGCCATACCGATTTGTCTATCAGTAAGGTTAAAGATTGGTTAAAGATTTGGAATAGTGACGTTGTGTTGATTAAACGCCAAGGCACATAGCCTGAACGCAGATTTTGTAACGTCCAGCCAAGCTGTACAATGGAACGCAATTGTGACTGTCCATGTTGTAATAACAGTAAGTCTTGCGATAATATATCGATTGCTGAAGACACAATGCTGTCCAATGAAAAAATTCTGGAGGACAGAGTCATTAACCCATTGTCCACTACAGAAAGTGATTTTTCCAAATTGATACGGTCAATTTCCCGTATTCTTTCTGCTGTCTCAATTTGAGTAACCTTCCAGGCCTCATTGTATGCTGCATATACAGAGGCTGCTATGAAACGCTTTTGACGCTGTTTGCGTGGTCCCAGTATGAAATCACGCAAGTCAGCACCATCAGTAAGTAAAGTTAGGTGTTGCTTAATTTCAGGCAGTGTGGAAGTCTGTAGCCATTGAAGGCATAATTTGCCCACACTGTAGGTTGTTATTATCCCTGGGTGATGTCTTTGGGGATATCTAGGGTCTGGCCTGGTCATTTTGAAACCCTGTGTTTTATTCAGGAATCTATCTTGACAGTTATTTGTATCTGTGGGCCAGATCAACCATTGTTTCCAATCAGGATGTGTTCTGTTTTGGTTAAGTATATGGTTTACGTCTATCTCTTCATCTGTATCAGAGCTATTGCTAAACATTGTTGGCTTTGGAATAGACGGGTTATTTAAATCTTTGATTTTGGCTAAGCCAAGACAGGTGGTTTGTTGAACAGTGTCATTTAAAAATATCATTTGTTCTGGGATCATGCAGGCTCTAAACAAAGCTTCTAAACCCTGTACTTGCCATTCTTTTGTACCCCAAACACTTTTCAAATCAACATTTTTGTCCCAATAATCAAATCCAAAAGTATTCATTTTTTCAAAGAATGAATCTGAATATATCAATTTTGTGTTGGTTATCATGGTTTTCATCCCTGTCTTGTTTGACAATTTAAAATAAAATGTTTCAGCATTACTTGTGTTAAAACCTGAAAAATATGAATATTTGTCGTAAACGGTTCTAGAGCTTCCTTTTGGAGGCGTAGCACAATGTTCCCATTGATTATAATTTAAAACATTTCTAGGTTGTGCAGATTTATGCAAAAAATGGTTACCATAATGGTTATAGCAATACATACTATCATAATTTGTAGAACCTTGCAAATAATCATGTTTTGTAAATTTAGCAGACATTACTAAGTCAGACATCATGTTGTTAATACTCTCGAAGTCCCAATCATCAGCAAATGAGTTTGGTTTTGCAAAGTCACTCAAAGAGATCTTGATTTGGTGTGGATATTTCAGGATCTCGACCGGACCATAAATTTCATAGTCAGTGTTGTCCCAGGCTACCCCACCAGGTATCGGATTGGCTGTGAAGTTGGCTGAAGAAAGTTCTGGAGAAAGTTCTCTTTTCTCGACGTGTGAAGATGTGTGTGGTTTGAGGATCAAGTTGATGTTCTGACTTGCTGTGTCCATTTTAGCATATTTTCCCTCAATGAAGCGTCCCAAAGTAAATACCATGATGAGCCAAAGTATGAGGATAAATGCACCAAAACCCACCCAAAATTCAATCCATGGAGAAACCAGATATGTTTCTTTCAGTTGTTTCAAAAGTTCCTTCGCTTTGTCTTTAAAGGATTTTGATGATGGCTGTGTCTTTGATTCACTGAAGCTTTCAGAGGAATCATCGAAGTTGATGAAGTAACCGGATGCAGTTCTGTCAATTGTTCCAATTGGTTCAGGATTTCTGTTTTTTGCATTTTCACTTGGTACTTCAGTATAGATTGGTGTGTCTCTGCTAAATGTCTTTATTTGGGTTTTCAGAGGTCTGAGTTCTATTGCATTGTTGCATAGTCCTTCTTGTTCTTCTTTAGGCGTTTCGAATGTGATGAGCCTTTTTGTTAGGACCTCTGTGCTGGTAGCAAACCTTGGTGTTCTGCTACTTATTGGGAGTCCACTTGGCCTACTGTTTGTTATTGGCCACATGTTGTGGTTTTACCAGGTCGATGGATACAACTCGGTTCTCCTTTTTACCAGCAAGTGGCGGTAGTACAACTGATCTTGTCCCGTTGACAGACAAGACAGGAACTGCTTTTCTGTAAGAAGGCCCAAATTCCTTCTTTACCGCGATCTTCTCCCTGACTAGATCCCCGACTTTTGGAATCCAGACAGGTCTTGCTGGGACAGGTGGTGATTCTTCAGTGGTCGTTGGCTGTTGTTTCAACTGTATGTTGCTCAGGTCTTTTCTTGTTTTGTTTAAGTCCTGCAAAATAGCCAAACGGTCTTTGACCTCAAAGGTTTTTTCTATTACCACTGAAGTCTGACTATCAAGGTCAGAGATCAACATCCTAGTTCCGAATAATAATTCGTACGGACTGAATCCCTTCAGAGAATTTCTTGGCAAGTTATTTAGACTTCGTTGGACACTTATTAGATGTTTGACCCACCCAGCTCCCGAACCTAATATCCTTTCTATTATAGATTGCTTTCTGCCTTGGTTTTTTCTTTACACCATCCCGTACCCTCAGGAAGGAAGTGAGAAGATTCCCGCTGGACTGTGCTCATTTGGCCATGTTTTCCCCCCAGGCTGGTTTGCCGTGAGTGAAAACAATGGTCGAACGTAGCATGCTCTTAGCGTATATGCCATTTAGACTCGCAAATCTTGTATAATAGTCCGGACGTCAGCCGAGTGCTGGTGATCTACATTATAAGTGGAAACTAGCCTGCATATGTTAATCGCAAGCCATTCTTTTTGCTGGTAATATTATCTGCCTTGATACGACGAGGTATTAAACTGCTTCTCTCCCCACTGCGATCTCTGTTGCAGTTTGGGCAGTTTTTTACAAACATGGTGTAGTGCAGGCTCATGCCTGGCCACCAGTACCGTGATTGTAATTCTTCCAGAGAATCTTTTAATTTAAGGTGTCTGAGACCCTCGCCCATGTGTGCGTCTGCGATTAACAAGTTTCTCCTGTCCATGTTTGGAATCACTCTATCCCCCACTCCAGGGATTCGAGCAAAAGGGACGGAGTTTGCATCGATTATGTATGTATAATTGAGTGGATAGTTGATCGGTAACGCTGAGCAGTCGCCTTTTGATGACGTTTTCACCGCCAGCATTGTTTCACCGTCAATGTATTTTAATGTACGCTTTTTTCGATCTACGGGAGCCGATTTAGTGGCTGCCGCTGCGGCTGTTTCAGCCAATGAATTCCCTACAACGTGAACGCCATCACGTTGATGACTCAGTGAGTGAGTCACGTGAGTCTTTGGTAGTTCTTTTTTCAAAAGAGCTACTTGTTCCCAGAGCAGTCTCTGCTTTATTGGTGCATCTGTGTCATCTTTGTAACCGTTCTGAATCCATGTCTGCAAATCGCTGTTATATGATTTGATGCAGTAATATGAATCTGACACTATAAGTGTCGGGAATTCGCGATCCGCATTATCTAGCGCCATTTTCAAAGCTATTATTTCAGTTTGTTTTTCTGAATTAGTTTCTACTGAGTGTGATTTTGTTAATAGAGGTCTTAGTTTACCTCCGCGCCACACTTCTTTTGTAATCTCACATGTGGGATTGTATGCATGTTCTCCCCAAACGGAGGGTTGAGCATGTCCGTCTGTATAGATTACACAGGCGTAATGTCGTAGAGGCAAAATGTCGATTGGCAGAGGATACGTCTTTTCATATTTTAGATTTTTTAATTCTTCTAGTTCTGGATCAAAGAAGTAGTATACTTTGTCCATTGTGATTGAATTCACCCATTGTATCCATTCCGGATTCAATGCTGTTGTTGGTAAATTACACGGTGCTGTTAGTGCCTCAAAGGCTGATTCTGCTGTTCTGACTGTGATATGTCTACCGTCAGCTATGTCTTTTTCTCTAGCTATTGCGGTTTGAACTGCACGAATGATTTTTTCTGTATTACTGAATTTCTGTTCAGCTTCTGTGTACATGTGTGATTTGAATGCAATTGGTACCTTTTCTCCCTCATTAGAGGTTAGGTATGTGAATCCGCATCTCCCTGGGATGATTCGGATCACAAGGTTGCGTGTATTATCACGGGTTTCTAATTTTGTTTTAATTAGCATGTCTGTTTGTAAGGATCTCAACATTTCTGTGTGTGTTTCAGTCCAACTGGATCTTTTAAAGTCTGGTTTAATTAGATCATAAAGGGGTTTGACCCTTTCTGCGTAATTTGCAATGTATGTTCTTCCGAAATTTAGGAAGCCTAGAATTGACTGTAGGTTTTTTAGTGTTTTAGGGGCTTGGATTACGGCACATTTCTCTAGGAAATTGTCTGCCAGGCTTTTGCCTTCACTTGATAACTCATATCCTAAGAATAGGACCGTCAGATGGGCAATTCTGGACTTTTTGAAGTTGAATTTGTAACCCTCTGCAGCGAACCCAAGTATTATGGTGTTCACTCTTTTCAAGTGAGTCTCCAAGTCATCATCTGTTAAGTAAATGTCATCGACATAAGATAATGCTTCATCATCATATAGTTGTAGTAATTCTGTTACTCTCGCTGAGAATACCCCCGGGCTGTTCTTGTACCCCTGGGCTAACCGACAGAATTGTTTTTGAGTGCCATTTACTGAGAATGCAGTTAAAGATCTGCTCTCTGGTGCTATGTTTTGACAAAAGAATCCATTGGAAATGTCCAAGGTAGTTTTGTATTTTTTGCGCACTATGTTATTCATTAGTGCAGCACTGTGTGAGTTTTGCACTGCAAAGGTTTTGCAACATGTGTTAAGGTGTCGGTAATCCAAAACTAGACGGTACGAATTGTCTGGTTTGGAGACCGGAAACAAAGGATTGTTCATTTGTGAGGTGCAAGTTTCAATCACCCCCTGGTATTCTAGCTGATCTAGTATTTCATTTACTTGTTTTTTAGCTTCTTGCTTAATTGGGTACTGCCTTTGTGCAGTTGGTTGTGATTTTAACTGGATTTTGTGAGGAGGAGAATCCTCATCCCATCCTACATGATTTTTATATAAAGCAGGTGCTAAGGCCACTGCCCACTTTCTAGCAAGTGTGTATTTTTTATGAATCGGTATTTGATTCGAGAAGGCAGGCATAATTACTTCTTCGCCATGAGGGCACTCCCTGACAAACTCTGGTGGCCAGTCTTTTTCAGCTAGAAGGATGTCATAGCCTTTGGAGAGGTTATCCCAAAATAGTCCCCTTATTTTCCTAGTCTTATCTCCCTCTATACGTAATGTTATCTCGTATATCTTGTGGGGCTTGCTAACTCTGGTGTCTGCAGTTTCCACTTGAAGGTATTCATTTGTGTCCACTGTCTCCAGATGATTCATAAGGACTTTGCGAGCTATGCTCACCTCTGCTGCGCTGTCTAGCATTGTCTGAGCCCACTCTCCGTTTTTCAGTTGTGTCCTCAGTATTCTCGGCATTGTTAACTACCTTGATACTGGCTACCTTCTTTTTTGGAAATTGTAATTTCTTTTTTAGTTGAGCAGGTTCCTTGTCTTTGGACTTGGCGTGCTCTTCTGATCGTCCTCTTCTTTCCGATTTCTGCGAGGAAGTCTGAAAAGATTGAGAGGGACGTGTATCAATGTCTTGATATCTATCAGGTTTTTTAATATTATCCCTATTTCTAAGGTTATATCTATTCCCAGAGGGGTCACTCTGCGGTGACCTCTGTCTTTGGTTTGGAGATTTCTCTCTTCGCCTAGGAGACCTTCCTCTGGACTGGAATTTCTTTTCTTTAGGATTGGTTTGTTTGTTTCCATCCCAGTTCTTTTTTGGTGAATTATTATTATTAAAAAATATTTTTTCTGGACTTGTAGTCAGTTGCGGCTTTACTGGTATTCCACCTAGGCTATCTCTGCCTAGTTCTTCATAGGATTTTTCTATGATTCTGGCAATTTCAGCTGGTTGGTCTGCTATATCTGTCTCTTTTAACCTCTGGCGGATCGCCACGTTTGCTGTTTCACCTTTTATGTTGGCTAGTAATATAGCCGAGACCTGTTTGAAGTCTTTTAGTAATTTCATACCAAGAGTTAAAGCAGGTTCTGGACCGTATTCATCTTGAATTTGTTTTAGCACATCTGGTATTACCGAAATGGATGGAACACCGTGCGTTTTTGTGTAGATGGAAGCAAAGACTGTACCCCAAGTGTCACAGTCCTCAATGTGTGGTGCGATTCCCATTGGGAGACATATAGTCAGAATCCTGTGTTTTTCTAACGGGGTGGTGTCAGGAAACACCGCCTCTATTTGGGTAATTTTCTGTGCCAACCAGAATGGTATCTGTTCCCGTTTAGCTGGAACTTTACCTAGGCAGGATTGGATGTTCTGTGGTGTAATTTTATTTGTGTTCCCCTGGTGAGGGGTCAGCTGTGGAAGTTTAATCGCTGGCTGAATTGTTGAAGTCCGCATTACATACTGAACTAATTGTCTATGAATTTTTAGTAGTTGTTTTAGCTGTATTAACAGCTCTGCTGCAGGCATTCTTTCGATGTCTGGATGTGGTGTGTATCCGGCTAAGACCGGCCACGTTGCTCCTGGTCTTCCTAAAGGACCGAGCCTTGTAATGTGATTGTTATGTTTTAGGGCGCCATCAAATAAGAGCAAATGCTCTTGGAATTTGAGTGGTCCTTCCACCTCCTCGAAAGGAGTGTATGTTTCAGGAGGTTCCTCTACTTTGTAATAGTGGAAGTACTTTGTTACAGCATTTGCTGCTGGAAAATGTATCCATGAATAGTATACCTCTGTCTGCCGATATTCGTGTGCCTCAATTACGAATATGACTGTGCCACCTCTAGGTGTCAGTCCATTTTCTATAAGTTTTAAGGTTATAGATCTCCTTTTAATGACCGGAATGAGTATTATATCCGCGTCTGCTGCTTGCATGGTAGCATCAGCATCTGCGAGTTCAGTTGCTAATCTAACTGCCTCTCTTTCATCATCACTCTCTGCCATTTTACAGACAGGATGGTATTATGTTTGTTTGCAGATCAGGTTTCTTTATGGAACAAAGATTAGATGCACAATATTTCGGAACTGTTTTATCCTTCAACGTTGACTATACCAAGAACCATACATAGGAGTTCCCTCCTGCGAGGTTTTGGAGGATATAACCTTTCACCCACTCCAGACATCTTTGGAGTATTCGGGAAAAGGGGTCTGAGTGAGAAAGCACGACTGAGTTACTCTAAATGTCTTACGTTAGTTTTATCGCCCTTTCCAAACGCGTTGGGCGCCATGTAGTGTAGTTCCTATTTTCCCAATAGGCTCTGCGCATTGGAATAGTACCTACAGCAGTAAAGGCCTAGGCCAGACGTTAACTAGGTCTACTACTGTCGATGCTAGACTTAATTTTTGGGTTTGCCAGCTAAGCTCAGAGTTCGCTAGAAACTTTCTCGAATGTTCAAGGAAGGATTAACTTCCCTGATTAGACAAGAAGGGATTTAGTTTCTGACAACCATAGAACATGACAACTTTGCTCTCCCCTAATCAAGAGTCAATCTCAAGAGTCGTGTGAGCACAAGGCAATTATTTTACTCAGTCAGTACGTGCATTCTTAGTCTCATCAGAATGTAGAGAAAAGGAAGAGACGGGCGTGTTCAATAAAAAGGTGTTATTTATTGATCAGTCTCTTTTCTCGTACAAGAGAAATGGATCGATATTATTGCAATACTTATAGTTAAGTAAAGTGCATACATTAGAAGCAATAGTATAAAATAATACTGTAAAAACATTGATATGGTTTCTGAGCCATATGATGTTTAAAATGATTAAAATATATTTACATACACATATACATTTGACTAAACGTACTCAACTGGTGTTTCTAAATACGCCTACCCCGTGTACCTGACCTAAGTCTAATGCGTGGGCGGGAATAGAAAGTTACAGTTTAAGTTAAGTTTGTTTTTGCCAAGTGAATAACTAAGGAATTCTCTGTGAGGGGTTATTCAGTTCTGTACCTGGAAGTTAGGATGAATGAGGAATGGTATCTCTTTCTCTGCTCTCGATATTCCAGGCTGCCTGCGAGGGCTGCCCAGAAGCGCCGGTGCTGGGTCTCTCGGCTTGAGATAGCAGCGCGTCTCTCAGCGCGTCAGGAAGGCGGGGCTGCTGCCAGCGGGGTCTGCTTCTGCTCTCGGCTTCGGCAAGTATGGCTGCTCCGTCTTGTCACCACGCGTGTGTTTGCATAGGGCAAGGTCGGCAATATTTATACCTTAAAGGTGCCGAGATTGACGTAAGGATGGACATAGGTACGTCAATAAAGATGTCATACGACTTGCTCGTTAGCACATTCTTTTGCAAAAGTTCTCTGTGAAATCAAAACAATGGCCGCACGGATTTTCCAGGTTGTCATAGGTTTGATTTGTTATGAGAACGTCGTATGCCTTATCAGGGGCTGGAGGAATGTCGCTTGTCTAATTAGATCTCAAGCGTTATGACCTAATCAGATAACACGTTCCTGTGCCGTAGTGTGACTGCGTCAGATAACGGTATCTGCATCATGGGGGATTTCTTGCCTCATGGGCTGACTGTTAGTTAACTTGATAGTTAGTTTAACCAGAATAGGGTCAGGAATAGGGGGATCGATTCAGAACCTATAGAAATACACGACAGTGGCAGGGGTGAACCAGAGGGTGGCATGGGTGAACCAGAGGGTGGCAGTGCTGAACCAGAGAGAACGTACATGTAATGTACCATGTCTGTCTCTGCAAGCAGTATGTGTGTCTCTGCTCATATTATTTCATTGTCTCTACTGGCAAAAAACAGGCCACCTATATATAAGCAAGACATAACATTCATTTCTCATTACATGTAACATCCTGGTCATGTGCCTAAGATCACGCTGTGAGTCAGGCTCGATTTTAAATGGTTCTGGGTGAATTATTTCCTTAGTTGATGTGTTTAAAAATATGGAAATACATATTTTCTTAAAGTCAGTTAGACTTTAGCATATGTACTTGTAGGAAATCTTAGGCAGCATGTATCTTAGGCCTCTTACTTTACAAGTAGGCTCTAAGCGGTGCAATGAAGATCCAGGGTGTGCCGTTGAAATAAAAAATTAATGTTATGTCTGAAGCCTAACTGTCTTTAAGAATACATGTATTTCCATATTTTAAAAACTCATCAACTAAGCAAATTATTCACACAGACCCATTTAAAATCAAGCTTGACTCACAGTGTGATCTTAGGCACATGACCAGAATGTTACATATAATCTACCATGTCTGTCTCTGCAAGTAGTATGTGTATCTCTGCTCATATTATTTCATTGTCTCTACTGGCAAAAAACAGGCCACCTATATATAAGCAAGACATACCATTAATTACTCATTACATGTAACATCCTGGTCATGTGCCTAAGATCACACTGTGAGTGAAGCTTGATTTTAAATGGATCTGGGTGAATAATTTCCTTAGTTGATGTGTTTAAAAATATGGAAATACATATTTTCTTAAAGTCAGTTAGTCTTTAGCATATGTACTAGTAGGAAATCTTAGGCAGCATGTCTGTTAGGCCTCTTACTTACAAATAGGCTGTAAGCCGTGCAATGAAGATCCAGGGTGTGCCGTAGAAATGAGAAATGAATGTTATGTCTAAAGTCTAACTCACTTTAAGAAAACATGTATTTCCATATTTTTAAACTCATCTACTAAGCAAATTATTCACCCAGATCCATTTAAAATCAAGCTTGATTCACAGTGTGATCTTAGGCACATGATCAGGATGTTACATGTAATGTACCATGTCTGTCTCTGGAAGCAGTATGTGTGTCTCTGCTCATATTATTTCATTGTCTCTACTGGCAAAAAACAGGCCACCTATATATAAGCAAGAAATAACATTCATTTCTCATTACATGTAACATCCTGGTCATCTGCCTAAGATCACACTGTGAGTCAGGCTCGATTTTAAATCGTTCTGGGTGAATAATTTCCTTAGTTGATGTGTTTAAAAATATGGAAATACATATTTTCTTAAAGTCATTTACACTTTAGCATATGTACTAGTAGGAAATCTTAGGCAGCATGTCTGTTAGGCCTCTTACTTTACAAGTAGAATCTAAGCTGTGCAATAAAGATCCAGGGTGTGCCGTTGAAATGAGAAATGAATGTTATGTCTAAAGCCTAACTCACTTTGGACAATTGATGTCACTTTTTCCAAAAACTGCCTTGGTATTTTATAATATATGCCAAAGGCAAAAATGGAACTGGTCCAACCAATTTTGTCCACAGATTGAGAAAGCAAGGAAACATGTGATAAAAATCTGTTTCTGCTTTCCTCAGAGACTATGGTATGAGTTCCATTTACCACAACAACTTGCATTACAACATGCAAGGCATCTAACGGAGAGATGGTGTACATTTTACAGATGAGGGGAATAGAGTTTTCCTCTTGAATTTGAGACTCTGCATTGGTACCTACTTGTAGGTACAAAAAACACCCACCTAACACAACAGCTCTTTTCAGAGCTAACTTACCTCTAAGCACTCTAAATTATTTTTTTACTCTATTTTTTTACAGTTTTTCCCCGTGGTGCGCCCAGGGTGTGCATACCGGAGAGCGCACATTGGAACGCTCCCAGCGCTTACCCCGCGAAAATTTTAACAAAAATAAATCGTTTTTTTGCCCTTCAGGGTCCTTCTAGGCCCCCCTCAAAAAACCGAGGGAGTCAGGGGGTGTCTACCCTGCCCCCTTTTAATCATTTCCCCCTTTTTTTTCACCTCAGGTGTCTCGATTTTACCGAGACACAAGATGGCGGACTCTCCAGACTATTTATAATGTTGTCAGGCACACGAGAGCCAATCAGCTTTCCGCTCGCGCACTTCTGTGGCGCGCCGGGTGCGCTCCCCGGTACACGTACCGGTGAGCGCTCGGAGCGCGCCTATAGTTATATATATGTGTTTTTGAAGTTAATTTTAGAAAAAACCACTGGAGCAATTTTAAACAAATATGGAAAAGACCGTACTACGTACCAGTGCCTATCATTTTGCAAAGTTTGGTGTAATTCCATTCAGCCGTTCAGGCTGTAGCCGTGTCTAAATGTCCTATGAAAAATTGTATGGAGAAAACACATTTGAAAGTATTGAAATTTACAACCAATCAAAATGTTACTTTCGTTTTGAATTTGTGTGTGATGAAGTATGATTGGTTATATATATATCTTAAATGAGAGGAAAACACGGCCATTTTGTGATACTCCTGTCTGAGGTACTTTTGAGAGGAATTTCGGGTGCTCAATTTCTGGAGTTTGAATTACACAGTACTAACTCTTCTCCTACTTTCAAAAAGGTGAGTTGTTAATTTGTAAGGGGAACTATGTTGTACACGTAAAGATAATTTGGAAAAAAAATTCTGTTAGCTATTTACAGTCATTCTGTTATAATTATGGATTAAGATAGGCTTCATAACATGCAGTGCTTTATATTTCTAGTTCCTGCCTGATACTATACACTACCAATTAATTTTAAAGAACTACATACTTCATTAAGCTACTTTGATATTATGTATTACTAAATACAATAAATGAAAGTGATTACTTTTTTCTGCAATTTACAGCAAGAAATTTGAAATTAAAATGGATCAGAATGAGGAGACCAAGGAAATTTCTTTTGAAATTTCAACTACATTTCTTGAAATTCAAAATGTCACGGATATCGACAGCACCATTTTATCACAAGGAGGAGATGACATAAATAATTTTTTGGATGAATCTCTTAACAAAGAATTTATCGAATATTTGGATAAAATAGAATTCCAACAATCATCATGGCACACTTATAATGAGGAGATTCCTAATCATATGATTGAAGAGGAAATTCCAGATGAGGACATGCTACAAGTTCAATTAAATTATGAAAATTCTGAACAATAAATTAATATTTACAAATTAAAAATTAGTTGACATATTATTAATTTTTATTTCTATTTTATGAGGTAGTAGCGAAGTGATTGTATTGAAGTGAATTTTAGACTCTGCATCAGTACCTACTTGTAGGTTTTTAAATCACCCACATAACACAACAGCTATTTTTAGAGCTACCCTACCTCTTAGCAATCCAAATTCTTATTTTACACTATTTTCTTTCAATATTTTTCCCTGTGGTACGCAATCGGTGCGCGTACCGGTGAGCGTACCTGGGAACGCACACAGCGCTTACCCCGCAAAAATTGCAAAAAAAACATAACAGTTTTTTTGCCCTTCAGGGTTCCTCTAGGCCCCCCTCAGAAAACCTAGGGGGTCAGGGGGTTTCTACCCTGCCCCCTTTTAACCCCTTCCACACTCATGACGAGCTGGGCTCGTCATGAGGTAGCCTCCTGCTACGCTGATGACGAGCCCAGCTCGTCATGTAACATGTGTTTTTGTTGTTTCCAGCACACAGCGGGAAAATGCATAGCATCGATGTGGTTAATCATTTCCCCCTTTTTATTTTCACCTCTTGTGTCTCGATTCTACCGAGACACAAGATGGCGGACTCTCCGGACTGTTTAGAATGTTGACAGACATCCGACAGCTAATCAGCTTTTCGCTCGCGCACTCCCAGAGCGCACCGGGTGCGCTCCTCGGTACGCGTACCAGTGAGCGCTGGAAGCGCGCCTATAGATATATATGTGTTTTTGAAGTTAATTTTAGAAAAAAACACTGGAGCAATTTTCACCAAATATAGCATAGACACATCTGCGTACCACCTCCCTACAATTTTGCAAAGTTTGGCGTAATTTCGTTCAGCGGTTCGGGCTGTAGCCGTGTCAGAACATCCTATAAAAATTAACATGGGGAAAACACGTTTTGGGACCCCCCTTTTTTCTCAGCCCCCACTTCATGAATCCCCCTGAAACTTTCAGGGAAGGAGCGGAGCGGAGCTGGCCAAAATTTTGGAAAATTACACGCAAATTCCTCAACCGGCACAAGAGTTATTCCCAATACAATGTTGCGGATTTCCTATGGTAGCTAGGTCCTAACTATAACTACCTACTGGCGACCGCCAGTAGGTAATATATGTATATAGATAGATATATAGATAGATAGATAGATAGATAGATAGATAGATAGATAGATAGATAGATAGATAGATAGATAGATAGATAGATAGATAGATAGATAGATAGATAGATAGATAGATAGATAGATAGATAGATAGATAGATGTGTACATTTGAATGGTATTCATTTGACACCTGGGAAAGCCTTTCAGTTAGAGAGACAGTTTGAAAGGGTTAAATACACATGCATACATACATATCTTGTGTACCCTAAGAGGGGCAGACTCTGATCAAATGTCTGGTTTGTCAGCCCCAGGGTGGGGTGGATGGAGCTGGTTGAAGTTGAATTACTAGACGTTCTGTACACTGTGTTCAAAATTGTGAGGACAAAATAAGAACTAGGTGGGGGAAGGAGGTCCATTTCGCTCCTCTCTGTGTTGGGAGCACATCAGGGTAACACATCTGGTGCATGGGCAGGAGGTTTCCTTTCCACTATGGGAGTGTTCTGCATTTCATTGTCTATTATGTCGTTTTCACAACCTTCATCCAATAACCTTGCTACATTCACATATCTTCTTGATAGGGAAGAAAGAATAAATGAGTGTGTTTCTTACTTTCACAAGAGTCCTGTTGTTTCTAATTTCAGATGCTGCACTATGTGAGGAGTGTGCACTTTAAAACCAGCTCTGGAGAGGACATTTTCTTTGATGAAAACGGTGATGTGCCGGCGGTGTTTGATTTTGTAAACATCCAGATCTCCTCCGAAGGCAGTATCAGACTGGTCAATGTAGTGACCTATGACTCCAGCGCCCCTGAAGGGAAGCAGATCCGGATAGAGGAAGATGCCATGATGTGGAACACAGAAGACGACCAGGTGAGAATCTTTGGGTGATTCTTTTGTGGGAAGAGGTAGGTAGTACCGCTTAACTCAAGGTTCAGATGGATGCAAATTATGATGGGGAATTCATGGTAAGTTATAAGGTGCATATATTGGTTTAAATTCTCAACTTATATTTTGAAATGTCTTTAACTGTGAAAGTAACAAGAGACCATGCAGCTGTTATTGCTGTGTAACTAGGACATCGAAGATAAAGTTAACATCATGACCCAAAAAAAGGCAGTAATGTGCTCTGGTGGGATTTCAATGAGTTCTTGATCCTTAACCTGTGTCTTCCTTCCCTACTAGGTTGCGAGATTGAGGCTCGACATTCAAATAGTGATGTCATATCATCATCTGAAAAAATGCACTGGAGGGTGTTAGGTATCAGAGGTTTTGATGCAACATGATGCAAGGGTGCCTGCGCTGATGCTCGGCAGGATCTTTAGTGCTTGTGGAAATGCAAAGGTGCACCGTATTATTGTAAATACAGCACATCTCTGAGTTTCAAAAATGTCAGAAATATCATAGGTTGAAACCTCAATTATAAAATTGATCCAAACTCTTCCCACACACCTGATGAAAAATTGATATTCTATTTACAATTCCCTCACCAAATTCCATTAGAATCTTGTTAGCCCAACAGCCAATCACAGCCAGGATGAATGCATGAAAAGGAGCAAACTCAAGCAAACTTTGTTTCAGTTTTGACTATGTGTTTGCCCATTGCATTGTTAAGTAATGATCTTAGGTGGAGGAGAGCAGAGGCATTTTTAGGCACAGGATTTATATCTTTTGGCTGTTCAGTCGAGATGTGATTTTCAGATTCCGCTTCCCACCTGATATCATCATGGACATGGTTTCTGACTGGGAGCCAAGTCTTGATTTTGATGCATGCTGCTCCCAGGATATCTTAGCCAATGTGATGAATAAGCAGCTGTATATTTTTTTGCCAATGGATCTTTTCTCAGAGGATGTTCAATGACATTGGCCGCTTCTCACATCCAAGCCGGTCCCAATGCTTGCATCAGGTCCTTAGATGCATCAACCAAAGAATGCATCTCTATATAGACATGCCACAGTCCCTTGTCGGAAGGCAGAGGGTTGCTAGGAACTTTTATTAAATTCCCACATGTGCTAGGTGGTCTATTGGTTCTTACTGTATACATACACATTGAGATATCTCACATTCCGATGCAATAAATTATCCTGCGTGTGGAGATTCTGCCCCATGTAAATAGATTCCACCTTATGTGTGCAAATGCTACTCTGCACATGAATTGGAGATGCCATGGTCAGGGCAGGGAACTGTGTCTACTGTGGATACACAGGAGATGACATACCAAAAGTGAAAGTGAGTCATTTTGAATTCATCCGAAGCCACCACCAACTCAGAGAAGCTTCCCGCTCCATCCTGCGGCTCCTAGCACCAATCTTGCCCCCAACATGGCTGATTGACTTGAGGAGAAAGACAGGAGAAAGACAGAATTAACCATTATTTGTGAGGGGGGCGCTAGCAAAGTACCCTCAGCTTTAAAGGGAACAAGAAATCCAGCTGAATTATGCAGTGCATGCCTAAATATGGAGGTACCGTGCCACGTACTACAGTGGAGTGGGAATTTTCAACCAGTGGGGTAAAACGTGCAGCAAGCACTGGGACAACTTGAATAGCTAGGCCCACAGGCCACATAAAGGACTGGGGCATTATGGGTGTATTCTACCAGCCACATACAGAGTGCACCATCATGACCCCACATGACCGGAGGGCCTACACACTGCCTTGCTGACCACCCATGCCTGTCTGAAAAGTTTTTCAGCAGTAGAGAGACAGTAAGTACAAATTCCTTAATATTTGTCTTATAGTTTGTTGTGGTGTGAGAGATGAACTGTCATGTTTTGTTTGTTTCCTTTCATCAAGACTTGAGTCATAGGTCCAAGTTTTTCAAAAGTTCATGCATCAATATTTAATTCTGTTCACCTTTTTCTCAAAGAGTTCTGGGGTTCCAGTTCTCATTTCACAAATAGGTACGATTGCATATCAAATACTGGGCGTGACGTGACTTGTGACACAGGCGCATTTTAAACACTGATGCTATGTTTATTGTTCATATAGCAGTGTTTGATGTTGCTATCCTGTAGCAAGCATTTCATTTGTTTGTTTGTATGATTACTTCTAAATAACAGTTATAGTCCTGCACAGGATAACCATTACTTAGATCATTGTACTACAATGTCAGCAATTGGTATTTTGTTGCTTTCCTGCCGGACACTGGAGAAGAAATGGCACAGTGAACAAACTCCGGACACACACACAGCACACACGGACACCATCAGCAACCACCACCACCTCATCAGGGCGGCCAAGAGGACCTACTTCAAAGACCGCCTCGACAAAAACGCACACAATAGCAAGGAGCTCTTTAACATCGAGAAGGAACTCTCCAACCCAGTTCCAACACCAACGGCATCCTGCCATCGCAAGCCCTGTGCAACTCCCTCGCCACCTTCTTCCACTGCAAGATAGCAGACATCCACGCCAGCTTCAACACCCAGACAGCCCCAACAGACAGCAATACAACAGACCCTCCGCACACCATCGACCACGACCCCCTGCTAGCCTGGGCCAGCGTGAGCATCGATGACACCATCAAGACCATCCGTACAATCCACTCTGGCTCTCCGTCAGACCCATTCCCGCACCATGTCTTCAACAGAGCAAGCAGCTCCATTGCACCCCACCTGCGAAATGTCATCAATCTCTCCCTCGAGACCGCAACCTTCCCAGAGATCTGGAATCACGCCGAGATCAACGCCCTACTCAAAAAACTTAAGGCAGACCCAAGAGACCTCAAGAACTTCCGGCCCATCTCTCTGCTCCCCTTCTCGGCCAAGGTCATTGAGAAAACCGTCAACAAACAGCTAACCCGATACTCCAAAGAAAACAGAATTCTGGACCCTTCCAAGTCAGGGTTCCGCAGCAACCACAGCACTGAGACTGCCCTCATTGCCGCCACCGGCGACATCAGGACCGTGCCCCCATTCTGTTCCAAAGCCTCCAAGATTATCTGCGGTGTACCCCAGGGATCTTCTCTCAGCACAACGCTGTTCAACATTTACACGGCCCCGCTCGCACACGTAGTCCAACAGCACAACCTCAACATAATCTTCTACATCGAGGTCACTCAGCCTCTCCCTCACCAAGGACCCCATCACTGCCAAAGCCAACCTCCACAAAGGAATGAAGGCCGTCGCCGACTGGATGAAGACCAGCTGTCTGAAGCTGAACTCGGACAAGACGGAGATCCTCATCCTCGGCTCCAACCCTTCCGCCTGGGACGACACCTGG
The DNA here is from genome assembly GCF_964261635.1 of Lissotriton helveticus. Taxonomy (NCBI): domain Eukaryota; kingdom Metazoa; phylum Chordata; class Amphibia; order Caudata; family Salamandridae; genus Lissotriton; species Lissotriton helveticus. The sequence continues at coordinate 142,820,162 of NC_136064.1, forward strand.
TGGCCGACGGCACCAGGGGCAGCCCCGACACCCACCGACCAAGCACGCAACTTGGAATCATCCTCGTCGCAACTCTCTCAATGACCAAGCAAATCAACGCCATCTCCTCCTCCTGCTTCAACACCCTCTGCATGCTCCGCAACATCTACAGATGGATCCCGACAGATACAAGAAAGAGAGTCACCCAGGCCCTCGTCAGCAGCAGACTCAACTATGGAAACACCCTCTATGCAGGAGCCCCGACCAAACTCATCAAACGACTACAACGCATACAAAACGCCTCGGCACGACTGATCCTCAACATACCACACCACGGCCACATCACCCCCCCCACCTGAGAAACCTTCACTGGCTCTCCGTCAAGAAGAGGATATCCTTCAAGCTCCACACCCACACACACAAGGCATTCCACAAGAACGGCCCAGCCTACCTCAACAGACGGCTTTCCTTCTACATCACCAAACCACAAGCCACGTTCCGCTGACCTCTCACTCGCCACCATCCAGCGCATCTGGAAGATCCTTCTCCCACCTCGCCGCCAAGACATGGAACACCCTCCCACTGAGCCTACGACAGACCCAAGACCTGCTGACCTTCAGGAGGATACTCAAGACCTGGCTGTTTGATCAGTAGCACCCCCCACAGTGCCTTGAGACCCTCGAGGGTATGTAGTATGCTTTACAAAAGATTGATTGATTGATTTCCCTGTGGATAGTGAGCTAGCCACAAATAAATTGTTTATTTACAGTTTTCAGCTGACTGGCCTGTCCAAGAAAAATTCCAGCAGGACCAGTGACAGGAAAGAAGATCCTCAGCACACAGGCGGGGATGTCAGCTTGACACCACAAGTGAGGTGGAAGCAGAATCAACCACGAGCATGGATAATGCTCTCACCCTAAAAAATGAAAGTGGACCGTACCTGCCAGGGGGAGGAAGATATCCGGGTTGATTTGCAAACATTTTTCATTGAGTTAACTTCACAAAAGTTTCACTGACAAGCACAAATTGTTTTTTTTTACCAATTTAATTTCCAGTGCAAAACTTGTTTTGCATTGGAAAATAACCATGAAAAGTAACACGGAGCAGCATGAAGCACTGCTTTGCATTACTTAGCACCAACGAGACATTACATGAGTAGTACATGGACATTCCTGTGCAACCACCCATGCCTTCTGATGCAAACTCCTATTTACAAATAATAGTAGACAGGTTTTAGCGCCAAAAGTTAACACCTTTTGAAAGGAGGCATTAAAAGGAGACATGTTTTAAGATCTCCTTTCTTTTCCAACTTTGCATGCATTCTGCAATGTGCAGCAAACATACAAGCTGGAAACGTTTTAAAGTGTGTTTAAGCATAGTGTTTGTAATGGAATGGCATCCTTCCAGTTCAAAACCTACAGTGGACTTACGCGCACACTCTAGCACTATGGCGCTAAGGTGTGTGTCTGGCGCACTGCAGCTAACATATGTACTGATGCTAGGGAAAGGGGAGGATAGAGCCATATCTCTGTAGGATTGGAGCTCTCCCGCACCCTCCTTGTCACACAATGCACAACATTTTTAGCTGCTTCACTTTGTCCCATGATTTTTGGGAGAAGCTGGGCCATTGTGTCTCCTCCTGGCCAAAAAAAGAAAACATGTTGAAGTGGTTTCCCAGGAGCAGGTTCAGAAACTGTCATAGGCCACCTCAGCCACTCCCTAACTCCTGAGGCCCTCATTCCATCAAAGCACCCTTGCAACTACTTTTCCTCCCAGTCCCTTCTAGAAGACCAGTAGTTAAAGGAGACATCTGCCCCCAGCATACTACACCCATCTTGGAAGCCCTGATCTGTTCCATCTGTGTCTGTTCCTGTGGCAGGAGAGGAAGCTATGGTAGTGTCCATTCTAGATAACAGGAACGTCACCACTTTCACAGCAGTTATGTTATCTAAGTTGGCTACCACATCCACCCAAACTTTGCCGCTGGTACCGCTGGTACCTCTTGAGTTGTTATTCCTGTGAGGTATGTGTGACCCTGTACAATCCAGCCAAATACTGTTCAGGTCTAAGGACGACTTAAATATAATTGTACAAACTTAGAGCAAGGATGGCCAGTGTCTTTGTTCCTCAATACAGGACCCTGATTACATTGGTACATGTGGGTAGGGGGCTGACATAATTATGTCAGCACAAACTCATATGTTTGGAATTTATTTTGACTCTGGACTATTCTGATTGCCCCTTTGTTTGTAGATTGGTTCTATTGACACTACTTTTCTTTTGCCAAACCACCTCCAAATTCCCTTTCCCATGCTGCCCAAAGACTTATTTTGTGTTAATATCTCCCATTTGTCTGACTTTGTTTTTCTTAATTTGATAATAACATTGTTTTAAACATAAAAAAGTTTTATGAAATTTTATTTTTCACTCAATTTCTCTGCTATTTGTCCTGCATAATGTTTGTTGCATTTAATGTAATTATTTGAATTTTTTTTTTGCTAGCAGCCCGGTGGCAGTGGGCTGGCTTGCGTTTGCTGAGAGCGCTAATTTTAACTCATCCCTGCATTTTGCCCCGCTGATTACGAGCGGCGGCGGTCTTATCCCTGCATTGTTTTAAAATTGTCTAACCTTGTATTTCAAAGTTATGCAGTTTACTAACCTGAGCACTTCCTTCCAAAGGTGAGAAGCCGGCTGGGGGCTGATTCCATCACGGGTTCCCAGTGGTAACGGGCGCCATCTTTGTTTGGGCTTGCCTTCACCATAGGCTATCCCTGACACTCCACCCTTGCTCCGCCCCTATTTAGGAGCGCGACCTTGCCCTCTCCAGTGTTTGCTAGCAGCCCGGTGGCAGTGGGCTGGCTTGCGTTTGCTGAGAGCGCTAATTTTAACTCATCCCTGCATTTTGCCCCGCTGATTACGAGCGGCGGCGGTCTTATCCCTGCATTGTTTTAAAATTGTCTAACCTTGTATTTCAAAGTTATGCAGGTTACTAACCTGAGCACTTTCTTCCAAAGGTGAGAAGCCGGCTGGGGGCTGATTCCATCGCAGGTTCCCAGCTGTTAACGGGCGCCATCTTTGTTTCGGCTTGCCTTCACCATAGGCTATCCCTGACACTCCACCCTTGCTCCGCCCCTATTTAGGAGCGCGACCTTGCCCTCTCCAGTGTTTGCTAGCAGCCCGGTGGCAGTGGGCTGGCTTGCGTTTGCTGAGAGCGCTAATTTTAACTCATCCCTGCATTTTGCCCCTCTGATTACGAGCGGCGGCGGTCTTATCCCTGCATTGTTTTAAAATTGTCTAACCTTGTATTTCAAAGTTATGCAGGTTACTAACCTGAGCACTTTCTTCCAAAGGTGAGAAGCCGGCTGGGGGCTGATTCCATCGTGGGTTCCCAGCGGTAACGGGCGCCATCTTTGTTTGGGCTTGCCTTCACCATAGGCTATCCCTGACACTCCACCCTTGCTCCGCCCCTATTTAGGAGCGCGACCTTGCCCTCTCCAGTGTTTGCTAGCAGCCCGGTGGCAGTGGGCTGGCTTGCGTTTGCTGAGAGCGCTAATTTTAACTCATCTCTGCATTTTGCCCCGCTGATTACGAGCGGCGGCGGTCTTATCCCGGCATTGTTTTAAAATGTTCTAACCTTGTATTTCAAAGTTATGCAGGTTACTAACCTGAGCACTTTCTTCCAAAGGTGAGAAGCCGGCTGGGGGCTGATTCCATCGCGGGTTCCCAGCGGTTAACGGGCGCCATCTTTGTTTGGGCTTGCCTTCACCATAGGCTATCTCTGACACTCCACCCTTGCTCCGCCCCTATTTAAACGGCCCTCATGCGTCAGCGCAGTGGACGAGCGCAGCGGGCGCGACGTAGGCGCGCCGGAGTTGCGCCTGAGTTAAGCCCGTCTGCGCCCATCCGCGGCCGGCCGGGGCTAGGGGCACTGGACGCTGCCCGTTCTTTCACGTACTCACCCTCTCAGCTCTGTTCCTATTGGGTCCCCGGGGCCATCGATCCCCACACAGTCGCCCGCCTGAAGCATCTAGGTTTGTCTTCTTCCCCTCCTCGATTACCCCCTGGGATAGTAGCCTCCTTAGCCTTGTCCCCCAATACGACCCTCCCTGCTCCCTTATCATTTTCAGCTCCCCCTGACCCGGTATTCAGGACTTCTGCCACGCTCCTAAACACTAGGTCCGCGGTCACTCATCAGTACGAACTCTTTGATTATATCGATTCCCATGCACCCGATCTCTTATTTTTGACAGAAACCTGGTTCAAGGACAACTCCCTGCCTAATGTGTTAGCCGCCTTACCATCTACTTACTCGGCCATTCGAGCGGATCGCTCAGACGGCAGGCGGGGCGGAGGAGTGGCCCTAATAGCTCGTACCAATTTTAATTTTCAGATCCTTCCTTCCCCTCCTATCCCTGACGTAGACTACCTTTTAGCCCGCTCGACTTCACATCAGGTTCCTCTCACTTTTGTTTTCATTTACCGTCCTCCTCAGCCTACCCCTTCCTTTCTTCCTGGTATTCAGACCCTCTTGGCTACCCTGGTGATTAACAATTCATCAGTATTAGTCTTGGGGGACCTTAACTTTTGGCCCAATGATCCTGCTGAGAGTCCTCAATCTAGGGAGTTTACCAACCTCATGACTAGTCTAAATTTTTCACCACTTGTCCATAGCCCGACTCATACACTTGGCCATGTGCTAGACCAAATCTGGGTACTAAATATCCCGTCCACATCCCCCACAATAGCTCCCTGTTCCTGGTCAGATCACTCCATCATCACCTTCTCCCTCGCTTTAGCCCCCATGACTAAACCCCAACTCCCCAAGAACACTTGGGTTAGGAAATGGGGCAAAACCGACATGCCTTCCCTCTGCTCGACCTTGGCCGAAACCAGCCCTGAGCTATCTGGCCTCACAGCTACCTCACAGCTGGCCGCCATCGACAACTGGCTGACCTCGGCAGGCGATGAATTTGCCCCCCTAAGGCGACTCACAGTCAAGCGAGCCCATGCCGCCAATCGCTGGTTCACTTCAGATTTAAAAGAAATGAAATTGGCTGCACGGAGGGCCGAGCGAGCTTGGAGAAGAACCTACAGCCCCGAGCAAAAGACAGCTTACTTGTCCGTGCTACAAGTCTATAAAAAGGGCATCCTTGATGCTAAAACTGAGTTCTACACGAGTAGGGTAATGGCAGCAGAGTCTCATTCGAAGGAAATATTCTCTACTGTCCACGAACTGGCTTCATCTGGCAGAGCCACGGCCACCATCCCCCCTTCCCAGTCCCTCAGTAACTCACTCAATGAGTTTTTTATTGACAAGGTCGCAAAAATTAAACTCAACATTCCCCCCCCTCCCCTACATTTGTTAACCCCTCCCCACCCCCCATGGTTCCCAAATTGACCACTTTCCCATTGTTAACCAATGACTCTCTCCCTCCGTTGTTGGTTCGAGTCAAATCAGGCTCCCCCCTGGACTTCGCCCCGGCTCATATCCTTAGGGAAATCTACCTAGTTTGTCCTACCCCGCCCCTGACCCTTCTCAATGATTCACTTACATATGGCACCGTCCCCAGCATACATAAATCAGCGGTTGTCGTTCCAATTATAAAAAAACCTGGCGCCGACTCATCTTCCCCTTCCAACTATCGTCCTATTTCCCTCTTGCCCTATCTAGCAAAAGTCCTTGAGACTCATGTTACGACCACTCTGAGTGCCCACGTAGAGGCAAATCATTGCCTCTCCTCCTGTCAAGCTGGGTTTAGGCCCCTGCACTCTACGGAGAAGGTGGTGATCTCGGTAATGGACAGGCTACGGGAGGGTATTGACACTAATGTACCACAAGCCCTGATACTTCTAGACCTGTCCGCCGCTTTTGACATGGTGGACCACTCCATCCTTCTCAGCCGTGTCAGGGCGGCGGGCATAGAGGGCTTGGCCTTCTCGTGGCTTGAGTCCTTCCTAGTCGGGAGAACTCAAGCAGTCCATTTGGCTGGCTTTGCCGCGGCCTCCCGCAAGGTAGAGTGCGGGGTCCCTCAGGGCTCGTCACTTTCCCCCCTTTTATTTAATTTATACATCTACCCCCTTATTTTTATGTTACAGCAGCTGGAGGTCACGGTGTTTAATTACGCCGATGACCTCCAGCTAATCTTCAACCTCTCCCACTCTCCCTCATCTGCCCAGAATGTCCAGTCAGTGATGAGATTTATCCAGGATTGGATGAACTGCAACCACCTCAAACTCAATCCAGACAAGACCGAGCTGGTCTTGACCGGAGGTGGTTGCAGTCCGTGGTCCCCTTCCTTCTGGCCCCCTTCACTTGGTGCCCCTCCATCCCCTGTGCCTAAAGGTAAAACTCTTGGGATTTTCTTAGACTCACAACTTTCTATCCATTCACAAATCGGTTCAGTTGTCGCCTCTTGTTTCTTTTCCTTAAGAATAATTAGGAAAGTTTCTCGTTTTTTTTCCCTCTCTGCTTTAAAAATTATTGTGTTGGCCATGGTACTGTCCCGTATCGATTACGGTAACGTAATTTACAATGGGGCCCCCGCCTACGCGATCCACCGCCTGCAGCTGGTACAAAATCAGGCTGCTTGCCTGATTCATGGCCTTCCCAAATATCATCGGGCCAGCCCACTGCTTAAAGCACTACACTGGCTGCCGGTGCGAGAGCGCGCCCTTTTCAAACTCGGCTGCCTCACTTTTCGGGCTAGGTCAGGCACTGCCCCTAAATTCATATGTTCTGCTGTCATGCCCTATCTCCCTGGCAAAGAGCTACGCTCTTCTCATATGGCCCTCCTAGTTACCCCCCGATTTAAAAAACAGAGGGCGGGTGGAGCGAGGTTCGCTGTCCTGGCTCCAGCATTCTGGAACTCCCTCCCTGTTGCCCTCCGCACTTCGCCTTCCTACCCTCAGTTCCGGAAGGATCTTAAAACCTTCCTATTCATGCAAGCCTACTCTGTCTAACCTCCTCCTACTGCTTCCGCCCTCTGCAACACAAATAGCGCCATGAAACCGCTGGGTAAAAATGTTTTTAAATTCAAATTAATGTAATTATGTGTAAATGTGTTGCTATTGAGCCTCTACTTTACATATGATGGCTTTTAACACCTATTGTCTTACTGTTCTGAATGCAGTAAGCATGAAATGCGATATTTAAAGATATGTACTACAAATTTAAAGAAAACATTGCAAAACAGTGCACATATTTTCATTGCCAAAAAATGATGATGATGAAACATGTTTAGATTATTTATGTAGGATATCTTCGATGAATACAGAATTTTAAGGGCTATGATATTTGTGAGTGTATGTGCATTCTGGTGTTTTAGAATTTGTTTGACCTGTTAGTCTCAGTTTGGTCTCTCCGCAAATGTTTTGCTGCTTACCTCCTCTTTTTGCTACTTCTTTTTGTTGGCCTTGGAACTCTGAGCACTTTACCACTGCTGACCAGGCTACAGTGCTTGTGATGCTCTAACAAAACTTTTTGTCTGCACTGCAGTGCTGTCCTCTTGCCTGCTACCCTCTGTCCTGCTGAGGAAAGGACTGGACCCATCTCACTTGAACCCAGGGTTACTCCAAGCACATGCTGGTTTGCCCCCTGTTCTGAAGTCCCAGGGACATCAAAGACATCCTGTAACGCTGCAAGAGCACCTGTGTTTCAACCAACAGAATCCTTGCTTCGTCTTCAATGCACTGGATCGAACTGATATAACCCACTTCGAGAATGATGCACATCCTATCTTTAGTTCTGTTTGATTGTGCTGCATCCCCGATTGTGTGGCTCAACGACAACACTTCACCTGCAGATCCTCCAGATCGGCGCTGATACTGCCCCTCGCACCTCGTCTTCAACCTCGACGCAGCCTTCAATCAAAGTTACTGTTTCACCAAGCCAGTGCTGGTCCCTGTACCCAACCTGTTCTCCATTTTTAATCCAGACAAGTTTGACCAGCTATCCCTGGTTGGTGCTTTAAGATCTAAGCACTACATTTTGGGATGCATTTTAATATTCATAACTCCGGTTCTCCACATTGGATTTTTGTTGTTTAGGTCTTGTTTTGTTCATACAAATATATTCTATGGTTCTAACCTGGTGTGGAGTGTCTTGGTGGCATTTGCCCTTGTGTTACTGCGTGCTGTAGTATTACAAAATACTTTACATACTTCCACTTTAGATTAGCCAGACTGAATGAGTAGTTGTCTAAGTGTGTACCTGACTTACCTAGCAAGGATTGCGGTCTCTACTTAGCCAGGCTGAATACCTCTGCCAACTCAAGACCCAATTTCTATTAGCTGTGCTGGTAGAGTAGGTGGCTTTGCAAGTAGAACAGGAGGCTGTGCAGGGGCAGCTGGTGGTACGATTGCATCGCAACATCCTTTACAAGGCATGATTTTACATGCAATCACAATTCATTTTTAGAAACTGCATTTACATCGCATTCCATTACAACGCATACCATTACAATGCATACCATTACAATGAATATTGCTTTTAGGAGTGCAGTAGGGGAAGTGTTGGATAGTATAAGGGTAAAAATTACTATTCCCACTCCAGTGAGTGCAACAGTAGGATAAGTGATGAATAGTATAGGGGTAATAATTACTATTCCCCATTACTTAACTTATACTGCGTTGTAATGGCCTGCGTTGTAGTGACATGCAATGTAATGGCTGCGTTGTAATGGCATGTGATGTAAAGGATGTTGCGTAATGACTGCGTTGTAAAGGTAGTGCGATGTAATGACTACATTGTGAAGGTTGTTTCCCAGTAGTACAGATCACTGTCTAGGTGGAGCTGCAGGTGGTTGTGTAGATGTTTCTCCAGTTTTTTTCTGAGTATGTAGAATTTGGTACATTTTGAACATTCCCTCGATCATCTTCATAGGCAAAACATACTGTCTTGCACTCTCTTCCCTCACATTTTTTATTCGATCTTGTTGCATCCTCATCATGTCTTGGTAACATTTCTCAACATTATCAGCAGCATATGTCTACCTGTCAATCATCTCAAGAAATGTATGAAGTGAGTCTAAAGTGCCATGAGACCCTCACAGGTGAGTAGTCACGCTTAACAACCCCCTTGATTGCTTGAAGTGTCAGACAGAGCAGACCCTGTACACAAATATTCTGCTGCACATCACTCCGCTGTTAGAAAATGTCTTCCCTGAGTGGCCAACATGAGCCCAAGCCATCCTGCTATGCATGGGATGCCCTCTGACATGACCAGCAGACCGACCAGCATGGAGGACCGTGGCATATGGGAAACTGTGGAAGGAGATTCATGGATAGGGGACATCTTTCCTCACTCAGATGTTTGAGAGTAGGACTGTTATGAATCTTAATGGTAGGACTGTATAGAAGAATATACACGTCAGACTGAGATGTAAGGACGGTGAGTAGATGGTAGATTTTTAAGCTGTGGTAGCCTCCGTGGCTGTGTGGGTAAATGCTGGGGATTGGCAATCCTCATAAGTGAAGTAGTGTCCTTCATTCTTTTAGGCATTGGGCCAACACTGCCCTCCTCTTCATCCATGTACCCCTCCTTGACCAGCTCCTGCTCATCTTCACCCTCCTCTTCCTCTTGATGAGTGCTGGTAGCAGATATTGCTGCTGAGAGGATGATCACATTATCTCCTTGAATTGCCTGCATCCCTCCACTTGTAGATGGTTGAGTATCATCAGATGACTCTGAATCAGATTTTGGATGCCTTTGTTTAACGTAAGTTGATGCGAGGGCAACACAGGCCCCCTAAATTTGATATACTATGCCGCCATGGCATAGTGAATCTGGAGTAAGTGAGTTGCTTCCTTGAGTCAATATTAAGCATGAGCGCAAAATCCGCTCCGATCGCGGATTTTGCGGATTTTCGGTAAATTCGCGGTCCGCGAACTCTCGCGAATTTACCGAAAATCCGCAATCCGCGATCGGAGCGGATTTTGCGGTCAAAAGTTCAAGCCAGCCTAATTTACGATGGCGCCGGCAAGCTGCCAGCGCCATCCTCAAATAGTTACTTAATTAGCTTCAACAGGAAGCTCTAATAGATAAGATAAAGCAGGGGCTCGAGCGCCTGCTTTATTTTATCAGTTGGAGCTTCCTGTTGAAGCTAATTAAGTAACTTTTGCAGGATGGCGCCGGCAGCTTGCCGGCGCCATCGTAAATTGTTTACAATGGTGAAAAACGGAGGTGTCTTCTCGAATAAATACGAGGGGCAGGGTTCATTCTGGCACGACGGTCCTGGCACAAAAAATAAACCTCAACAGGAAACACTTGCGGATATCAATAAAGCATGTGCCCTAGTTGAAGCTTAAATTCAGTGACTCATTCATCAGCCCAAAAACAATCGTGAGCGTTGTGGGGGCTGGGCAGGTGTGCCTTCTTCCGAAATATACCATCGAAAATCCGCTGTGATGCTGGCCAGAGGCATTTGCATCTTTGACTTTCACGAGCGCAATCCCCGTGCTGTTCCTGTGACCAGGAGCTTCTGTCTCTTAATCTGCTGCTCTGATCGGTCTCTGACCTTTTATACACACAAGAGGCATGTGCGCTCGCATGGAAGCCCCGTCCGTTTGGCCCCGCCCACACACTCGAGGAAGCCCCGCCCCCAAATCCGCCGATCCGCAAAATCCGCGGATTTTGCGGATCCACGATCCGTGAATCCGCAAATTCGTGAATCGTGGATCCGCAAAATCCGCCCATGCTTAATCAATATGCACTGGGAAGGCATTTCATGGGTGTAGCGTGGGTGTTCTGTATTTCGCCTAGTTATTTCCTCTTTCTACATGCACTGTGTTCTGCAGCGCACAAATAAAGCAGAAAATGCAACAAAGGATTGTTTTTGAGCAGGATGGTGTCCTGTCTTGCACAAAAAGATTCCTGCCTGTAATAATATCAATTCCTATTGGTAGAATGTGAACATATAACCCATTAAGGGTTTCAAAGCGCTAGGGGACATCATGGAGATTAAGTGAGTTATTGCCCAGAGTCACATCATGCTGACCTGAGATGCCACCAGTGCCGGGACCGAACAGCAGGCCCTGTGCTCCGGAGTCAGCCGTACTTCAGCTCCACCACACCACGCTCTGTAATGCAATCACATTTGCACTATGAAATGAAATTGGATTTATAAAGCACATGGCTGCCCGAGAGCGTCCCAGCCCTATGGTGCATGGGTGACTGCATTAGCTCTAGTCTGGACTCAGTGTACAATGTTGTTTATCAGAAGCATTTAAATATGAAGAGAGGGAAAATAGTTGCATGGAAAAAGAAAGAGTTTGCAAAGTGCTTTGCATCTCTGGCTGTCATGCTTCACTTGCCGACTTTGCCATCTGCCTTGTGGCTGTCAGCTTTCCTGGGCAGCAGCCCAGTCTGGGTGTTGAGTACACCTCCCTGGGTGACGGTGACTCTGACCATCTGCAAGTGTCTCGGAATGATGTGGGTCTTCCTGTTGCTCTGGGCCACATTGTCAGCCAGCTCTAGAATCTCAGTGTTCAGGTACTTGAGGACTACAACCTGTGCAATCAGCCCACAGGGAACTGCAGTCCATCGCATAGAGCATGGGCCTTTCCTTACTGCTTTCCATATGAAGCTATATTGAGCAGCTACATGAATTCTGATACAGAACCAACTTAAAGTCAATGGATAGAGTGAACTCCAATGGTAGACAAGTTAAGAGTGCACACAGTGTAGGATAAGAAGAGGGAGTTAAATAGTGTTAAGTTATCATGGTTGGCTGGAGAGAAAAGGATGCATAGATGGTGGTGTGGATTGGATGATGGGAAGAGAAAGTAGAACACAATACAGTGTAAAATGTATCAACAGCATTATGTTTGGGTGTGTATGTTGGTGTGTGTCTGTGAGATTAATAACACACTCCTGGAGGAACATGATAAGACTTAAGATGCAGAGAGGGAAGAGGAATGGAGAGATATGCTTTATGTTTTGATAAACATGACTCATTGCATGCAAGAGAGGTGTGATGGCTGGAGATGGTGGAAACTGTGGAACTGTAAGAACATGGGGAAGGGAGTGAATTGCAAATGTGACTAGAGTATGGGGTGTTTTGTTGCAGATTTAGGTGAAAGGTGAGATAGAAAATAGTCAAGATTTCTAAAATATAGGTGCATATTTATGAGGACTTTGTGTCATCCTTGCACCATGCAGTGTGGCACATGCACAAAACAAACTTCTCAGTTATATTTCTTAAGCCGCGCCAAGCTACTTTGCATGGATTTGAAAGCTTTACAAATATGGACTAATTTAACGAAGCGCAAATGGCTGCGTTGTTTTACTCAGCACCAGAGATCTGTGTCATGATCGTTGTGGTGGGTGTTCCCACGCCACTCCTATGATCTTTGATGCATTCCCAGATGGGCTAGTGAAGCTGGGAATGTGTCGAAATCACATGCATCCCCAAGTGAGGTGTAACAAGGAGAATTGTCTTTATTTCTTCTCATTTATTTCCTCTTTCTAGGTGTGCAGCACACATAGAAAGAGGAAAACACCTTTGTGTGCAAGGGTACCTGCATTTGCCCAAGGCTTCCAAAATGGTACCAATGCAGGGGGAGAGGTCAGAAATACACTATATTTAACACCTTAAGTGCTGCCGTCGGCCAACGGTCGTCACGGGCACTACCTCCCCAGTGCTGCGTGCGACCGCTGGACGCCCAGTTCAGCACTGGATAATGGACAGCGCAGCACTGGGGAGGTCTATTTACGAAGCTCCCAAGGTGTTAATAAATACAGTGCATTTCTGTCCTTTCCTTGCAACACCGGACAGCACAGCAAGGTAACTTGCTGATCTGCGCCACTATTCCATTAAATATGCTGCTTATTGTTTCGTTTATCAGCATTTTGTACCCTATGAAGGTGTGTGGCAGGGTGTGGCAACTCAGCAGTGTTTGCCAGTTCATTAGCAGACTGGGGACTGTAACAGACAATCTGTTGTTCGTATTGATAGATTTGATATCAATTGTATATCGACTAAACATGTATAACATATATAATTTACTTACCAGCAGAGTGAATCTGACAAATTATTGCATTGTACATGTAATGGTGTGCAATGTTATCCAACATAATGTATGATATACTATCTATGTTGGTGCCGTTAGTAAACTCTGTGTGTGAGAATGTGTGAGTGAGCAGTATGCTGCTATCTATGGATGTATATAATGTTATTCGTAAAGTGAGCAAACCTACCGGGGAAGCAAAAAAAAAATGAACAATCAAGCATCTGAACAGGGATATGATTCAAGCACATTTACAGTTCTTCAAGGAACTAAGAAATTCAGATTGTGTGGAAAGGAATGCTCCTTAAAGGGATGTGTCTTCAGTTGTTTTTGTAATGTCAGGAGAGTCAGGAAAGCTCTGATGTTGTTTGAGATGTAGTTCTAGTTGCTGATTTTATAGATGAGGAAGGACTGAAGTTTCTTCTCCCTCCTATAGCTTTTCTTTTTGTCTTCAGTCTGAAGATCCTCTGTGCATTGCTGTCTCTCACAGGTGGGGAGTTTCTTGTTCAGACATATGAGGTTATTGTTTCTAATTACCTTGTAAGTGATGCAGATGGTTGTGAAGATGATATTCTAGGCATTGAGGGCTTGGGGCATTGAGAAGGAGCTAGTGTGGCCTCTTCAGTGACGGGGTGATGTGGTTGAACTTTTACAACTCTTTGAAAAGAAGAGCTGTAATGTGTAGGATGCCTTTTTGCAGAGCCAGAGTGTTATCAAGGAGCCAGTTGAGTGAGCACTACCAAAAGGTTGAGCTGTTCTTGATGAAACAATTACTGAATGAAGGTTTACACTTTGTTTGAAAGGGAGATCTTGTACCATGTTGTAATGAATCACTGACCGAAGATCGAGGAGCTAAATATCGACCTACAAAAATATCGATGACAAAATATTGACTACCAGAATATTGAATTCATATCTACAAACAGGTAAGTACAAAAATATCGAATCCAAAATATCATTGTAAATAATTTAGTTTGTTAAAATATCATTTTTTTTATTTCTTAAAAGTAATGTACAATTAATGAAATAATAAATATAGTTAAGTAAAACATACTTAAAAATAGTTAAATAACCTTAAAATAAATAAATAAGTAATGTAATTAAAAAACTTGCATTTTTATTTTTTAATACATATATATTAACTTAATAATATTAAAACATATTCAATATTTTTACTGTAGGATAGCTGGAGGGAAAAATGTACTATTGCCACTCCACTGAGTGCAACAGTAGGGAAAGCGTTGGATAGCGGGAGGATTAAAATTACTATACCCACTCCAGTGACTGCAACAATAGGGAAAGTGTTGGATAGCCGCAGGATAACAATTATTATTCCAACTCCAGTGACTGCAACAATAGGGAAAGCATTGGATAGCGTAGGGGTAAAAATTATTATTCCCACTCCAGCGAGTGCAACAGTAGGAAAAGCGTTGGATTGTGTAGGGGAAAAATTACTATTCCCACTCCAGTGAGTGCAATAGTAGGTAAAGTGATGGATAGCTGGTAGGAATAATTTACTATACCCACTCCACCAAATGTAACAGTAGAGAAAGTGTTGGATAGCGAGGGGGTAGAAATTCCTATTCCCACTCCAGAGAGTGCAACAGTAGGGAAAGTGTTGAATAGCGTAGGGGTAAAAATTACTTTTCCCACTCCAGAGAGTGCAACAGTAGGGAAAGTATTGGATAGCGTAGGTGTAAAAATTACTATTCCCTCTACAGTGATTGCAACAGTAGGGAAAGTAATGATTTACTATTTAAATAACACTTTATTAATTATCAATACCAATACAAAATTAATTACCAATTACAAAATATTTAATAAAAAAATTGTTATAAAAACAATAAATAATATTTATTAACAATTAGGTACCAATTAATAATTAATTACAACAAATGAATTTCCAATACCAAACATTCATCAGTAATAAAAAAAGTACCAATTAATAAATAATTTACAGTAAATTAATTATCAATACACAAAAATAATTTCAATAATTACTTACTTACACTTACATTACTTCCCACCCTATTCCCCTATAAACACACAACACACTCAGAATAATACAATTAATAAAATGATCAATTAATCAATTAATAAAATGTATTACCAATTAATAAAACATAATTACCAATTTATAATTAATTAACAATAAATTAATTATCAATACCAATAAATAAAAATAAATAATTACTTAATTAGAATTAAATTACTTCCCACTCGTATTCCCCTATAAACCCATAACCAGCTACAGAAGTAAAACACAAAATTAAAATACAAATAATCAATAACCCCTAAAAATGTATATTTATTTTACTATAATTAAATTACTTCCCCCCCTATTCCCCTATAAACCCACAACTCGCCGCGGAATTACGTTAGGCAAAAATTAAATAACTTAAAATTCATTACTTTAAAAAAACTCAAACATACATCACAAAAATATTACATACTTTTAACACATATACTAACACTTAATACACTATAAAAAAATTCATGTTTTTTTAACAACTATATTATGACTGTCGATATTATGAAAATCAATATTTCTTACCTGAATTTCATTATTCTGCACCACTATTTTTTTGCAATTTGATATTCCATCCATTCTTTATAACAAACTCGATATTCTGTCCTTTCAATATTTTTTTTCACTATTATGACAAGTCACCGTTGTAATAGTTTTCCTGGTGATATCTTCTTTAGAGCTGGGGTCTGTGTCAAGGTCCAAAGTCCAAAGGATTGCCATGGTCTGCCTGCCGGGGGGGAATCAGTCTATGTTTATGTAAGACTGACAAGCTTCAAACTGTGGTTGTTTGGAGCTATAGGTAAATACCAGGACTTCAGTCTTTGTCGGTGTGATCTTTGCTAAGGTATTTGACATTAATTCTTCATCTCAGGGGTTCCATGTAGAGGTTAAAGATGTCAGGTAAGAAGACGGACTTTAAGGATATTCCACAAAAGATGATTAGATTTGGGGTAATTTTGCTGCCCATGTGTGTGTTCTGGTTGTGACTGGTTTGGTGTGGCATTGCAGGGCTGTCTGAAAAGCACAGGAATATATCGAGAAGTGATGGTTTAATGTGTTGAAGGCTAAAGAGGGCTCAAACAGGTTAAGGAGTCAGGGTTTATTTTTCTGTTGCTGGTAAGGTGACATAATTGACTACTTGAGGAGCATCAGGTATGTTAATTTATAATGGTGTGGTGTAGAGGGTCTAATCCTGGTCAAACTGGCTGAGATGTAGCCTCCTTCTGAGCCTGGAAGCCGGAACATTAATATGCTACACACAGAGCTTTGCAATAGACATTTTTATTCCTCGGCATACGATCTGCACTGTCATTACATCATAAATGTTAACATCCACACCTTAACAACAACAAGTTACGTACTTTCTATGTTGAATCCGGGCTCACACAGTCTCATGACACTACAGAAGAGAAACCACATGGAAACATTAGTGGTTCTTTTTTAAGGACCTTCCCCACTCTATAAGTAGCATGATTCGTCATCAGGTCTCCCTATAAACCAGGATGGGGTCACCCTATTCCTGGGAGGACATTCAAAAGGTTCTCACCAGCATCATCCAACCATAAATATACCTTCAGACCCCACCTGGTATCCATTTAATGAAGACCATGGTATAGAGAAAATCAGTAATTTGGTGTCTGTGGGATGTAGTTACCCTACACCCTATCAAGACTCAACATCTTTCAGTCTTTTTTCATGGGCCATCTACGGTCACATACTGTCTTCAGGACTTGAGTTAGTACCCTGGGGACTTGTATGTAGCCCCTTTTATATTATGTCTGACATATAACTTCCAACATTGAACATGCAAAGGGTGTACTCTCCCATATTATCTTGAACATGTATCTATTCCTACAAGGACTGAAATATATTATTTTCATGAGTTTAATACTTTTTATCATGCTTGATCACCACTTTTGATGCATAAATACACATTTTATTTGTTTGGCAAGACATAGTGTTATAGTTACAAGAATTGTCACTCTGCTGTTTTGTCACATCAGAGCTCAAAATGTTACTTCTGCTGTACAACACTTCCTAATGCCATGCTAGCATCATATTTAGAATATAGCGCTACATGACGTTAGGAAGATTTAGCGGCTGAAAAAAGAAATGCTGAAGTGAGCGTCAAGTTGATAAAAAAAATCACGCTATCGGACAAAAAGTGCTGCTCGCCCAATTAGCAGCGAGAAAGCACACGCTAGCTAGCCTAATGTCATTTTTCTGCACCTAGGGGTTAAAAAAACTACAAAAGTTGGTAATAAAAGAAAAGTTACACTTACCTGAAATCAGCTATGGAACAGCCAGAAGTGAGCACAGCACCGGACAACAACCCACCAAGCCCCGCTACCAGTGAAGATGACCAGCCAGACTCCCAGGGGAAGAGGAAGAAGAGATATAACTTCAGTCACGATGAGCATGAGATCTTGATCATGGAGGTGATGGAGGTGCAAGAGCACCAAAACTAGCTGTTTTCCAGCTCCAAAGTGTCATTGGGTAAGAACAATACAATATGGCTGACCAAAAAACAGAGGTCATTGACGGGCTGTAAGAAGTGATGGCATGATAGCAAGCTCAAAACTAAGGAGAAACTGGCAACCAATCTACAGGCAGCCTTGCAGACCAGATACAAAAGTTTATGACCCTTGGACGAGTTGGTTCCCTTGGAGGAGCAGGTGTCTGCTGTCATCTCTGAAGAGTTGGTGCTGCCTTAGACCAACTTCAACACCAACAGGGTAAGTTCCAATGATGGCCTATGTGGTGTAGTCCAGGCAGCTATGCCCCACTGCTCTACCATACTATCCACAGGACAAACAGTAGGCACCTGGCTAATATATTCTTAGACATAACATCAATGGAAGGATCATTGGCATTTTGATCATGCGTTGGCATAGGGCAGCATTGCAATCCTTCTAGCTGTGCTATCTTACCTCAAAAGTAAAGGGCAGCAGTGTGGTGCGTCTACATGATACAGCATTCCTGTCTTTACTAACTGTGCAGAAACAGCAGAAGTACACCAAAGCACGCACCCTGCCTCATGGTCCAAAGCCGCCTGTGTTGGTTCTAGCAAGCAGTTTGTGAACCTGCAGAAAGGAAAGCACAGGGATGCATTGTGTTGTCTTAAACTTAGCTTTATTGTGCTGCTGTATACCACATGTCTATGAACGATGCCCCACTGTCACTTGGTCATGTAAATTAACTTAGCCTCCAAATTCCTAGCATACAATTGGAGTCAAGGGAATTGCACTTTTAAAATGTAATAAACTATACTTATATGTGGGTGTTTTGAAAACTTTTGTATTTAAAGCCACGTTTTCTGTTCAAATTGTGACGTCCAGAAAAGAAATGTCAGTATTGTTCATAGTGAGGGCAAACTTCATGCACGGATCACATGTGTTTAGACGTTCACGGACCCCTGTGCTGATTCAGCAGTTCCATGCCGTAAATAGGTACTGAAGGTCACTTGGTACTCTTGAGAACGTGAGTAGAGATTACAGAAATGACAACTAGGAGGAGGTATAGCTTCATTAAAATACAAACAATGGGACTAATAATAACATTATTGGGAATTCATGTCTCCTACTTTACGTACTCTCCTCACCACCGGCCCAGTTTATTTAAATATATATTGACAGTTGACAATAGGTTGAGATGACAGATGTAATCTTAACCCCTTTGCTGTGGTGGCAATTCCGCTGCAGCGCTAGGGGGGAGGGGAGCCGCGCGGCGCTCCCATGCTCGTGACGGAACCGCTCCGTCACGAGCCTCGGGCGTGCTGTGCTTGTGACGGAGCGGTTCCGTCACGGCCCCGCCCACCAAATAGAACGCAAATCGCAGGCGCGAAATCAGCACCGCGCAGGTGCGCCTAGCGGGCCGAGACCGAACCGCTCCATCACCACCACAGCGCGACCGAGGCTGGTGACGTAGCGGTTCCGTCACCAGCATGGGAGGGGTTAATGAACTCTAGGAGATGTGGGCCATGTTTATTATTTGGTGACGTAGCCCAGAGCAGCAAGTGACACTGCTGCGTTGTGTGACGGGGAAAGGGCAGGAATGCACTGTATTGAACGTAAGATTGTACATTTCTGCCTTTTCCCAGTGCTGGCGCACAATGTTCTGCCTAGCGCCAATGCAGGCATTCTTGCACCATTGTGCAAGGGTGCCTGCATTGTAAGCAGGGATATTTTTCTGCACGAAGACACACTTTCCTGCACAAAAACAATCCCTCGCATGCATTTTCCTCTTCCTATGTGTGTTGCAGAAAGCAGCAAACATAAAAAGAGGGAAAAACTAAGGAGGAATAAAGATATTTTTTTCTCATTTTGCCTCCCTTGGGAAGGCATAGCATGTTGGCATAATCCCAGTTCGTGTAGACAGTAAACCGGCAGAAAGTTCTTCATTCACCAAACAACAACTTTAAAATTTAAGCTCTACCAATTACGTGAGTTTTTTGTGGATACATTATTACTTTATATGTTTGCTCAAACTGCATCACAGCCATCGTTATTACACAGCGGAATCTAAGTATCTCTAGAATGTGACATGATAATTAAGTGATTCTGTCGAAAATGTTGACATCAGTGAATATTAACTAACTTTTGTTTCATTGTTTTTGTAAACACAATTTATGCAAATAATTGTTATGCTATAGAATTATCACATACGAGTCAGGTGAACTCAAATCTTAGTAGTGGCATATATCTATAGGCTAAGAAGTCAATTCGTTTAAAAATTGTAAGCAAAAGCTAATGTTTATGCATGATCTTTTTACAGAGGCCCCTGAGGAAGGGACATGGGTCCCGAAATGCATCGGGCCAATGAGTTAAATGAAGGTTACTACTACAACCTAAAGTATACATGTCTGTATGAAGCTTAAATACAACATATGAACTATAAAACATTATAAACATGATAAAAAACAAAAAGGAAATGTATTTGAATACAGAAGATTGATTGTCCATGGATATTGGTGTCCAAAAATAAATGCGACAATTCAAACCAACTTTGAACTTTTTGGAATAATTGAAGTAATCATTTAATTTAAATACAGAAAAGGAGGAAATACTACCAAAGTAGAGCTGTGCGCTAGGTAGGGTCGTGATCGTTCTATCACGTACCACTCTCCAAAATAATCCCAGTTCTACCAGTAATGATACATCTTGGAATGCATCAATTCCCATGTGCCACCCATAAAGCACTTCACTGGGGCAGGGCAACACAACACAGCAATGTTTCATAACATGAGTTATGGTTTTAGCTCCTCATTCTGTATTTGTTCTTTCCCCCAGGCTCCCAGTTCCTTCTGCAGTGAGAGCTGCCTCCCTGGGTTCAGACAGTCAGCGAGGAAAGGATGGCCTGACTGCTGCTTTGACTGTGGTCCCTGCTCTGCTGGTGAGATTTCAAATGAGACAGGTGAGTATCCTTTGAGTCTGAAGAACATTTGTCACTAAAGCTCCTTTGAGTGGGCCTTGGTTATGCTTGAAAAAGCAAAAGACCAAGGACTGCATGTCGATTGCTGTGAAGACTCAAGCAGGCCCATGGAGGTAGCATTAATATTGGTGAGGCTGTCATCTCTTTGACTTTATTTACCATAATCCTTGAAAAGCTTTGTATAAATGTTCTCCTATCAGATCTATTATCCCTTGCCCCAAGGGACTCAATGGCCATTTTAGCCTTGTGGAGTCGGTGGACTAAATTGAGTTAATAAACTACCAAAGATCTGATAAGAACCTTAGCTTGGCAGCATCTGGGATAGATGATTCACGCTATTGCTCTTTACGGATCATGATAAAGGCTTGCGGTACATGGAGAAACCTCAGAGCTTTGACACATATTAAAAGATCATCTATAATTGTTGATTTATTTATTGATTTATTTTTTGCACTTCTTTTATGGTGTGTATCAGACCCAAGAGGAGGGAGGGGCCAGCCGCTGCTGCAATCTAAACCTACTGTCGTGTATTTCTATAGGTTCTGAATCGATCCCCCTATTCCTGACCCTATTCTGGTTAAACTAACTAGCTAGTTAACTAACAGTCAGCCCATGAGGCAAGAAAACCCCCATGATGCAGATACCGTTATCTGATGCAGTCACACTACGGCACAGGAACGTGTTATCTGATTAAGGTCATAACGCTTGAGATCTAATTAGACAAGCGACATTCCTCCAGCCCCTGATAAGGCATACGACGTTCTCATAACAAATCAAACCTATGACAACCTGGATAATCCGTGCGGCCATTGTTTTGATTTCACAGAGAACTTTAGTAAAGAATGTGCTAACGAGCAAGTCGTATGACATCTTTATTGACGTATCTATGTCCATCCTTACGTCAATCTCGGCACCTTTAAGGTATAAATATTGCCGACCTTGCCCTATGCAAACACACGCGTGGTGACAAGACGGAGCAGCCACACTTGCCGAAGCCGAGAGCAGGAGCAGACCCCGCTGGCGCAGCCCCGCCTTCCTGACGCGCTGAGAGACGCGCTGCTATCTCAAGCCGAGAGACCCAGCACCGGCGTTTCTGGGCAGCCCTCGCAGGCAGCCTGGAATATCGAGACCAGAGAAAGAGATACTATTCCTCATCCATCCTAAATTCCAGGTACAGAACTGAATAACCCCTCACAGAGAATTCTTTAGTTATTCACTTGGCAAAAACAAACTTAACTTAAACTGTAACTTTCTATTCCCGCCCACGCATTAGACTTAGGTCAGGTACACGGGGTAGGCGTATTTAGAAACACCAGTTGAGTACGTTTAGTCAAATGTATATGTGTATGTAAATATATTTTAATCATTTTAAACATCATATGGCTCAGAAACCATATCAATGTTTTTACAGTATTATTTTATACTATTGCTTTTAATGTATGCACTTTACTTAACTATAAGTATTGCAATAATATCGATCCATTTCTCTTGTACGAGAAAAGAGACTGATCAATAAATAACACCTTTTTATTGAACACGCCCGTCTCTTCCTTTTCTCTACATTCTGATGAGACTAAGAATGCACGTACTGACTGAGTAAAATAATTGCCTTGTGCTCACACGACTCTTGAGATTGACTCTTGATTAGGGGAGAGCAAAGTTGTCATGTTCTATGGTTGTCAGAAACTAAATCCCTTCTTGTCTAATCAGGGGAGGTAATTCTTTCCTGAACATTCGAGAAAGTTTCTAGCGAACTCTGAGCTTAGCTGGCAAACCCAAAAATTAAGTCTAGTATCGACAGTAGTAGACCTAGTTAACGTCTGGTCTAGGCCTTTACTGCCGTAGGTACTATTCCAATGCGCAGAGCCTATTGGGAAGATAGGAACTACACTACATGGCGCCCAACGCGTTTGGAAAGGGCGATAAAACTAACGTAAGACATTTAGAGTAACTCAGTCGTGCTTTCTCACTCAGACCCCTTTTCCCAAATACTCCAAAGACGTCTGGAGTGGGTGAAAGGTTATATCCTCCAAAACCTCGCAGGAGGGAACTCCTATGTATGGTTCTTGGTCTAGTCAACGTTGAAGGATAAACAGTTCCAAAATATTGTGCATCTAATCTTTGTTCCAAAAAGAAACCTGATCTGCAAATAGACATAATACCATCCTGTCTGTAAAATGGGAGACAGTGATGAAGAAAGAGAGGCAGTTAGATTAGCTACTGAACTCACAGATGCTGATGCTACCATGCAAGCAGCAGACCCGAATATAACACTCATTCCGGTCATTAAAAGGAGATCTATAACCTTAAAACTTATAGAAAATGGACTGACACCTAGAGGTGGCACAGTCATATTCGTAATTGAGGCACACGAATATCGGCAGACAGAGATATACTATACATGGATACATTTTCCAGCAGCAAATGCTGTAACAAAGTACTTCCACTATTACAAAATAGAGGTTCCACCCGACATTTACACTCCTTTCGAGGAGGTGGAAGTACCACTCAAATTCCAAGAGCATTTGCTCTTATTTGATGGCGCCCTAATACATAACAATCACATTGCAAGGCTCGGTCCTTTAGGTAGACCAGGAGCAACGTGGCCGGTCTTAGCCGGATACACACCACATCCAGACATCGAAAGAATGCCTGCAGCAGAGCTGTTAATACAGCTAAAACAACTACTAAAAATTCATAGACAATTAGTTCAGTATGTAATGCGGACTTCAACAATTCAGCCATCGATTAAACTTCCACAGCTGACCCCTCACCAGGGGAACACAAATAAAATTACACCACAGAACATCCAATCCTGCCTAGGTAAAGTTCCAGCTAAACGGGAACAGATACCATTCTGGTTGGCACAGAAAATCACCCAAATAGAGGCGGTGTTTCCTGACACCACCCCATTAGAAAAACACAGGATTCTGACTATATGTCTCCCAATGGGAATCGCACCACACATTGAGGACTGTGACACGTGGGGTACAGTCTTTGCTTCCATCTATACAAAAACGCACGGTGTTCCATCCATTTCGGTAATACCAGATGTGCTAAAACAAATTCAAGATGAATACGGTCCAGAACCTGCTTTAACTCTTGGTATGAAATTACTGAAAGACTTCAAGCAGGTCTCAGCTATATTACTAGCCAACATAAAAGGTGAAGCAGCAAACGTGGCGATCCGCCAGAGGTTAAAAGAGACAGATATAGCAGACCAACCAGCTGAAATTGCCAGGATCATAGAAAAATCCTATGAAGAACTAGGCAGAGATAGTCTAGGTGGAATACCAGTAAAACCGCAACTGACTACAAGTCCAGAAAAAATATTTTTTAATAATAATAATTCACCAAAAAAGTACTGGGATGGAAACAAACAATCCAATCCTAAAGAAAAGAAATTCCAGTCCCGAGGAAGGTCTCCTAGGCGAAGAGAGAAATCTCCAAACCAAAGACAGAGGTCACCGCAGAGTGACCCCTCTGGGAATAGATATAACCTTAGAAATAGGGATAATATTAAAAAACCTGATAGATATCAAGACATTGATACACGTCCCTCTCAATCTTTTCAGAATTCCTCGCAGAAATCGGAAAGAAGAGGACGATCAGAAGAGCAAGCCAAGTCCAAAGACAAGGAACCTGCTCAACTAAAAAAGAAATTACAATTTCCAAAAAAGAAGGTAGCCAGTATCAAGGTAGTTAACAATGCCGAGAATACTGAGGACACAACTGAAAAACGGAAAGTGGGCTCAGACAATGCTAGACAGCGCAGCAGAGGTGAGCATAGCTCGCAAAGTCCTTATGAATCATCTGGAGACAGTGGACACGAATGAATACCTTCAAGTGGAAACTGCAGACACCAGAGTTAGCAAGCCCCTCAAGATATACGAGATAACATTACGTATAGAGGGAGATAAGACTAGGAAAATAAGGGGACTATTTTGGGATAACCTCTCCAAAGGCTATGACATCCTTCTAGCTGAAAAAGACTGGCCACCAGAGTTTGTCAGGGAGTGCCCTCATGGCGAAGAAGTAATTATGCCTGCCTTCTCGAATCAAATACCGATTCATAAAAAATATACACTTGCTAGAAAGTGGGCAGTGGCCTTAGCACCTGCTTTATATAAAAATCATGTAGGATGGGATGAGGATTCTCCTCCTCACAAAATCCAGTTAAAATCACAACCTACTGCACAAAGGCAGTACCCAATTAAGCAAGAAGCTAAAAAACAGGTAAATGAAATACTAGATCAGCTAGAATACCAGGGGGTGATTGAAACTTGCACCTCACAAATGAACAATCCTTTGTTTCCGGTCTCCAAACCAGACAATTCATATCGTCTAGTTTTGGATTACCGACACCTTAACACATGTTGCAAAACCTTTGCAGTGCAAAACTCACACAGTGCTGCACTAATGAATAACATAGTGCGCAAAAAATACAAAACAACCTTGGACATCTCCAATGGATTCTTTTGTCAAAACATAGCACCAGAGAGCAGATATTTAACTGCATTCTCAGTAAATGGCACTCAAAAACAATTCTGTCGGTTAGCCCAGGGGTACAAGAACAGCCCGGGGGTATTCTCAGCGAGAGTAACAGAATTACTACAACTATATGATGATGAAGCATTATCTTATGTCGATGACATTTACTTAACAGATGATGACTTGGAGACTCACTTGAAAAGAGTGAACACCATAATACTTGGTTTCGCTGCAGAGGGTTACAAATTTAACTTTAAAAAGTCCAGAATTGCCCATCTGACAGTCCTATTCTTAGGATATGAGTAATCAAGTGAAGGTAAAAGCCTGGAAGACAATTTCCTAGAGAAATGTGCCGTAATCCAAGCTCCTAAAACACTAAAAAAACCTACAGTCAATTCTAGGCTTCCTAAATTTCGGAAGAACATACATTGCAAATTACGCAGAAAGGGTCAAACCCCTTTATGATCTAATTAAACCAGACTTTAAAAGATCCAATTGGACTCAAACACACACAGAAATTTTGAGATCCTTACAAACAGACATGCTAATTAAAACAAAATTAGAAACACGTGATAATACACGCAACCTTGTGATCCGAGTCATCCCAGGGAGATGCGGATTCACGTACCTAACCTCTAATGAGGGAGAAAAGGTACCAATTGCATTCAAATCACACTTGTACACTAAGGCTGAAATGAAATTTAGCCCAACGGAAAAAATTCTTACAGCAACACAGACAGCTATAGCAAAAGAACGAGCCCTGGCACAAGGTAAACGAATAGTAATCGTGACACCAATACCAGCCTTAGAGGCGGTAACAAAGGCAAGCATTCCAAATGCTAAAGCACTCCATCCGAGATGGATACAATGGGCTAACTCTCTTGCTGCAACAGACGTGGTGTACGAATTTGATCCTTACTTAAAAACACAAGAATTTCTCCAATATGAATTTGAATGTCCTCCGCCAACTGAAATTCTGCCTCTAGAACACTACGGCTGTATAATATATACAGACGGATCAGCACAACCCGCAGTAGGGGGTAAACAAGCTTACAGTGCTGCGTGCGCGATTGTTAAAGGTCGTTGGCACGAAGGGAAATTTAAACCAACCCTCACTGAAACACAATCTCTAGGAGATTGCACAGCTCAGCGAGCTGAACTACTAGCATTCAAGATGGCGCTTGAAAATACCGATCAAGAATTCCCCACACTTATAGTGTGCGATTCGTATTATTGCGTTCAGTCTTATAATGAATACTTGCAGATCTGGCTTCAAAACGGTTTCAAGGATGCAAAGGGTGGCACAATCAAGCATAAGATGCTCTGGGAACAAGTAGCTCTTTTACAAAAAGAACTACCAAAGACTCACGTGATACATACACTGAGTCATCAACGTGATGGCGTTCACGTTGCAGGGAATTCATTGGCTGATGAGGCCGCGAAAGCAGCTGTGCAAACGGCTTCCGTAGCTGCCGTCACCCGGTCAAAAACAAAAATAGACAGCGAAATATTACAAGCTGTCAGCGCTTCAGAAAAGGATTCGATAGAACCACTCCCTAAAGGCTTTCCAGTAAAATACTCATACATAAATGATGCAAACAATGTTCCTTTTGCTCGAATCCCTGGAGTGGGGGATAGGGCAATTCCAAACATAGAACATAGGTTAGGACTAATAATAGCGGCACACGAAGGGCTTGCTTCTATCCATGCTGGCGTCTCAGCCACAGTATCATTATTAAAACAGAGATACTGGTGGCCACAAATGAGAAGACAAACAAGGAACTATGTTCTAGGATGAGAAATATGTCAAAAAATGAAAGTATCAACGGTGAGACGTCCAGCTCAGACGCCCCTTCTAATCTCGGATAAACCATTAGCCTGTGTTTATCTGGACCACTGCGGTCCCTTACAAAGGGATGGTAACTATAAATATATCTTGGTCGCGGTGGACTCATGCACGAGATTTATATGGATGTGGCCCCAGCGAACGGCTGACGCCAGAACTGTTATAAAAGATTTGCGGGTCTTCATCGGCACATACGCAATTGGCATTCTGCATTCTGACAATGGTCCTGCTTTTAGCTCTCGGGTTTATAAGGAGGCCATGGTCAGC
Source organism: Lissotriton helveticus (assembly GCF_964261635.1). Classification (NCBI taxonomy): domain Eukaryota; kingdom Metazoa; phylum Chordata; class Amphibia; order Caudata; family Salamandridae; genus Lissotriton; species Lissotriton helveticus. The sequence goes on from NC_136064.1 coordinate 142,847,209, forward strand.
ATGGGCGTGCAATTGCGGTACTCTTGTCCATTTCACCCTGAGGGGAACGGAATTGTTGAAAGAAAAAACCGTGACATAAAGCAATCTATAACGGCAAAGGTATTAGGTTCGGGAGCTGGGTGGGTCAAACATCTAATAAGTGTCCAACGTAGTCTAAATAACTTGCCAAGAAATTCTCTGAAGGGATTCAGTCCGTACGAATTATTATTCGGAACTAGGATGTTGATCTCTGACCTTGATAGTCAGACTTCAGTGGTAATAGAACAAACCTTTGATGTCAAAGACCGTTTGGCTATTTTGCAGGACTTAAACAAAACAAGAAAAGACCTGAGCAACATACAGTTGAAACAACAGCCAACGACCACTGAAGAATCACCACCTGTCCCAGCAAGACCTGTCTGGATTCCAAAAGTCGGGGATCTAGTCAGGGAGAAGATCGCGGTAAAGAAGGAATTTGGGCCTTCTTACAGAAAAGCAGTTCCTGTCTTGTCTGTCAACGGGACAAGATCAGTTGTACTACCGCCACTTGCTGGAAAAAAGGAGAACCGAGTTGTATCCATCGACCTGGTAAAACCACAAAATGTGGCCGATAACAAACAGTAGGCCAAGTGGACTCCCAATAAGTAGCAGAACACCAAGGTTTGCTACCAGTACAGAGGTCCTAACAAAGAGGCTCATCACATTCGAAACGCCTACAGAAGGACAACAAGGACTATGCAACAATGCAATAGAACTCAGACCTCTGAAAACCCAAATAAAGACATTTAGCAGAGACACACCAATCTATACTGAAGTACCAAGTGAAAATGCAAGAAACAAAAATCCTGAACCAATTGGAACAATTGACAGAACTGCATCTGGTTACTTCATCAACTTCGATGATTCCTCTGACGGCTTCAGTGAATCAAAGACACAGCCATCATCAAAACCCTTTAAAGACAAAGCGAAGGAACTTTTGAAACAACTGAAAGAAACATATCTGATTTCTCCATGGATTGAATTTTGGGTGGGTTTTGGTGCATTTATCCTCATACTTTGGCTCATCATGGTATTTACTTTGGGACGCTTCATTGAGGGAAAATATGCTAAAATGGACACAGCAAGTCAGAACATCAACTTGGTCCTCAAACCACACACATCTTCACACGTCGAGAAAAGAGAACTTTCTCCAGAACTTTCTTCAGCCAACTTCACAGCCAATCCGATACCTGGTGGGGTAGCCTGGGACAACACTGACTATGAAATTTATGGTCCGGTCGAGATCCTGAAATATCCACACCAAATCAAGATCTCCTTGAGTGACTTTGCAAAACCAAACTCATTTGCTGATGATTGGGACTTCGAAAGTATTAACAACATGATGTCTGACTTAGTAATGTCTGCTAAATTTACAAAACATGATTATTTGCAAGGTTCTACAAATTATGATAGTATGTATTGCTATAACCATTATGGTAACCATTTCTTGCATAAATCTGCACAACCTAGAAATGTTTTAAATTATAATCAATGGGAACATTGTGCTACACCCCCAAAAGGGAGCTCAAGAACCATATATGACAAATATTCATATTTTTCAGGTTTTAACACAAGTAATGCTGAAACTTTTTATTTTAAATTGTCAAACAAGACAGGGATGAAAACCATGATAACCAACACAAAATTGATATATTCAGATTCATTCTTTGAAAAAATGAATACTTTTGGTTTTGATTATTGGGACAAAAATGTTGATTTGAAAAGTGTTTGGGGCACAAAAGAATGGCAAGTACAGGGTATAGAAGCTTTGTTTAGAGCCTGCATGATCCCAGAACAAATGATATTTTTAAATGACACTGTTCAACAAACCACCTGTCTTGGCCTAGCCAAAATCAAAGATTTAAATAACCCGTCTATTCCAAAGCCAACAATGTTTAGCAATAGCTCTGATACAGATGAAGAAATAGACGTAAACCATATACTTAACCAAAACAGAACACATCCTGATTGGAAACAGTGGTTGATCTGGCCAACAGATACAAATAACTGTCAAGATAGATTCCTGAATAAAACACAGGGTTTCAAAATGACCAGGCCAGACCCTAGATATCCCCAAAGACATCACCCAGGGATAATAACAACCTACAGTGTGGGCAAATTATGCCTTCAATGGCTACAGACTTCCACACTGCCTGAAATTAAGCAACACCTAACTTTACTTACTGATGGTGCTGACTTGCGTGATTTCATACTGGGACCACGCAAACAGCGTCAAAAGCGTTTCATAGCAGCCTCTGTATATGCAGCATACAATGAGGCCTGGAAGGTTACTCAAATTGAGACAGCAGAAAGAATACGGGAAATTGACCGTATCAATTTGGAAAAATCACTTTCTGTAGTGGACAATGGGTTAATGACTCTGTCCTCCAGAATTTTTTCATTGGACAGCATTGTGTCTTCAGCAATCGATATATTATCGCAAGACTTACTGTTATTACAACATGGTCAGTCACAATTGCGTTCCATTGTACAGCTTGGCTGGACGTTACAAAATCTGCGTTCAGGCTATGTGCCTTGGCGTTTAATCAACACAACGTCACTATTCCAAATCTTTAACCTTACTGATAGACAAATCGGTATGGCGCAAAAGGGTGCTGATTATACAATCTTGAGCATTGAAAAACTAGAAAGATTACCAATGACAATGTCAGAACGACCTGTCAGTGAATGGATAATACACGGAATCATAAATATTCCAATCTCAACCTTCAGGTTTCAATACTGCCAAAAATATATACAGGCTGGCATGTACGAGAAATTGGGAAAAGGGTACCTTAAAACAACTTGGAACCTACCCTATTCACATGCATGTGTCAGTAATAAAGGACAGAAAGTGTTTCTTAGTGGCAACAATTGTGCTATGTCACTAAGCGGCACGCTTCTGTGTAACAGAATTAGTTTGCATGGAGCCTGTGAAGGGAATTCATACAACCTTTCATGTCACCAGCAAGGCGCACCTGCAACTGAAATAGAACCATTCTTTCAAAGACTCTATAATGGGAGTTACATTCTTATTGTAGACCGCAGATGTTGTAGTCTTATGCCGAAGGTCAAGTGTTGTGGACGTTCTTTGTTCCCCAGCTCCTTCCCAGACAGGGAGGCAAGGGCATGGCCCAATTTGAAAATTACTTCTATTCGAATAGATACTTTAAGCAGAATGAAAACAGTGCTTCTACAGACGCCTACAAGGCTCACGTCATCAAAAGAAACGTATGATCTACAAGTCGCAAGGACGACTGCAGAGATACATACATTATTATCGACTAATTCCCCCGTACATTTCGCGGAAATCCTGAGCGAAATCTTAAATATTTCTGATACCACTGGGGTCTCAAAGGTATTTAAGACAGTATTTTCGATGGCATTAACACCATTCAAAGCCATACTGGGTATTTTTCCAGATTTCGTCCATTCGATTTTTGGCGGACTTCCCCTGATCCTGGGACTAATTGCAGGAATCCTATTCCTAGTCCTTATTTTTCGTTATGGCAACCCATGTCACAGATCAAACTCTTGCGACAATGGAAGATACGATCCTAGCCATTGGATACCGGGACCGGATATCAAAAATCCTGGGACTATCCCGGCTTAGAGACCTGAACATGACTTGGTTTCTATCATTTCGACCAATGTGGCAAAGGTGTGTATTACCTGTACTAAGGTGTCTGCTATGCGGAGAAGAATGCGTGTTAGACACCTGTCTGACGCTACAATCGGATGCGCCAGTGGATGCAGATACACTGTTGGTTCCTACCAAGGTTCACGCTTTGTGCTGCCCTCAAAGGCTGCCAATCCTGATGACGGCATTCCTGGAATCTTCACCACTACGATTGAAGAGTAGTGAAGTTCAAGATGAAAGCAGCATCGAACAGGTACGACCTTCTGTCAGCAATGCAAATCAGAATGTCAATGGAGACAATCATGCGCACGAATGCATGGTTACCCCTATTCCCGACTTAGTGGAACTTTCCCATGAAGCTGTTGACAGTTTTTTCGAAAGCCTGAATGATATGATGTTCTCTCCAGAACAGAAATAGAGACTTTTGAGTAAACTCGCACACGGCGTTCCCTGAATTCGGCCTTCAACTTTAAAAATAAGTCACATGAACAATTTCACTCCAGCTCACGGACAGCAATATTTTTCAGCAAGCCCCTTAAAATATTTTTCTACATATTTTTTTCCGGGACTCTGATCTTCTGCTTAAAGTAAGAAACTATTCCTAGAGAACTAAAATTTCTATTTTTAGATACTTTATAGACTTTAGCTGCCCGCTGGTATGTTCACAAATATTTTATTATGTGATGAAATGGTCTCGACCTTCCTTTCTGTATAGCCATATTAAGAGCCATTTCATGTGTATTTCTCATATACCAATAAGCAATAATGCATAAAAATGCGTGTTTACTTTTGCATTTAATTCATAGCTTAAGTGCATACAATATATATGACTGCAATTTTTCAGTATATTTGAAAATTTCAAAATGCATTTATGTATTTTGGGGTGGTAAGGTATACACTATACTCTATAGTATGTTGTACTATGTTATACTATGCATAGATTAGTAGATATGACCATAGTTAGCGTGGAGTGGGTGTCGTGTATTTCTATAGGTTCTGAATCGATCCCCCTATTCCTGACCCTATTCTGGTTAAACTAACTAGCTAGTTAACTAACAGTCAGCCCATGAGGCAAGAAAACCCCCATGATGCAGATACCGTTATCTGACGCAGTCACACTACGGCACAGGAACGTGTTATCTGATTAAGGTCATAACGCTTGAGATCTAATTAGACAAGCGACATTCCTCCAGCCCCTGATAAGGCATACGACGTTCTCATAACAAATCAAACCTATGACAACCTGGATAATCCGTGCGGCCATTGTTTTGATTTCACAGAGAACTTTAGTAAAGAATGTGCTAACGAGCAAGTCGTATGACATCTTTATTGACGTATCTATGTCCATCCTTACGTCAATCTCGGCACCTTTAAGGTATAAATATTGCCGACCTTGCCCTATGCAAACACACGCGTGGTGACAAGACGGAGCAGCCACACTTGCCGAAGCCGAGAGCAGAAGCAGACCCCGCTAGCAGCAGCCCCGCCTTCCTGACGCGCTGAGAGACGCGCTGCTATCTCAAGCCGAGAGACCCAGCACCGGCGTTTCTGGGCAGCCCTCGCAGGCTGCCTGGAATATCGAGAGCAGAGAAAGAGATACTATTCCTCATCCATCCTAAATTCCAGGTACAGAACTGAATAACCCCTCACAGAGAATTCTTTAGTTATTCACTTGGCAAAAACAAACTTAACTTAAACTGTAACTTTCTATTCCCGCCCACGCATTAGACTTAGGTCAGGTACACGGGGTAGGCGTATTTAGAAACACCAGTTGAGTACGTTTAGTCAAATGTATATGTGTATGTAAATATATTTTAATCATTTTAAACATCATATGGCTCAGAAACCATATCAATGTTTTTACAGTATTATTTTATACTATTGCTTTTAATGTATGCACTTTACTTAACTATAAGTATTGCAATATTATCGATCCATTTCTCTTGTACGAGAAAAGAGACTGATCAATAAATAACACCTTTTTATTGAACACGCCCGTCTCTTCCTTTTCTCTACATTCTGATGAGACTAAGAATGCACGTACTGACTGAGTAAAATAATTGCCTTGTGCTCACACGACTCTTGAGATTGACTCTTGATTAGGGGAGAGCAAAGTTGTCATGTTCTATGGTTGTCAGAAACTAAATCCCTTCTTGTCTAATCAGGGGAGGTAATTCTTTCCTGAACATTCGAGAAAGTTTCTAGCGAACTCTGAGCTTAGCTGGCAAACCCCAAAATTAAGTCTAGTATCGACAGTAGTAGACCTAGTTAACGTCTGGTCTAGGCCTTTACTGCCGTAGGTACTATTCCAATGCGCAGAGCCTATTGGGAAGATAGGAACTACACTACACTACCTTATGGCAACCAGCTTGCCAGATTAATATAGGGGCAAACAATTCCTCTTATTAGGGTGTTGTACTGAAGAGATGCAAGTTGTGTCTCTATATTGGCTCTTCTTCTTCCTGTCCCAAGGCATTCTGGGATTTGCTATGTTATGTTATGTTATACTGATTTGTATAGCACACTAATCGTCCGAGAAGGTATTCCTGTGCTTGGCAAGGTGTATAGGTTTGTAGTCCAACGTGAATTATACAAAGAGCTCGGTCTTCAGCTTCTGGCAGAGCTCAATAAGTGAAGAGAGGGCTCTGATGTGTGGAGGAAGATCATTCATGTCTTGGGCACGATGTAGGCAAATGAGAGATCTGCAGATTTTCTTTTACAGAGGGGGCATGTGTGTAAGTGAGAGTGAGGCACAGAGTAGGTGTCTATTGAGTTGGTGAAAGTGTATGCGACTGTTCAGGTATTGTGGTCCTGTGTTGTGTAGGACTTTGTAAGTGTGCGTGAGAGGTGTGAGTTAGCAGTACTTGTGAATGGGTAGCCAGTGAAGCTTCCTGATGTGTGGAGTAATCACGGTGCAGAAGGTAGAGTATGAGTCTTGCGTCTGTGTTCTGTATGGTCTGGAGTGTGATGGAGTGGTTTGCATATTCTGGTGCAGAGAGTGTTGTCATAGTCCAGCCTGCTAGTGATGAGTACTTGTGTGACAGTCCGTCTGTTGTTCTGAGGCAACCATTTGAAAATCTTTCTCAGCATGCGTAGGATGTGGAAGGTGGAGATGCATAATGCGTTGACTTGCGCCTTCATATTGAGATTGTCATCTATGATAATCCCTAGATGTCTTAAGTGGTCTATGGGGATAGGTGTTAGTCCTAGCTCCCAAGGCCACCAGTTGGAATCCATGGGGATGTCTTGATGCTGAAAGCCAGTACTTAAGAGGTACTTGTTCCAAGATGGATGACATGCAATTCTTACCTATGGCCTTTTCCCAATCGATGATGGTGGCTTGGATCCTTGGTATAACTTCCTGTTCTTCACCTGCAAAAATAGAGGAAATCCATCAGCTCCTTGCATGGCAATGTTCGACTGCTGGATTTCTTGTGTTCCTTGCTCCTGGATGTTTGTCTTTGTGACTCGTATTCTGAATTCATGCCAGTCTCTTCTTCCCTTGTTTCTCCTGCACACTCTCTGGAAATCAGGCCTCCTTCCTATACTATGTTCTTTATCAGCAGCACTCAATGTCTAAGAAGAAGATATTGGTTCTTCTGTCACTACTTTTTCAAACATCCATGAGCATGCCTCCATGAAATACAGGCAGTTACTGTGGGTCCATGTCTTTTTCTCTCCTTTGAGCTCCTTCCTGATGTCACTATCGCTGAATGTATACATGTTGTTGGCATTGTGGCTACTGGAAGGGGTCACCATTACCTCATGCAGATCAAGTGTATGAAGATTAGACTGTTCGGAGCTTAAGATATATTTAAAAGTTCATCCAGATGTTGGTGGAGTGACAGGGTAACCCAGATGGTACTGTGCCTGGTAATTAAATTTGGAACATATAGAAAGTTAATATTGGCATGTCCCTACATTTACAAGTCTCCAACTAACTTGGAGAAATATTTTAGCCATTGTTTTGAATGTATATTAAAAATCCAGTTTAATTATTGAGTTAGATTTTTGATAAATAATTAGCAGAAGTAACTTTTAAAAAGTTACCTTTTCTCTGCTTGACGCACCAGAAGTCTAATTGCTTTTGTCTGCCAAAAGTTGTTCCTACCCGTGCTTGACCTTCATGACATGTGATACATGCTCCCAGAGCAGAGGCACTGCCTCACCTCTGGTGACAGGCTTTGGTTGGGGTGAGTTGCGGTTAGGAAACAGCAATTAAAATGTGATCTAAACCATACATGCCATACAATGCAAGAGTTACAACACATGCGTCTTCACTACGCAAGCTTTTATCAATAACATTGTTCCACAACCTGCCTTCACATCACATGTCATTACCATGAAAAAAGTAAGTATAAATGTAAGCGTATTTTAGATGTAAGTTTAAACGTAAGTGTATTATATATGTATGTATAAATACATACATATCAGTATATCAGGCTATCTAGCTATATCTCTATATATACATCTATCTATATATATATCTATATATTTACTGGAAAAAAACAAAGGTTGCAGGGATGTTACAGTTAGGCTGCCATTTAACTTGTACAATGCCAGAGAAATTCAGCTGTTAGTTAGCAGAGCCAACAATAACTCACGCCCCCACAATGCACTGCTTATGACCTCCCATATTACATAATTCTTGACATGGTCAGTGACATCACTGATGACATCACTGATGATATCATCCAGGGACTGTGAGTGTTTTTATAATGTTTATGAGTTTTATATATAAACCAAGGTGTATTGATGAATCAGTGAGTGTTTGTATCAATGCTTCAGTAGGTGTAATACTGACTGTAGAAGTGAGTGATTAGGTGTCTCAGTGAATGTATGGGTCACTGATTAGTTTGTCTGAATCTCTGTATAAGTCTGTCTGTTGGTGTTGAAGTGGCTGTATGGGTTGATGAGTGGGCACATCTGTGGGTGTATGCGTGATTTATTGTTTGTCTGAGTACCTGTATGGGTGCATGAGAATCTATGTGGGTGGGTAAGAGGTTGTGTGAGTGAGTGTGTGTCAGTTGGTGTGTTTAGTGAGTGTAAGAGGAGGGTTGTGTCAGTAAGTTAATGTTTTGTCAGTGGTATATGGGTGAGTGTTAGAGTATATCCTTGAGTATATGTGTGAGTGACAGAGTGGGATACTGGCTGTATGAGTTAATTAGCGCATGTGTGAGGGTCTTGTGGGGTCAGTGATTATATGTTAGCCTCTGTATGAATAAGTGAGTGGGTATGTGTATAACTTTATATGTGAGGAAATGGCTGTCTGATTGACTCTAGAGGTGCATGAGTAGGGGTGTGAGCAGCTCTATGAGTGACTGACAGTGTGTGAGTGACTGTATGAGTAGATATATCATTTTCTGTATTAGTGAGTGAGTTGGTGTATGAGTGGATGTATGAGTGATTGAGTGGATGTGTGTGTAGACCTATTAATCAGTGAGTGGGTCTGTAAGTACTGGTATGGGTGTGGCAATGGTTTTGAGAACGGTACTATAGAAGTTTCAGTGGGTGTATGAAAGGTTATATGGGTTGTGACTGGGTGCATCAGAGATTCTGTGGATGACGTCATCAGTGGTGTCATTAGCGCTGTCATTTGGGATGTCACCCCCCCTTTGGATTTTCTTTTTTCTATGTCATCAGTGATGTCACTGACCATGCCATGAGTGATGTAATATGTGAAGTCATAAGCAGTGCATTGCTGGGGCGTGAGTTATAGTTAGCTTAGCTAACTATAACTGTTGCATTTCTCTGGTTTTGTTCAAATGAAATGTCAGCCTAACTATAATGTCCATGTATCCTTTGTTTTTTTCAGTGAATGTCTAAGTTTAAAAAAAATACTATTTGTTAATTATAACATTACTGAATCCTTAGTTTTTTTTCAATTTCTAAAGTTTTTTTAAAATTCCAAATCTTAATTCCGTATTACTTATTTTTAATACATATACAGGCTCTCATCGTTTAATTGTGACTACACTACTCCTGTGATTTATCTTTTCATATCGCTGTGATACTCTTTTTTTATCAAACTCCCATATACATCTACATTTCTAATGTCATTTTTATAAAGAATTAAAAAGTTATGTAGATATCAGTGAATTCGTTGTGTAGACTATATTTGTTTTAGCTCATTGTGAATAGTTTTGACACTATGTACAAAAATGGTACACCACTCTCATACAGAGCTAATATAAAATGGCAACTTTGCACTCTGTGATCATGAGCAAATCAGAAAATGAAATAATGCCTTTCATTTTAGACTACACTTTCTCATGTTGTAAATGGTTAGTATCTGTTAACCATTTCCCTCTCTTTCAAAAAGAGATCCCTATCTTTGTGTATTTGCTATGTTTTCAAAGAGTTTAAACCTATGTCTTGCTTATTTGAAAAAACTAAAATACAGTTTATTACATAGTCCCTGAGTTGGAAATCAACTCTTGCCATTACTTAAATTGTGATACCACTCTGTGACTTTAAAAATAATGTTTCTGTCTCTTTAACACCCTTCCCCAATACACTCTTACTGTGGTGTACCTAGCAAGTCAGTGCAACCAGTAGGTCACAAGTTCACAGCAAATTTATAAGGAACATGTTGCTTCCAAACATTATTTGAAAAACAACCTTTTTCAGATCCAGCTTTCTCCTGACTGATATTGCTTCTTCACTTCAAAATGCTTAGTGTATGGATTGTGGGTCACCGCTATATCTATTGGGATAAAGAGGCTGCAAAAAAGAAAGGTACTGACAGAGCCTTGGGTTTGCCAAATGTGCAAATTACTTGGTTGGGCCAGAGAGGGTTAAAGTTTCATCAGTTACGGACTTTGGTTACATTTATTCTGGATTCCCAAATTCCTCACCTCATGATTGCGCACTGTGGTGGCACTGACCTAAGCACATTGACTGGGGTAGGATAGGAAATACTAATGAAAGAAACCTTTGCACAACTGATGTTAGCACTCCAGTTATTAAGGTGTGTCTCGCCTCGGCTCACTATTTAATGAACCAGGAGTGGACGTGAGCAGCGGGCCCGCCGATGGCAAGCCCGTCTGCATCCATCCATGCCTGACTGGGACCAGGAGCCAAAACTCCTGGTCCAGCAAATACTGTAAGACATACCAATACAGCTAAACATCTACACAAGCTTAGCCTAACCCTGCCCTCTAATTGTATAAAATATTCAAATTAGATTAAGCCCTCCCTGACGGCAAATACTGTAGGTTTTCATTCACTTGCCCTAGGATAAGTAATAAATATGGCAGGATAGGTTAAACTTAAATGCAGTACAACTGTGAATTGTAGCTTGGTGGGATCTCCAGTGAAGACTACACCTAAAAGCATACTCTCAGCTCATCAAGATTTTACTTTCTACAATGTCAATTATCTATAAAAGCACTCTTGGTTGCAAACTGAAGACGTTCTTTCCACTGATTGTGTAGCTTTACTATTTAAAGTCATGCTTACTCCTAAGTTCACTTTTTCTGGCATATTTCACTATCGCCCTCCGGGCCCAGCTGGACCATGGGTACTGTGTTTCCTGACTTAGTATTTCCTTATATTTAGAAAACTGCTAAATTTACAATTCTAGGTGATCTGGATCTTCATTCAGAAGATCCCAAATGCACCAAACGTATGTCACTCATTGCTGATTTAGAAGCATTAAACATCCGACTTTGGAAATTCAGGTCCGACCCATGTAGAAGGCTATCTGCTTGATCCTATTTTTTCTAATTTGTCAGCCCTCAGTTTCACTCCTACCCTTCCTATATGCTGGTTAAATCATTTTGTTGTTACTTTCTTGTTGAAAGTCTCGCCTTGTCCCCCAGTTATCTCTATGGGGCCGAAACAGAAAGTTCAATTCTATTCAATATAGTCTTTATTTTGATTACTCAATCATAAAAGACAGTATATTTCAGTATTAAAAATATGTAAAAAAGATAATTCATCTCTTAACATTTTTCCCAATAGCATTAAACAATAAAATCAACAATGATCATAGTTCTTCATAGAATAGTCAATAAATATGTTTCCTTTATTAAAACTCGTGATTGTACATAGTCAGTACTAACATTGATTATTAAAATTATTAAAATACAGCATGGCGTTCAACAATTATCATATCACATAGGCTGAAACCAGGATAGTACCATTTATATATAGACCTTATTTTAGCAGAAATTAAAAAAAAGATTTTTAGACTAATATGTGGTCCCACATTGCATTAAAGGTTGCTCTACCCCCAGATCGAAGGGCCCAAACCCAACTCAAAAATGTTGCCATGCCAATTACGATAAGGTCAGTGGTATCTGACCTAAGAATCCTCAGAGCTTCCTTTGTGGTCCTTATGCCCAAGGCCTTACAAACAGGTTTGAAACATTTTTTTCTTGGAAGATGGTAAGCTGGACAGACAAATAAAATATGGGCTATGGTCCCAAACTGGTCATGACAGAAGATACATTTATCACATGTTGATGTGAGCCATCTACTTGTAAACGCTTTTACTGGTAGGGAATCTACTCAAAACTGATGGTAAAGTTTCTGATCAAGTGGCCTACAAATGAGGTCCCAGTAGCCTTCCGTTTTAACCTCATCTTTTACTTCTAGGAAATCCCTAGACAATGTTGACCTTGTAAGGGATGAAAACTTCTTACTTGTAACCATATCCCAGTAAGCTGCCTTGTAGATCTTCTCAAGGGGAAATACTGCAACAGTGGGGTCCTCTCACAGGACGCTCATCCCCATGTCGGACAACATAATTTTTATATTTTTCAACCTTGGGATCTTGTGTAGGTCACCCAGCCTCCTTACTTCTAGTAAACCCTTGGTGTATAGGGAAAGCTCCAGCGTGGTCCAACGTTGCCTCCAGAATGCCAGTGGTCTGAAACGTGCTGCATCCTCGATGTTATGACAGCCCAGATCTAAGAAAAGGGGCAACAGAGGGGAGGATTGCGGGAGGCCAACCAATGATCTAACAAACTTGTGCTGTGCTAAAACAAGGGGGGTTAGATTACCATAGTCCCACAATTCGGCACCATAAAATATTGCGGGCACATTTTTGAGTTATATATTTGCAAAACAGGGGAAATAGGGTTAGTTTGGGAAAGCTTATGCTCTTTAACCAGAGCACCTGCTGATTTCGCATGTTTTAGGGCCATCATGTCAACTTGGGGTTTCCAGTTTAGCTTTCTACTTAGTGTGATACCCAAATAGGTGAATACTATAGTCTGGTCCAAGAGCTCATTATTCATGCATACTCTCCCTATGATAGCTTTTCATTTATGAAGCACCATGAACTTTGTTTTCTCCACGTTAACCCTTGGATCATGATCGTGGCAAAACATCTTGAACAGCAACAGAGGGGCCTGCAATCCCTGTCTTGTCTTGGATATTATCAGGGTGACATCTGCAAACATGAGCAAGGATATTTTCATGCCTGCTAATGTTGGTGCGTTGGTGGGGTGGTCATTAAAGTATTGAACCACCCTATTTATAAATAGAGAAAACAGAGTGACGTACCCCCTTGGATACCGGAAACCCCTCTGTAACTTCCCCGGGCTTCTCCCAGCCAACCTGCGCATAAGTTGAGTCATGTAGTTTTACTAGAATGGCCACTAATTCCAAGGGCATCCCCATTTCCATCAAAGCACTCCACATTTTTCACACGGGGAACAAGGTCAAATGCAGATTTTAAATCCACAAAAGCGGAGTAAATTGTGCCCCCTCCTATGATGACTACCTCCCAGTATATTAGCAAGAACCTGAAGATCTGGTCAGGGGTACTTGTGTGATGCCGAACCCCCGCCTGTAATGGTTTTAGAATATCTGTTTCCGCTATCCAGGCCTTGATTCTGGCAAGTACTAGCTTAGCTACGATCTTCTGAGCAGAATCTATCAAGCTAATTGGTGATAGACTCTATCCAGGGACCAGATCTCCTGGAATAATCAGACATCAAAACCATTAATAAATGATGTCCTGTCTTCAGACGCCATGTTCCAGGAAGCCATGGTCATGTGGGTTTTTAAGGGACTGGTACTAGTATCATCATGGCCACTGGTTACCTCAACCTCATATACTGGGTCTTGTTCCCCTAATTTATAGACTAACAAGAGGGAGAGCAAGGGATCGTGTTCACCGTAGATGAACAGAGCGTACTCCTATTCCCCTGGTAAAGGATTAAATAAACAAAGAGAGGAGTACCACCATAGAGAAATAAAAGATTTCCTAATGGGGCGTTGAGACTGACAAAAGTTTCGTCGTGATGGAAGAGGCCAAATACCTACCTGCAGGGCAGCGGGATAGAGTTGTAGGAATTTGGCCTCTTCCTTCACGACAAAACTAATACGTTTCCTCAAATGATGAGCCTACCCCCCGCCCTCTGATGCAAATGACACTAGAATAGGAGTCTTTTGATTTTTAATACACGTTCTCGCACACTGTTGCTTGAGCATTTCACCGTTAGCGATTTTTGCTAATAGGTCAACGAGGAATTAGGATTGGGTGTGCCTTTTAGGGGGCACACACCGCCCACTTCCTTGTTTTTCGGTCCTGACGAATACCTGGCATATTCCATGTAAGGTAGAAACATGTAGACCAACACACATACAGAGATACTTTTGGCCGTAACTACCCTCTTAAGTATCTCGTCACCCACCATTTTAACATTGTCCAGTTGCTTAAAAATAAAATGTATCTTCCTTAACTTAAACCAGGACAATTTTTAACACTTTCTTTGCACTTACACTCACAACCTGCTCCACTGTATTTCAGGTGTTGTAGCACACCCTGGTGATGCTAGGCCACCAGGGTGGACCCCGATGATGAAGCATGTCACCACCAGGCTGGTGAGTGAGTTTTTTTTTACAAAAGTATAAATTCCTTCCTTTTGTCAGTCTCAACGCCCCATTAGGAAATCTTTTATTTCTCTATGATGGTACTCCTCTCTTTGTTTATTTAATCTTGTTCCCCTAAACCATGGTTAGGAATTGTTGGACCTGGGGTTACCAGTCCACATAGGGTAGCCTGGCACAGAGTAGGAACAGCTAATCTCAAAGGCAATTGTGTTGTGCTTACATCACTCACTTACAGCGACTCAGCGCCCATCCACAAAAAAGAATGACTCTAGACCAGTTTAGAAAAATACGGTCTGTTTTATAAAACTCTTTTTAGTATCTCTTTGTCACTTAGCGGAATTTAGGTGCAGTACATAAAATACTCCACATTTGATTATTGGCATTCATAACTTTACAATGCATTAAATATTACATCGTATTCCCAAGTTGAAAGAATCTCAACATTAACATTTTCACCTTATCTCTTCCCCAATATTTTCACAGTTAGAATAGGGTAACCAGCAAGGATAATGCTCTCTGATGTTGTAACCCAAAGGTACCTTACCCGTGGGGACTCGGTGCCAGCATTAACTAGAGGATGCGGTTGCTCAGCAAATCTTTTCCCTCCACCCCCACTGGTATACTTGCAAATGATTTCAATCAGCTGGTTATCTAAACAAAAGCAAGCGGAATACTTAGTCAGGCTTCCCTGTCAGCTCGTTTGCTCTATGACCACATTTGTTTGGCAAGATATACTTCAGCAGCACTTATGAGCGCTGAGTGAACTGCCTGAAAAGGTTCCCTTTCTACAATCCCTTCTCACCCCCACTCCTCCCTTCTCTGAGTCTACCTTACGACCCTGTACGCTTTAAACTTATAAACATCTACGATCAGTGGCTTTCCCCGCAAGGCAGTCTACTCAAATATGGTAGTGGTTGGAATGAGTTAGTCAGGTATTCAGCGAGCACTGTCCCTAGTGCAGTTAATCAGGGTTGAGAATGATGATCAGGTCTGTGCCCGAGCTTCTCCCCCCGCCCAACTATTTCCCTGCTTACTTTATTGGGGTAGTTCTGTCAATCCGCTTCCAATTTTGAACCCACTCTGCTATTTGGTGGACCCGGGCAGGCCTCCGCTATCCGCTGTATTCGCTCGCCTTACTGTTCAGCTGCCGCTTCCACTTCGCTGGGATTCGGGTCGTCAGTCAGCTCTTCCGGAGTGCTCTCCTCACACACGAAGGACTCCGCCCACGGCCGGCATCCTTCAGCTCCTCCTCCGTCATCACCACGATCTTGCCATCGGAGTACCACAGCTTCCTCTCTGCTCCTCAGCCGCACTCGCTGGCCTTCCTCTCACCAGCTCCGCAAAAGGAATTCACAGCAGGCACACTCCGGTAAAGAAGGGTCTTTCGCTCAGCGCGCCGGGGTCTCCCCCACGGTGAGTGATGTTTCCCGCTTACAGGGCTGATTCTCCGCTTCCTTCCTCAGCGGCCTTCCTTATCTTGGCCTCAAGCTGGCGTAGTAGGGTCACAGCTCCGCTGGTCACAGTGATCTCCGATTTTACGGATTTCCTCAGTGTCCTTTTGGATGCAGACACTCCCGCTTCTGGTTTCTCCTAAGCCAGCCTCATACAGCACTTCAGAGTTTGCTCAGGAGCAGATTTCCCGTAGCGCTCAAGGGATGGAGGGAGCTAGGAGAAATATCCAAGGTAGGGCTTAGTCAATAGACAGGGGGTCACATCCTTCAAGAAAAGCAGCCGGCCCACAGGTCAATCTAACTTCTCCCAGTGCCTTCCTCCCCACGTTACCGCTTCACTCCTCACCAGACCAGGTTCTACCTCCGCTCTCTGGTCACTCTAAAATGGCCGCCCTGGTTCTGGCCCTTTTATAGACTGGGCCCTGGCTACTGGAATCAGCTGGAAGGTTCTAGCGCCTTGCCAGTGTAGTCCTATGGCTCAGGTCCCTGAGGTAAAAATAATGTGGCAGTTACAAGCCACCATTTTGTGTGTCTATGTATTCACCATGTTAAGAGAGCACCTAGACCTCAAAAAGGTTATAGGAAAGGAGGCACTCAAAACTCTAGGGACAACACCAAAAAATTGTAGTGGACGCAAAAATAAAAGAAAAATTAGGAGGCACAAGGGAGAAAAAGAAGGAAATAAATAGGAGGGACCACCCAAAGGGCTGACAGGTCTAACAGGAATGCTAGTTAAATAATGTGGTACAAAAGGGGGTGGTGATGGACGGAGCATCTGAACCAATCAAACACTCACACCCAGTCAACAGCTCTGGGTTTAATCCATCACCATTCTTTAGCCCACTCTGCCACCCCAGTTCAGACATGGCCATATGCAAATCAGTCTCACCCTGTGCCTCATGGAAACAGTCCAGCCCGAACTGCAAAGCCATGCCTTCCCTGGACCGGAAACAAGCTTCCGAGGACCGGTTTCTGGCATTTCAGCCGTCTTCAGCCCGGCTTGCTTGAATCCAGTGGCAAAGTGAGCAAGGGACTCAAGTCTGAGCATGCCCTGCCAACTTATGGCGAACAAAGTGATACAAAAGGGGGTGGTGATGGACGGAGCATTTGAACCAATCAAACACTCACAACCAGTCAACAGCTCTGGGTTTAATCCATCACCGTTCTTTAGCCCACTCTGCCACCCCAGTTCAGACATGGCCATATGCAAATCAGTCTGACCCTGTGCCTCATGGGAACAGTCCAGCCCAAACTGCCAAGCCATGCCTTCCCTGGACCGGAAACAAGCTTCCGAGGACCAGTTTCTGGCATTTCAGCCGTCTTCAGCCCGGCTTGCTTGAATCCAGTGGCAAAGTGAGCAAGGTACTCACGTCTGAGCATGCCCTGCCAACTTATGACGAACAAAGCGGTACAAAAGGGGGTGGTGATGGACCGAGCATCTGAACCAATCAAACAGCTGCAAATAGGTGTTGTTTTACTTTACGCAAGTGTTTTATTATGCAGTTGATTGCTATGATTTTTATTGATCAAGCAATAATTTGACCTACTCACTTACTCACTTACTCGTCATTGTAAAAAGAACTTCTCGTATCGCACCACTTAAAGTTGGTTGTTATATTTCCCCGGGTGCTACAACTTTGCAATGGAATGATCATGTGTCCACAAAACTAATCACAGCCATGACTTAGGACAGTTGGTGTTATTGTTGTGCATTTCATATTGTGAGGTAGAAAATCTGTCTCCGGCTGATGACATAACCCAATACAATTTTGCCTTTTTGATGTGTATCTTTTGATTATATACCCTTCTTTCATGGTGGCAAGGTGTGGAAATGGAAATTTAAAAATAGTACTGGGAATTTGTGTTACGTATGGATTGTTATGTTTAATAAAAATGCCACAGAACAATCTCTTTAAAATGGAATAAAATACTAGCTGATGAATCTTTGGTATTTGGATTTGGATGTCAAGGTAGATGGTAGTGAGAAACCTTACACACTTACAATTCACTTATAAATACACAAACCGATTTTGCAAACAATTTGATAAGTATGATGGAATGTGTAACAACAGAATGAATACAAAACAATAGTAGTTTCTTTTGTTATTTTGTCTTTTATTGCATAAAGGTAAATGAAACAAAATTGCAATTGAAGTAATAAAAAGTCATTGAAGGTGAATGCAACCATAATGGATGAGCCCAAATTATTTGCAGTTATTTATCCAAAATATGCATGTCCCCAGAAAGGTAAATGTGACCAGAAAAAGTCCCCATAGTGAATGACAGTTACACACTGGATGAAATTAAGATCACAGTTTCTTGCTGGTGGTGGGGGTCTTGCCAACCTCTCTTGTTCATCCTGATGATTGTCTGTGCCTGTGGGTGGGTGGTGGATCCTTAGTTGCAGGGACTGAGGTGGCTGCAGGTATTGTCTCTGGAGACAGGGTCTCCTGCTCTGTGACTGTGCCCGATGAAGAAGGGCAAGATGGAGTTGGCCCATAGAAAGGGGAAGGTGGTGCAGGAAGACCCCTGCACAGATGGGTACACGTGTCCTGCAGCACCCCAGTCAGGGAGCCCACATTAGAGTTCATATTCTGCATATCAACATTGCGCTCCGGCTTCAACTTCATCATCTTCTGATCCCCGGAAAGAACATTGCCCATCATTTCTTGGGACTGCTGTAATGATTCCAAGAACTGGGTGATGTTGGCCTGGGAGATACTGACCCCAGTGTCTTCACTATGCTTGCCCACAGACCCAACACCCCTAACCCCACTAAACTGTGGCCTTGGAACAGTGAGCCACATCACACTGCTTTCTGACTGAACTGGAGCCCATGATGGTGCTTTTGTTCTCTCACCACCAGGCTGGGCTGGGGGGCAAAGGATGGTGCATTTTGCACTATGGGAAGTGGAGGGATTTATTAGCTGTGGTGATTTTACAGCTGGGGTGGAAGGTGAAGTTGTGGGCTAAGTAAGACTCACTGGAGCTGTCTTCCCAGCTTGATGTGATGGACCAGCTGTGTCGTGTTCATCTGAACATTCTGCATTGGAAACATTTCTGGAGGTGTGCTCGTGGGCTGGAGTGAAGTCATCCAGAGTGAAAAATGTTTAGCCATGTGCTGTGGAAGGTACAGGAATATAAGGGAAAATCTGTCAGTAAACGTGTGGATTACACATCCAATGAATTTTGAGCAACTATAATGAAGACACCAAAAAGGGAAAAGGACTTGAATATCATGATTAAACCTTACAGTGTAAAATTTCATTACTACACAAACAGTTTATGGGACATTCTCAAGGATTTATCGCTGAGTTATTGGTACTTTATTGCATCCAAAGTGGCGATAAATGTATCGCCCCAATCATAAGCTGGTGCTAACAGCCCATATCACCAATTTACCTGCGATAGCAACCGCAAACAATATCAACACAGATGACCGAGGCAACTAACGCTAATGAGATGCAGAGTAGGCGTTCCAGTGTAAAAAGCAGCGAACACACAACTCCTCAACATTCTCAACGACCAGCAAGATCGGCGATAAGATCCCAAAACAGGCAATAAGGCGTGTTAGGCACAGGAATATAACACCTGCTCTGAGCTGGTGTAAAGTCGGACGAGAACCTGCACCACAAAAGGGAGCCCAGCCCAGAGCCACACCTGAAGAACAACAGATGCCATGGAGCCAACAAACATGCAGCTCGGACTCCCAAGAGGGCCACAACACCCCCTGTCAAAACACCCAGCGGAGGCAGCGCAGACAAAGACAGCTGACCTACAGTAAATGCACCAGCCTCACAGACCTAAAACCAGAGGATGCCATTGCCCACTACAGGCTCAAAAGGACAACCATCATCCACATCCTGAACATCATTGCCCACGGCACCAGCACAGTGGACAACCAACATCACACCTCAGATAAAGCTGCAGGCTGTGCTGCACCTGTTGGCCACTGGTACCTTCCAAACAACAACTACCTGAGTCGGATGAGTCTCACAGCCAGTCCATCAAAGTTCTTCACAACTGTCTTTTATGTCATCTTCAGCTTGGTACCCCAGCACCTTCATTTCCCCTGCACTGTGCAGGAACAGCCGGAGACCAAGAAAGGTTCCCACGGCACAGCTGGTTTCCTGCTCATGTTGGGGGGGCAATTGACTGCACACATGTTCCACTTGTGCCCCCTTGCCTAAACTGCACACAATTACCGCAACATTCCATCAATGTGAAGGCAAAAAGTGGACCACCAGGGACTCTTCACCAATGTCGTCGCCAACTACCCAGGCTGTGTGCATAATTCCAACATCTACCGAGAGTCCATCATCAACCAACGCTTGGCACCATCAACCAGGATGGCACCTAAAAGAATGCTTTGCTCATTGGCAAGATCCAAAGGAGCACATCACACACCCCAACTCCACAATCATGCAACTCACAACTCCGGGAATGCACACATTGCAAAATCACATTCAACATGCCAAACAACATGCCCACCCACCCCCTTTTGTACCGCTTTGTTCGCCATAAGTGTGGCAGGGTATGCTCAGACTTGAGTCCCTTGCTCACTTTGCCACTGGATTCAAGCAGGCCTGGCTTAAGACAGCTGTAATGCCAGAAACCGGTCCTAGGAAGCTTGAATCCGGTGCCATGGCTTGGCAGTTTGGGCTGGACTGTTCACATGAGGCAAAGGGTCAGACTGATTTGCATATGGCCATGTATGAACTGGGGTGGCAGAGTGGGCTAAAGAACGGTGATGGATTAAACCCAGATCTGTTGACTGGGTGTGAGTGTTTGATTGGTTCAGATGCTCCGTCCATCACCACCCCCTTTTGTACCACCCACCAGACACAGCAGCACAACTTACTTTGGTAACCTCGGCTAGCCATGTACATAAACCATCAATGGCATGACACAGCATCCACACAATACCAGATTGTGGGAAGAGGTGGGAAACAGGCATGTGCGGAAGAAGCAAGTGACCAGTGAATGAGAATGTACATAATGCCAAGTTTGTTGTGGATGTGCTGGACAGACTGCAGTATGCAGACCACAGATATATCCATGTTGACATACACTGCTGGTGTTTGGAGTTTACTAGACGGTGGATGCAATCATGCCACCCCAGCCACTGGCAAAGTTTTGAGAAATGTAGCTTGTTATGTCCCCCCCTGTAAGCATGAGCAGAGTGGGCTGGCCTGACATACTACCGAAGGGTGTGAATAAAACTCAAGTAGCTCTGGGCGTGGTTGTTTTCTGGAATGCCCAACGTGTCTGTCAGGGTGGCGCCTTTCACCACGCCATGAGGCCGTCGCTGTGTGTGGTGGTGCCTGCAATCCTGTGCGCCTGCTGCACCCCGGTCTGCTGGTACCAGGACCCGTCCTACCTGCCCCTCACCGGCGTGTGTCAAAGTGGGCCCACCACATGCCAGACCATCACGCATTCTGAGACACAGGCCCACATTACTCCATTTTCGTACTCCACCAGCAGCCACAGTGGACAAGTGGGTCACACATTTGGAACTGAGTCTTGATTACACAACTCTGCCATGAAATGTGTCCTCCAGTTTATATCACTATACTCCCTTTGATGTGGTGCCACCAAGTCTGTGCATAGCATTCCAGCCACACCTGTCTGAGGGCCCTTGATGACTCATGCCTTCGGCCCAAACTGTGGTCCAGCAAGCCCCACATCAATCCAACAAAGTCTGTACCAGGCAGGACACGGCATTAACGCTGCCTGCACACCCGCTCAGATCTGGTGCATCTACCTCCGTCCGGAGTACCGGAGGAGCTGGCAGAACAGTGGTTGGCCTGTGCTGACCGCCGCTTCTGGCCTGAAATGTGGTCAAGTAGGTCACACATTTGGAACTGAGTCTTGATTTCCCATTAGCAGAGGTCATATCATTGCTCGCAAGTAGAGGCGTAAGGGGAAGATGTGTTTCAGTCCAGAGTAAAAAAGGATCATCATTACGGAAGTGATCGAACACTACCAGCTACTGCTCTGGTGTCACACGTGGTGGTGGGCCCCTGCTGCCCAACTTCCTCCGGCCCACACTGGTCACACATTTCGAACTGAGTCTTGATTTATTAATGGATGACCTGATATCATTGTACCGGCCTCATCACATACTGCATTCCCTCACAGCCCCAGTGCCAATAAGTCTGTTTCCAGACATCCATGAGCACTCTATGGTTGAACTTTGGTGGCGTCTGAGTCTATGGACTGGGGGTTGTTTTCATCCTCATGTAATTGATACCAACTTGGTGGCAATGATGAGGCAGTAGCATTCTACTCCATTTGCCGCTTCCAGATAGCTTCTGCCCTCTGCATCTTGCCCTGGAGGATACCTTCCACTGTGCCTCGCTACCCTTCCCTACATTCACCTTTGCCATCACCTAAAACCCTCTCAGTCTGCGTGGCCCTTCCTCAGTGCACTGAAAGTCACTGTCCTGTGGTAGTGTGCCAGTGCCAGCCGCAGTGCATCCTGGGCCACTAACTCTGTGCAGCTTAAATCATGGCCCCTGTCTGATAAGATTTTGGATGGCCTCTGAGTTGGGGACTTGGGGTCATCAATGCCATGTATCTGTGGCCCTAGGATGTCCGCTGCCTCAGCCTCAACTGCGGTCTACCAGGGATCACACATCAAATCAAGTCCTTACCGGCCCAGACGTTGCATCACCGCGGGAGACACACGCCACCACTGCCAGGACCACCTCCAAGCGCCAACTGCCAGAGTCAAAACAGTGGTCCTGACAGACTCACGGAGTTGCTCACACCTGTCGTGGATGCCATCATCTGCTACTCGACCAGGGACACACCGCAGCTCTTATCCTTCACACCGCACTCTCGCAGCCAGACTGCACAATGCAGGAATTCGAGGAGCCGCCCTTGACTGGATCCAATGCTTCCTCTCTGACAGAACCCAGAGGATCAGACTCCCGACCTTCCTCTATGAACCCACAGAAATCAACTGGGGAGTGCCCCAGGGATCCTCACTCAGCCCCACCCTTTTCAACATCTACATGGCCCCCCTCGCTGCCATCGTCAGATAGCACGGGCTCACGAACGTATCCTACTACGATGACACACAGCTCATCCTCTCACTCACAAAGAATCCCGAAGACACCAGACTCTGTTTCCAGGAAGGCATGAAGAATGTGACAGCCTGGATGAAGGACAGCTGCCTGAAGTTAAACTCTGAGAAGACCGAGGTCCTCATCTTCGGTCCCTGCACCTCTGCCTCGGACAACACCTGGTGGCCCTCAGCCTTCGGGAGCCCACCCACCCCTACAGACCTCGCTCGGAACCTCTGCATCATCCTCGACTCCTCCCACTCTATGAACGGCCAGTTCAAGGCGGTCCCCTCCTCTAGTTTCATCTGCCTCCACTTCCTCTGCAAGACCTTCAAATGGATCCCCTCTGGCTGCAGAAAGACTGTCACACACCTACTCAACACCAGCAGACTTGACTAGGGCAAAGCCCTCTACACCGGAATCAACAAAACTCTCCTGCACAGACTCCAGACCATCCAGAGCGCTGCAGCCAGACTCATCCTTGAGACACCGCGCCATGAGCACAAGACCCATTACTTATGAGTTCTCCACTGGCTTCCCGTCGAGAAGAGGGTCACCTTCAAACTCCTCACCCACGCTTACAAATCCTTCCACAACATTGGACCCAAATACCTCAACGAGAGAGTATCCTTCCACGTACCCAAGAGGTACCTCCGTTCCACCGACCTCACCCTGGCAGAGGTCCCCCGCATCTGAAGACACACAACAGGCAGAAAATCCTACTCCTACATTGCAGCCAAAACCTGGAATGAGCTCCCTGTGAACATCAGACGCTACCCGACCCTCAAGACCAGGCTTTTCAACTGATCTGGAGCTGCCCCCCTCTCTCCTCCACTAGCACCCTAAGACCCTCACAGGTGAGTGTGCACTTTACAAACCCCTGATTGATTGATTGACTGATCTGCCTGATACCCTGTTCAGCACTCCAGGTGCCATCAACTCAGTGCACTGCAACCCATGGACCGTTACTGATTGACTTTTGTGCTGTGGAGAGGTTACACAGCAATGTCACCTCTGGTGATGATGATATGGAAAATGATGCAGGTGTGACACTGCAGCTGCATCATGGATATCACAAAGGGACACAATTATGGACAATTTCTTAACATGAGCGCGCTCAGCTCTGGTGCCCCAGACTCAGTGCACTGCAACTCACGGACATTTCTGTTTGCACATTGGGTGACTTCTGTACTCGCTACGGCTACCTCCATGATGCTCCGCAGTCATCTCTGTAATGCGGGGGTTTTCTCTTTCCGTTCACATAGTGTTCACTGTTCAAATTGTTGCCAGCACCAACTACTCTGTGAGGGCTGGCTTACACTCATCCCACACACATCCAGCACAGGAGTCACTATACATGTGGCCCTGCCAATAAAGGGACTGGCCTTAAGTTTTCCGTGTTTTCCGTGTGGTCATGATGTATGCATGAGGGTCCTGGGCCCTACAACATTACATTGTGCTGTGTACAGCGGATGCAACCATGTCACCGCAGGCAGCGTGTAAGACCTTGGGCATGTAGCTTGGTCGTCACCCACTCAATACACAGGAGGAGTGGACTGGGCCATTATCCCCATGTAAAGCGTGGTTGTGTGTGTATGATAATGGTGGGGCTCTGGCGTAGTTCAGTACAGGAAATGTATAAATGCATGAGTCTCTGGCGCATTGTGGGTCTCTTTTGTGGGGTGTAGGTGGTCCCTGAATGGAATTAAACAGCCACGTATGTGAGATTGTTCACTCGGACCCCATCTGGACCTGCTCGGCCAACTCCTTTTAGCATTCTGATACCTGGCATTGGAATGCCATGTGTGCCTCAGTGAAGTGTTGTGAGCGAGCTCTGATGGCAGGTGCTTCCTGCTGTGTGGTCTGTGCAGGGGCTCGGCTCTCCTTTATGTGGCTTGGCTGCCCTGCTCCTGGGAGTGGGTTGCCTAGGATGTCCATGAGCGGTTGTAGGGCGTCGGTGTCGCGAAGACGTGGTGGTCCACTCCAGCATCACTGATGAGATGTCTGGTCTGCTCTGCTGGAGGTGTTGTGTGTTTCTCTGCAATGTGAAGGGGAGATGCATGTTGAAGTTGTGTTGTCATGTATGTTGTTCTTGGATGTTCTTGTTTACATGCAGACTGTTGGCATGTGACGGTTTGGGAGGTGCTGGATTTTGATGTAGGACAGTGGACATTGGACTACATGATGGATGTGAGGTTGTAAGCGTACATTTCCATCTCACAGTTTCCTTTTATGTTAGATGTAATTGGCCTGTTTCTGTGCATAAGCGTACCCAGTTGTGTCTTCTGTTCTGCAGTGTCGGGGTTGCATATTATACCACATTGTCATCAATGTGGATGTGCTGTTATTGCTATGTGTGTTTGCTGCAGTGTGCCACATGGATCAGGGACATGATCCAGGGTCATTGTGGTTGTGCAGTGTGCTACACATCATTGTGAATGTGTGCCATTGTGCCCATCTCTGCCGCCCCCAGTCCCTGGTCGTTGCTCACCCTGTTGGTGTTGTGTCAGGTCCTATCGAGCTATGTCCGTACTCCCAATTCCTTGCACCATCTCCACACTGTTGACTGTGGCCTCCATTTCCTCCAGTTCCTCCTGTGGTGCAGGACTCCGAACTCTTGTCGCCATTGTTGCCTTCTTGTTGGCAGCGGGCTTGTGCTTGGCTATCATGCCAGTGCCTCTTGGCCTTCCCCATTGACCTCCTCAACACTTCAATTGCATTCACGTTTGTCTTATTGTGGGTCAGTTGATGGTAGTTTTCTGTCACCTCCGTGACGCTGATATGGTTTTCCTGCGGACTGCACCCCGTCTTCCTCTCCCTCTTCTCCTTGGTCTTACCCATCCATGTTTTTCCTTGCTGGTGGTCTGTGTGGCTTGTGGGGTTCGCGTTGACCTCTGCACTTGGTCCGGGTGCATCCATGCTGCTACGCAGTTTCTTTTTGTTTCCCTTTGTTTTTGTTCTGCTTTTATGATGCCTTTTCCCACTTGACGAATTGGTATTGCAGGACTGTCACCGGTTTTCTCACGATTGGCCTCAGAGCAAGCTTTTTTGCATTTATGTTTCACATTTTTGCAGCGTCGCATTGACTTTATCGTGGACATTTGACGCGTTATCGTGAGCCTGTTGCATGGTACTGCGTGTTGAGAATGCTATGTTGACACAGCGTTATTTTCCCACAATAGACTGCAACAAGAAGAGTTGTGTTAAGCTACTTTTGCAATGTTTATCAACCGTTCTTGTCAATATCCCCCTGAGTTTCTAAAAAAGTACTTGTAATAAACAGGTAAGAAGATACCCTGAAATAAAAAAAGAAGCATTAGTAAGTGGCAGGCTGAGAGACCAACATTAACACAACTAAGTGAAATGTTTAGCAATAGTCCTCATATGAACAGTGCATAGTTCAGTTTTCAGATATACCACTTGCATTTCACAGACAATTTTAGATTGCTTACATTGGTACAAATTACCTCATTTCATTTACATAACAAGAAACTGACATTATCTTTAAAACACCACAAACTATTTTCAAAAAAGGGCATTAAATAGAGATTGATGACTGAATGACACTTTAACATACGGGAACATTTGTTGAAAAAGGGGCGAATGAGCTAAACTAAATGGCAATATTTTTTCCCTACACAGAAACAAGGCATCATGGTAGTTGTAGTTTTTTAACTCAATATTTGTAACACTTGCAACATTGTTCCTTGAACATATCTTGTGTGAATCTGCAGTAGTAACATAACAGACATTTACTATGGGAAACATATATATTATTTGGAATATAAACACAAGCTCCATTGTGATGGATATTGAAATCAGTTATCATTAATACAACTTAATACAGTCAAATAAACAAACTAAAGAAGATGTACTGATATATTTAGGTTTCTATGTCAAAAGCATGGCACATGACACATTAGCAATAGCTAACGTCAACGCAAACAGTAGATTTGTGTTGGTGACACTTTAAAAGGTATAACTTACCACTCTCCACTCCACCACGAAATCCTGTCAAGCCTTCAGGACGCAAGATGGACAAGTTCTTCTCCTCCCATGGAATGAGATGTAATTGGGGGCTGGGAGAACCACTGTCAGTCAGAGGCCAAGGATCGCACTCTTCCCCACAGGTCATTCAACTGCTTCGTAATTTCATCTTGTGTGCACAGATTGTTGGCTACAACATTAACTCTGTCAACTATTCTGATCCAATCATCCTTTTGTGAGACAGGGGTGTATTTTGGACTTGTGATCCAAACAATTGGGGCTCTTCTATTATGATTTCATCCACCATGATTGACAATTCTCCTTCTGTAAAACAGGGATGTTTGGAGCCAGGCATTGTACTTAAATGATTTTAAATGAAGAAAAAGGGAACACATGAAATTTATATACGCTCTACAAGTGATGTATAGACACCCTAGGGCCAAGATATGTTTGTCAGGTCAAGAATCAACAGCAGTTAACATCACTCGGGGGACACGCCAGGGGTTCCCATGCTCACCATTAATATTTGCCATGTACATAGAACCACTTTTAAAAATGCTGATGACATCTCCACATATACAATCTATGGTTTTACCCGGGGGCAATATACGTGTGTTAGCTTACGCTGATGATGTAGCAATTATAACATCTGATCCGGAATCTGCATTACACGAGATCGAAAACCTGACTCGTGAATTTGGCAATGTGTCGGGGTATAAACTCAATATCCAGAAAACTCAGGTTATATGCTCACCAGGACTTTGCGCTAATGACAATTGGGTTACTACAGAGGCCAAATATCTTGGCATTAAAATTAGATTGTCGCTTCAAGAGTTAGTCACGGTGAATTGGTCAGATATATTACAATCAATTAGAAATCAACTTGAGAAAATTGAATGCTTACACTTGTCATTGGTTGGGAGACGCAATGTTCTAAAAATGTCTATTTTGCCTAAAGTTTTATATTACTTTCGATCAGTACCATTGGAGATACCTGTATTACAACAGAGGAAACTACAATCTATAGCTGATAGATTTCTATGGGGTTGGAAACCGGCACGTAGGGCATCCAAATTTATGACACTACCAATATTACGTGGGGGATGGGGAGTTCCAAATTTTGCATTATATTATTTGGCGTGTCTTATGCAGAATATTAAGTACTTTGCGATTGGAGGTACTCCCCCTATATTTGAGAGCCCGGATATTTTTTCTCTTTTACTTGGCTCACAATCCCAGCAAATGCTACTTTGTTTTGTAGAACCCAGCTATTATAAAAGAACTACATTTAAATTGGTGATGGCTGCATTTAAAGGATGGCGGTCCATACGGAAGCTTATCTCCCTTGGGCGTATTAATTTTTATACTCCATGCAATGCTATAGAAGTGCTTCCGTCAATATTCTGGGATTATAATATGGGTATATGGGGGCAGAAAGGTATGCTAACTATAGGCAATATGGTTAAAGATGGTAGAATCGCCTCTTTTCAGAAGTTAAAAGATATTTATTGTCTTTCCCAACATGACTTTTTTAAGTACTTACAAATATGGGATTTTATCTTTAAGCACCCAAATGCTTTACCGCTTTGTCATAATGATTTCATCGATATGCCTAAAAAACTCTTTCGTATTGGGACTATATACAATCATTTGGTGAATTTACAACAAGATGATCTGGGATCGCAGGAATCCAAATGGTGTAATAGAATGGGCACACTGGCTGTGCCCTTTCATGAATCAATTTATATAGCTGATAAAATTATCTTGTCTGCCAATTTATACTCACAACACTATAAAACTTTATTTAACCTTTATCATTCGCCATTTAAAATGATGAAATGGGGTAATGCTAACAACGGGAAATGTTATAGATGCCAATCTGATCAAGGAGATATTGTACATATATGTTCAGATTGTCCAGTGTTAAAATCTTTTTTTATATCTATAGAAAAATTTCTAGCTTATATCACAAAGTGTGATGTCGCAATTTCAAGAGAGATGATTATTTTTGGTTTATCTAATGATAATAACTTGTTTTCAGGATATCAAAATAATAGATATGTTATATTTATGGCTATGGCGGTTGCTCGCCTATGTATATCTTCAATGTGGTTGAAGCCAGAAGCTTCTATATATGAAATGTGGCGAGCAAAGTTTTACAATGTTTTTTATTTATAATTTAACCTTTATCGGATTAAATCTGCTAGTAAAATGCAAAAAGGGTATAAAATTTGGCAGGCGTTAATTGATCATTTGGATTCATGAAAAAAAATGACCGCTCTCTCTATTTTTTTTTTTTGTTAAATACGATCATTTCGTTGTTCATATATCATGTTTTTGATATTGCCTTTTTATATTTGATTATTTTTGATTGTGTAATTGCTATATAAAACTGTCTGTTTTATGAAAGGCTTTGAACTGAATCAATAAAAACAAAAAACAAAAATATGAAATTTAAAAATGAGGGAGAAGAAACAGAGAGAACAATAACAAAAACGTGCTTGACTTCTGGGTATCTGCTTCATTGTAGTGGAGCTGTGGAATGGAAAAAGATCATGGTCTGAAATTGTGTGTGTTTTATGGCATAGTAGCCAGGTGTTAACAATTGTCCAATCAACATCAGGTGTGGGATGCTAGCATCATTACTACAGCCACAGATGCAGGACAATCCTCACTGTGTCCAAAAACAGACTCACTCTGTCAGCAGACCACCGCTGGGAGACCGTCAGGCCAATGATATTATCTAAATAGGGGGCCGTATTAAGCATTGTCATTGTTTGCACCCGGCACACCTTTTAAAAGGTACGCCAGGTGGAAACAATGACAATGTGCCCCATTTAGATGAATGTGCTGCCCCCAGGGCAGCGCAAACTCACGCTAGTCTGGGCGCAGCTACTTGCAGCCGCTCCATGTTTTCACAGTGCAGGCGGCATCTGGCCTGCACTTTTAAAGGGGATTAGAGATCCCCTTGCAGGTGGGTGCAGTCAGTGACTGCATTGTCCGCCCCATATCCATTGAAGGTAAGTGGGACACAAGGTTTGTCATTCTAAAAATTAGGTTATGGTTCTAAAATACTTGGGTAGCACTATTTATTATCATGCTAATTATTTTTTTTCATTTTTATATTTAAACAATAAGATAATGTATAATATTGAATAGTTGACATATCTTGCTGATGGCCATGACTCTGAGTACTGGCCAAGGGCACTACTCCACCTAAAAACAACCTGATAGTGTCTCTTCCTTAACATAGTTTACTGTGCGGAGGGGTGGTAGTGAGAACCCACTCTTTTTTACCCAGTCCTTTCCCAGCAATGGGAGACAGGAAAGACAACTGAAATGCTGCACCTTTCTCTCTAAGACCAATTTGACACTTCCTAAGTTTAAAGATTGTAATCAATAACCAATTCCCTTCTTTACTTCAGATTCCCGTGACTGCTGGCCTTGTCCTGAAGACCACTGGCCCAATGCGGAGAGAACCCGATGTGATCTAAAAACGGTCGAGTTCCTCTCCCTTGAGGAGCCTTTGGGAATCACACTCTCATGCCTCACCAGCTTCCTCTTTCTACTCACTCTTCTTGTTCTCTGCATCTTCAAGAAGTACCAGGACACGCCAATTGTCAAAGCAAACAATCAAGTACTCAGCTACGTGCTTCTCATCGCTCTCATGCTCTGCTTCCTCTCTCCCTTCACCTTCATTGGCCATCCCATGAGGGCCACCCGCATGATCCGCCAAAACTCATTTGGAATCACCTTTTCCATCAGCATTTCCACTGTTCTGGCCAAAACCATCACTGTGATTATAGCGTTCAATGCTCGCGATCCCACCAGCCGCTCTTCAAGGTGGCTTGGGACCAGAATGCCCGTTGCAGTGGTCCTTTTGTGTTCATTTGCTCCTGTCCTGATTTGCACAGTCTGGCTGCTCCGTGATCCTGTGCTAATCGTTAATCAAAACTGTATATGATTATATTTAGTACCATTCTTTTCATATTGTTCTGCTTTTGAACTCTTCTAAGCAAGCCTGCGTAAAAACATTCATGGTGTTTTCTTAGAGTTCTTCATTTAAAGTTTAAATCATTATTATGAAATTGCAAATTTTATAGAAAATTGATGGTTGCATTTTTTATTTTGTGTTTTTGAAGTAACATTACTTTATTGAATGAAATAGCTGGAAGGACATTTCTCCACTCTATGGTGATTGTTTATTCTGAAGGTTTTCAAGGAGGCTTTAGAATTATCTTACACAATCTATGCAGAGAGAGCTAAGGATCAGAGTGGACCTTCATACCTGGGAGAATGAGACCCACACAGTCACAGCATCCATTCTAACTGGAGGCTGCTGGGGGAAGAGCTGCCTTCACTGGCTGTCTTCATTGCTAGCGGCATGCATATCATGTACGTGCATCATGTAGGTGGTTCTCTGGGCCCAAATAGCGGAATTATATTAAAGTGAACAATAAGCATTTTTTTTCTAATTCAAATATACACGTATGAACCACCTTTGAAACTTAGCTGGGATTTCTATTTGCTAGTGTAATGTGCCTAGAGGTATAAAAAAAAGGTGTTACTGCTATAAAATCCGTATACATATTTGCAAAATACATATTTGCTGTTTACACTATTTGTAAACATATTCACTGCTGTTTTTCAAGTTCAACTTTATTCGGATTACAAGAAATCCATATAAGCACAGTAACATGGCAAGTTATACCACAACAATAACAATTCATACATTAATTTAAAAAAGTGATCGTACATGGGTAATGCTCAGGGGTTGGACATCGTCTTGCGTACTCGGGTGGCAATTTTCAAAATAGTGCTAGTGCGAAGGACCAACTCTTCGTTGGTCAGAGTAAGTAACCACAAGTAAGCATTGCTCAGGCAAATTGGTCTCTGCTTTTTAAAAAATGGGTTTAAAACCACTTGGTATATTTTAAATAATATTTACAAAGGAATAGAAAACGTAAAATAGTTTGTCCACTCGCACCGTCACATGGGCACGGGACATGGTCAAGGTTAGGGTTGTAGCCAAGGGGGAAACATCACACAAATTTAACAGTGCACACTCTTAAACAGAATGGAAGGTTTATTTCCCAATGAGTCATTGGTAAGGTGAGATAAATGGGTAAAAAGATGCCTTTACTGCTCTATACTCATATAGCTTGATGTGAAAGATTTTTTCGATTCCATGCCAATCCTTTCTGTGTTATATAGTGTATAAAGTGCACTTTTTAACTCATTTTTATGGAGTGTTTCGGCTGTGCTCGGGTTTAGAAAAATGCTACCTTTATTCACACTACAGAGACTGTGGTACACACCCGACAGCCATGGGATATCCATTCATCTCTCATATTTAACACAGTCACTGATGATTTCTCTGGTTAAGGAAGCAGCCTGATTCTTCCAGACTGATAGCCAAAAAAGAGGAGGACAAGCATTAATAAAATCATTAATGTAATTTAAATTAAGTACCCTATGGCAGACATATTGTGGGGTGGAGATAGGGACACCCAATAGCTTTCTGCAAAACCTATTTTCTTCATGCTGGATGCAGTGAGTGTTTACAATGCCTCAAATTTCGGCCCGATATGTGGCTACTGGGACACATTGCAATTTTTTTGTAAATAGCTAAGATAGCACTATATTGTAGTTCCTATATTCCCAATAGGCTCTGTGCATTGGAATAATATATCCTATAGATTTGACGTAGGACTTAGATCAACTGGGTCTCTATCGAATAAACGTTCTCGAATTCACAAGAAGGGATTAGTTTCTGACAACCGCATAAAAATGACAACTTTGTTTCCCCAAGAATAAAACGTATCTTCAGAGACATGGAAACAATAGATAAGTATTTCACTCAGTCAATCATGCATGCTTTGTTTCTACAGAGTTGCAGAGAAATAGTGAGATGGGCATTTTAAATAAAAAGGTTTTATTGAAACAGTCATCTTTCTCATGCAGGAGAAGTGAACTGCTACAATCATTAGGCAGGCTGCAAAGTATAATGCGTACAGCAAGAATAGTATTATAAAATAATACTGTAAGAGCATTGTATGGTTTCTAAGACATATAAAAATACATACATAAATACACAGGCTAAAATGAAGTGGTTCCAGTTCATGATTTCAGTGTATCGCAGCCCAGCCTCTAGCACCCAGCCAGAGTTGAGCTGACAGGAGCCACGTCGTATTGCAGAGAGCACGCCACAGCCCCCCCCCGCAGCTGTCCCCCGCTTGGTGCCGGCAGCCTGAGCATTGCCCAGCGTTTACCCCGAGGAAGAAGGAAGACGCTTCTCTACCGCAGCCGTGGCTCCTGCTGCCCCTGTTCCTGCCTGCATTGTCCCACGCCCCGCCTGCCCGCTCTAGTCCCGACCTCTGCCCTCATTAGCGGTTGGCGCGGTCGTGAACTATCAAGCTGACTGCGAATCGTGGATTGCTGTGTTTTGTGGCAGAGCTAGTTGTGGTGCACGCGGTGCCCCCCCAGTGACTCCTGTGACCCTCCTGAGGCTCAAGGCTCAGGGGGCTCGGTGGTAGTCCAACCCAGCCTCCCTTAACGGCCCCTGCCTTTCACCAGCCACGCTGGTCCCACTGGTCCTCCTGGTCCTCCGCTCCTCACCCTCAGTAGCAGCTATCGTAAGGCTGTGACCAGGCTGTGACCAGCGCCGTGACCAGGGTAGCGGCGGTTTCCATGAATGTAAATGTAAATGTAAATGTATTTCGACTTATATAGCGCACAAATCACCCAGAGGTCTCAAGGCGCTTGCTTAGGGAACCCGTCCTGGTATTCCCCTGTGAGATACCCCGGCAGGGTATCCACAAGGTGAAAGCCAGGCATCCCGCCGCGAGGGGCCGTAGTGGAGATTAAGCAAGCTATTGCCCAGAGTCGCAGAGTGTGACCCTGTGAGTCGAGTAGGCACCAGAGCGAGAATTGTTGAGTCCATGGAATTTTTGAGCCCGAGACCCGCCGAGGCGGGGGATCGAACCCTGGTCCACGGCCGATCTCAGCTTCCGGATCTGCCGCCTCTAACCACTGAGCCACGCTTCTCCACATGACAGTGAGGTGGGTAAGGTAGGGTAGTGCGAGGGTGAGGGGAAGGGAGCCAAGGAGCAACAACTAAGCCCTGGCAGTGGGAGGAGAGTCACAGACTGCCAGACAGCACGAGATAGCAGAGCAGAGAGCAAAGGAGAGACTGCAGACGTGCATATACATAGAGGAGCGGCGGATTTTAGACATCTAGGTGGGAAACCACAACGGCGGAACAGTAAGTGGGTGCCAGCGATCTTGGGAGGAGTGAGTGAGGTGTGAGCCCAGCTGACTAGGGGCAAGCCTGATCGCCGACAGTCTACAGCGTGCCCCCATAAAAGTGGCCCATCCTGAATAAGCGTAGCCAGCAATACAGCTAGAGCACTCTGCCGGTTCCACCAGCCCTCCCAGATCCTGCCTTACCCCTCGCTCTCCACTGATCATCCATAAAGACACATAAATATCCCCTTAAGAATCACAAAGTCTGCCGGCAAAAACTCAACTGCGATTTAAAAACTAAAATAAAGTTAAAACTTCAATAAACGGGCACCAGCTCCATCAGCACCGGTTCTAGCACTTTGACCTACAAAACCGGAGAGACAAGCAAAAGGAAAAAGACAAGGCAAAGGATAAGGACGAGGAAAAATCAGAAAAACTAGTCATAGTCACAGTGAATTAGTAGCCGCTCACGCCAAGCCTAGCCAGGCTGTCTCTTAAGGAGCTCGCAGCCATCTGACTGTGCGGGGCTCTAGAAAACCGATCATTCAAGAGCCATCCAAGAGTCATAAAGTGTTACCAGGCATTGGAAGGCAGACAGGCGGGCTTTATACCAAACCAATAAATCAGCAACTAATAAATTTACTGGAGAGAAAAGAACCAGCAAAATCAGCAAAACAAGGAAATAATCAAAAATATTTACAATAAAGCTACAGTAAAAAAACAAACTAAGGGTTTTCACTAACCCAATCAATCAATTCATTCATTCATTAATCAACCTTACTCTTGCCAATATCTCCTCAACCAACCAACCATCCCGGACCATCTGCTTAACCAATTGCTAGGAATCACTAGGAAGAAGAGCAGCCCCTTAATAATAAAACCAACAACAAAAACAAAAAATAATAATATATAATCTCTGGGATGCGATCGGGATGAGTAAGGAGAGTGCCATCAAAACCTTCCAAAAAAGGTGCAAAGAAAATGGACTGCTGTGAACGTTCGGTAACATTACGCCAAAACCCTTGCAAACCCAGATCAGCCTCTGACCCAGGGTCCATACACACCCAGCCAATTGCCTAGGAGCCAAAATTTGGCTCTAAAGAACCATTAAAAACAACAAAAAACAAGGCTTCATTAAGGGACTATTACACGACCACAGTACCGGCAATTGCACGGAAGAAAACAACCAGCAAGTCGGATAAACAGCAGGTACCTTCTCCGCAGGTACTCCCCCTCGCAGCCACCGAGCTATTGCCACATCAAATTTTGGTTCTGCCACTGATCCACGGGGTCACCGGAGGTCCCAATAACTTAACGGAAGCCAGCACTTCACCAACAACAGAAACTCTATGCAAAGGCGCTCTAAAAACTTTGGACGTCAGTCAATTGCAACAGGCTTTCCTTCAAAAGTCACTTCAACACATAGTTCAACTAGAACAAGCCACCCCCAATGCAATTACCCCCAAAGAAGCCCACTTGTCAATTTCTCAATCATTTAAAAATGTAAGCCCATTTTCCCCATCTGCTTCTAACTCCACAATCGAATCTAAACATGACAAGCAACAATAGAGCCTTAAAGTTTTACCACCACAGGTCATGGCCTACCCGCAAGCTTTCTTCACCAATTCAGTCCAACAGGAGTCGGAAAGTCTTCTAGCTGATGTAGATCAAGGGGCTCAAGCTGACCGTATGATCATTCGAGAAGGGCCAAGCAACAAACATAATTCAAAACTCTTTAGACTAATCGTTCTTCACCACAGAACACAACAAGTCCGTAGTGCAGGACAGCTCTCTATTGGACAACCTCAACAACGTATTGTCCCAATTATTAAAAACCTTTCAAACAACGTCGGCAGCATCAAACATATCATTCGGACGAGATGGATTTGCAGATGTACCTACTAAATACACTTGCGCTTTACACCGCTGGGATCGATCAAAAACTGGAGGCGCTTAACGCTCTCATTAAAACAGCCCAATCCCAAACTCAACTGGTTCAATCAGTGTGCTGCTGTTCTCCCATAATTTATTCTTTGTCATTTCTGCCTCAATTTCCCTCATTAGTTTTAACGGAAATAAAGAAGCCCCCCTGTGTCTGGGTCATCAGACCTCTCACCCCAGGCCCTGAGTATGGCACGGGGTTTAATTCACCCGAAAGCCCAAACCTGTCCCCCCACTGGGACATAAGACAGCTAATCATTCCCTATTGATCCACCTAAAAATCATGATTCTCATTGGCTGTCGACAAGCGAAAAGAAAAGACAATGAAAAAGCCGGAACAGAAATGATATTGAAACTATAAATATGAGCTACCACCCATTGAGCGACACAGAGCTTCTAGGAAATGCCTCCTTGTAATTTCTGGCGAAAGGAGAATAGTGATGCCCACAATTAACGTCAAATCAGTTAGCCCCACAGATAGAGGCCCTTCCCCAGCCCAGTCGACAGTCAGGGCAACTTCAAGCTCTGGAACACTGTCTGCAGCCTTCAACACAAGAAAAACCCGGCCCTATACAACCACCAATTAAGCGTCCAGCACTGGAAGTAGTGCAACAACAGCAACTTCCCAGATGACAGTCCAAGAAGCCTTTCCCTCCCGTCCCTTTATCGCTTAGGACAATGAATCGCGTACACAGATGATAGCTTCAGAACACGCTTATAAGACCCTTACAAATTTAGTAAGCTGCTGTATGCTGGTGGTCGAAAAAAGAGTCCCCCTATCACCCATCAAATGGAATTGCACCTTCTATTGTTCACCATATCTTCTTCAAATAAGACCATCAAAGAAAGTTCAAAGAAAACACAGCTGGCAATGCCCAATTACTTCTGCAAGCTCCAAAGCAGCACACAAAGCACCAAACTGTTGCTCACTCCAGAATATACTCCCAGAGGCCTTCATGACATCCTCAATCGTGGGAATATATTAAAACTTTTCAAATCTTTACATGATCTAAGCCATTTACAGTCAAGAGAAATAACTGCTATTGAATTAATGCCATCCACCGGACCTAACACAGGCGAACTTACGCAAGTAACATTGGCATCCCCGGAAATCAAGGATCTGATCTTGACGAAAACTGATCTATTCAAATCCTGGGGTATAACAACAACAATACCAAGTGCTCCTCGTTATCCCTCAATACTAGACAATAACCAGGCCCGCACTTGTAGCATCTCCTTAGCCCCCTTTTCAATACTAAGGTCCGCATGAGGCAGCTCACCAACAGCAATCTCAGAGCCCACAACCGATCAGCGAAACCTTGATGGAGCAGATTGGCAATGGCTGCCGGGGGCACTATACAGAAACCGGACTGATTGAACCACCATTAACCATGGTCTAACAATTTGCTCCTGGAATATCAACGGCTTTGGGCAGGAAAAACGATCTGCCGCCACCTTGGCCTTTTTAAAAGAACATGACATCCTTCTTTTACAGGAAACATGGGCAGAAGAAAGCATCCCAATAGTAGGCTTCCTGGAGTTTATGACACCCGCCACCAGGCAGTCCAAGTTTGGCAGACCAAGTGGTGGCCTCTAGATCTATGCATCAACAAATCTATTGACATGTATTAAACAAATTAAATTTGCGGAGGATTGGGTCTCCGGAATAATTCTGGCAAGTTCACTAACTGACCCTCAGCTGCTCATCCTTAACGTTTACATCACTCCATGCACCACCAAGAAAAAATCCAAAATGGATTGCTAGATTACCTCTATCTGTGACTTATATGGAAGCATTCCCAGCATCCTCTCAGGCGATTTCAATTCTAATCTCTTCTGTAATCTTGCTGACGCTACAGGACCGGACTCCCCAAGAGGCCCCTCACAATTTGCACCTCAGTCAATCCCTGCTGGAAACAAGCTCTCGACATTGGTTGAATACTTGGTTATGCAGTTTAGAAGCTTAGGATTTACCTTACTGAATGGGCGCTTCTACACAGACATGGACGCAGTCAGAATGCAGATCCTTCTCATTTTTAGACTTCTCTCTAGGGAGTAGAGAAATACTGCCCATGATCAAGAGCTATCAAATTGCACCACAACGAGAGAGTGACCACCGGGCACAAATTATAACATTATCCAACATCACCCGCGCCATCAAGAATCTACCCATACCCACTCAGGTAGTTACACTGAATACTTAAAGCAGATAAAGTGGTCGGACTCCACGCTCCTTTCTTGATGGAAAAACGCAGAGCCCTATTACCTCAATCTCTAGACTTAAACACTCATGTTGTTAGTGGCTGGTCTTCCCTTACAAACCATCTTCTTAATGAACTGCCAACTAGGAGGGGCCCGAAAAACCAAATCGCTCAATTCTGCATCTCAAAAGCCACAAGGAACTTAAGATCTGAGAGGACCGAGCACTTTGAATATTAGGAAAGAACCCCAGTAAGAAAACCTTGTTCAATAAGTATAAGCAAGCCCAAGTAGCATTTAGGATCGTGACACAAAAGGAAAAACTGGCAGCCTCGGATCAATTCTGGCTGAAGCTCGTCTACGAAAGTAAAAACCCCCACCTGAAGCAATTCTGGTCTCTTGTAAATAGGAGCACACAAAGTATAAGTGGGTTCGGCAGTGCAAACATCAGCAAAGCCGTTGGAGTGAGTTTTTATCTCTTCACTTTGGGGCCATTAACAACAAACGATGCTCAAACCATCTCAGCCAGCCCAGGTAACAATAGGTTCTTCCCCTCGGGACTGGAGACCCCGAGACAAGCTCCCCTCGCAAAAATTCCATCTAAAGATCCGCTACATAAAGAACCATCGAAAAGGAATGATATATCGCTATAGCCCATGGTGCCTCCCTTTGTCTTAAAAAACAAGATTGCACGCCTCATAACGAA
The DNA here is from genome assembly GCF_964261635.1 of Lissotriton helveticus. Lineage (NCBI taxonomy): Eukaryota > Metazoa > Chordata > Amphibia > Caudata > Salamandridae > Lissotriton > Lissotriton helveticus. The sequence continues at coordinate 142,886,314 of NC_136064.1, forward strand.
AGCTAGAGCTGAAGGAGCCCCAGGCCCAAACGGCCTTCCCCAGGCCATGTTGGGACATGCGTTGTAGTGTCATGCGTTGTAGTGACATGCAATGTAATGGCTGTGTTGTGGTGACATGCAACATAAAGGATTTTGCGATGTAATGACTCTGTTGTAAAGGTTGCTCCCATATTTATACTTAAACTTTACTTACAATGTAAATGTTTTATGTGGGGTTACTCTTTTATGTCAGACAGTTTCCTTCCTTTGCTGCTTCAAAATAATCTGCCAATTTTGTAACACAGGAACGGATGGATGCAGTACCCTCACTGAGTGATTTGTCCCATTAATACTGTCAGGCTCTCATCCTAGTCTATGCATTCTGCCGCTGGACTCAAGGGTGTGGGTGTATGAATTAATGAACTAATTATTTCCATTATTAATTATGCCTCCCCAAACTTCTTCTCTTACCTGTGATTAATGTTTAAACGTAGGCACAGCGATGGCTGCATGGAGATGATGGTTTGGTTTTCCAAGATGCCATGGTTGTGGTGGTAATAGTCGACACTAGCAGTAGCATTTGAAAAAAAAGAAAATGAGACAGTCAGTCACCTGAGAGAGACTCTGGGAGGAGTAGTAGAACAAAGTACTGAACAGTGCACAAGAAGACTGCCAAACAATAATAATAATGCTGATTAGCAATGGTAAAGTAAAATAAAACATAATGGTGGCGGGGATAGGCTAGTTCAACAAGTTACAACAAACTGCAGTTGTTGTGTCGACTCACTCGACACAATCGTAACCTTTAGTGCTGTGTAGGAGGATGATGCATCCAATTGATGTCTGAAATTAATTATGATGGATTAGGTGTCTTTGGACAAAACAGTGACTTGCAAATATACCGAGCATGTGTGGGCAAGCAGAAGAAGATCCTCGCCCTGATTTGCAATTGAATCAGTATTGCTTTCACCTCATCCGCCCCAGCAAGCGCATTATCAATTATTGGTGTACATTTAATTTAGTCAAACCTCAATATAGATCACACAACCCGGGGGAAGAGGGTTAAGGTTTAGAAGTGGGGTTTGGGGAAAGGTTTGGCAAAGAAAAACACTACGCATGGATAAACAACAAAACACAAACTTGGCAGATGACCATCATATCCATAAATTTGTTAAGGGAGAAAAAGGAAATGCATGCATGATGATGATAATAACTTGATGGTTAATGATTAGTAGCACTTAATAACTAGACTCGGAGACAGTACAGGGCAGTAGTATATTATTAATTATTATGCAATTTGCCATGCCTGTATGCCCTCAGAGAGACCCAATTTACATACATTTTTACTTCTGCTGTACAGGGCTTACTTTTTAATGCTAACAAAGAAAATTAAAAAAATAGCTGTAGAGATCAATAAAAGCAGAGAGCAAACACCAACAACACACAGCTGTAATGAAGAGACAAAATGAATCAAATTATTTAAAAGATGATGAATGTTGATACTAAAGTGTTACTGTATGTTATCCTGATCAAATTGGGGAGTTGCATCTCGACATTCCTCTTGGTCCTCCCTTCCATGGATGCTGCATCCATCAATCTTGGGTGCCAGAGCCTGCCTGGTGGATACGGATTGGTGGGTTAGTGTGATTTGTTTTTTTCTTCTGTTTAGCACAGGTCTGCCTGTAAATGTAGATGGAAAAACAAAAGGGATATTGAAAAATCAAGGAGAAAAAAAAGCGGAGGAGTGCAAACACTTTCAGAGGCGAAATGGCTAAATCATAGTTACTCTGTTGTCTGTTTCCAGCATTAACCTACAAAAGCAACAGGACAGAGCCGGCCTATGGCGCCCAACCAACCTCTTCTTAGCTTAGATTTTGACTGAGCAGGACAGAGCACACATGTCACATACATAGCAACATAGCACTTTCCAAAGTAAGCAACTAAATCAATGGCATTCACAGCTGTCAGTCATACCACCACTACTACACTTGTGACTCGATTCCACCACTACACAGACATGCAGGTCTGCTGTGGTTGTTGTTGACTTGTTTACCTTTTATCCCCCTCATGAATTGCCCTGAGTTATTCCATCAATCATCTACAATCCTACTGACTGACTGCAAAGATATTATGTGACTGTGGTCCTCATCATGGTGTTGCCCAACTCAGTCTGCAGTGTACCGAGTGAGTCCAAATTCCATAGTCAAAAATGCAATGGATCGGCCTGCAGTAGAAGTACAATTTTGTTATCAAACAACAGGAAGGGAAACATTAAGTTGAGTTACTTTTAGTGTGTAGATTAAATAATAGTACACAATAATTTCACTTCATGCACAACAAACAACAACAATAAAAACACCAATCACTCAGAGTCAGTGTCCAATGAATGCCATCAATACCTGTTCCTTGTTCTCATCTTAAGTTAAGGCCCGGGCAGTCTATCTCAGCTCAGAAAGGAGGATAGCTATAGTAGCCATCATGTTCCACTTCTTTTGGAGGAACTCGAAGAGGCAACATTTTCTTGTACTTACTATTTTCCATCCAATCATCATCTGGCTTGGGAGAAATGGATTTAATATGAGTCAGGAGGATGGAGTAGGATTCGGAGGAGTGGACTTAAGTTAAATGCATAGAGTTGCAACTCGAATATGGCAATAAAAAGACTAGAAGACAGTGGTGATGGATTTGTTGTGATTCGAAGTTTCAAACCAGAAAGAGAGAGACACACACAAATACAAGTAAACTTAGGAAGACAGAAAGAAAGAAGTGCAAAGCCTAATTAAATGTAAATCCGTATTTGTAAAGCGCAAATTAATCACCCTTACAGGTCTCAAGACGTTTGGGTACGTCGTGGAAATTAAGTGCGCTATTGCCCAAGATCACATGGTGCTGAGCTGAGCTGCCGCCGGAGCCAGGGATCAAACCAAACCATGAACCCTGTGCTCCAAAATCAGCTGCCCTGGCCGCTACATCACACCTCTCCAGGAAGTATAGCTTGTCCTCCACCTCTGGTGGTTCAGCCAAAAATATGTAATCATCTAAGACACTACTTCCGTCACCTATGTCGCTGTCCTCATCATCCTGAGTTGATTGAAGTATTTTGTAATTCAGTGGTATAAGGTGCTGATTCATTTTGATCATGTTTAACCTCGCTATGTTTTTGGGCGAGAGACTGGTCCTTTTCACTGTTACAATGGCACCATCAGCACTGAATACACACTCAGAAGAGACACTTGTGACAGGGCAAGCCAGAAAGTTTATCGCCAGCGTGCTGAGCACTGGCCAGTGGCCCCTTTTCCCATACCAATACAGCAATGGGTTTTGATCAATGTAGACTTCTGTTGGGTCATTCAGATAGGCCTGGACCATCTGCTCAATGTTCAGGGGTGCTTCATTTTGCTGGGACTCTTTTGTCTTTGCATCAGCACTGGACCTAGCAAGCCCTTGCTTTAAATACCAGTCCTGTGCCGATGTTACTGGTGCTGATCATCTGGTTGTTGCTGTTGCCGATAGTGTTGATGACAGCTCTGAGCCAAACGCACTGCCCTCAGGCTCTGAAGTTAAAATTGATGCCGGATGCCCTGCTGCAGTACTTGTTGTGGGTTTGAGTAGCATGCCTTTAATTAACAGCCATACATTTTCCAAGTCACTTGCTGCCTCAGCTAAACAAGTTTTGTACTGGGCAACATCCACTTCTGAAAAATAAATTAATATCCTAGGGGTCATTTGCATGGTAGGCAGATCACCACCGCTGGCTCGGTGGTGGCGATCTGCCAACCATCCAAAATAGATTTACCCCGCCATATTATTTGGCGGGGATATCATGGCGGACGGAAAGTGTGTCCGCAGCTTTTCCGCCGGTCTGCCATCGTTCCGATGGCGGGCCAGGCAGAGCTGGGACATATTATGGTGGCGGTGCCTATTATGATGCTGGGTATCACAGGCCTTTCAATGGCAGCTTTGCTGTTATGAAAATTACTTTGAGGGCCTGTTTTGGGGCCCTATGGGGCTGGTGTGGTGGAGGCAGCACTTTGGGGTACCTATGGTACCCCCTTCATTGCCATGCACAAGGTGGCCGATCATTTTCAGCCGAAAGGATATCATAGCGATAAGTCAGGTTCTCTCAAAAGAGACCTTTAATTGTTCTGGGTATGTCCCCTTCCATCTGGAGTGTTATTACATGTAACCTATGGGCTCTTATCAGAAATCTCCACGATGATGTGCTCATTCAAGTCCGCTGTCACCAGAAATTCGATCAGGTTGTGGCGAGCTATTGTTATTTCTGCTGCACTGTCAAGCATCATCAGAGCCAATTCCACATTCAGAAGTTGAGTACTCAGGATTCTGGGCATGTCAAAGTTTAAGACCTGCTACTTTCTACTTATTAAATTGAGGTTTTAATTTGTGTTTCTCTTTTTTTTGGTACTGTAGTCTGTAGTGTGTTGCGTGTCTCTGGACTTTGTATGCTCTTCCTGTCTGTGTTCTGACCCTCCTTCCCTCTCAGAGTTTTTTGATTTACCCTGAAAGGAACGAGAGGAAGTGTATCAGTACCCTGATATCTGTCAGGTTTTTCAATTTTACCACGATTCCTAGGGTTGTCTCTGTTTTCCGGTGGCTCTAGTTGACAAGACCCACCCCTGGATTATGATTAGGCTTTCCTGTTTTCAGTTTCTATTTTTGGTAAATTCTGGTGGTGTTTTTTCAGTGTTTTCCAGTTATTATAATACCTTAAACTTTTGCTTTTATTATTTCTTGCTTTCCACACTGATAATGCATGACATATAGAAAGTGTACGCACAGTCTATGTGAGGTCCAAATACATTTTTACAAATCAAACTTATTGTAGTGCACCATAAAATATGTTCTTCAGTGAGTCTTTGGTCATGCACACTCACTCTTTCCTTGCCATGTAACCTTCTATCTGTGAAAAGAACCTCTCAAAATTGACGGATGCACAATTGTTTCACAGGAAGCAGCATGTACTCCAAACCATCAAACCAGGGCCGCAGCAGGCTGTGGCCAGATCATGACTCAGACCAGGGCACATGGGAAGGGTTCATCCACAGCAGAAGCAAGGAGAGGCCATCAGTGAGCACCATACGGCTACGCTACTCTAGTGACAACTCTTGCGCATGTTTTACCAAATGTATTTGCTCCTGAATTCTCAAGTCACATCTTGATTATTTATTTATTATTTATTTATTTATTGCATTTATACAGCGCAACAGCTACCCAAAGATTTCCCGGCGCTAGGGGACGCAAAAGAAATGAAAGGAAACTGGACCGAAGAAAGAAAGGGGAACTATTGATTAAAAAGCCATGTTTTTACGTGTTTACGGAATTTGGAGTAGTGTTGTTCAATGCGTAGATGATAGGGAAGAAAATTCCAGAGTGAGGGAGCCAGACAGGAGAAAGAGTGTCTACCCATTCTGACTCGTCTGATCCTAGGGGTTTGGAATTTGTGCTGGTTAGAAGATCGAAGCAGACGGGGGGGCAGTATTGATGTACCAAGGCCTTTAGGTACTGAGGTGCTTCACCAGAATTAATCTTATGCATATAGCATAATGCTTTAAATTTGGCGCGATTGTTGATCCGAAGCCAGTGAAGATCACGTAATGAGGCTGAGATGGAAGTTCTGTTAGGGAGTTTGCAAAGCAGTCGAGCAGCTGAGTTTTGTACAACTTGTAGCCTGATACTTGCGCCCAGATATAATATATTTCCATAATCCTATTGTGATGCTATGAGAGCATGGATTACAGTTTTTTGCATAGGCAGCGGAAGCATCCACAGGATTTTTCTCAGCCTTTTTAAGATGACAAAGCAGGTTGAAGCTACTTTGACCGCTTGTTGCCTCATTGTCAGCTGGTCATCGGCAATGAAGCCCAGGTTATGAGCCGATTGCACAGGAAACGGGGGAGATCCCACCTGGGACGGCCAATGTTGAGGGCCCCAGAGGGTTTTGTTGTTACTGAAAAGGAGGAGTTTGGTTTTCCCACCATTTAGTTTTAATTTATTAGCGTGCATCCAGTCGGCAATATTTGTTAGCCCCGAACGGAGCATAGAGGTGTTATACTTAGTTTTGGCCTAAAGAGAGAAAATAATCCGGGTATCGTCGGCGTAAGAATATACCATGAGCCCAGCTTGCTCCGCTATTCTCAGCCAAAGGGCTTACATAAATATTAAAGAGCAGGGGACTCAGTATGGAGCCCTGAGGCACTCCATACTGAGAAACATGGACTTTGGAACTAGAAGTAGGGGAGAAAACTTGGAAGTTCCTTTTCAATAGGAAGCTGGATAGCCACTTGAGTGCAAGGCCAGTAATACCACAAGATTGAAGGGTGTTTAGGAGGGTGGTATGGGAAACAGTGTCGAACGTGGCACTTAAATCAAGAAGAATTAGTGCCACGGTTTCTCCTTTATCGACCTGTAGGCGGATATTTTCAGTGACACCCAGCAATGTTGATTCCGTGGAAAAGCCTGCCCTAAAACCGGACTGGGAGGTGTGAAGAACATCATGCGTTTCCACAAAGTTGGTCAACTGGACGTTAATATGCTTCTCCAGAATTTTCGAGAAAATAGGGAGAAAAGATATAGGACGGTAGTTAGAAGGTTCCTCTGGGTCCGAGTTTGCTTTTTTCAGCGGGGGCACAATCATGGCAGGTTTCCAGGCTGCTGGGACTTTGTCTTCAGATAAAGAAGAATTCAATAGCTCCATAATTAAATTAAGTGTGGAGTGATTCGAGGTTTGAAAAACTGAAGGAGGAAATGGATCATTTGGGGACCCTGATTTGATGCCACTCAAGATATTACAAAATGTATTGGCATCGAATAGAGTCCATTTGTTTAGGCCAATGCTAATATTAGTTAATGTGGTTTCCTAAGGAAGATGTTTATTTGGAAGACCATCAGCTGAAGAGGTTGTTAGAGTAACAGCCTGTTTATCTAAATCAGCATAAATAGTAGCAATTTTGTTGACAAAGAAATCCGCGAAATCATCACATTGTTTAGAGTCAAGGCCGGGGGGTTTAGGCTGACAGGCGGCACCGGCAAGTTCTTTGACAACTTTGAAAAGTACTTTGGGGCAATTTTGAGCTTCAAGGATAGTTAAATTGATATACTCTGCCCGAGCGTTGTTACAAAGTAGATGGTAATTGCTAAGGGCTGATTTATACAATGATTTCATTTTAGGGTCATAGTATTTGCGCCATTGTCTCTCTGGGTTTTTATATTTAGTTGTTTCTTGTTTGAGAGCATCAGAGAACCACGGAGCAGGAGGGTAGTGGTTATTGTATTTCTTCTTAGACGGGGGTAGGCAGGAGTCAATAGATGAGCTAAGCCAGTGATGGATGACCGCTTCTTCATCCAAAGTAGTAATAGAGGATACTGGTCTGGTGTTTTCAGGGCAGAGATTCAATTTGTTAACATCCAAGTTTTTCCAGTTTCTTCCGTTTCTGGACCCGGATAGAAATAAAGAATTTTTCAGAGGTTGTTCATATTTAATTCAGAATTCAACCAAAAAATTATCGGACCAGAGAATGGGGACGGCAGGTTTTCATACCACAGTGGTGAGGTTAGAAAAAATCGGATCAAGCAGACTGCCTGCTTTGTGCGTAGGACCGGAATTATGGAGGGTCATTTTAAGCGCAGCTAAGTTTGCAATAAGATTGACACTAGTGGGTTGAGAAACATCGTTAAGGTGTATATTGAGGTCACCCACGATCAGGAAGTTGGTATGCTGAAGTGAGAGCTGGGCAATACGATCAGGGAATGAGGCAGCCCAGGGACTGACTGGTCCTGGGGGCAATAAATAAGAGTTCCAGAAATGGTGAAATTAGGTGAGAGCAACAATTTAAAAAAACAGCTTCACATTCAGGGAGGTTAGGGTCATCCCATTTACATTTATAGTTGTTTTTAAAAATGATTGATATCCCTCCTCTTTCTTTGCCAACACGATTTCTCCCCAGGAAGGTGTAGTTTGGGGGGAGAGCGGTTGCAATGTCTGGGCCGGAACTATCACTTAGCCATGTCTCGGTAAGAAAGACAGCATCTGGTTGAGAGACAGAAAGTAAGTCATAGATGTCATTTTTATGTATTTGAAGTGGTCTACAGTTGAGGCTAAAGAAGGTAAATTCTAAGAGATGTGTCGCCTTTTTATTCAAACGGGGGATCTGTACAGGATCTACAATGCCTTTTTTTATGTTAGGTATGGAAGGTGATAGTGAAAAGCCACAGCCATGACAGTGTAGAGGGCTTAGATCACAATTTATGGGGGCATCGTAAGTACAGTCACTGTACCGGAGGGACAGAAGGGCCTCACGAGAGTATTTGAGGGGACCGTGCTGAGATTGAGCAGGGGTTATGGCCCCAGGTCCCATCCGGCCGTGGACGGACGCAGACGGGCTTACCTCTGGCACGCCTCTGGCGCACCATCGGCGCGTGCGCGTTGAGAAAGTCATTAAATACTCTATGGCCAGTATAGCCCGCAGCACTAGCCCGCCGACCTCCACTCCCCCAAGATGGCGCCCGTGAAAATGCGCTCGTCAAAGAGAGAGATCCCACGTCCCCAGTCAGCCCTCAATCGGCCACATGGAGAACGCAAGACCTGCAGGGGAAGCGAGTGCAGCAGGTGAGATGGCAAAAAAAATAATTCTTACAAATAGGCAAGAAATTACAGTTTTAAGTGATTGCAGTAACATTATTACTTCTGGGAGCCCTATCCCCCAAAGTTAACGCCCAACTGTAGATTAGTGCCTCAGTAGGGTCTTTCTACATCATGCACCTCTTCCAACCGTGCGGTCATACACAACAGAGTATCTACTTACTCGACCAACCAGTAAGTACCTTGGGGCCTCTCCAAGAGGTAAGAGAGCGCTATGGCAGCACAATTGCAGTGACATGCTGAATTTGTAAGAGCAATATCAGCATATGCCTCTTAATGTTCAGTGGAAATTGGCATTTTGTGCTCACTTCGTGAATGCATCAACTTTGTACAGCTGCTGCCAGACCGGTAAGATCACAGCATAGTGCTACCTGACTCTGAAAACCAGTCCTGGGTAGCTCAGGGAGCGCAGCAGACAAAAAGACCAATCAGCAATGTATGTCTAATGGTGCAGACAGAGTAGCTACACAACACAAGGCCTAGTTGGATCCCTAGTCTTACTGCTTTTCTGACACATTCCAGCTGGAGACCACTTCACCTATGTAGGGTCCGAGGCTACACCAAGTGTCAAAGTACTGTGCACAGCGGCATTATATGATCTCTCCATGGCTGGTTTGGTACGATCACAATCTAGTACCACCTGACTTAAAATCCTTGTTCCTCGTAGAGCTGAGACAGGAGTGTAGTCAGCATAAACACGCCCACTCTATGCATTGGCCCACAAGTGAGGCACCTGCCATCTTGTTCAAACATCTTGTCTTCTGGCTTTTCTGTTGCCGCCAGAGAGGCTGTTTGCTCCAGGAATGGGTCCTGATAGAGGCTCGTCAAGGAAGAGGGTTGACAAAGATCTGACCATAGTTGCCAAGAGTGTGCATGAGCTGAAATGGATAATACATTTGCAGTTGATCCAAAGAGATGCAAGGCACTGTGCCAACAGATATAGATGCAAGGTACACCATTAACAGATATAAGCACTCTGCCAGCAGATACAACGTGTAGCAGCATATGAAAGGTGCATCGCTACAAATACAAAGGCTCGTTACAGCACCTCGTTTGTTGATGCCAGATGATGGAGTAGGTTGACATCGGTAGCAGCCACCACGTCCTCACAAGGAACGAGTCAAATACTGCCAGCTCCGAGACACTCCCAACCCTCTGCGGTCTTGGTGATGACTGCTGGAGGGTGGACAGCATCACTCATACACTTTATCATTGAGGCCTTGTGAGAACCAATGGATGGGGATTCTGTAATGCTACTTTGGGCCAGAAAGTGGCAAGTGCTCTTTCAAAAAACTGGGCGGTTTTGCACATAACCAGCCCACCCACAGAGCCTTCCTCCTTTCCCACTCCTATTTATGCAGATTTCTGGAGAGATTTGCCTTTGGTAAACATCATGTGCAGTTAAAGGAAATGTAAAAGTGTGGGGCGGGACTGTAGTCTTTCTTCTCAAGTGGTGCTGAGAAACCAGGCTGTTAATTTTAAAATTGTTAAAAAGCCCTGACCCACCACTCCGTTAAAGGAAGAGGGAAGGTCTGCGCTCCGCGCCACCCAGTGCCACTCAAAGGGATAACATAGAAGGCAGAATTTTGAAACCAAACCGTTGGCCTCATTTATGAAAAGTGACGCATCGCTGCGAGAAAACAGCGATGCGTCACTTTTCAGTGCGCCCTCCTTGCGACCCCAATGATGCGTCATATTTACATTATGACGCATCATTGCGCAAGGACTTACAGATGCGTCAGTATTTCTGACGTATCTGTAAACGCAAAAGTGACGCATTGCTGGAGTGTCACAAAAGTGACGCAACTCCAGCAATGCGTCCTTTCACATGGGGCAAGGCCCATGGGAAAGGGCTTGCGTCAGTCTTACGCCTGCTGTGAGGCAGGCGCAAGATTTTGACGCAACAGCGTCCTAAAAGTGACGCAGTGAAATCTCATAGATTTCACTGCGTCACTATTACGAGGCTTTTTGCAGGGGAACGCCCCCTCTGCATACATTATACCTGGCGCAGGTATAATGTAGCGCAGGGGTTTACAAAGTGACGCATCTGCTTAGATGCGTCACTTTGTAAATAGTGCGCATCAGGAGGCATGTTTTACGCTGCCGATGCGTCACAAAAAGTGACGCATCGGAAGCGCAAAACTCAGGCAAGGCCTCATAAATGAGGCCCCCTGTACATACCGGCAAAATGTGCGTGTGAAATGGGTCCACCGTTGCAGTTTGACAGCCACCTGCCCCATAATGCCCTTCCAGTAAGCAATAACGCGGCCCTTTTGTGACTTTCCCTATGTTTGAATGTACCCCTTTTCTGTGCCCTTATATAGAATGTGACGCTTTTGAGGTTTTCTCGTGAGCTATGAAGAGGATAGTTTTGTGCTCTGCTTGCGTGTTATAAAGATCTTCTTTTGGGGTTGCTAGCTTATTGTTTAGCACTCCTCCTATGCCCTGTCCATACTTCACAACTAACCCCCAATTGTTATTTACATGGATATTGTGAGGTACTCCCTTTTGTGATGTTATACAATGCTCCCTTAGTGGCATGCTTATATATTGCACTACACCCCTATTTTCTGACTTGTGTGTTTATTACTTTTTTTTCACTTGCCTGCTGTGTTTGCATGTTTGGCTTGTGTGTATACTCTGAGGCCAATGTAGCTACCTGCTTAATGTGGCCCTGAGGATGCCTCAAGGTACTGTAAAATGTACAGATGTCAACTTAAATGTACTTAGGCTCTGCCTGCATGAGTTATTAATATTTCCTAACCTCAGGTTTTTATTCACGTGGCAAATACAGGTGAGGTTTATATTGCATTCTATTTATATGAGATGCAGGGGATACAAACAAATACAAACAATGTTAAAATACTGAGCCAACCAGTATTAACAAACGTGTTAAACCCTCCTTCTTGTAAACGGTACGTAAGATTGATGAAATGCTGAGCTAACCATTACCAACTAAATCATGCTTTGCCTTTCTGGAAGACGTAGATAGACAGCTGAAATGCTGATCCCACGATGCATAACTAAAAGGACCCACCCATACCGCAGGACGAGCATAGGCAGCTGAAATGTTGAGCCAGTTTTAACCATTGAATCGCGTTGCACCTCCCACAGGACGCACTAGTGCTTCAGCTGTCTCTGCCTCGAGCCAGCAGCCCAAAGAAGTATCCTGGCCAGTGAGGCGTGGGCTTCCTTAAGTTATCTGATTCATTTAATGACCTGCTCATCTTCACATGAGGTTGTATTCCTCTGTGTAACATGAGCCCCGATTTCAGTAAATGCCCCAAGGGATTAGCTGAACCGAAGCCATCGTGCTTCACACAGTCCCCTTCCTAACACCAACTCAGAGCCAGCAGCAGCGATTCCAAATTAACAATAATTTGTGAACTAACCTCAGAGAGTAAATGCTGCACAAATGCAAAAAAAGAGTAGTGACTACGATTGTTGCATCAACAAAGAAATAGAGGGGCATATTACCAAGGGCATTATCGCCGCATTAGCAGGACTTTTTCCCGCTAATGCAGCGATAATTTTATCGCCCTATTACCAAGCTGCCGCTAACACCAGTTAGCGACAGCTAGTAGGCGATAGCGGGCATTTAGGGGCCCACTTTGCATGTCAGCGATAATTATCGCTAATGACATGCAAAGTGGGCGTGCCAAGATGTTAGCGACTGGAAACAGTCGCTAACATCGCTATCTCCTATTACCAACTTTTGGAAATATTCGCGCTAAGCGCTAATATCTCCAAAAGCTAACTCCTGCCCAGAGCAGTTCTTAGCCATGTTATCCAATGGAAGGTGGATAACATGGCTAAGAGTATTGTCAAGATAATGCATGAATATCGCTGATTTTTCAGCGATATTCATGCATTTCGCAGGATTTTTACCGCTTTTGAGATAAACCTTGATAATATCAAGGTATCTCAGCGGTAAAAATCCTCGGTGCTCGGCGATATTTTTTTCCCGCTAACCAAGCAATAGCGATAATTATCGCTATTGCTTGGTAATATGCCCCAGAGTGGCTTTGGAGCCATCAGTCGAGGGTTCAGTCAAGTACCTTTTCTCAGATGTTAACATTGAGGACTTTGCTCCCAGCAGGGAATGGACCCCATGGAGGGCCAAAGGCGCCTCTCATAAATGAAACTGTGGGCAGGAGAGGTGGAGAGTCGACTGCACAGCTAGAAGCACTCCAATTAAGTGACCAGATAGCCGAGCTGAATTGTGATCAAGGCGCCTGCTGCAGTGATGTGTGTGCATCCGGAAGGCCCGATTCGAGTTAGGCGAAAGCATAGATTTTCTTTTGCCAAAGGTGATTAATCAGCATAGGACGGGAGTGGGATGGTGGGCAGTAAAGCTACGGACACTGGGAGGAGGGTGGGATGAGCAAGCATGGCCACGGAGAGCAAGAAGATGGAAAAAGGGAGCAAAGGGTTTAGGGTTAGGGCTTAGGGTTGAGAGCATATATGTGTGTGTTTTAGGCTTGAGGGCTAGGGCTTAGGGTTCGGAGCATGTATGGCGGTGTTATAGGCTTTCGGGCTAGGGCTTAGGGTTCGGAGCATGTATGGCGGTGTTATAGGCTTTAGGGCTAGGGCTTAGGGTTCGGAGCATGTATGGCGGTGTTATAGGCTTTAGGGCTAGGGCTTAGGGTTCGGAGCATGTATGGTGGTGTTATAGGCTTTAGGGCTAGGGCTTAGGGTTAGGAGTCGGACCTGGTACTGTTTTAGGCATTTGGGTTAGGGCTTAGGGTTAATGTTCGTGTATGGGACTGTTTTGCCTTTTCTGTTAGGGTTGAGGGAAGTGTCAGGGCGTTGTACTGTGTTTGGCGGGAATAATTTTGCGATGGGATAGAATGCGTAGTCGTAGTGTGCGATGAAAACGTTGTTTCCATGCGTGTGATTGCAGAGTCCGATGTAATGGTTTGCGTGGTGAATGTGTGCGATGTAATGATGTGTGCGATGTGATGACTGCGATGTAATGGTGTGCATTGTGTTTGTTTGCGTGGAATCATCATACATCCCTCAAGGCAGGAGGTGACATCTCCTAGGACTAGGGGAAACTGGGTTTGGATATCAGCGGTGGCAGGGGTTTTGAAGTCCCTGGCCATGGTTTGCAGATTAACTAGCCATCCTGCTGGAGGAGGTGTGAAGACCTTCCTCTGGAGCAGGCATTGTTTATGGCCTCAGAGATCATGGGCTCTCAGCTGCAGGGGCTCAGAAACATGTAGGTGGTGGTACGATGGAAAAGTCAGTCAGCATGCAAAAAGGCTGGCAGGTTTTCAGGGGTACCTCCACGGTACCCTCTGGGTACTGGCATCAGTCAGGATTTATTAAGACAGAGTGTTTGATACCAAACTCTGTAGGTTTCAGTAAAGCCATCTTGTAGCTGGGAAACTAGTAATGACCAGTGCCAAGTACATATACTTTAATTTGACTTCCCTGATCACTTGTAATATCTAGTAATTGAACTAGAGAGCACAGGGGCATATGTGCTCATGCAGATATGTCCTCACATGTTATATGCACTGTGCCTTAGGGCTATAAGGCCTGCTGCAGGGGTGACGTACACATACTGCTTGCAGTGTCTGTATGCAATGCACACAAGATGTGTGCCATGTTGTGTTTTCACATTTGTTGGCACCATTAAACACAGCCTTCAATGGCAGTCTGCATGAGTTTGGTGGTGGGTCCCTTAGGGTGGCACAATACATGCTGCAGCCTTAGGGACCCAATTGAGTACTCATACCTAAGTTCCAGGGGTACTATTTACTAGGGACTTACAGAGGTGCTAAAGGCGTGGCCAATTGTTCTAGGGAAAGAGCACTGGCACTGGGGATGTTGTTAGTAGGGACTAAGTGCACTTCAGTCGAAATTGTATCAGATACACAAGTGGTGGTGACCATGTCAAAAGGGGCTCTTTCCTATAATAACAATGAGCCACATGTCACCAAATTCCAAAGCAAACCAGTGACATGCAAGAGAAGACTGTCAGAAGATGTAGCTGCTGTGTGTGCTTCCTGCACACACCTCAGTGAATCAGTCCCTAGCATTGCAGACAGCTTGCACATTTATGGAGTGCCAGAGATGTCTGTTGCTGAAAAGGTGTTCTTGGTTGTGAGATGGCTGAACTGTCCCAAAGGTGAGGTCAATGTCTCTCAGCCGATACGGGAAGTGTTCGGAGGCATGGAGTTCCTGCATCACTGCCTGCATTTCCACAATTAAATGTGCTATGATGATAAAACAGATTACTGACCATCGAGCAAGGCGAGCCTGTGCAATGCCAATAATGTCAAAGGTGGTCGTCAGGAAATATTAACCTGTCATGAACTGGGGCCAGAGTCTTTACACATTCAGGTACAACCTGCGAGGGGGCTGTAAGTAAATCAATCTCCTGCTTCCAATCTGTAGCTATGTCACGGTGTCATCTCAGAAGAGTAATCTGGCAATGCTTGCTTCTCTGGTAATGCCAAAGATGATGATTGTTGTCCTGTAAATCCTCTCTCTCCTCAAATATTTATTGTGCAAAAATCGGGGCAAAGCAAGAATCACGTTTACTGACAGTGAAGGCAGGAACAGGTTTGATGTGTGAGAATAATGCCTTGTTTAGAGCACCTGGCTGTGATTGGTTGGTGTTGAAAATATGCTTCAGCTGGAGATGGGTGGAAAGAATCAATCCTTCCATTAACAGGTGTTTTGCAAGCTCTATCATTCCTATTATTTAAATAAAGCATTTGCTTTCAAGGTAAAACAAAAAATCCCACCGCAAGTATGAAATATATAATAATGTGTTATGTAATAGAATTATTAAAAGCTTTGTACAGAATTTGTTTAACTTAATAATTTTTTAGATGAAAGTCACATTACTTATTAATAAAAATAATAACAAACTATAGCATGTTTAAGTGTATACATTAGAAAATTATTTGATTATTTTTCAATTTAAGTCAAAATAATTAGAGGAACATTTAAAAAAATGTATTTAATTTAACATTCGGCATATGAGAACCCTTCAAAGCGTTATGTCTGATAATCCAGGAGCGACTGAAAAAAGTAGCCATCGCACAAGTAAAAAGCATACTTGAGTCAGTTTTGAGCATACGAAGGGTGACCCTATGGTCACGTGTGCCCATGGATTTGCAAATTGGTTTTATCCATTTGGATATGGTGATAGAGTAAGCTGGGCAGCCAAACAAAACATGGGACACACTCTCCATCGGAACTCTGCAACAAGGACAGGCTTCGTTTTGATGTTTGTGCGGGTGCCATATAGATATTGTTGCATGAACTGGGAGTGTGCCTAACCTGAATTGGGTGTATGCCAGCCTATTGCGTGGGACCTGGAAAATATCCAGGTAAGGATCTAAGACTCTGGACTGCTTGTGACTGAAAATCATATCTGTCAATCTCCCCAAATTCGGTATGCTCAGCTCATTAGAATTAACCCAGTTCCAATAACTATACTTGAGCTCTAACTTGTTGGGTGGGACTTGAGTGACCCAGCTGTATCAGCGTCTTCCTAACATCAGATATCCACTTGACCCTGTGCCCCACATCTAGATTAATCACCTCAGTCAGGGCAGGGGCATAATTTACACGTGCCCCAAAAAGCAGCCGTCTACCCATGTCAAACATTAAGGAGTTAGTGTGGTCTTACGAGGGAGCATCACCTGATCCCTCAAGAACTTGTGCTCGGATCTGCAGATATCATCAATGTTACCGGAGCCCCATTGCTCTGCCCCGTACAGTGCGGAGTTAACTGCTTTGGCTTCATAAATTGCGAGAGCTGGAGCAACCGGCCTGCTGTACGAGGACCGGTGTTCTTTACTTAATGCCCCAACTACACGTGTGTGGTTCATGAGCATCTTGGCTAAGTGGGGCTTCAAATCCATTTTGTCAGAATGCTGGAGGCCCAATAATCAAACATGCTAAGTATGGGCGAATTTTGCGAATCAGCGGCCGCGAATTCACGCAAAATCGCAAAAAAATCAGCGAATTTGCAGATTTTCCCGCGAAATCGTGGATTTTTTTGCAATTTGCACCATACTTAACTGGAGTACTTTCTACTGGCTAATCAGTAAGTGCTACCTTGTTGGGTAAATGTATCATGCTTTTCCTACAATACAGCTGCGTAAATGCCCAGAAGAGTTGACCCCGTGATTCTGTAACTTTGCCACCGCGCCCATAGGCGCCGAGGTCCCTCGAGTGAGCTGTCCATCACAGTAGGGGAAAGGGCGGGAAGAGGTTGCGTGGCCTAGTATGTGTGGGGCCAGGCTTCTGTGCGGGTTCACATGCCTCTTGTTTATGAAGGGTCAGAGACCGATAAGAGCAGCAGATGAGGGGAAAGCAGTAAGTGCTACCTCGTTGGGTAAATGCATCGTGCTTTTCCTGCACTACAGCTCTGTAAATGCCCAGAAGAGTTGTGTTCAGTGACCACGTGTGTCTGTAACTTTGCCACCGCGCCCATAGGCGCCGAGGTCCCTCGAGTGAGCTGTCCATCACAGTGGGGGAAAGGGATGGAAGAGTTTGCATAGCCTAGTGCGTGTGGGGCCGGGCTTCTGTGCAAGTTCACATGCCTCTTGTTGATAAAGGTCAGAGACCGATCAGCGCAGCAGATGAGGAGAAAGCAGCCTCCTGTTGACTGGAAGTACAGGGGGATTGCGCTCGAGAAACTTGTGGATGCCTAGACCCCCATCACGGATTACAGCTAATTTTAGACTGTAGATCTGGGGAGAAAGCACACCTGCCTAGCATCGACCGTGCTCACTAGATTCTTGGGCTGATTATAATGCGTTAATGAATTTGAGCTTCAACTCGGGCACCTGCTTTTTTATATCTGTAAGTGCTTCCTGCTGAGGTTTAATTGTTGGGACAGGCGCCTCGTTGCCTAATTGTAACTATTCTCTGACCCTGCTTCGAGGGTCAGAGCAGGGTCAGAGAATAGTTGCAAGTAGGCAACAAGGCGCCTCAGGAAGCACGGACAGGGTTACAGCAGGTGCCCAAGTTGAAGTTAATTTCTTTGTAACCATTTTGTAAATGGTTACAAAGAAATTAGCTTCAACTTGGCACCTGCTGTAACCCTGTAAGTGCTTCCTGAGCAAAATTTGTCCCGCTCGCGGATTTGCGGATTTTGCAGCGATTTCGCGTGAGCGGAATGAATTTTCCTCCCATACCCTCTCTCCAAAAAGTGTAATTTAAAATAAAATTATTTTTAAAAGACTTAGTACTCTTGGGGTCCTTTTGGGGTGTACTAACCATAGAAGTGCAGTGTGTGAATAGAAATGGGTTTACACTTTTTTGGGTGTACGACTGTCCTTCCCAAACTAGCCCTCTCTAAACTTCTCCTTACTCCAATATGCTTGTAGTAAGTAAGTAGTAGCATTTTAGTCCCACATTTGCACAAGTCAGTTTGAATCAGTCCCTTTTGGTTCAATGATTAAACTCAGCTTTCACCCAATTCAAGTTTTTGGACAACCTTGTGTTTCCACTGAGGTTTAGAAATAGGGGCCAATCTGCCAGTCAGACCCGGCTATGAGTCTTAGCCCCGATACTCAATACACTAGAGGTCAGTTTGGACACAAATTTGTCAGACTCATCTTGAATACACAGAGAAAAAAAAGTGGCCGAAACCTATCCAGGGATCAAACAAGAACATTTGTTGCCCAAGAGGGCCGAATAGTTTGCTTCCTGCAATTATAGCACCAATAATCCACAGATCCCTGGGTTCTTTAGACAGGAGCATGATTTCATTACAATTCTATGGTGAGCCAATTTAGAAATTATTTCTGTTCTGTCCTGCTCTTTACTGTAAATATGTCAACAATTTCTGCTACTCCTCAATTCAAAAGAAGCCAATACCTTGTAGGTACCCATTAGAAGCAAACATTTACCACTGAGCAGTGCTTAATTTGAGCTGGTGGTTGCACTCATTTGAAGCCCAGTGTAAAAAAAAAGTTAAGCAGCAAAAAGAAAGCCGGAAAAACAGTGGCAAAGTGAAAAAATCAGGTACATAAAGGAACCCGGAGAAGTATGATAGAGAGGCAGGGTCAGCTTGGTCCATGAAAGAGCCTTGGAGGCAAATTCAAAAAACCGACATTTGTCTACACTTCATGCGAGTCTCTTAGAAGAATGTGAGCCTCAGCACTAATTCTTCTATGAATTGGGCACAAGATGACAGCCCCAACCTGTGTTTTCAATTAGCACTTGCTGTGCTCACCTCATGCGATACCACCCTGGATGTCAACTCTTAAAAAGGCTCCAATCTAGGCCTGGCCACACATGGCCAGATGTGCTGTTGCACATCAAGTGGATGCCACATCTCAGCAAACTACTGAAAGCACCTTACAGAAGATTTAATGTGGATGCTGGTGCAACAATGAGGTAATATTGACTTTATAGCAATAATCAAATCAGCAATAGCACTATTTCACTGATATGAAAGGACCCTTAAAGGTAAGGATAAGTTCATTACCAAGTTCAGCCAAGTTGGCACTGCACCTGCCCCAAGCCTCCTCAGAGAACAAACTAATAGCCCCAGGTGAGAGACCGTCCTTGTGGAAAGTAGAAGAGAATGTTACCTCTCAGTGAGGGAGTTTTGGTAACACCTCTCAAATAACAGTGCTAGCTGTTTATGGAAACAGGGGGCTCAGCTGGCTGTGTACTTCATTGCAATTAAGTGCCCTTAAACTTGTCATTAGTTTGCCTTCATAAGATGCTGCATTTCTACCTGAGAGTTGTGTCTAGGCTCACTCTGCGGCTTCTGTGCACCTGCACAGCCTGAGGTGACATTGGACATATCTTGGAAGTAAGGCTAAAAGTCAGAGACAGGACTCAGTGGGAGTACAGTCTCCTTTGACTCTCTCATACACTACTGCCTAGCTCACCTCCTACATCCTCCTGAGTGAGGCTTCTGATGGACTTTCAGTTCTTACAAACCCCATCAAATGGAGCTCCAAAGGTACGTGGTCATCACATTCATCCTTTGCACTTTGAAGTCACTGGTGAGATCTGCCTGCACTCTGCAGTCCTGGGGGCAGGAAACCCTCTCCACACCTGGGCAGCTTCTCCTGGGGGGCATCATTGATGTTTACACTGGAGTGACACAGAGTGAGATCAGCTACAGGGAGAGACCGGAGCAAGACACCTGTCATAGGTAAGGATGGTGATGTGTCTGTCTTGGTTTCTTGATATTAGGGCTGAGGACTGCTTTAAAAAGATTGCAACTGTCTATATCCACAGAAAAATTGCTCTTTTTTAACATTTCCAGGAAATGGGAGAAATGATGCTGTGATTTTCCTATCGAGCTAGATAAGGAATTGCGATTCTCCTATTACCATGACCAGAGAATCTGGATTTCATTAAAGACACGGAGGCTAACATTATGCATTAATCCTTTAATGCAGCTCGCTCTCACACAGCCGCTTACGTCACAAAGAAAGAACAAGAACTAGGTGACATCACAGTGTCCATAAAGGCCAGGTGCCAAGGGAGATCAGCCTCTTATAAATGCCTCGAGAGACAGGAGAAGTTGAAACGGAGGAACGAAGCTTGAACTTGAAAGAGGAACTGGAGACCATCTTGAATTCCAAGTAGATTCATCAGTTAGAATTGTCTGAAATGGAAAGACGAGGTAAATCAAGGAGAAGGAAGGAAAGTGACTTCATGAGAAGCATGAGCAAAACATCACAATAAGAGAGCATTGCAAGACTTAAATGACTGTAAACCAGATTAAATAACATTCCCAATTGCCCTCAGGGAGGGACGGGAGGGATAATGTTAGCCTCCGTGTCTTTAATGAAATCCAGATTCTCTGGTCATGGTAATAGGAGAATCGCAATTTCATTACAAGACAGGAGGCTACATTATGCATGTTGGTAGCCTTGAATAACTGCATCAGAAACGTGTTCAATTGGCTTGCAGTAGTGATGTGCGAAGGTATAGGCGTTAGACCAATCAGCGGATTTAAGGATAGCATCCAACTTACCACCAGACCAGAAGGATTTGCTGGCCATAGCGCTCCTAAGAGAGTGAGCCTGGAACTTAGACAGGTCGATACCAGCAAGGTTCATAGCAATTTTAACCCACCTAGCGATAGAGCAGGATGAGATGGGTTTAAAGGGGCTAACGTAAGAGACTAAAAGTTGATTTGCACCAGGAGAACGAAGGTCGGACATTCTGGAATCGTATTCCTTCATGCAATCAACGACACATAGTTTTGGGTGAGAATCAAAACGAGGGTAGAAGATAAAGTCGGACATGGTTTTAGTCCTTCTAGATATTTCGAATTTAACACCAAACATGTCGTAACATCTATTAGAGATGTCGAGAGCCTTTACATCGGAAACTCTGCGACAAGAGACTAGGCATAAGAGGGAGGCAAGCTTAATGGAGAGACATTTCCTGTTAAGGAGAGAATTATTAGGCCATGAGCAAAAAAGATCAAGCAGTAATTTAACATCCCAAACTGATTGGTATCTAGGGCGAGGGGGTCTCTTGAGACGAATGCTTTTAAGGACTCTGCAGATAATAACGTTTTTACCTACCGTTTTACCATTGACAAGGGCATGGCCGGCTGAAATTGCGGATCTAAAGCAATTGATTGATCTATAGGAGAGGCCGTTATCATAGATTTCAACGAGGAAATTAACAACAGAGACTATAGGAGCCTCCACGGGATCCAGGTTCCTTTCCAGGCACCAACTAGACCATTTCTTCCAGATGTTATTGTATCTGTAATGGGTCCCTGGTGCCCATGACTCTCCGAGGAGAGTGAGAGCAGACGACGAAAGTCCAGACAGTTGGTGAGATTGCCTGACACTTTCCAGGCAAGAAGGTTCAAACTCCCCGAGGCGACCAGGTGATGGTCTTCTCCGTCTGCGTTTAGGAGGAGGCCCCGAGTCGCGGGAATCAGGAGGGGAACGTCGCAAGAAAGTTCCAGAGCAGTGGGGAACCAGGCTTGAGACGGCCAAAAGGGGGTTATCAGAACAAGGGAGCATTGTTCTTGTCTCACCTTCTGAAGAACCCTCTGAATCATCGCAAAAGGGGGAAAGGCGTAAGGGCAAAGGGGAGCCCAAGGCTGGAGGAAGGCGTTCACAGCTAGAGCACCCGGGTCTGGCATCCAGCTGAAATACTGGGGGAGTTGGAAGGTCAACCTGCTTGCGAAGAGGTCCACGTCGAAGGGACCCCAGAGAGTGTTCAGGGAATCGAAGATTGCCACATCGAGTTTCCAGTCGCTGAAATCTAGGAGGAACCTCGAGTTCCAATCCGCTGAAATATTGGATTTCCCCGGGAGGTATTCTGCTCTCAGAGAAATTTTGTGTTCTAGGCAGAACATCCATAATTTCTTGGCCAGATCCGATAGGTCTGCGGACCTCGTGCCACCGAGACGGTTGATGTAAGAGACCGCAGACACGTTGTCCATTTTCAGAAGGACAGACCTGCCCTGAAGTGAGTGTCTGAAACTCATCAAGGCATAAAGTCCAGCGGTCAGTTCTAAAAAATTTATGTGGTGGGAGGACTCGGAAGGGGTCCAAACTCCGCCGGTGTCCTGGTCGAGGAGGCGAGCGCCCCAGCCATGGAGACTGGCATCTGATTCCAAGACGAAGTCTGGGGTGGAGCCAAAGATAGCCCTTCCATTCCATGCATCCAAATTGTCCAGCCACCAGGCGAGTTCCAATCTCGCTGGCTGATCCAGAGAGACCTTGTCCCCATACCAGAGACCGGACCGGAGGGCTTGGGCTTTCACCCTCTGGAGGGCACGGTAGTTTAGAGGGCCCGGGAAGATAGCTTGGATCGAAGAGGAAAGGAGACCCAAGAGTCTGGCTAACTCTCGTAGGGAAAGAGATTGGTGTTTCAGGACAAACCTGATTTCTTTTCTGATTTTCGCGATCTTCTTCTTCGGGAGTGAGAGAAGACAGCTTGAGGTGTTCACGGTGAAGCCTAGAAACTCCAGGCATTTTGAGGGAGTCAGGATCGACTTCTCTCTGTTTATAATGAAGCCGAGCTCCTCTATCAACTCCATGGAGACCCTGAGGTCTTCTAGGATTTGTTCCTGGGTTTGAGACATGATAAGGATGTCGTCCAGGTAGATAATTAGGCGAACCCCTCTTGCTCTGAGGATTGAGACGATGGCTCTCATGACCTTGGTGAAGCACCAAGGGGCGGAAGAGAGGCCGAAGGGGAGGGCTCGAAATTGGTAGAGGTGTCCGTCCCAAATAAATTGGAGGAAGGATTGGTGTTCCTTGGCCATAGGGATAGTGAAGTAGGCGTCCTTCAGGTCTAGCTTGACTAGCCAATCTCCTTGGAGAAGAAGGTCCCTGAGGAGATGGATGCCCTCCATCTTGAAGTGGCGATAGACCAGGTATTTGTTCACTTCCCGTAGGTTTATGACAGGCCTCCAGCCTTTGTCCTTTTTCTCTACCAAGAAGAGGGTACTTACAAAATTCTTTTGTGACCAGGGAACCTCGATGATGGCTCCCTTTTTTAGCATAGAGGAGACCTCCTCCTTGGCGATAGCTAGGTGCTCCGGGGGGAGGTCCAGGGGTCTTGGAGTCGTGGATTGGTAAGGAATGTCCACGAAGTCTATCGTGAACCCACGGACGGTTTGTAGGACCCACGGGTCTTGAGTATAACTTTCCCAGACATGATAAAACAATTTGAGCCTTCCCCCGACCCTTGGAGGGGAGGGGGGGAGGAGGGCACTTACTTGAGGTGTTGGTATTAGGTGCTCCACGGGAGGGGAAGCCTCTGCCTCGGGAACCACGAGCTCCTCGTTGGGGGTAGAACTGCTTGTTCGAGGGGTAGTATCCTCTTCCTGCACCACCTCTTCCTCTGCCGGAGTTATAGGGCCGGAAGTTGGCACAGCCGAAAGAACGGCCCCTTCTTCCGGCCTGGTCAAAAACATTAGATGGGAATACTTTTTTCAGGTTGCTCTGGGCCCTGTCAAGCGCCGTAAAGGTCGCGACGTATCTGCCAATTGACTTAATCATGTCTTGCCCAAAGAGTAGGCCGTGAGGTTCGGAAGAAGGTTCTTTATCGGCCATGTCCCCGAGTTTGGGGTTAATTCTGTTTAGGACGGTTTTCCTCCTTTCCATGTTGAGGCTCGAATTGGCGTTCCCTAGGAGAACGATGGCTCTCTGGCTCCAACCCCTGATGAGCGCAGTGTCGAGGGGGGTATCTGAGATATAGGACTCCTCAGCAAGGTTAAGGATTTTGGTGAGAGGGCCTAGGATGTCTAGTAGACGGTCCTGGCAGGATTTAAAGGCTCTTTCGAGCCCCTTTCTAGGGTCCTTACCCAGTTTAAAGAGAAACTTGATGAGGTCTGGGTCAAGGTTGGGGGTCTGGCAGACCTTGTCTCCAATCCATGGTCTCGGGCATTCGGCGCGCATGATGTTCCTTTCATCAATTTCCAAGGAGTTTCGCAACCATTTGGTTATAAACTTGCCGACATGTTCCTGGGGGGACCACTTAGAGCTATTGGGGCGTGAGATGTTGACCGGAGAAAACATTTCTCCCCCTAGGGGGTCAAGGATGGAGTCCTTGGAGGAGGGAGGGGGATCTAGATCTGGGAAGGAGTTGGGGTCCGAGTCGGAGAGATAATCGCTAGGATCGAAAATGAACTCGTCGTAGGGTTCCTCGAAGGTTTCCTCCAGGTCAGAGTAGGTATCAGAGAGAGCACTAGCACCGTGACCAGTCGTGCCGCTTAGGACACCTTCCAGAGTTGTACCGCCAGGGGTACCCAGCCTAGTTGTGCCGCGAGGGGCACCAATGCCTCTTGGAGCGCTAAGGCTTCCCGAATCCAGAGAGGTGCTTGGACCTCCAAAGTTCCCCGCACGACTATCTATAGTGTGCTTGGTTTTCCTAGGTGCTTTGAGCCTTGTAGGGTCATCAGGGTGTTGCCCAAGGTCGCTGAGGGTCCTTTTACGGGACATTACCTCGCTAAAGGTATCGAGCATGCATGCTCTCATTTCCTTTTTCAGAAAGCTTTTGAAAGCGTCGCTTTTGTGAGAGGGAGAGGAAGCAGTAGCGTCCTCACTCTCCATATCCGACATTTGTAGGGACAGAAGGCTTAATCTGCCTCTTATCTTGCTCTCTTTCACCTTTTTTTTTTTTTTTTTTTATGTATGAATGCCACGTTTTCCTATTTTTATTTAGTAAGGTTGTGCCTGCGCCAGAGAATGCCTTAGTTTGCCTGGTTTGCCGTATCTGGTTTTTTTGAGGTAGATTGGCCGAAGCAGTGTGTTTGCCGGTTTCCCCGAAAGCCTCGCAGCAACTGACGTGCTCGAGGCAGTGCTGGAGGAGAGGAATGACCCTTAGGAGGCAGGGGGCGTTGCGCCGCCGCTGCCGAGGGTCATTCCTCTAATGCGGGACGCGTGAGGCGGCGCAAGATACCGGGATGGTATCGGAGCACAGCGCGAGCGGCAACGGGCGGTGAGGGGAAGCGGGCAATGGAGGTAATCCATTCTAGGATTTAGGGCATGCCTAAGAGCCGATTTTGATTGAGGAGTAGCGAGGAAGCCGAGGGTGGTCGGCGAGTAGGCGCGTAGCCGTTTTTGGTTGTACAGGGGTTACTTAGGGAAGAGACACGGGCGGGGAAGACAACCAAAGATTGGAAGTCTTGGGGGGTTACAGTAGGGTAGCGCAGACGCTGTGAGTGGGAACACACGAGTTCCTAGGGGGTCAACACGAGCATAGCATATATCTAGGCAAAATGTAAACAGTATGATACATATGTAAGGGCAAACTGTTCAATAAGCGGTAAAGGTCTATAAACATCAGCAACTACTTCAGTAGCAATAACAATATCAAGAGTTAACACATTGGAAAAGCAAAGAGTAGTAAAGTCAACTTATCTGTTGGAGAGCCGCATTTAAAAGAGGCTGATCTCCCTTGGCACCTGGCCTTTATGGACACTGTGATGTCACCTAGTTCTTGTTCTTTCTTTGTGACGTAAGCGGCTGTGTGAGAGCGAGCTGCATTAAAGGATTAATGCATAATGTAGCCTCCTGTCTTGTAATGAAATTCAGTTGTCTCTCGACAGTACTGATTTTTATTCTCCCTCTCAACAGGTCAAATAGCAATTGCACCAGTTAATGTGATAACTTAGGCATGACCTGTTTAGATGACCAATCATTGTCCAGTTTATTAAAGCAGTCAAGTATTCTTCATTTTGTGATAAATGTTTTGACTGTATTATTGCTGTGTATAAGACATCTACTTGTTCAGGGTAGACAATTAAGGCACTTATTAATTGTTGCTTTCAAATTGTAACTTGCTATTATTCATTCAGTTTCATGCTTAGGATTTTTGGTGTATATTAATACAAATTGCTAGTGAAAAGTTTAAAAAAAAGATACTTGATTTTCTGTGTTTCAAGGGTGGTTGGAAATCACAGAGCTTTAATCTGTGGAATTGTGCGGAGATATCTAAAAACTCTGTACGATTCCACAGATTTTGCCCACCCTATCCCGATACTTAACTAAGCACGTCTTTTACACTAGCAGGTGCCTCCAATAGGGGTCGCTGAAGCTTTATTTATAAGCAGCTGCCACAGAAGGAAACCCCTTTTAACCCCTTTGCTGCGGTGGTAATTCTGTTGCGGTCCTGGGGGGAGGGGGAAGCACAGCGCCACCATGTTCGTGACGGAACCACGCCATTATGAGCCACGGGCGCGATGTGCTCATGACAGCGTGGTTCCCTCATGAATCCGCCCACTCACTAATTTGCCCGCAAAGGCAGGGAATCAGTGCCGAGTGTGCAGAGTGGCCGCAGCATGAGGGAACCTTGCCTTCATGAGCACACGGCGCCCGTGGCTCATGACGGCGTGGTTCTGTCATCAGCAGAGAAGGGGTTAAAATGATAAGCAATTTAGGGTCAAACCGCTTGCAAGTTTCATAAGCAAAATGGAGTGCAATGTATGTTATGTTAAAGAAGCTTAGTACCGCGCACATACACCAATTGGTTTCTTGGCGCTCATAGACCAGTGGAAGGACACAGGGAAGTGAGTGCAGCTAGCCATGAGCAAGACGGAACAAATGTGTTTTCAAGAGTTTCCGGAAAGTAGGATAGTCAGGAGTGAGGCGAATAGAGAGAGGAAAAGAGTTCCAGGTGGACGGGGCAAGAAAAGAAAAACAGGCACCACCGTGCTTCTTACGATTGAACCTAGGGGTGATCAGAAGATTGTGAGCAGAGGATCTGAGGTGTCGAGAGGGAACATAGGAGTGCAAACAGAGAGAAATAAAGACAGGAGCAGAGGCGAAGAGAGATTTGAAAATAGTGCATCCCATTTTAAAAATACAACGTTGCGCAACTGGGAGCCAGTGTAAAGTTTTTAGCACCGGGGTGACTTGTTGGTGTTTGGGTTGCTGAAAAATTAATCTGGCTGCCTGGTTTTGTACCAGTTGGAGTCGGGAGAGATGGCATGCAGGAATCCCCACGTATAGACAGTTGGCATAGTCTAATCGTGACGTGACCAGGGCCAGAATAACAAGGGTGAGAGCCTCTGTTGATAGGAACCTTCGGATCTTCCCGATTCTGCGGAGATGATAAAAGCAGGCCGAGGTAACAGCGTTGATGTGCGGCCGCATCGAAAGGTCACTAGAGATGGTAACACCTAGGCTCTTCACAGAGTTGATTGGACAGGGAGGGGGACCAAGGGCAGAGGGCCAGAAGTTGGAAGTCCAGGGATGTTGGAGCCCGCCAAACAGAACCAGCTCTGTCTTGCTAGGATTGAGCTTCAGCTGGCTGAAGTTCATCCACTCATAGATGGTAAGCATTGTAGTTTGAAAATTGGAGCAGGAAAGAGGGGAGGGGTCGATGGGGAAAATGAGCTGCAGATCATCTGCATAGTTGAAAGTAGTGACAGAAAAGTGACGAAGAGAGACAGAAGGGGCTGCATGTAAAGATTAAACAAAAGAGGGGACAAAGCAGAACCCTGGGGAACACCACAAGAAAGTGAAATTAGGGGAGCAAAGAAGGAGGACAGGTGAACCGATTGGGAGCGAAGTTGGAGAAAGGATACAACCCATGACAGGGCCAGGCCCGAGATGCCAGCATTTCTGACACGGTCGACCAAAATATCATGGTCGACCGTGTCAAATGCGGCCGAGAGATCTAATAGCACTAGGGCCTGGGCCAAGTTCTTATCAGCCCCCCGTCTCAGCGTATCCATGACCGCCACCACCACTGCCTCTGTGGAATGGGCTGGTCTAAAGCCTGCCTGTCGATCATCGAGGAAGTGAGTTTCCTCGATAAAAGTGCTCAGGCAGCGGGTAACGTAGGTCTCCAGGACCTTCCCCAAATAAGGGAGGAGGGAGATGGGTCGGTAGTTACCCAGGATCGCAGGGTCAGAACCAGGTTTTTTTAAAATGGGTACCACCACAGCGCTTTTGGAAGCATTAGGGACAAAGCCTGTAGAGAGTGAGCGATTTAGAAGGTCAAGAGGAGGGCCAGAACAGGCCATAAAAGCATCTCTTAGGATTGAGGGAGGGCAACAGTCATTAGGAGAGCCAGAGCCGACAGCCTGGAGTAATGAGAAAAAGGTATCCAAGGAGATAGGTGGAAATTCATGCAGGGAGTGAGGATTCGGAGAGGGAAGGACACTGTCCTGAGACATAGTGGTAGGGGGAATGTTATTTTTAATTATGGAGATTTTGTCGATAAAGAAAGAATTAAGGGAGTCACACAAAACTTGTGAGGGTAGAGGCTGAAGTGTAACTCGATCAGGTACGGAAAGTTCAGCTACAATGGAAAAAATTTCTCTTGTTTTGGATGCAGAATTGATAACTTTCTGGGAGAAATGGGAGGATTTGGCCAAAATAATCGATTTTTTATAGGATTTTAATAGATCGGTATAGGTGGACTTTAATAAAGGATCATAGTTGCGCCTCCAACGGCGCTCAGCCTGTCTGAGAAGGATTTTGTCAGCCTTTAGTTGGTCAGTAAACCAACGCTGAGCGTCGTGAGGGCGTGTGGCTTTAATAATTTTAATGGGGGCAACCACATCACTGGCTTGGGACAGCCATTGATCAAGTGTGGCTGCCTGTGAGTTCAAGTCAAGGTGGTCAGGGGGGAGTGTGGAAGCAAGAATCGAATGAAGGAGGAAAATGTCAGCGTGCTTCCAGTTACGTGCCGTGAAATTGGGAATTAAAGGGGAACGGGTGGGGACTGAAAGGTGTAGGGAGAAAGAGAAAATAAAATGATCGGACCAGGTGCAGGGATAGACCAAAGGGGGGGAAATATCGAAGTTGGTGGTCCATACCTGGTCCAAGGTATGGCCCTTATTGTGTGTAGCAACAGAGAAATGTTGTGAGAAATTTAAACCAAGTAGCAGACCGGAGAATTCGAGTGAAAGAGAGGATTCATGGGGGTCTAGTGACCAATATTTAAAATCGCCAATGATCAAGACCCTGGCGGAATTAATGGCCATCTGCGAAATCAAATTGCTAAACAGGGATGGGAAGAAGGGCATGTTGACAGGGGGGCGGTAAACTAAAACACAGATGAAAGAAAATTTGGGAGATGTGAATTTCAACGTGAGGATATCAGAGTTTGTTATAGGTGTGGTTGTAAGGGAAGTGAATTGTAGGTTGAAACGGATGATGGCAGCAACTCCACCACCAGGTCTGCCAGAAGTCCTATTAGAGTGAAGAATATAATAACCCGAAGGTATAGCGGCCAAGATGTCAGGATAGGAGTCAGCATGGAGCCAGGTTTCGGCGAGGAGCAAGATGTCAATATTGCCACCTTCCAAAAGTTGAAATACATCAAGTTGATGTTTAGGGAGGGAACGGGTATTAAGATAGACTAATGAGATAGAACGATTACCAAAAGAGCTTGGCTTAATCAGCGTGGGGGCGGCAGAGTTAGAGGAAAAGGTGGAAGGGGGAGGGGCCAGGGGAGTAGTGGAAGGAGGGGAAGAGAATATGTCGTATTTCTGAGCAATAGCCATTATGTGAGGAGCAAGAGGGGCACAGGGGGACAGAGAACGAAGATCATGTGAGGAATAGGTGATGCGTCGAGCAGCATGCATGGCCCCGGGCCTCGGTCGGCCGCGGACGGGCGCAGACGGGCTTGACTTATGCACGACTTCGGCGCGAAGTCAGCGCTCCCGCTGCGCTCGTCCGCTGCGCTTCCTCCAGGTCGCCATTTATGCTGGTCGACGTGAACCGCTAGACCGCTCACCTGCACGGTGGAGAGGCAGGGCGGAAGTGGTGCAGAACCGGAAGTGGCGCTCGTGCAGGGACCCTCCGCAACAAACGGCACACTGCCGGGGCGGACCGGGGTCAAGAGCAGGTAAGTAAAGTAAGCGTGACAATCAGAAATAGTGCGGGCGCTGTGAACATAACACACAAAATAACAGTAAAGTATTTAAGAAATGCGCAAGCAGCTCGTAGTCAGCTAGGTTACACACAGAATAACAATAAGGTCTTTAAAAATGAGCAAGCAGCTCGTAGTCAGCTGTGATAAGGTTAAAAAGTCGTCGGCAGCGCTGGTGCACGCCCGTGACCTTCAAGCCAATGTATTAAATGATGCTTAGAATACAAAGAGAATTAGAGCAGCAGAGAGAATTTGATGAAAGAAAAACCTAATAAATTAATTAACTTTGAGTAGTGTTGTTTCTGTGCTGAGATCTGGAAGAACGTTGAACTGATTGAACTGCAGAAGTCTATGTTGTTCTACATAGTTAAATGCAAAAACAACAATTGATGGACAGAATGCAGAACAATGTCATACATTCACCCCAGTACAGAGATCTGGGCCTAAATCCATCGTTTTTTTGCACTCCACACCACCCCAGGTCAGACATGGCCATATGGAAATCAGCCTTGACCCTGTGCCTCATGGGAACAGTCCAGCCCGAACTGCCAAGCCATGTCTTTCCTGGACCGGAATCAAGCATCCAAGGACCGGTTTCTGGCTATCAGCCGTCTTCAGCCTGGATAGCTTGACTCCAGTGGTGTGGAGAGCATGGGACTCAAGTCTGAGCATACCCGTCCCACTCGGGGTGAAAATTGCAAAAATAACAATTGATGGACACCTGTTGTTTTTGCTTTTGTCACCCCGAGTGGGTCGAGGAGCGTCAGGAGAGGGCAAGATCTACAATTGTCAAGATTTCCTTAGAATCACTCAATTAGTCATTCAATAAGAGGTTTGTAAAGCAGATAAAGCAGAACTACTCACCCTTGAGGGTCTCAAGGCGCTAAGGGGAGGGGGAGACTCATTTGATTGCTGGGGCTATCTCAAGAGCCAGGTCTTCAGCTCCTTCCTGAACTTGGGCTGTGTGGGGGGTTGCAGGAGGTGGAGGGGGAGGTCGTTCCAGGCCTTGGATGCAAGGTAGGAGAAGGACTGTCCTCCTCTCCTGGTCTTGTGTATGCATGGGATGGTGGCCAGAGAGAGGTCAGCTGATTAGAGGTGCCTCTTGGGTGCAATCAGAGAGAGGTGGTTGTTTATGTATGCTGGTCCAATGTTGCAGAGTGAGTGAGAAGCTTGAAGGTTATTCTTCTTTTCTATGTAGAGCTAGTAGAGTTTGTGGAGGTGTTGGGTGATGTGGTGGTGGCGGAGGATGTCTAGGACCAGTATGGCAAAAACAACAAGTGATGGACTGAATGTGGATCAATGTCACACACTCCCCCAGTCAAAAGATCTGGGCCCAAATCCATCGTTTTTTTGCACTCCACACCACCCTGGGTTAGACAATGGCGATATGCAAATCAGCTCTGACCCTGTTGCCCCATGGGAACAGTCCAGTCTGAACTACAAAATCCATGTTCTTCCCAGAACGGAATCAAGCATCCGAGGACCGGACCGGTTTCGAGGTAACACCTCTCTTCAGCCCGGCTAGCTTGACTCCAAGTGGTGTGGAGTGCCTGGGACCCACGTCTGGGCATCCCCAGCGCACTTAGGGCGGCAATTGCAAAAACAACAAGTGATGGACTGAATGTGGATCAATGTCACACACTCCCCCAGTCAAAAGATCTGGGCCCAAATCCATCGTTTTTTTGCACTCCACACCACCCTGGGTTAGACAATGGCGATATGCAAATCAGCTCTGACCCTGTTGCCCCATGGGAACAGTCCAGTCCGAACTACAAAAGCCATGTCCTTCCCAGAACGGAATCAAGCATCCGAGGACCGGACCGGTTTCGAGGTAACACCTCTCTTCAGCCCGGCTAGCTTGACTCCAAGTGGTGTGGAGTGCCTGGGACCCACGTCTGGGCATCCCCAGCGCACTTAGGGCGGCAATTGCAAAAACAACAAGTGATGGACTGAATGTGGATCAATGTCACACACTCCCCCAGTCAAAAGATCTGGGCCCAAATCCATCGTTTTTTTGCACTCCACACCACCCTGGGTTAGACAATGGCGATATGCAAATCAGCTCTGACCCTGTTGCCCCATGGGAACAGTCCAGTCCGAACTACAAAAGCCATGTCCTTCCCAGAACGGAATCAAGCATCCGAGGACCGGACCGGTTTCGAGGTAACACCTCTCTTCAGCCCGGCTAGCTTGACTCCAAGTGGTGTGGAGTGCCTGGGACCCACGTCTGGTCATCCCCAGCGCACTTAGGGCGGCAATTGCAAAAACAACAAGTGATGGACTGAATGTGGATCAATGTCACACACTCCCCCAGTCAAAAGATCTGGGCCCAAATCCATCGTTTAGCCGGGCTGAAGAGAGGTGTTACCTCGAAACAGGTCCGGTCCTCGGATGCTTGATTCCGTTCTGGGAAGGACATGGCTTTTGTAGTTCGGACTGGACTGAAACATTCAGTCCATCACTTGTTGTTTTTGCTAGGACCAGTATGGCTGCTGCGTTCTGGACAGCCAGAAGCTCGAAAAATTGTTTCTTGTTGATTCCGGCATAGATAGCATTGCTATAGTCCAGTCTGCCACCAATCAAGGGCCTTTCCACAGATGTCAGCATTGGGTAGTCTGGTGTCTAGTGTATGGGGGGGGGAGATGTGTTGAAGGCAGCTGAGATGTCTAGGAGGATCAGGGCTACCGTTTTACCCTGGTTGAGGAGGGAGGTTAGTTCAGAATATTGCTATTCTTGTTAACATTGAGTGTAAATACTTTGGGCCTAATTCACAAAGGTAACTTACACTTTCAACTAATTTTGAGCATGTTTTCAACTTTTTCGCTATTCACTAAATCCAAGTGTATATTTTCTCTAAAAGTTTGACTCTCATTCCCACCAAATTAAAGGGTCTACGCTCGATACAATTTTGAGTAATTTATGCTTTTAAGTACAGTTACTACTTTTTGGATATTCACACTTTTCTGGTGTATATTTATTTCAAAGGTGTAACTTGCACTCAGATTTTGTGAATCACCCACAATTCGTAAACTTACTCAAAAGTGTAAACCCAATTTGTAGAACTGGAGATATGAATTGTAGAAGTTTGAGTTAATAATAGCATGTGAGAAATACTGGGGTCAGGTTCATCCTTCTGACTTAGAAAGTTTTCTAGAGAAAAAGTGGTTGTTAACGAGTCATCAGTGGGGCAAGCTGGATGCGAAGCAGGGCTCAGCGAGAGCAGAATTTTGTAGAGCTGGGTTCTATATGGTCATTTTTAAAGAACTTACAGACAGCTGTACAAGGTATTTTTCCAGTTGCCAATGTCCTGATTTGTTAAATAAGGCTGTTTGGACCAGAAAAATGCTCTTTCAAATAAAAAAGTGCAAATGTCATTTGGTAACGTGTTACATATTCGCAATTTGAATTTGCATTTCAGTATTTGAAACTATTAAATCTGTATGATATATATTACTATTTTGCCACAAAATTCGTCTTGAAAAACAGTAATACTTTACCACCATTTTATAACTGATTCATAAAATCTTGGTGTAAATTTACCCCAAAGAATAGCAAAAAATTAGAAACTTACTCAAAGGTATAAACCCAATAAGTAGAACTGGAGATATGAATTTCAAAAGTTTGAATTAAAAATAGTGGCAAAAAGCACAAAGTGCAACAGCTGTGGTAGGGTCATGCTAAAAGAAGTCAAAATCAAAAGTTAAGGCTGAGAATGGCGCATGTGTAAGGGTCAGGTTCTTTCTGGGGGAAAGAGTACCTTCTCACTAAAAACTTTTATGCAGAAAAAGTGGTTGTCCATGAGTTATTAACTGGACAAACTGCAAGCTGGATCCAAAGCGGGCCTCAGCAACAGCAGGTTTCTAAAGAGCGGGGTCTGGTATGGTCATCCAAAAAGGATTTAGGCACAACTGTACAAAGTATTTTTCTAGTCGCCAATGGCCTGATTTGCTGAATTGGGCTGTTTTGACCAGAAAAATGCCTTTTAAAATAAACAAAGTGCAAAATGTGATTTGGTAACTTGTTACAGAATCGCAATTTGCATTTGCGATTAAGTATTTGTAAATATTGAATCTGTACAAACTCCAAATGGAAAACAGTAATACTTTACCACCATTTTAAAATTGGTGGCAATGAATGAACATTGTGCTTGCATAGCGCACTGTCACTCACAATTGAGCATCCTGGAGCTGTGCAGGGAACCAGCAGGTTTTCCTGTGTGAGAACGTAAAAGTATGAATTGGAAGATAATACATGAGTTAGATGAGGGAGAGACATAATGCATTGGGGCAAGAAAGAGCCAGGTTTTAAGTATTTTTGTTTTACTTTTCTTTGGTGTCGATAAACAGGAGAGAGATGAGGAGTTGATTCTAAGCACTGAGGACCAGCACTATGAAGGATTTGCGTACTTAGGATGAGGGTCATCGATGGTTAGCATCGGCGGATCTCAATGTTCTTTGTGTCTTGTAGTGGCAGAACCGGGAGATAATACATTGGGTCCCGAGGTTTTAACTGCTGTGAAGACTAGTAGTAGAATCTTGCTTTGTGGATGGGTAAACAATGTAGTTTCTTCAGTGCTGCTGAAGCAGAACATCATTTTGGGAGTTGCCGCGCCAGTTTTGCTGCAACATCTTGGACCATCTGGAATCCGGGGCATATATATTAGTTTGAAAAAGTTGAAAACATATTTTTTAAGATCAGGCAGTTATCCCAGGATAACAGGCTACATTTTAAAGAAAAACTGATTGCCTTATTATAAAGCAATAACAGACATGGTGATCTGCTGACTACATCAGGCCACCATCCCTGTGATGTTTATCATTCCTAATGGGTTGTAAACTGCGACCTACCTCATTAATATTCATGAGGCAGGTTGATTTGTGGACCACTAGGAATTGACATTTGAAAGATATAAGTTTTCCTACATCAGGAATTGCAATTAAACTATTGTGATCAGGAATTCACAGATATACATTTATATACATCTGCCCCTAGAATCTTTCCTGGAAGTCACATCCCCTTCACCGGGCAAACCGATAAATTGAGGCTGAGGGGTGCTTCAATGTTGAAGGCTGTAGCTTTGATGGCAAACCCAGTCTCTGTCAAGTCTCCATGCCAAAGTTTTCTAAATCCCTCTTCTTGCAGTTTGAGGACTGGAGAAGTGCATTCTAACATAAGATTGGGTCCAGGAGCAAGGGAGCACCACGTGGTATTAGGGCTCACACAAACAGAGGCCTTCAGCAGATTCTATGCAGTTGCAGGAAGAGAGCCCTCTGGAAGATTGTTATGTCCCTTTAGCTCAAACAGGAGGTCAGCCAACCAACCCTTGGAGTCACTGCTGGGGTCCAGGGTTCAAAAAGCAGGTCCGGTCTTACTTCATGTGTGCTTTACTATAAACCATTTTTCCCCTAAAACCAGCAAGGCTGACCCTTGCTGCCTCTTGTCGGAATTCCCTGTGTCCACCTAGAGGAGTGGCTATGAAAAGGCCAATCCCTACTCTGTGGTCTCTCTAAACCAGTGCTGGGGCAGAATCCATTGCTTTGGAGCAAACTGACTAGAGAGACAAAAGGGAGAGATACCTCGGTGCTGGCATCATCTGCCATTGACAGGGTAGGTATCCTATCCTTAGAAGCTCAATAGGCACTGGGGGCAGCCCCCGCCCATCCTGTTGAAGAGGTTAATTCCTGCCCATGCCCAGAGCCCTTTTTCCTTGTCTGCCAGATATTCACCTCTCACTATGGGGGAGCCATCAGTTGCCAGGCGAGATAGGGACGCTGTCAGAAATCCTTTTGGTTTTAAATTACTATTTAATGAGTCCTTGGATTTTTTTTCTAGCTACTCACAATTTGAATTTAGCACTTATTAAATATAATAGTGTAAACTAGTGTTAAATGAGTGTCATCTGACCCAGCCTTGCCACACTGAAGACTATGGAGGTTTTTCTCTTCCAGGACATGCAAAACCTTAAATATGAATGCCCTACCTTTTAAATGCCATGTCCACTGCCATATGGGCATTTAGGACTACACTTAGGGATCACCTACAAGTATTGAAAAGGTCTGGGCAGAGGCCTATTTTGCCAGGAGAAAACAACAGTTCAAGCCTAGAGACGTGCTTTACAGTACAACTTCAGTAAGTGTCACGATAAGTGGTCCTAGCCCGCTAGGGATTCAGGGTCATTTAAATGTTCCAATAAGGTGTGTGCTAATTTTATAATGTTTGGCAGGGTAAGCACAAGCCCTCTGCCACTGGTTAGAATGGGTAAAGTGCACACAGTCCTTCTGGCTAAAAAAGAGGTTCAAAAGATGAGGCAAAAATTGGGTGAATAACGGGCGAAAGATGGTAATTTCCAACACTATATTTTGGACCTTTTGTACATAGTCCCAAATTTTACACTGCAGGTCCCATTTGACTCAAAACAATCTTCTTGAAAAACAGGTCTTTCACTTGCAAAGAAGCTCAAGCCTTGTGGTTTAAAAAAGCAACATTTGAAAACGTGCCTGGTTCAATATTGTTGAACAATATCTCATCTACAGTCTTGGTATTTTAAAACTTGCCCACTGTGTGTGCTTAGTGTGCTTAAATGTACGTACCCTTGGTGATTTAACAGAATGTAAACTTATAGTAATTATTTATTTGGCGCTTGTTGTATTTAATATAAACGTTTAACATCCTGAACAAATAAAAAAACTCTGTCTCTCTGTACATGGTTAAGTGTTCTTGCTTTCTTTCACCATGGTCACCTCACCTATCTGTTAACTTTAAGCCTTTGCTAGCTTTCAGACCCGGTACTACAGAGACCTGCTGGGGTTCCTCTTTGCTGTCACTGAGATAAATGTGAACCCCTATCTGCTGCCAAACATCACCCTGGCTGTGAAGGTCTATGACTCCTGTTGGTCTGACAAGCGAGCTGTGGAAGGGGTTCTTTCCATCCTCACTGGAATGGAGACGCTGGTCCCAAACTTCCTATGCCAACCTCTGACCACTATAGTTGGCTTCATTGGTGCTGACACATCTCCAAATTCCATTGCAATGGCTTCAATCTTAAACTGCTACCGCATTCCTGAGGTACGGAGTTTAGAGAAATTGGTGTCAATTTTTTGGGTTTCTTTTCATTGATTTAGTGATCTTTTGCTGCATTCATTTGTTGTAAGTGTAGCATGATCATGATAAGATATATAGGAAGAAGAAACAATAAAGAATTCACAGTGGTATACATCTCCACTTACTAGGAAGGAGATTAATCTCACACTTTAAGGCCAAAGGAATGTTTTTCGGTGGTTGCTAAGATTGTGCTTAATGTTCTTTGTATCTTTGCTAGTTTTTCTGGGAGTCATTGCACCATCGCCGATATAGACTTATTGAACCCCGGGGGCAGTCACACAAATGAAGCTAGGCTTTCATCACAGTTATTCCTTTGGACCCCATTGGTGAGGAGCAGCAACAGCCACAATGTCAGATGACAGGAGGCGACTTCACAACCTGGTGCAGCATACTCCAATGATGACTACTGAAGGTCCTCACAATCAGTGTCACCCTGGACTTGGTTGACAGGGTCACTTTGCTCCTGAAATATACAAGTACAGTCATTGCCTTACTTAGGCACGCTCTCTATGTGCACATTGGTTATAGCAGAACCTTTGTCAGGATTTTGACTCAGTCTTATTCTTAGTCTGCAACAGAGATAGCAGTCAACAAGATTCTACCCTTGTTACACATGTCTTCTCCCACCTCTGTTCCTAGAATATTTGGACCCAGCTACTGTGGTAAAACCAGACCAATAAAAACATTTGATCATTTTAAACTTGGGGATGCCCTCCAATCCTGCAGGGGCTGTGCACCTTGTGACCACTATATTCCGTGATTAGGGCACACAAGCTTCCCTGCCGGACTGCTTGGGGCCGGTCAAAGAGGAATGTTTATTAGCCCCAGATTTGATCCCAAATCCTGATCCTGAAGAATGTAAACAATAACAGTAAACATTATAACATTCTGAAAAGAAACTGACAGAGGCACCATGACTACCTCAAAAGACTAACGGGGATACCTCACATGCACACTGGGATCATTATTTATGGGTAGGAGGGAACAAAATGAAAATCATGCAGACTTCCAGTTCCCACAGGTATTCATTACACAAAGCCAGGAAAGAACCTAAATGTTACACACAGGTGGTGTTCAATATACTGTGGCATGCACTCAGAAAGCCAAGCACAGTGTTCACATGCAAATACAAATGTACAATTTGCAAACACATTCAAGGTACACAACCTGATCCCTACTTACCAAAACAATTGCACCTTCTTCCATTATCCTTCCAGACTCCGCTGCAGGACTCATACTTTCATATATCCCAGGCATATACAGAACCAGAGTAAGAGGTTGGGTGTATTCTACTGCTGCTCCTAAAGAATGGATTATCCTCACACTCTGCATCAGAGCTTCCTCCTCTTTTGTTGAATTCCACAAGAAGTTGAAGACCTGGATTTTCAATTAACCAACCTACCATAGGCAGGGCTAGACACACACACTTGCCGAGCACCAGCATATCCTAGCAAGATGGAGTGCGCTTTACAAATACCTAGCATAGCATAGCATAACATAACATAACATGGGGCTTTTCCTGGTGCCTTTAATAGTTTAATAGATTGATTTCAATAGGGAGGTAAGGGCTGATAGAGAAAAAGTGGTCATGTAGAGAAAAGACTTGTCGGGCGAGCCCGGTATAAGCCAGATTCTAGAGGAGCGAAGAGGAAATACCCCTAACTTCCAGAGAACAGCACCGAGAATGCAGTAGGAAACACACTCACAGAAGACTGTTCTCTAAAAGTATGGGGAATAAACCAAGAAGTGTCCATCACTCTTCCCCCTATGTTGATGGTCGATCTGTTGGTAATGAGCTGCCAGGGGAGACAGGTACTGCAAACAAATAATATGTGTGGTAAACAAGAATGCTTAAATAAACAATACTCTCTTAAACATTAACGTATATTCAATTGACATGATCCATTTACACCAAGGTAGTCCCCAATGGTCTTTAGTAGGTGTTCCACAAAGAAGGAGTCAATGTGGAGAATGTCTTTGGTAGCGTAAACATTTCTAGAAGGGACTGGGCAGAAAAGGGTACTCTCATACAGCATTGATACCAGAGGGAAAATATGGTGGAGGAAATAAAAAGGAGTCAGGAGGAGGTGAAACGTCCAGCTCCAGGAGATCAATAGGAGCAGAACAAACCCACACTCAAGAATGAGAGGCTCCGTCCGGCTCCGGGGGCTGAAAGAGGGGAACAGTCTGACACTCAGAAGGGGGCTGATGTGTTCCGGCCAGCTCCAGAGGAAGGAACTATGGGAGAGGAACAGACACAGACTCAAGAAGGGGGCTTAGAGCGGAACAGCAACACACTCAAGGGGGAAACTGAGAAGCGCCGTCCGGCTCTCGACAGGGCTAACAGAGTGTAACAGCAGAATACTCGAGAAAGGAGCAGGGGGGCGCCGTCTGGCTCTAGGCGGTGTACTCAGAATGGAACAGCGACACGCTATGAGGGAGTGGAGGATAGTAGCTGCCACGGCAGCGATAAGAACGGTCCAAAACCAAACAGAAGAGAGCTAGTGGAATGCTCCGCGGCAAACAAGTCTTCCTCACGGGAAAAACCAGGAAGCCGGATAGGGGGCATGGTCACGTCAGTAAACAGTAAGCCAAGCAACGGCTTATGTTGGAGGCGGCCATTTACGCTGTTTAGGGACCGTCTCCAAAATACTCAATGTGAAGAGGGGCACAGTGCTGAACATACGGTAAAGTTTGCTCTGCTCTATCGACTATCCCTAACAAGAGTGTGAGGACAGAAGGAGAGAAAGAGAGAATGGAGGATGATGAGAGACTGCACAAGGAGATACAGGGAGTGTGGCTAGTTTGAACATCTTTATCTTTATCTTTACCTAGGCTGCTTTTGGTTCGCCAATCCAGCTCTCAAATGAGTGGCACTCACACTACACCCAAGACCATTGTTCTTGCAGTAATGTTATACTGAGACCTAGTAGGGTTGTCAGAACCCAAATCAGAGAGCCATGTGGTCTGTAGGGACTAAAGAGCCCAACTGTGGAGGTTGAGACTATTTACCCCTGATGTACTGGGGCTCGGCTTACTGTAGATTCTGAGCAACTAGGCCAGGTTTACCTTTTACAATTGACACTCAGTGGAAAGGATGGTCACGCCGTCCATGACACAGGGGGGAGCTGTGGATACAAATTAGTAAACACAGGCTCACAACAAAAAATGTGCGCAGCAGTAAATCAGTGTCCAGCTGAACACTCACTCTCATGAAACAAAGATAATTATTTTATTTCCACTGCAAACCACACAAAGGAAGAATACAACATTCACAAACAAGTACACAGTTCTCTCCTGAGGTTGGTGCTCTAACGTCTCTCTGGCAGTTCCCTGTCCCACTCAATCCTCATGTTAGCGATCATGATTATTCCTTGTTCACAATTGGTAGCAACCAGGGAATGCCCCACTATTGTCCAAATCTCAAGAGTATGACTGCAGCATATTGTCAATAGTGTTCCATTGCAATCGTACTTCAACCAGTATCAATGGTCTGACACGCTTGGAACAAATCTTACTTGCACCCACAGGTGGGA
Organism: Lissotriton helveticus; assembly: GCF_964261635.1. NCBI lineage: Eukaryota > Metazoa > Chordata > Amphibia > Caudata > Salamandridae > Lissotriton > Lissotriton helveticus. The sequence goes on from NC_136064.1 coordinate 142,926,898, forward strand.
AGCATTCTGAATTAAGGAGTGCACCCCAACAATTTCATACCAGTTCAGGTAATTCGGCCACAGGTGGGCTAAGTGACTGCGCTTGGCAGTGCAAGATCTCTTGCTGGTAATCCTTATCCTCCAGCTACTGGATGCTTCCTGTAGCTTCTCCTGCTGTTAAGTGTTTGTTCACTCCTTACAGGAGTTGGCCAGTACAATCCTTTCCTGGGCCTCTCGCTTGAGTGATCTGCTCCCACGGTGTGCCATTTTCCAATGTGGTAGAATAAGTCACAGTCCTTTGTGTTTAGTCGCTGACTCAGTGCTGCACATGAGCAACAACTTGATCGGTGTAGTAGCCAATTCCCCACAAGTCGCAACGGAAGTAAACTAAACATGGCTCCACACTGACCCACCAACGTTGCCTCCAATGCTCTACTCTTCCTCACAGGGCACACTGTTCTTGGCAAACAGTCAGGAGCTGGTGCTCTAGGCTCCAGGGCAGGAGGTCTTGGATTCCCTGAGTGATGTCCCATCACTGAGCAAGAAGACTAGCAGGCATTGTCCCCCAGTCCTAATCTCAGTTAAAAGTCTTGCAGAGCTTCCCCATCTCACACAGCCCACCTGGCTGCTTGGCAGATAACATTTGTGGGACCTTAAAATGAGCCTTCCCAAAAGTGATTTAGGGTCTGAGTCTTTGGAGTTGTGGTTCTGATTATTTTGAAGTGTCTATTTTTCTACTCCCTCTTGAGTAGCAGGCTGTCCCAGCAGGGATGTCTTTGTAGCAGATAACCCCACAACACAGGCCACAAGAATGACTAATATTCACACCTAGATATCAGCCACAGTGATATGTGCATCGAAGGGTCAGTCAAAGGCCCCCAGCCATACTTTTTATGAGTCTCTTATCAGACCCATCTCATTCCTGAGGCATGCCAAGGCACTTTCATTGTGTCCTCTCCCTGAATAAAAAAGTACCCTTTTGAGTTCGCAGTGGAGGCCTGCTACTTCATGCCTCATGTACATGTAGGCAGCATACATGCAGTTCACAGTACTGTATCCTCGATGTACTGTACCACTCACAGGCACATACATCCAGCACACGCACTTTATCTTCACCCATCGCGCAGTACTACATTCTTCAATAATTATACCACTCACAGGCACATGCACCTCAGCACATGCAAACACCATTCACCCACTAATTAGTACTGTATTATGCCGATATTGCACCCTGCCTAGATACACATATACCCAGTGCAGATACACCACTTCTGCACTGCACTACACTCTACACCAATCTAATGTAGGCCCAGAGTGAGTTAAGCCCACAGCAATTGAAGTTTTAAAAGCCAGTGAGGCTGTAGGCCTCACTCTAATGACACATGTTAAAAAGGACCTGTTCAATGCTACTGATCACTACGCGGTATGCTGCCGCCATTGTGCTTTTGCAGCTTAACTACTGATGCAGTTGGTAGCCTTCCACCACTAAGAGAAAAGCTCTTTGGTGCCCCCCAGTCAAAAAATACTGCAATTCATGAGTCAGGCTGAGAGAAGTAGGGTTGTTGGTTGACTGAGGTCTGAGTCCTGGTCAAGCATGAGACACAATCCCTTGCAGGGTGAACAAAGAAAAGTCACTAACTTAATTTGTGCTTAACTCTGGGCAGCTTGACACTAGCAATAGTAACATAGATCTCATTTTAATAGATTTGACACCAAAATTGTGGTGTTGGGTTCAAATCAGGCCTACATACTCTGCTAAACTCTCGAACACCTTAGTATAGAAGTTGGCACGGACACTGGAAAAGGCAAAAGACAAGTTTATTAAGACCCCATGGGGTGGTGATACATTCCTACAGCACCCTTCGGCAATGTAAGAAGTAGCACACCGAACATCGGTGCGCGACCTCTTTTATACAGTTTAATAGCAATAAAAAGATAGGCGGTTACAAGTTACACATTTTCGGTACATGTAAGGTCATTTTTGGAACACAGCCAGTATGTGGGAGGAGTTCAATAGCACTGGTCAGTTAGTGCTAACATTCCTAAAGAGTGACCAGTTGATGCATAGTGCGCATGTGCGCTTGACCAGTACTAAAAATAGCCTGTTGCCGAGCAGAATAGGTGACCATGGGTATCGAGGAAGGACGAAAGGGCACACTGACCACGAGGCAGTGTGTTCATAGAAAATGGAAGCCAGAAGGATTCAAAATGGCCCCCGTTCATTTTGGTCAAGTTAACGAAAAGACCGTGTAGCTGTGCTAAACGCTAACTCAGGAGCTGCCAAAACACGACAAAATGACAACAATCCAATCAGTAGCACCGTAGATATTGATTGTTTAAGTTTTAATTGAAAATACCATCAGAAAGGAAACAGCTCTGACAAGATTGTGACAATGTCCAGCTGAACAGAAGTACCTTAAACCTTGCACAACACTGAATGGAGTAAATTGGAGGCGAGGAATTGTTGTGCAGTCAAAGTAATGCATCGGTCCATAGATGCGGCTAGAATGCAGTGTGAGGTCCTGTTGCATCATGGATGAGGATCCCATTGACAGGGCTTTGGTGTCTGCTGGAGGATGCACTGTTCAGCAGAGAAGATATGTTGGTTCTGCTGGGAAGAACCCACCTACAAGCGTACAGGACTGGGGTGAGGGTAGACTGACAGAAAGCAGAATCCAGGAGCAGATGCAGGGTGATTGGAAACCGGTTAGGTCCCTGAGGCTTCAGATCAGGATGCCAGTCAACTAGCCTTTGAATGCATAATGGGGTATGGGTTCAAGTGATGCAAGACCAGTACTTCTCACCCTCGCATGGGGTAAAGCAGGCAGCAGTCCAGCAATTCAGCAAAGTTGTAGCATTTGAGCAACACAGCAGTCTTTCTATTGTATGCACAGGTTCAGAGGGTCTCAGGTTCAGATATAATACAGTGTGATGGCTTTAAAGTGAGGGAGACTTCAAAGGCAGGTTGTTAAAGGGCACAGAGGGCATCCCTTCCTACCCAGGCTCCAGACTCACCACAGGGAGGTATGCAGCCTTTTCTGTATGGACAGGTCACAGCCAATTCAGGTGTGAGGTTGCACCTACCTCCTCCCTCCCATCCCACCAAGATGGCCCATTAAGTCAAAGCAAAGCTCCCAGTGTGCGCAGCAGTCTAGGGGGAATACACAAAGCCCAGCTGCCACCAACCCAGACACTTGATCAGAGACAGGCTTCAGGCGCACAGGGCTAAAAGCCGTAAAATGAAACTTTTCTAATATTAAAAAGAACAATTGATGGACAGACAGAATGCAGAACAATGTCATACATTCACCCCAGTACAGAGATCTACGACTTAATCCATCTTTTGTTTGCTCGCCATGTCATTCCAGTTTGAACCCAGCTATATGCAAATCAGTTTTGACACAGTGCCTCATAGGAACAGTCCAGCCCAAACTGGCAGGCCAGATTCTCCCATAACTGGAAACAAGCATCCTAGGACTAGTTTGAGGTTTCACCCCTCATCAGCCAGGATAGCTTGACTCCAGTGGCATGGAGAGCACGTGACCCATGTCTCAGCATACTTGTCCCACTCGGTATGACTAATGCAAAAATAACAATTAATGGACAGAATGTAGAACAATGTCATACATTCATCCCAGTACAGAGATCTGGGCCTCAATCCATCGTTCTTTGGCTCGCCATTCCAGTTTGTACTCAGCCACATGCAAATCAGTCATGGCCGTGTCTCATAGGAACAGTCCATCCTGAACTGCCAGGCCAGGTCCTCCCTGGAAACAAGCTTCCTAGGACCGGTTTCTGGCTATCAGCCATCATCAGCCAGGGTAGCTTGACTCCAGTGGCATGGAGAGCACGGGACCTACGTCTGGTCATACCCGTCCCACTTGTGATGACAAATGCAAAAAGAACAATTTATGGACAAACACATTATGGATTTAACCCAGATCTCTTTACTAAGGTTGAATGTTTTAATTTGTTCTGCATTACGTTAAGTAATTGTGTGCCTTTTGCTTCCTCACCCTAAGTGCGCCGGGTATGTCCAGATGTGGGACCCTGGTTCACTTTGCCACTGGATTCAAGTTATCCTGGCTGATGAGGGTGAATTCACTAGCCCTTGCACAATATTCAAATTGAGATGTAAGATTACATGACTATTTTTACAGATACATAACTATTTTTCTAAACCTGCAGTTGTTGACACAAACATCTCTACTTTTGCACTGTAACTCCTTGATGTTCTATTTTATAATTTGCTCTTCTTTTTCCAGTTGCAGTAATTCTTAATTGAATTTACTACATTCCTCAAGAGTTGGCATCAAACAAAGAATATCATTCTGTTCCTTATCCACATTACTTGGAAACAGATTTTTGATGAGATGGGTTTTTAATGCTATCTTTCATTCTTTTGTGAGGATTCCCACTCTTATGTCCTTTAGCATGTCTCTGTATTGCATATCTGAAGCTAAGCCCAATATCCAATATCCCAATCGGATATAAGCTTAAACATCTAGATAGAGAAGGGAAGACTGGCGGTGGCCTAGCAATTATACACAAGGATGATTTAAAGGTCACTATATTCTCACAATATCAAAGTTTACAACTTGAAATTATTTTTTTTCAAATTGACCTTACTAGCCACATATTCTGGAAAGGAGCTCTGGTTTATCGCCCCCCAGGACCAAACCCAGATTTTCCCCTCCTTCTCCAAGAATTGCTAGCGCCCCAACTCAAATCCAATGGAGATTTTATTCTTCTAGGGGATTTTAACATCCATGTAGACCAACCAACACTACCTGCATCCTATTCCCTTATCACTGACATGTCAAACTTAGGTCTAGAGATAAAAAACACTGGACCCACGCACAGTGGTGGCCACACGCTAGACCTTGTCCTCTCCAACTGTTCGAAGCTCACCTGCCTTCCAGCAAGAGAGATTTTATGGACAGACCACTTTCTTCTAGAAATCTTACTCTCAATTCCCAAAAGACCTAGTAATAAAGGACCCTCCCTTCCGACTTGGCGCCGCCAATGACATAAAATCTCCTTAAGTAACCTACAGGAAATTTGGGTACAACCCACCATACTAGCAGAAGACACAGTAGATACAGCACTGGCAAAATTCTCTGGCTCAATTAAGCAAGCCATAGATACCCTGGCCCCTCTAAAACTATACAAAGAGTATCCCTCCTCTAAACAAGAAAGTTGGTATAAAACAGAAATGTAGGCAAGCCGAGAAAAAATGGAGAAAACATAAGACCGAGGAGACTAGAGCGGTCTTCCGTCACGTTCAATCCAATTATTATAAAAACATCAGACAGGCTAGAAAAAATCGTCTTCTGCAACAGCTAGAAGAAGCTGTTAACTGTCCCAAGGAGCTTTTTAAAATCCTTCAAAACTTTATCAAACCCGCCGCATGTGAGAGCTCTGAGGAGTTCTCACAGACCTTATGCGACGAGATATCATCTTTCTTTGAGAGTAAAATAAATATTATATATGAAAAAATAGTGGCTGCCAATAACAGCACGAGCGGCATCAATAAGATCACACCTCTAACCCCGCCTAAAGATAATGCACACCCAATATCATTCTTCCCCCTTATTGAAAGTACAAATCTCCCTCATCTCATTACTCACATTAAATCAGGATCTCCAAATGACCTCCTCCCTGCCAAGATGGTCCCTCCCCTGATCCCTCTCCTGGGCCCCTTTATACAAAATGTTATTAACATCTCTCTCACTAAAGGACAAGTCCCAGCAGATTGGAAAAGGGCGGTGGTAAACCCAATACGCAAGAAAGCTGCATCCCCATGGACCGACCTTTCCAACTTGCGTCCCATCTCACTCCTGCCATACATCAGCAAGATAGCTGAGAAGCATGTGAACACCTATCTGTCACAACATCTCGAAGCGACGGAGGGCCTGGACTATTCTCAATCTGGTTTCAGGCCGAACCACAGCACCGAATCAGCCCTCCAAACAGTGACCAATAACATCAGAATGGCACTGGATGGAGGCAGCTCTATGATTCTGGTGCTGTTGGATCTCTCCGCCGCTTTCGATACGGTGTCTCAAAGTGCTTCTTGAGCGACTAAAGGGCGTAGGACTGGAGGGTGTGGCACTGGCATGGATGGAAAGCTTTCTATCAGGCCGTTCTCAAGAGGTCAGGCTGGGCTCCCACAAATCCATCTACAGGGAGCTCAATAAGGGAGTGCCACAGGGTTCCTGCTTAAGACCTACACTTTTCAACGTGTATGTGGCTCCCCTGGCCAATTTAGCAAGATCATTTGGGTTTACACCGGTGTCGTACGCTGACGACACCCAACTCCTCTTTCCCTTTAAAGACCTGACACCTGCAATAAAAAGATCTTTTGCAGAGGGAATGAGAGCAATATCTGCATGGATGTCATCAAATTGTCTCCAATGCAATATAGGAAAAACGGAGGTCATGCTGTTTGGACAAGCAGCAACACACTGGACACCGGATTGGTGGCCCCTGGAATTAGGCCCTGTTCCCAGCCCCAAAAGCACGGTGAGAAACCTTGGAGTGTTATTAGATCAGACACTCACTTACAAGGACCACGTAAATCAGGTGGCTAGTACCTGTTTCCGAGCTATCGGAATGCTAAGAAGAGTGTTTCCCTATCTGCCAGACTGCCATAGGAAAACACTCGTGCAGGCATTAGTCATCAGCAGAGTGGATTACTGCAACGGCCTTCTTTTAGGAGCAAATGAAGGGCAGCTCAAAAAGTTGCAAGTGATCCAAAATACGGCAGCAAGGGTAGTCCTTAATGCTCCCCCCAGGACTCCCTCCCTCCCTCTGCTGATCAGGCTCCACTGGTTACCAGTGAGGATGCGAGTGCATTTTAAGACCCTATGCACTATCCACAAAAGTGTGATAGGCAAAGGCCCAAAATATCTGGCCAACATCTTCCTGCCCTATGCCCCTGGACGAACCCTTCGCTCTGGCAACCAGCAGCTTTTGCAGGTGCCTAGAATAAAAAAGTCCAGACAAGGAGGGCGAGCTTTGGCCCATCTTGGACCAAAGCTCTGGAACTCCCTACCTCTTGAGATGAGAATACTTACCAACCATCTGACCTTCCGTAAGGTCTTAAAAACGCACCTATTCCCCAGTAACTGATCCCTCTCTGTCAATATGTACCATTCATCTACCCATAATCATCTGAGGATATTCTCACTGGCAAAGCGCGGAGATACCCCTTCGGGGGTCTATTCAGGCGCTATAGAAGAATATAAAATAAAATAAAATAAAATAAGCACATATTTCTAATTACCTCTTTGTATTCAAAGATTTCCCATTTCCAAAACTTCCCCGTGAATTCATCGTTTCATTATGTAGTAGTGTCTTGAATACCATTTGTCCTTTTTACTGGAGTTAGATATAGCTGGTCTCCAAAGACTATTGAGTGTTTTCCTTCATAAACCTTGTCACAGTCAGTTTTAATACTTGCTCCATTCCTAAATGTATTAATGTGAGATACCATGATGACTTCATCAATAATTAGTAGCTTTCATTTCTTTAATGCTCTTGCCACTTCATTGCAAGCATAACCGGATCATTTGCGGTATTCTTATTTGTTATCGTGTTCAACACGCAACATTAACAATCGATGAAGGGTAAATCCTTCAACGTTATGAGCAGATAAGCCTGTTGGTGCAGCAACAAGCATGCCAAATTGAAATCTGTTGTCTTCTGTAGATAACATTTCCGTACTTTAATCAAAAAGCTTTTTCCAGTTCCAGCTTGACCACTTATGCACAATAGAACTGGCTTATATGTATTATTTATTTATTTATTTAAAACATTTATAAAGTGCAACTATCACCATATTGCAGGTATCCTGGCGCTGAGACAACTCTTAAGAAGGATGCACTGGGAGACAACAGTTGAATAATAGGCAGTTAACATTTTGGAAACAGCCAAGTTTTGACCCGTTTCCTAAAAGGGAGAAGTTCACTTATTTGACGGACATCCAAAGGCAGGCTGTTCCAGAGTTTTGATGCAGTAACCCTGAAAGATCTTCCTCCTGTCTTGACTTTTTAAAATCTTGGTACTTTAACAAGACAGGCTGTTGTAGATCGGAGGGCTCTGGTTGAAATGTACCATTCAAACATAGATTGCAAAGGAGCGGGCCCAACTCCGTGCAAAGCTTTAAAAACAAGACAGAGAGATTTAAAAGCAACTCGCTGTTTCATAGGGAGCCAGTGAAGTTCAGCCATTGCCGCAGTGGCCGAGGTTCTCCTAGGCCAGCCCAGGGCCAGTTTGGCAGCATCTGTTTGAACTCTTTGGAGTCTGTCTAACAGCGCAGACGGGGCCTCGAGCAACAGCGCATTGCAATAGTCAAGGCGACTAAGAATGGTGCACCTGACTATTAAGGCCCGAGCCTGCAAGGGGAGGAGTGGAAAGATCTTGCGGAGTGAGCGAATAAGGGCAGTGCAGGTGAGCACTGTTTTCGCAACCTGGGCTTCCATGGAGAGCTTATTATCTATCATGACACCCAGATTGCGAACGGCGGTGACCGGCTGTGGTTTTTCCAGACTTTCAGGCTAAAATCCATGTTTTATTTTAGGTTTCACTTAATCAGAAATGTCTTTCTGATCTATATTCAATTGATATATTAGTTGTTGCAACCTATGACACTGCTCGCATGCAGGTCGCCCCCAACGCTGCTGCACGGCTCTGCCTGCATTGTTTTTGCTTAATCTTGTATTTGTTCCCTGTGTCTCACTTGCTTTCTTGCCCAGACTTGTTTGTATTCCCCTGTGCCTGTATTTGCTTTCTTGCTCAGACTTGTTTTTATTCCTCTTTGCCTGTACTTGCTTTCTTGCTCAGACTTGTTTGTATTCCCTTGTGCCTGTACTTGCTTTCTTGCCTAAACTTGTTTTTATTCCCCTGTGCCTGTATTTGCTTTCTTGCTCAGACTTGTTTTTATTCCTCTTTGCCTGTACTTGCTTTCTTGCCCAGACTTGTTTTTATTCCTCTTTGCCTGTACTTGCTTTCTTGCTCAGACTTGTTTTTATTCCCTTGTGCCTGTACTTGCTTTCTTGCCTAAACTTGTTTTTATTCCCCTGTGCCTCTACTTGCTTTCATGCCCATACTTGTTTTTATTCCCCTGTGCCTAACTTGCTTTCTTGCCCAGACTTGTTTTTATTCCGCTGTGCCTGTACTTGTTTTCTTGCCTAAACTTGTTTTTCCTTCCTGTGCCCAGTTCTCTCACGGCACCCGCCCATTTTTCTCGCTGCTGCGTCCCTACAGCCCCGTCTACCTGCAATCCTATTCGCCGCCTGCTCCCGCCTCCCAGCTGCTCCTCCCTCCCACATCCCCTCATATGGAAACCACTACGCGGCTGTGCAGCGGCCGCGCTCAGCGGGCGTGCTGCTGGCGCACCTAAGGCAAGCCCGTCTGTGCCCGTCCGTGCCTGGACCACGCCCAGCTCCAGGACCCCTGGACACCACGAATGCCACAAAGCCATGACGCCCGGCACCGCTACGATGCCCGAACCCTCCATGCACTCAACATCGAACGATCACACACCTGCTTCCTGGCCGCCCCGAAGCGCACCCACGGAGATTTCACCTGCCGGAACTGCAGCTTCACAAGCATTCGCCCCACCATGCTGCCGACCAGGAAAGAACCCAACCACCTCAGAAACTTAAGTTTCTCTGTAAATGGCTGCCTCACTTTCTGACTTCAATGTTTCAATGTCTGTATTAGTGAGTATTGGGTTATTTAACTGTGAGTGTGCAAATGCTTCCATTAGTGCTGCATACATATGAGTTCTACAATCTCTGTGACTGAATGTTGAGGTACTTCTATTAATATCTCAGTGGGTGCATTAATGTCTGTCTGCTTAAGTACTAGGAGTAGGTATGTCAAATTTAATAATGATTGGAAATGTGGATGTATAATTCTGCACATGGGTCTCTAGGAGTTCATATAGCTCACAGAACATGTTTTACCTCTTAAACACATAGCTCACTGCACTATGCTCTAGCTACAGCCTATCCTACTGCCCAGGTATATGTGCTGAAAGAGCAGTTTACTCCTCGTGTAGGAGTGTTAAGTGGCAAGACAGCCCTAGCAATACAACTGCATGCTCAGGCTCAAGGGTACCAGGCCTACTTTCTGCCTGGTAGAATTCAAACTGGCAGATATTAGCGGGTATCTAAATGAGTGTCTCTGTTCCTACCTGTAACTATGATTGCATGTCTATGTAAATTTGTTAGTAAATAACTGCCTCTCTTTCTTGTATACTTGTCCAAATGTGTCTGCAAGGGGCTGCATGGATTACCTCATGGGTGTTTTATTTAATTGTACGTGTACAACTGCCTCCATTACCAGTAGATTCTTATCAGTTCTGCCTGTCTGTGTGAGTAAATATTTAGGTGTTTCCATTACTATCTCACTGGGGGGCATATTTTCAACAGCATGGTGAGGGTGGCGTTATCCTCCTTGGCTTAACGCAGAGCTCCTCCACTTCAGAAACGCGGGGCTGCACAATATTTACAATAATATGATTCAGCCCGGTAGTTCCCCCCCCGCGCTGGTGTTAACCTTAGCAGCCTAGCTCCAATGCAGGCTCCCTTGCACCATAGTCCACGTGTGTCTGTGTTGAGGGAAATATTGTTTATGTGCAGGAAGGTCCCCCTCCCTGCACATAAACAATATCTAAATAGTCTTTTGCAACGTGTGTGTGCTCCTTAATGCAGCACACATAGAAGTTGCAAAACAGCTTTTTTGGGACTGTTTATGTGCAGGAAGGGTCACATGGAACCATCAAAAACAAGGAGAAATAAAGCATTTCTTCTCATTTTGCCTGTTTAAGACCAGATTTTTGCTGGTCTTAATTTTGGTGCTGCCTCCTATGTATGCCACCCTTGTAAATAGGAGGCAGGGTCAAAATCAATGGAATGCCCACTGCAATACCCATTGCCCTCTCCTTTCATGCTAAGTACAGCATGAATGGGTGCCTTATTCACAAGGCATACTTAAGCCATGTGAAGAGATGTTGTGGTGGTGATAGGGGCTAGTAAATATGCCCTCAGGTGCTTTAGTGTTAGTCTGCTTTTCTCAGATTGGATTTTGGGATGCATATAGCATATAGCTCACTTAAAGTTTGCAGTGCATTTCATACATTGTAAGCACATGCCAACTTGCCTTAATAAGGCCTACCTGCAACCTATCTCACTGGACAGTGGTATGTGCTAAAAGACTATGTTATACCTTTGGTAGGACTTTCCCATGTAAAAATGGACCTAGCAAGAAAACGGCATGTTCATGCTCAAGTGTCCAAGGCCTTGGACGTGATGTAAGACTTCCTTCTCTAACCCAATGCATACTTTTTTAATATATCCCTGGGGAGGTGGTTTTCCCCGGTGCTGCAGGGGCCACATGGCCCCCCGCATTTATATGAGTTAGCCCCGGGACGGTGGCAGTCCATGGGGCTGTGGGGGGCTATGTGGCCCTCACATTTCATTTGTGTTTAGCTCCAGGTAGGCGGCAGCCCCAAGGGCTGTGGGTGGCCCACACAGCCCCCATCATTGTTTTTAATTGCCCCCTGGACCTGGCCCACCCAGGTGCCTACTTAAACTTGTGTTTCTTTTTTTTATAAATTTTCAGTGGCGTTCGTGGTTCCACCATGACTCCTGTTTAAATGTTTAAAAAAATATTTTTGGGGCCTTGGGGTGTGGACCCACCAAAGAGTACTGGGGGGGTTAGAGTGTTTCTAATCTGACCTCTTTTATTTTAATTTTTTTATGTCTTTTGCTTGTGACTCAGTTTAACTGAGTCACAGGGTCGCTGCCTACACTCCTTGTTTGAAGTATTGCCAGCCAATCAGATCTCAGGCATGAGATCGGGAGGGGTCGTGGATCCACCGTGGCCTCAGTTGCATATCTGAGAAATCTTTAAATTCCTCAGCAACTAATGAAAGGATTTACACCATTTAACAAAAAGAGTGCTTTCTGGAGCAAGAGCCACTGTTCTGACAAAGTTAAAGTAATTCCGTTCAGCAGTTTTGGCTGTAGCTGTGTCTAAAGTTTCCTATGGAAATTAACATGAAGAAAATGCATTTTGGGACCCTTTTTTCTTGGTCCCCACTTGACAGATCACTCCAAAACTTTCAAGACAGCAGCTGAAGTGATTTGCGTAAATTTGTGAAATCATGAATCTTCCTACAAAAGAAGACTACAAGAGTACAACGAGGTAAATATCCACCAAAACAAGGAACCTTTTTCTTAACTATATGAAGCGTTTTTTTGTTTGGTGGAAATGTCGTTATATTCCTCTACATCAAGAACTCCACACCAAAAGCAGCAAGAAATGCACTGGGGGCCACTTGTGAAGCTCTCCATCTTCCAGGCAAAAGGCAGGAAGTCCTTTGTATATTACGTAGGTGGGCATGGTCAAATGGGCAAAGCTTCCAAGTGATGTTCACATTTCCATACTTATAGCCACTTAAAGGGAGGACACTGGGCTCTGCTCATACAAAGACAGGACACAAAAACACTAATCATAGTTACATAGAGATTGAGCTCCCATATATCAAGAAGGCATTCCACTCTACAAAGCAAGAGGTGTTTTAAATATTGAATTGCCAAAAAAGCACACTTGGTTTGGTTTTTGCCACACCAGGAGTTTGTTTAGTTTGTCCTTTACAGAAGTGGAGATTCAGCATGGGTACCTGCTATTTTTATATTTGTAAGTGCCGCCTATTGAGCTATAATTTCTGAGATATGAGCATTAGGTGCGAAAACGGCATTGGAGACTTCATAACCCAAGACTTGGCCAGCCTTAATACAATTTCAGACCGAGGGACTCCAAACCCCCAGGGCCCTGCCTTGTCTCTCTGGGTACCCTGGTCTCACTCAGGCCACCCAATGTACTCTGGGTCCACAGGGGATACTCAAGGCCCCGATGGTCCTTGCCAGCTCTCCCCCTCCTGTGGGAGTCAGCATTGGTCATGCACATAAGGAACTGCTGGAAATACAGATCCCTGCATGTGAGTGCAATAGTTGTATATTTTTCCCTGCCCGCTTGCCTGCGTGCAGGCAGGAGAAAAAGAGATGAAAACTGTATTTCCAGCAAGTGGGAGATTTTGACAGCTCAAGCTTGCTGGAACCAGAGTGTTTGCTTTTGCTAGGTGGGAGCTGTCATAGTTCCCTCCCACCAAGAAAAACCAAACAGCTATGTCCTGGGGGTGCAGTGCGGCCCCCTCTCCGTGTTACATTTTATATTTAGATCTGGGCAGGTGGTGACCCAGGGGTCCATGCACTCCTGCATTAATGTAAACCAGAGACCAGGGGAGGTGGTGGTCCCATGGGCATTTATAAGCCCTGGAAGGAGGCCCCAAGTGTCTTCCTTCTTATTTATTAAATACACATGACCCGTGACCTAGTCAAGTCTGATGCAATATTAAAAGCAAGCTCTTGAGACTGAGCTTGCCTTTTTTTGTTTTTCACAGTGATATTTGTGAATATTGTGCAAAAATAATTGTGAATCCAAAAAATACATCTTGATTTCCCTCGCAGTGTTCCTTTGGTAAGACAGTAACAGGGTCAGAGGATGAGAATGAGGGTATTCCTACCCTGCCCCCTTTCCTTTTTGCTGTGTTTGTTTTTGGGACTCAGCTGGAGCCCAGAGCCTAGATTGCTGCCAAATCTTCCTGGTTAAAGTGTTGGCAGCTAATTAGAACTTTGCATATCTCTGCACAAGATTGCCGTTATTCAGAAAGGTTGAGCAATTGTAGTTGTACATATTTTGGATTTTACTTAATATCTAGCAAACTACTGAATGGATTTACATCGAATAACTGAAATTGTGATGTGCACATCTACCTTTCTGCCTAATTCATTGTAATTCTGTGAATATCTTTATGTATATATCTAAATGTATATATCTATCCACTTTGAAAGGGTCATTTTGCCTTTTAAAATATCCGGTAATATCATGTTGATGCTACCTATTGAGTGAATGTATCAACATTACATCATTATTACTCTGTATGGTTCTAAAACACAGAACGGCAATCCATGCAAATTCAAATATTCTCAATATCAATAATTCAACCAAATTATGTTATTCAATTTTGCCGTATGCTAATGAATTATCGGCATTACATTCTATTCATGTCTGATTGAATTGAAGTGAATTAAAAATGGATGCCAATTTGCACTTTGATATGGACAATTGTTTAGTCCTTCTTTTATGTTGTTAATTGTGTGCACTATATGTGAATGGTGGTAACAAACGTTTATTGACCCATGGGTAATGCTTCTCCAAAAAGCGTTAGTCATTTCTTGCTATATGGAATACATTTTTCCACGCTTAAGGAATTGGCTTTGGCATTGTTTTCTTGTAAAAAGAAATCAAGGAGTCAATATATACATATATATATATTACCTACTGGCGGTCGCCAGTGGAGAAGTGTGGCTCAAATGGTTAGAGCGGCAGACCCTGATGCAGAGGTCTGGCCCGGGACCAGGGTTCAATACCCTCCTTGGCGGGTCTTGCGCTCAATTTCCTTGGACCTGATAATTCTCGCCTCGGTGCCTATTCTAATCATGGGTCCCACTTTGCGACTCTGGGCAATAGCTTGCTTAATCTCCACAGCAGCCCCAAAAGTGCTGGGATGCCTGGTTTCACCCTGGGCGTGCCCAGGAGTGGACACTCACAGGGAAAACCAGGAAGGGTTCCTAAGCGGTATACAGACAGCGTCGGGACACTGCCTCAGGGAAGTAGCTGTGCACTCTATAAATACCGGTACATTTACATTTACAGTAGGTAGTTATAGTTAGGACCTAGTTTCCTTAGGAAATCCGCAACATTCTATTTGAAATAACTTTGGCGCCGGTTGACAAATCTTTGCAAAATTTTAAAAACTGGTGGGGCGCTCCGAGCTACTCTAATCCTAAAAGTCTCGGGGTGATTCGTGAAGCTGGGGCAGAGAAAAAAGGGGGTCCCAAAACGTGTTTTCCCCATACAATTTTCCATAGGAACCGTTCATCGCGGCTACAGCCCGAACAGCTGAACGGAATTACACTAAATTTAGCAGAAAAGTAGACCTTGGTTCAAACTCGTGCCTTTTGCTTAAATGGTGTAAATTCGTTCAGTAGTTCCTGAGAAAATCAAAATCAAAATCACATATATATATCTATGGCCGCCCTGGATCCGTGCACCCAAAGCGCACCCTGCCATGCAAGAGCTGTATTCTAATTGGGTGTCAACACTCCAAATCAGGAAGTGTTGGCAGCCATCTTTCACAAGAAACCTAATAAAAAAAGGCACAAAACGTGAAAAGGGGGCAGGGTAGTAACACTCTGACCCCCTAGGCCCGCAGGCCAAAAAAATGCTGTTTTTTTTTTAAATCGGCAAAATCCGCGCTGGATGGGCAGATTCTGCCGATCAAAAAAAAGCGAAGCGCGGGCTCCTGGGCTTCAATGTTAATTAGCCCCTGGGGGGGGAAATCCTGGGGGAAGGTTAAAAATAAAGTGTGGGGGGGCCATCCCCCCACACTGCCCTGGGAACCGCCACCATCTGGGGCAAAGTATGAATATTTGCGGGGGCACATGGACCCCCTGCAGCCCCGGGGAAGGCAACCCCCTGGGGCTTAATAGTTTAATGTGGGGGGCCTCTAAGGCCCTCATGTGCCCCGGGGACCACCACCTCCCCAGGGGCTCGACTTTATTAACATTGCTGAGGGGCACATAGCCTCACCTCGCAGCCCCGAGGACCACCACCCCTTGAGCTTTTTGTATTTATAAATAAATACCCTGTGTGGGGGGATCAAGCCCCCAACATGCCCCAAGGACTCCCACCTCCCTGGGGCACTAAAGATTCAAATTGAGGGGTCCGTGACGGAACACCCAGCCCCTCGGACCACCACCCCGGGAGTTTGTGAAATATGGGAGTGGGGCTAAATGGCAGCCCTCCTGGAGCCTTGATGTGGCCCTTAGTGACTGCCACCCCAAGGGCCTGCTCCTGCAGTGTCCTGGGGTGTCCAACCCCAGGACACTGTAGTTTGCTATGGCAGGGTAGAAGCCTCGCGGCTCCTGCCCTGTCATAGCAAACCGCTATGCTTTTATGAAGAGAGAGAAGGAAACCTGCTCTCTATTCCAAGTAGCAAAGCAAATTGCTTTTCCACAGGGGGAGCTGCATCTTGTAAATGTAAATGTAAATGTCATGGTACTTATAGAGCGCACTGTCACCAGACGGTCACCTTGCGGTGTCGCCTATTTGGCTTCCTGGTGCTGATACTCATACCGCTGTGGAACCCATCCTGGCTTTCCCTGTGAGGTGTCCACTCCTGGGCACCCCCAGGGTGAAGCCAGGCATCCTCAGCGCTGTTGGGGCCGGTGTGGAGGCTAAGCTAGCTTTTGCCCTGAGTTGCAGCGTGGGGCCCGTGATTAGAATAGGCACCGAGGCGAGAATTAACAGGTCTGAGCAAATTGAGCCCGAGACCACGCCGAGGCGGGAATCGAACCCTGGTCCCTGGCCAGAACTCTGCATCAGGGTCTGCCGCTCTAACCATTGAGCCACACTCCTTAGCAGCTCCCCATGTGGAAAAGCAATGCCAGCTCCTAGAGGCAGGGAGCCGGTGGGACCGTGGGGGGATTGGGGACCACCCCCACGGTCCCCAACGGAGAGGGACAACCCCGGGGGGATGGCATCCCCGGGGCAACAAGTGGCCCAGGAACACACTTGCCCTCTCCCCAAAATGTAAATAAAAAAAATTAAAAATTAAAAAAAGACCGGCCCAGGGCGATGGCGTCCCTGGGGCCATAAATGGCCTAAGGGGGGGCAAAGCAGCCCCCTCCTATATGTAAAATATTTTTAACAAAAGGGTCTATTCCCAGGGGGATGGGGTCCTGGGCCCAATTATGGCCTCGGGATTTAAATTAGGGGGCAGGCCCTGGGGGATGGGGTCTGCAGAGAGGTGTGCTGAGGCCATGCCCCTCTTTACACCTCTCTGCAATGCAGCACTGTGACGCTTACTGGAGGTAGCTGGCGGGCTATTTGCACTGCAGCGACCCTCAGTATTCAAGGGGAGTTAATCCCCCAACTTAAAACATGCCACGGGGTGCGTTTGCACAGTGGTGAAGGGAGGGGGCGTGCCTGAGTTCAAATGTGTGAAAACACATCCTGTGACGTGGTTTAAGTTAGGGAATTAATTCCTTGTCAATTCTGAGGGTACCTGGGGGTTTCAGATATGTCATAGTTAGGAATTAGCATTTAAAAAACCTTAGAAATAAACTGAAAAAAACATAGGTTTTAGGGGTGTTATAGTTAGCTGGACATTTCACTCGTACAAAACCATTCAAATTCCTCTGTTGTAGTTAGTTGCACTAACTATAACTCGTGCAGCCGCAATCCACTGGTGATGATGTCACATATTACATCAAGACATGGTCAGTGACATCACTGATGACATCACTGATGACATCTCAATGGACATCACTGATAACATCATTCACGTGACAATCTGATACACCTCTTCATACACTAGTATAACCTTTCATCACTCACTATAAAATTTAGAGTACCATGTTTAAATCATTGACACACCAATGCAAGTTTCTAAAAACCCACTCAGTAATTCCTACATCTACACACACATCTAAACACTTACCTATAGATTCACTCATACATGCTAAGAAAGATCAATAGAACATTATTAAATATACTTATACACCTATATCGACATTACACACCAGCACACATCCCATTCACTTATGCAGTCATCCTACTCACTTATGCAAAGAATTGACCATATTTACATTTATTCAGCTACACACTGTTTCAAATAGCACTTTATTCATTCATATAGATAGTTACTTAGTGTGTTATAAAATCACTATTACAAGTATACGGCTTTCCATACAGTCACTCAGACAATCACTGAGTCTTATGTATACTTTTTTATATACAACAACTGTCACAGACACTACCTTTTATATTTCTACTTTATTGGGCATGTATTATTGAGAAATATATTTACTCATCAACACACCCATAAATTGATTCACTCGCCCAAACAACTGTTTTCACATGCAGTCTTAACCTCGTAGTACTGGACAGTCACACGCCTCCCACCCAACTACACACATATTCATTCTCTCATTCAAATACTCACTTATCTAATTAAAAACTAATATAGAGTTTCACATTGCTAGTAACCAACGTATGCAGTAGTTTACACAACAAGATACAGAGTCATACAGATATTCACATAGTTAAATCACTATCCCATATATTTAGTGTGACACTTTAAATTAGTCACTTACACAGTCAATCAGAGTAGTAGTAAATCCTCCATCCAAACACTTCTACATCCACTTGGTGTTCAATGCAGATTCCTATATATATAATAATAATTATATGAATAACAAACCAAACCACATTCACTGGATGATGTCATCACACCTATTGTGCGATTAGTTTCGTTTTCACAAGTTATTTCTGCATCGCCAAACTGTGATGCAGGTTCCCTTTTCTAACATAGGATTCTTGCTTTGTCTCAACAAACAGATTCCGGAGGTGTAAGTTGTTTCATTATGGCATAGTAGATAGTTATCATTTGTGGCTATTTTTGTCAATATTTAAATATTTATATCTAGAAATAAGTGTTATTGCATGTTTTTCCCTTTTTCTCCATAACGTCAGCAGCTTGTTTTTCAGAAACAGATAGATTACAACAAACATTGCTCCTTTTCTGCATCCTTTCAGCTAATGTATTGTGACTTTCTATATTATAATATTGACACAGTACTTCGCTTCAGAGGTGTTGGTAACCCGTCGGTGCAAACCCTAAATAGTTACAATCAACTTCACCACCTTTCAGTTGTTAGAGTGTTTTTCCCTAGGGATTATATACTGTTAATATGTATATTATAATATTAACAGTTATGCTAATCTCAGTGGACTTCATGACCCGTCATCACAAAGAGTAAAGATATAAAAGCAACGTCACCAGTCTCTGATTTTTAGTCTATTCCCCCCTTTTGATCATATACTGTGAATATATATATTATAATTTTCACAGTCATGATCTCAGAGGAGTTTATGACCCGTCGTCACGAAGATCAAACTTTTTGACCTCCCGGAGAAAAGAAGCTCAGAAAATAATTACAGCTCAAAAGTATTTAGTTATGAATGTTCTGTTAAATAGATAACTTTATTTTCCTTTTCTTTTTACTGTAACAATGGTATCAATCGTTGTATTGTAATAGATTGTCCTATTGGTATTGAGGAGGAATAAGAGATTTTTCAGCGCGATCTATAATACAGCTTAGAAAATATTACAACGTACTTAATCAGATATTTGTTTCAGGGAGCATATTTTAAGAAATTGCAGAAGAAAAAATATAGCTTGCATACATACTTTATTACTTTAAATATTAGATAAACCCTACATGTCTGAATGTTATTTTCTAATTTCTATTCTTCTCATTTGCGGTTGGTATTCACCTTCTCCCTAAAGAATATATAGGACCAGTTCTGTATATTATATTAGTACCATCCTATATATTCTTAAGTGAGTATGTGATTTGTTAGCGAAACAGTGCACAACCTCTACGACAGAACGTTCCTGATTCTACAGAATACAAATTTGAAAAATAACAATGCATACATTTCTATGTAATATGAAGTTACTTGTATTTAACTGTTTTTTACTTGTTTTCCTCACCTCAGATAATGTAGTGTGGGAGTGTTTGTTGTAGCACTTGTATTCTACTTTCTCTAAAAGTAACTAATGCTCTCTTACATTATCAAGAATATGGGGCAACACTTTTATAAACTATAGCAGAAAAAAGGAGGGTTTGGCCACGCTTAACTGATATTTTATGAAACTGCACTTTTAATTGTAATCCCTTTCATATATACAGCGTCAGTTTCTGAAGAAAGTTTATTTGTATTTGCTAAATAAAAACTGTTTCAAACCTAGACTGACATTTTTGCTGCGCAACCACATCTTCCCATCAGAAAAGTAAACACCGCATTATAAGTAAATAGTACTTCTGAGAAGTATCTTACCCGCAAACTTGATTAAAAAAACACTGCAAGACACTGTAATTTTTCCCCTGGGATTTGTACACCACATGGCAATTATATAAATGGCCCTTAAAATATATTAAAAAAAATTTACCTTCATAATCCCTGTCCACCACCTTGTGACCACTGTACAGAGTTGATAGTGTCCCTTACCTCACCTCTACTACTTTCTTTTCCCATACTCCTTTGCAAGTGTGTCACAAAATCACTAACAACAGTGAACCGTTCCCACCCAATAAGGAGCAAACTTGTGCTCGCAACATTTTAGCCAATAAAATGTTCATGTTGTTCCGCAGAGGAGAAGGGAATGACTGCCAAAACTTCTACTTTTAATGCTTCATAGCCAATGAACATTAAGCTTTGTAAGGTCCCGCTTGGAACACGTTACCCAATGAAATGTCTCTAATACTCCGCGAAGAGGGAAGGAATCGCTGACAACACTACTTTCAACAGTTTACAGCCAATCAACATATAGATGCCTATTAGGATGGCGGACGGACTTGCGTCCATCCGCCACCCCTGAGGTGGAGGGACCGTCCGCCATCCTGGCGGTCACATCCCGTATCTTTAACCTTGCGGCGGGTGCAGCTTGAAGCAGCACCCACCGCAAGGTTAAAAATGCATGATTTGCATTTACATGCACAACACGGCAGGCACCGCGCGGTGCCTGACGCTTTGTGCATGTAAATGCAGGGGGGTACCATAGTAGCCCCCATGTGCACCCCCACCCCCCTTCACCCAGGGGGGCCCGCAAGGGGCCCCACAAGCACATTTCCACATGCTTTTCCACGGCAGAAAAGCCGCCGCGGAAAAGCATGTTCAGACACACATTCTAATTTAGCTGACGGTGTCTTGCAGACACCGCCAACATATAGTGCTCCACACCCTGTGGATCAGCGGCGGATGGACCTGTCGTCTGCCGCTGTTCCCACCTCCATCCCACCGCCATCCTAATCTGGCGGTGGGTGTTTCCTGTGACCCCGGCGGTGAATCCGCATCCTCCGGGCTGGCGGTGGCTTCCACCGGCCCGGAGTATGCGGATTCACCGCCATCATAATCGACCCCTAAGTTGGGAAAGTCCTCCTTGGAGCACGTCAGCAAATCAGATGTCCCACCTATTCTGCAGAGCAGAAGTGATTGGCTCTGCTTTCATAGTTCATACCCAACCAACATAAAGCTCAGAAAAGTCCTCCTTACAACATAGAAGCCAATTAGATGTCCTTGCTACTCTCCAGGGCAGAAGTCAATTGCAGAAAACACTTCTACTTTCAATAGTCTGCACCCAATGAACATTAAGCTTGTTGTTGGAACACGTTTGACAATTAAACCTTAAATGTGTTCCACACACACATACAGAACACACCGTCCTACATATTAATACATTTCTTGTAACAAAGTCACTCTATCCGTAACAAAAGTGAACACTGCCTAATAAATAAACATTATTCCACATTATATTAAAGAAAAGCCGCAATAAGCCACATTGTTGATTTCCCGATATAATTTCCACAGCCTACTGCACCCCCCTCCCAACATGAGTGAAGCTCCGGGACTGTGGGGTCCCCAGCAAACCCCCGCTATTATTTTTATTATATTTTCCACCGACTTCTTCTATAACTAACGGTTCCTATGGAAAACCTTTAAAACTCCAGCACAGTAACTGTTTTGATTAGCTACATAGTGTGGTGAACTTGTAACCTTTGTGCTCACTTAAGTGTTCCATGAACTGGTACTGTGGTAACTGGCAGTAAGCAGTTTGGGGTAGGGTTGAAAGGTACTGGCTGTATATTTACCCAGAATCCTCTACATCACAGAAAGGAAAGCAAAGTAAGACAGTACACTGTGTAGCAGATTTAAAAGCCCCTTGAGCCACTTTTGAGTCGTTTTTCCCATCTTAAAAATGATGCAACAGTAACTCAATGAACTTGTTAATCTGCCCATATGCACATTACAAGCAAAAGAAATACACAACTCATTCAATTCTTTATCAATCACAATTATAAAGTGTTGCTTCACGATTCACAATGCACTTCAACAAATACTTTGTACCTATTTAAAAAGGAGACAAGATTGTCGATATTACAAAACTTAGTGGCATATTTACAAAGACAGAGTTAAAATTGTTGCCATTTTAATGGCTGCAACCTACAACAAGAACGCCGAAAATGGACTTTAAAATCCTTCGTTATCTTACCGGAAGATTTTCTCAACATTTCTGTTTGCTATGCAACAGTGAAAGCCACCCCCCAGAGCTATAAAATAAATGGTTAGAGTGGGCTCCAAGGCCACCCCCCTGCAAAATTTGAAGTGGAAGGGCCTCAATGACCCCCCAAACCTGGGAACCACCACCCCGGGGCTTTGTGTATTGTGGGAGGGAGGCTGTGTGGCCCTTCGTCTGGAGCCCTCGAGGGCCCTGGGGACCGTCACGCCTCAAGGCCAGGTCCTGCAGTGTCCCTTGGGGCCTACCCCCGAAACACTGCTGTTTGCTATCAGAGGGCAGGAGTCTCATGGCTCCCGCCATTCCATAACAAACTTGGTTTGCATTTTGAAAGACAGAGCAGTGAAATCTGTTCTCACTTTTAAAATCCAAACCAGATTGCTTTTCCACATGCCTAGCTAGCAACAGATGTTCTATCCACAGACCAGAAAGAAAGTGGAAGAAAAACAGAAACCCAATATGACCCCGCACAACTGAAGTCCCTCCAAGCAGTCTTTAGCCAGCACATAACTTCAGTCAAAGCCAAGTACTATAACAACAGCACCAATGAAGCTATCAGTAGATGGAAAACATTATGTTAAGCAAACAAGAACTGCATGACACTCTGACTGATGCTCTTCTCCCATGCTCCACAGACAAGTTCAATGCCGTTAAACACCTCTTCAATGAAAAATGTGTAATATCTGACAGCATTTTGAGAACACCAAACTTGCTTCTCCTCTGACACCAACTACTCTGCATTGCATCCCACAATGGACAAAGTTCAAAACACTATCTCACTGACGTCCTCAGTGCCCTCAAAACCACTGCCTACGGTGTTGTTATCTTAACCTCATCCTTCATCAAAGTCCTCTCTAGAGAAAGCCTGTCACCTCTACGTACCATCAAATTGTCACCTCAAGGTCCTGAAAGATCCCAATCACTTGTAGAATTTCTGAAGGTTGTTTCTTTGCCACAGTCATATTTCATTTCTACTTGGGGCTCCAACATCTGGCTGCTCTTAACACACCTGCCTTCAAGCCACCATCTGCCTGGAGATAAAAAGAGCTAAAAATAAAGAAAGGAAAGCAACTTGCCATCTAGATATTTACACTGAGGACTTGTAATGACTTTGAAATACTCATCATGACTTCCACAATTAAGGAACGAGCTGAAGGTGCACCACTCTGTAGAATAGTTATCATGAAGTAGTGACAGCTGACTTTCGCTCTTAGCTACAAACTAACCTCCATCACACGCTGACTGTCTGTTTGCACACAATAAATACTACTTGCTTACAATGTTTGTGGAACACGCACTGTGGAGGAATAGATGAGGCAACAGTAATTTGTGTGTGAGAGAGGTACAGTTTATAAACACCTTATTTTCTCTGCAACAAATACAAGTAATCAACAAAGCAACTGTTTAACAAGTACAAAGTCATTAGACCGATGAACACGGAATGACGAGCCCGACATTCAGAGCTTCATTAGAAGACCATTGCAGAGTTAAATATTCAGGAAATATAAATAAAACCTGCAGAGAAAGAAAGTGAGGAAAACAAAAAAAAAGTGAGACAACCGGCTGGACAAAATGCAAACTGACTGGTCATGAGGAAAATTGACAAAGCCTGCAGAGGTTCCAAGAGCTCATGAGCAGAGGTTTTGTTAGAGTTTCATCCTGGTCTTTGTTGCACATCTTTGTAAGCATCAGCAACCATCTTCAAAGAGCTTTAACTGTTGGATAGTCTATGCATGGTGTCACCTTGGTGTGAGTGGTAATCCACCAACCAAGAACCAACCCGAAATTTGTAAAGCACAAACTAATCACATGTAAGAGTCTCTAGGCGCTGTGGGCCATGAGGGAGAGTAAGTGAGCTTTTGCTCAGATGCACCTGATGCTGAGCTTCCTCTGGCAATTGAACCGTGAGCCCCGCACTACGGAGTCAGCCGCCCTGCCGCTATGCCACATCTTTCCTGTGCTGTAGCTCATATGACATTTTACCCACAAATACCCATAAATGCCAACAGACCTTATTCATCGAGAAACTCCTAATTATTGAAGCCATAACTTACTTTAGTGTGGCTGTCTCGCACCTGAAATGACCTCTTTTTCTCTAGAAGTCAACAGGGAAAAAACATTAGCCTAATTTCTTTCAAAATATACAATTTCCCTGTTTTAAAATGGTGCCATGCCTGGATATCTCTCAATACATCGGCACCAGGACCTGCCATGTAAGCCCCCACTCTTGTCAGAGCACTTCTGAGATGTCAGTTGCAGCTGGGTGAGCGGCACCACTCCATCAACCGTATCATTCCACAATCAGCACCTCATCAACTGACTCCCACCAGGTGGTAATAGTGCCAACCAAGCAGCTCTTTACCAGTGAACATTACCACAGTAAGTGCCATATTCTGTCTGCAGCCAGCACTGTCTACCACTAATTTAAGGTTGCAGCAGTTAATGTATATTGGTAAAAGCAGGGTGATGGCAGAAAGAGGCCATGGATTGCCATGAATTTAAATGATGCGTAGAATGAGCAGACTACGAGGCATTGCAAATCCAGCACCTGTCTCCACAGCAATGCTTCTTCCTTTACCTTATGGTGTAGTAACTCTATAGAACTATTCACAAACTCCATGTTTAGTACATTTAGTAGGGTGACAGTAATTCTACTCATATACTACAAATTGCTTCATAAACCTCTGTGGAGGTTTGCAACTCTGCCTTTCCTATCTTTAATGCACAGTGATCTCTGGACACAAACGCATGCATGTTAGCAGTAAATGGGAAATTGATGGGTGTTGGACCTGGCCTCGTGGCGTGGTTCCCCCCGTTCCTCAGCACCCCGTTAGCATAGCCCTGCACTCAGAAACCCCTGGTCGTCCCGTTCCCTGTACGCCCAAACTCCCTACACGACCCCACCAACCGACGACCAGCCCCACATTCCACCGTCCTCCTTCCTGGCCCCAGGCACCCCGAACCTGCATCACCCCACAGGGCCCCGACAGCCATTTTCCCATCCTGAGGTCCATGACTCCCTGGGCCTTGCCTGACCCCGGCACCAGCAAAACTTAGGCTCCAGACGCGCCAGTCCCGGCTGGGGGGTAAAGGGCTCCCCGAGTGAGATAAGACAGGGAGTTGCGATTGCACCTCCGGCCTCCCCTGTGAGACTGGTTTCTCTCACACCTCTGGCCTTCCCATGTGGGCCGGTTTTGATCACACCTCTGGCCTCCCTGAGAGCTGGCTCCAGACCCTGCTGGGCGTCTGGGAATTCCCGGACGCATCTTCAAAGGGATCAAAGGGCCAACCACCGGACCTCTCCAACGACAGCCCCCGAGGCATGAGACCTCCACCTGCAAGGGTCCGGACATCAAAGGGCCACTGGACTATATCAAGGGCCGCCCAACAACTAGCGGGCAGTTGTATCCTGGACAAGAGAGCCCTGCTGATCTGATCGCGGCTTACCCTTGGGGAAAACTGAACCTTCGAACTCTTCGAGTCCTGCTGACGCTGTCGCGGCTCATCCTCGTAAGGACGGAAATGGAACCTCGGAGCCCTGCTGACGTCATCACGGCTCATCCTCGCAACGACGGAACTAGAACATCGGAGCCCTGCTGACCTCGTTGCTGCTCGATCTTGAACACTAAAGACCTTCGTGGAACATCCTGAGCCCTGCTGACGTGGTCGCGGCTCCTCAAGAAGTGACCTCCGGATACAGTCCTGCCGACCTCGTCGCAGCTCGAGGAGTACTCTGGTCCAGCTGGACCATCGACGCTACCAACACGACCTCAGTACGATCATCATCTTTACGTATCCCCCGGCTCGAGGATTGAGAGCGGTGCGCAGGGTACGCTTCATACTGGCCTAAAGAATGAGACTGTCCCGCTTCCCCCTTCCCGAATTCCTGAGACTTTACGATCCCTCAATCGCTTGTAAATAAGAGTGCTGATTCCTTTTTACTGTTGATAAAGAACTTGCTTATTGAAATTTACGGTGTGGTGTCCATTCGTAAGGGTGGTGTGAGCTCAGTGTTTACGATCCTAGAACTCGAAGTCCTCCCCGGTGAGGACCTCACGTTAAGACTCGGCATTATTTGTGGGAGAGGTAGATCTTACATAGCATGCGTAGGATGTTGAAGCATGATGAGGAGACGGCTTTGGCTTGTCTGGTCATGGAGAGGGAGGAGTTCAGGATGAAGCCCAGGTTGCGTGCGTGGTCTGTTGGTTTGGGTGCGTTGCCCAGGGCAGGGGGCCACCAGGAGTCGTCCCAGGCGGAGGGCGACGATCCCAGGATGAGGACTTCCGTCTTATCTGAGTTAAGTTTCAGGCGGCTGTTCATCATCCACTCAGCTACGTCTTTCATCCCTTCGTGTAGGATGGTTCTGGCGGTGGCGGGGTCGTTGGTGAGGGAGAGGATCAGCTGGGTGTCGTCGGCGTAGGAGATGATGTTGAGGTTGTGTTGGCGTGCGATGGCCGCGAGGGGGCTCATGTAGATGTTGAACAGCGTGGGGCTAAGTGATGATCCTTGTGGTACGCCGCAGATGACTTCGGTGGCTTCTGATCTGAATGGGGGAGGTGGACTCTCGGTGTCCTTCCGGTGAGGAAGGAGGTGATCCTTTCCAGTGCCTTTTCCTGGATTCCGATGTTGCTGAGGCGCTGTACTAGGGTGCGGTGGCAGACCGCGTCGAACGCCGCAAAGAGGTCCAGGAGGATGAGGGCCACTGTTTCTCCGTTGTCGAGCAGGGTTCGGATGTCGTCAGTGGCTGCGATGATGGCGGTCTCGGTACTGTGGTTGGCCCGGAAGCCGGACTGCGAGTGGTCGAGGGATCCATTAGTCTCGAGGAAAGCGGCCAGCTGTCTGTTGACGGTCTTCTCGATGACTTTGGCAGGAAACGGGAGGAGCGAGATGGGGCGGTAGTTTTTGGGTTGGTGGGGTCTGTTGATGGTTTCTTCAGCAGGGCGCTGAGTTCGATGTGCTTCCAGCTCTCAGGGAAGGTTGCGATGTCAAAGGAGTCGTTGATGATGTCCTGTAGATGGGGTGCAATGACGGAGGCGGCCTTGTTGAAGACTTGGTGAGGGCAGGGGTCGGTTGGTGATCCGGAGTGGATGGAGTTCATCGTGCGGATGGTGTCTTCGGTGTTGATCGGGGTCCAGGCGCGGAGGGTTGTGGTGGGGGAAGATGGAGTGGTTGTAGGGTGCGTCGGCTGTGTGCTGAAGCTGTTGTGTATGTCTGCGATCTTGCTGTGGAAGAACGAGGCGAGCGAGTTGCAGAGGTCTTGCAAGACCTCTTTGACGATGTTGAAGAGTTCCTTGCTGTTGTGGGCGTTGTTGTCCAGTCGTTCCTTGAATGCGTTTTTTTTGGTAGCGTGGATCAGTTGGTGGTGTTCTCGAGTGGCGAGCTTGAGGGTGGTCATGTTGTCTGGTGTCGGGTCTCTGCGCCAGGCTTTCTCGAGGGCTCGGTAGTTCTTCTTGGAGCTCTTGAGTTCGTCGGTAAACCAGGATGCATTCCACAACACCGGCCCTAAATATTTAACCAGACGCTTCCCTCACTATCATCCGACTCGCTCTCTCCGTTCCGCCCAAGACAATCTCATGACCTCTGCCAGGTTTAACTTGAAGTTAAAAGGTGGTAAAACTTTAAGCTACCTGGCCATCAAGGCTTGGAACAACATGCCTAGTCATCTGAGAATACAGACCTCAGAAAAGCCCTTCAGAAAACTTCTCAAAACCTGGATCTATAGCCTCCCCGACGACTGGACCAGAGCTGCCATCTAGCCTCCCCCTTACCCCTTGAGGCTGGGTATAAGGATCTTTAGCGCCATGATGCTCCCTCCGGAGCGAACGCCGCGCTCTACAAATACCCTCTCAAATATCAAATATCAAATATCAGATGCTTTCTTGGTGCCGGGTCTGCTGGGAGGGGTCTTCAGTGGAGCGAGGTCGTCTGCGCAGTTGCTGATCCACCTCGTGAGGTTGTTGGCGGCTTGGTTGGGGTTCGCTGAGCTGGTGGGAGGGTTCTGGCTCAGGGATGCTGCGAGCTGGTCGGCTGTGATCTTGTTCCAGCTTCTGCGGGGGACCTGTTGCTGGTGGTGGTGGAGCGTGGTCCTTCTGAAGCTGAAGTGGATGCAGCTGTGATCTGTCCAGTGGAGTCCGGTGGCGTGGCTGAAGGAGATGTCCTTGCTGGAGGAGAGGACGGGGTCTAGCGTTTGGCCGGCGTAGTGGGTGGGGGTGGTCACCAGTTGCTTGAGTCCAAGGTTGGCGAGGTTGTCTAGCTGGGTGTTGGTGTTGCGGTTGTTGTTGTTCTTCATGTGGTAGTTGAGGTCCCCGAGGAGGATGTAGTCAGCGGAGGGGAGGGCGTGTGGGCTGATGAAGTCGGCGATGTCTTCGCTGAATTGAGTGAGTGGTCCCGGGGGTCTGTAGATGAGGGTGCCTCTGATGGTTGTCTTGGGGTCGGTGTGGATCTGGAACTGCAGGTGTTCGGCGGCTGTGAGGGTGTCGTCGGAGTTGGTTGTGAGGCGGATGGTATCCCAGCTCAGAATTTGTATTCAGTCCAGCCCGTCACGAAAATATTAGAGGCAGGGTTTTAAAATTAAAACCCATGTGAAATAATGTTAACTAAAATGTTTACTATTCGCGATACATAACAAAAAGATATATTTTTTAACTTGAGTTGGATTTTTTTATGTGAACATCTGAAAAAATATTTTATTTTAATGTAATATATTCAAAATATATATTTGTTTATTTTACAATTAAATTGACAACATTAATTAACATGAGTATATAACATAAACATGTTTTTGCTATTATTTGTGATATCTCATCATATCTTGGAAATTAAAATGTCATCTTTGATTTGAGTGGTGTAAAACTAAAAGTCTCAGAATTTCTCCTAGGTCGTAAAGTATTGGTCTGTTCACTATGCTTCCCTTTTAGATCAGTTATGGAGCAGTGCACGATGCCCTGAGTGACAAAGTCCAGTTCCCATCTGTTCTACGCACCGTTCCACCCATGAGACCTCAGGCTACAGCATTAGCACTGTTAGTGAAGCACTTTGGTTGGACTTGGATAGGACTAATAACTGAAGATGTTGACATCTACTACATGTGGGGCAACGATCTTGGGGAAGATTTGAAGAGCGTGGGAGTCTGCTTCTCATTCTGGGAAAAAATCCAGGACAAGTTAACAATGGAAAAGTTGAGGAGCATCGCCGAAAGCATACGGATCTCCACTGCCAGGGTTATCATCTGCGATTGTTATGAGATGGAAATTAGACCTCTTCTGCAGGAGTTGAGTGACCTGAACATAACTGATAGAATGTGGATTTTCACAACTAGTGTAACAATAACTCTAGATTATTTCCCATGGCCCTCTTTGCGATTAATGAATGGTTCCCTGGCAATGGTGCTCCATTCCTCTGACATGCCCGGATTCAAGCCTTTCCTAGAGAGCCTTCACCCCTCTAGGTTTCCAGAAGATATTTTCATCCATTCCTTCTGGGAGGCAGCCTTTGGGTGTAAGTGGTCAAACAATGCCAGCTCTTCAGGGCCAGTGGACGCTATGGAAGGGGAGCTGCAGTGCACTGGCACAGAGGTGCTTGAAGACCTGGAGTCAATGTTTACATTGTCTGAAATGAGTTACACTTATCACACCTACCTGGCAGCGTATGCCCTGGCACAAGCTCTGCAGGACCTGATGTCATGCAGAACTGAGATGGGGCCCTTCCAGAACCATAGATGTCTTGACGTACAACATCTAAAGTCATGGCAGGTAGGAGATATTTTTTGTTGTTTTTTGTTCATTGTGAAACTACTATGGCTACATTAGAGTGCCTGAAAACTTCTCTAACAACATCATCATTCCAGGTATTTTTCCTTATTTGAGAAGAACTTGATTAGTAGTGTCTCAAACATGTTTAAATGTGAGGAAATACTAAAGTGTCTCAGTGTGGTGTTATGGTCAAACAGACATAAGCTCTCCATTTTCATTTGAAATAGTGAAAAGCCTCTGTAACTGCCCAAAAAACATCCACTTTGAAATGAGGGTATTGCAAGAAGAAACATTGAAGTGTAGAACTGCTAGAGCTCAATATCCAGAAATGACCTAGTGAAGAACCTCTCTCCTGAATGATACATGGACTTGGGCTGGATACACTGCCTGTGAAATTCATAAGTCTGTTGTGACCTGAACCCTTACAACATTTCTCTGTAGGGCAGTGTGTTCTTTCACCAGAATGATTCTCCCAGAAAGCAAAGCTGGACAAGGGAAGTGTGGGGCAGCAAAATCTCAAATTACAGCCTCAAAGCATCCAATCACACAAGCAGGGAAGACCTACCCAGCATTAGGGTA
Organism: Lissotriton helveticus; assembly: GCF_964261635.1. Lineage (NCBI taxonomy): Eukaryota > Metazoa > Chordata > Amphibia > Caudata > Salamandridae > Lissotriton > Lissotriton helveticus. The sequence continues at coordinate 142,957,489 of NC_136064.1, forward strand.
TGTGAAATACCTAGGAAAGGAGGTCACACATCAGAATTAAGGCTTGGGGGAATAACAAAACTTGACCTGCTGTGCAGGGGCTGGGCGAGTTGGAAGATAGGTCAGTCAAAACTTTAAAGAATTGGACCCAGATGTGTGGGCTTTTGGTACCTTGCTGCTCTGGTCCACATCAGAAGGAAAGGGCAGGAATGCTCTGTATCTATGCAATGCAGCTCATGCCTGTCTTTTCCAGCTGTGCTGGTGCCGTTTTGTCTGCCTGTCCCTAGCGCCAGCGGAGGGCATACTTGCATCATACCGCAGGATTGTTTTTTGTGCAGGAAGGGAGGCTTTTTCTTCTATCCACGTGTGCTTCAGAATGGAAGATGAACAACCAGGAGAAATACATATATTTGACCATGTTGAGTCTCCCCTGGGAGGCATAATGTTTTGGCACATCCCCAGGTTTACAGACTCTTGTAACTCTGGGGATGCATCGAAATCCATGGGTGTTTTGTGGGAACACCTAACGCAACGCCCATGGAACGCCTCCCTTGCACAGAGTAAGGCGACACAGGGATCTGAGCTGTCGTGCCTTACTATGTATATTTGAGGCCAATTGAAGGCACACACAACATGGCTTTGTGCGGCATCATAGATAATATTGAAAGGTTTTCACTGCTGCTGCATCACTACATGTAACACAACGGCAGCGCAAGCCTCTTACAAATATGAACCTTGGAACATTAGACCTATAACTGCAGACCCCTGCTCCACCCACTTCCAGGGCTTGAGGTAAGTGTACCAGGTTCCTACATACAACCATTAAGTGATTTGGCTTTTCAGTTGTGCTCACAAACATATGTTTTTTCCTTATCTTTGATTTTTTCCTACAGTTTAGTTCCCTCAGCGTGCCCAGTCCCTGACCTCTTATCAGTCTGTTCTGTTGTGTTGTGCCTTGTTTCTATTAATTTACTCCTCACATCTGGACTGGTGTGCCATGAGCAGCATCCTAAAGTGCTGGTTTACCGCCCAGCTCATGCTTGTTAAAGACACACCTGTTATCGAGGCCAGTAAGTCTACTGTGTGTATACTTTTTATGTGTTGCCCTTATCTATTGCATTATATTTACCTGTTCCTTTCTGTCATACCCCTCGGTACACAGGACAGCATGCAGGGACCCAGACTGGGATACTGAGGGAGGAAGCAGATGAACTCTGTTAGGAATAGGGTTCTCTACTTGGCAATGATTTTCAACTTTGTCCAAGTAGAGACCCTTCTTCCTAGTCAGGCTAAGGGGGATACACATCTAAAGTAACTCCTACTCACACCTTGATCACTTGGCATGAGCAAACAGGCTTATCTCAGAGGCAGTGTGTTAAGCATTTGCACATAACCAACAGTAACACAGTAAAACACCTCGAACGGACACCACACCAGTTTAGAGAAATATACAATACTTTAATATTCAAAATATGACCAGACGATAAAAATCTAACATACAACATTTAAAACAATGCACTTTGTAGGAATGACTTTAAAATGCAGTTCATTGAAGTCAGTAGCTCTGTCCAAGGCTATTTCAGTGCTGAAAACAACAGAATCCAACAGTTCCATCCAAACGTGTTGTTGTGGTGTCATCAGACTCTTCAACAGTACCTCTTTGTTGCGGCCGATGCGTTGGTGCAGGCTGGTCATGGCAACCATTCCAGTTACGATATGAAGCATAGTGGTGCGGCATGTGGTACCCTCACAGCACGGTGCGGGCAGCGGCTCGGTGGTAGTCATCCAGTGGCACGGGTGAGACAAGAGCTACGATGCAGAGTGAAGGCAGTGCTCATTGCGGTGCTGACGGATCACGGTGTAGGCGACAGAGATGGTTTGCGGGGAGCTGGCATCTGTTGGTCCAGACTGCAGTGTTCGATGGGCGATGGAGTCATCGTCATTGGTGAGACCAGGGTTGTGGTACGAGATGTGGCAGTGCCCTCTGCGGTGCCATAAAGGACACAGAGCCAGCGACTGTTGGTGTCCCCTCTCTGTGGCAACTGAAACCATGGTTCTAGAGGCAGTACTCAGTGGTCAGTGAAGTCTTTGACAATCCCTGAAACTTGAGAACAGGAGGTAAGCTCTACTTCAAGCCCTTGGAGATACTCAGCACAAGTAAAGAAAGTTCAGTCCAGTCCTTTCACTACCCAAGGCAGAAGCAGCAACTGCAGTGACAGTGCTCTTCCTTGCAGCTCTTCCAGCTCTTTTCCTTGGCAGGTTCCTTGATTCCAACAAGTTCCCTGCAGGATTTTATCTCCCTTTGACTTCCAACAGGTGGAAAGCTATTCGTCCAGCCCTTGAAGAAAATTCTAACAGAAGTATGATGAAACAGCAGGTCACGACAGCAGAGCATGCAGCAAAGTGGCAGGTCCTCCTGACAGCTTTTCCAGCTCTTCTTCAAGGACAATCCCTTAGTTCAGCAGTGATCTAAAGTTCTGGCATCTCTGCCCCAATATGTATTCTCAGTTTCTCTTTGTTCTTTTGGGCAGAGAGTGTCTCTGCTCAGCCCAAAGCAGTCGTGTCCTCTCTGTTCCTGCTTCCTGGCAGAAGGTGGAGAGAGCATTGTGCATTTGTGGCAGGCCCTATTCAGGTACAAGGCAATCTCCTCCCACCACTCTAAATGTAGACCAGGCCTTTTCAGGTGCTAGTAAAAACTCCTCTCACTACTCTGAATGCAGACCCAGTCTACTCAGCCCAGCCCTGACTCATCCAGGAAAGACAGGACACACCTTGACCCCCCCCAGTGGCTATATATTGTAAATGCACATCACCAGCCCCTGTCACTCCAAAGCCAAACAGTCAATCCACAACCCAGCAGAGACACACAGCATGGCTAAGCAAGATGATACCCACTTTCTAAAAGTAGTATATTCAAATACAGAACATAAAAATCATCTTTACTAAACTATGTTGTTATATTCTGTACTGGGTATGCCCCGTCACCCCACTCCCTCCTCCCCTGTTGGTATACGCCTACCTGTGATGTACAGAACATTCCACAGCTGACCCAAGCTGACTGGAACCTGTGATGGTGAAAGGTACGAATGAAGAAGAGTCTACAAGTCATCCTGCCTTTTCTGCTCCTTTATAACACTGGCAACGGGCAACCGTGTGGGTACAGTTCACCATCAGCCCCAATACGTAATCCAGTTACAGCTGATACTTGGAAGCATTACAGAGAATAAGTGAGTTTTCTTGTCTTACCAAGAACTGCTGCTTCCACTTGGATAATTACTGCATCAAGTTGTTTACTGCTTGCTTTGGAATGAGTATATATACACTGTGATCATCAGGCTAATGATGGTGAAGATGTATCATGAACTTTGCGGTGTTGAACAACTAGCGAAACTCCCTTCACGCCATCTGTGTGGCATGGTACTGAAGCATCCCTTGTTGTGGATGTGAGGAGTTGAGTTACCCCGTGTGACAAGGATCGTGGGGAGAGCACTGTGAGTGCCCAGTGGATGAGGAAGCACCTGTGGTGTACCTAGAGGGCACGTGACCTTATCTACTGCCGCTGTGTGGAACTGAGAGGAGCGGTCGTCGCACTGTAAAGCTTCCTCACAAGACCAGCAGGCCCCCGTGACTTCACTCATCAGCTACGCTGTTCCGTCTTCAAAGTCGAGGATTTCCTTGGGCACGACACCATCAGGCTGCGCAGCCTCCTCAAGTGACTGGCAGGCTCTTGTGTTTGATCCTCATCGAACACTGCTCCCATCTTGCCACCGTCATGCTGCGCAGCCTACTCAAGTGACCAACAGGCTCTGGAGTTTAATCCTTATCGGACGCTGCTCCCGCCTTGCTACCTTCATACTGCGCAGCCTACTCAAGTTACCAGCAGGCTCTGATGTTTAATCCTCATCGGACACTGCTTCCATCTTCCCCGCGGAAGTTTCTGAGGTGGATCAGCGCTAGGACGGCCTTTGTAGGCGTTCCTCAGTGAGGAGGCGGGCAAGGTTAACTCTTGCATAACTGGTCCCTTTCCTCTCACACCTGTTTCTTTTTTATTATTTCACCATTCACAGTCAAATAGACATTTCTGTCAAGTTACAGGGGCCGCAGTCTGTGAATAGGTTTTACACGCTTGTCGTCATTGCTATACGCTGACAGGCACAGCAGTTTCTACAAGAGTTGCTGTTGTCTTGGCCTCATATTACGGTGTACACAATGCTCATCGCATTCTCTTGCTTGTCTTTGCCTTCCACACACTGACATCAGTACAAAAGGGGGTGGAGATGGACGGAGCATCTGAATCAATCAAACACTCACACCCAGTCAAAAGTTCTGGGTTTAATCCATCACCGTTCTTTAGCCCACTCTGCCACCCCAGTTCTGACATGGCTATATTATCACCATCATTGCCACAGTTGTCCTGGCCCCGTCTTACAAGGATATACAACGTCCTTCATCATCTCCTGCCTGTCTATGCTTTCCACACGCAGACAGGCACAGCTATTATCATCATTTTCCTGACCCTGCTAGCCCACTTGTTGCTGCGCTTCGCAGTCTACCTCACACTCTCAGACAGATTCTGTTTGAGTGTCTCATTGTTGCAAAGTTTCCTCCCAGAATTGCAAATTGTTCACGCTGACGAGCACAGCTTGTGCTTGTACACCATCACAGTGTGGAAACCTGGCTCCGCTATGTTGAACTTAGCGTGTTTACTGTTGTTTATTTTTTTGCACAGTGTCTTCCAAATTGACATAGCTCTGCAAGGCAGGAATGAAAATGGTCACTTCAAATATGTCCCAACCACCTCCTTTCCTCAACGAAGTGGGAGAGCCCCATTTACAGTGGAAACAATGGTTTGGACTAATGGAGTCTTACTTATTTGCAATAGGAGGGGAAAAAGTATCTTCTTTGTGCAAACTACATACTCTACTTCATAATTTAAGTATTGAGGGCCGGAAAACTTATGACATTATAACATCTGCAGAAGCAGAGAATGATAGCGATGATGATGAAAATGTGTACTTGGTTGCAGTTAACAGACTAGAAAATCATTTTGGTAAAATTATTAATGTGGTATTGGAAATGTATAAATTATTTTCGGAGGTACAGGGCAAGAATGAGAAAGTTAAAACGTACATAGCGGCTTTGAAAGGTTTAGCCAACACATGCGAGTTTGAAACACTACATGATTCCCTCATCAGAGATCAGATGGTAAGGTACACAAACAACACTAAAATACAGGTGAGGCTATTAGTTGCTATTAAGGGGGAGGAGTCGGCCTAACGGCTAGGGCGCTCGACCTCAGACCTGTGGATCTGGGTTTGAGTCTCGGTAATGATGCCAAAACCTCCTGTGATTCTGGGCAAATCACTTAATCTCCCTGTGCCTAAAATAAATGTGTGTCCTCATCTAATGTAACTCGTTCTATATAAAGCGCTCTGATACCCGATTCGGTTCGGGTCTAGTTTGCGCTATATAAAACTCTGCAAAAAAATTAAAAAAACAGATCCTAAACAGGCTATAGAGATAGCAGTGGGGATTGAGCATACTGCAGATTGCATGGCAGCAATGAAGGAGGATTGGGACAAACATGCTTAGGTTAAGGCTGAGATTAATGCTATAGGTAATTAGGAGGTCAGCAAAGAGAGCAAAAGTAAATTACCAAGCGTTCTTCCAGCGGGCACCAAACTGAAGTGTTACCGGTGTGGTCATTTAGCCAATTATGTAGGGTGTCAAGTGAGATCAGTCACATGTCACAAGTGCAGTAGAAGGGGGCATTTGGATAGGGTTTGCCGAGATCAACGTTCAAAAGCAGAACCTCCCCAAGAAACCAAACATGCATATCAACTCAACGATACTGACAAAACTGCTGATTTTCCTTTGTGTACTGTCACTTTAGACAAGAGAGAGGTCACTGTTTTTGCGGATTCTTGCTCACACTATACTTTGGTGCAAGCTGAGGAATTCTCAAAAATGTTTCCCGTATGACAACAGGACATACAACCTTCAGACATCCATCCAGGTGGGGGTAAAATGTTGACCCCATACCCTTGATAGGTATGACAACCATGAACATAGGATTTAAAGGGAGAAGCACAGTTGGTAAAATATATATCACGCAGAAAGGATCCAATTTATTGGGTGCAAACCACCAAAGAGAACTGGGTATTAACTTAGACCCCAACAGTCCTGATCAAGTTCTATTAGTAGATCCGTCAGTAGGGGGCGCTGAAGTGTGCAACGATTTTCCTAAGGTCTTTACAGATAACTTAGGGCAGTTAAAAAACTACCAACACTCCATGAAGCTCCAAACCAATGCTCGACCAGTGACCCACTAAGTCAGGCCCAGTCAGGCCCATACCACACATGATGCAGGCACCCCTGCGAGCTGAGTTGGATAGGCTGTTGTCACAAGGGTTTATTGCACCAATAGAAAGCTCACAATGAGTGGCCCCCATAGCTCTTAGCACCAAATGGTCCAGCAAGGAAACCCGGTTATGTGTTGACCTGAGAGATTTGAATGAGAACATTTGGGTGGATAGGCATCCCTTGCCCCGGATACATGACGTTCTTACCCTCATCAAAGGTGCAAGTTGTTTTAGTATGTTAGACCTATCATCGGCTTACCACCAAGTGGAGCTGCACCTATACTACTGTCATTTAGCCTCATTTATAACTCCTCTTGGGGCATTCCAATACATTTGCATGCCCTTTAGGTTGGCCTCAGCAGCTGCTGCCTTCCAAAGGATCATGCAACATGTATTGAAGGACCTCCCATGTACGCTATCCTTCTAGGACGATATTCTTATTTATGAAAAAGATTTGGACGAGCACAACACCATTCTGAGAAATGTACTAATTGAACGTGAGGTAGCAGGTCTAATCGTAAAAAAAGAAAAGTGTTGTATATGACACTCTATTTCTCAAGATGGAACAAAGCCCAAGGTCGACTTGGTTGAGGCTATTCAGGGCACTGCATTGCTCCCACATGAGACGAAGATCTTAAATCATTCCTGGGTTCATTTTAGTACTATGCTAAGTTTGTCTGTAACGATGCTAGTATATTGGAGCCATTGCTAACATTGCTACAAGCAAGGACCCCTTTTGTGTGGGATGAAGAGTGTCAGTCAGCATCCATCACAGTGAAGGAGAGCATTGCCACTGCCCCATCATTGGGAACATTTTATCCCACCAACACCACTGTGATGTGTCATGGTGGACTACCACACTTGTTGGGTAGTTTACAAGTGTGAACACCAGATAGAAGGATATATTCTTCAATGAAGGTATCCCTGACGTCCTGGAACTGATAACCGTGTACAATTTACACCAGAAAGCATGAGAGAGTTTATTTCAGGACTCAGTATTACCCACCATAAAAGAGCACTATATTAACCCCAGGCCAACGGGTCGCTGGAACGTATGAACCGATTAGTGAAAGAATGTCTGCAGCGAGCAGAGGTCTTTGGAATATCTGTAAAAGAAGCTTTACAAGATACATTGTTGACCTATTGCTCAACCCCTAATTCAGTCACTGGGGTTTCCCCTTTCAGCTCGTTGAAGTGAAGAGTCCCCAGACTCTCACCTCCTTGGAAAAGGTCATAACCCTGTGGAGTAGACCAGGATGAGATTGACAAAAGAGTAAGTGTTCATCAGTCTAAATATAAAAGCAGGTATGATGAGATAAAACTTGTTAAACCATGGACTTTCAGAGGAGGGCTATTGGGTTTGTATAGACCTACCAAAACCATGAAGAAGGGAGGCTACAAGGTTCTCCGAACCCATGAGGGTAACTAAAGTGGGCAGAAATGTAATTCAACTTGCTTGAGGTCATACTTGGCGCATGGACAGAATTGTCCCTCAGTGGCATGGTGTTGTTCCTCAGCTTGTTGTTCAAGGGGACGAGAGCGACTTTGCTGCTCCTAGAAGATCACTAAGGTCCAGGTCCGCACCTAGATAGACTAAAGACTACTATACTGTATAATTGTCTTGTTCTAATGCTACATTCTCTTGTGTGGTAATAGTTATCTAAATATCCAAGTTCGTGCCCTGACTGTCTTGGTCCCCCTCTCCATCCTTCCTTCCTCCCTTCTTTCCCATCCCCATGTAAGGAGATGTGCTATAATCTGCATTTAGTACGCCCCACCACCCCTCTCCCTCCTACCCTTTCACATTGGTCCCTGTGAGTGACAGAGTGAGTTAGCCATTGACAAGTTCCCAATTACAGGTTGTAAGAGAGATATTAAATCATAATATAAAAACATCAAAAGAACAAAGGGAAGAATGTTGTAAGTATTCTAAATTTTAGTGTCAAAAATTATGAGTGTCATGTGATATCAATATATAAAAATCAAATAAAGCAAGGAACAGGGTGGCATACCATAATGAAAATTGAAAGTCCTCATACTCAAGATATCAAACACATCATCTTTAGGTCTGGGTGATGAACTCCGCTCCTCTCACATAGTTTGCCAAGGTTTTCACACTCCGCATTACGCAGAGCCCGCGGATTCCCCAAAAACTCCACTTAGCGGAGCTGAGTTTTTTCCTCGCTCGTGTTCGTCAACGTCAAGTTGGGAAGCGAAGATAATCTACCTCCCGTTTTTCCTCGTTCCCGATTGTCCACTTCAATTTCTCAACTCGGGCAGTCAGATTTCTCATTATGAGTAGTCGTGTATCCTCGTGACCGCTTGCGGTGAGAAACCATCCGTTCGCTTTGAGAAAGCTGCTGCTCGAGTAAAAATCTACTCAAACAGCACAAAGGGAAGCAGCTCCCGCTTGTGCTGTGCATGGTGCCGTTCATGATGATTGCACAGTGCGGACAAGCATCTGGCACTGAAAATCATTGCAAACAGAATTTATCTAAAGCACTCCGCCACTCGCGGAGCTTCGCGTAGCGCAGCAGAGTTCTTTTACACTTTGCGGAGTTTCACGTTGCGGAACTCTGCAAACTCCACCCAGGATTATTCATCATGACCTCCATTGAAAAAAAATCTTCAGTGGGCCTATGCAATCTTTAAAGCTACTGACATATCTCAGGGGTATTGCAAATGTACTTGAAACAATTGTCTGTCACCTTTCTCCACAACTGGAATCAAATGGCCTTTTAGGAGACTTTTAAGAAGACTCCAGACATCTCAAGCATCACTAATGTATGCAGTAAGAACGATTCAATTGCTGGGACCAAGGCATAATTTAATGTTAGGAAACAGTCTTTTTCCAGGTTCCCTCTGCGAGAAGCCAGATCAGTATAAGGTGTTCACTTATGTAAGTGTAGCATCCTGAACTGACCCAGGCAACCCTTATGGTGATTTTAGGGGTTTAGATAACCATGGAAAGCTCTTGAAGCAGAAGCTGTGGAGAGCAGCCTTCAGGGTTAATCCAGATGGAGTGCAAAGCAGCTCGGTTTTCTATTATCTAATCTATTAGTGTAGGCTAAATGAAAAAGAACCACATAGTATACATATAAAAATAGATATGTATTACAATCACTCACTAACACATTATGATATCTCCTACCTGCTGATATAATCACAATTTACACAATACTTCAAACATAGAACAGCAACTAGAATCAATACACATTGGTCCCCCGGAGGAGAGCAGACCATAAGTCAAAATAGTAGTATGTGAATCATGATCTATTTCGAGACAGGACCCAAGAGACGTAGAAGAGTCGAGGACCCAAGAAACCACCCCAGGCAAGAGTCTAAGAGCACCAAAAAGTTCATGTGTAAAGAGAATACACTATGTGTACTCAATACTACTCAATCGGTACATTGCGGTTGCAGTCTTACCATCGGAGGACAAAAAGACTTGATTGAGACCCACATGTGAGTTCAAGTCGAAGAGTACCTGAAAGCAGAGGGGACATAGTCTATGTCACTCAGGTGTGACGAGGAAGCACACAAGACAAAGGCCCCTCGAGTTCAAGTTTCCAGGTAAAAAGGTGTTGAGGAGCTTCCAGCACTGTTGCACTGAGTTGGTTGCTCTGCCCAAACTTCTGAGGCATTGAATACAACAGAGTCCATCCGTTCCAACCAAACGCATTGGTACTGATCAGTTCTAGCAGGGACAGACTCTTTGATAGAAACTTTCAATGTATATGACTGCATTGGCATGAGTCGGTCGAGACAACCGGGCCGATTGCCGTGTGGTAAAGTGATACAATGAAGCGGTGCACAAGGGTTCAGTTGTAGAAACCCCGATGAGGGATACTGGCCTCAATTTGATGAAAGGACAGCTCAGGCCTTGCAGTAGAAGAGAACCACCTCCTGTGTTTCTGAGCCTTGTGGAGTCAGTGGGAGCTCAGGATCGGCAAACTGTTCAGTTGTGTTGTGGTGCCTATGGATTCAGGGTAGTGACTCCTTCACTCTAAGGGAGATTCCTGCCATTGTCTTTGATGTCCACAGGCCTGGGAAGACCTGTACTGAGCACCGACATACACGTTTCAGGAAGCTTGCCGATCGAGAAAGTCAGGACTAGCAGGAAACCTATTGTCCTACCTTCCCCTGCTCTGGCTTGGCTCAGCAGCAGGAGGGCAGAATCGTGTATGTGGTCGGCAGAAGCCCTAGGTTGCTGTCAGGCTCTATAAAATTGATCCCAGGAGTATGGAGGGCTCCTTGTAGGGGCCCCACTGTGGATGTAATCATACCTCCAACACCGGATACAGTGATGGGGTATGATTCTAACATGTTTGATACCAAACATGCCCAGGTTAGTTCCAGCCAATTTAGAGATGGTAATCGAGTAATAAATTTCGCCTCTATAAATTATCAGAGCTGATTCACTTACAAAGCCTGGAGTATTGACTCTGGGTTTTGTAGGGGTGGTCTGGTCATGCAGGGCCGCCCTCACACACAGAATCAAGCACTCTGCCTTCAGGACTGAAGGCCTGCTAGAATGGTAATGTACAGGTTTCATGTGCAGTGGTATTACATGTAAGGAGAGCTATATTTTTTGTGAGAGGGGCTTGCACCAATTCACACTGGCTGCAATAGCAGGCATGTAGTCATAGTTTGGAGGGTACCCTATGGTTGGCATAACATATGCTGCAGCCCATGGTGGACCACTGGTGGACCTAGGCTCTAGGCACCTTAGTACCATATACTAGGGTACACCAGCAGTCGATTATGAATATACCAAGGTACTCAGAATAACCAATTTAGGGAGGAATCACAGTGACTGGGGTACTGATTAGCTGAATCCCGGTCAGACTAGTTAGAAAACAGTATGACACCAACAAAAAGTGGGGGTAACCATGAAAGCAGATCCTACTTTCCTATTCTCCCCACATATGTTCTCCAATGTTGATTTTGACTCTGAGGTGCACTGAAGCCTGCTAACCAGGCCACTTGTCTCAGTGCTCTCTCCCTAAAAAATGATGCATGTGAATTGGTAATCCCAATTGGCAAGGACTTTATCCCCCTTCTAAGTTCTTGATAAGTGGTACCAGTTGTAAACTAGGCATGGGAAAAAATGGGTCATGAGGACCTGAATCACTGATTGTGCCACCCTGAGTCACCCAAGTAAAAAGATGACAGCATGCCTGGGATTGTAGACTGTAGGAGAAGTGCAAACTGCCCCACCTCGAGTTTGCCCTCACAACTGGTAGCAAGGTCACAGAAGTTTTTTAAAATATGTCAGTCGCCCTAAAGTAGGCCTTCTGAGCCCAGAAGGAAGGGTGCATTATATCAAATGTACAGATATGTAAGTGCAAGCTTATAGGGCCCTATAGTTCCCTTTACCATTAGTGATACATGGTCCATAATATCACATGTGCTGACAATCAGGTCAAACCCGAGGATGGCAGCTCCATCATAGTACCTCCTAATGTGTCATGTTTGGTATTAAACAACATGCCTTCTCACTCCCTGACAATAATCTTGTGTTGAGGGTGATGTGGAATGCACCTATGTGGCTGCATTAGAGGTTGCTCAAAAGGTTGATCCAGCGCTGTGCGCTCTGGCACAAGCCTGTGTTTCACACATTTGCTGCCACCAAGACAGGATTCTGATATCCTGAAAGGCAACTTGATCACTCCCTGGAGTCAGGAACAAAGACCTGATCTTCCATAGTAAGAGTTTGGTCTAAGCGAACACGCAGATTTTTTGCTGCGGATTTGGGGGTCGATGCATTACCCAAATCCATTGGACGCCCGCCTAGGGACCAGAGCACTTGAGCTCTACCAAAGGGCATGATCTCCGTTTTGCTGGCTCTAGCTGGAGAAAATTCTCAGCCATCCACTCCATGATGTCCTTCAATCTGTCTGTAAAGCATGCCTTCATAGAAAGAAGGGGCCAGATGTATGACCCTTTTTTGCGGCTGCAAATAGGAGAACCTCCTGTTTGCGGCTGCAAATAAGGGTAAAAGCATGTAAAGATACAAATAGCATTTCCGACACTCGCTATTAGGAAAGGATATCTCTTCCTAATAGCGAATGAACATGCTATGTACTAGTGTTTTTTGACCGCATTTACGGCCACAAAAACTGGATGCCTTTTTTTTTTATACTGCTTTATTAGAAAAAAGCAGTTACAGACATGGTGGTCTGCTGAGCGCAGCAGGCCACCATTCCTGTGAATGCTAGCCATTCCTAAAGGGGTTGCAAATTGTTCCTGCATCATTAATATTAATGAGGCATGCATGTGCGACCCCATTAGGAATCGCAAACAGTGCCTGAGAGTGAGACACTGTTGTGCATTCCAATTAGCGAGTTAGAAAATGCGAGTCTCAAATGTGAAGCAATTTGCGACTCGCTAATTGGTGGGTCGTACACCTAGCCCAAGGTCACTATCAAAGGAGATCAGAAATTGAGAGTTGTCCACATATGAAAAAGGTGAAATGATCTTTCAAGGATAGCGGCTTATTGAGACTAATGCCGAGATTTTCAACTGCCTACCTAGCATTGATGGCAAGACTCATCTCGGATAGCCACCAATCAGAAGACCATAATAGCTGCATTTCCTCAAACAGCAATATCTCAGTTTTATCACAGGGAAGGCAATTTCTTGCCAAGCAGCTATTTTGTTACATCACTTAGTGAATCATAGATGGATTTTGTCAAAACCATGCCAAAGCAAGATGTCTAATTGGGTTTCATTTCCTTTAGATAAGTCCTCAAAGCTGCACAATTTAACATCTGTCGATGTTAAATAATGTGGATCTCAGGGAAGAGCCCTGAGGGACCCCTTTTTTTACATGCATGGTATGCAACTTAAAAGAGTCTAACGAGATCATCTGCGTCTGGTTTTCCAGGAAATCTATGGTGCAGTGTAAAGCTTTTCCATCTATGGCTCCCTTGTAAAGCCTGCTAACCAAGATGATATGGGATACAGTCAAAGACAGCAGACTTTTTGAGCAACACCATCTTAGCTGGATAGACAGCATCGAAGGAAAGGCTTATGGCATCTGTAGCCTCCAAGAGCAGGGTTTTGGTGCTGTGACAATCTCTAAAACCAGACTGAGGGGGGTCGAGAATCCCATGATCGTCCAGATAGGTGGCAGCTGTATATTTACCAGACCTTCCATGATTTTACCTAAAAGCGGAAGAAGAGAGATTGGCCAGTATTAGGAATGGTTCCTTTAATCTGCTTTATGGTTTTTATGGGTCTAAAAACTACACTACTATCTAAACCAGTGGTAGGAAAGATGTCAAAGGGGTGTAATGGGCAGTATGAGCATGGTAGATAAACTAGATGCTATAAAGGGTGGGTTGGGTCTGGCGGAGAGCCTGATTTAGCTTTTACTAACAAACTCTACACTTGGCTTGAGTAAAGATGATATGGATTTTGCATGCTTCTCTGATTTTCATTTTTATAGGCATCTTTTTCGGAAGAGGTCATCTTCTTGCTAGTCTTCTACACATGGCTTTTTGAATTATTAGATCTGTGGGGTACCACCTTGCATGGTGACTACTAGGAGTGGATGATGCATGTTTGAGGGAAGCATTCCTGTTAAACACTAAGAAGAGAGAGCTATGTTTGACGCTCCATTATGAAAGACCCTTATGGAGTTGGGGGCCAGTAGATCTAATCAGTCACCTATCTCAAATCTATAAAAGGTTGTTGTGACAGAGGGGCCGGGGAAGGAAGGACTCGACAGAAAGTGCAGTCCAAACAAGTCCTTTATTGACAGTATAAGGGGCTTGCCCGTGGGCAGAGTCTCGTTCCACTCAAAGAGTTCCTCCTGCCGTGGAGTCGTCTTGCACTGGGAAGGTATACACCAGGGTCCCCGTCTTCCCTTTCCTCGGGGCTTCTCGGCTCCGGATGCAGTCAGGGAGAAAAGAGACACAGGAGAGCCTCGTTAGTGGCGTAACGAAGGGACAAGCATGAGAGGGGGGAAGGGGAAGTGAGGGATCACCAGGGTCCACCACCTTGTACCCAGCGTTGCTATGACTATGTGCTTAGGAGAACGTGCGGGGTTCCGTGGCCACCCTCGTCCTACTCCGTCCCGCCCCGTGCGGTGAAAAACCCTTGTAGACGCCCTCGTACCTTGGTTAGCCACACTTCTCCCCTGGAAGTGTGGCAGGGCGGCTCGTGGGTCCGTGGGCCTCCTGGCTTGTCGCGTCTCTCCTTCGGCAATACCAGCGATGGCTCTTCTCCCCTTCCGTCTTCCTCGGTGTCGGCGTTCTCCTCGCGGGTCGGCGTCTTCCCATCAGGTACCGCGCGTGTAGGAATCCCCGGCACTTCCTTATCCTCCTCCTGATCCGCTGATAGGGCCTTTGTTGATGACGAGGCCGCTCCCGATAGGCTGAATGGCGGAATCATCAGGGGACTCCCCCCTGACGTCACAGAAGGGAGGGCCAACAGCGGAGGCAGCGAAGGCAGCGCTGACCCACTCCATGCCACATCAAAGGGATCCTGCGGACGGGGCGGAAATGGACAGAAGTTAGCAGGTACGCCCCGTCCATCCAGGACAGGGAGCTCGTCCTCGTGACAGTTGACTACAGAAGTGAGATATGCGTTGAGAAGATCAGATCCATCTGCTCCTGTAAGCAGATGATGCGGTCCTGATATCAAAAACCGCAAATGGATTGTGGCACTTGATTGAGGGATTCACATCGTATATGGAGAATCAAGACAAACAGCTTTATTTATCTAAAACATACACTAAAGTCTGTGGAAGGGATAATCCTCAAAAAAGTTTTCACTAAGTGAAGGATATGAAATTCCTAGAAGTACAGAGCTTCTCTTATCTTGGCATTGAATTTCCAAATGCTAACACATTTGACCTACACATCAGAAATGCAAAAGCCAAAGCATCTAGAACTACGGAGGTCTTGAACCGATTTTCTAGAAAAATAGGAAATAAGCCTATAAGAGAACTGAATAAACAATATAGGATCACATGCATTCCTACTCCTATTTACAGAGCTGCAGTATGGGGCATAAAATCAAAAGACACACAATTGATGGACGGAATGCATAAAAAATCAAAACATTCTCCCCCAGTCAAGAGATCTAGGTTAAATCCATCATTCTTCTCACCAAAGCACCCCAGTTTAGACCTGGCTATATGCAAAAAAAGGCTTGCCTCTGGCACTGTGAGAATTGCATGGCAGAGAGTACTTCTCTTCAAACCCAGGAAAATCGTTTTTTTATGTAAGATACTGGCTGTACTACACACCACTTCATCCTACATGCTACATAAAGAGCTGGATACACCAATCATAAAAGATATGATCAAACAGAACTCTGTTATCTGTTGCACAATATATGAAACTGAGCAGGCTTTAAATTTACAAAAGGTGTTGTATTCAAGTGTTTAAATATTGACAAGCATCATAAGTTTCCCTGAAAAAGCTATGTAAACAAATTACTTAAAGAGTCATTTGTAGGAGAAACTATTGTCCATCCTGAAAGAATAATTCAGTTTAGTGAGAATGGCAAATCTTGGTGAAAAGATATCTGTCGTCAACATTCCACCTGAGATAGCAGACAGTTTGTATTTGCCGGAGGCTGTAATAGTGATATCAGTTAGGTGACTCACATGTGACTTAGCTACATATGGATTACTGGCTGTCACAAGACTGTCAGGAATGGGTTTTGCTTGTGTCCAAGAGATTTCATCTGCTTGTTCAGGGACAATACTGGGTGCTGCATGGTCTTTGTGTGCCATTAATGTTTCAGACATGTAGGCAAAGTCTAAACATTTCAAAGTGTAATTTATGGTGTCCATCTAAGTGCCTGGTTGGGAATGCTAGGCTATGTCAAGTCCTGTTAGTACATTCTGAGTGAAAGAGATGTTTGTGTGTTTGGACATTCATGCCCCTTCTAGCCCCCTCATGTGACACCGGTGAAGGTACACCTATTCAGCACGACAGAGCACTGCAACAATATCCTTCTTGGATTGGTTCATGCAAACAGTTTGAACCTCAGTTGTTGGTAACAGGAATGATGTGGAGTTTATTTAGTTGAGGGTGGATGCTGTGTGCCAGTCTGGCCTGACGCAGTCCATAGACAGCTGTCCAGGGTCCAGGGTCACATAAATGCTAATGCATAAAGAGCCCAGCAACAGAGCACTGCCTTCAGTGCGCAGTCACCTTTAACATCTTGGTTTTGCATCCATAGTGCATCTGGGTGATGTTCAATCAACATGCAACAACCCTCACCTGGGACACTCAGGAATGGGCCAAGATGTCAATGTATTTGGCAGAAATATCCCTCAGTTTACGGCCTGGAATGATGATTTTCAAACCTGCAGTTCCTTTCATGACTACCTTGACTTAAGTTCACACGTCACTCTGGGTACACAATGCATCGTCAGCATTACTGCATTTGGCCAGATCACTTGTGAGTGCTATGGATGTGACTGTGATCTGCCTCTGCCTGGCTGAACATTGAGGGATCCTATGGTACACTTGCACTGCTAAAGCCTGACAACATTAATGTAACGGCAGCACTTTGGCCACTACTCAACAGGGGTGAGTGCTGAGTGAAAAGAGTTGGAATGGTTGAGTTTTGTAATTTTTTGCACACTTTCCCTCTGAAAACTGTTGTGTCTTTACAAACTAGGACTTTTCTATTTTAACCACACATCATTTGCTGTTGAGCATATGATGTGTATGTTTGTTGTCATTTGTGTATAGATGTCAAAGGATTACTTTTGACCTAGGCTTGATGCTGGTCACACAGAGACGGAATTGCAGTGCTGTTATGTCAAGTGGATTGCCCTGTCTAACACGTGGTAAGCCGAGTGGACGGTGTGCACTGTCGTGCTGTGGGCCTATCTGCTGTGCATATTCCATAGGAGCCTGTGTTACACCCATGCACTAAGTTGACAGACAGGGTAGGAGGTGAATGTTGGAATGTGAGGTCTAGCTAGCGACGTGTTTAGCAAGGTTGATGTTGCATGGGCTGAGCTAAGTTAACAAGGGTAAAGATGAGAGAGGCATGTGGATCCATTTTGAAAATGGAGTGGAGGCTCAGACATAATGGAGAAAACAAGTTAGGATTTAAACGAGAGTGGACAGGGACGCTTCTACCTGCTGGGGCCATAAATCTTTGCCGCCACACATCCTGGTGGGATTCCTGTCCCAGGGTGCAATTTGCCTTTGTGCCACTGCTGGGAGCTGCAACCTTGTGCTGCTTCACACCCTGGTGAGACTCCCTGTTCCAGAGTGCACCCTGCCTTTGAGCTGCTGCTATTCGGGAGGTGTGACCAACATGCATAAAGCACTGTCTCTTCTTCCACAGTATGGGATGCTTCCACCTACTGGGGCCACAAACCTTTGCTGCTGCATACCCTGGTGGGACTCCTGCCCCAGGGTGTAACTTGCCTTCGTGCGACTGCTGGGTCTGCAATCTTGTCCTGCTGCAAACCCTGGTGGGACTCCCTGTCCCAGGGTGAAACTTGCCCTTGCGCCGCTGCCATTGGGGAGGCGTGACCAACATGCATTAAGCGCTGCCTCTCCCCTTGCAGTGTATGTGGGCCATGTCCAGGCAAAGCCCAGAACAAGGGCGGGCCCATCTGTGCCCATCATATCCCAGAAGAGGGTGGGCTGCACCACCCCTCTTACTTCTGCGCTTCAGGGCTCCATTCAAGGTACTGTGTGTATTGTAGTCTATTTATTATTTTGTTGGCTTTTCCCCATTGGCTGTTGTGGCTTGGGGCCTTGTTTTCTCTCCCCCAAGGATGAAGAAAGAAGACCCACTTAAGGCATTGTTTCCATTGAAGACCAACTATGGATTTATTTGCACCCCTTTTTGGGTGCTTTGGTTTAGAAGTTCATCTTGTCCCATTGTATCTCCCTTCTCAGTCTTTTCCATGTCTGCCGGAGGCCCCATCAGGAAATGGTGGGTTGCGGAGGGGGTGACATGGGCCGGTGGAGTACACAATGTAGTCATGAAATCCAAGAAGACACAGAGCCCTGTAAAGGGCAGCTGTGGCCTCGATCATACTGATGATTTACTGTTTGAGTGAGAGGGACTACAGGCTCCAGCTGCTGCTGACTCTGTGCCTTGATATAAGACCTCCATAGCTCACAGAACGTTTGCTAAAGAAGGGCGTATAGACAGCATGTTCAGAAAGGTGAACAATGGTACCAGCACCCAGCCCAGGGAAACCTATGTAATACTCCTGGATGATTCACAAATATAACCACTGACATATCAACATCTACTAGTGAGTTCCCACGTAGCAATAGATGTTCACCTCTGTTAGATCTGTCAGAAATGAGCGTTGTTACTGAGGTCCCAGATGAAACGGGGAAATATAAAAAAGGAAGTTCCTCTCCGCCCATTGATGCAGTCCTAGTTGTTCCTGAAGCTACTAGCTCTATATATGACTTACGTAAGGAGGTTTGTACCCTGAAAACCACAATTGGAACACTAACTGGGCTTATTCATAAGTTGCTACACAGGCTTTGGGAATCCAATAGTCAAGGCATAGAACCTGGTCTCTAGCACATGAGGGATGTTGCCCTTAGGAGACAGTTGTTACATACAGTTTCACATGACACTCCCCTGGTATCGATTACAAAAAATTTCTGAGTAATTGCACAGCAAGAATGGTTGAAGATGTCGTGGGGGGTCAGCTAGGTCAAATAGCATATGAGGCAACATGAAGACATTTGCAACCTCAACCTAGAGAAAATGTGAGGCGTGATATGCCACATCACTGGAAAGGACCTTCTACCTCTCACACTACCCAGTGTGAAAAAATCTACATGATTAATGTTCCTAAAAATTATTCCACATGATATGAGAATGAGGAATCCCTAAAAAATAAGTCTATTGATTCAATAAGCCATGTTAGAGGGTGCAGATCCATGATTAGGGAAGACATTGTTTGTGCAAAGAAATGTGTCTAAGCTAATACCACTACAGACGCCATAGAGCTGACCCTAGCTGATGAGACTTTAGAGATTATTCTTATTTTCATGAAAGTTAGGACTTTTCCCCCACCCACGTCAAATATCCTTTTTAATGGATCCCATTGTTATAAATGTACACGTACTTCCGTGCTCAAATTAAAGGAGCACTCTGTGGTCACTGCCAGGTTATCATGGTGGCATTTCAGATTTTTCTGCTTCCTGTTGTTCCTTCTGCGTGGGGGGATGTCCAACCTGTGACCAAAGCTGGGACGGCCATACCTTGCCTTCAGGTAATGGGGCGTTAGAACATCCAATAAGGGATTCTTCGCGGAGCACACACATCCTGGACAATGAGGTTAGGGAGCACATAGTGGGAGACCCCTATGCCCGTTACTTAGATGCCAGCGTATGTGCACTGCTTTGCATGATGATGGAATCGTTCATTCGTTACACCCTCCTTATGTTAACATTCAGTTTTATCTGCT
This sequence comes from Lissotriton helveticus, assembly GCF_964261635.1. Taxonomy (NCBI): domain Eukaryota; kingdom Metazoa; phylum Chordata; class Amphibia; order Caudata; family Salamandridae; genus Lissotriton; species Lissotriton helveticus. The sequence continues at coordinate 142,977,262 of NC_136064.1, forward strand.
TCTGTCAATTGATCATTGCAGCTCATGTATTTTATACAAAAATCAAAATGCCCCTTTGAGTATTTCTTGTATATTTCTCCCATTGAGCATGAATGATGGAATGATAGTGTTCCGTTACAGTGATTCCTGGGGATCAGGGTTGTCATGCTCTGAGGTTGCCCAAACTATTTGTTTCCTTTCTAGACTTAGGGGTACTTATGGTGGCACTGTGAGCAAACTGCTCTACGTGACAACATATCCTGAGGAGGTGCACGGAATCAGTGTGGCGCCAAAAGGTGTTTCTTTACCACAGTGATCATAGTGCCTTTAATGATGGGGCACCACTCCCAGAGTGAAGGGGAGGTCCACAAATATAGGGGATGAACATTGTTATACATCCAACGCATGCTTAATTGCTAGATCCAGGTTGTGACATCGCAGGTAAAACAAATACTAGAAACACAAAAACAAATGTTCCCCTTCTGTGGGTTCTTATATTGTGAGAACCACGCATCCTGTCATATGGTTGATAACCCAGTATAGGATGATCCTGAAGTTTTATACATAAAGCATCTTAATGTATCAGCACTGCTGCACGGATCAGAACCGATGCATCCCCTTTTCTGTACCCGCATTCTTGCCATGTAGAGGACAGACTCGGATTAGACCTCTGATCTGTCTGGTGGATGGAGGTGAGTTGAAGTTGGATGACTAGAGTCACTATGCATAGTGTTGATCATTGTGAAACCAAATCAGTAACTAAGCAGGGAAGCAGAAACAATTTCACACCTGTCAGCGTTAGGCGCATATCAGGGTGACACGTCAAGTGCGTGGACCAGTGGTCTCCTCACCACGAGGTGCAAGAATTAGTGTTCTGTGTATGTTTGGATTTCATTTGCTAATTAATATTTCTTCACAACCTCCAGCCAACTATTCCCTGCTACATACACAAATCACATTGATCAAGAAGGTGAGACAAGTGAATGTGTTCATTATTACTCCTTTTGTTTCTAATTTCAGATGCTGCACTACGTGAGGAGTGTGCGCTTTAATACCACCTCTGGAGAGGACATTTTCTTTGATGAAAATGGTGATGTGCCGGCGGTGTTTGATTTTCTAAACATCCAGATCTCACCTGAAGGCTCCATGAGGCTGGTGAAGGTGGGGACCTATGAATCCAGTGCCCCTGAAGGGAGGCAGATCAGGATAGATGACAATGTCATGATGTGGAGCACAGGAGACAACCAGGTGAGGATCTGTGAGAGAAATGGGCAGGTACTACCACCTGATGGACCAGATAGATGCAACATATGATGGTCTGGACTCTGAATTCCATGCATATTGATAAACAGATCCCGGAGTCCAGCCTTCTCCTCCATCCCTCCTAAAGTGTGGAATGTCCCGCCACTACACAGCAATGCCTCCTCCTCACTTCTTGAGTGCTGAAGAAATCTGCAGACCTGGATTTTTTAGTAACACCAGTAGGCCCTGGATGTGCCGAGACCTACACCTGCTCAATGCCTGAATACTGACCCGAGTGCTAGTACGCTCTAGAAATCTGCATAACATAACACAACATAGCATAGCATAACATACCATTACATAACATAATCTAATATAACAGATCATAGCATAACATTACATAGCATAACATAACACAACATAACATAACAGAGCATAGCATAACATAACAATATATAACATAGCATACCATAACATTACATAACATAATCTAACACAACATAACATAACAATACATAACTTAATCATAACACACCAACATAACAGAACATTAAATAGCATAGCATAACATAGCATATCATAGCATAAGATAGTATATCATAGCACAGCATAGCATAGCATAACATAGCATAACATAACATTACGTACCAACATAACATTAGATAGCATAACATAACATAACATAACATAACATACTATAACATAACATAATCTAACATAACACTACATAACATAAGTTAACATAATATAACACAACATACCATAACAAAAGATAACATTATATAACATAGCATAACATAGCATAACATACTTCTGAAGGCAATGTTCCTTTAAGTGTTGTTGTTGTGCGTGAGAGCACAATGAGCACTAGCGCCTGGGAGAGAGCAGAATACACGTCTTCCATGATAAGACACTTTTTTGCTCTTTCCTCTTCATGTAATGCGGCACAAGAACTTTACTTCCTGCGCTTCGGTGCGTTATTTATTTGTAATCTGGACCACTATCTTCTCTAGCTCCAATTATTTATTAGCCTTTCGTTAACTTTGTTGTGCGTCTTTTCTATATGCAAAAGAGGCACATCAATGTATAGAGTTGATCTCTCGAGAGGGTTGATCTCTGCAGACATGGCTAGCCATGGGGCATATCCCAATGATCTCCTGAATTAAACAAACAAGGGAATCTAATGAAAACATGGTAAGAAGACAAGCAGCCATATCAGTTGTACTTCCCATAATCTGGAACATTGGCACAAACGAGAAATAGATATCTTGCCCTTAATGGTGTTAGCGGCTAGACACCATTGTGGTGGCGGTATCGAAAGACGTGAATTGAGTGTCACTCATTTAAAGCTCACATCATGGGCCTAGATTATGCAGATGTAGGTGATGAGAATTAGAATCAACTGAAAATGGAGTCCGAATGCAACCAAAATGGATCTTCGACTCCCTGTAGAGAAGACACAGGAAGACCTTACAATCATATATGGAAAATGTTAGACCTGGCCTCCTTGGCTTGGCTCCCCCTGTCTTTTCTGATTTTGACTTCCTGTATTGTTTGACTTTGTGCTGAACTTCGATTTTTCTTGTTTCTGTACTCTGGACATTTCACCACTGCTTATCAGTGCTAAAGTGCAAGTATTCCCTGGGTAAATTGTGATTCTCATTGGTTATTCATGATTGACAAATTTAATTTAATAGTAAGTCCCTTGTAAATCTCCCTATATGTGCCCAGGGCCTGTAAATCAAATGCTACTAGTGGGCTTGCAGCACTGGTTGTGCCACCCACATGAGTAGCCATGTAAACCTGTCTCAGGCCTGACATAGCAGTGTCTGCAGTAGAGTTTTAAACTGCCATCTAAACCTGTCAAGTGGACCCACTTGCCAGCCCTAACCCTTTACTTTTTCTACATGTAAGGCACCATTAAGGTAGGCCCAAGTTAGCCCCATGGGCAGGGTGCAGTGTTTGTGAAAGGTAGGACATGTGCTGGTGTGTTTTACATGTTCTGATAGTGAAATACTGTCAATTTTGTTTTCACTATTGAAAGTATACCTCTTCAATACGTTAGCATTGGAGTTGCATTGTGACATTTTACAATTGTAACTTTAAACTGGGACGAGCTAGAGAGTTGGATGTTTAGACTCCCTGAAACTCAAAACATTAAGAAATATCTTTTAATAAAGTTGATTTTGTGTTTATATTGTGCGAACATGCCACAATTAGAAATTGGATATTTTCTTGCTTTACCATTCTGGTTCCCTGCCTGCCTGTGGAATCAACGTCTGATTTAGACTGAGAGGGGCTGTTTGCGCATTCACTATGTCACACAAAAGAGCTGAGGTGTACCCTCCATATCCTGATGGGTCTTCCTGAGCTAGAGTGGTGGGATGAGTCGTCACTGACATCTGAATAGGGCTGTGACCCTCACAATGCTGTCTCCACCACCCCGGAGTGTGTATGGAGCCAAGCCCAAGCTAGGGAAGGCACTCACTTCTAAACTACAATGACTTGTGTTTCAAAGTATACCTACTTCTAAGGCAAAAGGGATATTGGACCTAAAACCCAAGACTCTTAAAACACTTCTGGATCGAGAGGAACCCGAGCCAATGAGAAGAGCTTGAGAATTGGGAGGAGGAGTACTGCCCCTTTGACGTGTGTTGCTTTGCTGAGTTGGCCTACTGTTACTGCTTCTGCTTTGGAAAGGAAAAGGACTGGACTTTGCTCTGTATCCTGCTTGTGAATATCCCTTAAGGGGGTGTGTGTGTTTGCCTCCTTTTCAGAAGTGAATGAATGAATGAATACGCTCTTTTATAGCGCATGGCTACCCTGAGGCATCCCAGCACTGTTAGACCAAAAGACAGGGTGGAGACAGTCAGTGGAACAGATGTGTCTTTAATCGCTTACTGAAGGCCAGATGATTAATTTCAAGCTTGATGTTATCTGGGAGTTTGTTCCACCACTTGGCTGCTTGGAAGGAGAACTGGCGGATGCCCATGCGGGCTCGCTTCACCCTTGGTACTACCAACAGATTACGCTGATTAGATCTTAATGATCTAAGGGACTGGTGTCAACGGAACAAGGGCTGAAGAATGATAGGGCCGGTGTTGAAGATTGATTTATGTGCCATGCACAAAGATTTGAACAAAATTCTTTTGTGTATCGGCAGCCAGTGGAGGAACCGAAGTGAGGCCTTCGCCAAACTGTGTCTGGGTACCTTCAGGAGCAGCCGGGCTGCGCAGTTCTGCACGGTTTGCAGTATGTGAATGGACCCTGCTGGAGCCCCGAGGTAGACAGCATTTGCATAATCCAGCCACGAAAGAATCAACGACTGGACCAGCAAGCGTCTGGCCTCAAGGGGAAGAAGACTCAAGACCTTCCTAAGTACCTTCAGTAGTCCATAGCAGGTCGCCGCAACCTTCTTAGCCTGGACTTGAAATCCCAGAGAGGAAACAATCCACACCCCCAGGCTCTCTATCTGGTTCTTTGGAGTGAGGGGAGGGCCCAGGCAGTTAGGCCACCATGTGTCGAGGTTGATGGGGGCTTTGTAACCCAGGAGCTTGATGTCAGTTTTGGCCCCAATTAGTTTTAGAAATGAGGAGGTCATCCAATCCAGAACCTTGGTAAGACATGAGGTCAGGTTGGTAATCCCCTGGTCTATAGCGTCATTCCTTGCTAAGGAGACGACCAACTGAGTATCATCAGCGTAGGTGATGAGCTGAATTCCCCAGGGAAGCACCACCTCAGCCAGTGGTCTCATGTAGATGTTAAACATGGTGGGGCTAAGTGAGGATCCCTGGGGAACGCTGTGATCCAGTTGAAGTTGGTCGGATAACGTCTCCTCCTCAAAAACTGAGAAAGATCTCTCTGCCAGAAAGGACTGGAGCCATTTGAGAGCCATTCCAGCGACCCCTGCAAGGCGGATACGGTGGAGCAGGAGGGCATGGTTAACCGTGTCGAAGGCTGCGCTGAGGTCCAACCGGACCACCGCAGCGCAGCCTCCGGCATCCACAATACTCCTTGTTGCCTCCACCACCACCACCAACGTGGTCTCTGTCCCCTGCTTGGCTCTGAATCCTGTCTGGGAGCAGTGAAGGGCTCCTGTGGTCTCCACAAATAATCACAGTACCTGATTGACATATTTTTCTGCTATTTTACTGAGCCCAGGTTGCAACGAGATGGGCCTGTAATTGGCTAAGTCTTCGGGATCCAAATTGTTTTTTTTTTTAAAAGGGCCATGACTTTCGCCAACTTCCAAAACGGGGGCACCACTCCCGACTTCAATGACAAATTGATGACATGCATTATAATAGGACACACCGTCTCCGACACCTGTTTAAGAGCAGCCGGGGGCGCCGCATCCAAAGGGGAGCCCAATTTAAGATTACCAAGTAGCCTTTCCGTAGTGGGCAAGTCAAGCAACGGGAAGGCTTCGAGGCATCCAGCGGAGTCTGGTCCAACCTTCTCGTGATTCCAGACCGCGCTCTCAGTAATGCCAGATACCAGAGTGATTGGCGCAAAGCCAGAGTAAATGTTGGTCAACTTGGCAGCGAAGAAAGCGGCCAGATCATCACAGCGTTTCTGTGGATGAGGTAAGGCTCTGGTGGCCACGGGTTGGGTGACCAGAGATTGAAATATTTTAAAGATTTCTCTGGGCCTGTTGGAAGCTTCCGAGATTTTTTCTTGGAAGTAGATCGATTGTGCAGATTGTAATTGTTTTTTATATAATCTGACCGTTAATCTGTATTCATTTTTTGCGTCGATTGCGTAATCTTTCCTCCATTTCCTTTCCGCCTTTTTACAGCGTTGTTTGAGCTGCTTAAGATCCCCGGAATACCATGGTTTTTTGTTTGGGCCCTCCCGGTGGCGGACCACTTTTTTGGGAAGGATGGAGTCTAATGTGGAGTGTAACCACTTATTGAAGGCCTTATTAGCAATGACGGGATTATCATGAGGAACCGGCAGGGACTTCTTCAGGGCAGTCTCCCAGTACTCCACCGATAATCTCAACCAGGTCCGGCTCAGCTTCTTGGACAAGGTGACTATGTGGTTTTGGTCCGATGGAGACCAAATGAAGAAGAGCAGGGCGTGGTCAGACCAAGGAACGAAGCTGGGCTGGTCACTTATAATATTACTAAGATTTGTGAAGAGCTGATCTAATAAGTGTCCTGCTGCATGCGTAGAGCCTGACACGATTTGTTCTAGTTGTACAACCCCCAAGGTGTCCAGCAAACACTGCAATGAAGAGGCTTCTACCTCATCGAGTTGTATATTGAGTTCACCCAGGATGGAAAAATTAGAAGTATTGCTGATAGAGAGAGTGATCTTATGCAGGAGGTTATTGCAGAAACCATGACATGATGGTCTCCAGGTGGCCTATAAAAAAGAATACCTGAGAAAGTACAGGTAGGAGAGTAGGCGATGGAGAAGCCTAAATTCTCACAGTCCAGGAGAGGGCCCTCCGAGGTTCTACAGACAAAAGAGTTCTTAAAGATAATGGCCACTCTTCCTCCACGTCCGGTTTGACGGTCATACCTACAGATTGAATGCCTAGGAGGTAGAGCCCGGACTATGTCTGGGTCTGATGCCTCGGTTAGCCACGTCTCTGTCAAAAAAAGGGCATCTAGGTTTGGGCCCTCCAAAAGCAGGCGAATTTCCACCAAGTGCCTCGGGAGGGACCGGCAATTTAGTAGGGCGAAAGAGTATGATTATATTTTGCAGGTCGCTGGCCCTATATGATTACACAGTGGACATGGTGCCCTTACCTCCTCTAAAGGATCCCAGCCGAGACAGCAGACGGTCGCGCTACATCGCAGTGCCCGCAACTGTTCCCCGCTATAACATAGTAATTGTGGCAAAGGGGGTCTCAAAATCAGTGCCCCTGGCCACGTCCTGGCCCGGCCTGGCACGGACGGGCACAGACGGGCTTTCCTTAGGCACTCCTTTGGCACGGGAAGGCGCGCCCGCTACTGTGTACACTGCGCGTAGAGGGACCGTCTGATTTTGAGTGCTTGAGCGCATCGTATCAGGCGCCTCTTGCCAACCACTAGAGCAGCAACCTGCTCCACCCAAGATGGCCACCAAAGTAGTCGCCCCTCTAAGCCCCGAACTAAGTTCAGCTCCTACTCGGCTGAAAGGTGAACAAAATGGGTCCCTAATGGGGCAAAACTAAAGGTGGGCCTAAGCCTTAATTGTTGCAGATGCAGAGAGGAAACATCCTTGTTGTCTAAAGCAGACTCCTGCACTGTGCTTCTTCTTGTTCAGCTGATCACCCAAAAAAATACTCATTACTAAAAAAAAGACAAACACAGCTGTCATAGTGGAAGAGAAGAGGGTGGTTTAGAAATGAGATGCAAGCGCAAACCAAACCCTTTGTAAATCTGAGCCGATGCATCTCTTCTTCACATGTGACATTAATTATCAGCTGCTCCTTATCATGCGAGGTGCCTTTCATCTTTGCAGATGGCATCTGTTCCATTTGAAATATTAAGTATACAAGTGCCATATGCATAACGTTGATAACTTCTGTTATTATATTTTACAAAGATTATACCATTAGGCCACATTGCATAACAAGACTTACATTTGGGAATAATTCTTAACACAAGGCCCAGGGAAAGAATGTGATTGGCACAAACGTGAGCGGCATCTTCATATTATGTGTGGCAGTTCCTTAACGCAGATGGTCAACAAACATGTCAGATAGTTTTTTTATGTCTCATCTGTAGTATGTGTCCTGCGTAAGAGGACACTGTGTTTTATTAGAATGTCTGGTCTGGTTCAGAGGGTCATATAGTATAGGAACTGAAATACCATATACAAGTCTGCCTTCTTATTCAAGTGGACCACTGCCTGCCATGGATGTGTGAACATGATGGCAGCGATGGTCAGGCCAAAACGCCAGTGGTTGCATCATCTTGGTGTCCAGCTTCAACACTGAAGGGTTGATGAGGAATCCTAGAATGTTGCTTAATTGTCATGCAGTAAATTTTAATGGTATATCCAGAATTTCAGGAGTACCTGAACGGGGCTTTATGTTTTGATCTGTTATTCACGGTAAATAGGTTTATCATGAGTATGAAGGAGAACACTTAAAACACATCTGTTCCTAACAGCTGTCCTATATGCCTTCCTAAAGCTCTGTTTTGATGCACATTAGGTGAACCATGCGCAGAGATACCCCTACGGGGGTCGAGTCCTGCGCTATACAAGCACCTAAATAAAATAAATAAATAAGGAGCTGAAATGGGCCAACAGAGCATTCAAGCGCATTCTCTTATCCATAACATGTAAGGTGGGAAACAGTTTTTCAAACATCTGACTCTTTCACTGGCCCCAAGCCATGTGTGTAAGAAAGTGGCTCTGTATATACTGGCCAAAAGTAAGGTACAGTGTGCACAGAGTCCACAGTCCCCAGAGGTTTCGAAGGCCCTCTGCGCCCTAGAGATGATTGGAGGGGGGGAATTATCCTCCTCCTCTATTACCGCTTCCCCTTCTGACTGGTCATCACCATGTTCAGAGGGGTGGCCTTTAGCATACTCAGACGGGAGCTCCTGGAGCCCTTGTTTGTTTGGATGCAGGCTCATTTTTATATTTTTAATTTTGCAGAAGGACCTCAATTCCTTGAAATACAAATGTAAGTAAGGTGTGAGGTTGAGCTCCTCAACCAGGTCCATGGTGTTATCTTCACTAAGAGCTCGGTTCTGTTGAGATATTCTAAAGTGACAGTTCTAACCCTCTACCCTTGACTATAGGGAATTTTATATTTTTCTAAAATTCTAATGGAACTTTAGCAAGGCCCTGGCAAGACTTTTAGTATTTTGGAAAAACCAATTTCAGAATTCTAAAGATAATTTCTGAGTTCTGTTGTTGTGTGATCAAATGGTAACCAACTAGAGCAACAAATGCAAGTTTGTATCCCACCGCTGATCCAATGTAAGAAAGTGGCTCTGTATAGACTGGACCAAAGTAAGGTACAGTGTGCACAGAGTCCACAGTCCCCAGAAGTCTGTCAGAGGCTAAAGTTAGATATAACCTTACTCTATAAAGTGGTAGCTTGGTCGAGCAGTAAGGCAGTATCAGGGGACAGTGCAAATCATTTGTTGTACACACTCAGTCAGTAAATGGTCTCACACACTCAAGAACACTGAACTCAAGGCCAATTGTTTTGTATCAAAAGATATAGTTGTTTTATTTTAGAAACAACAAGGTATCAAAATATACTTTCTCAGAATGAGTTACTTTAGTTAAACACTTTTCAAATAGACTTTTTGTTTACAATAGTTACAGTGGTTGCAATGGGCAACACAAATTCAAACACAATGCAACATTGAGCTCAATGTGAATTTCTAGTTAAATGCAATTAATTACTTTGTAGATTACTTTTCTAACCACAGGACTGGGTCCTAGATTTAGTCCTGGGACATTTCCTGTAAACAATTATGTAAAAGCGTATTGGTTACAGTAGTAATTTTTAAGGAATATTCAGGCACAGGCAGCAAAGGAAAAACCGGTCGTAAATGGGCAGATTCTCACAGTCTGTCCCTTTGCAATGGGTATTTTTGCATTTGGGATGCATCATCCAATCCAAATCTCAAATTCATTCCTATGTGTCTGGAGACCCATGGGAATGAATTGGACAGCATTCCTTAATTGCGACTAGCAATTTGCAAGTCGCAATTAAGAAAGGTGTAGTAATAGCTATTTTTATAGCGATTCCTACATGCATTGGCTTTTGCAATTCCTTAATTGCGATTCCTTAAAAATCGCAATCAAGGAATCGCAAAAGCCTAAGCTGATGCATGTGCCAGATTATTGTTTTTTAACCCGTTGCATGCTCATGACGAGCTCAGCTCGTCATGAGGCATGGTTGAGCTGCATTCATGACGAGCTGAGCTCGTCATGACCGTTGGAACGTTAGCACGCGGGGATAATTTCCCCGCTGTGCTGAACGTTCCAAAACGGGTGTGGTCGTGACAAGCTCAGCTCGTCATGAGTGCAGCTCCACTGTGCGTCATGACGAGCTGAGCTCATCACAAGCATGGTGGCACCGTGCGCGGCCACCCCCCACACAGCTGGTGAAAACGCCCCGCAGCAAAGGGGTTAAAAGTTGAAACTTAGAAACTTTTACCAATGTTATCATATGGGTGGAAATTCACTTAGCAGGTAAGTAGTCTTATGATTACTTTTTCTTACTCAGGGTTTTAGTTTCAACACAGTTCTAGGGAAGGAACATAGGCCCTGGGCACCTGATTGGCAGGAGCCCAGGGCACACTCAGTCAAAGTACATCAGCAATTCAGCAAAAAGTGGTGGCATACCATGCAAGAAAGATGGCACTTTCTCACAATGTATTCTTGCCAAATATATAATAATTTGTTCTAATGTGATTTTGTCTGATCCAGTAGTATCATAAATAAAGAGTACCCCATCGAGTGTCTGAGAGGAATCAGTGATTATGTTTAACCCATTCCCAGTGGGGGTAATTTCCCCGTGGTGCAGGGCGGAGGAGCCGCTCGTGGTGCGGTGGTGCTATTGACGAGTCCAGCTCGTCATGCTGCCCATCATGACTCCGCTCACTCCAATAAAACACCCGCACAGGTGTGGAATTTACCGAGCGGGGGAGTGCTGCAGCCGTTATGACGAGCCCAGCTCGTCATGAGCACAGCTCCACTGTGCCTCATGATGAGCTGGGCTCGTCATAAGCATAGATGGGGTTAAAGTAGGGAGAGGTGAAACCAGGTAACCAGGTGCAAGGTATGAAATAATGCCTGAAATACATGAGTAACATCCAGAGGGATTAGTCCCTCTACTAATCCAGACTCCAGATAGAGTAGGGATGTAGGCCAGGCACAGCTGGACAAGACCGTTCAAATTTACTTCATTGATTATTTGCAGCCAATGCTGTCCACACAGCGTAAAAGCAGCCAGGCCACCCCTGGGTAGGTCCAGGCTTAATGCTGCCTGTATCCTACAGCAGCAGGGAGTTATCAAGGGACTCCTGTGGAGCACACATCAAGGGTGGTCTTTCAAGGGTATCCAGATGTGTAATGTGTGCCATGAGGATCAGAATAGATGCAAATATACCATTTACCAGCAACCCTAAGAGATTTGAAGTCATAAAATGTAATTTTACTGAATTGCATGAATTTCTCATATATTAGGATGTGATGATGGCATACACCAGTGCTTAATTTGTAAAATAATAAGTGCCAGGCCTAAACGTTTGCTCAGCTGGGGCTAAATACCAAGGCTGCATAGTCTTCATTCCCAGTCATATATCTTTCATCCATGACCAGACACTCCTCACCCCTGAATGTCCCTCCTGTGTGTTCCTCTGCACCCCTGATTTCTCCCTTTGTCATTCTTTTACTGTATTTCTCTTCTTCCTTCATTCCCTCTTTTGTGTTTTTCTCTCTGCTTTTCTGGGTCAAAATATGGTGAAGAATAACACAGGCTGGTGCCGGGAGGTGCACCAGCATCAATCGGTTCAAATTAAGCCCTGACACAGGTTGTTCTAAAGATGACAGCAACTCCCACAGTGACACTGATATTGCCTGTGTATTTCCCTTCTTCAGTCCATGCTTGTTATAGAGGTTTATATTGGCCTTAGGTCTTATGTTTTCAACACCCAACTTTGCATTCTCAAGCTTTCTAAAGTGTCATATTCCAGGGTGTTCCCATCCATTGACTCAAGTTGACTCTGAGTGTAAGCCCCTTCAACCCAGGGTAATATGTGTAGACAGTGGGCTTCAGGATGGTTTTGATAGCTGTGGTGTGGTATGGAATAGTATGATATGCTTTGGTATGGCATGGTTCAGTACCCTATGGTATCCTTATTTACCACCAAGCCATAAGTCCCTCTCTGTGATTTATTTTTTATCTCAAAAGTTATGGTTTCCATTTCTCACTCTGTATCTGTTCTTTTCCACAGGCTCCCAGTTCCTTCTGCAGTGAGAGCTGCCTCCCTGGGTTTAGACAGTCTGTGAGGAAAGGATGGCCTGTCTGCTGCTTTGACTGTGTTCCCTGCTCTGCTGGTGAGATTTCAAATGAGACAGGTGAGTATCCTGTGACTCTGATGGGGATACATCACTTGTGCTACTAGAAGTGGGACGTGGTCATGTTTGGAAAAGCACAAGACCAAGGACTGCATTTCAGTGACTCAAGCAGGCCCACATTGGTAATGTTACTCTTTGTCAGAATATCATATCTATGGAATGATTTACCTTGTGAAACATTTTTAAAATGCCCTCATGTCCTAGAGCTCTTCCCCCTCACCCCGGGGAGTTCACGGACCACTTTAGCCACTTTGGAGTCAGTGGAATAAATGATTATCTAATCATGGAACAGCACCCTGTTTGTTCTGCCATCACTCATACAGTACAAGGAGTACCATGAATGTCATGTATTCTGGACAAGGTACCAAAGAACTAATAGGAAAGCTTAGCTTGGCACAGAGACGTTTTAAGGCATGAGCAAAGTGGCCTCTTGGCCAGCATCCCAGCCTTTCAAGGGGCCCCTGAGAGAGCCAGCTATATTCTACAGAGTTTTGCCCCAGTGACCTTGAATAATTTGTAAACATATTGTTTTGAATACTGTTTTCCTTCAACTTATTTTCAATGGGGGTGATGTGTGAGTTTTTATTACAAGCATTTTGGAGAGAACAGTTGTGTTTATGTTTCATGCAACATCTGGATTAAAACAGGACCTCTCATATAAGAAATTAGAGGGTGTCTCGGAGATTATTTATAGTACTGTTAGTGAGCTGCTGCTGTGTTGCAATATTTAAAACTACTGTCACTATCCCCAAATATTAGATATAAACACATTTGGAATGGAGGAGTGCACCTGTGCACCGGCAGTGACCTGGCCAAAGAGGGCATCAAAGAGCAGAAATTGGAACATAAATTCAAAGCCGTTCCCGAACAGAAGCTCTCAAAATAAGCTCGGACCCGGGCCCCCAAAATACTAAAGATGTCCCTGACTTGGCACTTGGCATTGATGGATCATATGGAACACATGCTGTGCATGAACAGACCTCAGAGCTTTGACACAGAGTTGAAGTTCATATTTATTTATTTACTTATATTTTTATGTGTGTATTTATTTAGCACTTTTATAAGGAGTGTATCAGGCCTAAGGGTGTCAGACCTCTTTGCACAAGAATAGCAACATCACATATGAATGTATAGTTGATCGTATGACACGATGCATGTATATTCATAACAACATGTGTGCAGAGGGATAACACATTGGGAAAGTGCCTTGTTAGCATTATTCAAGACATTCACTCAAGTCAGTGATGAGAATTTGAGGCTGCCCCTGAAGTGTTGGCTATACTTCTCAGGGGCAGTCCAATCTTACTGACGAAGATAGCCTTCTTTGCAGTGTAGCATGTGAGGCCCCTCACCCCTAGTATAAAGAGTGTGTCCCTCCCCATTGCAGGCATGAACCTCCATAGACCACCACCTCAACACTCCTCTGGGACCTGGTGGACTCTTAGAACCACTTCAGAAGCTGCAAACACTTATCCATATAGCTGGGCACAAGGTCTTTGGGTAGCAGGTACTGTAAATATGCTGCTGCCATTACTGCTGGACTCCAACTGAAGTGCTCTGCTGTCCAGCTCTCCAAGGCTCAGTTCATGGGATTTCTTCTTCTCCTCAAGAGCCATCCACCTTTCTTCTAGCACTTGTCCATTCTCCAATATTAGTTTGGTAAGCTTTTGTTACTGCTCAAACTTGACAAGCTTTAGTTTGAGTATTCTCTCCTTTCGCCTGTCCTCTAGCTTCTCTGGGGTCAGGTTCTTTGATCAGACCCTGAGTGAAATAACCACAGCTTATGGCAACTAATTGGCCTTCTCCACAGGAAGTCCTATTTCCTCCTCAATCTCTTGTTCCTTATCTGCAACATTAGCCCCTGTATTATGCACCTCTGCCCAGGATCTCACAGTTTTCTCCAGTTCCACTTTCCGTGTACATACTTGAAATTACTTGTAAAACTCCTAAAGCTGGACCACAGTTTAGGATTCTGACTTGGCCGGCTCAAAATCAATTACTGCAGGTGCAGGTGCTGCTTCTCCAGAGAGAGACATGGTTAAGCTCAAAAATCAAAAAGGTAATTTGGGAGAGTTAGAAAGGGTATGAATTGGTCTTAGTATAGAGTTTTATTAAACAATGTTTACCATATGCTATTGCACAAAACACAAGTCCTATCCTCAGAACTGATCACCAATTTTGGAAATGGGGTCTCTAGTTGGCAAGCAAGGAGCACCTCTCTATTCAGGGTAAGCTTGATACACACTAACGGAAAACCTGTGTTCACCCTCTGATCGCTTGGCATGAAGTAGGCAGGCTTATCTAGAGAGGCAATGTGTGAAGTATTTATTTAACACACACGCAAACACTGACACTATGAAAAAACTCGAAACACGTTAAAAGCAATAGAGAATATTTTAATAAATAAATCAACATCAAAAGGTCAGAAATCCAATAATTAAAAGTCAATGTTATTAATATTTAAATAATAAAAGGAGTTCTATTGCTTAGAAGCCTTAAGCGTCAATGGGGGCAATCTGGTCACATTGGACCATGGCAAATTCAACAGTTCAGGCCAACCATGATGGAGCACAGGCCGGGGACATGAGCCATGCAGGCCCAGTGAAGAGAGTGCCTTGATATTGGTTGCAACAGCAAGGTGTGGGATGCAGACTAGTGTTGCATCAATCTTGAACACAAGGTGGAAGGCACACCAGTGCTGTAGTCCCACTTTTAACATTTAATTTACAGGCCCTAGGTATATTGTCTACCACTTTCTAAGTAAAGTGAATATGCCAATTGGGTATCCACCAATGTTACCATGTTTTTGTAAGGGCAAAACACAAGGATTTTAGCACTGGTTATCAGTGGCAAAGTGCTCAGAAACCTAAGACCAACAAATGAGTCAGATAATAGAGAAGGTAAGCAGGCAAATAGTTTGGGTACTCTAAGGCTGACAGGTGCAACATATGCTATACATCCAGGGCCTGTAAATTAAATGTTACCAGGGGGCTTGCCACACTTATTGTACCACCCACTTACGTAGCACATTAAAACATGTAAATGTAAATGTAGTTGAGCTTATATAGCGCACAGCTACCCGCAAAGCAGGTGTCCCGGCGCTTGCTTAGGGAACCCTTCCTGATATTCCCCTGTGAGATAGCAGGGTATCCACAAGGTGAAAGTCAGGCATCCCGCCGCGAGGGGCCGTTGTGGAGATTAAGCAAGCTGTTGCCCAGAGTCGCAGAGTGTGAACCCGTGAGTCAAGGAGGCACCGGGGTGAGAATTATCGAGTCCGTGGAATATTTTAGCCCAAGACCCGCCGGGGCGGGGAATTGAACCCTGGTCCAGGACGGATCTCAGATTCCGGGTCTGCTGCCTCTAACCCCTGAGCCACACTTCTCCACATATCCACAGGCCTGCCATTGCGGCCTGAATTCAGTATTATACTGCCATGTCAACTTGACAATTAAACCCCCTTTCTAAGCAATAAACTCTGATTTTTATTGCTTGTATCTCACACCTAAGGTAGGTACTATGTAGCCCGTAGGGCAGGGTTCTGTGTAATTAAAAGAAGAGGCATGTACTTTTAATGTCCTGGTAATGGAAACTCCTTAATTAATTTTCACTACTGTGAGGTCTACCCCTCACATAAAATTAAATTGAAGATTCCTTATTACACCAATAAGTTGCATTTCCTAACTGGGACAAAGTATATATGTCATGTTTCATACCTATGAACTTGGTATGATAAACTTTCTTTAATGGTAATGTAGAGTTTTCATTACCATTTTTCAAAATGCCACTTTTAGAAAGTTGCCATTTTCCTGCCCTTAGCCCTTTTGTACCTGTATTCTGGCCAGGGTTACATGACTGGGTGTACCTGACCATTAAACTTTGTGAATTCCTCCCAGGCAGTTAAAACATAGAGGGATTAGGTATGCCTGAGTGGGCCATCTGCTAGCAGGATTGGGGGGGAGAGGTGAGCAATGCATAGTCTGACTTACACTTGAATAGCCCGTGCTCTGACACTACACAAAGGGGCAAGCTACCCTTTGTTGTTACTGCAGCCAGGTTGAAGCCGGGGCAGGGGAATCAGGAGATTTTATGCACTTAAGAGAACCTTTCCAGAAGCTTTCTCACCTTCCAGAAGAAGGACACCAGAGTATACAAATAGTACCTTCAGACCCACTCTTTAGATCAGTACTTGACCAAAGGAACAACTCTCAGAGGACTGCCTGCTGCTCTTACCTGCTGTGCACTCTTCCTTAATGTCATATATATATAAATATATATATATATATATATATATATATATATATATATATATATTTTCACTGATGAAACAAAGGTTAGAGGGACATTATAGTTATCATACAAAACCATTGAAATTCAGCAGTTATTGTTACCTGAGCTAACTATAAAGTACACCCCTGCAATGGACTGCTTAGTACCCCACATATAACATCTCAAATGATATCACTGATGAATCTCTGATCTATATGTTCCACCCTCAATGCACGAACTATTGATGGGAAAGGAGGCCGTGGGGGCACTGCTGAGAAAAACTAGCCATAGATTGTTTTAAAAATCCCGGTATAAGGAGGCGCTTAGCGCCTGGGATCTGTGGAAAAATCTGCAGAAATTGCTTCATATCCCGAAGATCAATATGCATACCCCGCTGTGGAACCAAACTTGAGTATGGATGAGGCCTGGAAAGGCTGGGAGCAGCTGGGCATCCGGACGGTGGGTGACGTGATGCTGAATGGTAGCATTATGAGTTTTAACTGGCTACAGGAGAAGTATGGACTGTCCAGCGGCCAAATCTTTAAGTATCACCAGGTTTCACAAACACTCAAAATTGTTATCTCGGATATCGTCCCCGGTCCTTATTGCCCTGTGCTGGGATATTTGTTAAGAGGAGGCGATAGGATTAGTAGTATATATCAAGTTCTGATAGAAAGATCGCCCGACGATCTTGAGAAGCACGAGGTTGCCTGGGCAGTCAGACTTCAAGATCCGGATACCGATCTTGATAAAGCTTTGGGTTTGGATAAGCAGGTACTACGGTTCTCAAACCTGAAGGTTCAGCATTTCAAAACACTCTTTAATTTGTACTACACACCATCCAAGTTACACGATTGGGGTATGAGGATCGATAGTAACTGCCCCAGGTGCCAGAAAGGCCCTGGAGATCTTTTACATATGTTTTTTTATTGCGAGAAGCTTAGCCTGATAAAAACTGAGATCAAGAAATTTTTGGAGGGGCTGCTAGGCTTAAAGATCAGCCTATCCCCGACGGTGATGATCCTTGGGAGCGAAAATAAAACGGCTCTTATGAATAAAGAAACAGAGGCCTTTATTTTTCTGGACGTCGCCGTATTACGTATTTTACTTTCAGCCGCTTGGAAGGATCCAAATGCTCCAACCTTACAAATGTGGCTGACCAGGCTTCTTGGTATTCATAATATCGAATCCACTCTATATCTCCACAAGGGTAATAAAAAGCGTGATTTTGGTAATAAGATATGGGCCCCCCTAAACAATTGGAGGGAGGGGTAGTTATAATTAACTGGGGTTGGAGCCCCTTTTAGATATATTTATATGTATGTGCAAACACCTATTTATATGTATATTTAATGTATGGATTTTATCTATGTAGCTTCTCTGCTTATCGAAGTATATTATCAGATAATGTATTTCTGCTAGGATTTTTGTTGTAAAAAAAAAATTCTATGTTGTATCTGTTTTGTTCCAATAAATTCTCAATAAAAAAAATCCCCCCAAAAAATCAGGTTTGTTACAAATGGTATCACTTATTAGTAGTACAAAAAGAATAGTATTTACCTTATGCAGCATCTTAGTAATTATTTTAAGTCAAGTCAAGTCAAAATTTAAGTTTATTTATATCATTGATCTTTAAACCACCAAGAATACACATTTATTTTAAAATTCTTAAAATAATGACTAAAACCGCATATCGTTTCCATAAGTACTATGAGGTTCCGTATCCTCCATCATAGTTATATTAAAAACAATTTCATACAACAAATAAAACACATTCAAACATCCTACAGGTGGATGTATGACATTACAATGCAGGCTATTACAACACCTGCCTTTACAACACGATTTTTACATCGTATACCATTACAGCGCATAGCGCTTTTGGGTGTTGGATAGTGAATAGTTTAATTTACTATTCCAACTCCAGTCCCCGTGGACACTAGGGAAGGTTATTGGATAGTAAATTAACCTATTCCCTACCCTAGAGCGCCCCCCAGCGCAATGCGTTGTAATAGTTTGCGTTGTAATGACCGCGTTGTAATGGTAGTGCGTTGTAAAAGTTTCGTTGTAAGTGATGTTTACCCCTACGGGTAGATCGATTTCACTAAAACCTGTTTTAAAATATTAAAAGATTAAAACGTAATTCTCTATTCCTCGTTACTCGATCTGATCCTCTATTTCCTATTCCATGAACAACTTTTTAACAGCCTGGATAAACTTTGCCACCGCAATGGCGATATCAAGTTGATACATATCTGTGAGGAGCTCAATTGCTTAGTATGTATTTAAGTCTCTGAAACTTTTATGAAACATACTCACCATTTTGAGTGATGTTATCAGTGATGTCACTGACCATGTTATGAGTGATGTAATCTGTGAGGTCATAAGCAGTGCATTGCGGGCGCGAGTAATAGTTAGCTTAGGTCATTATAACTGCTGAATTTCACTGGTTTTGTACAAGTGAAACGTGAACCTAATTAAAACATCCCTCTATCTTTTGTTTTTTTCAGTGGATTTCTAAGGTGTTTTAATTGTCTTTCTTAACTATAACATCCCTGTACCCTTTGTTTTTTTATTGAATTTGTATGGTTGTGGGTGTGTGAGAATCTGAGTGGGTTCACGAGTACGTAAGTGGGTATTCGTGAGCATAAAAAACACAATGGGGTGTTGGAGAGAACCTCACCAACTCTATGAGTGCCACACTTCATCATTGGTTTTCATTCTGGTCATATGTGCCAGGATGAGCACAACCTTGGTTGAGGGAGCATTTTGAATAAAGACAACCACATTTTAATTTATTTTTTGTGTTCCATGTCTGATTAATAAATTAATTAGACGTGGATGACTTTCTGTACAATTATCCATTCATCCCCATATTAGTTTCAGCTCTTATTTAAGGCAACTAATGTTCCAACTTTTTTTTGTCAGGGCAAAGGGTAAACCTTATTGTTTATTTGATTAATACAGTCATAAACCTAACAGTTTGGTTGGTTTGTGGGAGTAAGTATCAAACATGCTGTCTTTCTAAGTTTGAAAGACTAGTTGCACCTGGTAATGCCTGCCAATGACAAAAATGTATACATTATTTCATTATATGGCCACTCATTTAATTTGCACCATTCTTATATCCTGTGTACGAGGTGTGCAACACTGAAGCCGTTGAAAGCACATGACACAAACTTACAACACAGCATGCAATACAAGTGATGGGACCTTAGGAAAGTTCCTAATTTTGCAAGGTAAGCCTCCACTTTGGACATGGTGCTCATGTGATTTGCTAACCATGTTCCCAGCCTCAGATCACTTTCCTAAAACTGTACCAGGATTGGCACAACTTCAGTTACCACTATAAATCCCTAGCGAATGGTATCCCTTGTACCTAGAGCATGTGTACTAAAAAGGGTCCTCTGAGGCTGCAGCACTGGTTGTGCCACCCCAGGGACTCCTCAATAAGGACCTTTTTGCTGTTATAGCTCTGGCTCTGATTCACATCATCTCTTATCGTCCCTTGTCCCCGCCGAGGCCCTCTATGAAAATGTTGTATCTTAACGTCCACTCTCTGGCTAAACACTACATGGGGATCTATGACCTAATACATGATGAATTGCCTGATGTTTTCTTTTAAACTGAAACCTGGCTGTCCGATGCTATAGTGGCTGAACCTGGTTTAGTGCTCCCTCAGGGGTTTGGTATTTTGACTTTAAATAGGGAATCCAGAGGCAGTGTCATAGCTGTCATCTTTAAATCTTTCTACCACTGTTCATTTGTTAAGCAGGATGTGGTTGGCTGCGAATGCGCTCACTTCGGAATTTCCTTTAGCGCTCACTTTACCATGACAGGACTGTTAGTTTATAGCACCCGGGGGCCAGCCACTGAGTTTAAATCTGCTCTTATTGAGCCCGTTGGCTCCCTGGCATTGACAGCTGCTAACTTCAGTATTGTATGTGATCTAAACCTGCATTTTGACTGCTCTGCTGATCCTGAAATCAGCAGCTTACTTGCAGATTTTACTGCTTGCCAATTTAATCAGTTTGTGGTGGGCCCTACTCATGTTGCTGGTCACCTGCTGGACCCCGTTTTCTCCAACATCCCCTCTCTTACTGTCAAGTCACCTAGTCCGGTGTGGTGGTCCAAACATTTGTTGGTCTCCATGTCTCTTCCTCTATATGAGCCTGTGTACAGAGCTGATCCAATGGCTTCTTTTAGACGACGTTGGCATAGATTGAATCCGGAGGAGTTACATGCCATCATGTCACTCAGTCCCCCTGTTCTAGCTAGTGACCCTAATTTGGCGTATAAATCACTCTGTGACTGGATTTTACATGCCTTAGACTCCCTCATTCCAGCTAAATGGTCCAAGGCCCGCTGCTCGAGTTCTAATCCATGGTTCAATGATTCTCTGGCCACCATGCACAAATCCTGTAAAAAAGTGGAACAGGTTTGGAGAAGGGATTATGGCCCTGTGGCTAAGAAATGCTACCAAGTTGCGATTAAGACCTATCACAGGGCCATACACTCCGCACGGGCGACCTACTTAGCCAATGAAATTAAGTCTAGTAAGAACCCAGCCAAGTGTATTTTCAAAATACTTAATGATCTTAAAAATAGGAGAGACTCATCTACTTATGTGATTACGTCGGGGCAGCAGTGTGAGGACCTCGCTACCATTTTTGTTAAGAAGGTGGAAGCCATATATAAGTCTTTTTCTGTTGACATCACTGGTCCTGCTGTTTCACATGGTCCCCCTCCCACTCATACTTTGGCAGCCATCCCACCCATCTCACAGGATGAGTTTCTCCTGTTAAGCAAGAAATTTAAATCTGGCTCTCCAACTGATCCCTTGAAGCCAGCCCAGTATTGGGATTCCCTATTTGTGCTTCTTGCACCATTGTGTCAGGTAATCAACATCTTGCTTACAACAGCAGTTGTCGATAGGCTGTGGAAGCAGACAAGGGTAGTCCCTCTACTTAAAAACCCCTCACTGGATCCGGCAAAATTTGAACATTTCTACCCTATATCGTTATTGCCATGGGTAGCTAAAATTGCCAAAGTACATACAAATAACATCCTCATGTGCTTTCTGAATCACATTGGCTTCTTGGATATATCCCGGAATGTCTTCTGCCCTGGTCACAGCACGGAGACATCTCTCCTAGATGTGATCGAACACCTACGGACCATTCTGGATGAGGGGCATTCTGTGGCACTGATACTGCTTGATCTGAGTGCACAGTTTGACACGGTCTCCCACCGAATCCTTTTACATCATCTGGAGAAGGCTGGTGTCCTATGCCTAGCCTTGAAATGGTTTAGATCCTTCCTGTCAGACAGAACATTCCAAGTATTTGACCCTCCCTTCCTCTCTCGCGCCCAGTCCATCGGGCAGGGTGTTCCTCAGGGCTCGGCACGGAGCCCTGGCCTTTTTCATCTGTAAGTCCAACCCCTAGCCGCGGTGGCCAGGGACAATGGTCTTACCGTTGTTTTGTATGCTGATGATACGCAGTTGGTGGTGTCCCTCTCTGATGACCCTACGCTCCAAATTTTGGAGTGGCCTCGCAGCAGTCGCGGAGTAGATAACCCCCAACTGCCTTCATATCAACGTCAATAAGTCCTAGGTGTTGAAAACCACAGCAGAGTTCGTGGTGGTTCAGATGAATCTGAAGAGAAATCATGAAAGTTGATGGCACTGCGATTTATTTTTGGCCGCTCATCAGGTTTAATATAACTGGAAGATGACTCGATATCTGGTATGTTAACATAGACAGTATTCTTGTGAGAATTCCAAATTGAAACCTGTGTTTCTGCACTAGTTGACTGTACAATTGTAATAGTTGTAGCAACAAGAAGAAAACATACTCCGCTGTTGTTTATTGTTATCTTTTGTTGGAGAGAGGATACTTCATTAGTTATTTAAACTTCTATCTGAACTTCCTGTATGATAGCAAGAGTTTGTAGGGACCGCCCTTGTAGCTTACTGTTGAAAATCAGCCACATAAAGTGGTTTCACCAGATCAATGAAGACAAATCTTTTGTCTTTGTGGCCGGCACAGGAAGGAAGAAGCACAGCTCTGCTACCTTCAATAGCCAGAACAGACAAAAGCTCTCTGTAAGATGGCCCATATTTGTTCTTGTCCAGAATTTTCTGCCTGATCAGATGCCCATCTTTTGGGACCTAATCAGGTCTTGCTGGTACTTCCTTTGCTTCCTTAGTGGAGGTGTATTTGATGTGGACGTTGCTTTGTTCAACCTGGAAGCTGTACATTTCCTGTAAAGCAGCCAGACATTCATTGAGATCAAATGGTGTTGCTGCCGACACTGTGCTGTGAGTGTCAAATGTCTGGGACCCGTACCCTTACCCAAACAGGATTTTATAAGGAGTTCAACTACCCAGAGATTGTCTAGGTTGGTTATTGAGTGCCCTCTGGACCCCATATTCGTGTTGGAACCAATTGTGACCTGAGCCTTGTACCTCAGCTGTTAAAGCCAGCAATAAGTCACTTTTTTCCCTCTCCACTACATCATTTTCCTCAGGTTAGTAGGGGGAAGAGAAACACAGAGTAACACCCAAACTTCATATTGGCTCCCTGTAAACCCTAGAGCTAAACGCCGGACCCTCGTCAGAATGTAATGTGCTTACTGTGTATATCCCAATAAAGACTTTCAGTTCCTTTATAACAGTTTGAGTATCAGCAGACAGCTATGGACATACACACAGGAATCAAAAGCAGGAATTCACTGTTGCCGCATTGTTGTCAAGTGGTTTATTAGTAGTGATAAGTAGGGACTTACCACTAGTAAAAAGTCCAGAAACACAATAATAGTTTCAGTCAAGGTCTCAATAAATGATTCCCTTGTTCAACCCTCGATAGCTGGCAGCGAGCAGGCAGGCTTAATTTAAGAGACAGGTGCGTAAAAAATTTAAAAAAATCAAAACATTAAATAAGTAAGACACAACAGAAAATAAAAATCCAACTCCAATTTATAAACACACAAATATATGCTTATGAACAAATAGACACCAAAAGGAAAAAAATCCAATACAGGGAACCAGAGATATGAATTTTTAAAGAGTAAATGCAAAATTAGCACTTAGAAGCAAATAGAGGTCAAGGGGTTAAAAAAGGTCATGCTGGATGTGCACAAAGTCAAGAGGACTTTCAGAAGTGTTTCTTGATGCAGGAAAGTGGTCCGCAGTGCCAGCTGAGGTTTCCAAATCTCTAGTTTACGTCTTGACTACAACTCCCACAATGCACCTGGTCAGCTTATGAAGCTTTTCACAAAAGGTGGTCCAAACTTCTAGAACTTGTCCTAGAAGGTCTCCTTGAGGGTTCAGAGTGTTCACAACACCAATCTAGGGGTCAAGAATCTCTGGGATGTTCCTTTGGCTATGGGGATATAACTACCACAATGTAACTGGCCAACTCCTTAAAAGCCCACTGGATGCACTCCAAGATGGGGACTTCTTGGCATAGATGATGTAGGTGAGCTCTGTTAACCAGTAGTATGCAGGGCATTCAATCCTTAATCCTTCTTGAAGCAAAGCATTAGAGCTGTAGTCCTAGAATGTGCAGTAGTTGCAGTCCTTCAGACTTTTTGGGTTTCCAGCATGGCAATTCTACTTCTCCTTACAGTTTCAGCATCAGATCTGAAGATCAATGCATCTCTCCTGTATTTATTCACAGTTTCTGGCCGTGAAGCAGGGGGTACCAATGACCACTGGGAAGCAGGGTGCCATCCAGGTGTATGACCTCTTCCTCCAAAGTGCTGCATCATCTTTTCTCAGAACTCTCTATTCTCTCAAAATCTAACATGGAAAAGTCTCTCATCCTGGGTTAGAGCTGGATATGCCAACCCACTGGTGTGGCTAAGTTTCACTAATGCACCTCTTCAAACTCCTGAACAAATCTAATTACTGAGGTTCCTGTGTGGCTGGGGGTGCCTGATGGGGGTAAACCTGTTCTGGTCCAAAACAGTCATTATCCCTTTGATGACCAGTTTGGCTCCCCACCCACTTCCTACCTTTTTGCTTCTACAGCCAAAGTTCTCCACCCACGAGAAATCCATTGTCTACTCTGACAGGACACTTTACACTGCATCAAGCAGCTCTGGTTCAACCATGGAAAGACTGGCCAATCAGGAGAGGGCAGCTGGTAAGTTCATAGAAAATAAAGTTTCTTAACTTATTTTCTGTAATATTTATTATAAATCTAACAGTGTCAAATTGTTGGATTTATCTTATCTATTAATTAGATACCTGGAAGAATATTTTAAGGGGGCTCCTGACAATATAATGGTTAAATAAAATATCTTAATGTTAGCCTATAAAGCCATTCGATACTATGGAAAAAAACATAATTGACTGTTTTCGTTTACCAGGGCTATAAAACATATGTTATAATACCCAGTAATAGTTCCAAGGTACCCTATCACTGAGGGCACATAGTGGCATCTTTAGTGGTGACTTATATGTAACAGTAAGGCAGTTTGAGTCCTTTGAAGCAGGCAGCACAGCAATACACACTCTACTGCAGGAAATCTTCTGGGCCTGTAAACCTCCCTGCTCCTCACCCACACTCACAAAGCCCTCCACAACGCCGGACCAGCGTACCTCAATGAACGACTCACCTTCTACACCCCAAACCACCCGTTTTGCTCTGCTGACCTCGCCACCGTCCCCCGCATCCGCCGAGCAACGGCCGGTGGCAGATCATTCTCCCACCTCGCCGCTAAAACCTGAAACACCCTCCCCAGCTGCCTACGACAGACCCAGGACCTATTGACCTTCAGAAGACTCCTCAAGGCCTAGCTGTTCCAGCAGTAGCAAGCCCACCACACCCCCCAGCGCTATGAGACACTCACGGGTAAGTAGTGCGTTTTACAAATTAATTGATTGATTGCTCTATTATATACTAGGGACACATACGTAATTTGAATCCCCCTTGCCTTATTATATACTAGGGACTTACAGGGGTCAGGCATTGCCCTTTATAATTATACCAAATTACCAGGTACAGTTTACTTGTAAACAGAGCACAGGCCCTGGGTCTAGTTGGCAGATCCCAGAGCCTAATCGGAGTAAAAAAAGCAGCACCTAGTGGTCAAAATTGGTCCAAAATGTGGGCGCAGGGGTCTCTATCAGGATAGGTCCTGATTTACCACCCTCACAAACCCCCAAGTCAAAAGCTCAGGAGACTCAGCCTAACCCTGGGAATGTTTCCCTGGTCTGTCAGGCAGTAAATAAAGTGCAAACAATCTGGATGTACAATTGCAGGCCCTACTCTGCCATACATCCTTTTGCATAGGTCACTTCCTCTGGGAGGATGCAAATAAAAGTGGGCAATAGGGAGAGCCTAACCAGTGCCTTACAAGTGGCTTCCTTTTTCTCCTCTTCTTTCGTTTCTTTCCTTTCTTTGGGGACATCTGTCTATCAACTGCAGGTACCAGGAACCTTGTGTTGGGGGATGGTCTGGGCAAACACACCACTTGGGTTCTGACCAATCTCTGATTCGTCATTGCACAGGAGATAATACAAGGGAAGGTCAGAACTAAACATCATTGTGTGCCAACAAGGGGTACCTTCCCACTCCAGGGACACTTTGGATACAGGCCTTATACCTTCCTAGAGGCTTCCCATAACTTCTTGTTTTCTCCCTTCACATACTGATCTGGGGTCACCAACAAGTCCACCACTATGGTATGACTGGCATATGTGTCTGTCACCCAAGTGGGGTGAAAGTACCTACTCCCACCCTCAGGTATCACTAGCTTACCATCTAGTCCTGTTTCCCAGCTTAAATCTAAGAGGCCCTCCTCTTCTGAGGAGTCCTCCTCTATGGCTACACCTTCTTCTTGGAACAGGCTGGGTCACCTCTGTAGTAAAAATACAACCTGTTAACAAGAAACCTTTTATGACCTGGGGCTCTCTGCCTCTGCTTGTTGTTTAGGGTTCTGGTGTACAGAAAAGAGTTTCTCTGGTGGGCTTACTACCTCCCTTCATTGATATTTGTGGGCCAATACCCCCTGTTTGGAGTTACCCCTCTGTAGCTCCTTGTGTGCTCTAGATCATACCCAAGTATCTGATCTCTTCCCAAACTCAGTAGGAGAAGTTAAACCAGAATCTAGCGGAAGCTCTTTCAATTACTCTGTGGTAAAGTTACTCAAAATGTGCTCTTTCATAATCAAATCATACAGACCATCATGTGTCCATTCATTACAGCCATGCAGTGCCGTAACTGAGGAGTCAACAAAGTCCACCCATGTTTCGTCCTGCATCTTTCGGGTCTCCCTGAATGTTACTCTGTAATACTCTGTGGTGAGAACAAACCCCTCAATCAGCGTCCCCTCAATGTGTGAATGGGACTCAGCCACACTTTCATTAAGGGTCAGAATTCTATCACGGCCCTTCACTTAGAATAACCCCAAAATTAGAGAGCCCCGGTGTTGGAGACCACCTTTCCTAATACCACAAGCTCACTCAAAAGCTTTAACCATTTGGTTATGTCATCTCCATCACTAAACTTTGGAACAATCCTTTGGACATCTTACGGTCAACAGTCTCCTCTTTACCTTTGTTGCTGCCACCATCCTTGGGGACTAGTCCATCTTAGCTCTTGTTTATCTCAAGAGTTAGCACCATTCTTCTAATTCTAACTTTATCATCCCGAGGAGAGTTTATTAAGCTGGACATGAACTTTTCCTGCCACTCTACAAGTGGAGGGGATTCCAGAGTGACTTCAGTCATTTTCCTCTGGTGTTGGGGGGTTTGGAGAAGTTCTGTGATTCAGGATCATTAGAGTACTCTCCCTCAGCAATTTGGTCTATGACCACCTTCTCATCCTATTATGGGGTAGTTACAGAGGTTTTCTACCTCATAATCTCTGAGGGCCTGTTATAGGTCCTCTCTCATAGAGGTTGCTCTAAAACTAGTGCCTCTAAGCTTGTATGATGCCCTCAGATCATTGATCTTCAGGATAGAGAGGATGAGCAAATATATGACATTATAATGCAAACAATTACATCGCATGATTTTACAAAGCATGTGGACAGAGCCTAAACTGACAATGTCCTCTTGGAATGCAGCAGTGGACTATCAGAGCAAAAGTGATATTATCTGTTTTTAAGAGACCTGCTCTCCGTTTCTATTGGCTCTCCATGGCTACTATGAACTCTTTCAACCAGCATCCCAGCCTAATTCCTATAGTAGACCTTATGGGGCCTCTCCATTTTTATTAAACATAGGTGCAAGATCGCTGCTACCCCCCTCTATCACAACTCTACGGCAGGGCAACTTGTATTAATCACCAGGCATTCAACTCCAACCAGGGCCTTCCCTTTGCTTTTAATCAACTGTTACCACAACATAGCTAAAATATCAAAGTCATGAGCAACAGCTCTTCTGCTTAAATATCTGGAAGAGCTTTTACTTGAGTTCGCTTCTGCTGAAGTTCTGTTATTAGGCGATTTTAGCATCATATATCTGGGATCCAATGCTCATTTAGACTCCAAAACATTAGAGCAAGAAGCCATGATCACTTTTTTAACCAATTATGTTTTACGCTCTGCGAAGCATATCCCATTGGAACAGGATCCCAGTACCTGTCTATCTCCAACATTTAAAAATCTCTCGACCATTGATTATATTTTCTTATCCCAACTTTGGCAAGTAAGTTAGTTAAAATGGAGATTCCCACTCCAACAGAGAGCAGCCATTACCCTATTACCGTAACAATGGACCTGCAAGTTCCTGTTGCTGCTGAAGAACTTGAAGTGGGGAATTCAACGCAGACCAAACTCCACACTCTAGTCAGACAAATCAAATTGGACTCTTTAGGTGCCAATATGGTGGCCACTTGGCTCATAGAAATAACTACAAATTTCACTCACTACCCTCCCACAGACTATCATCATTGGTGGGACAATGCCATTGCTAAATTACGAGACCTTTTATTAGGCCCTGTGGTTCATCACAGACTCCCCAGGCCTCTCCCGCAGCAGATTTTCAATCCAGTCTTAGTCACCCAAAGAAGAGCACTAAGGAGGGCTGTGCGCCTGCGTAAATGGAAACGTACAGAGCTCTCTTTTATTAATATGGCCTTACTACGTAAAACCTACAAAAAATCAACATGGGAGGCTAAGAAACAAAAAGAACAGAATGACTGGATAAAAATATTTGCCCTGTTAAAGGAAAAAAACCTGACCCACTTTTGGAACCAAATAAACAAAATGCGTTCCTCAAACAAGAGCAGGGGCAACGCAGTTTGTGAAGAAGTCTGGTCTCAGCATGTGACTCATCAATACTGTTGTGACACCCTGGACCTGGTTGAGGTCAAAAACAGAGATCCTGCCCACACTACGCGGATGGAAACCCATGACCTGACTACCTCTGTCCAGGTCTGGAAGTTTCTGAAATCCATTAAAAAAGGATGGCGCTTAAGGGCCCAACGGCCTTCAATCTGCTGTATTCAAATGTGTGCTGGAAGATTGGGCTAAGTTATTAGTTCCCTTATACAACTGTGCGTTTACTACCTATCGGATACCAGACTCATGGAAAGGCTCAATCTTATGCCCAATTTTCATTACTGACTCATTGCACTTGAGGATAAGGTTTATGCTCGGTGTCTTCTCAGGTCGCTAGAAAAATGGGTAGCGGAAAATAACATTTTACCATACTTTCAAACTGGGTTCAGATCTTCTGCCTCCACAATTTACAACATCACTGCCCTATCCATTCTGAGCCAACAAGAAGTGCAAAAAAAATCAACTCCCCCTCTATTGCTGCTTCATAGACTACAGCGCCGCCTTCGGTTATGTGTCCTATAACATTTTATGGAGGAAATTGTATACGTGGGGGATTCCACAGAGGCTTCTCAGAGCCCTTATCTCCCTGCATAAGAACATATAGGGTATGAGTCAGAACTGGCCCACCGACAGTCTCTGCAAAAATTCCAACATTGGACGGCCTAAAACAAGGTTGTGTTCTTTCTCCACTCTTGTTCCACCTCTACACCGCTGACCTGGGGAGATTCCTGGAGAAAAGGAGTCTCCTTCCACCAAAACTGGGCCATCCAAAAAAAGAACTTGCACATTCTGCAATTTGCTGATGATATTGTTATAATGGACCATGCAAAGTCTGGCCTCCAAAGAGCCTTGTGCACGCTCCACAAATACAACACAGCTAATGCTTTTAAAATTAACCAGGATAAGACCAAGGTCTTGATTTTTGGTTGTTGTAAGAAAAAGAAAAGTTAAACGTGAAACATTGGGCCTGCAAAGATTAAAACAATATCAAAATACAATTACCCGGGGGTCTGGTTTAGAGAGTCTTCCAGACCATAAGCCCACTTGGCTGCTTTGAAAAAGAGAGCTGGAGCAACAACATACAGCCTGACTCAACTTAACCAGTCCCTGAGTAGTCCTTTTACCAAACCCATTCTGAAAGTGACTGAAGCTACCATTCTTCCTGCCTTAAGTTACGGGCGCCAGGCCTTTCCTGGTGCATGCTCTGCCAGTCTCGACCACATTCAGGTTATCATTAATAAAAAAATCTTCAGTCTTCCGAACTACATCCACAAGACAAGACTATGACTGGAGCTGGGCCTTCAAAGACAATCGATTTTCTGTGAGGCTGACACCATGAAGTACTATATAAGGGCATTAAAAGCCGCAGATAACATACTTAAAGCCCGGTTAAATGAAACTCTTGCCAGCTCCGGGAATCCATGGAACCGTCAAATTGTAAAAGCCATAAGAATGCTACATATTAACGAAACATCACTAACTGCAGACTCTATTCCATACACAGGCTGGAAAAGGGTTATCAACAAGCAGGTTAGACAAATTTCCTACCCGATGGACTTTCAGGTCTTAAAAACATCAATTATGGAGGGCGTTGATTGGCAGCAGCCAAGATGGTGGAATAGTTTGTGAGCTCCGCCGGCCCCGTACAAAACCCCTAATATCTACACATTATTTGGCGACTGGAGGACGGAAACTACATGCGGTGCCCCCGTGACAATCTCCCGCAGCTGGGGTGTGACTCTCTCCCCGGATAAGGTGGTGAAGCCGGAGTTACGGAGAGGGATTTGCTCTCCGATCGGAGCCGTGAGTGGGAGCACCATGGGGCAGAGTCGAGCCTCAACAGTGCCCACACTAAGTTCATGCTGCCTGGGACCGGGAAAATTGAGGTCTGCTACACTGGTGGACGAGAAGGCACCCGATGGTGACCTGTGCTTCCACCCCAAGTGAGCAAAATTAGCCAGGGACTTACAACAATGTGCTGCCTGGAGCCTGGGGAGGTCGCTGCCTGAATAACGGGCCAATCTGGTACACAGCCAGTGAACTGCGTTGGAGCTGCTGAGGTGGGGAGGCCTGGGTAGCAGCATTTTCTGGCGATCCCCTCAAACAAAGGCTGCCCTCCTGGGATTTTAAACTGTCAGGGCTGGATGCCTCAACCATGTTGTCATCCCATTGTGGGGATATGCTTGGAGTAGAACTCCACATGGCACTTGTGACAAGTCAAGTCATAAAGTCATAAAAATTTGTATAGCGCACTACATACCCAGAGGGTTTCAAGGCGCTTGGGAGGGGAGGAGGATTATTTGTCAAATATCCACGTTTTAAGCTGCTTTCTGAACGCTAGGTGGTTCTGGGTGAGGCGAAGGTAAGCGGGGAGTGAGTTCCATGTCTTAGCAGCCAGGTATGAAAAGGATCTGCCTCCCATGGTGGTCTTGTTAATGCGAGGTACCGTGGCGAGGGCTTGGCCGGAAGAACGTAGTTGGCGGGAGGGGGTGTAGAAGGACAGTCGAGAGTTGAGGCAATCTGGTCCGATGTCGTAGAGTGATTTGTGTGCGTGGGTAAGCAGACGGAAAGTGATCCTCTTATTGACGGGTAGCCAGTGGAGGTCTTTAAGGTGACCAGAGATGTGTTCGTTGCGTGGGATGTCTAATATGAGCCTGGCTGAGGCGTTTTGGATTCGTTGGAGTTTCTTCTGGAGTTTAGCGGTGGTGCCTGCGTAGAGGGTGTTTCCGTAGTCCAGTCGGCTCGTGACCAGAGCGTGGGTGACTGTTTTCCTTGTTTCGGAGGGGATCCAGCGAAATGTTTTTCTGAGCATGCGAAGAATGTTGAAGCAGGAAGAGGATACGGCGCTGACTTGTCTGTTCATTGAGAGTGAGGAGTCCAGGATGACGCCAAGGTTCCGTGCGTGGTCTGTCGGGATGGGTGCTTTTCCAAGGGCTTCCGGCCACCAAGAGTCGTCCCATGCAGAGGGGGATGTACCTAAGATGAGGACTTCTGTTTTGTCTGAGTTCAGTTTCAGACGGCTTTGTTTCATCAACTTCTTTCATTCCTTCGTGTAGGTTAGTTTTGGCGGTGCTGGGGTCCTTGGTGAGAGAAAGGATCAGTTGGGTGTCGTCCGCGTAAGAGATGATGTTGAGGTTGTGTTGGCGTGCGATGGCCGCGAGGGGGCTCATGTATACGTTGAAGAGGGTGGGACTGAGTGAGGATCCTTGGGGTACGCCGCAAATGACTTCAGAGGCCTCGGACTTGAATGGAGGAAGGCGGACTCTCTGGGTTCTTCCGGTGAGGAACGAGGTGATCCATTCAAGTGCTTTTCCTTGAATTCCGATGTTATTGAGGCGTTGTAGAAGGGTGCTGTGGCAGACTGTATCGAATGCTGCCGAGAGGTCGAGGAGGATGAGGGCGACTGTGTCTCCATTGTCCAGTAGAGTTCGAATGTCGTCTGTTGCTGCGATGAGGGCGGTCTCAGTGCTGTGTTTTGCTCGGAAGCCAGATTGTGAGGGGTCGAGGGATTTGTTGGTTTCGAGGAAGGCGGCGAGCTGGTTGTTGACGGCTTTCTCGATGACTTTGGCCGGGAATGGAAGAAGCGAGATGGGGCGGTAATTTTCGAGTTCGGTGGGGTCCGCTGTTGGTTTTTTCAGAAGGGCGGTGAGTTCAGCGTGTTTCCAGTCTTCAGGGAAGGTAGCGGAGTTGAAGGAGCAGTTGATGACGTCTCGGAGGTGCGGTGCTATGACGGAGTCTGCTTTGTTGAAGATGTGGTGAGGGCATGGGTCTGTGGGGGATCCTGAGTGGATGGAGTTCATCAGGCGGATGGTGTCCTCAGTGGAGATTGGGTTCCAAGCGTTAAGGGTGTTCGCGGGGGGAAGAGGGTCGGCAGATGGTAGGGTGGGTTGGTTTCCGGGTAGGTTGTCAAAGCTGTTGTGGATGTCTGCAATCTTGTTGTGGAAAAAAGAGGCTAGGGAGTCGCAGAGGGTTTGAGAGGGGGTGATGTCGTTGGAGTTGGCTGAGGGATTGGAAAATTCCTTGACGATGTTGAAAAGTTCCTTGCTGTTGTGGGCGTTGTTGTCAAGTCGATCCTTGAATGCTGTTTTCTTGGCTTTTCGGATTAGTTGGTGGTGAGTGCGGGTGGCGCTTTTGAAGGCGTCCTTGGTGCTGGTGGTTGGGTCTTTTTTCCAGGCCTTTTCGAGGGAGCGGCAGAGTTTCTTGGACTTCTTGAGATCGTCGTTGAACCATGAGGCCTTCTTGCTGCCAGGTTTGCTTTGACGTTTTTTCAGTGGAGCTAAGGTGTTGGCGGTGTTGGATAACCATAGGGTGAGGTTGGCGGCGGCTTCGTTGGCGTTAGAAGAGAGGGCTGGGGAGTTTCGAAGGAGCGATGCGGAGAATTGGTCCGTGGTTATTTTCTTCCAGTTTCTTTGCAGGATAGGTTGAGAGTGGTTGATGGGTTTCGGCTTGTTGTAGGTGAAGTGAACGCAGCTGTGGTCGGTCCATAGGAGAACCGTAGTGTGGCTGAAGGAGACATGATTGCTGGATGTGAAGATGGGGTCTAGTGTGTGACCTGCGATGTGGGTGGGGGAAGTGACTAGTTGTTTAAGTCCTAGGTTGGCGAGGTTGTCCAAGAGGGTGGTGGTGTTGCGGTCGTTGATCTTTTCAAGGTGAAAGTTGAGGTCTCCCAGAAGGATGTAGTCTTTGGAGGGGAGCGCGTGTGGAGTGACGAAGTCCGCGATGTCTTCACTGAATTTTGCGCGGGGTCCTGGTGGTCTGTAGAGGAGGGTGCCTCTGAGTGTGGTCTTGGGGTCGATGTGGATCTGGAAGTGAAGGTGTTCAGAGTTGGCGAGGTTGGCGTCAGAGCTGGTTGAGATGCGGATTGATTTCTTATGGACGATAGCGATTCCTCCTCCTGTGTGGCTGGTACGGTCTTTGCGGGTGATTTTGTAGTCTTCAGGGATGGCAATGGTAATGTCTGGTGCGGAGGAGGCATTCATCCATGTTTCCGTAAGGAAGGCGACGTCTGGAGAGAAGGTGTCTAGTAGGTTCCATAGGTCAGGTCATATGACAGGATTTCAGCATTGGAGGAGCACTCAGCTGAAGTCCCGACTTGCCTGTTTGTGAGTGCTGAGCGCTGGGTTACCTTTACCCGTGGGGGAATGTGTCAGGTACCGGGAGCCAGGCTGAAACGTAAAACTTGGGGTGCTCGCTTAATAGTCGACAAGGTGAGCCAGCGCATGATCTGCATGCTACGCTGGAACTGATGGAGAGGCAGTGAATCCTGGCCTGGGAGGTGGCATTTTGCACGCTCGGACAGCTGCAGCAGACGGAAGGGGCTTCAGGGAACCTGGGCCTTCCGGGGCTGATGGCCTTCAATACATTTCTTTCTTCACTAGGTGAATATTTGCGATATAAGAACCCAGGGTGTGTAAACAGCTAAAACAAAGACCGGAGGGCATATTTCCTCGGGGTTCCTCATCTTGTCTGTCTGGGCGCGCAGACCTGCGGACTGCCATTGTTCACTGTGGAACGCATCTAGTGCTGGGAGCCAGGTGCCTGTAGCTGAGCTGTATGGCTGGGAACCGTACACACTAGGGACACACCTTCCTATGGCAAAACCAAAGGGGAGCACCGCTGCCGTCCAGGCCAAAAAAATGGACAAGTATGCTGTCCTGTAACAGCTGCATGCTGAAGAAGGGGCGCAGGGTGAACACGCGACCGGAGAAGAGCCATCCGAGGGTGCAATCATGGCTGCGATTCGAGCAGTTGGGACGAATCTGGAAACAAAAATTGATAAAATTACAATCAAGATGAACCTCATGAGGACCGACATGTGGAAAACATCTTAACGAGTCACTGTGACCTAAAAACATATTGGAGAGTTACAGACAGAGGCGCGTACAATGGAAGAACGAGTGCAAAGGATGAAGCACCAACATAAGCTACTGCCCCTACAGCTGGATGACCAAGAATGAAGGGCCCATCGAAACAACTTACGGGTGGTTGGGGCACCGGAAGGGGCAGAAGGCCCGAGCATGGACCTCTTCATTGAAGACCTCGTGCTGAACCATCTCAAGCCTAAGAGATTGTCCCTGCTATTCACGGTGGAGAGGGTGCACAGAGCTCCGATCCCTAAGATGAAACCAAGGGCCCCTCCCCGGACCATTATTGCCCGGATCCTGATCTTTTAGGACTGCAACGCAATGCTGCAGTTGGCCAGAACCCACGCCGACCTCCACTATGAGAACGCAATGATAAGGTTCTACCCAGACTTCACTCTGAAGGTCGAACGAGAAAGACGCTCATTTAAAGGAGTGAAACATGCCCTCAGTGATCGGGGACTCAATTACATGATGTTCTTCCAGGCCAAACTCAAGATCGTGGACGGCGACAAATCCTGGTTCTTCACCACCCTGGTAGAGGTACAACACTGGCTGTACGGGGGTCCTTCCCAAACACACCAGCAGCGAGAGGAGTCCAACTGGCAGAATCACAGACAACATTCTCCTGTGACCTCGGACCACCGCTTAGACAGAACAGGATCCCCATCCAGGTCCAGAAGTTCCTGGTCTGCATGTTCCTTACGGGACACAATACAGCCCAGGGAGTGAGGGAATGACTTTGACGAGCAAACTGCTATGTGCCTGTTGGCGACTCTAAGGTATAGATCTTCCTTTGTTGATGGGGATTGGAACCCTGGCATGCTGATACAAAAGTCCAGGACATACATGAACGGACAATGCCCTCAAGGGCCTCCGGAGTCTTCGCAGATGCTAGGGTGGAGTTGCAGGCCCGGGGGTGAGCACACTTGGGGGGTAGTGCCATGCAACCTCATTAGGAAGTTAGTTATTAGGGCGGCAGGCACCCTGCTATTGGGGATGTGGGTAGTTCCAAACCTACAAGGCTGGGTTGCAGAGTGGTAGGGTGCTGTGGTGGGGATTGTTTGTTTCTTTTTTCTTGGTTGCTAGACTAGGCAAGCTTCAGAATCACCACTTAGCCTCAAAGGAATATTTGTTTCAGCTCATTACAGAAATTTATGCTAGATTAGGTGACGAGACACATGACACTGCACAGATGCTAGGGGAGCGGGAAAATTCCTTGTCACCCACAAAAAAAACTTCTCTACTTTGGCGGTGTTGCATGATCAGAAAATACGGCAGGAATCCTGTTTGTAAAAATGAATGCGCAGTGGGATAAGAGTCTAAATATACTATGTTCGAACGTTAACAGGTTGGGGGACAAGGTGAAATGAAGTATTGTGCTCCAATACATAAAACGTCAAACTCCAGATGTTACTTTACTCCAAGAGACACACCGAATTGGTAACACCTGTAAGATGTTAAATAGATGAGGATACAGAATGGTGGCACACGCCGGCTTCACCACTGGCCCACGAGGGATGGGCATCCTACTTAAGCACACCTTTCCGCTCAGCATAAAGCATACCTGGACCGACCCACTGGGGCGTTATGCAGCAGTCTCGGGGTAATGGGTGAGGCGCAATCTATTTTCCACCAGGTCTCCAGACCCAGTCCTACAAGGACCTGGAAGTCTTCGCACTCACCCTTCCAGAAGGGCAACTTGTACTGGTTGGGGACTTCAACGCAGTTGTATCGGGCATACTTGACTAATCACCGCTGCCCCTCTCAACCGACTACGAGCTGAGGGGTATTGTGGGACGGGGAGGCTGTGGACTAGTGGGGCGGACATCTTGGAAAGGTCAGGCTCGCCAGTCAGTGGACTAGGCTTGCTGCTTCCCGAGGGCGGGCACTATAAATGCAGACGGGGATGCCTTCGTGCCAAAGGAAAGCCCGTCTGCGCCCGTCAGCGTCCCGGAGGTGAACGGCGGCGGACGGGCTGATGCTCCTTCGGTGGTTTCCTCGGGTAATATTCTTAGGTACTCCTCAGCACACCTTTTAAGTTTAAAAGGGAATTGTCATGACAATAGTCTAGGCAGTTTCCACTGTTCCAACAGTAACTTTAATTGCCCTAGATGTGGGTGGTTCGTGAACAAGGGAGGAATTACTAATGCCCCCTTGGAACAGGCCGTCCAGGGCGCAAGGGAGAGTGGTAAGAGAACCTCCAGCAGCAATTTCTCATGCGCGCTGCTGAATATGCGCTCTGTGAGCAAACTTGCTCTGGACCTTTTTAACTTTTTATCAGACTGTCAACCTGCCTGCCTTTTCTTGACAGAGACTTGGCTGGGTGAGCTATCGGGCCCGGACGTTGCTACCGCCCTTCCTCCGAATTATTACATGCTTAGGAAAGACCGGGGAGCTGACAGAGGTGTTGGGCTTTTGCCTGACCCTCTCACCATACCAATCCTGTGCGGGACTGCTCGTCTATAGGCCGCAAGGGCCCATCGGGGCCTTTCATGATGATCTGTACACTGCAATCTCATCTCTGTGTGTGAAGTTTAAACACTGCCTACTGTTGGGCGACTTCAACATTCATTTGGATCAGGCAGATGCAGCTGATACCGTGAAGTTGCTTGACACCACCAATTCTCTGGGCTTATTGCCCTATATTGTGGCCCCTACCGATAACAAGGGCCATACCCTCGACGAAATATTCTCCACTGTCCCTATTGTAACAGCAGTGCCTAAACCAGTGCTGTGGTCAGACCACATGCTGGTGAGCTTTGATATCATGGGTAAATCCAGGTCTACTCCTAGGGGTCTGGGCGTCAACCTCAACCTCAGCGTGCTCTGCGTCAAATCTCGGTGGAGATGGTTACGCAATATTTAACTGATCATCCGTGTGAGCTCAGGGGCAGCCTGGAGGATGATATAGAACATTTTCAAACTTGGCTGGTGCAATGTCTCGATGAACTAACACCATCTCAGTCGGTGTATAAGAACTCGTCGCGGGCTTCGGCGCCGTGGTTTACGCCAGCACTGAACACCAGTCGGAGGCATTGCAAGAAGGCCGAAAGGGTATGGCATTCGAGTTACGATGAGACGCTCAAAGTAGCTTATAGACAGTGCGTCAAGGCCTATCACAAGGAAATCTACCTGGAAAAGAAGGCTTACTTCGCCAGGAGCATTGATGAGGCTGACAACACTAGCAAAGTAATCTTCACTATTGTGAAGGAATTTACTTCCCCGGCCTCAATGACAACCAAGTGCTCTTTCTCTGAGCCATGGGTCCTCGAATTAGCAGGCTTCTTCGCTAAGAAAATCCGCAGTATCCAATCCTCGTTTCTGCTGGTTTCACTAGGGGAGACCAACAACGCTGCTCCACCCTTTTTCCCGACTGGAGTGGATAGACCCATACTGTCTGAGTTTCCCTCCATTGATCTTAGGACTTCGCTGGATTTCTTGTCCAAAATGAAATCTGGTTCTCCGCTGGACCCTTGTCCCACCAAGTTTTTAGCTAAGATGGCCCAGGACTTGAACCCCATTATTAATCCTATGTTGGATTGTTCTCTACAGGTGGGGGTGGTGCCGTCAGCGTGGAAACAGGCACTGGTTCTACCGCTACTAAAAAAAAGTCCCTGGACCCTAAGAGCCATGCTAATTATTGGCCCATCTCTCTGCTCCCCGTCCTAGCCAAGGTCGCGGAAAAGTATGTACAAATTGTCTTGTCGGACTTTGTCGAGACTCATGGTGCCCTCCATCAAACTCAGTCTGGATTCAGGGCTAATATGAGCACCGAAACAGCATTGCTGGAGGTCTCGGAGGCAGTCAGGGAGGTCCTTGATGGTGGGGGAAAGGTATTACTGGTGATGTTGGATCTCTCGGCGGTGTTTGACACCGTCCCCCACAGCCGTCTCCTAGCAAGACTCTCGGAGATTGGGGTGGATGGGACGGTGTTCAGATGGTTTAAGTCCTTCCTTTCGGACCGCCGACGGACGGTCTGGGCCCCTCCGTACTCAGCCGTGGTGCCTCCTTTGGAGGTGGGGGTTCCTCAGGGTTCCATTCTGAGCTCCACTCTGTTTAATACCTATATGGCCCCTCTGGCAGCGGTGGCTGAGTCTTGCGGTCCCCAGATCATCTCTTATGTAGATTACACCCAGGTCCTTTTCACCTGTGATAAGAACAAGGGTGCAGATTTATGTTAACTGGCGCATCCCCAGGGATGCGCCAGTTAATATGCGCCACAGTGCGCCACAGCTCCGCCACCCATGGTGCGCCGCATTTACAATGCGGCGCACCATGGGGCCACCAAGAGAACCGCATTCAAGGAACGACTTGACAACAACGCACACAACAGCAAGGAACTCTTCAACATCGTGAAAGAGCTCTCCAACCCCAACGCCGGAAATAACGACATCACCCCTTCGCAAGACCTCTGCAACTCCCTCGCCTCCTACTTCCACAACAAGATCACGGACATACACAACAGCTTCAGCACTCAACCGACGCACGCCACGACCGAACCACCGCCCCCCACAGCCACCCTCCACGCCTGGACACCGATCAGCACCGAGGACACCGTCCACACGATGAACTCCATCCACTCCGGTTCTCCGACAGACCCCTGCCCTCACCACGTCTTCAACAAGGCCGACGCTGTCATCGCACCCCACCTGCGGGACATCATCAACACCTCCTTCGACACCGCGACCTTCCCGGAGAGCTGGAAGCACGCCGAACTCAGCGCTCTACTCAAGGAACCATCAGCCGACCCCACCGACCTCAAGAACTACCTCCCCATCTCGCTGCTCCCGTTTCCGGCTAAAGTCATCGAGAAGACCGTCAACAAGCAGCTGGCCGCCTTCCTCGAGACGAACGGATCCCTCGACCTCTCGCAGTCTGGCTTCCGGGCCAACCACAGCACCGAGACCGCCCTGATTGCAGCTACCGATGACATCCGAGCCCTGCTCGACAACGGAGAAACAGCGGCTCTCATCCTCCTGGACCTCTCCGCGGCATTCGACACTGTCTGCCACCGTACCCTAGTACAGCGCCTCAGCAACGTCGGAATCCAGGAGAAGGCACTGGAATGGATCACCTCCTTTCTCGCCGGAAGGACACAGAGAGTCCGCCTCCCCCGTTCAGATCGGAGGCCACCGAAGTCATCTGCGGCGTTCCTCAAGGCTCCTCGCTCAGCCCAACACTCTTCAACGTCTACATGAGCCCCCTCGCAGCCATAGCACGCCAGCACAACCTCAGCATCATCTCCTACGCCGACGACACCCAGCTGATCCTCTCCCTCACCAACGACCCCGCCAGAGCCAACCTCCACGAAGGGATGTCAGACGTAGCCAAATGGATGTCGAACAGCCGACTGAAACTGAACTCGGACAAGACGGAAGTCCTCATCCTGGGATCAACACCCTCCGCCTGGGACGACTCCTGGTAGCCCCCCGACCTAGGCAGCGCACCCAAACCAACAGACCACGCACGCAACCTGGGATTCATCCTGGACTTCTCCCTCTCCATGACCAGACAAGTCAACGCCGTCTCCTCGTCATGCTTCAACATCCTGCGCATGCTACGTAAGATCTTCCGGTGGATCCCCACCGAGACCAAGACGGTCACCCAGGCCCTCATCACCAGCCGTCTGTACTACGGCAACTCCCTTTATGCCGGAACCACCAGCAAGCTCCAGAAGAAACTCCAGCGGATCCAGAACACCTCAGCACGACTCTCAATGACGAACTTAAAAAATCCAAGAAGCTATGCCGCACCCTGGAGAAGATATGGAGAAAAAACCCAACCTCCGACAACATGGCCTCCCTCAAGACAGCCACCCGCAAACACCACCAACTGATTCGATCCGCCAAGAAATCAGCATTCAAGGATCGTCTCGACAACAACACCCATAACAGCAAGGAACTCTTCAACATCGTCAAAGAATTCACCAACCCCACCGCAGCATCCAACGACATCACCCCCTCCCAAGACCTCTGCGACGCGCTATCCTCCTTCTTCTACAACAAAATTGCCGACATCCACAACAGCTTCGAGGATACTCCCAGCGATCAACCCTCCCCACCCCCCTCAGATCCCACTCCGCCAACTAACAACCTCAGCGCCTGGAACCCAATCACCACTGAAGAGACCATTCGCCTCATGAACTCAATCCACTCTGGCTCACCTACCGACCCCTGCCCCCACCACATCTTCAACAAAGCTGACTTCATCATCGCACCCCATCTCCGTGACGTCATCAACTGCTCGTTCAACTCTGCCACCTTTCCAGAAAGCTGGAAACACGCCGAACTCAGAGCCCTTCTGAAAAAACCCACAGCAGACCCCTCTGAACTTAAAAACTACCGACCAATATCCCTCCTCCCATTCCCGGCCAAAGTCATCGAGAAAGCCGTCAACAGCCAGCTCGCCGCCTTCCTTGAATACAACAACTCCCTTGATCCATCTCAATCCGGGTTTCGAGCCAAACATAGCACCGAAACCGCCCTCATTACAGCGACCGACGACATCCGAGCACTCCTGGACAACGGAGAAACAGTGGCCCTCATCCTACTCGACCTATCAGCCGCCTTCGACACAGTCTGTCACAGCACCCTTATACATCGCCTCAACAACATCGGCATACAAGGAAAAGCCTTAGACTGGATCATCTCATTCCTCGCTGGGAGAACTCAAAGAGTCCGCCTCCCCCCTTTTAGATCAGAGGCCACCGAAGTCATCTGCGGTGTACCCCAAGGATCCTCACTCAGTCCCACCCTCTTCAACGTCTACATGAGTCCTCTCGCCTCCATCGCGCGTCAACACAACCTCAACATCTTCTCTTACGCCGACGACACCCAGTTAATCCTTTCCCTCACCAAAGACCCCAACACCACCAAAACCAATCTTCACGAAGGCATGAAGGAAGTAGCCGAGTGGATGAAACATAGCCGCCTAAAACTCAACTCAGACAAAACGGAGGTGCTCATCCTAGGATCCTCCCCCTCAGCTTGTGACAACTCCTGGTGGCCTTCCACTCTGGGCACAGCACCCACACCCACAGACCATGCACGTAACCTTGGCTTCATCCTAGACTCCTCTCTCTCGATGTCCAGACAAGTCAACGCAGTCTCGTCCTCCTGCTTCAACGTACTTCGCATTCTCAAAAAGATCTTCCGCTGGATCCCCCTCGAGACAAGAAAGACTGTCACCCACGCACTGGTCACGAGCCGACTGGATTATGGTAACACACTATACGCCGGAATCACAGCAAAATTACAGAAAAAACTCCAGCGCATCCAAAACGCGTCTGCGAGACTCATATTAGACATCCCTCGCCAAGATCACATCACCGGACACCTAAAAGACCTCCACTGGCTTCCCGTCAGCAAAAGAATTACTTTCCGCCTTCTCACCCACGCACACAAGGCCCTCTACAATCTAGGACCCGAATGCCTCAACACCCGCCTGTCCTTCTACAAACCCACCCGCCAACTGAGATCGTCCAATCAAGCCCTCGCCGCAGTCCCGCGCATCCGAAAATCCACCATGGGTGGCAGATCCTTCTCCTTCCTGGCTGCCAAGACCTGGAACACACTCCCCACTCACCTCCGCCTTACTCAGAACCACATCTCCTTCAGAAAAGAACTTAAAACCTGGCTATTCGACAAATAATGAACCCCTTCCCCTAGCGCCTTGAGACCCTCTGGGTGAGTAGTGCGCTATACAAATGCCCGAACTTGAACTTGAACTTGACTCATCCTGAACATACCACGCCGCAGCCACATCTCCGGACACCTGAGAGACCTGCACTGGCTCCCGGTCAAGAAGAGAATCACCTTCCGGCTCCTCACCCACGCACACAAAGCCCTACACAACCAAGGCCCAGGTTACCTCAACAGCCGCCTCAACTTCTACGCTCCCAAACGCCAGCTTCGATCGACCAGCCACGCCCTCGCCGCCGTCCCCCGCATCCGAAGAGTCACCACAGGAGGAAGGTCCTTCTCCTACCTCGCCGCCAAGACCTGGAACTCCCTTCCGACCCACCTCCGCCTGACCCAGGACCACCTCGCCTTCAGGAAGCAGCTCAAGACCTGGCTGTTCGAGCAGTAGCGGACCCCCTCCCCCCAGCGCCTTGAGACCCTCCGGGTGAGTAGTGCGCTATATAAATGCTTTGATTGATTGATTGATGGGGCAAAAACGGCACAGATGCGTGACGCATCTGTGCCGTAAAGGTGGCGCATTGCTGGAGTTGCGTCGCAAGCGCGATGCAGCTCCAGCAAGGCTCGGGGGTGCCCCATCTTCACAATGCTGCATCAAGACCTACGCCTGCTTCAAGCAGGCGCAGTGTTTTGACGCAGCATTGGCCTGAAAGTGACTGAGTGAAATCTTATAGATTTCACTCAGCCACTTTTAGGAGGCGTTCCTGCGCAGGAACACCCCCCCCTGTGCAGGAACGCCTCCTTATGGCACAGGGCTTTACAACGTGACGCAACTCCTAGATGCAAATTTAACAAGAGGGGGGAGAGAGAGAGTCAGTGGATTCGGCCTCCCTAGTAACATGAATAAACAAAGTAGAATCCACTCAGAGTGGTGGTGATCCCAAAAGATGGGGAACACACAGTGTTGTATAAATGCCCCTCACACACCAACAGGCCCCTTGGTGTCATGCTTCATCATCGGGGCCTTCGCACCCCTCTACGGGATGCGGCGTGCTACGACTCGCGAATACGCAGGAGCACTTGAAAGTGAACTATGTGAGGGGGTGTGTCTACAAAAGTGTGAGTGAGGTGAGGTGAAAAAATGGTTAAAAAATACCTGGCACGTGGGTAAAACAAATTTACTGCAATGACTAGTTGCCTGCCTTCCCTCAACGCGGCTGCAAAAAACCTCGGAATAAAGATGGATAATGGTCTCACCTTTAAGCCTCAGATTCTGGGCCTGGTCGGGCAATGTTTTGGCTTGCTCAAAATGTTGAAAAAAATCCTGCCTCTCCTTTCCATCCCTCACAGGAGGACGATTGTCCAGGCTCTGGTTGGGTCCAGGCTGGATTATGTGAATGTGCTCTACCTTGGCCTCTCGGACTGCCTTCTGTCCCGCCTGCAGGTGGTGCAGAACTCTGTGCCGCTGGCAATTTTCGGTCTTGGCCGGAGATCCCATGCCACGGGGCTCATCATTTCCCTTCACTGGTTGCCCATACGAAAGCGTATTATCTTTAAGACTCTTACAATCGCTTTCAAGGCACTGCATGGCAAGGGCGCACGATATCTGAGGAGCAGGATCGGCTTCCACCACCTCGCCAGAGCCTTGCACTCAGCTTCTTGGGCGTTAGCTATGACTCCGGCCGTTAGACGTGCCCGGATCGGAGGCCGTTCCTTTAAACATCTGGCGCCTAAGGCTTGGAACGCGCTTCCAGTGTCGTTAAGGAAGATGGACAACTTATTGTCATTTAGAAAAGAACTCAAGACATGGCTGTTCTGCCAATAATTCCCCTATGTCCCTGTTCTGTGCTGTTTTCTTTGGGTCTGTCAGCGCCGGGACACTCTGTCTGAGTAGCTGAGCGCTTTACAAAACTCCATTTAACATAACATAACTAATGTCCATTTAACAGAACATAACTAATGTCCACCACAAGATATCAGTGCAGCGAGCAATTGGCTCTCAAATTTCCTCGAGGCCTTTGCGTCACAGACCTCTGGCAGATGCGCCATCCTGGTCTCCAACAATACACTTTCTTCTAGGGATCGCATCACACCTTCTTCAGAATTGACTATATCCTTATG
This sequence comes from Lissotriton helveticus, assembly GCF_964261635.1. Lineage (NCBI taxonomy): Eukaryota > Metazoa > Chordata > Amphibia > Caudata > Salamandridae > Lissotriton > Lissotriton helveticus. Next base: position 143,021,717 of record NC_136064.1, read on the forward strand.
CCTGTACAACAAAACACAACTATACAATAAATTAGGCATCTGGAAAGGGGCATTTTTGATCACTCCCCTTTGTTGATCCATCTAACAGATGGAGACAAAAGGGAAGGTTGTGTAACGTCCTTTAACCTGTGGAATCTCCACAACCCCAAAGTCAAAACTACACTCAGCCGAACTCTTGACCATTACATCCAGGACAACAAAGGCACAATCGATTCCCCCACCACCCTCTGGGAGGCTTTTAAAATGGTCATTAGGGGATATACCCTCTCAGCCATAGCCGGGTTGCGCAAGGAAAAAGATAAAGCGATGACTTATATTGAGCATGACCTCCTCCACCTCGAGGAGGTAGTGTAAGAGGGGGAGGATCTGGCCACCCTTCATAACTTGCAACTTAAGGCGGCAGAATAAAAGCAGTTGTGACCGATGCTGCCAAAACCCGTGCAAGGGACAGAGATTAATATTTACACGAACTAGGAGACAAAGCAGGCAAGCTAATCACTTGGCTGGACAAGAAAGACAGTGCGAAAAGGCTGGTGCCAGAGCTCAAGAGTAGCGCTGGAACCGTTTTGACGGAAACCCATGACATAGTGCTTGAGTTTGCTAATCATTTCAGGCAAGTGTATTAGAGCAGTTTGGAACTAACAGAGAAGAACTCTTCGATACTTCTTGTAGACCTCCAACTACCCATCCTCACTGACTCCGATAGTAAGCTGACAAATGATGAAATTGCTACAGTAATAGGAGGACTCCGGCCTGGGAAAGCTCTGTGCCCCAATTGACTGCCTATTGAATTTTACAAACTTAAACCCAACAAGCTAGCCCCGTACCTCAGGAAAATGTTTGAGGACAATAAGGAACTTGTCCTACTCCCATGTGACCAACTCATCGCCAAGCTGGTTACAATACACAAGGAAGGGAAGCTGGAGGATGAATGCTCCTCCTTTAGACCTATCTGCCTGCTAAAGGCAGAGCCTAAAATCCTGGCCAAACTATTGGTGAACCAGCTAAGACAAGTAATAGACAAAGTGGTCCACCCTGATCAGTCCGGCTTCATGCCACACTGTAATACAGCGCTCAATTTGCGTAGATTACATGGAGTACTGGGGCATCAGGCCACCAATCAGGAAGTAACAATAGTGGTCTCGCTAGATGCCACTATGGCATTCACTAAACTCGAATGGGCGTATCTAATTGCGGTCCTCAAGAAGTTGGGCTTTGGCCCCAATTTTATTGGGTGGGTACAGCTCCTCTACGCAGAAACATTGGCCCAAGTTGTAGTAAATAAAAAAGTCTTGGAGGTTTTCACCCTTGGCAGAGGAATGTGACAGGGATGCCCCCTCTCACCTCTACCCTTCGCCCTGTCCCTCAAGCAATTGGCGACTTGGATACGACAAGACCCCTCCATCAGGAGACTCAGGTGGTCTGAGAGATGGGAAGACCAAATCTCCCTATATGCAGAAAACACCCTCTATATCTCGCCTCTCCCCAGAAGGAGCTGCGGGTTGTCCTAAATAGCTTCACAAATTTTGAGAGAAACTCTGGCTATAGAATCAATTGGAGCAAGTTGCTGGTGTATGTTCTGTATGAGATCCCCCTCCCTGCCAAGGGACTGCCCCATCCTGACAGGCACAGACGGATTTAAATACCTGGGTATGTTCATCACTACCGACGTTAAACTCCGCTATGAACGTAATCTCCTGCCCCCTCTACATAGGTTCAAACGAGACACCTTGACCTGGAAGATGCTACCATTGTCTCTATTGGGCCGGGCAGCGCTTTTTAAAATGATGACATTGCCGTGTTTCCTCTATGTCCTCCAGAGCTTCCAAGACCTAGTTCCACCCAGGTTCTTCAAAGGTATCAAAAGGACCCAAAGAAATCTACTGTGGGATGATAAATCGCGCATAGCACTTCACAAGCTCAAGCTTGTTTGTATGACGGTGGCATAGGACTCCCAGACATTAAAAAGTATTACTGGGAGGCACATCTTGCAACCATAAACCATTGCACTTAACACGGTGGGGACGACCCCCGGTTACAGAATGGACAAATGGGTACTCCCAGGTGGCGGCTTCACTAGGGCGATCTACTCCAGACCCAACAAATACTTACTAACAGGACCTACACACCACTCAGTCCAGCTCTGGCACACAGACATCCGTAGCTTAGGCTGGGCCAAGAGGGTCACGCTCGCCATTCCACTGTCGGATTCCGAGTGCTTGGGTACACTTGGGCAGATGAAGGGCTTTGATAAATGGGACCTAATTGGGCTCTCCCGCATCAGGTATCTATGGAGAACGAACGGGGTGCTCTCATTTGCTTCACTCCAAGAGACACGCAAACTAGCGGACTCTGAATATTTTAGATATATACAAATCAGACACTCTCTCCAGGATAACATCCCCACCGGGTCATCCCCTCAGAATCCTCTCCTCTTGAGGATAGATTGCTGGATGGGTACTTTCTGGACAAAGCCATCTCCCTCACATACAAAAAACTCATTCATAACACTCCAGATTGCTTAATATCACTGATGGAGAAATGGGGGCGGGACGGCCTCGAGTTGGATGATGAAGAATGGCAGGAAGCAATGTCCTCTCCTAGGGAGGCCGCTATCTCATCCAAACTGAGGCTTGTCTGGTTAAAATTTTTACACCGAATCTTTATCTCCGGCCCTAGGCTGGTGTTGATGGGCAGGGTGGAAGAGGGGTTGTGTAAGAGACAATGTGGCTTAGAAGGCACATTTATGCATATTATTTGAGAGTGTGTACTAATTCAAGACTACTAGGGAAAAGTTAATGAATGTATGAGTGCAGTCTGGGAAGTGGTAATTAGGCCTGAAGCCAAGAGATGCCTCCTAAATATTCCGGAGCCCTCGGACCTTAACACCAAGGGAAAGCTCTGGGCAATTCTTGGGCAGATAGTGGCAAAATGGAACATTGCCCATCTGTGGGGAGCAGCGGCACCACCAACGCTGAGTACCTGGAAGGCAGATATGGACTGGTGTATGGTAAGGGAGAAGACAGTATAAGCAGCACATGGCTGCCCCTGAAAATGGATAGCAATCTGCACTGAATGGAATGTTTATCGTGGCAAGATTTGTGAACCCCCACTTGTTCCTGCCTTAGACATAAAAAAACCCATCAATTATCCTGCTCTCCTTGAACGACTCATACCTCCCTGGGGTACCTCAAACTTACCTTCTTGATAGTCTGAACACACATGGCCCGCGAAAATATAATGTTCATGATACTCTTAGGTCTGTTCCAACCAGTGAGGAGGGGGCATGCGGACTGTGCAATTACAGGTCTGAATCATGGCTGCATCGTCTGTGCTGTTGTCAGTCCCACCCTTGACGCTCCCAGAAGGCTTCTCTTAAAACCTTGATATCTAAAAAGAGGCATCAATACATGTTGGGAGGCATCTACTCTCTGCTTTACTTCCCCAGGTATTCAAGTGCCTGCAAGGTCCGGAAAATATGCGAGACTCTTGGACAATCTGCTTTCTCCCTCTCCGACGCACGCCCTACCAGCTCCTCCTCCCCAAAAACTTATCACAAACTAGTTTTGCACTTTGCCCTAGTGTCTCTGCTCCAAATGATTTTATCTTTGGTTTTGAAGCCTGTCACATGATTACAACAGTAACTACAAGACTGCCTCATCATTAATATGTGTGTGAATTGAAATTTGATGGTTTGCTTCGCTTTGCTTTTAATGCGGCAACAGTGCTATGATTACATTTTATTGCATTGGTTTTAATTAACTGTGCTAATTTATTAGACTACAACGCATGTCATTACCACTCATTTTTTAAAACTACCATTACAACGTATTCCATCATTACAACACAAACCATTACAATGCATACCATTAGAATGCATAATACTTTTAGGGCAAAAGTGTGGTAAGTGTTGGATAGTATAGGGGTAACAATTACTATTTCCACTTCAGTGAGTGCAACAGTAGGGAAAGTAATGGATAGCCTAGGGGTAGAAATTACCATTCCCACTCCAGTGAGTGCAACAGTAGGAAAAATGTTGGATAGCGGGTGGGTAAAAATTACTATTCCCACTCCAGAGAGTGCAACATTAGAGAAAGCGTTGGATAGCGTAGGGGTAAAAATTACTATTCCCACTCCAGAGAGTGCAACAGTAGGGAAAGTGTTGGATAGCGTAAGGGTAAAAATGACTATTACCATCTGCCCCAAAGCCCATAATGCATTGTTATGGCATGTGTTGTAATGGCATGTGATGTAAAGTCAGTTGCGTTAGTATATTACCACTCATTTTTTAAAACTACCATTACAACATATTTCATCATTACAACACATACCATTACAATGCATACCATTAGAATGCATAATACTTTTAGGGCAAAAGTATGGTAAGTGCAATCCTTAACATCATGGATGACATCTTCAACTCCCTCGACGCAACCATTGCTGTCTCCTCATCCTCCTAGACCTGTCAGCTGCTTTTGACACTGTAGACCACAGCCTTCTCATCAAAGCTCTCAAAGAACAGGTTGGTGCAGACGAAGTGGTCCTCCAGTGGTTCTCCTCCTTCTTCCTCAACCGCTCCCAAAGAGTGAAAATCAAATCCTTTGCCTCCAAATCGTCCCCGTAAACAGAGGCGTCCCTCAAGGCTCCATTCTTTCCCCTCTACTGTTCAACACATACATGGAACCTCTCACCTCCATTCTAAAAAAAACGAATATCCCCTTTTATCTCTATGCAGACGATACACAGATCTACCTGGAAACCTCCTCCATTAACGACATTCAAAGACTCAACAATACCCTCAAAGAAGTCCAAGAATGGCTATCAACGAACCACCTCAAACTCAATCAGGGAAAAACTGAGATCCTCCTCGTCTCCAACAAGGAAGAAAACTCACAAATTGTTGAATGGTTAAAAGCTATTGATTCCCTCAACGGAAATCTCACCCTGGCAACCTCGGTCAAATCACTGGGAATCACCCTTGAACACAAACTATCGATGTCAAATCACATCAAAAACTTCACCAAGAGCGCCTTACTCAATCTGAAGCTCCTCAACAAAATCAAACCCCACATCCCTCCACTCGACCTCAAGCAAGCCACCCAATCCCTGGTGTTGTCCCGACTGGACAATGGGAACGCAGTTCTCTCCTGTACAGCTCTTTCTCACCTAGCCCCGCTCAAAACCACCCTCAATGCCGCAGCCTGAATGGTCACCGGAATCAAGAAATTCGACCACACTACTCCTGCACTCAGAGATCTTAAATGACTCCCAGTTGAAATGCAGGCCAGCTCCAGAACTGCCTGCCTCACACACAAAGCCCTGCACACAGGGAAACCGGAATACTTAGCCTTCAAACTCAAGAAAGCCGGACAAGCAAGAAGCCTCAGGAGTTCCAACTCCCTCCTACTCATTCCCCTAAAAACGCGTAAACAAAAGACTGCTACCCGCTCTTTCGCAGGGAATTTTCGAAAATCTGAAACGCCATCCCAGTCAACATCAGAATCACCCCTTCCTTTCCTAAATTCAAAAGCCTCCTAAAAATCTTCTACCTTAACTGCGCCTTCCCGAACGCAATTACGTGTCGCTCTCACCTCCACAGGCTGTCACCTTTCAGTGCCCCCTCAATGGGCAGCCTTTCAGTCATCGAATCAACCACCTCCCTCCTCCTGCCCTCTCTCTGAACTCTCAACCCCTGGATCGGCACCGCAAAGAGATCTTTTCCTGCATAGGTCTTGCATTTCCCTGGGATTTGAGACTACCTCTTTGACCCCTCGTCCTCATTGCCGCACCTCGGCCTCCTCAACCTCTCTACCGCAATGGTGCACCTTGGGCACTCAGCAGAACTGAAACGCCTCCTTTTGAACTTTTTCCTCCTCAATTGCACTCCTCCGACACCCAGCAGATTGTCCTGTATTTTGTTATAAATGTCTCCTTGTTATAAATGTTTTTATGCTGTAAACCGCTCCAATACCCTCGGGTCTGGCTAGCGCTATAGAAAACCTCTAAATAATAATAATAATAAATAAGTTGCATTGTAAAATCAGTGTGATGTGATGATTGTGTTATAATTGAAGTGTCCCGAATGGGCTGATCCTGACTCAGGACATTCTCCATTATGCACTACTTTTTTAGAAGTTATGGAAACTTATCAATGTGTTTAAACATTCATCCTTACTTACTAAACCACTTTCACATTTTAACTGCATTTGAAATTGGGATGTAACACAGAGCACCAACAACTACAATCAAATCTTTTTTTTAGAAACACCAAACCAAATCTTACAAAATGCTTCTGATGCTCAAGTCAATTGAGGATTTCTCATACACAATTAACTACAAGACACAGGTTCAGGATCCACACTGCTGGGCATCAAAGTTGCAAGGTTTAGTATTGTGTCATGGCTGCGGGCCTTGGATTAAACAACAATAATCCTGCGCACAATCATTATGGTGTAGCAAAGAGCAGTCAGGCATTATTGGAGGAAAATTTGTTTAAGTTTTTACAGTACCATTCTGGTGCATAAGTAATTAAGACAACCTGAAAGAAATTAATCACCAATTCATAAAATAAAGTGTATTATAATATAAATAAAGATTTCAAAATTAACTTTGTATCATAAATACAGCCATAGTTGTGCATTTTTAAAGCGTTCAAAAATAGATGTACTTCAAGTCAAAATGTTCCCATTGAAATGAATGGGGGAAAGCACAGGTGGCAATTGGTCACTTGCTGGGTGATTTCAAAGGAACCCTCAGGTGGGTCCCTAGATCAAGTTCCAACAGTGGTTACTTTGTTACCATGCCCAGGGAGTCTGAGTGCAGCGGTGACTCGGCTATCTTTGGTACTTAACAGGATAAGTGAGAGCAGTCGAACTTGCAGCACTCGTCAAAACCACACTTGGAGATGGAGTTTACCTCTACCCATGGACAGAAGAAGCTTTAGTGTTTCTAGGACAGCTGGATTTCTTCTACCTTGCTCAGCAGCTCCAGGTGCAGAGGAAGCTGGCTTCTATCAATCACAGGGGTAGCTCGGTTCAAAGATTCTTTACACTCGACAACTCAAACTTCAGGAGGCAGAAACTCAGCAGCAGGGCCATAGCTGACATGAGTCTCTGTTGCTGTGATGCCCTTTCGGGCTGGAAATGTCATTGAAGGGGTCGATCGCCCAAATGGAGATTACCAAGCCTTGGCTGAAGCAAATGTGGTCCATGGGTACTTCGGTGGCTGGATGCCAAAATAAGTGGAGTGGTGGTTTGAAACTTGGGCAGATCTTAGCTACCACTTCTCTTCAGGCTCACTCTCGAAGGGCCCAGCGGACCCAGCGGGTTGCCAATCGTGCCATGCAGGATGCCCAATTTCCTGCAGCTTGCAAGGGACAGGACCTACCAATCATTCAGAGTCTCCTTTGGTTTCTGGCACTGGCTGTAGTCCCTCTTGCTGGCAGCAATTTGTTTTTAATCAAAATCATTTGGGACACTAGACTGTCTCAAAATAACAAGGAGCACTTTTCACAAGCATATTGCTAGCATGTTTTGACCAGTTATGAACAAAAATGTATCATAATACTAATAGAATATGCAAAAGGAATTTCATCCAACCACTTGCAAATATGATGTATATCACAAATACATAGTTACGATTAGGCAATTAAATGATCAGATAATCAAAAACTCAACAGCTCAACAGGGTTCCTCATGATGTTCTGTTCTTCTTTTATTGTGCAGTGAGTTTACATGTACAGATCATCTTCATGTTCATTGTAGTGTTACATTTCCCATGTAGTGTTATGAGTCCCAATGCATTTCAGGCTGACCCTTCTTCAGGGGAACACTATAATTAACAAGAAAAACAATAAATAAACTCCTCACCATGCCATAGTTCTAACAAAGTCAAGCTTAAATATCATTATATTCAACAGTTATCGGGCATGTACCGAATTCCGCAAATGCAAAATATGTAATAGATAAGAAAAATGTACTAGGAGATTCAAGCTTGTCACCAGAATGTGTGTAAAACACACCTCTCATGTCTAAAAGCGAGTGTGTGCACGCCAGTGAGTATACCAAAGAAAACACCTCATTCAAGAGATCCAGGGCTCCTTATAACCCAAAAAGTGTGTGGTATCTCCACATAATACCTGTCAACTCACCTATCCAGAAATGTAACACTTATATTAGGGGACTGGCAGTGAACAGAAAGGAGAAATGTCCCGCAAAGTGAGTCAAAATCACCACTTGACAAAGTACAGCCAAAATCAAATGACTATGACGTGCTCAAAAGTATCACTCACGTAAAAGATGATGCTCCCCCTCATATGTCTCAACCTTTTTCGTAAGGGGTGTTATCAAGCCGCAAAACATCGGACAGTTGGCCAATGGCAAAAAAAAATGTTTTCAAACTCTACACCATTAATGGACAAAAACATAGAGAATTGTGAATACTCGGTTACTTCATCGCATGTGTCCTGCATGTTAAACACCAAATATAATCTACACCGAAGGTTACCTTATATCGTGTTGCAGGCAATGTCCATGCCTTTGTTAGGTTCGCTATCAGCTACAAAACAAAAATACGCTGGGCCTCATTTATGAGGCCCTGCGTCACTTTTACGCCGCCGGTGCGTCACTTTTTGTGACGCATCGGCAGCGTAAAACATGTCTCCTGTTGCGCACTATTTACAAAGTGACGCATCTAAGCAGATGCGTCACTTTGTAAACCCCTGCGCTAAATTATACCTGCGCCAGGTATAATGTATGCAAGGGGGGTGTTCCCCTGCAAAAAGCCTCGTAATAGTAATCTATGAGATTTCACTGCGTCACTTTTAGGACGCTGTTGCGTCAAAATCTTGCGCCTGCCTCACAGCAGGCGTAAGACTGACGCAGGCCCTTTCACATGGGGCTTTCCCCATGTGAAAGGACGCATTGCTGGAGTTGCGTCACTTTTGTGACACACTCCAGCAATGCGTCACTTTTGCGTTTACAGATACGTCAGAAATACGGACGTATCTGTAAGTCCTTGCGCAATGATGCGTCATATTGTAAATATGATTCATCATTGGGGTCGCAAGGAGGGCGCAATGAAAAGTGACGCATCGCTGTTTTCTCGCAGCGATGCGTCACTTTTCATAAATGAGGCCCGCTAAATGTAAAAAACCTGTATAACTAAGAGACTCACTACAATGCAGTGCATCTATATGATACAAAAACTCTTACTCACAGCGATGTGTGTCACGCTTCCTCAAAATGTCCCAACAGCGTCTTGGATGTTAACCCTAGTGTGTTTAAAAAATTCAAACCGGCACGTAACGCAAATGCGTGTAATGCGATGGAAATCAAAAGCAGACTATTTCACCCTTCATTTAAAATAAAATTGGACCTAAAAACAAAAATAATGCGAAAGCTAAAGGAATACTAAATTGTGATCGCCCATAATGAATTATACTTCCACAGGACGCACTCGTGAAAATTAATCAAAAATTCAAAACATTACCATGCGGAGAGGTTATGCGAACCCAAATTGCATAAAATGAAAACCTGCAACTTCCACCATGTGCTAACCTTAAAGTTCTGCTCCCGTCCGGATACGCCTGCCTACTACATAAGAACAGAGCTAAATGCATAGTGGCAGCGTGCCTGCAGATTAGATGCTAGCTAATCACAATCAGATGTCGAACTGATAATAAAAACACGATTTCAAATGGTGCTAAGTTGTAGCTTAATACAACTCACTTATACAGGATACAAGAGCTTTTCAGTCAAAACCAGGTTCCGCAAATCAAGTCATCAAACAATTAGAGTACACGTCAAGAAAAGTGGTGAATCAGAGGCTGCATGCCACAACACTCATTTAGTATCATAAGGTAAAACGTATCCCAAGAGGTCTGAGGATATTCTATTTCTGCCACTGGAATAAGTTGGAAACACCAAGGCACTGTGAGGTAAAATTATCAATAGTTTTCTAAAGGTATCCTTCATTAGGATTTCCGGTCCCACCCAGTAAGAGTGCCTAGGCCATTGCCTCCACAGTGTACAATCATGAAGTCTGGATGTTCGCAATCTATAATGCTTTCAACCAATGGAGGCAGCTGATGCCACTTTAAACTTTTCTGGCCAATCCAAGTTTTATCCACATTAGACAAACCCAGGTCCCTGTCAATATTAGTCTTTCTAGACCAAAACACATAGCTGTAACCCACAATCCACACTCTAACCATTTTCAAAGGAAAGAGCAGTAGCACACAAGAGCAGGCTGCAGGAGTGTAGGAAAGATTTTAAAAAGTAGTCAGTGAAGAATATGTCTTGATACAAAAATTTGAAAGATGTTTTTTATTGTCTGATATATCATGTTAGTGGTAAAAACGAGATTGTTTTATTGTGAAAAAAGTAAGGAGATGTTTGATTGGGTTTTGTGATTTTAGTAAAAAGTTAGGGTGTATGTGATATGCCTGTAAGTCCAAACTCTGAATTACACTCTATACAGGTGGTATAGGAGGTAGCACACTGCTCTATAAAGTGTACTGAATATGTGAACTACTGTTGGCAGGGTATTTTAAAATACTAATCATCATAGCAACCGAGCAACAGGAGCAGAAAAAAGGTAAGAAAGGTAAGAAAAAAACAAGAGTGCAAACGTTAAGGGATATTTGTAGTAGCATAGAAAAATATTAATTGGGATACAAATTTAGACAAAAAGAAACCGTTTAGCCTTATTTTTTAACAAGATTTTGTATTCCCGTGTGGGTCTTTGGATCTACCACAAAATTACAGGGGGGCTGCCCTGAGAGCTGTGGTGGATCCACAGATCTGCACAAATGTCCTATAACATTGAGTTTTCTTTAAAGGAAGTTAAGAATGGGTTAACAATCATGATCTTTGAGAAGACCTATAATACTTTAAAAATATGAAAGCCATGTTGTTATTTGTTGATAAAAGCAAATTTGAAAAGGTTACTATTAATGGAACGCTTGCATGAGAGCTGTGTGAAATTCTTCAGCTTGCTTTTTGCATACAGCAAATCAAACTTATACAGAGGAAGAGAAAGAGAGATGAACAATCATATTTAACAAGTATATGAATTAAACTCTAGCAGAAAATATATGAATAAGAGAGTGAGAGAGTACATATACAGTGTTTGGAAGTAAGCAGGATGTTTGGAAAAACTAATGAAGTAAATACAAAAATTGCAATTTGAATAATAGAATGAAAATCTGTAAACGTTAACAAAATGCAGAGAATCAGGTGTGCAAGCAATGGTACAAGCTAAGAAACACTTAGATGGGTATGTACTGGGGAACTGAGTCTAGCAATCATTCATCCGGAGAAGATAACACAGCCTGTAAGTGAAATATTTAACTCCTTCCATACAGATATACAGGGATGCAGAAAAGGTATAGGGGTGCCAAAAGAATCAAGAGTGGTGTAGAAAGAAGCACGATAAGTGCAGAAAGAAGCAATAGAGGTACAGAAAGAGGCAAGAGAAGTGGAGAAAGAGTCAGGAGAGGTGCAGACAAAAGCAAGCAAAGTGCAAAAAGAGGGAAAAGGAGTTCCAAAAGAGGCAAGAGGGGTGCAAAAAACAAGCAAGAGAGGTGGAGAAGGAGGGATGAGGTTTGGAGAAAGAGGCAAGAGAAGACCAGAAAGAAGCAAGAGGGTACAGAAAGAGGCAAGAGTGGTACAGAAAGAGGGAAGAGGGTACAGAAACAAGCAAGCAAGTTGCAGAAAGAAACAACAGAGGTGCAGAAAGAGCCAAGAGGGGTGCAGAAAGAAGCAAGAAAAGTATAGAAAGAAAGTCACCAGAGAAGTGAGGAAAGAGGCAAGAAAGGTGCATAAAGAAACAAAAGAGGTGCAGAAAGAGTCAAGAGAGGTGCAGAACGAGGCAAAATTGGTACAAAAAGATACACAAGAAGTAAAGAAAGAAGTAACAGAGATGCAGTAAGAAAAGTGTAGAAAGAGGACAATAGAGGTGCAGAAAGAGGCAAAAGATGATAAGAACAAGGCAAAATGGGAACAGAAAGACGGACAAGAAGTGCAGAAATAAGTAACAGAGATGCAGCAAGAAAAGTGTGGAAAGAGAACAACAGAGGTGCAGATAGAGGCAAGAGTAGTCCACAAAGAAGCAACAGAGTTGCAGAAAGAGGCAAGTGAAGTGCAGAAAGAGGCAAGAGGGGTACAGAAATAAGCAAGAGAGCTGCAGAAAGATACAATAGAGTTGCAGAAAGAGGAAAGAGACATGTGGAAAGAGGTAAGAGGGATACAGAAATAAGTAAGAAGGGTGCATAAAGAAACAAGAAAGAAGAAACAAGGTGCATAAAGAAGCAGAGAGGTACAGAAAGAAGCAAGAAAGGTGCAGAGAGAAGCAACAGAGGTAAATAAATTCATTAGGGTAGTGCAGAAAGAGAAACAGATAGAGGCAGAAGAAGTGCAGAAAGAGGAAGACATGTACAGAAAGAGGCAGGAGAGGTGCAGAAAAAGGAAGAAAGAAACAGAAAGAGGCAAGAGAAGTATAGAAAGAAGTAACATGGGTGCCTCAAGATGCACAAGTAGTACAGAAAGAGGAAAGAGCATTCCGGAAAAGGAAACAGGGGTGCAGAAAGAGGCAAGAGAAGTGCTGAAACAAGCAAGAGAGATACAGAAAGAGGCAAGAAAAGTGCAGAAAGAGGCAAGAGAAGTGCAGAAAGAGCAAAAATGAATACCAAAAGAGGCAAGAGGGTTCAGAATGAAGCAAGAGAGGTGCAGAAACAGGCAAGAGAGATGCAGAAAAGGGCGATAGAGGTGCAGAAAGAGGCAAGAGAGGTGCAGAAAGAAACCAGAGAGCTGCAGAAAAAAGCAACAGAAGTGCAGAAAGATTAAAGAGGGGTGCATAACAAAACAAGAAAAGTACAGAAAGAAGCAAACAGAAGTATAGAAAGAGGCAAGAGAGTTGCAGAAGAAGACACAAATGGGTATAGAGAGATGCACAAGAATTGCAGAAAGAAGTAACAGAGATGCAGCAAGAAATACGTAGAAATAGAACAAAAGAGGTGCAGAAAGAGGCAAGATAAGATCAGAAAGAAGTAACAGGGATGCAAAAAGAGCGAGAGGTGCAGAAAGAGGCAAGAGAACTCCACAAGGAAGCAACAGAGTTGCAGAAAGAGGCATGAAAAGTGCAAGAGAGTTTCAGAAAGAGCCAAGAGAGGTACAGAAATAGAGAAGAGGGTCACAGAAAGAAGCAAGAGAGGTGCAGAAAGAAACAAGATAACTACAAAAGTGCAGAAAGAGGCAAGAAAACTGCACAAAGAAGCAACATAGGTGCATAAATAGGCAAGTGGGGTAAAGAAAGAAGCAAGAAAAGTCCAGAAATAAGTTACAGAGGGGAATAAACTCACAAGAGTTGTGCAAAAGGGAGGCAAGAGCAGTACAAAAAGAGAACCAGAAAGAGGCAGGAGAGGTGCAGAAAGAGAAAGGAAAGAATGGCGCAAAAACAGGAAGAAATGTGCAGAAAGAGGCGAGAGAGGTGCAGAAAGAGGAAAGAGTAGTGCAGAAAGAAGGAGCAGAGTTGCAGAAAGAGACAAGAGAAGTAATGAAAGAGGCAAAACGATGCATAAAGAAGGAAGAGAGGTGCAGAAAGATGCGGGAGATGCAGAAAGAGGTAAGAGAAGTACAAAAAGAGCTAACAGAAGTACAAAAAGAAGCAAAAGCAACAGAGGTGCAGAAAGAGGCAAGAGAATTTCAGAAATCAGAAAGGGAGTTACAGAATCAGGCAGGAGAGGTGCAGAAAGAGAGAACCGGGTTCCAGAAAGAGGAAAGGGAGGTGCGGAAAGAGGGAAGAGAAGTATAGAAAGAAGCAACAGAGGTGCAGATGGTATATAGAGAAAGGGGCATAAAGAGGCAAAAAGGTGCAGAAGAAAGAAGCAAGAGAGGTGTAGAAAGAAGCGAGAGGTGCAGAAAGAAGGGAGGTGCAGAAAGTGGAAAAGATGTGCAGAAAGAGGCAAGATGAGTGCGGAAAAAGGCCAAAGGGATGCAGAAAGAAGCAATAGAAGTACATAAAGAGGCACGAGGGGAACATAAAGAGGGAAGAGGGGTGCAGAAAAGTCAACAGCGGAGCGTAAGAAAGCAAGAGAGGTACAGAAGGAAGCAAGGAAGTGCAGAAAGAAGCAACGGAGGTGCATAAAGAAAAACAGGGGCAAAGAAAGAGGCAAGAGAAATGCAGACACAAGCAACAGAGCTGCAGAAAAAGGCAAGAGAAGTACAGAAACAGGCTAGAGAACTGCAGAAAGAGGGAACACGAATGCCGAAAGAGGTAAGAGGGCACAGAAAGAGGCAAGAGAGGTACAGAAACCGGCAAGAGAGATGCGGAACAAGGCGATTGAGGTGCAGAAAAAGGCAAGAGAGGTGCAGAAAGAGGGAATAGGGAAACCGAAAAAAGCAAGAGTGGTGCAGAAAGAAATAAGAGAGATGCAGAAAAAAGCAACATAAGTGCAGAAAGAGGAAAGAGGGGTGCATAAAGAAACAAGAAAAGACCACAGAAAGAAGAAAATAGAGGTATAGAAAGAGGCAAGAGAGTTGCAGAACGAGGCAAAAATGGGTACAGAAAGATGCACAAGAAATGCAGAAAGAAGTAACAGAGATGCAGCAAGAAATGTGTCAAAAGAGGACAACAGAGGTGCAGAAAGAGGCAAAATAAGATAAGAAAGAAGTAACAGGGGTGCAGAAAGAGGCAAGAGAGGTGCAGATAGATGCAAGAGAAGTCCACAAGGAAGCAACTGAGTTGCAGAAAGAGGCATGAGAAGTGAAAGAGGAGGCATGAGAGGTACAGAAAGAGGCAAGAGAGGTACAGGAATAGAGAATAAGGGCACATAAAGAAGCAAGAGAGGTGCAGATAGAGGCATGAGAAGTCCATAAGAAGCAACAGAGTTGCAGTAAGAGGCATAAGAAGTGCAGAAGGAGGAAAGAGAGATACAGAAAGAAGCAAGAGAGGTACAACATTAAAGAAGATAGGCACAAAAAGCAGCAGGAGAGGTGCAGAAAGAACAAGAGAAATGCAGAAAGAAGCAACAGAGGTGCACAAAGAGGCAAGGGGGTGCAGATGGAGCAAGAAACATATAGGAAAAAGCACCAGAGGGGCAGAAAGTTGCAGGAAAAGTACAGAAAGAGGCCAGAGATGTACAGAAAGAGGCAAGAGAGGTACATAAAGAGGCAGGAGATGTACCTAAAGAAGGAGAAATATGCAGAAAGAGACAACAGAAGTACTGAAGGAGGCAAGAACGGTGCATAAAGAAGCAAGAGAGGTGCATAAAGAGGCAAGAGAGCTGCAGAAAGAGGGAGAGTAGTGCAAAAAGATAGAAGAGTGGTGCAGAACGAGGGAAGAGGGATGCAGAAAGAAGCAAGAAAATTGCAGAAGGAAGCAACAGAAGTACAGAAAGAAGCAAATGAGGTGCAGAAAGAGGCAAGATAATTGCAGAAAGTGGAAAATGTGCAGAAACAGCTAGGAGAGGTATAGAAAGAGGGAAGGGAAGTGTAGAAAGAAGCAACAGAGGTGCAGATGGACGCAAAAGAGGCGCATAAAAAGGCAAAAAAGGTGCATTAGAAAGAAGCAAGAGAGGTGCAGAAAGTAGCAAGAGGAGCAGAAGGAAGAGAGGTGCAGAAAGTTGAAAAGATGTGCAGAAAGAGGAACGATTGGTGTCGAAAAAGGCCAAAGGATGCAGAAAGAAGCATTAGAGGTGCAGAAAAAAAGCAAGAGAAGTGCAGAAAGAAGTAACAGGGGTGCTGAAGGAGGCAAGAGAGTTACAAAAATAGGGAAGAGAGGCGCAGAAAAGGCATCAGGGGTGAAGAAGGATGCAAGACTGGTGCTTAAAGAAACGAGAAAAGTACAAAAAGAAGCAACAGATGTGCAGAAAGAGGCAACATGGGTAAAGAAAGAGGCAAGAGAAATGCACTATGAAGCCACAGAGGTGCATAAAGAGGCACGATAAGTGGAGAAATAGGCAGTAGAGGTGCAGAAACAGGCAAGAGAAGTACATAAAGAGTGAAAATTAATGCCCACAGAGGCAAGAGGGGTGCTGAAAGACGCAAGAAAGGTGCAGATTGGGGGAGGAGGGGTGGAATGAGACGCAAGAAAAGATCAAAAAGTAGCAAGAGGAGGGCCTTAAGAGGCAAGAGAGGTAAAGAAAGTGCCAAAAGAGTTGCAGAAATAAACAAGAGAAGTCCAAAAGGAAGCAACAGAGTTGCAGAAAGAGGCAAGAGAGGTGCAGAAAGAGGCAAGAGAGGTATAGAATGAGGCAAAATGGGTACAGTAAGATGCACAAGAAGAGCAGAAAGAAGTAACAGAGATGCAGTAAGAAATGTGTAGAAAGAGGACAACAGAGATGTAGAAAGAGGAAATAGAAGATCAGAAAGAAGCAACAGGTGTGCAGAAAGAAGCAAGAAAAGTCCACAAAGAAGCAACAGAGTTGCAGAAAGAGGCAAAGAGACGTGCAGAAAGAGGCAAAAGGGTACAGAAAGACGCAAGGGAGTTGCAGGAAGAGGGGTCCAGAAAGAAGCAAGAGAGGTGCAAAAAAAAACAAGAAAACTGCAGAAAGAAACAACAGAGGTGCATAAAGAGGTAAGGCATGTGCAGAATGAAGCAATACAAGTGCAGAAAGAAGCAAGAGAAGTGCTGAAAGTGGCAAGGGAGTTGCAGAAAGAGGAAAGAGTGGTGTAGAAAGAGAGAAGAAGGGTGCAAAAAGAGGCTAGAGGGGTGCAGAAAGAAGCAAGAGAGGTGCAGAAAGAAGCAAGAGAAGTACAGAAAGAACCAACAAAAGTACAGAAAGAAGCAAAGGAGGTGCAGCTAGAGGCCGCAGAACTGCAGAAAGGTAAAAGAGAGGTATAGAAACAGGGAAGAGAGGTGCGGGAAGAGGGGTAGAGCAAGAGACAAGTGAAGATCAGAAAGAAACAAGAAGGGCTAGAAACAGGCAAGAGAAGTGCAGAAAGAGGTACGAGATGTTCAGAAAGAAGTACACGAGTTGCATAAAGAAACAACAGAACTGCAGAAAGAAGCAACAGAGGTGCATGAAGTGGCTGGAAAGGTGAGGAAAGAGGAAGAAAGGTGCAGAACAAGGTAAGGGATTTGCAAAAAGAGGAAAGAGAAGTCTGGAAAGAAGCTACAGAGTTGCAGAAAGAGGCAAACGAAGTGCTGAATGAGCCAAGAAAGTGCATAAAGAAGCAAGAGAGCTGCAGAAATAGTTAAGAGTGGTTTTGAAAGAGGGAAAAGGGGTGCAAAAAGAGGTAAGAGTGGTATAGAAAGAAGCAAGAGAGGTGCAGAAAGAAGCAAAAGAAGTGCAGAAAGAACCAACAGAAGTATAGAAAGATGCATAGGAGATGCAGCTAGAGGCAACAGAACTGCGGCAAGGTAAAAGAGAGGTGTAGAAACAGGCAAGAGAGGTGCGGAAAGAGGGAAGAGGGGTGGAGCAAGAGGCAAGAAAAGATCAGAAAGAAGCAAAAAGGGGCCAGAAAGAGGAAAGAGAGGTGCAGAAAGAGGCAAGAGAGGTTCACAAACTAGCAAGATAAGTGCACAAAGAAGTAACAGATTTCAGAAAGAGGCAAGAGAAGTGCAGAAAGAGGTTTGAGAGGTACCGAAAGAGGCACGAGAGTTGAAGAAAAAAACAAGAGAAGTGCACAAGGAAGCAACAGATTTGCAGAAAGAGGAAAGAGAAGTGCAGAAAGAGACAATTGATGTAGAGGAAAAGGCAAGAGAGGTAGAGAAAGCAGTAAGAGGGGTATAGAAAGAAGCATATGCGTTGCATAAAGAAACAACATAACTGCAGAAAGAGGCAACAGAGGTGCATAAGGTGGCAAGTGGGGTGCAGAAGGAAGTACGAAAAGTGCAGTAAGAGGCAAAAGAGGTGATGAAAGTCACAAGAAAAGTGTAGAATGAGGCAAGAGAAGTTCAAAGGAGGCAGTAGAGGTACAAAAAGAGGCTGGAAAGGTGAAGAAAGAGGAACTAAGGTACAGAACGAGGAAAGAGAGGTGCAGTAAGAGGAACTAGAAGTCCAGAAACAAGCAACATGGTTGCAGAAAGAGGCATGAGAAGTGCTGAATGAGGCAAGAAAGGTACATAAAGAAGCAAGAGAGGTGCCTAAAAATATGAACAGTGCTACAGTAAGAGGAAAGAGGGATGCAGAAAGAAGCAAATGAGTTGCATAAAGAAACAACAGAACTGCAGAAAGAAGCAAGAGAGGTGCATAAAGTAGCAATGGGGTGCAGAAGGAAGTAAGAAAAGTACAGTAAGAAGCAACAGAGGTGAAAAAAGTCACATGAAAGGTGTAGAACGAGGCAAGAGACGTGCAGAAAGAGGCAAGAGAGGTACAGGAAGAGGCAAGGGTGTTGCAGAAAGAAACAAGATAAGTCCACAAGGAAGCAACAGAGTTGCAGAAAGAGGAAAGAGAAGTGCAGAAAGAGGCAAAATAAGTGTAGAAAGAACCAACAGAAGTACAGAAAGAAGCAAAGGAGATGCAGCTATAGGCAACAGAACTGCGGAAAGGTAAAAGAGAAGTGTAGAAACAGGCAACAGAGGTGCAGAAAGAGGGACGTGGGGTGGAGCAAGAGGCAAGAAAATATCAGAAAGAAGCAAAAAGGGGCCAGATAGAGGAAAGAGAGGTGCAGAAAGAGGCAAGAGAGGTTCGTTCACAAACAAGCAAGATAAGTGCACAAAGAAGTAACAGACTTCAGAGAGAGGCAAGAGAAGTCCAGAAAGAGGTTTGAAAGGTACAGAAAGAGGCAAGAGAGTTGCAGAAAGAAACAAGATAAGTGCACAAGTTAGCAACAGATTTGCAGAAAGAGGAAAGAGAAGTGCAGAAAGAGACAATTGATGTAGAGGAAAAGGCAAGAGAGGTAGAGAATGCAGGAAGAGTTGTATAGAAAGAAGCATACGAGTTGCATAAAGAAACAACATAACTGCAGAAAGAGGCAACAGAGGTGCATAAGGTGGCAAGAGGGGTGCAGAAGGAAGTAAGAAAAGTGCAGAAAAAAGCAACAGAGGTGAAGAAAGTCACAAGAAAAGTGTAGAACGAGGCAAGAGAAGTGCAAAGGAGGCAGGAGAGGTACAGAAAGAGGCTGGAAAGGTGAAGAAAGAGGAAGCAAGGTGCAGAATGAGGAAAGAAAGGTGCAGTAAGAGGAAATAGAAATCCAGAAACAAGCAACATGGTTTCAGAAAGAGGCATTAGAAGTGCTGAATGAGGCAAGAAAGGTACATAAAGAAGGAAGAGAGGTGCCTAAAAATATGAACATTGGTACAGTAAGAGGAAAGAGGGATGCAGAAAGAAGCAAATGAGTTGCATAAAGAAACAACAGAACTGCAGAAAGAAGCAAGAGAGGTGCATAAAGTGGCAAGGGGTGCAGAAGGAAGTAAGAAAAGTACAGTAAGAAGCAACAGAGGTGAAAAAAGTCACACGAAAGGTGTATAACGAGGCAAGAGACGTACAGAAAGAGGCAAGAGAGGTACAGAAAGAGGCAAGAGAGTTGCAGAAAGAAACAAGAGAAGTCCACAAGGAAGCAACAGAGTTGCAGAAAGAGGAAAGAGAAGTGCAGAAAGAGGCAAAAGAAGTGTAGAAAGAACCAAGAGAAGTACAGAAAGAAGCAAAGGAGATGCAGCTAGAGGCAACAGAACTGCGGAAAGGTAAAAGAGAGGTGTAGAAACAGGCAAGAGAGGTGCGGAAAGAGGGAAGAGGGGTGGAGTAAGAGGCAAGAAAATATCAGAAAGAAGCAAAAAGGGGCCAGAAAGAGGAAAGAGAGGTGCAGAAAGAGGCAAGAGAGGTTCACAAACTAGCAAGATAAGTGCACAAAGAAGTAACAGATTTCAGAAAGAGGCAAGAGAAGTGCAGAAAGAGGTTTGAGAGGTACCGAAA
This sequence comes from Lissotriton helveticus, assembly GCF_964261635.1. Taxonomy (NCBI): domain Eukaryota; kingdom Metazoa; phylum Chordata; class Amphibia; order Caudata; family Salamandridae; genus Lissotriton; species Lissotriton helveticus. Next base: position 143,041,572 of record NC_136064.1, read on the forward strand.
GAGGCACGAGAGTTGAAGAAAGAAACAAGAGAAGTGCACAAGGAAGCAACGGATTTGCAGAAAGAGGAAAAAGAAGTGCAGAAAGAGACAATTGATGTAGCCGAAAAGGCAAGAGAGGTAGAGAAAGCAGTAAGAGGGGTATGGAAAGAAGCATATGAGTTGCATAAAGAAATAACATAACTGCAGAAAGAGGCAACAGAGGTGCATAATGTGGCAAGTGGGGTGCAGAAGGAAGTAAGAAAAGTGCAGAAAGAAGCAACAGAGGTGAAGAAAGTCACAAGAAAAGTGTAGAACGAGGCAAGAGAAGTGCAAAGGAGGCAGTAGAGGTACAGAAAGAGGCTGGAAAGGTGAAGAAAGAGGAAGAAACGTACAGAACGAGGAAAGAGAGGTGCAGTAAGAGGAAATAGACGTCCAGAAACAAGCAACATGGTTGCAGAAAGAGGCATGAGAAGTGCTGAATGAGGCAAGAAAGGTACATAAAGAAGCAAGAGAGGTGCCTAAAAATATGAACAGTGCTACAGTAAGAGGAAAGAGGGATGCAGAAAGAAGCAAATGAGTTGCATAAAGAAACAATAGAACTGCAGAAAGAAGCAAGAGAGGTGCATAAAGTGGCAATGGGGTACAGAAGGAAGTAAGAAAAGTACAGTAAGAAGCAACAGAGGTGAAAAAAGTCACATGAAAGGTGTAGAACGAGGCAAGAGACGTACAGAAAGAGGCAAGAGAGGTGGAGAAACAGGCAAGAGAGGTGCGGAAAGAGGGAAGAGAGGTTCAGAAAGAAGTACACGAGTTGCATAAAAAAACAACAGAACTGCAGAAAGAAGCAACGGAGGTGCATAAAGAGGCTGGAATGGTGAATAAAGAGGATGCAAGGTGCAGAACGAGGAAAGAGAGGTGCAGTAAGAGGAAATAGAAGTCCAGAAACAAGCAACATGGTTGCAGAAAGAGGCATGAGAAGTGCTGAATGAGGCAAGAAAGGTACATAAAGAAGCAAGAGAGGTGCCTAAAAATGTGAATAGTGGTACAGAAAGAGGAAAGAGAGATGCAGATAGACGCAAGAGGGATACCGAAAGAAGCAAGAGAAGTACAGAAAGAAGCAAGAGAAGTGCAGAAAGAAGCAAAAGAAGTGAAGAAATATCCAACAGAAGTACAGAAAGAAGCAATGGAGATGCAGCTAGAAGCAACAGAACTGCGGCAAGGTAAAAGAGAGGTGTAGAAACAGGCAAGAGAGGTGCGGAAAGAGGGAAGAGGGGTGGAGCAAGAGGCAAGAAAAGATCAGAAAGAAGCAAAAAGGGGCAAGAAAGAGGAAAGAGAGGTGCAGAAAGAGGCAAGAGAGGTTCACAAACAAGCAAGATAAGTGCACAAAGAAGTAACAGATTTCAGAAAGAGCAAGAGAAGTGCAGAAAGAGGTTTGAGAGGTACCGAAAGAGGCACGAGAGTTGAAGAAAGAAACAAGAGAAGTGCACAAGGAAGCAACAGATTTGCAGAAAGAGGAAAGAGAAGTGCAGAAAGAGACAATTGATGTAGAGGAAAAGGCAAGAGAGGTAGAGAAAGCAGTAAGAGGGGTATAGAAAGAAGCATATGCGTTGCATAAAGAAACAACATAGCTGCAGAAAGAGGCAACAGAGGTGCATAAGGTGGCAAGTGGGGTGCAGAAGGAAGTAAGAAAAGTGCAGAAAGAAGCAAAAGAGGTGAAGAAAGTCACAAGAAAAGTGTAGATCGAGGCAAGAGAAGTGCAAAGGAGGCAGTAGAGGTACAGAAAGAGGCTGGAAAGGTGAAGAAAGAGGAACTAAGGTACAGAACGAGGAAAGAGAGGTGCAGTAAGAGGAACTAGAAGTCCAGAAACAAGCAACATGGTTGCAGAAAGAGGCATGAGAAGTGCTGAATGAGGCAAGAAAGGTACATAAAGAAGCAAGAGAGGTGCCTAAAAATGTGAATAGTGGTACAGAAAGAGGAAAGAGAGATGCAGAAAGACGCAAGAGGGATACCGAAAGAAGCAAGAGAAGTACAGAAAGAAGCAAGAGAAGTGCAGAAAGAAGCAAAAGAAGTGAAGAAATATCCAACAGAAGTACAGAAAGAAGCAATGGAGGTGCGGAAAGAGGCAAGAGAACTGCAGAAAGGGGAAAGAGAGGTGCAGAAACAGGCAAGAGAGGTGCAGAAAGGGGAGATTAGGATCCCGAAAGTGGCAAGAGAGGTGCAGAAAGAGGGAAGAGAAGTGTAGAAGGAAGCAACAGAGGTGCAGAAGGAGGTAAGAGAGGCTCATAAGGAGCCAAAAGAGGTGCAGAAGAAAGATGTAAGAGAGGTGTAGAAAAAAGTGAGAGGTGCAGAAAGAAGGGAGGGGCAGAAAGTTAAAAAGATGTGCAGAAAGAGGCAAGATGGGTGCCGGAAAAAGTCAGAAGGGTGCAGTAAGAAGCAATCGAGGTGCAGAAAGGAGCAAGAGAAATGCAGAAAGAAGTAACAGAGGGGCTGAAAGCATGAGAGGAGTACAGAAAAAGGCAAGGGAAGAGCAGGAAGAAGCAATAGAAATGTAGAAAAAGGCAACAGAAGTGCAGAAAGAGGCAGGAGAGGTGTAGAAACAGTCATCAGAGGTGCAGAAAGAAGTAAGAGGGGTGCAAAAAGAGGGTAGAGGGGTGCAGAAAGAAGCAAGAGATGCGAAGAAAAATGCAAGAAAACTGCAGAAAGAAGCAACAGAGGTGCCGAAAGAGGCAAATGGTGTGCAATCAAGAATCAAGGGAAGTGCAGAAAGTAGCAAGCAAGGTTTTTGAAAGAGGCTAGAGAAGTGCAAAAAGAGACAAGAGTGGTACAGAAAGAGGCAAGACAGGTTCAGAAAGTGGGAAAGGGGTGCAAAAAGAGGCAAGAGAAGTACAGACAGTAGCATCAGAGTTGCGTAAAGAGTCAAGTGAGGTACAGAAGAAGGAAGCAAGAAAAATGCAGAAAGAGGCAGCAAAAGTGCAGAAGAGGAAGATAGTTGCAGAAAGAAGCAAGAAAAGTAAAGAAAGAAGCAACAGAGGTGCAGAAAGAGACCTACGTTGATGTACCTTACAACACACTCATACAAAGTACCCTAATCATTAATCCTTCTCTCAACCTTCTCTTGAACCTTACTTTTCTCTTGAAGGTTCACAATTAATCGACTGCTCAGAAGGTTAGGCCCACCTACCAAATATGAAACAACAATCCTAAGCATATCACTGTTGTAAGTCTGACCAAGTTTGTGAAGGTTTGCATGCTTGTCATTGCGTTTACTGAGTGTCATGCAAACATAGACATACTTCAATACCTGTGTTCTACACAGCATACTCTGTAAATATGTGTACAAAATGGTGTATGTATTTATTTCTGCTCATAATACAGGTCACATAAGTATTCAATAGTATATTTGAGGGGCTCTATAACACCTATATACATCAAACATGTCTACCTGTGCAAACAATAACATTTAACCACCTATAGAAGAAGCTACCCACTTTTTAAGCTACCATCTTCAGACGCATAACACATTTGAGAATACATATACAAGTTGACATCTACCTCCGTCACAAGAGCACTCAGTCCTTTAAACCTGACAGCTAGCACTTTCCATTTGAATACACAAAGAGTTGAGAGAAGTACAGAAATAAGCAAGAGATTTGCATAAAGAAACAAAAGATGTACAGAAAGAAGTAACAGATGTGTATAAATTGGCAAGAGGTGGGCATAAAGAGGGAAGCAGGCTTGAGAAAGAGGCATGGGTTGGCAGAAAGAAGCAAGAGATGTGTAGAAAGAAACAAAAGAAGTACAGAAAGAAGTAAACGATTTGCAGAAATTGGCAAGAGGGGTGCAGAAAGAGGGAAGAGGCCGGAGAAAGATGCAAGGGGTGGCAGAGAGAAGCATGAGACCTACAGAAAGAAACAAAAGATGTGCAGAAGAAAGAACAGAGGTACAGAAAGAGGTGAGATGGGTGCAGAAAGAGAGAAGAGGGGTGCAGAAAGAAGCACGAGTGGTGCACAAAGAAGCAAAGAGGTACAGAAAGAACTAAGAGTAGTCCAGAAAGTAGCAACAGAGGTGCAGAAAGAGGCAAGCGGGGTACAAGAAGAGGGAATAGGGGTGCAAAAACAGGCAAACAGGGTGAAGAAAGAAGTTAGAGGTACAGAAAGAAACAAAAGAAGTGCTTAAAGAAGGAACAGAGGTGCAGAAAGATGCAAAAGGGATGCAGGAAGAGGGTTGTGAAAGAGGCAAAGGGGTGCAGAAAAAGCAAGGGGTGTTCAGAAAGAAACAGACGAAGTGTAGAAAGAAGGAATAAAGGTGCTGAAAGATGCAAAAGGGTGTAAAGAAAGAAACAGAAGAAGTGCAGAAAGAAGGAACAGAGGTGGAGAAATAGGCAAAAGGGGTGAAGAAAGAAGTGAGAGGTGCAGAAAGAAACAAAAGAAGTGCAGAAAGAAGGAACAGAGGTGCAGAAATACGCAGGAGGGGTGCGGGAAGAGGCTTGTGAAAGAGGTACTAAGGGTGCAGAAAAAGTAAGGGAGATGTAGAAAGAACCAGCAGTCGCAGTTGGAAAAGGGGTGAAGAAAGAAGCTAGAGAAGTCCAGACATAAGCATCAGAGATGCAGAAAGGGAAAGAGGAGTGGAGAAAGAGGCAAGAGGGGTGAAGAAAGAAACAGAAGAAGTGTAGAAAGGAGGAACAGAGGTGCAGAAAGACGCAAAAGGGGTGAAGAAAGAAGTGAGAGGTGCAAAAAGAAATAAAAGAAGTGCTAAAAGATGGAACAGAGGTGTGGAGTCTGGTGGTTAGTGTGCTGTGTGAAACGGTGTTGAAAGCTGCGGAAAGGACCAGAAGGATGAGGGCTGCGGTGTGTCCCTGATCTAGTAGCATGCGGATGTTGTCAGTGGCGGCAATCAGGGCCGTCTCAGTGCTGTGGTTGCTCCGGAAGCCGGATTGGGACGGTTCCAGGCTACAGTTTTCTTCTATGAATGTGGTCAGCTGGGAGTTGATAATTCTTTCTGAGACTTTGGCGGCGAAGGGTAGGAGGGAGATGAGTCAGTAGTTCTTTAAATCCGTAGGGTCAGCAGAAGGCGTTTTTAGGAGGGGTTTTGCTTCTGCGCGTTTTCATTCCAGGGGGCAGGTGCCCGAGGCCAGGGGGGAGTTGATGGTGCGGGTTAGTTCTGGAGCAATGGCATCAGAGGCTCTGTGGAAGATGTGAGGAGGGCAGGAGTCCGTGGGGGTCTTCTTCATGGTGGCGGTGATGAGGTCGACGGAGGCGGCGGAACAAGTGGTAATAGTCGGGATGGTGGAGGTAGTGGCGGTGAGGGAGAGGGCGTTTGTTGAAATTGTGGTAGAGGGTCATGATCTTCTGGTAAAAGAACGTGCTCAGCTTGTTTCAGAGGTCTAGGGAGGGTGCTATGTCAGTTTCTTTGCAGGGGGTTTGGTGAGACGTTTAATGATGTTGAAAAGCGCGCTGCTGTTGGCGGCATTGGCATTTATCTTTTAGTTGATGAAAGTTATTTTGGTGTCTTTTAAAAGTTGGGGGTAGGCTCTCATGGCGCTTCTGTGGTCGTAGAGTGATGATGGGGTCTTCTGGTTTCTCCAGACCTTCTCGAGTCGTCTGCAGGTGCATCTGGCCTCAAGGTGCTCGGTAGTGAACGCGGCTGTTTTAGGGGGGGTGTTTGGTGGTGGCGTGCCCTAGGGGGGCAAGTTTGTCTGCGCATCTGTTAATCCAGCTGGGGAGTTCCATGGTGACGTGTTCTGTGTCGGTGGTGGCTGCAGGGGGTCTTGAAGGAGGGTGGAGTTGAGAAGGTATGCGGTGATCTTGTTCCAGTTGCGTCGTGGGGGTGAGGGGCTTGTTTGGGAGCGGCGCTGGACGTATAAGTTAAATGGATGCAGCGGTGGTCCATCCAGAGGAGCTTCGAGGCGTGGGTGACCCAGATGTTGGACCCGGCGGTAAAGATGGGATCCAGAGTGTTCCCTGCCTTGTGGATGGGGGCATCTACCAGTTGCTTGAGTCCCAGGATGGAGAGGTTCTCCAGGAGCATGATGGAGTCGGGGTCCTGGGTGTTCTCGAGTTGAAAATAGAGATCTCCTATCAGAATGTAGTCCGTTGAGGCGATGGCGTGGTCGGAGGCTAGTTCCGTGATGGCGGCAGTGGGCTGCGCGCGTGGCCCCGGAGGTCTGTAGATGAGTGTGCCTCTGAGCGTGGTCTTGGGGTTGGTGTGGATTTGGAAATGAAGATTTTCCACGTTGGAAATAGAGGCGTTGGTGTTAGGTGTGGAGAGTTTGAGGGAGGTTTTGTGAGCGATGGCAATGCCACATCCAGGGCAGTTCGAGCGTCCAATCTCTTGAGCTTGCAGCCGTCTGGTGTTGCCGTTGCGATGTCCGGGCCGGAGCTTGCGTTAGTCCAGGTTTCGGTGAGAAAGACGACATTGGGTGTGAGCGTGTTGAGTAGGTCCCATATCTCAATGGCGTGTCTGAGGAGGGATCTGACGTTGAGGAGGATGCAGTGGATGGGGTTTTCGGGGGGGCAGCCTGAGGAGTGGAGTTTGTGGCTGTGGTAGCAGTGCTAACGGAGACGGTGGAGTGGTAGGGAGCGCATGAGAAATCTCCTTTGGTGTAGTGAGGTGCAGCTTGTATGCAGGGTTCTTTGGGGAGGGGGCGGGCTCAGGGAAAAAGCAGGGAGGAGTATGGAGGGGGCGGGGCTTGCTGTCCGGCAAGGTGCAACGGCGCTTTAAAGAAATGCAGGCGAACCTGTAAGGAAAAAGGCACAGTACACAAAAACACAATAACACAACCCGTATACACTAACTCACAGCGCAGATGCCAGGAGCACGAGAGTGTGAGATTACGACTTGAATCTGTCTGCAGAGTCGAGCACGAGGCTCGAACTCTGCTGCTGCGGCTTGGAGGAGGCGTGACTGATCAGGCGGATGTTAGAAATGGGGTTTCCAGTTGGCTGAGGCTTGCGCCAAAGCCAGGCAGAAACCACCACTCTAGTCAGGGCAAGGGAGTTACACGCCAAAGATAACCCCTGCTCACCCTCTAGGCAACGTGAAACGAGCAGTAAAGCTAATCCCGGAGGCAATGTAAGTTAAGTATTTGCGCACGCACCCAGCAACAACACCCAAGGGCCACCACAAAGGAAACTCCACATAAGGTTAGATATAAAAATAGCCTTTGTATTATACCAAACACATTAGATAATAAACACACAATTTACAATGTGCCAGAGGCACAGGCAGAATTTACAGGGGATTATGTTAATGGGACAGGGTCACGTAGGCCACTGTCAGGAATATGCACTTTTAGAACTACTACTTGGTAGAATTAGCACTTTGTAGGAATAACGCTTAGCACATATAATAACTGTAGCACCAAATAGCAAATGTAGCACACAACCAGTAACCACTGGTAAAAGGTAAGTACCACCTACGCAACCCTAACCACCTTAGGAAAATATCACGCAGGGAACCATGAACTCACTAGTATAACTATACTAGGAAAAACAACCACCTAAGTATAAAAATACATTTTAAGGATATAGGCCATAAGCTTTACACATGATGCATGAAGACACATTCAGAGGTGTAGGTAAGACACATGATGCATGAAGACACATTCAGAGGTGTAGGTAAGCCACATGGTGCATGAATACACATTCAGAGGTGTGGGTAAGCCACATGATGCATGAAGACACATTCATAGGTGTAGGTAAGACACATGATGCATGAAGACACATTCAGAAGTGTAGGTAAGCCACATGATGCATCAAGACACATTCAGCAGGGTAGGTAAGACACATGATGCATGAAGACACATTCAGAGGTGTAGGTAAGCCACATGATACATGAAGACAAATTCAGAGGGGTCAGAACACAGGGCGCACAAAACATACTACACACAGTACATTTCCTAACACCCAAAGCATTAGCGCATAACTCACATTTAGCACATAAATCACATTAGGGTCCAGGTTGCGCCACTGCGCCAAAACCTAAACGTAGCAGCTGCCCACTACTTGCTGGGCAGCTGGGGACAAAACCAGGGCCTAAAAGCTGTAGCTGGCACTAAGTGCTGCGCAGCTGGGGAAGGCCAAAGTAGGGCGAAGGAGTGCTACTCACTCCTGAGTCCACAGAACAAGTCCCCTAAGAAGCAAAACCTAAACGGTGCAGCTGTCCTCTACTTGCTCGACAGCTGTGACTCAAAAACTGCGACAGGGGGGCCCTCACTGGCCCTTAGGACAGACCTGCACAAGGGGGGAGCCCTCTATGCTCTGAAATAACTGTGTGCATTTGAGCCTCGTGGCTCGAAAGAAAATGCTGCCCACTGTGGGGGGAGCGGTCCGCTGCCAGCCAGGGCCGCTCTACCTCCCGAAATGCCCCCCAAATATGTGGGCGTAGGTAGGAGCCTCTCGTGGGCTCAAAATATAATGATGCCCCCGGGGTCGTTGGAGCCTCTCGGTCTCGAGATAAAACATGGCCGGAATCATTGGAGTCCTTCTCGGGGGACTCAAAAAGACAATGGCCCCTGGAGCCCTCATGGGCTCTAATGCATAAGTGCCCCCGACGTTGGAGCGACCCTCCCTTAAGGCGGGGGGCCGCTCAAGACACAGGCCGGGCTTGAACCGGCACTATTGAGGCATACCCGGAGCCCGCCCCAGTACTTGCCAACTCACCGGCTGGGGGGGCGGAGGCAGAAGTACTCACTTGGCAGCGGTAGCGGGGCTCTCCCAATCCCTGGGAGCCCCGCCCGACAGCGCCCTTGTTCACCCGGTCCCCCATCTCGGGACCGGGACTCAGAGAGGAGCCTGCGAGGCTCGCGGCTTCTCTTTCATGTCTCGGCAGCGGGCAGCCAATCGCGGCGCGGCGGTGGGCGGGACTTCCTGGAAGCCAGTGGAAGTCCCGCCCTGCTCCAGGCTCCCGGCCGCCTGACTTCCTGTCTTCGGCCCGGCCGCAGCGGTGACTACTTGGGGGCCAAAACGAGGGGTAGGCTCCCTCGGTGAATAAACTAAAAGTAGAAGCGGGGTGGGCACCGGCTAGGGTACCTATAAACGGGGTGGGCACTCATATAAATTTATAAAATAATTCGAAGACGCAGGGTGGGCACCTGCGCACCGGGCACAATGAAATAAGCAGGCAAAATGGTGATACAGTGCCCCAGGCTCTAAAGGGACTGCCACCCAGCCCCAAAGGACAAAAACAGAGCAAAAATAGTCCTAGGGCATCAGGAGGGGAATGCAGGGCTCAGGGGCCAGCATACTGAGCAGGAGACAGCCCCCATGGCGGTCCCTCCTGGGCCCCACCAGCAGCAGCCCCCTCCTATTAGGACCCAAGCAGGAACTCCAGGAATACAGGCATCCAGGGGCTGGGCCGGGCCCAGGGAGGCAAGCCTTCCCCTGGGCCCCAGCAGCAGCACGCCCCTGGTAGATTCAAGTCAGGAAACAAGAACTTTTTACAGGAGGTTACAGCCTCTTTTTATACACAGAATCCCTTTGTCTCTAGGGTACAGGGTGGGGGAAAAACCAGACGCAGCTGGTTTTGGAGCACTCTTTTGCTCAGCCCCTCTCCCCATTCACCGACCAGGCTAGGGTCATCAGTCGCACCACAGGGGGCAGAGTCAGCATTGTGTGGGGAAAGCCCAGTCCTATTCAGGTCCCAGGTGCACTCCTCCCTCACATCGATCATGCAGATCTCTCCACTCACCACCGGGGCAGACCCATCCTGACTCCTAGAGCCAGGCTCACCTGTCAGCTCCAGTCAATCTCAAGCCAGAGAGCCAATTCACAGAAATTACACAGACAGGCCAACTTCTAGAAGTGGGACTTCCACACTAGACACATTTATGCCGCACACATCATCACGCAGAATTTAATCACACGAGTCCGCACATACCAAACTTGCACCTGCACTCCCCATGCATCAGGAACTACCAGGGATCACACATATTCCCCATGCATTCCTATGGGAGGGCAGGCAACTCTCACACACGCACTCAGAGAGCGCACACACTTTACACTGTGCCACAGTGCTAAAGTGCGCAAAGACCAGAAATCACTATAATGAGGTAACCTTACAAGGCAAAAAGTTCAGGGGTGAAACTGCCAGAAGGGCCAAGTCCAACAGCGGAGCTGCCGGGGAATGTGCTGCCTGGCCAAGATTTGTGTTTGGTGACACAGTAAAAGGTATAACTTACCACTCTCCACTCTACCAGGGATTCCTGACAAACCTTCAGGATGTAAGGTGGATAAGACCTTGTCCTCCCATGGCATGAAATGTACTGGAAGGCTGGGAGTACCACTAGCAGTCCTCTGGTCCAGCATGTGCTGCTTGAAGGACGAGGAACATACTCTCCCACACAGGTCATTACACGGCTTCCTAATTTCATCTTGTGTGCACTGATTGTTAACTACAGTCTTCACTCTGTCAATTATTGTGATCCAATCATCTTTTTCTGTGACAGGGGTGTATTTTAGACTTGTGCTCCAAACAATTGTGGCTCTACTATTATGATTTAATCCACCATGATTGACAATTCTCTGTCTCTATAACAGGGATTTGTGGAGCCAGGCATTGTACTTAATTGATATTAAATGAATAAAAAGGGAACATATTACATGTATGAAAAGCAAGAAGAAACAGAGGGAACAACAAAAAAAACCTGCTTCACTTCCGGTTATCTGTTTCAGTGTTGTGATGTTGTGGAATGGCAAAAGATCATGGTCTGAAATTGTGTGTATTTATAGCGTAGTAGCCAGATGTTAACAATTATCCAATCGACAACAGGTGTGTGATGCTAGCATCATTACTGCAGCCACAGATTCAGGGCAATGCTCACTGTGTCCCTAAACAGACTCACTCCGTCAGTAGACCACCGCTATGAGACCACCAGGCCAACACTATTATCTAATTAGGGGGCCGTATTACGCATTAGTATTGTTTGCAGCCAGTGTACCTTTTACAAGGTGTGCCAGGTGCAAACAATGACAATGCACCCCAGTAAGGTGAATGCACTGCCCCAGGGCAGCTGTGAACTTGTGCTAGGATCATGTATGATCTAGATTAGTTGACATATCTTGCTGATGGCCATGACTCTCAGTACTGGCCGGGCACTCGTCCACATAAAAACTACTTGGTAGTGTCTCCTGTTGGACTTTAAGTCTCCAGGCTTTTTTCCTCCTTAACTTAGTTTACTGTGCGGAGGGGTATTAGGGAGAACCCACTTTTTTATCCAGTCTTTTCCCCGCAATGAGATACAGAAAAGACTACTGAAGTAATCGCGATTCTGTGCCTCACAAAATCTGCACCTTTCTCTCTAAGACCAATGTGACACGTCCTAAGTACAAGGACTGTAATCAGTAACCAGCTCCATTCTTTACTTCAGATTCCCGTGACTGCTGGCCTTGTCCTGAAGACCACTGGCCCAATGAGGACAGAACCCGCTGTGATCTAACAACTATCCAGTTCCTGTCCCTTGAGGAGCCTTTGGGAATCACACTCTCATGCCTCACCTGCTTCCTCTTCCTAATCACATTTCTTGTTCTCTGCATCTTCAAGAAGTACCAGGACACGCCAATTGTCAAAGCAAACAATCGAGAGCTCAGCTACGCGCTTCTCATCGCTCTCATGCTCTGCTTCCTCTGTCCCTTCACCTTCATTGGCCATCCCATGAGGTTGTCCTGCATGATCCGCCAAAACTTATTTGGAATTATCTTTTCCATCAGCATTTCCACAATTCTTTCCAAGACCATCACTGTGATTATAGCGTTCAATGCTCGCGATCCCACCAGCCGCTCTTCAAGGTGGCTTGGGACCAGAATGCCCAGTGCAGTGGTCCTTCTATGTTCATTTGCTCCAGTCCTGATTTGCACAGTCTGGCTGCTCCTTGATCCTCCGTACCCAGTGAAGATACAGATACAGGACACCACCATCATCCAGTGTGACGAGGGCTCCGTTCTCTTCTTCTATCTGATGTTGGGATATCTGGGCTTGTTGGCCACTGTCAGCTTTGTGGTTGCATTTTATGCCCGTAATTTGCCTCAGAGTTTCAACGAGGCCAAGTTCCTCACCTTCAGTATGCTTGTGTTTCTGGCCGTCTGGATCTCTTTCATACCCGCGTATCTCAGCACAAATGGAAAGTATTTGGTGGCCGTGGAGATCTTTGCCATCTTATCATCGAGTGCAGGACTATTGGGTTGTATCTTCATTCCTAAATGTTACATCATCATTTGGAGGCCGGATATAAATACAAAACAGTACTTAATGCAAAGGCATATTTCCAAATGAAAAAAACAGATATCTACAATTGATTACACAAATCTTTTATTATCACAACCTCACTTCTTGGCTTGTCTGCTGCAGAAAAAAACAATATGTTAATTTGTTTGTAGATTAATATGTTAGTCTGGTGGCTCAGTGGACTAATGTACCCATTGCATGAAACTGTGATTCTCTCATGGTTACAGATTCAAATGCCAATGGTTTTATTCAGGAACCTAATCCTTCTGAGGATGATAAAATGAGGAGGTAACAATGATAATCTGATATTCAAAACTAATTTACCTCGAGAGGTACACTGGAATTTAGAAATACACATGTTATGTTAAGTGCTGTGCAAATATTATTTGATTTCAGAGATGCCTAAAAAATTTGAGGCCATTTTTAACTGAAGAAAGAACTTTGTTTGAAATAATGAGAACTTTTAAATGTTATCCTCATATATAGATGTGTAGCATGCTTAAAATATAAATATCAGTTAAATAAGTGAGAGAGTACAGGTCACTTTACAATTTTCAAAATAACTGTAAGTGTAAGTCACATTACCTTTCATTTCATCAAAACTGAATGAGTATATTTAGTACCATTCTTTTCATATTGTTCTGCTTTGGAATTGTAGTCTTGTAGTGCCCTGTTTCTTCTCTTAAGCGCTTAGAGACCAGTGGTAATGTGTGCTATATAAAAATAAAATAACATAACATAACATGACAATTGTTGTAAGCAAGCTTGTGTAAAATATTCATGGTGTTTTCTTAGAGTTGATCATTTAAAGTTTAAATTAATATTATAAAATTGCAGACTTTCTAGAAAATTGATGGTTGCATGCTTCATTTTGTCTTTTTGAAGTAACATTACCTAAAGGAATGAAATAGATGGAAGGACATTTCTTCACTCTACAGTGATTATTTATTCTGAAGGTTTTCAACAAAGCTTTTGAATTATGTTATGTTATGTTATGTTATGTTATGTTATGTTATGTTATGTTATGTTATGTTAGTAGTTTTTATAAGGCGCGCAGCTGCCCCAGCCACGGGGCGTCCCGGCGCCTGATCAGGTACCACAACACAACAAATCGATGCTGAGAAGAAGAGGAAGGAATCAGTCAGCGATTGGGAACAAAAAAGTTTTTATGGCGCGCCTAAAGGAAGTAAGGCTATTCAAGGCTCGAATATGGACAGGGAGAGAATTCCATAATCCTGCCGCTAATACTCGAAAGGAGCGACCTCCCATCCTACTCAGTCTAAACCGTGTATTGACCGCCAGATGGAGAAGTTCCAATCTAAGAGACCGCGTAGGAACATAGGAGGAAACAAGCTTAGCGAGGGCTGGAGGAGAGGAAAACTTCAAGATTTTGAATGTCAGGCAGAGAGCCTTAAATTTAATTCTCTGTCTGACCGGCAGCCAGTGGAGAGAAGTCAAAACTGCAGAAACAGAACACTGTCTAGGGAGGCCAACGATGGCTCGCGCCGCGGCATTCTGCACCCTTTGCAATCTAGTGGCCTCCGCCTGATTCACTCCGAGCATCAGCGCACTCCCATAGTCCAGCCGAGAAAGAATGGAGGCTTGGACCACCAGTTGCCGAGTAGGGGGGTCGAAGAATTTGAGGACCGGTCTCAGCCCTCGCAGGATACCATAACAGGTAGCTGCAACCTTCTTCGTGTGGCTGGTGAAGGAGAGTGTAGGATCCAGCCAGACCCCCAGGTTCTTAACTTCGGCAGCTGGGATGGGAGTCACCCTCAATTCTGGAGGCCACCACTGGTCTCCCCAGAGCTCCGCCTGCTTTCCTAAGATCAGGACCTCGGTTTTTTTGGCATTTAACTGCAGACAGTTAGTGCGCATCCAATTTGCCACGGCAATGAGTCCTGCACGGAATCTGGGAGCGTTCACCTCGGGATCACCACTGAGTGTCACCGCCAGTTGCGTGTCGTCGGCATACGATGTCATGGTTAGGCCACATTGTCTGACGACTGCAGCCAGCGGTTTCACATATAGGTTGAACAGAGTGGGGCTCAACGCAGAGCCCTGTGGAACCCCCAGCCCCAGTGGATGGAAAGAGGACTGACACAGTGGAATAGCCACTTTAAAAAACCGATCCGAGAGGAAAGAACGAAACCATTGGAGAGCAGTCCCCTCAATTCCCACACCCTCCAAGCGCCGGATCAAAATGTCGTGAGACACCGTGTCAAACGCGGCGCTCAAATCTAGCAGAAGGAGCGCCGCTGTCTGCCCAGCATCCAGCACCGTTCGCAAGTGCTCGGTCATAAAAAGCAGTGCAGTTTCGGTGCTGTGTTGTGCACGAAAACCATTCTGGCTCTGGTCTAGAATGTTATTTCGAGAAAGGTGGGCAGACAAGATGGAGTTCACGTGTGCCTCAGTGACCTTAGCGGTCCAGGGCAGGAGGGAGATGGGACGATAGTTTTCTGGTAGTAGGGGGTCAAGGTTAGGCTTCTTTAAAATTGGGCTGACCACTGCCTGCTTCCAGGAAGAAGGGACCACACCCGATGTGAGCGATAGATTGATCAGATCCAGTATAGGCTCACAACATAGGGGAGGGAGAAGTCTAAATAACTCTGGCTTCAGTGGATCTAATGGAGAGCCGGATTTAATTTTGAGGCTCAGAGTATCGAAGACCTCGTCAGACATTACTGGCAGGGAGGACAGAGTTTCATGAACCGTAGCTATCACACCGGTTTGCTCAACATCGGGCACAGATGACGTGAATCCTCGGTAGATCGCCTGCACTTTCTCCATGAAAAAGGATGCCAGACTTTCACAGTGAGAGTCCGTGCAGATTTCCACCGAGGTGGCCCGTTTCCCCATAAGGTCTTTGAGAACCTTAAAAATTAATTTAGACGGGTTGGAGCTATTCTGAAACTCGGAGGCATAGTGTGCGGCCCGGGTTTGACAGATTGCCCTGTGATAGATCTTAAGCTGGGCAAAATACAAAATTTCAAGGTGGGATCAAAGGATTTCCTCCACGCCCTCTCAGCTTGCCGGCACGTTCTCTTAAGCTCGGCAAGAGTATCATTATACCATGGGCTGGGAACTTTAGCATGGCATTTCGACCAGCGCATCGGTATAAGAGAGTCAAGGGCGGCTAGGACCCAGTTACGAAACTGCTCATATCCTTGTTCCACATTCAGCAGATTGCCCAGGGGCTGCGCCTCCAAGATCTTATAAAACTCCTCCAGTTTGAGCTTATGCCAATTTCTTTTAAGGATCAGTCTGTCCACAGGTTTAAATTGTGGGTCATCTATAGGACATGACACTTTAACCAGCAGATGATCAGTCCAGCCTACAACCATCGGGTCAGAGACCCTAGCCCGCTCCAGTGTGGTAAAGAAGGAGTCAAGGATATGACCTCCTGTGTGGGTAGGGGAGGTAACTAGTTGGACCATTTGCATGGCTTCAAGGTCCGCTAGCAAGGTATTAATAGGTGCTAATGACCCCTGATCAAAATGGATATTGAGATCGCCTACGATGTTAAAATTAGCACATCTCGGAGCTAAAGAGCTGACCACGTCAGCAAGAGCGGCCTTGAAGACAGTGTCGTTCCCTGGCGGGCGGTAGATAAGCATACCGCTGAGTGTAAACTGATGACTAAAGGCTACCTTAAAAGAAGCGCTCTCACACGCTGGTAGGTCAAGAGCTTTCCATTCAGCCGGGAAGCAGGATTTTATCACCATAGCTATGCCACCCCCTCTAGAAGTGCGGTTACGAGTGAACACTGTATAATTGGAGGGGAATGCCAGATTGATTATTGCAGTGTCCGCATCCTGAAGCCAAGTCTCAGTGAGGAAGATGAGGTCAGGAGAGTCCTTTTCGATCATGTCACGTAAGGGCTGATGGTGCTTGACCAATGATCTCACGTTCAGACTCCAGATGCTAAGTACACGCTCGCTCAGAGATATTAGTACGAGTATTAGGGGCATTCCTTTCCACAGAGCGCACCCCAGACGGGGTATCAAGTGACAAACTGCCACAGGCGCAATCATAAGGACCCGACAGCGGGTGCACAGAATCATGGACACACACCGTGAGCCTCTCTCTAATAGAAAGCAGAGCGGCGCGATTGTACCTGAGCGTCAAGGTATTCTGCATGATGGTATGATGACTAAATGCCAGAGTCCAGGCACCGCTCACGCTTCCTCGACGCGGACGAGCGCAGACGGGCAGGACTCTGGCACGACTCCGTCTAAGTGACGGTGTCCCCCTGCGCGGTCCCGCTGCGCGGGAGAGGACAACTTTAAGTAGGCGTCGCAATGAAGAAACCGAGCGTCGGGACGCTCCAAGATGGCGCCCGCCTAAATTTCCACTAACCCTAGCCAAAATGGCGCCCACAAGAGTCCAACCCCGGGACCCGGACCCGCCAAACGGCGGTGCGCTTTCCAGAAATTAAGTGCAGGTAAGGGGACGAGTACCCAGGCAGAATAACAGTAAAAACAAGGGAGAATCCAAGCAAAATAACGAAAATACAAAACTGGTAATTTTAAAAACACAGCGCACTGGCAGCGCGACCTGCGCTAATGCAGCACCCAATCTGAGTGAAAGACAAGCGAGTCCGCCTTAAGTAGGCGTCGCAATGAAGAGCTTGAGCGTCGGGACGCTCCAAGATGGCGCCCGCCTAAATTTCCACTAACCCTAGCCAAAATGGCGCCCACAAGAGTCCAACCCCGGGACCCGGACACGCCAAACGGCGGTGCGCTTTCCAGAAATTAAGTGCAGGTAAGGGGACGAGTACCCAGGCAGAATAATAGTAAAAACAAGGGAGAATCCAAGCAAAATAACGAAAATACAAAACTGGTAATTTTCAAAACACAGAGCACTGGCAGCGTGACCTGCGCTAATGCAGCACCCAATCTGAGTGAAAGACAAGCGAGTCCGCCTTAAGTAGGCGTCGCAATGAAGAGCTCGAGCGTCGGGACGCTCCAAGATGGCGCCCGCCTAAATTTCCACTAACCCTAGCCAAAATGGCGCCCACAAGAGTCCAACCCCGGGACCCGGACCCGCCAAACGGCGGTGCGCTTTCCAGAAATTAAGTGCAGGTAAGGGGACGAGTACCCAGGCAGAATAATAGTAAAAACAAGGGAGAATCCAAGCAAAATAACGAAAATACAAAACTGGTAATTTTAAAAACACAGCGCACTGGCAGCGTGACCTGCGCTAATGCAGCACCCAATCTGAGTGAAAGACAAGCGAGTTCGCCTTAAGTAGGCGTCGCAATGAAGAGCTCGAGCGTCGGGACGCTCCAAGATGGCGCCCGCCTAAATTTCCACTAACCCTAGCCAAAATGGCGCCCACAAGAGTCCAACCCCGGGACCCGGACACGGCAAACGGCGGTGCGCTTATCTTACACAATCTGTGCAGAGAGATCTAAGGATCAGAGTGGACCTTCATACCTGGGAGAATGAGACACACACAGTCATTGGATCCATTCTAACTGGAGGCTTCTGGGAGAAGAGCTGCCTATATTGCTAGCTGGCATGCATAACATGTACGTGCATCATGTAGGTGGTTCTCTGGGCCCAAATAGCGGGGTCATATTAAAGAGAACAATAGGAATATTTTTTCTAATTCAGGTATTCACATCTGACCCACCTTTGAAACTCGGTTCGGATTTCTATTTGCTAATGTAATGTGCCTTGAGATAGCATATGGAGGTTACTGCTATAAAATACATATACACATAAAATACATATTTGCTATTTACACTATTTGTAAATGTATTCACTGCCTTAATGTTTAGCTTCATTCCAGCCAGAAGGAAAATGTTTTTGGTTCTTTTCCTGGTCTTGATCAACAACAGGAGAAAGAGAGAGAAGGGGGGAGAGAAGGGATAGGGAAACAGGTAGTAGACTGACTAAAGAGGGGAGTGCTCTAATAAGGAGAAAGGGCGTACAGTGTAACCCCATATTTTTGCCCTATCTATTTTTTCAGGCTGTAGAACACTGTGGACTTTGCCTTTGGTTATCCCCTTTTAACATGGTTGAATTGGTCTAGTACTTTACCCCAAACTTGCATATGTAACTCGCCTCTATGTTTCTACCATGAGACACAAGTTGTACCATGGGCTTGTAAGTTAGCACCTCTAGCGAACTGCAACTCTTATTGTGCCATCCACTACTCTGGCAGTTCAAACTTTGCTTCAGGCCTACTGTTGTAGCCTGGTTGTAGCAGTGTAAAAACTGGTGACATAAACACTATGAGGCCCAACTCCATTTTACTTAGGCCAAGACTCCATTTTATGTATTTCTGAGAATTCTTCAACATGTCTACCTTTGATGCAGGTGGTGTCTGTCTATATATTTCCAAGAACTTGTGAAAGTGTCAACTCACTTTGAAATCAACATCATCAAGACACCTCATGCAACATCATTCTGGAACAAGTGCCTTGTTATCTCAATTTCAAAGTCAAATAAGAACCATGGCATATTTGTACCTTATTGGTTCTACTAGACATGCCTGAGGTGATCTTGGAAGTTCTTTATTAGATAAGATATAGTGTAAAAGGACTGTCACTTCACCACTTATGTTATGTTATGTGCATACTCTTTTATAGCGCACGGCTACCCATGCGGGTGTCCCGGCGCTTTTGCAAAGAGATCAGAGACCAGTGTATCCGTTCAGCAACTCAGGTGGTCAGAGCGATCACGCAGAAAAGAGCCACGTCTTTAACTCCTTTCTAAAGGTAAAGAGACTATTGGCTTTCCGCAAAGAGATCGGAAGCCCATTCCAATGGAGGGCCGCTAAATAGCGAAAGGACCGACCACCCATCCGGGCACGTTTGATGGACGGGACCGCAATCGTGGCAGATGAAGCCGATCGCAGCATCCTCCTTTGAACATAAAAAGCCAATCTCTTTTTGATGTACGCAGGGCCTACAGAATGCAGGGCCTTGAAGGCCAGAGTCAAAGTTTTAAAAATAACTCTTTTAGAGATGTAACTCCTTAAGCAAACTGGAAGCTCTGGCTCTGCGTGGGAGGCCAAAGATTGCCCTTGCAGCAGAGTTCTGGACTATCTGCAATCTTGCCAGCAGGTATTTCGGCAGACCTACATACAGGACATTAGCATAATCAAAACGTGATCCAACTAATGCCTGAACTACAATTTTCTTATATTGCAGTGATAACATCGGTAAGAATTTTCTGAGCATTCTCAGGATGCTGAAGCATTTCCCTGATAATGCATTGATCTGAGATCTAAAAGACAGATCTACGTCACAGACCACACCAAGATTTTTGGCCTGCATTGATGCAGGCCACTTGTCAGGAGAGGTTCCTCACCAAATATTATTTCACAAGATAATGCCACAGAAGGTCTTTTTGCCCGAGATATTACTGTATCGTACGTTCCTTTGAAATATGCTATTGAGTCTGAGTCCGGGAGGAGCTGATACTGATGTGACACAGGGTTAACTTTTGCGGGGAACATTACCTTCCTGACGCCTGATAATTTCAACATGTGTTTGTAATCAGATTGGCATTCTGCTGATCCTCCATAAGAAAATCTTGATGCAAGTTATACCACTCACTGCTCTCTAAGAGCAGCACATAGTAGTGGACTTTAGGGTCTTAGGTTATTTTAGAAGACATTTTAACCACAGAAGAAATGTTCATTTTATTCTGTTTGTTTGTAACATGCATTTAGGCTCTTTTAATTGTTTTTGTATGGTTGTTTTAGATATGCTAAGCAAGAGGGCACACCTGTTGAAATAAATACACTTTTTAGTAAAGGTGTCTTTTTCTTAGTGCAGTTTGTGTGTTTGATATTGAATAGAATAAATAGGGTTGTTTCCAATCACCACAGAGTCCTTCAATCCCGGTTTAGGGACTGTTAGCAATGAAAAAGCATTGCAGCTCCTTCATCTATGTATTGGGTAGAGTCCTCTGGGGCTATAACAACCTGTCTTTTACATTAAAGCATTGGTGCATTGAACTAAGTTTACTCGTAGGACCATGGGTGTGAAAACAAACCCTGTAGAGCTGAACGAGAGACTTAGGTTACATGATACTGGATTTTGAACTGTCAATTTTGACAAGTCAAAACCTTCCATTTAAATATTAATAAAGCACCCTTATGTAGCCCATATAGCCCATACAGCAGGGTACTCATTATCTTAAAGTTGGGCATGTAGAAGATTTAATCTTAAACATCTCCTTACAGTGACTAGTACCTAAAATCTGTTTTCACTGTAGCAAGACCAGCTTGTCCTCAATTAAACATCTCAAGCGAGGGAACATCTAGAAACACACTTCATTTTAGGATTTATTGAAACATTGAAATGGTGTGATCTCCATTAAAGAAAATACCATGGCACCTCTGGGTGGGCACTCAGGCTCTGAAATAAGGGGGAAAGATTGTTCCATGTTAGATGTAGGCAGTAATGGGTACTATGTATTTTTTGCAGTAGGGGAAATAGGAACTGCTGCCAAGAAGGTTAGGGTAAACCTGGGAATTTTGGTGCCAATGCTTGCCCCTTCCCAGTACTACTTATGGAGGATACTGCATGGCTGAATGCAGAAGGTGTGCTGCTGGTGCGCATTTGGCAAGCTCATCTGAGACAGTCTACAGCTAGACTTTGTCCAGCACCAGGAACCCTGGCCTTCTGCACTTCCCAGATACTGCACCGTAGACTTTTATGCCCTGGACACAACAACAACTGCTGCATTTCATAACCTCGCTGAACAGCAGGACCCTTCACCTGCTTCTGCTGCAGGTTCACCTCCACCCCAGCACCAACCACCATCCCAACAACCAGCGCCATATCACACTGGAGGCAGAGACCCCGAGAACAACTCAATTGCCTCCTGATCAACACCAGACATCTCTGCAGACATGCCACTGAAGTCTGGCCTACTTTCTCTACCCTTAACCTGATGTGACCTTCATCACAGAGACCTGGCTGACCCCCGCATCAACCTTGGATATCGTCACAGGAGTACCTATGAGCTACAATATTAAACACTGTGACTGCACCAACAGACACAGAGGGAGCATCACCATAGTTCACAAGGAATCGATCACCTGCCCCATCTCTGATGACAAAACCACCCTAATCATGGAACACCTGAATTTCCAGCTCTGCAATGATGATAACACCACCATCAGAGGCCCCCTTGCATACAGACCACCAGGACCACAAACTAGACTCAGCGATGCCATTACAAAATGTATCACCCCACTCACCGTAAAAGCCAAACACTACATCTTTCAGGAAGATCTCAACTTTGACCTGGATGATTCCACTGACATTTACTCCACTGACCTCCGAGAAAGGCTGAATATCATCAGACTCAAGCAGCTGGTACCTGACTCAATGCACAAAGCAGGGCACAAGCTGGAAGTCATCTTTACATCTAGCAACAGAATCAGATACAGACACACCTTGGAACTCACCTTGTCAGACCTCTCCATCATACACTTTATCTTTGATGGATCTGACAACACCACCCCACCCCAACCATCACATCATCCCCTTCTGTCGTTGGCCCAATGTCACTCAGCAACAATGGACTGATGCCCTCTGAACCGCAAAGGCCAAAGATACCATCAACTTGGATCAGACAGCACCAAACTTCAATGACTGGATCACCAATGCCAGTGACCAAGCCACTCCTGTCAAACCAGCCAAAATGCCCAGACCCTCCAAACAAGCCAGCTGTTACATCCCAAAATCATCATGTCAAAACGCAGGATCAAACAACTGGAAAGAAGATGGACAACCAACAGGAACCACAATGACCAAGTCAACTTTCAAATCAGCCCTCAACAACTACCACTGACAGATCAAAATAAAAAAAAAGAGGTCCTTACGAATTACATCAAGACTAGCGCCAGCCAATCCAGGGATCACTTCACCATCGTGAGAGAGTTCCCCTGCCGGTCAGCCACTGAAAACTCTATCCCCTAATTACAGGAACTCTATGACACCCTCGCCAACCGATTCCACAACAAGATAGCAACCATTCAAAAACCTTCAATCCAAAACCCTCCAACCTCCTCTGGCTCCGATCAAACATCTGCTCACCATATGAGAACAACTCTGCAAACTAAACACAACCACTCTAATGCATCCATCTACTTGGGAGCACTCACCAACCCCTGTCCCCACGACTCTAAAGACACAAGATCAGTCCTAATTCACCATCATACTCAATGTTACTATAACCATAGCCACATTTTCCTAAGCCTGGATACGCGGCGAGGTCAGACCCCTTGTTAGAAATGGAGGTCACTAGTTAGCAAGAGTTTACACCTTTGTCCAAGTAGGGACCCTGCCTTCTAGTCAGGATAAGGGAGTTACACTCCTAAAATAATCCATAAGGCAGCGGCTCAGTGACGGTCGTCCAGTGGCGTCGGTTAGACCAGAGCTGCAGTGTGAAGTAATGTGGTGCGAGTGAAGTTGTGCTCGCCACAGTGCTCATCGTTGGTGAAGCCCTGTCATCAGCTTATGAACTGAAGTCGACGGTGCAGGCGTAGGTAGGCCAAGG
Source organism: Lissotriton helveticus (assembly GCF_964261635.1). Taxonomy (NCBI): domain Eukaryota; kingdom Metazoa; phylum Chordata; class Amphibia; order Caudata; family Salamandridae; genus Lissotriton; species Lissotriton helveticus. The sequence goes on from NC_136064.1 coordinate 143,064,296, forward strand.
CTGCGCTGCAGGATGAGGATGGTACATTGTGTAACTCACAAGCGGTGCCCTCGAACCACGGTGCATGAAGTGGTGTCAATGTCGACGTGAAGTGTTGTCATCGGGGACACCAGGGCGACGGTCTGAAGCGAGGTGGTACGGAGTGCAGTGCCCACAGGTTGCGGTGCAAGCAGCGTTGTCTACAGGTGTCATTGGTCAGACCAGGGTTGCGTGCAGCATTGTGGCTGTGCCCTCTGCCGTGCCTTCAGGACACAGATTCAGCACCAGTGTCATAGATGGCTTCAGATTGCTTTTTCTTTTATTGCAGCACAAAACACACAGTCCCCAGTGGTGCGTGCAGAAGAGCTTGAAGTCATTGCTATTCCTGATACTTCTTGAACAGGGAAAAGCTCTACCTCATGCCCTTGGAGAAACTCACAGAAGTAGATTGCAGATAGTTCAGTCCAATCCTTTTACTGTTCAAAACAGAAGCAGCCACTGCAAGCTAACACAGAAAAGCACACAGCTGAATGGCAGTTCCTCCACACAGCTTCCCAGCTCTTCTACTTGGCAGTCTTCTTGATCCAAAAGAGCTCTAAAGTTCTGGGGTCTGGGCCCCAAAATATATAGCACCAAATCCTTTATTCTATGAAGTCGGAGAGTGTCCGTATCCAGCCCAAACCAGTTCTGTCCTCACTGGTGAAGCTTCCTGGCAGGGGGTGGAGACTGCATTGTACAAGGCAGACCAGGCCCATTCAGGTACAAGGATATCTCTTCCCACTACTCTAAATTCAGCCAAGGTCTATTCAGCCCAACCCTGACCCATCAGGCTCTCGGGAGCCACTGCACCTCCCCAGGTCCCTGTCATTCCAAAGCCAGACAGTCAACCCACAACCCGAGCAGAGACACACAGGATGGTTAAACAAGAAAATACCTACTTTCTAAAATGTGGTATTTTCCAACACAGAATGTAAAAATCATCTTCACTGAAAGACGCATTTTGACATTCTGAGTCCAGACATAGTAAACATTATTTTTCAATCTTGTTCCCACAGGTGCTTATGTTTATAAGATGGTATAAACAAACTCTCAATTCTGTCCAATGGGAAAAGGTAGTCTTGAAATTGTGAAAAATGAAATGCATTGTAATTCACCACCAGGACATGTCTCACATACCAGTAAATATCCGACCTTTAACATACACAATACCCTGCCAAAAAGGGTACCCTGGGCCTACCTTAGGGGTGACGGACATGTAGAAAAAGAGAATGTTTGGGCGTGGCAAGTGGGTGCCCTTGCCAGGTCGACATGGCAGTTACAAACTGCACACAGTCCCTGCGGTGGCGGGTCTGAGTTACCTCTTCAGCGCTACTTCAGTTGGTAGCACAACCAGTGCTGCAAGCCCACATGGATCACCCCTTGAAAGAATTGTTTGACAAATTTTACAGGTTCGTTTTTGAGCATTAATCTTTTTTTGCCCGTCTGGAAAAGTAAAAAACAGCATTTGATTTATCAGCCCTGGCACTCCTATTGCACTTTTCTAGGGCCTCATCAGTAAATCAAATGCACCAACTATGACAACACCAATCCATAACATAATTTACAACCGGAGCACTTGTACTTTAACAACACTGAACAGCAGTGAGAAAGTGCACAGAGACACTAAACCAGCAAAAACAGAGTCAAAACTGGAAGGTCAGAAAGCAAAAAGAAAGGGGAAACATGCCAGAAGATGCCAAGTCTAACACCCCTCCTCAGAAAACCCTTGGCAGGCACCAGAGAGCTCCAGAAGTACTGTCCCAGCTTACTGTTCCTGTTACTTGCCAAAGTACTGAAGAAGACCATCAACCACTAACTCACAAACCCCTGGAGAGAAACAAACTACTGGGTACTTCCCAATCAGGCTTCAGAACCAACCACAACACTGAACCGCTCTGATCACAGCAACAGACAACATCCACACCCCACTCAACAGAGGAAAATCAGTCACCCTGATGCTGCTCAATCTCTCTGCAGCCTTCAACACTGTCACCCACCACACACTAATTGATAGTCTTTGCCAGATTGATATCACAGACAACACGCTCAGATCGGTGGCATCCTTGCTAATGGGAGACACCCAGAAAGTCTGCCTCATCCCATCACATTGCAAACCAAGTACATGATCTGTAGCATTCCCCAAGGTCTACCCCTTAGCCCCACCTTCTTTACCATCTGCATGACATCACTCACAGACATCGTCAGATCACACAACATCAACATCTTCTCTTATGCCAACAACACTCAGTTCACCCTCTTGCTCTCAGCCGACCCCACCTCAACAACGACCAACTTTCACAACTTTATGAAGAATGTCTCAGTCTGGGTGAAGGCCAACTGCCTGCATCTTAACATGGACAAAACTGATCTTCTGATCTTTGGCAAACACATCGCCCTCTGGAAAGATTCCCATTAGCTGTCAGATCTCAGACCCATCCGACACCAAAATACCATACCCACACCTCACCATCATCCTCGACAGTGAACTCTCCTTTTTCCACGGCAATATCACAGACATCCACAACAGTTTCAATGCCACTACCGCCCCGACAACCACTGAGACCTCTGCCCCCACGACCACCATCCGCACCAACCTCCTGCTCTACTGGACCAACATCAACGACGATGACACCATCAAGATCATGAACACCATCCACTCCGGATCTCCATCAGATCCATTCCCACACAACATCTGCTGCTTCCTTTGAGACAGCAACCTTCCCGGAGAGCTGGAAGCACGCCGAGCTCAACGCCTTACTCAAGAAACTCAAGGCGGACCCTCAAGAACTTCCGGCCCATCTCCCTGCTCCTGGTCCCGGCAAAGGTATCGAGAAGACCATCAATGAACAACTGACCCGCTACCTCGAGGAGAACAATATCCTGGACCCTTCCCAGTCCGGTTTCCGCAGCAACCACAGCTCCGAGACTGCCCTCATCTCTGCCACCGATGACATCAAGTCCCTGCTGGACAACGGAGAAACGGCGACCCTCAGCCTCCTGGACCTGTCAGCCGCCTTTGACACGGTCTGTCACCACACACTACGAATACGCTTCCACAATGCTGGGATCCAAGAGAAGGCCCTGGACTGGACCACCTCCTTCCTCTCCGGCAGAACACAGAGCGTCCGCCTTCCCCCCTTCTGCTCCAAAGCCACCGAGATCATCTGCGGTGTATCCCAGGGCTCATCCCTCAGCCCAACTCTGTTTAACATCTACATGGCACCGCTCGCCCACGTCGCCCGTCGGCACAACCTCAACATCTTCTCCTACACCGCTGACACCTAGCTGATACTCTCCCTCACCAAGTAGCCCCACACCGCCAAAACCAACCTTCACGAAGGAATGAAGTCCGTTGCTGAATGGATGAGGAACAGCCGACTGAAGCTGAACTCGGGCAAGACGGAGGTCCTCATCCTTGGATCCAACACTTCGGCCTGGGATGACTCCTGGTGGCCGACCACACTGGGAACTGCTCCAAAACCCACCGACCATGCACGCAACCTAGGGGTCCTCCTCGACTCCACCCTCTCCATGACTAAACAGGTCAACGCAGTCTCCTCCTCCTGCTTCAACACCCTCCGCATGCTCCGTAGGATCTACAAGTGGATCCCAACTGAAACGAGAAGAACAGTCACCCAGGCCCTTGTCAGCAGCAGGTTGGACTATGGAAATGCCCTCTATGCAAGAGCCTCGGCTAAACTCCTGAGACGGCTCCAACGCATGCAGAACAGCTTTGCACGCCTGATTCTCAACCTCCCTCACCGCAGCCACATCACAACCCACCTGAGAGACCTGCACTGGCACCCGGTCAACAAGAGCATAACCTTCGAGCTCCTCACCCATGCACACAAGGCATTCCACAACATGGGACCAATGTACCTCAACAGACGGCTCAGCTTCTACACCCCCACCCACGAGCTCTGCTCCGCTGACCTTGCCCTTGCTACAGTCCCCTGCTTCCGAAGAGCGACCTCAGGTGGCAGATCGTTCTCCCATCTCGCCGCCAAGACCTGGAACACCCTCCCCATCCACCTACGGCAGACCCAATACCTGCTGACCTTCAGAAAACTCCTCAAGATCTGGCTTTTTGAGCAGTAGCAGCATTCTCCCCAGCGCCTTGAGACCCTCACGGGTGCGCTTTTCAAATGATATGATTGAAACATCAGGTCAATGTCATCTCCTTAGCCACCTTCCACAAGATCTGCCAAAACTTAAAGTAGCTCCCCATAGGCACCAGGAAGATGGTAGCACAGGCTCTCATCACCAGCCAACTAGACTATAGCAATGGACTCTATGCAACCATCACCATCTAACTACAGATGATCCAGAATGCAGCTGCCATACTGATCCTCAACCTGCCCAAGATAATTCACATCACACAACACCTAAAAAAAATCACTGTCTCTTGGTCCAAAAGAGATGCCGTGACAAGTTTGAGACCCACGCCTACTAATCTCTCAATGACCAAGGACCCACCACCATGAACCGCTGCCTGCACTTCCCCAGGAACCTCCGCTCCGCACACCCCACCCTCACACCTTGCCCTCACATATGCTGATGCCATGCCAAGAGGATGCTCCGTCTCTCATCTCACTGCCGAAGCCTGGAACACTTCCCCCTCCACCTCTGCACAACACTCTAACTGACCAACTTCAGGAAGGGGCACAACACCTTGCTCTTCAATGGAGATTTGCGACAAGTGTCTTCATACCCTTTTAGGTGACAAGATGACTTTACAAGTATGAATTGATTGATTGTTTAATTAATTGAAGCCTAATATCTATTAAAGCCTGATGGGGCCAGCTCAGCATGGTGTCATGAACAACAAAAATATAAACCTTACCATTCATTTATTTTCCTTAAACAGAAATGTTCCTCAAATATCCAATCAACTCTATGGGTTTACCTCCATAGGATAAATGTTTAATGTCAAGTACCAACAATACAACTTTTCCATTAAAGTATTTTTCAAATTTCACATCCAATATTAATGCAAATGCACACAAGATTCCATTATCATTTCCATCTCAATTTCGTTCACCCGAACTACAATCGTAGGTGGGCCAACATCAACAAACACACTAATGTCAGAATCAGAGACTTGCAGCAGGAAGGGTTCAGTCAGCATATTTACTTATTTGTTTGTCCTTTTACCCTTATACAAACGTTTAGAGCTAGTTCACTCTTACGGCCCTTAGGATAATGCCCTTAATTGCCACTAATACTGCATTATAACTTAATTGCAGGACCATCCTTGCTGCTGGCCCAATGCACCACATTGTTACATCTAAAACCCTATCCTCAGCATTGGCCTCTTGCAGCTCAGATTTCTTAGAAGGCCCCTAAATTAATTCTGCCACACATGCTTGGCAATGTTCAATTTGTTTTGTGACTAGCACCACATTGCTGGATTTGCAGTTCCTCCTTTGAACCACAGAAATTCCCTGACCCTATCATTCACACACCTCAACATGATTAAGGGCCAGATGTAGGTAATTCGTATTTACCGATTCATAAATACCGAATTTTACCGATTCGGTATTCATGAATCGGTAAATATGAAGGTGTGACATGTAGGTAAAATCGGTAATTGAAATACCGATTCTGTAAAAATCGGTATTTACCGAATCGGTCAGTACCGATTTGGTAATGCCCATTGATTCCTATGGGCATTGAAGCCCATAGGAATCAATGGGCATTACCGAATCGGTATTTACCGATTCTGTAAATACCGATTCTAGCAAGGGTGCAGGGGGTGTCACTTTGACACCCTCTAGCACCCCAAATACTGGCATGTGTGCCATGTGGCAGACAGACATGCCCTAAGGGCATGTCTGTCTGTCACATGGCATAGGTGTGCATGCACACATGTGCATGCACACCTGGATTCGGTATTTTACCACCCAATTGGATTGGGTGGTAAAATACCGATTCTGTAAGGCCTTAGGGACTATGAAGAGTCCCACCTACATCCCGAAGTTACCGAATCGGTAAAATTACGATTAGGTATTTTACCGATTCTGTAAATTTACCGAATCGGTAAATTTAGACCCCTACATACCAGACACCCATTTACCCGTCGGTAACGGCCGAAATCGGCCGTTACCGGTCGGTAAATGGCCTCCTACATCTGGCCCTTGGTCTCTTATTTGCTCATCTGTACTTCCCCCAAAATGTAATATATCTGGCTGTTGTGCATGCATGCCAGAATGATAAACACTTTAGGCAGGTAATGCCTGTCCAATTTTTGTAAAAACATCTCATATTTTTTGACACTGGATGACACTTCACTTTCTTATCATCAGACACATCAGGGAGATGTTCAAACACTCCCTGTCCTTCAGAACCTAAACAATACAGCAGTGAAGAAGAATACTTATTAAATACTTTTTTCACTTTGTGTGGTGATTGCAACAAAGCTTGCAGTGCGAGAGAAAAGATTTGACACAGAGAATGATGTATGTGGAAATAAGTACCACAGGATTGAAAAGGATGTAGCACAGCAGGCAGAGCTGGTGATTCAAGAGCTGGGGATCTTAGTTGGAGTCTGGGTGGCGCAACATCCTGTGATTCTGGAAAAATCACGTAATCTCTCCCGGTGAAAATCTACACTCTATAAATCTGCAGCAAGACAAAAAAGCAGAAAGAAGTAAAACTTTATGAAAAAATAGTTCCACCAAAGCAGATGTTAACAGTATTTTGGCTACAGTAAACTGATAAGAGAAGCAGATGAGGAACAAGCATTGGTAAATGCAGTAAAATATGCTACGGACAATAGAATGGGGTCCTGGGGGTGACGCTCGCAGAGTGTTTGCCCCCGGGCTATTTCGAGCCCTCTGCTGCTCGCGGGTGGGGGGCTTGCTGGGATTGGTCAGGAGGGGCTGGGCGCAAGCATGGAACGTAACGTTCCATGCTGCGCACTTCGAGACGGCAGGGAGGAGAGCGGAGGCATTTTGACCCGCACTCCCTCCCTCTATTTTTGGTCCACCTTTTGTTGTTAATAAAAAATAAAATAAAATAAATGTTCCTTGTTACTTACGCATAATGTTTTATTGTCTATTGTCGCTTGGACAGGTAGCAGATTTGGAGTACATCAAGACTGGCAGGAAGGGTTGGGGGCATTAGGAATAGGTTCGGACAGAGGGAAGCAGGGGAGAGAAGTTGGAGTCAAGAGGTAGGCAGGAGAGGGATATAGGCTCGGGGAGGAGGTTTAGGCCAAACAAGGTGGGGAAATAGTTGTCTGGGGGATATTGGATTAGGGGATGGGGGTGTTAGATTGGGAAATGTTGATGCTATGATATGTTATGTTATTATATTGTGTAATGCCTCCCTGTCCAATAAAGCGGCCTTTTACCCCGAACTGGCGTTGGGCGTGGTTATTGCCCGAATGGTAAGTGTCAGGCACAGGAGCCAATGAAACCCCAGGAAAGAGAGTGTGCAGGATGTAAGCCCCTTTTAAGTTTATATAAACAATAGATTTAGCAAACACAACACAGTGCTGTGCAGGCAAAACCTAAAAAAAGGTACATTATATAGAAAGGAGAAGTGCACTCTAGTTGTAGCAGTAGATGGCAGACACTCATAGGAAAAAACTGTAACATGAATGACAAAAATGAAGTGAGGTGAAGATCCCAAAGACATTTGTGGCAACAGCAGTGCATACAATTCCTCAACAAGAAGAGTAAATACAATTCCACTAGTCTGTGACAAGAATCTGCTCAGCGTGACAATCACAAAATGCTGAATAGACTTCACCCCCTTTGAGACTCAGAAATACAGTACAGAAGGTATGATAGACATCCCTCTTTCACGTGGCATGTGTATAGAGCACACAAAGATGGCAGAATAAACACTGGCATGATGAACAATGAAGGAAGCTGCATGCACACACTGGCGAGCAGTCTGTAAGCATGCAAGGCAATGCATGCACACCTCAAACGTAAGTTCCCGCGAGGGCATTAAGCTTGACATTGAATGAGAATGGGCATAGAGCGTGCTGCAAGTATACGAGGCAATGCACGTACCCCTCAAACGTAGGTTCCTGCGAGGGCATTGGGCTTCAGGTAGATTGAGAATGGGCACATGAGCATACTGCAAGCACACGTGGCAATGCATGCCCCCCTCAAATGTAGGTTCCTGTGAGGGCATTGGGCTTGAGCTACAATGAGAGTGGGCACCCAATGAGAGTGGAGAAGTGTGGCTCAGTGGTTAGAGGGGGCAGACCCAGAAGCTGAGATCGACCGTGGACCAGGGTTCGATTCCCCGCCTCGGCGGGTCTTGGGCTCAAAATTCCACGGACTCGACAATTCTTGCTCTGGTGCCTACTCAACTCACGGGGTCACACTCTGTGACTCTGGGCAATAGCTTGCTTAATCTCCACTACGGCCCCTCGCGGCGGGAAGCCTGGCTTTCACCTTGTGGACACCCTGCCGGGGTTTCTCACAGGGGAATACCAGGACGGGTTCCCTAAGCAAGCGCCGGGACGCTCACGGGCAGCTGTGCGCTTTACAAGTCCAACACATTTACATTTACATTTACATTTACATTTACATTTACACCCACACATACTGAGAGTGCACGGTCAGCCAACCCTTTAGCCAGGAGACCATTAGCAGAGGCAGCCCTGCGTTAACTCTAGCATGGATTCCTGATTGACATAGAATGGCTGCCCTGATGACCGGCTGTAGACGCAGGTAAGGAAATGTGACTGGGAGCGGTATGACGTGGGTAAGTGTCTTGGGCAATGGTTTAGACTTATGGCATATTTTTACCCTCTGATTTTGTTAGGGCACTACCCCCCCGACAGTCACCCCACTTGTTGTACACAGGGCTTCCAGCCCCTGCTGAACTGAACTCCCAGTTTTTGCAGCAAATGTTGTATGATCTCCAAACCACCCAGTAGAGAGGGTGCAGCTGATTGGGTGATGCAGGGGCAGCGTTCTGACTTTGGCGCTGGGAGTGAATGCTTTGTAGAGGCTTTCCTTGCAGATTTCTGCTCTGGCCATGGTATATTTTTAGGCATTGCCTGTTAGCTATGTAGCCCAGTCTGTGAAAGAATCGCCTCTCTATGATGCCGGCTGTGGCCCAGCCTCCCGGACCTCAGCGACTAGGACTTGGTGAATACCCTCTAGGGTGCATGTGTGGAGCACCCTTTTAGACGGGTGCCAATTGGATGGTTTTTTGTGAAGCTCTTTTTCAGCTTCTGTTGAACTAGATTGGCAGTGTCTCTCTGGGCCTGCTCCTGCTTCCCCCTGTCCTTCTCCTGTCTCTTCTGGTAATAGTGTATGATGTGAACCAGGGTTTGGTCTCTATCTATTCTGGTCTGAATCTTCGTGGGTAGTTCCCTCTTGAGGATGTTGTGGAAGAGTACAACCTGGGGACCAGTGTCAGATCAGGCCTGCACTGTCTCCTGCCCCCTCCATTCTCTCATTTCTATCTAGGAACTCAGTCATAGTTTCCCCAGGTTTCATGCTCCCTGCCATTACTCCTCCTACGTCTGGGAAAAACTTCCTCCAAGACATCCAGATAAGGTGTCTGAATGAACTAAACTAAGCTGGGTGGCACACTCAGCTCCGCTGGTGAAGTTCACAGAGTTTTGCCACTATGAGTTCTGCTTGAAAAAGCGGAGTTTGATAGAAGCTCTGCTCCAACGCATTGCAGAGTTTAGTTTACCCGCACGGTGGTGCCACCACCCGCCCCCTATTAACAGATCTAAGGACCCCGATTCTAGGGATGTGACTAATACTATTAAAGGTTGTTATAAAGTCACCGTGGGAAGAGGACAATTTGACTCCAGTAAACTGTCGCTCAGGCTGTTTAATGAATGACATTTGCTTTTGTTTCTCAGTGAATATGTTTTTGTAGTTTTTGAAGAGGGTTCAGTGTTAGGACAGTGAAATGAAAATTAAAGTGCATGGCTTCCCTTATAGTTTCCATTTTCTTAGTGAAAGTGTTTTTTATATTTGAAATAGACATGTGCTTAAGAGTAGACAGATGTGCTGCTTCTACTCTTTATTCACAACTGATGGTAAATGCAGACCGGGGGTTTCACAGGGAGAGCAAGGACAGGCACGCTCAGCAGTCCCAGGGGGAGATGTCGGGGGTTGTGGAAACCCAGGGAAAGCAGAACAACAAGAAGCTGATGAGAGCGGTCAAGGGCGAGGCGGGCGGGGCATACAGGGGTGAGATGAGCTCTCACAGCCCCGGGGAAAACTGAATAATTGGTTCATCAGATTTTCGGTCACCCCCCTCCAGCCCGGAAGCAGTGGTAGATGGTAAGGAAGCAAGGGAGGCCCAGGCAGCCACAACCACAACAAAATCCAGTATCTGACAGGGCTTGCATAACAGGGATGGTTGTCGGATCCTGCCTGCTGCGACTGCCAACAGCATTTGCTTTTGTGGTAAAAAAATGTAGTGTTTTGGTTGAAAACTATTTAGGAACTTAACATTGTAATAAAAAGTCTCGAAAACAGGGTATCACTGGCAACACCATCGCTCTAGCTCATTAAACTGAAATGTAGTCACCAGGCAGTTCACTTCAGAAGTACTTCGCCTTTGTGTGTGTGCTCCTCTGTGTTTGCACTCTCCCAGGCAGCATTCCCCGCCTCTCTGGACGAAGGAGCCTGTTTCTAAGTTTTATTTATCACTGCAAAGAAGATACAAGGTGCTTCACAGTACAGCCAGTGTGTAGAAGGACACGTTCCTGCTCTCCCAATTGCTACATGATTGACCACCAAGCAAGAGAGTTACAAAGCAAATGCTCACATCAGTGAGAGTAACAGGCGACCCATGGGAAACAGAGAATAGGCAGCAGTCAATATTGCTTCATTTAAGTGTTCAGTGGTGAAAGCCTTTAAATGGAGGTGGCCTTTCTTTGTTCTGCATGCACAGGGCCGTGGAGAAAAGATATTTAATTAATTAACTTGACCATGAACAACTTTTAGCCCATTGCAATCTAATTAATTAGGTACTGCAGGGTAATTGGCCTATCCTGATGCCTACTCCGACCGCTCACAGAACTCCACAGAATTGTGCTGAGTTTTTCGGCAACTCCATGGAATTCCCCAGAGTGAATTTCTGTGCAGCTTTGCCCAGGCCTGAATTAGAGGAGTCTCATCATACTGGGTGTTGATGAGCATGCTTGCAATTATATGTTATCAAAGAGAACTAGCTACGGGTGACCTGTTTATTGGACTCTGAAATGTCTTGTCAGGAGGCACCTGTTAGGTGTCTTCATGAAGCCCTCACCCACCAACCTGGTTGGTGGCATGCTTCATCATCGCGCCCACCCAGTGACACCTAATGTGTCCCGGGTGTGCTGCAACGCCTGATTACAGCGGAGCAGGTATTTTACTGAGTGTGCAGTGTGGTGGAATGTGAAGTGAGATTAAAACGGCTTGGCAGTGATCCCAATACCCAAGGGTTAATTAATTTTTTTTAAATGGGCCTTTGTCAGCGGTTAAAAACAAGGCAAGTGGATGTTGTGGTGGCGGACTTACAACCTCCTACATCCGGTGTTGGTCAACATGTTTCAGCCAGTGCCTTTTCTTAATGCTGGCTTTCCTCCATAAAAAGTGCTGGTGCAAATTAAAAACATTAAGTGAGTGTTTTGTAGACTATGTGTCGCACTCACTAAGGTGCTCTAGGTGTTAAGGGGGGATTCCCTCCTCAAGCATACCTGGACATACAACATGTATGACGAAAGCAAGACATATATGAAAAAGTCATTTAGCATGTAGCAAGATCACATAAGTCACATTGTTTGCCTATTTTTAAGTGCTTCGTGTGGAGACTAGAAACGGCAAAGGTGTAACAGTACTGGTGGTACTGTTAGTGGTTGTTATCGTATTCTAAATGGCGTGGTGATGCTAAGAAACGAATAGCACACACACACTATGTGATGGGAGCGTAAGGATCTGATCAGCCTGTTTAGAGAGCGGGGGAGGTCCTCATTGCATCTCTCCTCATGATTTCGTAAAGGTGCCATGCTTCTCCTTCTGTTTCTCAATTGTGTTTCTGTCAGAATTTCTTGGTTTCTTATTTCCTTGTCAGCCCCTCTCTGATGTAAGGGCAGTCGTTAGGGGCCTTCCCCCTGATTCATCCCATGGCTCATCTCTATATGGGTCCCGAGACCGAGCATATCTTCCCCTGGGGGAGAGGGTGGTGTTACTCCCTCTCCTTTGTGACTAACCTAACGAGAGCTCTCTCTCTCTCCACCCTTATCTCTTACCTTTCTACTAACTCCCACCTGGGCTACCTCCTTCTCCCAGTGCTACGTTTTGTCCTTCTAGGCAATGTTGTTTTGGCCTCAATCTCACTCCCTGATGTTTCTTCCACACCATACGCTTGTCTTTGTGCACTGTAGACCAGAGCTTTCCCTTCTGAGTCAGATCTTGCAGGGCTGGAGCTCCTTACTTCCCCTCCACTGGTGGAATCATGTTCTAGGAGTGCCACAATCCTCCCTCCGACCTTATGGCTCCATGTGAGGTCTCAATAAGCTGGGTAGCAGGCGATGGATGAGGATTCACCTTGAGAACGCTTGGTATCAATTTGAGCCAGGGCCAATTGTGCCCTGAGGGGGTCCATCAGCCACCTCCGCCAGTAGATTTGTATAAGCCAGTGGTGCAGATGCGTTACTTATGGGTTCAGGGATAGTCTTGTAAGCTGGGGCCACCTCGACGATGGGTCACAGTTCTAGTAGGACCTCCCACTTTGACGTCCAATGTCCTGTATATCTTGTCTGTATGTGAGTGTTTGTGTATTATATGGTGTTTGTGTCAAACGTGCCCCCCTCTGGCCAGGAGAACACTTGTTTCTTGGTATGGGTGTGCCACTCATAGCAGTTTTTCTCTAGTTTCCTGGCCTGGGTGTGGAACCTCACTTTCATGTGGTCTTGTGGACTCTCAATGAAGGATTGGGAAGTTTGTTTGTTTAAGGTCTTTTCAAAATTTTGATTCTCTCAAGATTTTTAATTAATCACAATATCTACTCTAATTTTGGGGATATGTGTACAAGGGATGGTAACAAAAACCAATCTACTTGGTCATGAGCTTGAAAAATATTGATGCATCTAAAGAGTCGGTTAACATTAAATTGAGACAAAAAAATGCAATGGAGTAATAACAATCTATAAAAAAAGTGCAATTGTTAGTTCAGAGCAGTATGATATGATTTGTAGCAGTAAACTAGCAATCCTAAACTTCTGTCTTGAAAAATGTGTTATTATTACCAAAAGCATAGACTTACTCAATTGACATAACAGTTAGACATGCAGCATGATTTGTAACAAGTAAACAGAATCACAACATCAAATAAATGTACAAAAAAGTAAAAAATCTAATAGGGAATAAAGAGATTGAGGTAAAATAGTTATTTCACCCAAACAAACGTGGTCCCTCTCCCCATGCATAATATGCAACGCTAGGCGAGCATGATAGTTTGACAAAAATGAACAACTATTTAAACAGGAAAAACAAATATTCTGACAACTATCACCCCCTTGTGGCCTGGTCCAAGCTACACCTGATTCAACAAGGTTTAATTTTTCCTAATTCCTGAATTACACCCTATATCACCCGGCCTGGGTTGTACCTGTCAATGCCTAACACCGAGCGGTCCAATCGGAGAAGGAAAGGGAATTACCTCTCATTTTTGATAGATGCTACTAGTGTGGAATCAATAGCACTAAGAAAAATGTTGCAACAAAAAAAGTATGTTTGACATTTTTGTTCTATATCACACCCAGAACCTATATTACCAACTTGCCATCACAACCAGTGGTCCAAGCTATCCATTACTGTCACCTAGGGATGAGGCGTATCTTCTGATCCGCACCCTGTGGTATAAGTAATCCCTTACTAACAATCAGAGACTATGCATACCCTGATCCACATCCAATGGTTCAAGCGATCCCTTACTAACACCCAGGGATGTATCTTGCGATCCATGCCCAAGGTCAGGTAGCTATCTTGGCATTCTTCTAGTGTGTTGACTAGGAGAAAAGCAAAAGTGGCCTATGAAAATGACCTAGTTTGCCATACACCACATGTTGGGACTAAGGATCAGATGTAGTCTCTTACCCTTTAACGGCTGTCTCCGGACTGACCTTCACCCCGTGGATTCAGCAGAACTTATAATAAATGATGGCATCTCCTGAACCAATCTTTTTGCAATATGTGAATCAGTTTGTGTTGGGGTCCTTCCTTTGACAGCTGTTGGGTTAAATTGAACCAATCTCTGCTATCTGGCTCACCAAAATAGTTCTCAGATGTAAATTTACCTTAATAAAATTGAAAAGACAAGAGGTATTGTCCTGCCAAACAGGAACAAGTTGGTTTACTTAAACGTTGCGGTTGGGAGAGCTTCGGCAGAGTACGCCTGCTCAGAGTTTCTCAGTGTACAACGTTTTGGCCGTTGTTATATACAGGTCATGAGGTACAATACAGCAATTTCTACATTCAAAAAAGTATTTCAGTTATAATTCAACAAGTGTGGACATCTGATAAAAATACAGATAGCTCTTGAACTAGGGGTTGGCTAGTGTGGGCCAGTGTGCATGTGTCCAGATGTCCGGCATGAGAAGAGCGTGATTACCACTGAGTGTTCCTTTCTACATGTGGAATGTACCTTTGTGGTATTTTTGGGGAATGTGATCCTTTCGAAAAACATATTTTATTGTGGTCAATTTCCTCTAACCTATTTGTGTTTCAGCTATCTAGCTGTGCGATCAATCAGGGTTTTCCCTGGATGCGCTTTTGTATTTGGGTTAAGAGAGACTGCACCTGTGACCTGTTATTCAATAGGCATGGGTTTTAGCCTGACCATGTATCTCTGACTCGGGGTTGATGAGGAGATAAATACAAAAGACCCCTCCGAGCACACAAGGTCTTTATCAATGTCCACTCAAGTCTGTCTCCGTAGTACGTAGAGGTTCAGTCAGAACATTCCAATATGTAATCTTCCAAATTGTTTATTGTAAGTTCAAGTTCATAATCCACAAGTTCATAATCCACAGACAGCTCCAAGAATTATAAACAGCCAACACATGTTTCGTCTTGCTAAATAGATTAGTCGACTTCTTCAGGGCTTATATTCCACTTTGTCTTCAGTGTAATAATTCTCAATAGTATCCACCATTTAAAACATACTCAAAATCAATCTGTCAAGTCCCTTGGTATGTCCACTGTCAGACTCAGAAAGTTCGTAACCACACCCCCGGTTTAATATCCCAAGGCAATTCCTTGACGTAGTCCGTCACTCGAGGTGTAAAAAATCCCGATTATCCAATATTCGATACTTCCACAGTAACTATTTCACGAGTGCGCTTCACCAGTAAACGGCAGCTCTCCTGCAAGTGACGCCGGCGAGATCACCTTGGCTAAATCCAACAGCAATGACCAGAGTTCATGATGTCCAATGGGAGAGGAGCTCTATAGGTGAGCTCTGCTAGCGGGGGGATTTCCTACCGTATTTATCCCTGCTTATAGCTCTCCTCATCTCTCCACCGACCGACCGTGAAGTAATTGGATTACTCGAGAGTAATAGGAGAATTTTCTTGAAACACCATTTGATGGACTCAGGCTCCATGACGTAATTGCTATCGCTGATGATCCCCACCTGAATATCTCACAGAACGCTGTACAAAGAAGGGGAGCCTCGCTGGAGTGAGGGCACCTTCTGGCATTGATCCAGCCTAAATAACGATGGAGCGCACACTGAATAGGGTGAGACCCGCTGGTCTGCGAGCTCCTCCGATGTGCCGATCCTGCCAAAGAACGACGATGTGCATATCACGGAGGGTGAGCCTCGTGGGCTTATAAGCACCTCCGCCGTGCTAATCTTTGCGGGTTGGGATGGTCTCGCCACTGGATCTATGATAATATTCTTGCATACTTGGCAGCCCCACCCCTGGATTAAACGGTGCCTCCATGTTGCACCCCCTGCCACATCGATGCCTGAAGAGCACCTGGTGCCCCCCACACAAGGATTCCTCCACGGATCGACAAACAATATGGGAATATCAGTGCATCCTCGGAAATAGGGTCCCCCCTCCAGGCAGATGGTAAAGAGCACGCCCGTCGGCCAAGCTCAATTACGGTATACCGAATATGCATCACTCCTCACATCGGAGCGGAGTTGCGAGAAAGCTCGAGAAGCCTCCCTGACAAGAGCAGAGGGGTGAGAACAGGCAGGAGACGTCTAGCTGAGTCCTCAGTGCCCACGAACTGCAACAAACTAAGGTAACAGTGGCCCCCTCCCACCCCTATCACTCCTTCTCCTTTGAGTCTCCATAGCACAAGCCTCTTTAATCCTGATCAATGCCCAGAATGTCCCCCTGACACCCTCTCGCATACTGAGGGAGGTGTGCCCACGTATGTTTGGAGGCCCTATGAACCAGAAGCCTCCTGATCTCTAGGCATCCATTAAAAACCCTGCATTTCCCTGAGAGGAAATCCACTGACAACTCACAAAATGGCCACAAAATGGCCACAATAAGATCATCACAGAAAAAGGAATACCTCCCTTGATCACGTCTAACATAACTAGACAGAGGACTTCAATGCCAGCACTAGTCAGTAATATGAGCAGCCATCTTGGACTGTCCTCATGCTACCTCTCTCCCCCTAATTGAGCAGCTCATTACAAAGACAGCTCCTTTTGTTTACATGCCGTAATTGTAATCTTCACACACACTTTGGAGTTCACCGGGAATGTAATCTATACCCTCACCTACCCTCCAAACCTCACAAAAAAGCAGCAAAATGCTACAAACACAACCTATTAAAATCTCATCCTCCAACCCCCGTCTCTGACCCATACTTCTCTATGCACAAAGGAGTCATCAAGAACGACATCATCTTCTTCACCAAAAGAAGCGCGCAATGGAGAAAAGCCTTTATCTCTCTCTTCAAGATCTCTTCCATGAAGAAAACAGCGCATGGATTCACCCTAACTATCCTACCTTTCACGTTCTCCAATGTTGCAGCCACTGTTAATATCTACCACAATGGAACCTTCCTCACTCAATCCTCTGACCACAACCTTAATAAGTTTATTAGACCACATATTTCCACTCATCAGGGAGAGAGTCTCGCTAATGCACCCCTCCTCTCCATCCAATTGCTGCGATAGCCTCAACTCCCAGCTTCATCCAGTTATAATTCAGGATTCCCAACTTTCCCCATCTGCTCCGTTACAAACTCTAGACATCAACAACTCCCAACCGAAGAACTCATCCCACCTCATATCCGCCTCCCTCCTAAACCCCTCCAACACACTATCTCGCCCTCCTCTCCCTGCATCACCACCTCCTAACCAGCCTTCCAAGCATCTCCCCTTAGCCCATATTCCCTACCTATACCCTCTCTAAGTATGGCACAGTCGTCTCTCAATCTCCCCACCCTACACTCCCACCCCCTCCCCCGCCCACCACCACTAATCCCATCACCGCTTTTCAACCTCTCACCTTCACCACCACAGATCTTATCTCTGCCCCCTCCTGCCCTCCAACCCCTCGTACCACCCTCCACTCTCCCACCGCACCATTTCTCATAGCACCTCATTCCAGCCCACCAATCCCACCTCTAACCCCATGGATCCTGACTTATCCGTCTCTCTGCCCCCTCCTCCCTGCCACCCCCACCAGTACCCCTACTGATCTTGACCTAACCATCTCTCTATCACTTTACCCTACACCTTCTCCATCCCCCCTGCCCCCCCCCCACCACTACTCTTAGCTCCCCCATCAGCTCATCAAATCCACCCCTACCCCACTGATCCTGATTTAGCAGTCGCTCAGCTCCCCCCCACCCTGACCTTCCCACTCCCCCCTCCATTGACACACACAGATAGAGCACTTTGCTCTATCCCTGACCACGATCTCCCATCAAACAACCCCACAGATGCTACTACTCAGCGCACTTCATCATCAATCCTTTTCAATATGGACACCCAAAACTCGACCAGATACTATCAACCCTCCAGCAGGTCAAAACTGACATCCGGCCCCCATATGATCTAATCTTACAACAACCCAAGCTCCCTCGTAGTAAACAGGAATATAGATCTTTCCCTCAATCCAAGAACTCAAGTCACTCCCACCATCTTCCTGCAAAGACCCAGGTTCAGGAATCTCCTCCCTGGAGCACATTACTGTACCCTAATGCCCCATCCCATCCCAGTAGGATGATAAACCTGCTTTCGGCCACAGAAGTAGGGGCCCTCCTTCGTTCATATGAGCTACCTCCCCCTCCATTGAGCACTGGGCATCCAGCTCTCTCTCCTACAGAATCCCAAATTCAATCTATCCCTATCAACACTCACTGAGCCACTAGACACAACTCCAGAGGCATAGTTGAGAACAACCTCACTAGAATCCCCTTCACAATCGACAAAGTTCCCAACACGACACGACTGAATTGTATTCTCCTTAACCGCAGATCCACATCCAGACATGCAGCCGAGATAGCCAACCTATTACTGACTAATGTACCAGACATTCTCTTCTTGATTGAAACTTGGTTAAATGACACTTCCACTCCCATCTTGGACATTTTGTTAACCCTCCCAACTATGACATCACCAGACTCGACAGAACGGACAGGCCAGGTGGGGGGATAGCCTGCATACATCAGAGCAGACTAACAGTGTCTAATTCCAAGGCCCCAGCCTTCTCTTCCTGTGAATACCTCTGCTTAAACATCGCCAGGAACAACAAACAAATCTGCTCTTTTCACATTTTCTACCACCCTCCTGGAGATAACCTCACATTCATAGAGCAACTTATGGATATTCTAGCGTCAAACAGCAGTCCTCAAAATAAGCAAATATTCCTGGGGGATTTCAACCTCCACTCGGATGACCAGAATGACCCTGGGGTAAATAGCCTCAAAGCCTTCATCGCTGACCTTAATCCTAACCAAATATGCAACAGCCCTACACATGACAAAGGTGCAATTCTCGACCTAGTAATTTTTAATGTGGACTTCACACTGCTTGACTCAATCTTCCCTTGCGACTGGTCTGATCATCACATTATCACTTTCCAAGTCCTAGAAGAGGTTAAACATCTCCCAACACAACCCCTGAGACCTAAGATCTGGAAGAGAAACTGGAATAACGCTGGTTCAATAGCTTTAACAAACTCTAACCTTCTATGCCCCCAGGAAGACCTAAATAATGTCCAGGGACTAACCAATCACTACTTCCACTCCATGACTAATATTCTTGATAACATGACCCCGCTCCAACTGAAAAGAGCCTCCACAAAATATTCAAAACCCTGGTATGACGGTAGGCTAAATGAAGACAGACGATCCCTCAGACTAATGGAACAGCGCTGGAGAGCCGCTCCCTCAGCTGACCATCTCAAGCTCCTAAGACTCCCCAGAAACTCTTATTTTAGGAAAGTCAGAAAGTCTAAAACCGACTTCTTTAGGACGCAACTCGAATGCCATCCCTCTCAATTTACCCAATTGTGAAGAATTTGCCTCCATATTTGCTTCCAAAACAGAATCCATACAATCTGATCTACCCAATGACCTCCTATCCATCTCAAACATGGATAAGAACCCTTCTGCGGTCCTGGTTGGTGCCCAATCTAATACCCCCCCTAAATTCAAACTCAAAAACAACGCAACTTGGTCACACTGCAACACTTAGAGTGAAAAACCTATTCTAAAGACACTAACCTCTCTGAATCCCTCCAACCACTTCACCGACCCACTCCCGGCTAACTACTTAAAGGACTTCATTCCCCTGGTACTACCTCTATGGACCAAAATCATAAATACGTCCATCCTTCAAGGAATCATTCCTGACAGCCTGAAAACAGGTCAGGTGATGCTGATCCTAAAGAAAACAACAGCTAACCCCTCGGACCTAAATAACTATTGGCCGACCTCTAACATACCTACGCTAGCCAAACTCCTCTAAAAATCTGTTAACATGCAGCTGTATAATCACATTGATCAATTCAACTTGCTTAACCAATTTCAATCAGGTTTCAGTGCAGGTCATAGCATCGAAACGGCCATGACTCATGTAATTCATGAAGCTCTAAAAATTTTGGACCAAAATTAAGCCTGTTTACCTATCCTTCTCGACCTATCGTCAGCATTTGACACCGTCAAACACGTCAACCTGCTTGAACTCCTGAAACACAGAATGGGTTTGTCTGATACTTAATTGGTTCGCCTCCTTCCTGCAAAACAGATCACAAAGATTCAAGGTCAACCAATCCTTGTCCAATCCTATGCCTGTAACACTTGGAGTACCGCAAGGCTCCTCCCTCTCACCAACCCTCTTCAACCTTTTTATGGACCCTCCTACTGATCTTCTCACCCTCACTAAAATCCATTTCCATATGTATGCAGACGACACCCAAATCTACATCAAGATCCACTCACTTGATGACATCAAATCATTCAACTCCACCTTATTAAAAACCCAAACTTGGCTGAAACTAAACTCTCTCAAAACAGAATTCCTCCTTATCGCCCCCCCCTAACGAATCTCCCACTTTCCTAGATTGGTTGAAGCATTTAACAGTTCTCAAAGCTCAACCGCTCATCGTCGATTCAGCAAAATCGCTTGGGATTATTCTTGACAGCAACTTAAAGATGCAGAAGCATATCAGCGCTTCCACAAAAGGAGCCAACTTCCACTTGAAGACCTTGCAAACCAGTTGAAGCCCTAGTATTACCTAAAATGGAATATGGGCCTCCCAAGGGCATCGACAGCCCCCCTAGGAGCCTCTATCAACTCAGCTGCGAGACTCATCACAGGCTCAAAGAGAAACTCTCACATATCCCCTGACCTCAGATCCCTCAACTGGCTACCGTTTGACGCTAGAATTCATCTTAACATCGCATGTATGACTCATAAGGCCCTTCACCACAACTCCCCGCATTACCTTGCTCAGAAACTGGAGCTCTTTCTCTGGTATGGCTCCTAGGATCTGGAACGCTTTGCCCACTGAAACATGAATGAACCTGTCGTCTACCTCCTTCAAAAAAGAAGTGAAAGCGATCCTCATGGCGCAATTCACATAAACTTTGGCAATTCTGCTAACCTCCTGTATATTACACCTATCGTGGTCTCTGTGCTAAATATCGGGCATTTGATCCCCCAAGACAGTTGACTTTATTTGTATAAGTTATGTAACTCTACCTCGCATATCTCTTGTTTTTGCTACTTTTGTTTTCTCTCTTACATTTGACTTGTAAAGCGCTCTGTTACTCGCAAGAGTCTTGTTCGCGCTATTTAAAAACTTCAAATAATAATACATATTAATAATAACTTCGGAAAAATAATATGGGAGTCCCTGATATAATTCTTCTCAACATTCTCAACTTTGTGCATACAGTTGTCATAGAGTACATTGACATTGTTTTTACTGATATCGAAACATCTATGCATGCCTAGGTCATTCTGTGCATCGATGTTGTTTCTACTGGTAACAACATTGTAAATGTGTACATTGATGATGGCATACATTGACATTGTTACTACTGGTGGGCAATGTTCCCTCTAATTTGTATCCTCTGTGTTCGGCAGTGGAGGGTCTCTGTGCGCTGCACCCATGACTATGTGCACCAGGACTAGACCGCGCACATGTGCAGAGCAAAATGTCACTCCAAATGTTTACTTAAAAAAGTGAAAGGATGGTTCATTTCCACGCATACAGAGCCACGTTAAGGGTCTCAAGGCCGGTTTGCAAATTAGATAAACACGCCATGACATGAATTGGTTGCACAGGATAGTACATTTAGAAAAGCACAACACTCCAACGGTGGTGCCATCATAAGATTCTTACTAAATATTCTTAACTGGAGCACTGTTCATTGGGTGGGAAAATGTTTAGAACCTACACAATATCACATATAGACAATAAGTTACAAAATTACATAACATATTTACAATTTGATGTGAAAGCTACTGAGTAATGGTGGGCTACCACGCCAGAGATAGTTTGTAAAACTCTGACATCCAGGCAAACATGGATTGTGGGAGAGGGCTGTTCAGGCACGTCAAGTGGCAACACTAGATGTCTAGTGAAAGTTTTGACTCATCATAAGGTAGCGGAGTAGGTCAAAATGCCTGATGCAAAGCAGGTGAACCATGCCGATCAGAAATTGCATGCAATATAAATAGATCACTGCATTACTGCTTCTGTCAGAGAGCCCCTTTTGTTACTTGCAGTTTATACGTTTAAATCCTAATATAGAAAAGTGAGCTATTAACTATCAAAGAGCTGCATACAAAGTGCAAGTTATAGAGTAGATCACTATGAATCCCCTCCTCCAGTCGTTCATTATCCTAATTCTGCAAAAAGGTTTAACTTGGGTACACATCAATTCTTATTAGTAAAGCCAACCCCCAACCATGGTGTCACATTTCAAATTCACATTGTGTGCTTTTCAGACCAAGAACTTTTAAACTATACTGTCTACCAGTATGGATAACTTGTGACTCTTACAACTTGTAGTAGTCTGTCAGATGTAACAATTCCTAAACATTGATTTACACACTATGATTCAGTGTCTCTGTGTAATGTGCGTGCAATGTAAAGTGGGATGACGTTGATTGGGGTGGAGTGGGGTAGATTGGGTGTATTGGAGTGTAATAGATTGGGTGGAGTGGGGTAGAGAGTTTGTGGAAGAATACAGTAATCAAAGTCTGGGCAATGGGATGGACAAACTCAAGCTGGGCAGCCTAAAGCAAATAACGCCAGCAAATAGAAAGCAGGAAAATGTGAGTTACAAACCCCAACCCAATGGTAAGCAACGGGCAGAATGCATTCCTAGGTCAGCTTTCTGAATGTCTCCAAAATGTCTTTAGAAAACCAGACACCGCAAGGCTTTCAGCTAAAAAAATGAAAGCTGGCAGGAACACAACACGCTGCTGCAGGTAGGCAGGATTGAAGTTCAGTGACAAACCAGGGGATGACAAGAATGGGCAACATTGCTACAAGTGGGTAGGGAAGTAGTGCAGTCACAGGGTATATGGTCTAAATATCGAGTCCAAAATATCGAGCAACAGAAATATCGAGTCCAAAATATAGAATGGACAATATCGAATCGACAGAATACAGACATCAAAAATATCGTTTTGAAGGTAAGTAATGTAATATCGATTTAAAAAAATATAGACAGTCAAAGTATCAAAGTACATAATATAGGTTATTAAAAATATCGAATTTTTAATAATATCGAATTTTTTAAAGTGGTTTGTATGTTAGTATATGTGTGAAAAGTGTATATTTTTTGTAATTTACTTTAAGTAATTAATTTTATGGTATTTAATTTTTGCGTAATTTAATTGTGTAGCGGGTTGTGGGTTTATAGGGGAATAGTGTGGGAAGTCATTTAATGATAATTAATTAAATATGTTAAATAATTTGTTGGTATTTAATTTGAATAAATTGTTAATACATTTTTAATTGGTAATTAATTAATTCTTAATTGATAATTACATTTTATTAATTGATTAATTGATAATTATTTGAATAATATTAATGTATTTTTTGTAGCGGGTTGTGAGTTTATAGGGTAGTAGGGTGGGAAGTAATTTAATTATAATTAATTAAAAATGTTAATTAATTTATTTTGTATTTATTTTGAATACATTGTTAATTACTTTTTAATTGGTCATTAATTAATTCTTAATTGATTATTGATTTTTATTAATCAATTAATTGATAATTATGTGTATTATATTAATTTATTTTCACTAGAGTGAGAATAGTAAAATGTACCCCTATGCTATCCAACGCTTTCCCTACTGTTGCACTCTCTGGAGTGGGAATAGTAATTTTTACCCCTTAACAAATATGATTGTATATTTTTTATAAGGTAAATTAATTATTTAATAATTTTAAGGTAATGTTAGTATTTTTGAGTATAATTTAGCTATTTTTTTAAAATATTTTTTTAATTTTACATTATTTTTAAGAAATTTGATATTTTTACAAAGTATATATATTTAATTGATATTTTGGATTCAATATTTTGGTATTTACCTGTTTGGAGATAGGAATTCGATATTTTGTCTGTCGATATTTTGGGATCGATATTTTGGGTAGTCTATATTTTCTCAGTCGATATTTAGTCAGTGATCCCAGTCACAGATCAGGAGGTGCCAAAAATGGAACACCTTGGTGCGAGGGGGCAGGGAAGAAAATAAACTTGCTGGTATAGCGAATAACAACAGCAGTGAAAGTGGGTAGGAAGGGTGCATGGTTTACACTGAGCACTCAGTTAGGCTACCTTAAAGCAATTCATGTTACACCTCAGGGTTTAGTTTATGGATTAAAGCTTATTCAGGAGATGCAATCCTTTATGCAAAACCGACTACCGTCAGAGTGGGTGAGGAAAGAGCATATTTGTACGAGACAAGCATGAAAGGTCACTTCAATGGCACAGTACCCCATTTTACCTTAAACTATATTTCAATGCAATGATCCCAGACATGGTAAGTTGATGTGCTACGAACTAAGATTACTGTTTAAGTCACCTTGGTATTTGTCAGTATTAATTAACGCATAAAAAAGGAATTCAAATTTAGATTATCTTGAATGGCTGTTAGTGAAAGAATGGAAAATGTATAAATAATAATCCTCAGAAACAAATTAGGACAGCTGCTGCTGCCAAGCAGGGAAGTGACCTTCTTGATGATAGTGTGTGTGGAGACAATGATGTCCTTTTCCTGGTCCAGGCCTTCGTCCTGCTCAAATGTATTTATTTATTTATTTTTTAAACTTGTAAGGTGCAACAGCTACCCAAAAAGAGTTTCCCAGCGCCGAGACACAGCACAAAAGTAGCGAAGGTTTGCGAGGTCGTTCCAGATTATTGTTCAAACAACCGGGTTTTGATATTTTTCCTGAATCTGGCGTGGTTTTCCTCCTTGCGGATGTAAGGAGGGAGTGCATTCCAGAGGGTTGGACCAAGATGAGCGAAGGATCTGCCACCCATTCTGGCAAGTTTGAACCTGGGTACGCAGAAATTGGCTGCTGATTGTGACCTAAGGTTTCGACTAAGGGTGTAGGAATGGGCAAGTAGATAGTTAGGAGCATTACCTGTTTTTATTCTAAACATAGAGTTCAGTGCTTTAAATCTGATTCGGTTTTAAACCCTGAGCCAATGCAGGCCATGTCGGTAGTTTGAAACACTGGTGGTTTTAGGAATTCTACACAGTAGCCTGACAGCTGAGTTCTGGACGAGCTGTTGCCGCCGTATACAGCTTGATTTGAGCCTAGGTACAAGATGTTACCGTAGTCAAGCCGGGATGTAATGAGGCCATTGACTACGTTTTTTTGGGTGGAGATAGGCACTTCAAGATGGTGAAGCAGAGGCCAACAACTTTGCTGGCCTGTTGTTTCATGGAGAGGGAGCTGTCAACAATGACCTCTAGATTGCGTACCTGAGTGGCAGGGGTTGGGAAGTTTCCCATCTGGGAAGGCCAGTGGGAAGGGTTCCACAAGTCATGTTGTTTCCCTAGAAGGAGGATCTCCGTTTTATCTCCGTTAAATTTCAGCTTGTTTCTAGTCATCCAGCTGAAGATGTTTTGGAGACCTAGTTTGAGGGGAGACAAAGATGACGGGCTAGGTTCAGACAGGGAAAAATGATCTGTGAGTCATCTGCGTAGGTCATGAGGGTCAAACAGCTCCTGCTCCCCCTATTCCTCCTTTTCTACTTGCAAACACTGCTGGCTGCCAACTCTGTTGTTTTAAAGAGATTTGCATTCTCACCTTGGGCTGCCTGCCATCTTCTGCTCATAGATGTTCTACAACATGGTTCATTACAATGTCCCCAGTACCTGGAAGAAAAAGATTTAAACATTTGAAGTACAATGAATCCAGTGCTGTCTATATTTCTTCATAGTTTAATAAATATTGTGTTTTAGCTAAATATATCATTATTTCCAATTGTGCAAGACATATTTATAAAATTGAGGGTTGATCCAGGTATGGAAATATTATATGTCAACAATGAGAACTCACCAGCTCCAGTCACAAATGTTTGAGTTTCGGTGATCCCCCATGATGTCAGCGGCTGAATCTGTATCCTTGTAGCTGGTCCAGCAGCTAAGGAGATATCTATTGGGTGCAATAAATATTATTCCATTGCAAAATTAACCAGAGCAGAAATAATAACACTTAGACATTCATAGAAGAAAGGAAAACAAACAACACCAACCAACAGATTGTCAACATTAGCTACACTCCCAAAAGTCTAATGAAGAGGTGCCAAAGGGAAAAACACAGGTTTCTAGACTCACCTGGCCCACAGATGGTAGAGGGCCGAAAGATACCTTTACCAAGAATGTAAAATGGTGATCATGCTGTCAAGGAAAGCACTAGGGACTGCTGTATAACAGAGGCCGATAAGAGAGAGAGCAGAGTAAGCCATCCAACATCATATAAGAAAATGCTATAAAAACTTTTAAATACTCTTTTTGTAATACACAGATTCCTCTCTTAAAGTTTAAGATGGGCCATAACAGATATCTAATATTGCTATGCTTACATTTGTATATGCATGTATCATAAAGCACCAAATCATATCATATTGCTCTTGAGACTTATAAGATGTAAGATAAAAGACATACAGGTTCTCTACAAATCATAAAAAATAAGTTATCCCCAAAGGCAAAGAAGCAGTCATTTAAATTACGAGTCTCTACCATCCGACTCCTGTGTGGTGCCAGTCGAGATGTCGGTGCACTGTTAAGAGCAGACTTTGTAGCTGTGGCAGGTGGTGGATGTAACAAAGGGCCTTAAAAAGTTTAATTTTAAGAAATATGACTATATAATAGGGTAAAAGTGTAAATATCAAGGTTACCTTTTACTACAAGTAAAGGTCCTTCAA
This sequence comes from Lissotriton helveticus, assembly GCF_964261635.1. Lineage (NCBI taxonomy): Eukaryota > Metazoa > Chordata > Amphibia > Caudata > Salamandridae > Lissotriton > Lissotriton helveticus. The sequence continues at coordinate 143,091,181 of NC_136064.1, forward strand.
AAACATTGGCATCTATAGTATTAGGATTTAACTAAACAAGTGATATAAATAGGCAATCGTGTGTTATTGATAATGTAAACATTAGGACACACCTGTGTGTGTAGATGATGACATTGCAGGACCTGCCTTCGGTGTTGCCCTGCTGCTGTTGCAATGACACCTTCCCCAGCCGAAGCTATGAAATAAGCCAAAAGAGTTCAATTATAAAAGAACTATATTAAAAAAATATGAAACATGTATTAATTGATGGGAGTCATGCTAGATGGTATTTTAGATTGCTACATGTATGATGAGAGAAAACTATTATTTCACGCATAGCAGCACAGCGTGAGAGGGGGAGAGCATAACTACTACAACATACAAAGACGTCAAGCATGTCAGATCTCTATTAAGCTAGAACAGCCGTGGCTGCCTAGCACCCACAGACACCCTAGCATCACGGACAGGATTATATTTGTTTAAGAAGGCATACCTTCCAGCATAAAAACACTCCAAACAGGCATTTTCCTCTATGCTGCACCCATGGAAAGAGAAAATGATTGTGGCCCACAACCTAGATTTCCAAGTCTGAGTAAATCTGGTTTTGCATCAAATTACATAGGTGAATGCACAGGAGAATCCATACTCCCGCCACGTAATGACTGTCCGATGAAAGATATGCAAAGCAGCACCATGCACTGCATTGCATCACTTTGTATTTAGAAAACCACGTAAAGGCATGCAAAGTGGTTTTGCCTGGCATAGTAAATGCCAAACACAATTTTGCATCAGTGCTGAGCCACAAAACGGACACAATCATGATGCAAAATCATAGTAAATCTGGGTCTAGATTCTTTCCTGGCTCCACATTAGTATCCCTCCGGAACCGGCAAAACTGGTTAGGTCCTCCGCCGAGTGGGCGTGAGTCTTTGAAACCACGCATTGATTAAACGTGCTCATTCGTTGCCGCTGACCGATCAGGCCAGTCACAAATAAAACTTAGATTGGCTACAGCACTGACTGACACCTCACGCCGATGGTGCTCACAAACTGGTAATACCTAGGTCATCGCACCACACCACCAGCCATCAGTGTAGATCTTTGGGACTAATAGGCAAGAAACATGTTGACCACATAAGAGCAACTATCTATAACATTATTGTAGATAGTCGCCATCACTCTTTTTTATTCAGGGTAGGAGGCAGGATTAATAAATTAGTGGCCCTGAACACCGTCCCCTGATTTAACTCACCTAGTCCTTATCATACACTGCACTTCTACACTATAGGGCCCCCCCCACACACACACACACAGCATACAGCAAGGATAAAAGATCTTCACTAAAGAGCCCCCACTGAGGGTGCCCGTCGGTTTTGCACCGCCGACCCGATGAGGACCATGCCCAATGATGAAGCATGACACACAGGGGGCTGCGTGTGTGAAGGCACTTTATCCGAAAGGAGGAATTCCCCATTCCCTTTTTGGACGAATCACTCTGTAGCTTTCCACCTTCTAGTCACTTCATTAACCCTGTAGTACCTGCATACTACTTCCTTTTGTTCTCAGTATTTGGGCACGTATTCGGGCCTGTGTTAAAAATAGCCCTCCCACTGTCTCTACTTTTGTTAACATCCACATTAGTATTGTCAGAAAGAGGGGAGCACTTTTGGCACATTTGGTAAGTGGTTGAAGCACTATGGAGAGGATGGTATTCTCCAGGGGGTGGGATGGAGATGTGATTCATTAGCCCTGTAGGCAGAATTTCAACCAGCTAAATGTTGGAGTCCTCCTTACCCTGCTTTCTCTCACCATGTCATTTATTTTTAAAGTTTCCCATTATTATACTGAGGGAGAATAGAGGTGGTACATGTAGTTTTTGGAAGTATCTTACAGCAAACATAATAACAAGAGCTCTGCTTTCCATGGTGTACTTTCATTTCTTATTGAGTAGTGTGGTTTGCATGTGTCTGTCTAAATTTCAGCAAGATAAAGAGGACATCAGCAGGCAGGCTCTCTGGTGGGGCTGTATTTAGGCTGGAAGAGAATAGGAATAAGGTGTGTAGGATTGTTTCAGGTGTATATAGTACTTTGTTTCATGCCTAGGTCTCTGCCCCAGATGTAGAGAATCTGTCACATGTGTGAATGTCTCCGCCTTGATGATGGATGAACAACAATGTGTACTGAGGTCCTTCTCTTGAATGTGGAGGTCCCATAAACTGTAAAGAATGGAGTCACTTGGAGAAAGATTGCATCTGTCTCCAGGGTGGACGCACTTCCACTGTTCATGCGTGGTTTGTGCACCCTATCATTTTTGCCCCCAGGTCCTAGGACTCCCCACTCACAGTGGAGGGTATTCTTCTGCATGTGAAGAAGATGACTCCGTTGCTGCAAACTACTCGCCTTAATGCCACTCTGTCAGACTGATTCTTGGACAGCCCGTCACAATTGGGGGGAAAGCTGTGCCATGATGTTGGGCACTTCTAAGGGACTCCATATCCCAGTTCCCCCTGTGCTCCCAAACGTGCTTAATAGTGCAATGCCAGCCCACTGTGGATGTTGCTGCAAACTACTTGCCTTACTGCTACTCTGTCGGACTGAATCTTGGACAGCTGTCCCCATTGGGGTGAAAGCCTTGCCATGCTGTTGGGCAGCGCTGTGGGACTCCATACCCCAGTTCCCCCTATGCTCCCAAATATGCTTACTAGTGCAATGTCAGCCCACTGTGCAAGACATGCCCACGGACATGTCCCGGCCAAGGGCGTGCCCGTCCATGCCCATTAATAGCTGGGCTGGGCCCCCCTCTTACACATGGACCTCAAAAAGGACCTTGGAAAGGACCAAGGCCCGATGGACTGCTAGTTGAGGGCTATGCAAAATGGGCAGGAAGAAGAACATTAACGATCAAGGAGGAGGGGCTATAGTTAACACCTACTATGCCTTCATGTGAAGGGCCACCGATGTATTATCTCAGGGGACAGAGCTGACCGAACATTGGCTATCCCAGGAGGAGGGCAGGCGAGATCCGAAGCTATCTCAAACCACATCGGAAGCTCCCTCTGACCCCCTGGGCAGGCCAAGTTATAAGCCCCCTCTTACCCAGGAAAACAGTTCTCTTGCAACTGCTCCTGTGCTCAAATCTGATTCCCTTCCACCAATGGATCTGTAGTGTAGTTCCTATTTCCCTTCTAGGTCTGTGCATTGGAATAACATACACGATAGGCTTGGTATAGGACTGAAGTCAGTATGCCCCTATCATGTATATTAAAGTTAATTACTGTGTACCAGCTAGCTCAGAGGCCACTAGAAACGTCTTGAAGACAAGAAGGGAATCGCTTCTGGCAGCCACATAACATAAAACCCACATCCCTCAGGATCATGGAAACAATATACTACTTTTCATTCAGTCACTCATCTCAGAGAAGTACTTAGAAGAAACAGTCGGGTGTGTTTACAATAACATTTATTGCACAGTTGTTCTTCTAGTCCTGGTAATATGTGCTGCGACAACTGTTGGACAGTAGCAGAGAATTATGGCCAGCAGTGCAGTTAAATAAAAAGGCATTGTCTAGTTCTACCGTGTTGCAATAGTAATGAACACATACATGAAATACAGAATGCATTAAGATAAAGCCTAAACCCCTATAATGCCTAACTAGATGTACCTAAGTGTACCTAGCATGTGGGTAGGTCTTAGAGAGCCAAGAATCCCCCTAGGATTTAGTCTAACCCATTAACTTAGTGGGACTTCATCCTGATCTCGAGCTGGACCCTCCAGGATGGGTGGATGGACTTCTGCCAGCTGAAGCTGTGGCATGACGCAGGTTGCAGCGTCTCAGGTCAGAGTGTCAGCATGGAAGTTTCAGTCTCCTCTGGCCTAATTGGGCAAAGGGAGGTATATTTATACCTGATAGGTGCCTTGGAATGTTAGTATTGACGTAAAGGCGGTCAGAGGAAGACGTTAGGAATGAACCTTTAGGGAATAGTGGTTCATGCATATTTAATGAGTTCTTGGAGAAATCAATAATCCTGTGCTAGGGAAAATCACAAGAGCTTAACCCCTTGCCTGTGGGGCTGATTCCCCCACTGTGCTAGGGGAGGGGGGCGTGCACAGCGCCACCATGCTCGTGACGAGCTCAGATCGCCATGAGCCACGGTGGCCGTGTGCCCATGATGAGCTGAGCTCATCACGGCCACACCCGTTTCTGTGGAACCTTCAGCACAGCGGGGGAATTAGCCCAGCGTGCGAGCGTTGTGACCGTTATGACGAGCTCAGCTCGTCATGCGCAGACAGCCACTATGGCTCATGACGAGCTGAGCTCGTCATGAGCATGGGCGGGGTTAAGGCTCTATTTCTAAGAATTTGTTGTGACATAGGTTAGTCACTGTTAGACATGGAGATGACGTGTTTAGGATGGACCGTCTTCTGCGCCCAGAGCACACGTCAGATAAGGGACATTCTCTGTTGCTCGTTATTGTGAATGGAGGGCTAATGTAGGTGAAAGATCCTTAAGTGGGTGAAAGTGCCTGCCTGTCTTTGTGGCACGAAGGATTTGTGCCTCTGAAACGGCGCACCTATTTTAGGGCCTCAATCCAACACATACCACCCACTCCAATCTATGGGCAATCGTGAATAACCCATTAAAAGCAAACTACGTGACTAAAACAGGCATTTGCATATAATTGGCAGGTAGTTGCATGAGAGTGGATTATAAGCTGAAAAAATAGCAGCTGTTAAAATATGTAAAATTACTATAAACTCTGTGGAGACAGGAAAAATCTATAGTGTCATTAAAAAAATACTCTTTAGAGTCAGTAGTTACATATAAAAGTTTCTGTTTATAAAATTGAAAACTCTTACATACTGTTCAGAAGACCATGCTTTCTTTAAAAAAAAAAAAAAGTCAATTTTTAGAGGGAAAGCTCCAAGCACTCGGTGATAGTTGAAACAATAAGAGAAAAAATGTGTTTCAGGACATGTTTTGCAAAAATTAGAAAAAAAAAGTTCCGGCCTGGGAGACACAACATTTTCGTTGCTAGCTGCTGCAGCCAACAGACCTTTTTAATACCTCACAGAATCGTTGGTGGAGCACAGAATAAACAGTACAGCCAGTTGCTGGTTCAGAGGCAGCCGGTGCTGTAATCGATACCTTGGTGCTGCTAAAGTAAGCAAAAAGGCACCCACTGGATTTGCAAGGAATGCTTTGGTTTGATGGGAATATGCTTGGGACACAGCCAAGCACGGGACTTCAGCAGTTCCAGCCTGGTGGTAAATGCCACTGGCGTTTCCATTGGAAGTGTCAGACAGATGATGACCACGCATTCTTCACTGCAAAAAACAGGCATCAGAGAACAGGTATGTTGCAGTCTTTTCAGACTGTTTTTTTTTAAGAAACCATTAAAAGAATAGTTCCTGTTCGAGGTATTCCCAAGGTGTATCACATTGCTTGTATGTGAAAGATGCAATTTATAAAAAAGGAAAGAAGGCCAGTCTGTATTTAAGAGTGCTATTTTGCAAAAAATAAAAAGTGAAATGAAAAATAAAAGTGCTGCACAAGCATGGTTTTCAGATTGCCTAAAACATTGAATTTTACAAAGGAAACTTTTGTTTTTACTACTGTCAGTGTTGGAGCTTGCAGCCAAAAAGGCACAACTTCCCTACACTGTAGGATTTCACTACCTCTGGATGTTATCTGTACATACCGTAGGTCTGGCCTTATCCATACTGAGTCCCTTGGTGACGTTCAGGAATCATTTTTGTGACAGATATTTGTGTCAAAATGCTAAACTACCCATAATCTCCTAACTGGGTCTGTCCTGTTGTGTTGTAAGTGGAATCTAATGTTGTCCCTGCTGATGTATCTCAACTATTCCACCCCCGTGAGATGGTCTTTGGTGGTGTTTGGCAAAGTTCCTATTGGTGTTTAAACAACCATATTTATAGATGCATTACAATTGTGTAGGAGTTGATAACCTTAATGAAGGTAAGAGGTATGAAGCGTCTCAATATGAATAAATATCTAACATATCATGATCTGAAAATGTAGCAATTATTCCTAAAACAGACAGCATATTATACACTGCATCAGTAACCCAATTTTCAGAAAAATGTACTGCAGGTAATGACATCACTGAATGAATGATAAAATGAATGAAAATGAATGGAAGTTCAAAATACATTAATCAGAATTAAAAACTGGATGATTAAGTACATCATTTAGAATATAAAGGTTTGTTCAGGTCGAATACATTTATAAGTCTCTTTTGCATTTGAAATGAAAATGGACGTGGCTTCAGCTTTATGTTGATCCTGTGTTGTAGAAAGTGTCCACTAAGAGTCATACTAAAAGCTAGCTCTAAGCAAAGTGTGGAAAAGTAAATTTTGCCATGTTATATGTGCCTACGTGTTCCCCATGTTATGTTATATGTGCATGATCGATATGCATGTATTCCCCCCTGATCGATTAAAGACGAAATTACAGTTGTGTCCATCTCTAGTATGCCAGTTTCCAGTTATCGTGAATACAACGAATATCAGGCCTATGTAATCCTACGTTGCCACGTTTTACAGTGTGCACGTTAAATCATTGAATTGTCCCCGTTTCTAGGCCTCAAAAGGGCCCGGACTCAGATTCAGCTCCTGTTTCCTGAACCCTCTCCGAGGAGCGATACAGCCCCCACCTGTATCCCTGACTCTTAGCTTACTTTCATGCCTCGCAGTGCCCGGCTCGGCCTGGCTCTGCCTCTTAGTCTGCCAAGAGTATGTTATGATTCTAGTTATCAGTCCAGCCCTCCTTCTCTGCATTCCTAAGCTACTGAATCGCATCAATAGTTTCCGTCATGGTCTAGCCTTTATGTCTCCATGTAAGAGAAATACTGTATTAATATTCATAGAATATTCCTCGCACACGCACTACATGAAGAATTATGTATGCTCCAGTCTTAATGTCTGTTAGCCTTTACTCTGATAACTTTTGGATTCTATCAACATGTTCTCTAAACACCAGATACTAGATATGCTTAGGTACATGTCGCTCTGACACTCCAGACATTAGTCTCCTCTTCTAGCGCAGAAGTCATAGCCCCCCAGTTCTCCCTAGTAACACGTCATTGTCAGTTTGCGCGCACCACTAGGTTAGAGGTCCCAGCTGCTCAGGTAGCCCCCTCCATGTTTCCGCACCGTTTATGACATATTCTGTTACGTTTGCATCACATGTCTATGTATACGCCCTGTACACGCCTTCTTGTTACCTCATTTTGCTCTTATCTTTCGCGGCTGCTACAAACTCCGCCTACTGCTACGCCTACTGTATTGACTGTAATGTATTTTGTTTAACTATATATACTAATGTACTGTTATTACAAGTTATCCCTTCCAGTCCTGTTCCTGCCCCCAGATGCGCATCTTCCCCAGATCCCGTACAGGCTGTCCTGTTCTTGTCCTTTATGCTTAATTAAAGCCTGTCAACTCTAGCTACCTCGTATCTTGACTCTTATTTATTGAGCTAACCGTTTATTGATTATTGTCAAAAATAGTACCGGTAATTATTTATTTATTTACCACATAATGGCGCCCGAATAGGGACTTGCCCTTTCCCCACGCGCCGGAGAAGCCACGCAAGTCCCCTGATCCTCTGCAGCCGTGACGGAACCATACCGTGCACGTGCAGATAATTCTGCTTCAAGTATCCCTCAGGTCCACGGAGGAGACGGAGGTTGCGGTCCAGCGTCCAGACGAGGCGGTGGAGGAACGCGGCGAGTCCCGACCAGAGCCCAAGCCGAGAGTCCAAGGTCCGAGGTATCCGGAGGCCCACCTGTAACTGAAGTCCGAAGTTCGTCTGTCCGTCGTCGTAGCAGTCCAGTCCAGTCCAAGGCCTTCCGTTCTTGCTGCCCGGTGAGTACCGTTGCTGGGGTAGTATCTAGACAGGGTCAATTAATTTGTCTCTGGTCCGTGGGTTTGGGTACACAGATCCAACACGAAGTGTCCACCTAGGTGGATGCGGGTCCTGACGTGTCTCTTTATGAGACCGGTAAGTTTCGTACTGTTTTAGCAGTGCATCTAGTCATTCTAGTAAGTTCTGTTCTCGAGAAATTCATGTATTTCTGTTTTCAGTATTTCAGGTAGTATTCTGTCCGAACCGTTATTTTAAATGTTATTCCATGTGTTTTCAATGTCGTGGTATGAATGATCTGTTTTCAAGTAATTATTGTGTTCATTGTGTATTGTATTGTGTCCAGCCTTAGTTATGCCTCTGTTCAAGAAGTTACGTCAGTTAAAAACTAGAAAAGGTCTGCTCGAAGAAGCAGTTCCTGTCCCGCCTAGGGACAGTCCAGGTCATTTTATGTATCAAAAGCATGGCATAAGTGCCATATTATATCTAGATTTATGGGTGGAGTACACCAAACAATTAGAAGAAAAGTATAGATGGCCCGTATCAGGTACGTGGGATGCCGAGTGCATCATGCGAGTAGAAGAAGCATTATGGAAAAGGAAATCTAGACAGTCCCAGAAAGATGCCATCGAGTTATGGCGCAAAGAATCTCACAAAAGAACAGAGAAAGAAATCAGAAAGTCAGAATTAAGTAGAGAATCCTCTGAAAGAGCCCAAGAAAGGGAATTAATCGAAGTAGGTGAACGAGTTAAAGCCGAACAGTCAGACAGACAGAGAAATGCCCTCATTAAGGGTATGTATCCTCTTCTTGCCGAGGGCTTGCCGAAAGCAACCCCGGAAGCACCATGTAATTTTCCGCCGCCATTAGTTCCGATTAAGCTACGTCACAAACCGACCGCAGCTGATATTTTTCTCTCGTCCTATTTGGACGACACAGTCCCAGAATATGCAAATCCTGTTCCGCCAGCTCCTGTAAATAATGTAATTCCTGTTCTTCCAGCCACCGGGGCACCTGTTACAGCACCTGTTACGGTACCCCCGGTCCAGTCCATAGTACAAGTTCCCGCTACATCGGTCACTCTGCCAGCACGAAGAGTATCAGTCAACGATTCCAGTTTAGGGGCCGCGGGAGGAGGTCCTCCTGGTACCCCGCCGCCACACAAACGTGTAACGTTAGTCGAGTTACATGAACGCGCGTTACAGCATACGCCCAAATATCAGTCCGTTGCAGATATCAGACGAGCTCTTACCGAATGCCGTTATGATCCAGTCCCAGGCGATGATAATATGGTTATATATTCATTGCGTGTAAGACGGGTGACCGAGTATTTGGACACCCTACCGAATATGAAAGAAGATCTAGACAGAATATATCGTTTCATCCGTACAGGAGACGATCCAGAAAGTATTGGCGAAATCATGTCTCTAAGGAAAGCTGAGACCCAGCTCATGCTATTAAAATTTCTAATTAATTGTTTAGTAAGGGAACAAGATTATCCGACTAAAGATCCGACCGAAATGAAAGTCCTGACAAGGTGGAGTGATAATATAGCCGAGGGTAGACACAAGACACTCAGTAGTATAGAAAGTATGTACAAGAAAATTCGTAAGGAAATAATAAGGATACACGACAATCGCAAAGCAGCACAAGTAAGCGAGAAAGAAAACGACTCTTCTACTGAAGAGGTAGAAGACGAGAATACCGCCAGAATAGCGTATGTAGGTAAATCTAGATTTCCAGACCGACATTTACGCCTAGAACACAAGAAAGTCTTTCATCTTCCAGCACCAGAACAAGGTTCTCTAGAGCAAGTATTTCAAGCTACCGATCACATTCTGAAATCACGAATCGGTTATAGTGAACTTAGTACCATGCATGAACAAGAACTAGCCCGATCAGCAGTCAGATGGACTACTGATTCTACCACTTTTCCAGACGAAATAGTGGCACAAATGTTTCTGAAACTGCCCCCAGCCGAGCAGCGACTGGTGGGTATGTATAGGATCCAGCACCTCATTACATTATATGAGGGTCAGCATTCTGATCCAGGTCCGTTACATGATGTTCTGAACGAGTTACTCCAGTATAAATGGAAAGGTTTAGGTACCGATTTAATTAGTGTCATTCTAGAACAGCGCCACAAATATAGAACGTTTCTGAATCCGCATTTTGTTCACGTCTCACCTCCAGAAAGTAAACCATTTTACATGGATAGACAGCATCCGTTACGAGAAGTACATCCAGTTAGGACACAGGATGGTGAAATGCAACGAGTATTTGTTTACACCCCTGTCACAAAGATGGAACTCTTAGAGATGAAGAAATTAATTCCCTGTCACGACAAAGATCCAGCAGGGTTCCATCGAGAATTAAAAGACATGCTCCGTATGGGAGAATACACGTATCCAGATATTATTAAAATGTTAAAGGTCCTGTTGCCCGCAGGGGTATATGAGAAACTCAAGGAAAAAGAATGGGAGGTGGGAGAGAAAAAGATCGATTGGACAGCTCTAGAAGCTGAAGATAAAATACGAGTACCAGGTACCGGTCTTGGGGAGAAATGTAAAGAATTGCCAGAGTTATTGATTCAAGTTTTGCCAAGGTTATTAGCCACGAAAAAGGAAGATTGGGATGCAATCTCAGCATGCAAACAGAAACAGGATGAAGATACTAGTGATTTTTATTCTAGATTCCAAAAATGTTTCATTATCAACAGTGGTTTGAAGACAGGTAGAGAGTCATACCCTCATCTTTTTGTTACTAAACTAGTCAAGAATTCAAGTCCACAAGTTAAAAATTGAGTTTTGAAAGTCGAAAGTACCTGGCAAGCTAGTACCCCGTCCCAGATGTTACAGATGCTCCAGTATCACCAGAATAGAATCAGGGAAGAGCAAGAACACGAAAGGAGACGTATGAAAGACACGAAAATGAAAGTACTAGTTGCACAATCTGTTCCACAAGACAGTCAGAAGAGGGGTCCGAATCAAGCCAGTCATCCTGCAGCTCCCGTTAAAGGGACATGCAATTATGGTAAACAGCCAGGTCATTTTATAAACGAGTGTGCAGTTCTGAAACACAACATAGCCACTGGTAAGACTAAAGAAAGACCACGTCCGCCTGGACAAGAACAAGTTTCACAGACTTCTCAGCCACCACAGAATGCACAACAGACAGTTCCAGCACCGCAGCCTATCGCTGCAACACAGCATGTTACACAGCAGATGTACCAGTATGCCCAGACAGAGTATCCAGAGTATCAACCGTATTCATGAAACAGCCTAGAGAGGGAGGTAGGCTTGCCTCTCATCGAGATACCTGTAGATCAAGAGGGTCCCTATGTACACAGTCAAGTATCGGGGAAAGACAGAAAGTTTCTGATTGATACAGGGGCAAGTAGGACTACTATCAGTCATGACGAGGTTCCAGGGGCTCCGCTCTCAGGCTCTAGAAATGTTTCCCTTGGATTTTCAGGAAAGCCTATTGTAAACGAGATTTCAAAGCCAGTTACTCTAGAAGTTGGTCCATTGTCCCGAACTACTGATTTGTTACTTACGAAGTCATGTCCAGAAAATTTGTTAGGCATTAAAACATTAAAGGAATTAGGTGTAGTTATTTGCTGCTCCCCAGAAGGTATACGTTTGTTCTTAAGGGACTTTAAAGGTCACTATGTATTACGAGATTTTGATCCAAGATTATCAAATGTACCGCAGCATTTATGGGCGCAAGGTCCAACTGATGTAGGTTTTATGCAAATCACACCCCATCGTGTGACCCTCAAGCAAGGTATAGTCTTGCCACGAATCAGACAGTACAGATTGCCACCTGAGGCTGTAGCAGCCTTATCCAAAATTATTGACGAGCTCATTGCTCAAGGAGTGGTTGTAGAAACTGACTCCAATGTATGTAATTCTCCTATCATTCCAGTCATGAAACGTACTGATCCAAATGCACCTCCAGTATATCGATTAGTGATTGACCTTCGAGAACTTAATAAATGTATCATACCCCAGTATCCAGTAGTCCCAGATATTTATTCCCTATTGACAGCTATTGATCCTGAAGCTACATTTTTTACTGTAATAGACCTCAAGAATGCATTTTTCAGTGTTCTGATTCATCCAGACAGCCAGTACCTTTTCGGTTTTTGTTTAAATGGAAGGAGCTATAAATTCACACGAGCTCCTCAAGGTTTCACAGAAAGTCCTAGTATTTACAGTCAAGCACTTAAAAGACAACTAGACAACATTCACATGCCAACTGACACTGCCCTGCTCCAGTATGTCGATGATCTACTGATCACAGCCCGTTCTGAACGTGACTGCGAGCGTGCGTCACTTACAGTTCTGTATTTCCTAGCCGAGATGGGGCACAAGGTGTCCCCTTCGAAGCTCCAATTCTGTGTCTAGCAAGTGATCTACTTAGGCCACTTACTGTCCAAGTGGGGTAGGCAGTTGACACCAGACCGTATCCAGTTAATAGCGAGTCTTCCACAGCCCAAGACACAGAAGGAGGTACGTGCTTTTATTGGCCTCACTTCTTACTGCAGACAATGGATTCCTCAGTATGCATTTCTAGCAAAGCCACTGATACAGTTAACGACACAGGAGGCAGCCGTATCGACTGTCCTCCCCTGGACATCTGAACATACACTTAGTTTCAATGAATTAAAGAAAGCTTTATGCCAAGCACCTGTTCTAGCTACACCGAACTACAGTAAGCCTTTTACACTTTTTGTCACAGAACGTGATGGTACTGCATTATCTGTTCTCACACAAGATCAAGCAGGACAGTACAAGCCTTGTGCTTATTTTTCGAGCACATTAGATCCAGTAGCCCAGGCTTTGCCTGCGTGCCTCAAGTCAGTTGCAGCTACAGCTCTAGCAATCAGACAAAGTGATTCCATAGTATTAGGACATTCCCTGACAGTACAAGTTCCACACTCCGTGGAAGTTCTTTTAAACCGAACACAGACTCAGCACTTGACAATTGCACGTTTAACAGGTTATGAACTGACACTGTTCCAGCCACACATAGAAATCAGACGCTGCAACGTTTTAAATCCTGCTACTCTGTTACCGTCAGTTACTTCAAATCCTGACACACATGACTGCGTGGAAGTCATTAACACTATGACCAAGCCAAGACAAGACCTGACAGACATTGCATTACCTAATCCCGACCTGACACTTTATGTGGACGGTTCATGTATGAGAACTAGTACAGGAGAACTAGTAGCCGCGTATGCAGTGACTACTGACACAGAAGTTATTGAAACACACCGTATTGACACCCTGTCTGCTCAAGCAGCAGAGCTAGTTGCTCTGACCCAAGCCTGCATACGTGCCAAGAACTTGAAAGTAAACATATATACAGATTCACGTTACGCATTCAGAGTTGTACACGACTTCGGAGTGCTCTGGCAGGAGAGAGGTTTCATGACTTCTCATGGAACCAAGATTCAGCATGGTCTCCTCATTCAAGCTCTGTTAGATGCAATACATTTACCGACAGCTATCGCTATCATGAAGTGCAAAGCACATACTAAAGTTACTGACATCATTTCCCAAGGTAACGATCTAGCCGATCGAACAGCCAAGCTTACAGCTCAGACACCAGACATTCCAGTTAACAAGACACAGACATCCACTCCAGAACAGACTACTTGTATGACAGTTAAGGACCCTACACAAGATGTCATAGACATACAGTTACATGCTACTCCTGAAGAAATCAAGAAATGGTCTGAACAAGGAGGGGTCCAGACAGATCAGGGATGGGTGACGAAGGGAAAAGCCACATGGTTTCTCCCCGACTCTATGGTTCAAGTCATTATTAATACCGCACATAGTCCAGCACATCTAGGAGAAAAAGCCATGTTAGACAGTATACAGAACCTTTGGTTTAACAAGCACTTACGAGCTGCAGCCAAGCAGAAAGTCCGTACTTGTATGATATGTTGTCAATTCAATCCAGGTAAAAGTGTCCCGGTGGAACAAGGTGGATTCCAGCCCCCTGACCACCCTTTTGAAGTCCTCCAGATGGATTATATTCAGATGGAGCGATGTCGAGGTTTCAAGTATGTTCTTGTAGTTGTATGCGCTTTGTCCAGGTGGACAGAAGCATATCCAGTTCCAGATTACACAGCCGCGACCACTGCCAAGCAGTTGGTTCGTGAATTCTTCCCCCGTTATGGACTCCCTAGGGTCGTGTATTCTGATAACGGCCAGCCATTCTCATCTGAGTTAATGAAGCATGTTTCCCTTTTGTTAGGGTACCAGTGGAAGTTCCATTGTGTGCGCCATCCTGAAGCAGCCGGTCTCGTAGAGAGACATAATCAAACTCTGAAAGTCCGTATTGCTAAGACATGTAAAGAGAAAGGTGTAGACTGGCTAGTTGCCCTGCCAGTTGCATTATTCTTTATGCGCATGGTCGCACATTCCAGATCAGGTCTGTCCCCTTATGAGGTCGTATTCGGCCGCCCCCCAAATATGTGGGGTACACCTAGACCCCGCAGTATTACAGATGTTTCCAGTAATATGTTGACAGATTACCTAGCTTCCTTGATGTCTGCCCTACACTCTTGTCGTTCACAGGTTGCCGCCGCATTTCCAGACAATACCGAAGTGAAACCGCATGAGGTCATTCCAGGCGACCTAGTATTAGTGAGGAACTTTGATCGTTCAAGTCCGCTGGAGCCTCGCTGGAAGGAGCCGAGACTTGTCCTTCTGACCACCCGTACGGCCGTGAAGTTGGAGGGCCGCAAGGGTTGGGTCCATCTGTCGCACATCAAGAAATTTCATGGAGTCCGGAAAAAGACTTTTAATGACAATTCCAAAGACTGTTCCAATTCTAAAGACTGCCTGAAACAAGACTCTAAATCAGACATTAATCTCAATCCCGAATTGAAAGTTCCTCTGTTAGAGAAAACTCCGCAGCAGGAGTATAAGTTAAAACTCCGGTCTAGTAAAATAAGTCAGCCAGTTTAATTGTCTAAGTCCCCCTCGGGTGAAACGGTTAGACAGGTATCTGACATGTATGAGATAGACCCCCATAGTGAGAGAGTTAGTCAAAACTCTATCAGATGTATCGTTTTTCTAAGTTTTCTATTGTTTCTAAGTTTGATGGTTACCTGCACAAGTTATGCATTGCATTTATGTTTTCCAATTTCTCATGTAAATAAGTTTTCTAATGCTACAGTAGAGCACACATTTAGTGATCTGCCTCCTCACGAGTTATCCTATCGTCTTGCTATGCGTAATAATACATTCATCAGAATGTTACATTATTCACACCAGACCAGCAATGCTACTAATTGTTGGGTGTGTGGTCGACTCCCCCCTTTCCAGACACCGAAGGGAGTTCTGCCACTCTTTCCTTATCCGTTCTCACATAATGGTTCGTGTGGAGCATGGTCCACGTTAACGTCATCCTCCAATGATATGTCCCTTCTGAATAGAACATGTTTTCCAGACAAGCAAGGTCTCCCCCATAGAACAGGGTTAGATCTAGAAAATGAAGTATATGATTTAGGTAATTATTCTTCGAATTTTATGGTCCTGAATGTTCAGTCTGATACTACTCCAGACTTACCTGCTATTTCAGTACTACCAGTCAAAGGCGAATTATGTGTCAGAAATAATGGTTCCGCACATGTAGGACATAGTGATTGTACTACTACTGTAGAGTATAGTGACAGTGGGAAATCTATTTTCAAAGCTTCACGTCATTCTTATTTTGTTTGTGGTCAGACCGCATATGTTCGTCTGCCCCTCGATTGGGATGGAACATGTTACATTGCCTTCCTACTGCCACCAGTTTTTCTAGCCCCATCTGATTATCACAGAAACACACATCTAGTACACGTCAGACATAGAAGGGAGATTGAGTCCCCAATTGTCGATCAAACTGAAACTGCTCTAGAACAATATCAAGATTTCAATAAAGGTTTCTTCTTCTTTATAGGACCTGTCCAGAATAGTAAGCTAATCCGTAGGTTAACCAGAACCCTTGAAGCAGTAGTGAATGAGACTACTTCTGCTCTAGGTAACTTAACCGAAGAGCAATCTGCTATGAGATTTGTCGTGCTCCAAAATCGTCTCGTTCTTGACGTCATACTGGCCGATAGAGGAGGAGCATGTAGAGTCATCGGATCTAGTTGCTGCATTTTCATTCCCAATAACGCGCCGTCTGTTTATTCAGCTATAACCAGACTCCATAAAATTGCCCATCAGTTACACCAGAATCCAGGCACCTGGACATGGTCCGGTTGGCTCTGGAGTATCATATCTGCCTGGGGATGGAAAGTATTGTATTTTCTAGGTATTGCAGTAATGATCATATTCAGTTGCTGCCTCTGTATACAATGTGGCCCTGCGATTTGCGGCATGTGCGCTACCTCTTGTATTCCTAGTCCTAAGTCCCGTTCCAAGACAATTCGAGACGAGCAAATGATGCTGTATGAAATGATAGATGGTATCATGAATATAGATGTTTCCTGATGGAAACGTAGGGCACAAGGAGGGAATGTGGAAAAGTAAATTTTGCCAAGTTATATGTGCCTACGTGTTCCCCATGTTATGTTATATGTGCATGATCGATATGCATGTATTCCCCCCTGATCGATTAAAGACGCAATTACAGTTGTGTCCATCTCTAGTATGCCAGTTTCCAGTTATCGTGAATACAACGAATATCAGGCCTATGTAATCCTACGTTGCCACGTTTTACAGTGTGCACGTTAAATCATTGAATTGTCCCCGTTTCTAGGCCTCAAAAGGGCCCGGACTCAGATTCAGCTCCTGTTTCCTGAACCCTCTCCGAGGAGCGATACAGCCCCCACCTGTATCCCTGACTCTTAGCTTACTTTCATGCCTCGCAGTGCCCGGCTCGGCCTGGCTCTGCCTCTTAGTCTGCCAAGAGTATGTTATGATTCTAGTTATCAGTCCAGCCCTCCTTCTCTGCATTCCTAAGCTACTGAATCGCATCAATAGTTTCCGTCATGGTCTAGCCTTTATGTCTCCATGTAAGAGAAATACTGTATTAATATTCATAGAATATTCCTCGCACACGCACTACATGAAGAATTATGTATGCTCCAGTCTTAATGTCTGTTAGCCTTTACTCTGATAACTTTTGGATTCTATCAACATGTTCTCTAAACACCAGATACTAGATATGCTTAGGTACATGTCGCTCTGACACTCCAGACTTTAGTCTCCTCTTCTAGCGCAGAAGTCATAGCCCCCCAGTTCTCCCTAGTAACACGTCATTGTCAGTTTGCGCGCACCACTAGGTTAGAGGTCCCAGCTGCTCAGGTAGCCCCCTCCATGTTTCCGCCCCGTTTATGACATATTCTGTTACGTTTGCATCACATGTCTATGTATACGCCCTGTACACGCCTTCTTGTTACCTCATTTTGCTCTTATCTTTCGCGACTGCTACAAACTCCGCCTACTGCTACGCCTACTGTATTGACTGTAATGTATTTTGTTTAACTATATATACTAATGTACTGTTATTACAAGTTATCCCTTCCAGTCCTGTTCCTGCCCCCAGATGCGCATCTTCCCCAGATCCCGTACAGGCTGTCCTGTTCTTGTCCTTTATGCTTAATTAAAGCCTGTCAACTCTAGCTACCTCGTATCTTGACTCTTATTTATTGAGCTAACCGTTTATTGATTATTGTCAAAAATAGTACCGGTAATTATTTATTTATTTACCACAAAAGCCAGAACAGAAAACGATGAACCCAGAAATACTCCCTAGTTCTACTCATGGTGAAGCTAGGTCTTTATCTTTTGGAAAAAGAAAAGGTTGAAAACTTTTTACTTGCAAGCTGGCCATCGCTTCCTGTTCACGTGAAGCCATGGAAAACGTATCACAGCTAATGAAATAGCCAGTAGCTGTATGATCAATTGTTGAAATTGCATCGTGTTCAGGTTATTTCTGCTGTTCTTATTGAAAAACATTGAAATGTTGAAGTTAATTGTTGATGTCTTTGCTGAAAAACGTACAGATGTTGAAGTTAATATTTTATGTTTTTGTTGAAATACATT
Organism: Lissotriton helveticus; assembly: GCF_964261635.1. Taxonomy (NCBI): domain Eukaryota; kingdom Metazoa; phylum Chordata; class Amphibia; order Caudata; family Salamandridae; genus Lissotriton; species Lissotriton helveticus. The sequence continues at coordinate 143,109,105 of NC_136064.1, forward strand.
GAAGCTTTTATTATTTGATGCTTTTGTTGAAAAACGTTGAAGCATTTATTATTTGATAATTTGGGTGGAAAAATGTTGAAGCTTTTATTATGTGATGCTTTTGTTGAAAAACATTGAAGCTTTTATTATTTGATGCTTTCGTTGGAAAAATGTTGAAGCAATTATTATTTGATGTTTTTGTTCAAAAGTGTTGAAGCTTATTTTCTTGAATAGTAGTGAGAGGGCCGTCTACTACTGCGGAGTTCACAAGGCCTACTGCTCAGTATTGGTTGATTCCTTCATTTGAAATGAATCTGGTGCTTTTATCACGGCAGGATACGGCAAAAGTACAGTTCTTGTTCCTTTCACTTTAAGGACTGGCACATGTATTTCTGTTATGAGGGGCCAAATTCCTTTGTGTCCGCGATCTTCTTCTCTCTCTGCCCAGATCCCCGACTTTTGGGATTCAGACAGGTTTTGCCATGATTATGTGGAAAAGTAAATTTTGCCATGTTCTGTGTCCCTACGCGTCCTCCATCATATGTTATCTGTGCATGATTAATATGCATATGTATTCCCCATGTTCGATTAATGATGCAATTACAGTTGTGTCCATCTCTAGTATGCCAGTTTCCAGTTCTCGTGAATACTACGAATATCAGGCCTATTTAAAGCTACGTTGCCACGTTTCTCAGTGCGCACGTTATTTCATTGTAAAGTCCCCGTTCCTAGGCCTCAAAAGGGCCCGGACACCAGATTCAGCTCCTGTCTCCTGAGCCCTCGCTGAGGAGCGACACGGCCCCCACCTGTATCCCTGACCCTTCACTTACTTCCTGCCTCGCAGTGCCCGGTTCAGCCTGGCTCTGTCTCTGAGTCTGCCAAAAGTATGTTATGATTCTAGTTATCAGTCCAGCCCTCCTTCTCTGCATTCCTAAGCTACTGAACCGCATCAATAGTTTCCGTCATTGTCTAGCCTTTACGTCTCCATGTAAGAGAAATACTGTATTAATGGTCATTTAATATTCTTCATCACGCACTACATGTAGAATAATGCATGCTCCAGTCTTAGAGTCTGTTAGCCTTTACCCCGATAACTTTTGGATTCTATCAACATGTTCTCTAAACATCAGATACTAGATACTGTTTAGGTACATGTCGCCCTGACTCTCCAGACTTCAGTCTCTGCTCCTAGCACAGAGTTCGTAGCCCCCAGCTTCTCCTAGTAATACGTCATTGCCAGTTTGCGCGCACCATCAGGTTAGAGGTCCCGGCTCCTTAGGTAGCCCCCTCCATGTTTCCGCCCCATTCATGACATATTCTGTTACGTTTGCATCACACGTCTATGTATACGCCCTGTTACACCCACTTTCACCCTTATCTTTCGCGACTGCTACGCGTCACACCCTTTGCTCCACCCACTGCTCCGCCTATCATATGTACTGTAATGCAACTGTTTTACTATATATGCTTGTGTATTGTTATTAAATGCTAGCGCGCTCATCCCAGATCCAGCCCCGGCAGCTGCCGGGCCCTGCCATCCTATTCCTATGCAGGTTGTCCTGTTCCTGTCCTTATGCTGTATTAAACCTGCAAAACTCCTACTACCTCGAATCTTGACTCTTATTTATTGAGCTATCTGTTATTGCTATGCCTAGTCAAACCTAGATCCGGTATTATTTATTTATATACCACATAATGGCGCCCGAATAGGGACTTGCCCTTTCCCCACGCGCCGGTGAAGCCACGCCGGCCCCCTGACCCTCTGCAGCCGTGACGGAACCATACCGTGCACGTGCAGATATTTCTGCTTCAAGTATCCCTCAGGCCCACGGAGGAGACGGAGGTGGCGGTCCAGCATCCAGACGAGGCGGTGGAGGAACGCGGCGAGTCCCGACCAGAGCCCAAGCCGAGAGTCCAAGGTCCGAGGTATCCGGAGGCCCACCCGTAACAGAAGTCCGAAGTTCGTCCGTCCAGCGTCGAAGCAGTCCAGTCCAGTCCGAGGCCTTCCGTTCTTGCTGCCCGGTGAGTACCGTTGCTGGGGTAGTATCTAGACAGGGTCAATCTAATTGTCTCTGGTCCGTGGGTTGGTGGTACACAGACCCACAAAACGAAGTGTCCACTTCGGTGGATGCGGGTCCCGACGTGTCTCTTTATGAGACCGGTGAGTTTCGTACTGTTTCAGCAGTGCATCTAGTTTCTGTTCTAGTCAGTTCTGTTCTCGAGAAAATTCATGTATTCTGTTTTCCGTATTCCAGGTAGTATTCTGTTCGAACTATTATTCAAAATGTTCTTCATGTATTTTAATGTCGTGGTATGAGTGTGAAGTAATTATCGTGTTTATTGTGTATTGTATTGTGTCCAGATTATAGTTCAGTCATGCCGCTCTTTTCAAAACTGCGTCAGTTAAAAACCAGAAAAGGTCTGCTAGAAGCAGCAGTTCCTGTCCCGCCTAGGGACAGTCCAGGTCATTTTATGAATCAGAAGCATGGCATAAGCGCCATATTGTATCTAGATTTATGGGTAGAGTATACCAAACAGTTAGAGGAAAAGTATAGATGGCCCGTATCAGGTACGTGGGATGCCGAGTGCATCATGAGAGTAGAAGAAGCATTATGGAAAAAGAAGGCCAGACAGTCACAGAAAGACGCCATCGAGTTATGGCGCAAAGAATCTCATAAAAGAACCGAAAAAGAAATCAGAAAGTCAGAATTAAGTAGAGAATCCTTAGAGCGAGCCCAAGAAAAAGAATTAATCGAGATAGGTGAACGAGTTAAAACTGAACAATCAGACAGACAGAGGAATGCCCTTATTAAGGGTATGTACCCTCTTCTTGCCGAGGGCTTGCCAAAAGCGACCCCGGAGGCATCCAGTAATTTTCCGCCACCCTTAGTTCCGACCAAGCTACGTCACAAACCGACCGCAGCTGATATATTCATTTCGTCCTATTTGGACGACACAGTCCCGGAATATGCAAATCCCGCTGCGCCAGTCCCTGTAAATCAGGCACTTCCTGCTCCTCCAGACACCGGGGCACCCCTTGCAGTACCTGCTACGGTCCCCCAGGTTCAGCCCGCCATACAAGTTCAGCCCGCATTTCAATTTCCCGCCGCGCTAGTACGAAGAGCATCAGTCGATGATTCCAGTTTAGGGGCCGCAGGAGGAGGTGCTCCTGGTACCCCGCCACCGCACCAACGTAAAACGTTGGCCGAGTTACATGAATGTGCGTCACAGCGTACGCCCAAATATCAGTCCGCTGCAGATATCCGACGAGTCCTTACTGAATGTCGCTATGACCCAGTCACAGGTGATGATAGTATGATTTTATATTCCATACGTGTAAGACGGGTGACCGGGTATTTGGACACCCTACCAGATATGAAAGAAGATCTAGACAGAATATATCGTTTCATCCGTACAGGGAATGATCCAGAAAGTATTAGTGACGTCATGTGCCAAAGAAAAGTTGAAGTCCAGCTCATGCTATTAAAGTTTCTGATTAATTGTCTAATAAGAGAACAAGATTATCCGACCAAAGATCAAGCCGAAATGAAAATCCTGACAAGGTGGAGTGATAATATAGCCGACGGTAAGCATAGAACTATAGGTAGTATAGAGAGTATGTACAAGAAAATTCGTAAGGAAATAATAAGGTTACATGATCAACGTAAAGCAGCACAAGTAAGCGAGAAAGAAAATGACTCTGCGGAAGAGGTAGAGGACGAGAATCCCGCCAGGATAGCGTATGTAGGAAAATCTAGATTTCCAGATCGCCATTTACGCATAGAACACAAGTCAACTTTTCATCCTCCAGCACTAGAACAAGGTTCTCTAGAACAAGTATTTCAAGCTACCGATCACATTCTGAAATCACGAATCGGTTATAGCGAGTTAAGTACTATGCATGAACAAGAACTAGTCCGATCAGCAGTCCGATGGATTACTGATTCTACCACTTTTCCAGATGAAATAGTGGCACAAATGTTTCTGAAATTGCCCCCAGCCGAGCAACGACTGGTGGGTATGTATATGATTCAACACCTCATTACTTTGTATGAGGGTCAACATTCTGATCCAGGTCCGTTACACGATATCCTGAACGAGTTACTCCAGTATAGATGGAAAGGTTTAGGTACCGATTTGATTAGTGTCATTCTAGAACAGCGCCACAAATATAGTATGTTTCTGAACCCGCATTTTGTTCATGTCTCACCCCCAGAAAGTAAACCGTTTTACATAGATAGACAGAATCCGTTACGAGAAGTACATCCAATTAAGACAGACGGTGGTGAAATGCAACGAGTGTTTGTTTACACCCCGATCTCAAAGATGGAACTCTTAGAGATGAAAAAGTTAATTCCTTGTCATGATAAAGATCCAGCAGGGTTCCACCGAGAATTAAAAGACATGCTCCGTATGGGAGAATACACGTATCCAGACATTATTAAAATGCTAAAAGTCCTGTTGCCCTCAGGGGTATATGAGAAACTCAAAGAAAAAGATTGGGAGGTGGGAGAGAAAAAGATCGATTGGGCAGTTCTAGAAGCTGAAGATAAGGCACGAGTACCAGGTACCGGTCTTGGAGATAAATGTAAAGAATTACCAGAATTATTAATACAAGTGTTACCCAGATTATTAACCACTAAAAAGGAAGACTGGGATGCAATCTCAGCCTGTAAACAGAAACAAGATGAAGATACTAGCGATTTTTACTCTAGATTTGAAAAATGTTTTACCATAAACAGTGGCCTCAAGACAAGTAGCGAGTCATACCCTCACCTTTTTGTTACTAAATTAGTCGAGAATTCAAGTCCACCAATTAAAAACCGAGTCTTGAAAGTCGAAAGTACCTGGCAAGCTAATACCCCGTCCCAGATGTTACAGATGCTTCAATATCACCAGAATAGAATCAGAGAAGAGCAAGAACACGAGAGAAAACGTATGAAAGACACGAAAATGAAAGTACTAGTTGCACAATCTGTTCCTCAAGACAGTCAGAAGAGGGGTCCGAATCAAGCCAGTCATCCTGCAGCTCCCGTTAAAGGGAACTGCAATTATTGTAAACAGCCAGGTCATTTTATAAACGAGTGTGCAGTTCTGAAACACAACATAGCTACCGGTAAGACTAAAGAAAGACCACGTCCGCCGAGACAAGAACAAGTTACACAGACTACTCAGCCACAGAATGCACCACAGACAGGTACTGTACCGCAGCCCATCGCTGCAACACAGCATGTTACACAGCAGATGTATCAGTATGCTCAGTCAGAGTATCCAGAGTATCAACCGTATTCATGAAACAGCCTAGAGAGGGAGGTAGGCTTGCCTCTCATCGAGATACCTGTAGATCAAGAGGGTCCCTATGTTCACAGTCAAGTACTAGGGAAAGACAGAAAGTTTCTGATTGATACAGGGGCAAGTAGGACCACTATAAGTCACGCCGAAGTTCCAGGGGCTCCGCTCTCAGGCTCTAGAAATGTTTCCCTTGGATTTTCAGGAAAGCCCATTGTAAATGAAATATCAAAGCCAGTTACTCTAGAAGTAGGTCCATTGTCCCGCACTACTGATCTGTTACTTACGAAGTCATGTCCAGAGAATCTATTAGGCATTAAAACACTGAAAGAGTTAGGTGCAGTTATATGCTGTTCCCCAGAGGGAATACGATTGTTCCTACGTGACTTCAAGGGTCACTATGTATTACGAGATTTTGATCCAAGATTGTCTAATGTTCCGCAGCATCTATGGGCGCAAGGTCCAACTGATGTTGGCTTTATGCAAATCACACCCCATCGTGTGACTCTCAAGCCAGGTGTAGTGTTACCACGAATCAGACAGTACAGATTGCCACCTGAGGCTGTAGCAGCCTTATCCAAAATTGTTGACGAGCTTATGGCTCAAGGAGTAATTATAGAAACTGAATCCAATGTATGTAATTCTCCGATCATTCCTGTCATGAAACGTACTGATCCAAATGCACCTCCAGTATATCGATTAGTGATTGACCTTCGAGAACTTAATAAATGTATTATTCCCCAGTACCCAGTTGTCCCAGATATTTCTTCCCTATTGACAGCCATTGATTCCGAAGCTTCATTTTTTACTGTCATAGACCTCAAGAACGCGTTTTTCAGTGTCCCCATTCATCCAGACAGCCAGTTTCTTTTCGGATTTTGTTTAAATGGAAGGAGCTATATGTTCACACGCGCTCCTCAAGGTTTCACAGAAAGTCCTAGTATTTACAGTCAGGCACTCAAGAGACAACTAGACAACATTCACATGCCAACTGACACTGCCCTGCTCCAGTATGTTGATGATCTACTGATCACAGCCCGTTCTGAACGTGATTGCGAGCGAGCCTCACTTACAGTCTTGTATTTCCTAGCAGAGATGGGGCACAAGGTGTCCCCTTCGAAGCTTCAATTCTGTGTCCAGCAAGTGATCTATTTAGGCCACTTACTGTCCAAGAGGGGTAGGCAGTTGACACCAGATCGTATCCAGTTAATAGCGAGTCTTCCTCAGCCCAAGACCCAGAAGGAGGTACGTGCTTTTATCGGCCTTACTTCTTATTGCAGACAATGGATTCCTCAGTATGCATTTCTAGCTAAACCACTGATACAGTTAACGACACAGGAGGCAGCCGTATCGACTGTCCTCCCTTGGACATCTGAACATACACTTAGTTTCAATGAGTTAAAGAAAGCCCTATGCCAAGCCCCAGTTCTAGCTACACCGAACTACAGTAAGCCTTTTACACTTTTCGTCACTGAACGTGAAGGTACAGCATTATCTGTTCTCACACAAGATCAAGCAGGACAATACAAGCCCTGTGCTTATTTTTCGAGCACATTAGATCCTGTAGCCCAGGCTCTGCCTGCGTGCCTCAAGTCAGTTGCAGCCACAGCACTAGCTATCAGACAAAGTGATTCCATAGTCTTAGGACACTCCCTGACAGTACAAGTTCCACACTCCGTGGAAGTTCTTTTAAACCGAACACAAACTCAGCACTTGACAATTGCACGTTTAACAGGTTATGAATTGACACTGTTTCAGCCACACATAGAAATCAGACGCTGCAACGTCCTAAATCCTGCTACACTGTTACCATCAGCTAATCCAAATCCTGCCACACACGATTGTGTGGAAGTAGTTAACATCATGACCAAGCCAAGACAAGATCTGACAGATATTCCATTACCAGATCCCGACCTGACACTTTATGTGGATGGTTCATGCATGAGAACAAGTACAGGAGAACTAGTAGCCGCGTATGCAGTGACTACCGACACCGAAGTTATAGAGACACACCGCATTGACACCCTGTCTGCTCAAGCAGCAGAGCTAGTTGCTCTAACTCAAGCCTGCATACACGCCAAGAACCTGAAAGTTAATATTTACACAGATTCACGCTACGCATTTGGAGTCGTACACGACTTTGGAGTGCTCTGGCAGGAGAGAGGTTTCATGACTTCTCATGGAACCAAGATTCAGCATGGTCTCCTTATTCAAGCTCTGTTAGATGCAATACACTTACCGACATCCATTGCTATCATGAAGTGCAAAGCACATACGAAAGTTACTGACACTATTTCTCAAGGTAATGATCTAGCAGATCGCACAGCCAAGCTTACAGCTCAGACACCAGACATTCCAGTTAATAAGACACCGACACACACTCCAGATCCTACTACATGTATGACAGTTAAAGACCCTACACAGGATGTCATAGACATACAGTTACATGCTACTCCTGAAGAAATCAAGAAATGGTCCGAACAAGGAGGGGTCCAGACAGATCAGGGATGGTTGACGAAGGGTAAAGCCACATGGTTTCTCCCCGACTCTATGGTTCAAGTCATTATCAATACCGCACATAGTCCAGCACATTTAGGGGAAAAAGCTATGTTAGACAGTATCCAGAACATTTGGTTCAACAAACACTTACGAGCTGCAGCCAAGCAGAAAGTCCGTACCTGTATGATATGTTGTCAGTTCAATCCAGGTAAAAGTGTCCCGGTGGAACAAGGTGGATTCCAGCCCCCTGACCACCCTTTTGAAGTCCTCCAGATGGATTACATCCAGATGGAGAGATGTCGAGGTTTCAAGTATGTCCTTGTAGTTGTATGCGCTTTGTCCAGGTGGACAGAAGCATATCCAGTCCCAGATTACACAGCCACGACTACTGCCAAGCAGTTGGTTCGTGAGTTCTTCCCCCGTTATGGACTCCCTAGAGTCGTATATTCTGATAACGGCCAGCCATTCTCATCTGAGTTGATGAAACATGTTTCCCTATTGTTAGGGTACCAGTGGAAGTTCCATTGTGTACGCCATCCTGAAGCAGCCGGTCTCGTAGAGAGACATAACCAGACTTTGAAAATCCGCATTGCAAAGGTATGTCAAGAGAAAGGTGTGGACTGGCTAGTAGCTCTGCCGGTCGCCCTGTTCTATATGCGCATGGTCGCACATTCCAGATCAGGTCTGTCCCCATATGAGGTCGTTTTCGGCCGCCCCCTTAACATGTGGGGTACTCCTAGACCCCGAAGTATTACCGATGTTTCAAGTAATATGCTGACGGATTACCTAGCTTCCTTGATGTCTGCCCTCAACTCTTGTCGTTCACAGGTTGCCGCCGCATTTCCAGACAATACCGAGGTGGCACCGCATGAAATCGTTCCCGGATCCATGGTCCTAGTGCGAAATTTCGATCGCTCAAGTCCGCTGGAGCCTCGCTGGAAGGAGCCCCGACAGGTCCTCCTCACCACCCGTACAGCCGTGAAGTTGGAGGGACGGAAAGGCTGGGTGCATCTTTCGCACATCAAGAAATTTTATGGATTGAAACCAGTTTCAAAGAACATTTCCGAGGATTTAAAGGACTGCCAAAGTACTATTCTTAAGGACTGTCCCGCAAAAGACACTGTTACTGAACCCTCCCTGTTAGAGACAACTCCGCAACAGGAGTATAAGAAAAAGCTAAGGTCTAGTAAAATAAGTCAGCCCGTTTGATTGTCTAAGTCCTCCCCTAGGTGAAACGGTTAGACCGGTTTCTGACATGTATAAAATAGACCCCCATAGTGAGAGAGTTAGTCAAAACTCAATCCGATGTATCATTTTTCTAAGTTTCGTTTTATTTCTCAGCATTATGATTTCCTGCACTAGTTATGCGTTTTATCTGTATTTTCCAGTTTCTCATGTAAATAAGTCTTCTAATGTTACAGTAGAGCACACGTTTAGTGATCTGCCTCCTCATGAACTCTCTTACCGCCTCGCTATGCGTAACAATTCTTTTATCCGCATGTTACATTATTCACACCAGACCAGCAATGCCACTAATTGTTGGGTGTGTGGTCGACTCCCCCCTTTCCAGACACCGAAGGGAGTTCTGCCACTCTTTCCTTATCCATTTTCACATAATGGTTCGTGTGGAGCATGGTCCACGTTAACGTCATCCTCAACAGATATGTCTTTTCTTAACAGTACATGTTTCCCAGACAAGCAAGGTCTTCCCCACAGAACAGGGTTAGATCTAGAGAATGAAGTTTACAATTTAGGTAATTATTCTTCGAATTTTATGGTCCTGAATGTTCAGTCTGATTCTACTCCAGACTTACCTGCTATTTCAGTACTACCAGTCAAAGGCGAATTATGTGTCAGAAATAATGGTTCCGTACATGTAGGACATAGTGATTGTACTACTATTGTCAAGTATAGTGACAGTGGGAAATCTATCTTCAAAGCTTCACGTCATTCTTATTTTATTTGTGGTCAGACTGCATATGTTCGTCTGCCCCTCGATTGGGAGAGAACCTGTTACATTGCCTTCCTACTGCCACCTGTTTTCCTAGCCCCATCTGATTATCACAGAAACACACATCTAGTACACATTAGACATAAAAGGGAGATCGAGTCCCCAATTGTTGATTATACTGAAACCACTCTAGAACAGTATACAGATTTTAATAAAGGTTTCTTCTTCTTTTTAGGACCTGTTCAGAATAGTAAGCTAATCCGTAGGTTAACCAGAACCCTTGAAGCTGTAGTAAATGAGACTGCCTCTGCCCTGGGTAATTTAACTGAAGAACAATCTGCTATGAGATTTGTCGTGCTCCAAAATCGTCTCGTCCTTGACGTCATACTGGCCGATAGGGGCGGGGCCTGTAGAGTGATCGGATCTAGTTGCTGCATTTTCATTCCTAATAACGCGCCGTCTGTTTATTCAGCTATAACCAGACTCCATAAAATTGCCCATCTGTTACACCAAGATCCAGGCACCTGGACATGGTCCGGTTGGTTCTGGAATATAATTTCCGCCTGGGGATGGAAAGTCTTGTCCTTTCTAGGTATTGCAGTAGCGATCATATTCAGCTGCTGCCTCTGTATACAATGTGGCCCTGCGATTTGCGGCATTTGTGCTACCTCTTGTATTCCTAGTCTCAAGCCCCGTTCTAAATCCCGTTCCAAGAAAATTCGAGACGAGCAAATGATACTGTATGAAATGATAGATGGTATCATGAATATTGATGTTTCCTGATGGAAACGTAGTGACAAGGAGGGAATGTGGAAAAGTAAATTTTGCCATGTTCTGTGTCCCTACGCGTCCTCCATCATATGTTATCTGTGCATGATTAATATGCATATGTATTCCCCATGTTCGATTAATGATGCAATTACAGTTGTGTCCATCTCTAGTATGCCAGTTTCCAGTTCTCGTGAATACTACGAATATCAGGCCTATTTAAAGCTACGTTGCCACGTTTCTCAGTGCGCACGTTATTTCATTGTAAAGTCCCCGTTCCTAGGCCTCAAAAGGGCCCGGACACCAGATTCAGCTCCTGTCTCCTGAGCCCTCGCTGAGGAGCGACACGGCCCCCACCTGTATCCCTGACCCTTCACTTACTTCCTGCCTCGCAGTGCCCGGTTCAGCCTGGCTCTGTCTCTGAGTCTGCCAAAAGTATGTTATGATTCTAGTTATCAGTCCAGCCCTCCTTCTCTGCATTCCTAAGCTACTGAACCGCATCAATAGTTTCCGTCATTGTCTAGCCTTTACGTCTCCATGTAAGAGAAATACTGTATTAATGGTCATTTAATATTCTTCATCACGCACTACATGTAGAATAATGCATGCTCCAGTCTTAGAGTCTGTTAGCCTTTACCCCGATAACTTTTGGATTCTATCAACATGTTCTCTAAACATCAGATACTAGATACTGTTTAGGTACATGTCGCCCTGACTCTCCAGACTTCAGTCTCTGCTCCTAGCACAGAGTTCGTAGCCCCCAGCTTCTCCTAGTAATACGTCATTGCCAGTTTGCGCGCACCATCAGGTTAGAGGTCCCGGCTCCTTAGGTAGCCCCCTCCATGTTTCCGCCCCATTCATGACATATTCTGTTACGTTTGCATCACACGTCTATGTATACGCCCTGTTACACCCACTTTCACCCTTATCTTTCGCGACTGCTACGCGTCACACCCTTTGCTCCACCCACTGCTCCGCCTATCATATGTACTGTAATGCAACTGTTTTACTATATATGCTTGTGTATTGTTATTAAATGCTAGCGCGCTCATCCCAGATCCAGCCCCGGCAGCTGCCGGGCCCTGCCATCCTATTCCTATGCAGGTTGTCCTGTTCCTGTCCTTATGCTGTATTAAACCTGCAAAACTCCTACTACCTCGAATCTTGACTCTTATTTATTGAGCTATCTGTTATTGCTATGCCTAGTCAAACCTAGATCCGGTATTATTTATTTATATACCACAATTACCTCAACTTCCCTGTGGTGGCCTGTGCCACGTTGACAGAATCTTTTTTTCTTTGTTTCCTTTAGTTCCTGTAAAACAGACAAAGATCATAGATACAGAATGGTTTTCATCCGCCACTGTGCCTTCACATGTATGATCAGGTTCCCACATTCGTAAATGGGGTGACACCTCCTCGAGAGCTTCTTGGCTGAGTGTGTGTTGCCCCCTGAATCCATGTAAGTGTTTGACCCCACTAATGCCCGCCTAATACCCTAGCTGTTAAGGATTGCTCTGTGCACCAGTCCTTCCTCTCCTTTACCTTAATTCCCACAGGATGGCGTTGGAGAGGAGTACCGCAATACTACGTCCATACCTTCCATGGCCTCTTTGTCAGCCCGAGAGCTAAGCGTGGAGACACAGTCAGGGTGTAACGTTGATTGTGTATCTCCTGTTATTGACTCGAAAATCTTTCTATAACAGTTTTGAACGTCAGCCGAGTGCTGAGGCCATACCTATTGGAAACTTGAGCACGGATCCACTGCCACCAAGATATATTTTTAAGCCACGTCAAAATTTGAGGGACCTCAGTAGTCCTGTTACATGACACGATCAAGTGGACAGTCTGATGCTGCACAGCAATGGGACCTGCGCGGGTCTTGTGATGGTGTAGCCTGGCATTTGTTTGCAGATGTTGCTGTTCAAGACAAAGCCAATAGTCTGACTACTGATCCCTGGTGACCAAAAGCACTGTTGCAAAGAAGAAATAGTAGCTATGACCCCTGAATGCGCGGAGCCCAAGCCCTTGTGTGTTTTAAATGATTAATTCCTGCCTACTATCCATATTTGGAAATACTCTATCCCCCACTCCAGGAATCTGAGCATACGGAATGTTGTTGGCACCTAACTTGTAGGGGTGTTTGAGTGGAAATTTCTTACACACTGCTCTGCTGTCTTTGCGTGAAGCAATTACAGTCACCATATTCTAGTCGTCTATTCTCGTTGTTGGACCAGTGTGCGCAGGCTATGGAAGCTGTGTGAACAGCCCCCCTTTGTGGCCTCAACAGCCACTGAATTCCCTTCAACGTGCATGCCATCATGTTGGTGACTCAGCATGTTAATCACATGAGTTTTTGGTAGGTCATTTTTCAACTCCACTACCTGTTCCCATAATATTTTGTGTTTAATTCTGCCCCCTTTTTTCATCTTTAAACCCATTTTTTTCCCAATGGAGTAAATATTTATTATATCATTGCACACAGTAAAACGAATCACACACAATGAATTCTCAATCTGTTTTTACAAGTGCAAGTATCAGGGCTTTTAAAGCTGCCATCCAAGCCTGGCATCTGATCTTTAACAAAGGCGGCCGGTGGGGCAGACCCATCAGTGTAAATTTTTTAAATTCATGCTGATCTAGAGGCAAGATTTTATTTTGTAGATGGTGTTCTTTTTCATATTGCAGGAATGCCTGTGTTTTTAAACTTGGATCAAATCTGGATTCAAAGTCTGATGCAGCAAAAGAATTAGCCCTTTGTATCCATTATGGATGTAAGGCTTTGGCATTAGGAATGCTAGCCCCCGTACCAGAGTGACAACAATAATGCATGTTCCCATGATCCAGTGCTTTTTCTTTTGCTACGCAGTACAAAAGGGAGTGGTCATGGACGGACCATCCTAACCAATCACACACTCACACCCAGTCAACAGATCTGGGTTTAATCCATCACCGTTCTTTAGCCCACTCTGCCACCCCAGTTCAGACATGGCCATATGCAAATCAGTCTGACCCTGTGCCTCATGGAAACAGTCCAGCCCGAACTGCCAAGCCATGCCATCCCTGCACCAGAAACAAGCTTCCTAGGACTGGTTTTTGGCATTACAGCCGTCTTCAGCCAGGCTTGCTTGAATCCAGTGACACAGTGAGCAAGGGACTCACGTCTGAGCATACCCTGCCAACTTATGGCGAAGAAAGCGGTACAAAAGGGTAGGTAGGTAAGTTTATTATGCTTAGTTAATTAATAAAACATTTTACAGTAAAAAATTTTTTTTATGGAAACAAAGAGTTTGGTAGTTATAATCGTCGTTTTTATAGTCCATGTAATAAAAGACTCAAAATGATTATCTATCAGTCTTTTCCCGGGGCGAGGGCAGCATGAGTCCTTGCGACCTAATGGCCATCTGCTTGTTACCTGTGTGAGTGGTTGCCAGTTATTGGGGGTTTGGCAGTCTTTGCTCTATCTTTGCCAGGAACTTGACATATCTGAAGATCAATTTGGTGTTTGCAGGGTTCAAGCAGGCGAGTACCGCTTGCCTTCGGGTGCTCATCCCTATCTGCTTGAACTGTTCCTTTAAGAGCTGTTGGCGGGCTAGTCGAAGCTTTTCACAGAGACAAGTCATGTGGAGTATGTCTCCCTTTCCTTGGTTGCACAGTGGACAGGCTTCTTGGCTGTTAATCCTGAGCCATGGTGGAAGATACTCTCTGCTAGGCAGGAACCTAAGTCTGTGTTTCAAGAACTTCAGTTTTATGGTTTTTGAATAGCCCTGGCTGAAGTATGCTTGTGGCGTCAGGGATTTGTACGTGTTTAGTGTCATCCATGCATGGTCCCTTTTTGCAAAGGCGGCCTTGTCCTCTAGTAGAGAAAGAGATTTTACGTTTTTCCAGACTAGTTTTTTGAATGGATTATGCCCGAGTTGCATGTCCCAGAGGTCAGATACTTTGACGGCCCCCAATGCTGCCTTCAGGTAAGATCTTGCCTGGGATGCATCCCTGTTTTGTATGTCTTGCCACAACAGCGAGTTAAGTGCGTCAGTCGTAGCAGAGCGGAGTTTGTGGCAACAGATAATGTAAGCTCCCTGTCTTGCGAGATCCTGTTTTTGCAAGCCAAACTCCAGCCTTAGTTGCGCGGGGGAGGTGTAAGGCGGGAACGAAAACATTGTTCTGTAGGTTTTTACCTGGATGGTGTCTAAGTTCCTGGAATCTCTTCCTCGTAGTGCCTCGCTGCCGAAGGAGATTGAGGGGAGTAGTTTTGCCTCAATGACTTTCAGGTAGGGTGTCAATGTTGGCCCTGACAGTTGGTTGGCTACGTTTTTCAGTGTCGGCGGCAATCATAGTCCCTCTTCTTTTTGTTTCCTGCATCTGCTGGACAAATGAACCTTCACTGTCAAAGATGACTCCCAGGTATTTATATTCGCGTGATAGCTCTATTTTCTGACCGCCCAGAGTCCAGGACTTATGGTGTTTGTTCCTGGTGTTGATTGACATCGTGCGTGTTTTAATCAGGTTTATTTTTAAGTTTTTTTCAGTTGCATAGCTGTGCATTTTGATGAGTAGCCTCTGATGGCCAGTGTGAGTGTGGCTGAGAAGTACCACGTCATCCACGTATAGTAGGTTACTTAGAGTTTTTCCTCCCAGCCTTGGGGAATGGGAGTTGCATGTGTTGAGTAGGCTTGGTAGATCTGCCATAAATAGGTTAAACAATATCGGGGCAAGCACACACCCTTGTTTGAGGCCTTTGGTGGTGCAAACTATGGATGAGAGATGGGTGCCGCCTCCTAGCTTCACCTGCACCCAGGTATCAGAGTGGAGAAGCTTCAGCATGTTTAAAGTCGGTTGCAGTATACCCCATTGTGCTAGTTTCCACCAAAGCCTACCTCTCTCGATGTTGTCGAATGTTGCGCTGAAATCGATATAACACAGGTGCAGCGGAATTTGTTTTGTTTTTGCTGCATCAATAATCAGTGAGATAGCCAGAATGTTGGTTCCTGTTCCAGTGTTTTTGCGAAAACCCATGACACAATCTCCTCTAAGATCGTTCCCGCGAAGTATTTTGCCTCGTTGTCGAGGAGGGCTATTAGGCGATAGTTGTTAGGGGTCATTGTGTCGCCTTTTTTGTGTATGGGGACGATCGTCGACCCTCTCCAGGAGTCAGGGATACGATTTAAGAGTCTGATTTCCACAAATAGCGGTTGCATGATAGTCGCCCATTCTGTGTTTTTTCCCTTACACAGGGCTGGCGGAATACCATTGGGACCTGGAGCTCCTTCTTTCCTGCCCTTTCAGATCTGCTTTGTGATTAGGGCTTTCTGCTGGGCAGCTGATGTTGCCAAGGTGTCTTTGGGCTGGGTTTGTTCTCTCTTGGAGAATGACTCTGACGTGGGCATAGTAGAGGCTAGCTCTGTGGTGTTTGGTTTTTCAGTGTGGCTCGTAAGTGTGTGTTTTGGGGCGCTGATCTCAGCTTCCGTAGGGTCAGGTTTACAACCCTTTTTTGTGACCTTAGTTGTATTCTTGGACCATTTTTTAGGCTGGTTTTACTGCTCTCGTTGTTGAAGTTGCTTTTAGGGGCAGTCTTGGTTGAGTTGGTTGGCGTACGTTTAATTCTTTTTTGATTAATGGAGTAAATCTCCCCCAGCATTTTGTCTGGCCTGATTGATTTTGGCGTTTTTGATGTCATGTGACATTCCTGGGGGCGATGGTCGCTTTCACCCTTGTCCCCCACTCTGAACCCCTGGATGTGTGGAAATAGGGCCAGACTAGCGAAGGTATAGTCCAAGATGGAGCTAGCTGTTTGTGAGTAAAATGTTTCTACTGGAGGGGAATCAGTCGTAAATCTTCCGTTTAGTGCCCGAAGATTTTGATGTTCTAGATCTTGGAGTAGGGCTTTATTTTGACGCTTCCACCTGTTTAGAGGGGAACTTTGTGTTGGTATACTGTAGATTGTGTTTAGAGCCAGAGCCTCCTCATCTGATAATGAGCCAAGTAAGTTTTGGGTGAAGTCCCCTGTCAAGATGAGAAGTGGATTTTCCATTTGAGTGACGTACTCCGCCAGTTGGTTCGAGATTTTGTTTGAATCCTTAGCTCTGTTTTTGGGATGAACATATGCGTTGACGATGCATAACTCTTCTTCTTTGTTGCCAAGCTGTAGTTTTATCTTCACTGTTAGGGTTGAGGATGTGGATGAGTCCATAAGGACAGCCGAGGGTATTGTTGTGGTGGATACGTATGTTGCCAAGCCTCCTGACTGGTGTCCAAATCTGTTAATTCTGACTGCTGCTGTAGAGTAGCAAGTGAAGCCCGAGATGTGCTTTGTGCTTGTAAGCCAGGTTTCTTGCAAAATTATTATATCAAATAGAGAGATATACTTTAGAAAGTCCGGGTAGTCCATTTTTGAAGTTAGGCCATTTATATTCCAAGAGCAAATGCCTATGGATTGTGCCCCTCCTCTTTTGTCTTCTCTAGTTTGTTGGTGGCGTCAAGCCTCTTCGGGATGTATGAACAGCGTTCGAGATAGAGTTTATCTTATTGGTGCACGATTTTGGTGTGATGCTCCCCTTGCGCTGGCTTCTGCCCGTTCCCTAGTGCTGCGTGTGTTCATGTTTAGCGGGCTATCTCGCAGGGGCTTGATAGTGGTGAAGGCGCGGGTCTTATAGTTCTTTGAGGCTAAATTTTGCCTGCCCGTTGTGGGCGCTGGCTCAGGGCCTGTAGTCGCCGTCTTTCTGTCTGTTGGTCGCTGCCGGGGGCTGTTGACCCTTGTGTTGGGTGAGCTCCCCAAGGCAACCTTGAGAGCACTAAAGATGTATGCCTGTCGAGTCACTGATTCAGGGCTGGTTCTCCTCAGAAGAGGCGAGCGATAGACTGGTCTTCGCTGAGAGTCCAGATTAATACCCCAGGTCTTGAAGTGCTCTGCTTCCGCTGCAATTAAGTTTGCGACGTTGCTAGAGGACCAGATTGTCCTCGTCGGCTCCTGGCTGTTTGGATATAAGGTGGTCAGAAATTCGACGGAGATTAAGTCCTTGGAGCACATCCCCCCAGGTTTGGGATGCATTCCATTAGTTTGAGAATGTTGCCTCGGTTCAGGAAGTCCTGCCGGCCTTGTGATGTGTATTCCGGGTAGAAGACAAGAATCTTGGTTGATTGTTGTTCGGCTACTTCCACGTGCTGTTTTATTGTTGTGTGAAGTGCTTGAACTGCTGAGCCACAACCAGACTGAGGTTCGTAGGTTGCCAAGTGTTTGCCATCACCTGACGTGATGGAGGTGTGTGTTTTTGCTTTAGTTGATATTGGTTGCTTTGGTGCTGTTCGCGTCACGAATGGCCATTTTGCCTGTGAGTGCTCTGTTTGGCTGGGAGCAGACTGGGTAGTCGTGGTGAAGTTGGGTCTGATTTGTTTCTCATGTTTTTGGCTTGGCATGGAGCCTAGATTGCTTTCTCTGGCCCCCTCCTTGGGGATAGGCAGATATGATCTCTTGCTTACAGCTGCTATTTGTGTGTCCTGGTTGGTAGACTCATCAAGCGTATCCCCTTGGTGAGGAGGCTGCCTATTTGGCGGTGTTAGGTCTGCCGCTTGTCAGTCGGGGACCAGCTCTTGGTCTTTTGAGGTCCAGATGGGCTGTATGAGCTGGTTGGTCTTTGTTGCCGCTGTTCTAAGTGCGTCTGTGTAGCCAGTTTGGTTTTTGGCCGTACGAAATCGGGGCCTTTGTCCTTCTTGATTCAGCAGGCTGCTGTTTAGGATTTGCTGCTGGGTTGGACGGATGGGCACATCGATTTCCCCTTCTGTCAGATGGACGTTGCTTGGGGAGACGGGCGTTTTTTGTTTGTGCCAAGGAAGATGGGAAAGAATTTTGTTGTTGTGGCTGTGTGAGATTGTGAGATTTTTGCTTGCGCCCTTTTCTTTTTTTTTGGCGCCGCTGTTTGGAGTTGAGTTTTTCGGGGACTCCAGTGCCGTCTGAGTTACCTCCTCGTTTGCTGGAGCATACTGGGTGATTGGGTTTGTACCTGGTGTTTTGCTCCTGGTGTCTCCTTTGGGCTTAGTGGGGCCTGTTTCAGTGATTACGTTGCCTCTGTGTAAGTTCTTTATGTCGTCTATTAGGTCAGTTAGCATTAGAGGCAATATGGCTAGTTTGTCTACTGCCTGGCTACAGTTGCAACTTAGATAGGTGTTTGTTAGTGCTCTCAAAATCAAAATGTTCAGGTTGCCCAGCTTGTCGTTGATTCTGGCTGTGAAGACTGCCAGGGTGTTAAGGAGGTTGAGTTGTAGCTCCATTTTGTCTGATTGATATTGCAGGGCATCTACTGCTAGCTGGATTGTGTTTAGCAGTGAAAGCCAAGTTCCATTGTTATGGTCTTTCTCGTTGGGGAGATGGGCGGATTTGTTGGTGTTGTTGGCTGCCGAAGGTGAGTTGAGGGAGTGGGGGGTCTTTAAGATCTGGTGTGTAGGTTGCTAGCATGTCTGACTATTCCTGTGTATTGAGGTAGGACTCTGTTGCCCTGCCGTCGGCTTTCCGGCTTAAGTTATGAGGACTAGAAGCCGTCCTGCCCGAAGGGCTTAATGTTAACCCATAGTTTCTCAGGTCTGTGAGTGGTGGGGAGCCTGCGCCTGCTGCTGTGAGGTGAGACTTAATCAGTGTGCTGTGACTGTGGCTCGTGGGTTGTGTACCCTGCGCCGGGCTGGAATATGTTTCCTTGGGGATAACCGGTATTGGTATCTGTGTTGATGTTGTTATCTGTAGGCCGACCCCGGGATCCCCTTTGCTTGATCGGCTTGGACAGCTGTCCAGTTTGTCTGGTTTTTTGACTGCATTTGGAGCTGAAGTAGATTTTGAGTTGGCTTTGGACTCTACCGGTGGGGGTCGCAGGACATTGCCCTGACTGCGTGTAGCCCAACTGGCTGAGTAGGTAGATGATAGTTGCTGTTTGGTGGTTGAATCGAGGGGCTTTCCTCTAGCAATGGAGGTCTCCAGGATCTCAGATGATGTGCTTGTACTTGTATTCCTGTGCTCTGAGATGCCGCCTTGGTGAAGATCGTTCATGGGGTTTTCTAGGGCCAAGATGCTTGTGATCATTTCATGGGATGGTGGTGGTGAGCATGTTGGCCTTAGCGGTGAAGGGAGCAGTGGGGTTTGCAGCCCGTGTAGGTGTTTGTTGCTCGAGAATATTGCGGAGCCCGCGTCCTTTAAGAAATCGAACTTAGTTTATATTTTGGGTTGATGAAGCTTTTTTGCGATTTGTGGTTCGCTTGCTGGTGTCTCTTGAGGCAAGACCGTTCGTGGTCCCTGTGTTGTTTCTGAACTAATCAGCCCCGATGCCTGTTCTATTAAGAGGAAGTTCGGCTCCATGCCTATGGGGGAGTTTGGATTTGTTTTGTCCTTTTCCTTATTTCCCTTCCCGTTTCCAGTTTTTGCCTTAGTTTTTTGCTTTGGCTTTGACTCCGGGGACCCCCTGGCCTTTCCAGACCTCATGCCATTAGTAGGCCCCCACTGGATGGCTCGGAGCTTCTTCTGTATTCTTTCTGCCGCTCTTCCGCTGCTCCTCTGTGCCTTCCCTGTTCCTAGGATCTCCGAGTCTCCGGACCCCCGCCCCGCAGTGTCCGGCGCTAACTGCGACGAGGGCAATGGTTGGTTGGGCGGATGGAAAGGGGTAGAGGAGGTGGAGGGGGGGGTCGTAGGGGGTGGCTGGCTGCAAGCAGAGCACGCAGGGGGGCCGCTGGTCAGTCAGACCTAGTCAGACTGCCTGTCGGTCAACCCCCCGGGCTCTTACTTCGCAGATGCCTCTATCGGCACCACGCTCGCGTCTCGCCCCCCCAGTACCTTGAGCTTTTATGCCGTGCGCGTTGGTGAGTTGCCTGAGCTCGCAACCTCACTTTCGTCCTACATACGTCCTCCTTCCTGCTGGGCAGGTAGGATAGGGTAGGTGTGCGGTGCAGAGCGTTTTCGGCGGTGGCGGTGGCTGAGACCCCGGGCCACAGGCCACAGAGAGGGAAACCCGATGTTTCGGTGGCGAGCTCTCAGCTTCACCTTTACCTTGCCGCTGTGTTGCCATGTTGCTTCACCCCCGCACCACACCACACCACACTTGGCCGCTCGCCTGCTCCTCGCCTGCTTCTCCTCCTGCTTGCTCCTTCTCCTCTGACGTTCACGTGTTTGATGGGCAGATAGGAGAAGCTGATCCGAGGGGCGGGTAACCAATAGTTCGTGCACAAAAGGGGTACCATTGAACCCCCACATGGGTGAAGAAGCGTGAGTGGCCCATTTTGAGTGGGGTTTCATCTTGGTCAAGACCGGACCCACTGAAAATCCCTCTATGATTCTTCCCTTGACCGAGCATCTAACATTTTCACTAGACGAGATAAAATCTGGCCTTGGTAAATGCATTGCAGCAAATGCCCCAAGCATAGAAGGGGCTCCCATTAATCTTTTCTTAATAACCCAGGACCTGTGGGCCCCCCTTCTTATAATTGTGCTCAATGCAGTCTCAATAAAAGGCCCATTAGCTTCGTGGAAGTCCAGCATCATTATGCCGATCTTTAAATAGGGAGTCGAAGAGAAGCACCAGAATTACAGACCTATTACCCTACTGGACACAACCGCAAAACTTGTGGGGCGCCTATTGCTACACAGGAATGAGGAGTGGACCAAGGAGAAGCATATATTGATTGAAGTACAGTACGGATTCCAAGATGGGAAAATTACAATAGATCAGCGCCTTAATTTAGGTTTGATCATTGATAAAGACTCTAGAGCTAAGGGTGGCCAGATTTGTATATCATTTATGGACCTTACTGCTGCATTCGACTTTGTGTCTCACTCCAAACTGTGGAACTTAATGGAGACTATGGGGATCGAGGCCGCTATAAAAAATGTAACCTGCCAGTCATATACCAGTGCATTAGCTTCTGTTTGTTTTGGTAAAAACGTGGAATGCATGTGCCCCTTTAAGTTCACTAGGGGGGTATGACAAGGGTCCGTCCTTGCCCCTTTTTTATTTTCAATCTCCACTAATGGGGTTGAGGCATCCTTTAAGGGGTGAACATCAGATGTCCTGGTTTTTGATAAGCGTAATGTACCAATACTGGTATACGCAGACAAGGCAGTCCTAATGGCAAGTACAGGGCTAGCACTTCAGATTCTAATTAAGGACTACACAGCCTTCATGTTCTCTTTAGACATGAGGATTTATAACTCTAAATCAACCCTCCTCACATCAGGGGCATCTAAAGTCAACTTCAAAACTGGAAGACAGATTTTTCAAGGGTATAGTTTTGTTCTCCGGGTCTTCCCCAAATTATATTTCTCACTTACAGCTAGGTTTGCCCTATGTGACTGATTGTATTAAGTTAGCACCGATCAGGTTATCGCATCTATAAAGTGTAGAGATATGGTCAGCCTAACACAATCTATTAAAAAAAAAATTGTCTAAATCTACATAATTCTCATGAAATTATCTGGCATCAGTATGTGAAGACAATTGTGGTTGCAATTGGGCATAGGGAACTGTTTGATGACCCTAGTGCATGCCAGAAGATATCAAAGTATGAACTTAGGATCTCTTACTTAAATAAGGCCGCCTTTGACCAACAGGAAGCAAACCGCATAAAGAAACTAGTTACTCTATATCAACAAACACCTCCAATCCCAGCGGGGGAGGACTCTTATTTTGGAATCACCAATATACCTGAGCATAGATGTATCCTAAAAAGATTTCAAATTAATTTTATCCCTCTGGTGTTGGGTTTTCCCGTAAACAAGTATAACCATTCTGACCGGTCACCCTGCCCTTGTGCTAGGATTTCAAAGCAGTCTGATCTCCACATTGTTTAATTTTGTGGCTTTTATAAAGATGAACGTGCAATATTTATTCTTTTCAATAAGTGTGGCACTTATTTTTTAAAGAGACTTTTGTAAGTTGTTCATTGCTTCTTATTTATGCGCCTGCATTGGTTGAAGGAAAATCTGCACTTTAGAAAGGTATGGATAATGCTAAGTGGAGTAAGTCAATGAAATGTAAACCTTGAACCCTCTGGATTGTTTAAAGCACAGAAGATGTTCTCCTTTTACATTTTAGAACTCTGTATATGAGTAACTTGTTTTTTCTCTTAAATTGACCGGCTTTTAATAGGAGGTGATTTGCAAAATTAGTGCATAAGGATACTGTGATTTCATTGTAGTATCTACCTTGTTCCTTTGTACCATGAGAATTTGCACTAACTGGTTGTGGCCGCTGTAATTTAATTGTCCTTTCTGCTAATATGTGTTTTATGAGTCCTTGTACTGTTTCATGGTTTTATTTAAATCAATGAATGTAGATATGTTATGTGATATCTAACTGTTTTGCTTTGCTTTTATGGATTTATATATGAATCCGAATAAAGATTTTGACTGACTGACGCCAGAAGTTCTAGTAACACCCCTGCATGCACCAGAAGGATTACAAATTTGAAACCTAAAATAAAGTGTGTCTTCCTGTGTGGGTTATGTAGGGATTTTAGTATATTTTTCTTAAAACATGCGTTAATGTATGTGAGATTGTGTGATTACATGTTGTTAATGATAAGTGTTAAAATACTTCAGAAAATTCAATCAGATGATGAGAATGAACAGGTTTATCATGAGCCAGTACAGTCAGACATCTATTTGATCTTCCACCAGCTCTACCTGAATGTGGACGTAGATCAGAGTCAAGGATTATGCATACGCACTGTCACATGATAGTGTTCTGCAACACGCAATAGTCTACTGACATCAGTACATTCTAGGGTGTTCACCACCACACCCATATGGTTAAAACATGTGAATAGTGACTTGATGATTTAAAAATGCATTCTATAATGACTCCTGTACATGTGTGTGCGTGGGTGTATGCTATTGTACCTCTGGGTGTCTGTCTATAGAGTGTGAGGAGATGGGGAAAGAGAGGATACCCAGCCTCACACTCAACACAGGTGAAAAGTTTTAAAAGGGGCCCCTATTCTATATGTAACACACCATGCCTACAAACATGCAATGCATGTAAGGGTAATGTGTGTGTATGGCGTTGTAGTTATGATTGGATATTTCTAAAAGATGGGAGCCCCAGGTTCAGATGTATCCCCAGTGCAAGGTGTTTGTACATAGCTGTAGGAAGATAACTATCATTGATTTACGTGGCTTAAATTAAAAATACCAAATTCTCTCATTTGTGGTAGTGTGGGGAACATTTCAGGCTCATCAGGGGGTAGTTTTAAGGATTTGTTGAACACGCATGAGTCAATAAATGAGATACACAATCAAAAATAACCTTGAGACCAATTTTAAAACATAACACGTATTATCTATTAACGCTTTCCTATGGTGAAAGAAATATATACTTCCTGGAGGTATTTGCAATTGTATCATGGGGGTTCCCTTTAGGACTTAATATGCTAGAGGGCCAAGGTAGAAAGCACCAATAGCAGTTCGAGTTTACCTACCTGTAGCCTTGAGTGCTACACCATCAGCAAAGTGGGGGGCGCCTAGAAAAGGGTCAGAGGGGCACCTGGAGACACGCCTGGCAGTTCTCAGTGGGGGACTAAATTTGTGGGTTTACTGGGAGCAGAGGGGCACAGTCATATGTTGTGGAGCAGGACCGGGGAGTTCAGGTGCAGCGTGTTTTGATTGGCTGGGCCTGTGCGTCAAAGAAACTCTTGGTTTTTGGTTAGACCTGCAGGTTGAAGCAGCACAGGACAGTTGGACCACTTTCAAAACTGCCCTCTGCAAGATTGATGACCGTCGTCGGCTGGTTGTTTCGGCATTTGAATCTACATTGGATTCAAACAAGCTTTGGTTGTTGCAAGGGGTCTTGTACTCATAGGTATTGGAGCAGGGCCCCTCCAGTTCATCCTGGCATCTTCAAGTTTTGATTCCTAGATCATGTTGACCTCCTCAAGGGCAGCAGCTGTATCGGTGTTCCTGGTGAAGAGCAAAACAGTGAACCGGATTTTGCAATCGGTGCCTGCAGGAAGTGTCTGATGGCTTGACAAAGTGCTAGATGCTCTCTGAAGTGTTTGGAGGATGCACACCTGCAGGACAAGTAGTGTTGTTGTGATAGATGAGACAGGATTAGGATCTAAAGTAAGGTTTTGTGCCAAACTCCACTAGTATTCTCACATTTCTCAATTCTTTGGTTATTCATGGTACTTCTTCTTTTGTCAGAGGGATCTGAGCTCCTAATGTTAAGGGTCCACCTAAAAACTCAATGTATGGGCGTTAAGGGGAGTGAAGGGAAGTAGCCAATGGGCTGCTTATCCATTTGGTCACTAGCCCCCCCTACGTGACCTCTTCCTGTGGGAAGTGGGCATAACCCTGTCTCAGAGTTTCTAATTCCAGAAAAATCAAGATGGTGCAATCATTGTTTCATGGGCACGTCAGGCAGACAAAATTAAGAGTGTGTCTGGCCTGGAAATCCGTGTGGCTGGCCTGGAAATTAGCTTGTATAGTAAATATCCCACCTGACCTGGTGTCAAATGTTCCTCAAGGCCGAAGGTGTCCTCTCCTAGGACTGGGGAAAACTGGGGTTGGATATTAGAGGTGGCAGGGGCTTTAAATACCCCAGTTTGCAGATTAACTAGCCGCCCTGCTGGAGGAGGTGTGAAACCTTTCCCTGTATCAGGCATTGTTTCCGGTCTCAGAGAGCATGGGCCCTCAGCTGCAAGGTGTCAGAAACATGTTGGTGGTAGTAAGATGGACAATAATAGTCAGCCAGCACACTACTAGGCTGGTAGGTTTTCAGGGATACCTCCACTGTACCCTCTTGGTGCATATTGTAATAAATCCAGTACTGTCATCAGTCAGGATTCATTAGGACAAGGTGTTTGATACTAAACACCATATGTTTCAGTAAAGCCATCTTCCCTGATCACTTGTAATATTTGGTAATTGAACTATACAGCACAGGGGTACATATGCTCATGCAGATATGTCCTCACATGTTATATGCACTGTGCCTTAGGGCTATGAGGCCTGCTGTAGGAGTGACTCACATATATTGCTTGCAGTGCCTGTAGGAATGGCACACTGTGCCATGTTGTGCTTTCACCTTTGTCTGCACCATTTCACGTAGCCTTCAATGGCAGTCTGCATGAGTTTGGTGGTGGGTCCCTTAGGGTGGCACAATACATGCTGCAGCCTTAGGGACCCAATTGAGTACTCATCCCCTGAGTACCAGGGGTACTATTTACTAGGGACTTAAAGAGCTGCTAAAGGTGTGGCCGTTTGGGAATAATTGAACAGTTTCCTTGTTCTAGGGAAAGAGCACTGGCACAGGGGACATGGTTAGCAGGGACTAAGTGTCCTTCAGTCGAAATTGCATCAGATACCAGACAAAAAGTGGTGGTGACCATGTCAAAATGGGGCACTTTACTATAAAAACATTGAGTCACATGTCAACAAATTCCAAAGCAAACCAGTGACATGCAAGAGAAGACTGTCAGAAGATGTAGCTGCTGTGTGTGCTTCCTGCACACACCTCAGTGAATCAGTCCCTAGCATTGCAGACAGCTTGCACGTTGATGGAGTGCCAGAGATGTCTGTTGCTTAAAAGGTGTTCTTGGTTGTGAGATGGCTGAACTGTCCCATAGGTGAGGGCAATGTCACTCAGTCCATATGGGAAGTGTTCAGAGGCATGGAATTCCTGCATCACTGCCTGCATTTCCACGTTATTAAATGTGCAATGATGATAAAACAGATTACTGACCATCGAGCAAGGCTAGCCTGTGCAATGCCAATGATGTCAAAGGTGGTCCAAAGGAAATATCAAAGTGCCATGAACTGGGGCCATAATCTTTACACATTCAGGGACAGGCAGCGAAGGGGCTGTAAGTAAATCAAGCTCCTGCTTCCAAACTGTAGCTATGTCAAGGATCTCATCAGCTGAGAAGAGTACTCTGGCAATGCCGGCGTCTCTGGCTATGCCCAAATGATGTTTTTCTGTAAATCCTCTCTCCCCTCAAATAATTATTGTGCAAAAAAAGGGGCAAAGCAAAAATAACGTTTACTGACATACTGAAGGCAGGAAAGCAGGTTTGGTGTGTGAGGAAAATGCCTTGTTTAGTGAGCCTGGCTGTGATTGGTTGGTACTGGAAATATGTTTGAACTGGAGATGGGTGGAAATAATCAATCCTTCCTTTAACAAGTGTTTTGCAAGCTCTATCATCCTTATTATTTAAATAGACCATTTTCCTTCAAGTTACAACAAAAAATACCCCCTGAAGTATAAAATATGTAATAATATGTTATGTAGTAAAATTATTAAAAGTTATGTACGGAATGTGTTTAACTTGTTTATTTTTTAGATTAAAGTCACATTACTTATTAATAAAAACAATTACAAACATATGTTATAATAAACTATAGTAAAAATGTAAAACAAAATAATAATTTAACATTAATTCCTAAGAGAGTTTTATTTTAATATATTAAAATAAGTAAACATTATGTTAATGTTTTATTACATACAAAGCCCACCTTAAGTACAATGTCTATATTAAAAAATGTAGAAGTTATGTATAACATGTATATTGATGTAAATATTCTTTTAAAAAATAAACTTACATTTATTTTTTAATAAAGAAGTTTTCAAAATATGTTATTATAACTATCTATTTTATTTTATATTTGTTTATGCATTTATATATATGCTGACAATGTTGAAAGTGCTTAATTTATTATACAATTAATTCCTATGTTGTTCTATTTTAAGTTCCCGCCTTTTTTATTTTTTATGGAAGGGTTTTGCAGTTCTACTGGTTGGCCATGTGTGGTCGGACATAGTCTAGGCTTGAGCTGGAGCACACTTAGTACTGTTGGGGTCCTTGGGGGTGTAGTAACCATAGCAGTGCAGTTTATGAGTAGATATGGGTTTACACTTTTTTGGGTGGACGATCCCTTTCTAAACCTCTCCTTACTCCAATGTGTTTTTAGTTAGTAAGTAGCAGCACTTTAGTCCTACATTTGCGCAAGTCAGTTTGAATCAGGCCCTTTAGGTTCAATGATTAAACTCAGCTTTCACTCAATTCAAGTTTTTGGACGCCGTGTGTTTCAATGGAGTGATAGTAAAAGGGGCCATTCTGCCAGGCAGAGCCAGGTATGAGACTTGGTCCCGATGCTCAATACTCTAGAGGTCAGTTTGGACACCAGCATGTCATAATCATCTTCAATATACAGAGAAAAAGTTGTGTCAGAAACCTGTCCAGGTGTCAAAATCTGTTGCCAAGGAGGGCCAAATACTTTGCTTCCCGCAAGCGTAGCACCAATTATCCAAGGATCTTCAGATAGGAACAGAGTTTTATTACAATTCAATGCTGAGCCAATTTAGATTTTTTTTTTCTGTTTGGCTCTTTACTATTAATGTGTCAACAATTCCGCTACCTTTCCATTCAAAAGCAGCAAATATCTTAGCAGTTCCTAATTTGAGCCGGTGGTTGCAGGTAGGGCCCATCAGCACTCGTTTGAAGCCCAGGTCTTTTGTTAAGTCAAGAGTTTGATTTAACAAACAGCAAAAACAAAGCTGGAAAAACAGTGGCAAAGTGAAACAAGCATTTACAATGTAACGGTCTCGCCTTTGCAAAAGTTAGAGCTATTGGCATTGTACATGACCACATTTTTACTTATGTGTTGGTTTTGAAAACAGATAAATAAATAGCATTGTCATTTACAATGCCAATAGAGTAATCTCTCGCAAATGCGAGACCTTATTGCATTTGCAATGCAATAGGTTGCGTATTTACGCAAGTTTGAGCTATTG
This sequence comes from Lissotriton helveticus, assembly GCF_964261635.1. Taxonomy (NCBI): domain Eukaryota; kingdom Metazoa; phylum Chordata; class Amphibia; order Caudata; family Salamandridae; genus Lissotriton; species Lissotriton helveticus. The sequence continues at coordinate 143,137,347 of NC_136064.1, forward strand.
ACATTGCAAATAACAATGCGTTTCATTTATGTTTTAAAAACCAAAACATAAATAAAAGGTTCTATCTATCTATCTATCTATTCTCCAAGGGGACAATGGCACGTACTCATGGTCGGTGAGTATAGGGCTAATTTATTTAAATCAGGTCTCCCACAACCCCGCAAAGATAGAGAGACGCGTTTCGCCTGCGCAGCAGGCTTTATCAATCTCATTTGGCGCCATGACATCCAACCTATAGATAGCCCTTCCATCTAGTGCAGGCACTGCTAGACCTAGAGAACAGACTACATGGGTTAAACCAAGATGAAAGAAATCTTCAATACATCTTAAAAAGGTGTGTATATGTGTGTGTGTGTGTATGTATGTGTGTGTATATAATATAATATATATATATATATTGCATATGTGTGTGCATAGAGGTAGTGAGAGGTTGATTAGTAGTGAGTAGTAGAGAGTAGAGTATTAGAGTAGTACAAAGTAAGAGAGAGTGAGTAGTAGATTTAGTAGAAAAGTAGAGGGTGAGTAGTAGATAGTACAGAGTAGTAGAGTGAGCAGAGAGTGAGTAGTAAAGAGAATTAGAGTAGTAGAGAGTAGTAGAAGGTGAGTAGTAGAGGGTGAGTAGTAGAGGGTGTAGTAGAGTAGTAGTGATTAGCAAGTGGATAGACAGATGAGTAAAAGCGTGTATGAATGTGTGAAAGAGTAAATGGATGGATGAGTGAAAGTAAATGGATGACTGGGTGGCTGAGCGGAAGGATGAGTGAAAGGATGGATGGATGGGTGAGTGAGTGCAAGGGGTATGGATAGATGAGTGGAGTAGTGGATGAATAGATGGATGGTGTGAACGAATTGATGGATGGATGACTAAAAGGAAGGATGGCTCACTGAGTGAAATGGCGCACTTTCATTGTGATCGTTTCTGGAAGGGTTGGGGTGCATATTGGTAAATGTTAAAAACTGACCTTGAACCGCCGTGAGCTTTTACTGTGCCGTGCCTCCTCAACTGAAATAAACACGTCTCCGACATATAAAGCGCTCAGTTCCCAGTACCTTTTTGCAATCCACTCCACTGTCTTTGCCGTCTCTTTCAGGTTTTGAAAGCCTGGGTAGTTTCATATTTCCATGTGAGGCATAAAGGGGAGTCCATGCACTACATGCATAGAGAAGCACTCAAAGATCCGAGACATCAGTGCTATTAAATAAGGCGTTCCTGTTGTAATTTAACAGCGATTAAGTTGAGCTTTAGCAAAAAGACATCTCAGTCCTAGCCGTTATCTTGACATTTAGCGGCATCCATTTTGAATTCACGGCAGCCATTTTGTCTGCCACACGCTGCCTTGTGTCGACCATGTGCGTTGTCCTACCTTTCTGCTCATGGCCTTTGAGTCTGCCCAGCAACAGGCTAATAATAACATCTCTGTGTTTTGCCGCTGACCGTTAGGGTCCGCATCTGTTAATGGTTAGCCTTAGATTGGAATGTGTTAGCCGAGATCCCAAGACTGTTAGCTCCTCCCACTGATCGATTGTGCTTCTCGATATTGCCTTGTATGGACATAAAATGTGCTCTTATGCTTGTACCGCCTTCTTTTGTGCCCCTGCGTGGGTATAAATAAACCATGTGTCCAATAGCCCTTTGTGCTACTTCTCGCAGTGCCGAAGGGTACTGTCTGAACTTTAGCACCACCTCATGAGGTGTAATTGATAGAGCGCGCGAGGCCACCCGACCAATAGTTTTCGCCGTTTCCGGCTTCCGGGCCCATATACTTTCAAATCACCATATACATCGATCAGGTGACTTCACGAGCTCTACCAATTTGTGTGTGTGTTCCCTACTATTATTTTCCAGTGCACCCGACTTACCATCCACCGATGCGGGTACCTAATGACCACAATGAATCAGGGAGCTAGCTGTAAAGGAAAGGCAGCAAAATACAAACCCAACCAATAACATTCAAAATACTGTTGAAATGACCACGGACAACTGGAAGTTTTAAAATGTTTATCTAAAGTTCATTATTTTCTTGCATTAAGTACACGAGAATGAGACATTCAATGACTAGTAAAATGTAAATGATATAACTATAGAGAAAAATTGACAGGGTAATCATTAAATTGCTATTGAATATAAATGAAGAATACTACACAATCTCAAAATCTTCAAGCATGGACAGACTATGCATGGGTAACTATAGGAAGGCCTATAAAGAGTAACACGCTTCACTTAAGGTAAAGGGGCCTTTAAACAGTCTAGGCAATGAAGTTCTAGACCATATCAGGAAATGACAAACTGCAATGCAAAATATAATTTCTAACAAGTGAGAAGACATAGGAACAAACTTATGGAAATATGTAATTGACTTTCAGTAGTTGCGGAAAGACATGGAAAAATATAACATATGCAATGATGAACTTTATTAAAGCAAAAGTTAGAAATTCAGAAGGTGCAAGATTTGAGAGGTTCGGAGCAATATTTACCTAGAAAGGTGTGGAAACCAAACCCTGGCCACGGGTCAGTTAAGGACAGGAAACCCTCAAGGAAGGATATCCCTCAAAGGACAGCAGGTGCAGAATGGACACCCCGGATAGGACAGGATACCCTCGGATTAGGAATCAGGACAGGACCTCAGGACAAGACAGCAAACCCTCAGGACAGGACCTCTCAGGACAGGACCGGAACCCACAGTTCGGAAGCAACGCCTGCGCTCCACCCGCTCTGCAGCTATCGATCAAGACCCCGATTGGGTCAGCGAACTCCCAGCAAAGTGCTTCGTCAGCACTTTAAGGTTCAGTAGAACCTTAGTCTATGGTCAAATTCGGACAGAGTGCTCCGCAGCGCTCTGTATCTTCAGTCACCTATTGAGTACGATGGGTCAGTGACAGGTCAGCTAAACCAGACAAGTCGGACGGTTCCCTAGGGGAACCCAAGGTAGATATACAGTTTGGGGACAGTGTACCACCCCCCAATGTTGCAAAGTGTCAGAATCCCTCAATTTCGATTGGTCCTAAGGTAGGATTTGGGTAACACACCAATCACAATACAAGATTTTAAGCCTTCATTAGCATACTTGGGTACCGCCTAGCTAGTTTGGGGTTCCCAGGAGAAACTGTGCAGAAACACAATGACATTTTAACAATGTAACGTAGTAGGGTCATGTGACTCCGCTCAGCCGAGCTTGCAGGTCAGTTCTCAGGAGCATCTTGCCCACTAGTGCCAGCTGGCTAAGTTCCATCAGCCAAGGTTGTCAGGTCCCCGGAAAGTCGCATCTGCGCAGAAGGGACCTCCAAGATGGCTCTCAGTACAGACAGACCCCCATTCCCCGCGGTACATGAAAAGTAAGCGAAAACAAATACATAATAATGTCATCATGAAAACACATCACAGGGTTTGTACTTTTAACTCATCATCAAGAAATAAACTTATGCGTTTTAAATGTTAGCTACATTGATACGGCACAAGAGCAGTGGCACGAGCAGTACCACATGATAAGCACAGCTATGAATTACGCATGCGCATAACTTTCCCTCCACTTCTGCAGACGCGTCAGGACACGTGAGTGTGGCTGACGCATGCGCAGTAACTAAAATACAAGCAGCGGCCATGTTAAAGTACACGGGGTAAGTGTATTAGAAATACACGTAGGCAAGCTTCATAAACTTTGCCTAAACAAAAATAAACGTTAGTAGAACAAACTTATGTTACCTTATTACACATAAACGAGGTTCATGACTTCGGCAAGCCGCAAAATATGCGAAGCTTTGCTTCATCAATCCCCTCTTTGATGATATTTACTATCATCACAAAAATGGAACCAGATGCCAACTTTCTTTCACACTTTATAAAGTTCTATCTCTTCCAGCAATCGTTCTAACTTTTCTCTCTCAGTTCTAGTAGGGTGAGAAGTCTTCACCTTTTTGTATATCTGATCATTCACTTCCTCTAATTCAATCTCATCCACACTCCGTTTCAACCCTCTTGCATTTACCTCGTGCTTCTTGGTGCGCTTGCGGCATTTACAACAGATAAAAATGAGAAATATAATAAGACCTATAATACCAATTGGCATCAGTATCTTGAACACTAAGCTTTTACCTACACTAGCAAGCCAATGACCTATATTTGAGAGACCATCTACCAGTCTCTTCCAGGCACTATCAACCTCGAGTGGTTTGAGTTCCTTTGTCAAATTAGTAATGTTTTTCACATATCTTTTGATCTGTACACTTTTATCCGGAATATAAGTGCAACAATGTTGCGCCTTCAACATCCGGCAGACTCCGCCCTCTTTCGCTAATAAGGTGTCAAGAGCAAGTCGATTCTGTAAAACCATTGATCTGATCGCAACCATTTCGGTATTGACCAGCAGAAATCCATGAGCTGTTTCAGTAGACAGCACATCCACTATAGTAGACAATTTGCAAATTCTGTGAGTGTTCAGAACCACTCCCACTCCAGGTATCAGTGCACTGAAAATACTACCCATAATTTCACCTATACTTTCTCTTTTACTACGCACTAAGCCATTAGTATCTTCATTGCTTCCAGCTTTTCCATTCACATGGTATATTTTCGGGAAGACAATGCCAAAATAGCAGCTTCCATACCAGTGATCCGGCAATTTGAAATAAGCCTTGTCCCCACAAATATAATAAATTCCAGGAAACACAGGCTCTGACCCATTTTTGAAACCCCAACCTCCAATTACCTTGTAATTATGTTCGCATTCACTGGAACCAATGAAAACATTATTATAATAGCTAGTCTTCTCGCGGTGAAGACATAGCTTGCCTTTCTTTTCAAAATCCAGCAACAGAGCAGGTCCCGCCCCACCATTTGAGGTGCCTTCCATGTTCTCTGCCCACTTTGGCCTTTTCTGACTTTCGTCATTAGCCTTCTTTTGCATTTTAATTCTTCTTTTCTCTGCCATGTTCAGGAACATCTTTTCCTGCTCACGCAAAGAACAAGTCAAGTTATCTCTGTGTGCATCAGCTATGTCAATGTTACCTATAGTCAGAAAGTAGTCTCCCATATATCTTATGGTGTCGCTTTTGGTATGTACAGGATTCAAGTTCCCACGTATAGGAAGTTCAGAAAAGATCACGTCATTATTAGAGTAATAGTACTGTAACGGTCCTCTTTTGTAAAATAAACTAGCTAAAATGCTACAAGAAATTCCATATGTCAATGGCAAGTGATGGTATGTCACGCCTTCAGCCACAGAGGTAGGTAGCTTCATGCAGACATAACAATCTTCAATTTCCATAGTTTCTACATAGTGTATTAACAAGTTTGCAAAAACATTTAAGTGTGTCCTGTTCTTAATTCCATGATAATGTAGTCCTCCCTCATCTGATGCTTCTAAGTCTCGTTTTGTTTGTCTCAGTGCTCTCTCATGTCTTGCTACACTCTGTGTTGTCAACTCCTCACTGTCAGTATTTACAGTTTCGGTAGGGACAATGTTAGTATCTTTACTTACAGTAAAGGGTATAAAGATTGTTAGTCCTATCCATATTACTATCAGTACTACTATACTACATATACACACCTTGCAGCACGTCTTGCAACGACTGCAACTTGGTCTACCATTCACAGTTGAATCAGACATTTCGACTCAGAAGAAGTTTCTCGACCTCTCTTTGTGTCTTTACACAGCTAGCTTACTTTGTGCAAATTCACGGTGGTTCGTCTTCTTCTTCAGCAGAGTACTCAGGGACGGGCTCTCCGTCGCTTACGTCAGTTATATCAAGATCTTCAAGTTCCTCCAAAACGAGTGTCCATTCAGGAGACTTGTACTTTTTGTTTTGTCTTTTTATTCGTTCACTCCTTCTTTTGGAAGAGTTTTCTTCTTGCTCTGCTATCCGTGCACTTCTCCTTGCTTCTGCACGTTTTTCTTCCACTGTCTTTATCCTTAGCCTCAATCTCTTTACGAACCTAGGCTCAAGGTTGTTTCTTTTCTTTAGTCTCTTAGTTGGTACTTGGACTTCGCTTTCTTCTCTTATCCTCTTATTCTCTTTAGCTTGTGGCAATTCTGCTTCACTTTCTTCTTCTTCTTCCCTTATCTCGCTAGTTCCAGGGCTAGCATCAATTTCTTCTGCCTGGTTACTAATCTGGCCTAGTTCAGGAATATTTTGTTTTTGGCTTTCGATTGTCTCTGTTTCTGTTTCTGTTTCTGTTTCCTGAACCCGTTCTTCTAACCCTATCTGATCCTGTTCAAGCACTTCGATCTCTTGATTTTCTTCTGCTCGAACTATCACTCTATTTCTAAGCTGTCCCTTATCCACATCAGGTGTTAGCGGTGGTGTATCGAACACCTGTTCTGTCCCTGTCTGACCTTCTCCTTCCTCAGTTTTGATGTGAATCTCAAGCGGCTGAGGTTCTTCGCCTGTGCCTTGCTTTTCCTGACTAGTCCACTCCCTACCTTCACAAAGTCGCTCTCTTGTTCTGATGGGATCTTCGGTCAGATCAATCATCGGTATCCATTCTTCTGGCCATATGCTTGGCAGCTCGTCTTCAGCTACTCCTGGCTCAGTTTCCTGGACCTCTTCAGCAGGCTGGATTCTTGGCAGTTCGTAGTCAACTACTCCTGGGCCAACGTCTGCTGTTCCTACAACCTGACTGGTGCTGGGCTGCTCGTTGTCAGCTGCTTCTGGTCTGGCTCCTGCAGAGTCCTCTGCTGGTTGCCCTTCTTCTGCAAATTCTTTGTCTGGTAATACCTTCTGGGTGTGTCCAGCGTGGATCCACTGGGGAATACCTGCGACCTTCACTGCAGTTGTTGTTACCAGGATTACTTGGCGTTTCTTTCCCCACCTTGGTGCCAGACAGTTTGATCGAGTGTGCTTCTTTATTTTGACCCAGTATCCTGAAACCAAGCTGTGGAGAGGAGTCGTTGTATTGAGGATGCCGTCGTCTCCAATCTGGCGAGAGATAGAACGCACTTGGTCACCCAATCTTCTGCAGTATTCAAGCACCAAATCATCAGTAATACTCAACAGTTTGCTTCCTGGCACCCATGCTTGTCTCATCACTCTTCCCATAATGATTTCATGGGGACTTAGGCCTGTCTTGCGGTCAGGAACACTTCTCAGTCCCATCAGGACCAGGGGCAGGGCCTTCACCCAGGTCATGCCAGTAGCATCTGTCAGCTTTGCTAGTCTGTTTTTGATAGTTCCATTTACTTGTTCCACTATTCCAGAAGCCTCTGGGTGGTATGCACAATGAAGTTTTTGCCTTATTCCAAAGGCCTTACAGAGTTCAGCCAGTATTTCATTCTGGAAATGTCCACCCTTATCTGATTCAATAATGAATGGTATCCCGAATCTAGGTATCAGTTCTTTTAGTAAACACTTCGCTACTGTCAGTGCGTCACTTTGGGGAGTAGGGTAAGCTTCTACCCATTTTGAAAATACGCACACAATGACAAGGACATATCGCTTTCCTTCACAACGGGGCATGGTGATGAAATCAATCTGTATCTTTACAAAGGGACCCCCTGATCTCCCAATTTTGCTCAGTTCAACCATTGTCCTCTTGCCTGGGTTCATCTGTTGACATGACAGGCACCTCTGGCAGAGGGACTCTGCTACCTTCCTGAACTTCTTACTGTACCAAGTCTGTTGAAATACCAGAATCATGGCATCCCTACCAATGTGTGATCCTTCGTGTATTAATCTTGCCATTGTGCCAAGCAAGTGTCGGGGTAACACAGGCATACCAGTTGGGCCCAAAATCACACCATCCACACGTCTCGGTCTACACCCATCCTCCTTCCATTTCTCTCTTTCTTGCCAAGGAGCCGACTCCTGCCACTCTCTCACTTCATCCCAAGTAGGCACTTCCTCAAACACCTGAAGTTGGCAGCTGGCTCCGATCCCCCCTCGTTTGGGATTTACGATATAGTGATCTCTGGCGCACCATTGGGCCACTCGATCAGCATAATCGTTTCCCAGTGATACTTTGTCCATGCTCTTCTTATGAGCAGCACATTTTATCACTGCCAGTTCCTTGGGTAACTGGATGGCCTCCAAAAGGTCATGAACAACCTTTGCATTCCGAATGGGAGTACCTGAGGAAGTCATGAATTCCCTCTGTAGCCACAATTGGCCAAAGTCATGCACAACTCCATAACAGTACTGACTGTCAGTATACACTGTTATGCGTAGGTTCTTCCCAATTTTGCAAGCTTTTATCATAGCAATCAATTCGGCTACTTGTGCAGACTTGATGTTATATAGGTAACCTGCTTCTTCAATTTTTGTTAAAGAGACTACTGCATAAGCAGCACTCAGGCCTCCTAGTTCATGTCTTAGACAGGAACCATCCACAAATAGTTCTTTATCATGTTCAGGCAATGGCGTTTCTTTTATGTCTGGGCGTGGTTTAGTACTGAACTCTGTCAGATCAATGCAATCATGTTCATCATCATCCCCACCTTCCATTTCCAAGGGGTCGGGGAGTAAAGTGGCAGGGTTCAGAATACCGCACCTAACAATGCTTACATTTGCTGCACCCACAAGAATCCTCTCGTATTTAGTCAGCCGACTAGGGGTGAGATACTGCGTTTTAGTTCTGGTCAATAGAATTACTACTCCATGTGAAACATACACAGTCACAGGATGTCCCATGACAATGGACTCACTTTGTTCTAAACTTGCACAGGTAGCAGCTACCGCTTTCAGACAGCCTGGTAACCCAGCAGCTACTGGGTCCAGGGTGGCAGAGAAATAGGCCACAGGCCTTCTGGTCGTGCCATGTTCTTGAGTCAGGACTGACAATGCGCAATTATCGCGAGTGTCACAGAATAGGGCAAACTCTTTGGAATAATCAGGCATTCCCAACGCAGGGGCTGTACACAGACAGTTTTTCAGTCTTGTGAAAGCCATTAGGCTTTCATCGTCCCATTCTACAATGTCTGGCATTCCTCTCGTGGTCATTTTTATCAAAGGCCGGGCTAAGGCTGCAAATCCCAGAATCCACTGCCTGCAGTAGCCTAGTACACCCAGGAACATTCTGACGTCTTTTTGAGTACGGGGCAACTGCATCTTTTGAATTATTCTCACTCTTTCTGATGTGACTTTTCTGACACCCTTTTCTATCTGGTGTCCTAGATATTTCTCTGATTTTGCACAGAATTGTAGTTTGTCAGGGGCCACTTTATGCCCTTTCTCACACAGATGATTTAGGAGGGCAATGGTGTCAACTACACAGTCCCTATGACTTTTAGACGCCAGTAGAAGGTTGTCTATGTACTGCACCAAGACAGAGTTCCCAGGTAAGATCAAAGTCTCTAGACATTTTTTCAAGATCTGATTAAAGATAGAGGGGCTCTCTGTATACCCCTGAGGGACCCGGTTCCAGCAATACACGTGACCTTCGAAGGCAAACGAGAAAAGAAATTTGCTGTCGGGGTGCAGGGGTATCGAAAAGAATGCATGACATAAATCAATCACAGTGAACCACTCAGCATCCCAAGGAATCTGGTACAATATCACTGCTGGGTTCGGGACAATAGGGCAGCAAGGAACTACAATTTTGTTTACCTTTCTCAGGTCTTGCACTACCCTATACTTGCCACTAGGCTTCTTGATGCCCATAATCGGTGAGTTGCATGGGCTGCTCATCACTTCCTGTATGATGTCTCCTTCTAATAATTTTTGTATTTCCAGAGTGACACCTGCTTTCACTTCAGCATTCATTCGATAGGGCTTAGTGTTAGGATATACTGCATTGTCCTTGATGGCTATCTGTATGGGGTCCACATCTTTCATTAGTCCCACATCTTTTCCAGTGAAATCCCACACCTCTGGCTTTACCGCTTCTTGGAGTTCTTGGGGCAAGTCCTGCAGGGTCAATCTTTTAATTTCTGAGTCAGGTCTAAGTAACAATAGTTTATAAATGCCATCTTCATCCGGGGTCTGTATTTCAACACCTTTTGGTGTGCAAAAGATGGTACAGTTCATTTTGCACAGCAAATCACGACCCAGTAGATTCACGGGACTGGTGTCACAGACGACAAACCTATGCATTTGTTTAAAATTTCCAATTGAAATCTCCATTGGTTCGGTAACAGGAGTACTAATCAATTGATTAGATACACCCACTACTTGGATATTTTCTCCCGAGAGGGGTAGGTTTGGAACGTCCACTGTTCTTACAGTAGAACGGGTAGCGCCAGTATCCAACAGAAAGGTGACATCATTTCCGTCAACCTTTCCTTCAATGTATGGTCCAGACTGGTCTACCGGCAAGGAAGCGCCAAGTACGCACTCCTCGTCCTCCCCTCTCAGGCCCCGTCAGTCCTGATCATTACAAAGGAAGGTATCGTTTAGCAGATACTGCGAAGTTGCTGTATTTCTGTTCTCACCGCTTTCCCAAACTTCTATTTCCTCACCCTCTCCCTGTTTTCCCCTGTATACCTGCTTGGGTGCTCGAGGCACCTGAACTGTTTTTACCTGAGGTTGAGTCTTTCTTGGTATTTCTTTCTGCGTCTGTGGAGTTAAATCAGGTGTTTTTGCATTATCATCTATTAATTGGGGACACTCGTTTCGCCAGTGTCCAATTTCGCCGCACTGATGGCAGTGAAATTTCTTCATAGCCTCTTCCCTGCTAAATTTTGGCCGGGGCTTTCCTCCACCCCCTCCCCCAGGACTTTTGTTCTCAGCATTTTTAACCATGTTACTCAATTGTTTTTCCTGCTGTTCTGCGAGCTTCACTTGAGCCCACATCACCTTTTCCTTAAGGGCCTTTTTCTTTTCTGCCATCTCGTCCTCGCAGTACTTAGCGTACCGCAGGACCTCATCCATTTTCTTGGTATGCCAACAGATTTTATTATCCTTTATCCACTGACAAATTTCAGGTCTTAACCCATTTACAAACCTGTAAATAAAGTGCGTCATGTCCTTCAAATCGATGTTATCAATACCACTGTATGTTTTAAATACCTGCAATAACCTCTCATAGAAGGAGTGCACTGTCTCGTCCCTTTCCTGTGTTGTTCTATCTATTTTTGTCCAATCAGTTTCCTTTGCGGGCACCTTTTCTTTCAAATGCTGAATTACCTGCTCATACTTTCGCATGACATCTTTTGATGGCTCCCCTGTTTCCTTATTTCTTGGGTACTCTTCAGTAGGCCAGTCTATGGCTATTTTACACTGGGTCCATAAATCTACCGGAACCACAATGTCGAAAAACCCATCCAGGTCTTTCCACAGACATTTCTGTACCTTCACGAACCTCTCCACCTGCCTGTACCAGTCTACTGGTTTCTCTCGTAATTTTGGAAAATCATTCGTAAAGGACACAATATCCTGTCTAGACCATGGGACATGCACATATTTCCCTCCTGGAACTTCGCGCATGGGGCATAATTGTTCAGGTTTCTCTACCTCCCTTAAAGCAAATTCAGGAGTCACTTGTCGGGAGCGAGCCTCTTCCCTCTTTTTCGCCCACCTGCTTCTCCATCTTTCCACATCTCCCCATTTCTGCAGTACCCCCATTAATTCTTTAATCTGCAACTTTTTCCCCGCCACATTCAGGTGCTCTATATCTTTGTCTGAGAAGTCTGCTCTGTACGGTTTCTGTAAGGGCTTGGATTTTGTGATATCTACCCCCATACTAACTGCTGTTTCGGTCAGTTTTTCGTGGAGCACTCTGGTGTTCCTTGTAAAGCTTTTACATATAAACGACAATTCTTCTTCAGAGTAGGTATTCAATCGATCCAACCCCACATTTCCTGCCATTAATTCTTCTATTTCTACCCTCAGCTTGTAGAGGTCTAAAAGTTTCGTTTGCGGAGTTTGTTTCTCTAATTCACGACTCCAACTCTCAATTTCATCCGGAGTTACCAGAGAGACATTCCTAGTACCTGTTGCTGACTCTAATTTAATTTCTTTTGTATTAAAAGGGTTATGTCTCTGCTGCATTCCCTTTCCGGTCGGTTTGTTTGGCAAGTCCAAGAACGCAACTTCAGACTCGCACTCACTGGACTGATCATCTATGATTATCGGTTCCTGTCTCGGGGGTGCCATGACTGGGGTCATAACTGGAGTAATCGGATTTCCCTGACCATTTCCGTATAACGGGACCACTGGTCCAATAGTTACTGGAATAGTCAATGCCTCAGGACTGGTATTTAACTGGGAGATTTTCTGAATTATTTCTGTCCTTTGTCTAGCTAGGGCCTCTTGCTCCTTTTCCACTAGTATCCTTCTTAAAGTCGTATCATGTAATATCTGTGGGGTCAAGGGAGGAGTAAAACTCGGGGCAGTGGGATGCGTTTCACTTGGTCCTCCACCATAATTTGGTTTCGGGAATAAAGTTCCAGTGTTAAAGGACCTGCGTTCTTCCTCATATGGAGGTTGAACAAAAGGCAGTCCTGAATTCAATGGTTTCTCTTCTTTTTCATACAGGGGTCTGGGAAGGAACATTTTCGTACGTGAGTATTTTTCTTCCTGACTTGCGGGCACTTTGGGATATATATCCCTTGTTTCCGTCGGTTCGGGTTTCTCAAAATAGGGTAACCCTTGACCACCCCCTCCCAGTCCTAGGGACCTGTCTTCTTCCTTGAGGAAGTGGCGTCGGGGAGCATCTCCTACACTGGAAGGTCGGGTTCCCTCATTATAAGGTGGTGGACTTCTGGTACAGATGTCATCTATCAATTCATCATCTGACTCCCCCGGGGCCCCCCAATGCTTACACTTTTTGGTACTTTTCTCACCCGCTGCAGGGTTATGACATGCCGGCATCATGGGAAACAGACCCTCAACAATCATGCTCTGCCTCCACTGTTTCATCCTTTTATCCCTGGACTCCTGTTTCAGTCTGGGGTACCACTTGGTCAAACCCTTGTCCATTCGGGGTCTTTCTCTTTCAAAAGCCTCAATCTCCCATTCCTCTAATGCCTCATACTGCGTTAGTCTCGGTCTGGGATGCAATTCGTTCATCCGAGTCCTTAAATTAAATAGGATCCTACCATTGAAAGTCCCATCTAATGGAAATGCCAATACTCCGTCATCTTTTGTGTACTTCACCCAATTCTCCAACCACACACAGGTATTGTACCCTCGGTCAAACATCATGAATGAGGCAGGAGTATTAGGTGGTGGGACAAGAACACCTTCCCTAGATTTAATCGGTTTGTCCGTTTTGAAATAATTTTTCACCTTACTTACAAGGGACAATTTTCTCTTGGTTCCGTACATAATATCGTATCTATTAGTCTTCCACTGATCCCTTTCAAACCCTAGGTGCCTTGGATCAGGTTGAGTTCCTGTAGTCTGCGAGTGCCACATACGACCTCTACGCTAAACTTTGTTTACAAACTACCTCCAATCAGAACGCGCTTCGGAAATCCGTGCGACCAATGGGTGCGCGACTCTGAATATTCTCCGCCAATGGGTGCGCGGCCCCTTCGTGAGACAGTTCCCACGCTCTGGCGCTCACCCCTCCTTTACAATCTCAGCTCCGCTACCCGCCCGCTGCTTCTACCAATCCCAGCGCGGCACAGAGTGACGTCAGAGGCGCTTCGCGACTGACTCCCTCCCTTCACAAGGTAACGGAAACTTTCTTTCTTTTAAAGTGCTCAGTGCTTGGTTATTTTACAACAAATACACATTCGCCACAGTGCTCAAGTGTCTAGACAGAGAAAGAATTATTTTACTGCAAGTAAACTACTTCCATTTACTTTTCACTCGCTGCGGGTAGATCTCTTCCGCCTACCCTTCACTCTAGCATCGGTGAACCTGTTATTCCCCTAAACTCATCCACTTCTTTCCGGGATATATTCCGAGTTTAAGGTTTCCCAGCGGACCCCTTTGCTTTCACCCAAGCTCCGAGGAACCTGCTACTCTTCCGATGTGACCCTTATTAGGTTACGCCACTATGGGAATTTTGCCAATGAACCCCGTTACTGACATTTATTCACTCATGTATTCAGAAAACCCTAGTTAGTGCTTCCCGGTTATCCTAACCTGCACCTAACTTTCCTCGAGCCTGTGACCTCAGGACAATGGATTCTATTCACCACTTGCCCTTTCAATTCCCCGGGGAGTTCGGACAACAAGAAACTAAACGATTGACAAATGCATGGATTAGTACATATAACAATATAAGAACAAGAATAATAACAATACAGCAATTCATGAATTCCAAAACAGCGTATTCACAAGAGAATGATCAGGTCTCTTAGAACAGCCGCTCTTCTAGCAGCATCAATATACTAGCAGCTTCCGACTCAACTAGTCCAACTAATCCCTGCCTTACTCTCAACTAGTCCCTAACCATCCTCTGGCTACCAGTAAAACTGATAGAGCGCGCGAGGCCACCCGACCAATAGTTTTCGCCGTTTCCGGCTTCCGGGCCCATATACTTTCAAATCACCATATACATCGATCAGGTGACTTCACGAGCTCTACCAATTTGTGTGTGTGTTCCCTACTATTATTTTCCAGTGCACCCGACTTACCATCCACCGATGCGGGTACCTAATGACCACAATGAATCAGGGAGCTAGCTGTAAAGGAAAGGCAGCAAAATACAAACCCAACCAATAACATTCAAAATACTGTTGGAATGACCACGGACAACTGGAAGTTTTAAAATGTTTATCTAAAGTTCATTATTTTCTTGCATTAAGTACACGAGAATGAGACATTCAATGACTAGTAAAATGTAAATGATATAACTATAGAGAAAAATTGACAGGGTAATCATTAAATTGCTATTGAATATAAATGAAGAATACTACACAATCTCAAAATCTTCAAGCATGGACAGACTATGCATGGGTAACTATAGGAAGGCCTATAAAGAGTAACACGCTTCACTTAAGGTAAAGGGGCCTTTAAACAGTCTAGGCAATGAAGTTCTAGACCATATCAGGAAATGACAAACTGCAATGCAAAATATAATTTCTAACAAGTGAGAAGACATAGGAACAAACTTATGGAAATATGTAATTGACTTTCAGTAGTTGCGGAAAGACATGGAAAAATATAACATATGCAATGATGAACTTTATTAAAGCAAAAGTTAGAAATTCAGAAGGTGCAAGATTTGAGAGGTTCGGAGCAATATTTACCTAGAAAGGTGTGGAAACCAAACCCTGGCCACGGGTCAGTTAAGGACAGGAAACCCTCAAGGAAGGATATCCCTCAAAGGACAGCAGGTGCAGAATGGACACCCCGGATAGGACAGGATACCCTCGGATTAGGAATCAGGACAGGACCTCAGGACAAGACAGCAAACCCTCAGGACAGGACCTCTCAGGACAGGACCGGAACCCACAGTTCGGAAGCAACGCCTGCGCTCCACCCGCTCTGCAGCTATCGATCAAGACCCCGATTGGGTCAGCGAACTCCCAGCAAAGTGCTTCGTCAGCACTTTAAGGTTCAGTAGAACCTTAGTCTATGGTCAAATTCGGACAGAGTGCTCCGCAGCGCTCTGTATCTTCAGTCACCTATTGAGTACGATGGGTCAGTGACAGGTCAGCTAAACCAGACAAGTCGGACGGTTCCCTAGGGGAACCCAAGGTAGATATACAGTTTGGGGACAGTGTACCACCCCCCAATGTTGCAAAGTGTCAGAATCCCTCAATTTCGATTGGTCCTAAGGTAGGATTTGGGTAACACACCAATCACAATACAAGATTTTAAGCCTTCATTAGCATACTTGGGTACCGCCTAGCTAGTTTGGGGTTCCCAGGAGAAACTGTGCAGAAACACAATGACATTTTAACAATGTAACGTAGTAGGGTCATGTGACTCCGCTCAGCCGAGCTTGCAGGTCAGTTCTCAGGAGCTTCTTGCCCACTAGTGCCAGCTGGCTAAGTTCCATCAGCCAAGGTAGTCAGGTCCCCGGAAAGTCGCATCTGCGCAGAAGGGACCTCCAAGATGGCTCTCAGTACAGACAGACCCCCATTCCCCGCGGTACATGAAAAGTAAGCGAAAACAAATTAATACATAATAATGTCATCATGAAAACACATCACAGGGTTTGTACTTTTAACTCATCATCAAGAAATAAACGTATGCGTTTTAAATGTTAGCTACATTGATACGGCACAAGAGCAGTGGCACGAGCAGTACCACATGATAAGCACACCTATGAATTACGCATGCGCATAACTTTCCCTCCACTTCTGCAGACGCGTCAGGACACGTGAGTGTGGCTGACGCATGCGCAGTAACTAAAATACAAGCAGCGGCCATGTTAAAGTACACGGGGTAAGTGTATTAGAAATACACGTAGGCAAGCTTCATAAACTTTGCCTAAACAAAAATAAACGTTAGTAGAACATACTTATGTTACCTTATTACACATAAACGAGGTTCATGACTTCGGCAAGCCGCAAAATATGCGAAGCTTTGCTTCATCATAATAAACTCTAAGTTTTGCATTTCCAGTTTCCGTGCCAAATTTTTCCGTTTGGGTCTAAGGACTCTGTGCGCCGAAGGGCGAACCCCTTGCACTAGCGGGTCTGGCTGAGGCCTGCTCGACAAATTGGCGCCCAACGTAGGGCCATCGGCGACTCGGATGCCCGAAGGATTGGTCGTGACGAAGGTTCGGAACTTCGCTGAGGACGCAATCGCTGCCAGAGAAGACCCGAGTCTTGGCACCCGAGGTGATTCTTCCCTACTTTCCAATCCGACCATCCAGGCGGCGCCGGTCTTCGACTGAGATCTTTTCTGCTGGTCTGCCGTGCAGTGACCGTTTAGTCGAATTTAGAACTTGGCAGTTGGAATCTGGACAGCCTATGATTGGTAAGAACCGTTTTGCGGCGCCTGTTGTAGGTTTTGGAATTTGGATGCCCTTGTGTGGTAAGGTAGTCTTAGGAACGCTTACCGTGGCATATTTGTATTTGGGATAGACTTGTCTACTTTGGATTTTGTTTGATATGATATGATATGATATGACACGACATGATATGTGAATATATGCGTTGCAACTCATATAGGCAGGCCATGTGAGAATTTTTCCTCCACTTTTGATATGTATAGCGCAACGTACTAAGAAAGTACTTTAAGCGCTCTTTCCCTATAGTAGTGTATATTTTGCACTATTCTTGAGCATGCCTGTTTTTCACGCACTTCGAAAGATGTGCTGCTTGTTTGGTGGTACCAGTTTACGACTTGAGGAATCGCAGTCGGCTCCCCCCGAGGGAACGCCTAATAGACATATGTATGTGAAGTTTGGTCTTTCTGCCATAATGTACAGCATGTTGTGGCACAAATATACCAAACGAGATCCTGAGTTGCGTTGGCCACTGCATGGGTCGTTTGATGCGTGAAAGGTTGAGTTTGTGGAACGATGTCTGTTTGAGCGAAAGTCTAGGCGTGATATGTTTGAGAGTTTGCGAGTGTGGGGGAAAGAAGTGCGACAGCAAGAGAAGCATGAGCAAGCATTGATTGAAAAGGAACAGCGAAAGACTGTGTATGAGAAAGCGCTGGATTTGAGAAAGAAAGAAGTGAAAGAATTACAGGAGCGAGAAGAAAAAGAACGTAGGTTACGATATCTGGCCAATATCCTGTCCGTCAGCCTCTCTATCCTGTCCTTAATAAACCACAAGATGATTTTTTTGTTATTAGATCGACCTCCACCTCCGTATATCGCTCCGTCCGCTCCGCCTGGTGACGATGAAGACTCTGATTCGGAACAACAGAAAACGCGGAACACTCGATCCTTGTTGTCTGCTGATCGTGCGGCCCAAATCAGACAAGCTGCTCGTAAAGCATTACATAGCACGGATCCTGCTTCCGATCTTTTTGCTATTATAAAGGATTGGTCAGAAAGGGAGCAAATATATTTAACTGCGCCATTTGCCGATGAAGTTGTAGAAATGTTTCAAAAATATTCTGCAGTATTAGATCCTGCTGATATTGTAACTGATCATAAACAGGTACGTGATGGTCTTTTTGTTTTTTCCCAGGTAGAAGACCTGTTTAGATGACTGGTTAAAATACGAAATGAGGTGAGACATCTGAAGGAGCAGAAAAAGGCTGTGTATGCCGTTCCACAGTCCAATCCGCTCGGAGAGCCGCAGTCTCCTATCTTCATGACAGATAAGATGATACCAGTTGTCATGAGACCTATGCGGGAAGCCGCGCCTTTGTATGTTCCTCCTAAAGGAGCGGGTGATAATGATGATAAAAATTCGGTTGATGCTAAGGGATATTTTATTTATAATTGGGTATACACTCCCTGGAATAGAGCAGATGTAATGGCGCTTAAAAATGCGTTGCCTGACCTGCGTAAATACCCAGCCGCCTTTTATGAAGAGGTTGAAGGTGCTTTAAATTCTTGCATTATGACTTTATGTGATATAAATTTGTTTTTCGGTCTCATTTTGCTCCCAGATATGTGGAGGACCGTTCGTAAAATTGATGACCGCACTGTTCTTGGTGCCGAATGGAAGGATTTAGAGCGCATAGATGCGGAGAGAGAGCCCGCCCAAAAACCGCATCAGTTAATTTTAGATCTTCCTGCAGCCATTTTGACTAAACTTAAAATGATTATTCCCCCCAAAAAGATTGATTGGACTGTTTTAGCATTGTGTAAACAAAAGATAGATGAATTGGTTTCTGATTTTTTTACTCGTTTTGAGGAAGCTTTCCATGATTTTAGTGGTCAGTCTCTCACAGATGATACCGGCAGACATTTGTTTGTCAACAAATATGTTTCGAATCTTTTACCAGAGATAGCCAGCCGCTTAAAAGGTAGCGAAAGTTCTTGGACTACGTCATCTCCGGCCTCTGTGTTGACGATGGCTCATTATTATGAGCGCCAGGAGGCGGAGGCGAAGGGGACTGAGGACAAGAAGTCAAAAGAGCTCAAAACGAAAGTTATGTTGGCCGAAGTATATGGTCCGCCTTCTAGAGGTTATGATAGGGGCCCTGATAGAAATTATGATAGAGGTGGCCGAACGTCTTCCAATACTCCTTATGGTCGCACAGATCTATCTTCAAATCAATGTGCATATTGTAAGCAGTTAGGCCATTGGATGCGGAATTGCCCGTTGCTACGTCCTCAGCGGGACGTTAGGGGCGGGGCCAAGGGAGAACTGGTTCAAGTTTCTCGGAGCCTCGAGGAAATATGAACGATCGTGCCCGATCCGACACGAATACACGCCCACAGCAGAGACAGAACACATTCGATAGGCGGAATCAGTGTCAAATGTCCGATTACATCGAGTCTGACTTGTACGATTCTGCTCATGCATAGGATTGCCTAGGATGGGGTAAGGAATCAGTTGAAGTTCTAGTAGATCAGACGGGTCCCTATGTTACAGCACATGTTTTGGGCGCTACTGATCGGTTTCTGGTTGATACAGGAGCTACATGTAGCGCTTTGTCTAAACAATTGGCTCAGAGTGCTCCCCTGTCTGGCACAACTATTACTTCGATAGGTTTCGATGGAACACCTTCCCTTAGCCCATTGTCACAACCACTCTCATTCCATGTTGATAAATTCAATGCTCCATGTCCGTTTTTGCTTTCCCCCAACACGCCAGATAACATTTTGGGTCTTGACATGTTGAAGTACTTTCGAGCCATGATACAATGTTTTCCTGAAGGGGTGCGAGTCATTTTAAATGATAACTACACTGAACTTGACTGAATTTATCTTGTTAAAGAAGATGTTGCATTAGCCTCACTTCCTGAATCTTTGTGGGCTACCTCAGACACTGATGTGGGTCAGATGGTCATTCCTCCGGTCCAGGTTAGTGTCAAGGAGGGAGCTGTGTAGCCTCGTTTGCCACAATATCGCATTTCACAGGAGGGAGAAGATGCACTCATATGAATTGTACAGGATTTGATACGAGTTGGGGTTGTTGAGGAAGTTTCATACAATGTTTGCAATAGCCCGATTCTTCCGATTTTGAAGAGAGACACAGACACATGAGTTTACAGATTCATTATTGATTTGAGGGAGGTAAATAAAATTGTAGTACCACAGTATCCCGTGGTTTCTGACATCACAACACTCCTTACTTTGGTTCCTCCGACTGCTACTACATTTACTGTGATAGACTTGAAGAACGCTTTCTTTTCGATCCCTATTCATCCTGATAGCCAATATTTGTTCGGTTTCACTTTGAATAATCGATCATATCGATTTTGTAGAGTTCCTCAGGGCTATACGGAGAGTCCGAGTATTTACAGCCAAGCATTGAAAAGAGAACTTGATTCTTTTGTACTGACCGAAGTTGTGGCTCTCTTACAATATGTCGATGACATCTTGCTGGCAGCTGACACTCCTGAACAGTGTGAAAAATGTACTTTATCTCTACATTCTTTTCTTGCTTCACATCATCATAAAGTCTCTCGGAAGAAGCTGCAATACTGTAGACCCAAGGTAACCTACTTAAGTCACCTTTAGTCTAAGGAGGGACGTGCATTGACATCAGATCGCATACAAGCAATTCTAGACACACCAGTTCCTACCACACAGAAAGGAGTACGTGCATTTTTGGGTCTCACTTCCTTTTTTAGACAGTGGATTTTGGGATTTTCACACATAGTTAAGCCCTTGTTAGCACTTTTGACGAAAGATACCCCAGTACCCCTTCCATGGACAGAAGAATGTGAAAATGCTTTTCGACAGTTACGACAAGCCCTTTGTTCAGCACCAGTGTTAGGCACACCAGATTATACGAAGCTTTTCACACTTTACGTGCACGAGAAAGATGGATGTGCATTGTCAGTGTTGGTTCCGTTACACGGCATTAAGCAACGTCCGTGTGCATATTTCTCAGCAGTTCTGGACCCTGTTGCTAGAGCATTACCTCGATGCTTTCGTTCAGTTGCAGCAACAGCGGTGTCAATTCTACAGAGTGAGGAAATAGTTTTGTCACACAAATTGTTAGTGTTAGTACCACATACTGTTGACGCTCTTTTGAATCAGACAAAGAAGCAGCATTTGACTAGCGCTCGTCTTACAGGATATGAACTGACATTGCTAGCTCCCCACATTACATTGAAGAGATGTGCAACTTTAAATCCAGCCACTTTGTTGCCAGATCCGGTGACTCAGCCTCAGTCACAAGAAACACACAATTGTATTTTTCTGACTGAAGAACAGACAAAGGGTCGCATTGATTTACAAGATACGCCCCTTTCAGATGTAGATGGTGAATTGTGGGTTGATGGGTGCTGTTTGAAATTACCAGATGGTACAACCTCAGCCGCATATGCAATTACCACGCTTGAAACAGTAGTGGAGACAGCTTGTATACCACAGAAATCGGCCCAAGCAGCTGAATGAATAGCCTTGACACGAGCATGTGAGCTTAGTGCTGGTTTGTGTGTGAACATCTACATGGATAGCCGCTATGCTTTTGGAGTAGCACATGATTTTGGCCTACTCTGGAAGGAAAGAGGCTTTCTTACATCTCACGGAATACAGATATTGCACTGAGACTTAGTGCAGAATCTTTTGACTGCATTGACATATCCAAAGAAAATTGCTATAGTGAAGTGCAGTGCACACAAGAAAGTAACAGACAAGATTGGACAGGGAAATGCCTTTGTAGACCGCATAGCAGGCGAAACTGCGATGCATAGAAATACCACTTCTATGTATGTAGTGAAGTCACAAGCTGAAAGATGGCACGATGCTAGGCAGGAAGTGCGAGAGATACAGAAGACAGCTTCTGACAAAGAGCGTGAACAGTGGTCTAAAGAAGGAGAGTTAGATGATGAAGGTTGCTGGAGAAACAAGCAAATGGATTGATGGAAGCTGCCTATAGCTTTCGTACAACCTATGGTTTAGATGGCACATGGGGTAGCACATGTTGGAGCTCTTGCAATAACGAAAATGCTTACGCAAGTTTGGGAGTATCCAGAGATTGCTAGCACAGCTAAGAGAGTAGTACAGTCTTGCTTGATTTGTTTACAATACAATCCTGGAAAAGGGACACAAGTTCCATCTGGAGGTTTTGTTACACCAACTGCACCTTTTGAAGTCCTGCAAATGGACTACATTCAGCTTGAGCGGTCTAATAAAGTATGTCCTAGTGGTGGTTTGCGCCTTCAGTAAATGGATTGAGGCATACCCTACGAAAGATAATACTGCTATTACTACTGCTAAGGTGCTACTGAAGGAGTTCTTCCCGAGGTTCGGTGTTTGCAGACTTTTATGGAATGATAACGGACCTCATTTTGTCGGGGAAGTTATCAAGTATGTCCTGAAGGGATTAGGAATCAAGCAGAAGTTTCATGATGTGTTCCATCCACAATCTGCAGGATTGGTGGAGAGGTATAATCCTACTCTCAAGCTGAAAATCGATGTTGTCCATTAGATCAGTACCACATTCTAGGACGGGTCTTACCCCGTACGAGGTGGTATTCAGACGTCCAATGAGTATTTGGGGACTACCGAAACCAAGCTCTGTGTATGATGTACTTGTGTTTTAATGAATGGCATTTGGCACAATTAACTGACAGCTTGGTTTCTATTCATCAACAGGTTCAAGAAGCGCTCCCTGATAAATCCCAAGGTGAGGGCCATAAATTCCGGCCCGGTGATTTTTTGATGATCAAGGTGTTCGAGAGGTCAAGCAGCTTGGAGCCGAGGTGGCATGGACCAGAGCGTGGACCAGAGAAAGTACTCCTCGCCAGGAGAACGGCAGTCCGGGTTACCAACAAGAGGAATTGGGTGCATAGCACCCATTGCCGGAAGGTGTTGTCGACCTTGGTGGAACCTGCTGTGCTGACCGATCATCGGGATATTTTGACTACGGAGAAAGGCCCTGCTGTATCACCTGATGGCTCTGAGGAGTTCTTCCCGGACCAGACGACTCCTGGAGCATCGCAATACAATTTGAGATCAAGAAAGTGATTTGTAGTTTTTTTTGTTGCGAGACTGGTTGAGCAACCCCTCTGGGTAGTGGAAACGGAAAGCCGATATGACAAGGGAGGGGGATCAGTCCTGCGTAGTGTTGTGACACCTGTCTTGATCTGTGGTGAAGAAACCAACGTCTTCCCAGAGTAAAGAGCTCATTGACTATTTTAGTTTTTTCTATTTTTTAGTTTGAAGAAGACTCCTGTGACTATGAATACTACTAAGAAAAAGATTTTAGGAGTATTAAGTGTTTTTGTTGTTCTAACAGTTATAGCAGTGATCACTTGGTCTGTTGAAATAATGATCCCTGCTCGGAAATTTCTTGTAGTTCCTACTACTCCAATTCCGGAAGAGCATCAGCATTTTACTCTTCCCTATCATGAGTATAAGCATCGAGAGTCCTATTTGAACAATACATTTGTTCAGATGCTCCACCACACGCACAATGCAACTAACACTACAAATTGCTGGATATGTGGTATGCTTCCAGCTCATCAGAAGAAAGGTGGAACGCCGTTTATTCCTCTTCCTTTTTTGCATAACGGTTCTTGTCGAGCCTGGTACACTCTTCTCTTTTCGAACAGAAAACATGCAGTAGGTGGACTTCTCTTCCGTTTAATAAAGAGTGTTACCAAGATGAAAACGGGTATCCTCAAGCAAATGGAACTATATGGGAATTGGAAGAATATCGACCGGACTATGCTTCTACGCCTTATGTTTTCACCCATACAAGAGACTCTACCACAAGCAATGAATCTGTAATTACTGTAACACAAACCAAAGCAGACCTCTGTGTACAAAGTACTGGACGAATTCCAGTAGGAACCAGTGATTGTGTTGTTGTATTAAATATGGACGGAATTAATGATAGTACCTTTTTGGCCTCACATAACACATATTTAGTATGTGGAAGTCATGGGTATCATAGATTACCTATAGGGTGGTCTGGTATTTGTTATGTGTCTTTTCTATTACCCCCTGTTTTTCTTGCACCTTCTTCATATCACCGAGATTTTAAATTGTTCAGAAATATTTCTATGAATTGTTATAAGCGAACAATTCGGATTGATGACATCGACCAGACAGACACTAGCCTGCAGCAATATGTTGATTTTAATTTAGGCCTATTTCCTTTTGTAGGTGCTGCATTAAATAGTAGGAAAATACGACAATTGACTAGAGTTGTAGAAGCTGTCACCAATGAAACTGCTGTACCTTTGGGTAATATTACCGAGGAACTGCAAGTTGCTAGAATTGTAACTCTTCAGAACCAAATGGTTCTGGGTGGTATGCTAGCAGATAGAGGAGGAGCATGTAACTTTATCGGAAGTAGTTGTTGTGTATTTATACCTGACAATTCGCCTTCTGTATATGAGGCAATTCTTAAGCTGCACAAAATAGCTGCTGATATTCATGAGAAAAATGGCACCTGTATTTTGCCGGATGGTTCTGGGCTTTGATTTCCGCTTGGGGTTGGAAATTACTGACTAATCTATGTGTTGCAGTTGCACTGATTTTCACCTGTTGTATGTGTATCCATTGTGGCCCAATGCTATGTTCTATGTGCATAAATGCCTGCATACCATCCAGACGAAATGCCGTAAAAGCGTAACAATCGTTGGATAAAGAAGTGACAAATATAATGTGCATAGATATACGAGATGAATGCACAGATTACTATGTCTTTAGCTAACGCTAAAAGGGTCATCTGTTGTAATTTAACAGCGATTAAGTTGAGTGTTAGCAAAAAGACATCTCAGTTCTTGCCGTTATCTTGACATTTAGCGGCATCCATTTTGAATTCACGGCAGCCATTTTGTCTGCCACACGCTGCCTCGTGTCGACCATGTGCGTTGTCCTACCTTTCTGCTCATGGCCTTTGAGTCTGCCGAGCAACAGGCTAATAATAGCATCTCTGTGTTTTGCCGCTGACCGTTAGGGTCCGCATCTGTTAATGGTTAGCCTTGGATTGGAATGTGTTAGCCGAGAACACAAGACTGTTAGCTCCTCCCACTGATTGATTGTGCTTCTCGATATTGCCTTGTATGGACATAAAATGTGCTCTTATGCTTGTACCGCCTTCTTTTGTGCCCCTGTGTGGGTATAAATAAACCATGTGTCCAGTAGCCCTTTGTGCTACTTCTCGCAGTGCCGAAGGGTACTGTCTGAACCTCATGAGGTGTAATAAACTCTATGTTTTGCATTTCCAGTTTCCGTGCCAACTTTTTCCTTTTGGGTCTGAGGACTTCGTGCGCAGAAGGGCGAACCCCTTGCACTAGCGGGTCTGGCTGAGGCCTGCACGACATTCCCGGCCACCCTCTCGTGCATCGTGCCCAGATCATTTAAGGGATAATATCCTGCCAGGAGGTTCCTCGGAGGGCTCATGTGGAAAGGGGCAAGGAGGTACACCGTGTTTAGGCAGCCTGAGGAGGAGGCAGCAAGGAATTACATTGTTAAGTCAGGGGGAGAGCTGGGAGGGCTGCATTTCTGCTGTTTTGGCCACGGGAGGTTCGTGATCAGGATGGAGGAAACGGAATGGGGGTTGGCACAGAGGTGCACCAGGGGGTGCAGTGGGGGAGGGGTGGTAAGTTAGACTGCTTGGGAGGAGGTAGCAAGGGGTCAGGTGGCTGGACAGATGGAGGGGCGAGGCCGTAGCCAGAGGGGACTGTTGTGGCTGGGGGGGAATGGGGGGAGGGGAGCAGTCATAATGCCAATGCCTTTCAACTTTCAGAGGCCAGTTGGGTAGTGTCTGCGGGTGCTCAGGAGACATGGCAGGCGCTGTCTGTGAGGGGTGAAGGGGTTCTGGCAAGGGAGGTTGCAGGGAGGGCCGAGGGTGATGGGTGCTGAGCAGATTGTCACCTTGAGAGGTGAATACCGGTGGTGGCGGTAGAACCCGGCCAAGTATCGAGCCCACGTTTAGCACATCTCGACCACAGAAAGGGTCGACTTACCTGTAAAGGTTTTCAGGAACGTGATGACGACCACTCCCACTTATCTTCCAATCAGCACGCGAGGCTTTGGGGGAGCCCACCAAGGCAACCAACGCGGTAGAGGCTTCAGACACGGCTTGGTGAGCAGGCCTGCACCACCTCCAGCGTGGAGGCAGTGCTGCCAGTGCACTGTCCAGGGGGAGGCGAGAGATGGAGGGCAGGCGATATCGCCACTAACTCAGTGTACACCCACGTGCATTCTGCTTGCAGTGAAGAGCTCACTCTCAGAAGCACAGCAAAAAGTGAATGCACTGTGTAGTCAGCTAGGACCCACTGGATGCTGCACTGCTAGCCTGCTTTCCAAGGCCACACCACAAAGATGGAATGCTTGGCTGCATTGTACTGAGCCACTACCGTCACTGCACACCTGGATGCCCCCTGTTTGCGTGTCCCTGCCCCGCGTGATTCTCTGATTGCATAACACCTACAACCCTGGACCTGCAGTGCACACCTGGATTCTCGGCTGCACTGCTGGATCCATTGGCTAGGCTGGGCTCCCAGGCGAGAGCACTGCTCAGACGGATCTTTTAGTTTTTAAGGCATGGATTATATGCGATCAGCCAGTGATTGCGGAATATTAAATTAAAGTTAGATAAGTCCGCATTGAAGGAGGCAGACCCCGATCCGGAATTTATTTCCCATTTTCTCTTAACAGCATCACGGCGCGCTTCTCTTTGCAATGACAATGGGCCAAATCGGGCATTTTGGACGCATTTTCCATATGCTTTAACTGGAGGCAGTTAGACAAAGAGGAAAAGGAGACGGTCTCTTATCTCCAGGGGTATCTATTTTACTTACTTTGCATTTAGGTTTTATACCCCAGATAACAGCATGACCCCCTCATTGCTAACCACTCTATGTTTGCGTTCACACTGTTTATGAGGAGATGCCTTATTGCTTATTGCACGATTTGCCTGTGTTGCTCTTTGTAAACCTTTCCGTTATCTTGTGGGGAAGGATAGGTGAGTGACGATTGTTTTTCTGCTTTTGTCGCAATCAAATGCCAGTTTAATTGTGAAATTGTGCGCTGTGGTGGTTGTTTGAAATTTCTCTTTTGTGGTGGATTTTACTAGCACAGAGGTGTGCTGTTGTTGTTTTACTGGGACCACTGGGCACTGTATTCCCACCCTGTGTGTGGTTTACGGGGAAGTTTACACTGGTTGTGCGCTTGGCTCCTTGTTTTGTCGGGCTGCCGGGCTTTGCTGTGCGAATTTCGCAGGTTATTTACTGTTGATCCACAGTTCGCCATCTGCTTTGGTGTTGGCAATCCGCGTTGTTGTGCTTAGTTGCTGTAACACACACGGCTATTGATTAGGTGGGGCTGGAGCTGGTATCGATTGCCTTTTGGGGTGGAAGTTGTATTGATCCGCGCAGAGTGAGGCGGCGCGGCGGTCCGTGTGGTCACTTTTCTGTTGCCGATCACCGGACCTGCGGTGTGGATTTATGTGCTGGAACTTCGCGTTTGTCTGGGGTGCAAAGGGCGGCTCTTCCCGGCTTCTTGGAAGGCCCGGGACACCGGCTGTCCGGGCAGCAGGCTGGGCTTGTCTCCAGGGGCTGCGCAAAGTGATTTTTGTTGATCAACACTGGGGAGGGGAGCAAGGTCAAGAGACTGCCAGGGAGAGCGGACCTCTCCCAACCCAAAGGGCTCCCTCACTGGACTGGCTGCCTGCCTGCCCTTCACTTTCCCTGCCTCTTCATCACAGCAACCCTTGTCTGCAGACCCAGGATCAGTTACTGCGCCGAGGACCGCTGGGGATCCGCAGATAGCTGGCAGCGATGGAGGGCACGTAGTAAACAAGCACAATGAAGGCGGAGGGCAGGCAGCACAACCAAACTAGGGAAAAGGAACAGCAAGCACAACAAACGAGGGGGGGTGGGCAACACAACCAAATGAGGGAAAAGGGACAGCAAGCACAACAAACGTGGGGGGAAAGGGGGGTGGGCAGCACAACCAAACGAGGGATCGATAAGGGACAGCAAGCACTCACCTGAGGACGACTTCTTCCGGCGGCGGTCGGGGGAAATGGTAAAACAAAAGCGCCACGATTGATGAAAAAAAGGGGCGGGACTTAAAAAAATGCAAGAAACGCCCTGAGTGACACACATCTCTTCCAATGGCTAGCCTCCATTTACGAAGCTAGCCAATGGAAGAGAGAGTCGGGTTAAAGCCCCACTGTAGAAGACATAAAATCTTCGGTTCCGCCCACTGCTTTGCAGTGCGACGGTAGCCTCGACCTAAAAAGCAGAGTCATAAAGGAGACCGGAGAGGTAAGATATAGGGGCAGGGTCAACCTTGGCCATGAAAGAGGACTGGAGGCAAATACGACAACCCAACATTTGTCTGCACTTCATGCGGGCCTCTTAGAAGAATATGAGCCTCAGCACTTATTCTTCTATGAATTGGACACTGCCATCAATAAGCTAAAATAGTGCTGCCCAAGCACTACAACTGTTTGAGATGACAGCCCCAACCTGTGTCTTAAATTAGCACCTGCAGTGCTCATCTCATGTGGTACCACCATGCGTGTCAACTCTTAAAAAGGCTCCAACCTTGGCCGGGCCGCACACGGCCAGATGTGCAGCAGAATATGAAGTGGATGCCACATCCCAGCTGACTACCAAACACAGCTTACTGAAGACTATGAGGCCTATTAGGATGGCGGACGGAAACGGGTTCCGTCCGCCATGGTCGCGGCAAAAATACTCCTGACCGCTCCGCTGATAAACCGCCGGTGCAATTAGGATATTTTTGGCAACACTCACCGACCGCGGCGGACGGATCACAACAAATACCACCACAAGTGGACGGAACCACTGAAACACCGTCCGCCGCGAATGCAAAGGCCGCGGAAACAGGCTCAACCGCCGCCACACCTTCGGAGGTTCCGGACGCACGATTAGGATAACCCCACCATCCCAATGGAACTCAGGAAGTATAAAAGGAATCCCTCCCATCACCACAATCTTTTGCATCACAGCACAGCTGGAACAAAGAGGCACAACATCAGAAACAACAGAGACACACAAACACACATACAATCTGCACACCAACACACCACCACACCAACCCTCACAGCACCATCCCTACATACCACACACCTGCACAACCGACACCACCAACACCTTGCACATCACACATCATGGCACCCAAGAAAAACCCAAGTTCACAGAGAGTGAGTTGAAGGTCATGGTGGATGAAATCATCCATGTGGAACCACATTTGTTTGGTACCCTAGTCCAGCAGACCACCTTGGCAACTAAAACCACCATGTGGGACAGGATAGTGACGAGAGTCAATGCCTCAGGGACCGTGCCACGCACCGAACACGACATCCAGAGGCGGTGGCACCACTTCAAGACAAGGGTGAAGGGGATCCTGGCCAAGAACCACCTGCGGGCACACCACACTGGCGGCGGCACTCCCCCAGATACCATACCATTTACCGAATGGGAGGAGAAGGTGCTTGGCATACTGCACCCTGAGAGCCTGGAAGGAATAGAAGAGGGACTTGAGGCTGGTAAGTACATACCAATTACCACTATCACACTGTCATTGTCTGCCTTGCATAATTACTAAGACACATCTCCCAGGCTCCAAATCATGCATGTGAATCATACAGTCACCCAAATGGAATGCCAGGGCTCAAATACACCCACCATGATCAACCACAAATGTTGCCTCCTACCTTCCTATGCTCGCATGTGGTCAAGCAGTGAACACTACAACTCCCAACAGGCACACATGTCTTCTGGGAGGGTTGGGGTGTGGGGGGGGCTGTACTACAACTCCCAACAGGCTCACATGTCTCCAAGGAGGGTGGGGCTATGGGGGGGGGGGGTCCTGCACTACAACTGCCAAAAGGCCCACATGTCTCCTAGGAGGGTGGGGCTATGGGGGGGGGGGGTCCTGCACTACAACTCCCAACAGGTCCACATGTCTCCTGGGAGGGTGGGGGTGGGGGTGAGGGGGGGGGGTCCAGCAATACAACTCCCAACATGCCCACATATCCCCTGGGAGGGTGGGGGTGTGTGGGGGGTCCTGCAGTACAACAGGCCCACATGTCTCCTGGGAGGGTGGGGCTGTGTGGGGGGTGGTCCTGCACTAGAACTCCCAACAGGCCCACATGTCTCCTGGGAGGGTGGGGCTATGGGGGGGTCCTGCACTACAACTCCCAACAGACCCACATGTCTCCTGGGAGGGTGGGGCTGTGGGAGGGTCCTGCACTAGAACTCCCAACAGGCCCACATGTCTCCTGGGAGGGTGGGGCTGTGTGGGCGGGTCCTGCACTACAACTCCCAACAGACCCACATGTCTCCTGGGAGGGTGGGGCTGTGTGGGCGGGTCCTGCACTACAACTCCCAACAGACCCATATGTCTCCTGGGAGGGTGGGGCTGTGGGGGGGGGGGTCCAGGACTACAACTCCCAACAGACCCACATGTCTCCTGGGAGGGTGGGGCTGTGGGGGGGGTCCAGCACTACAACTCCCAACAGGCCCACATGTCTCCTGGGAGGGTGGGGCTGTGGGGGGGGGTCCAGCACTACAACTCCCAACAGGCCCACATGTCTCCTGGGAGGGTGGGGGTGGGGGGGTCCTGCACTAGAACTCCCAACAGGCCCACATGTCTCCTGGGAGGGTGGGGGTGGGGGGGTCCTGCACTAGAACTCCCAACAGGCCCACATGTCTCCTGGGAGGGTGGGGCTATGGGGGGGTCCTGCACTACAACTCCCAACAGACCCACATGTCTCCTGGGAGGGTGGGGCTGTGGGAGGGTCCTGCACTAGAACTCCCAACAGGCCCACATGTCTCCTGGGAGGGTGGGGCTGTGGGGGGGGTCCAGCACTACAACTCCCAACAGACCCACATGTCTCCTGGGAGGGTGGGGCTGTGTGGGCGGGTCCTGCACTACAACTCCCAACAGACCCATATGTCTCCTGGGAGGGTGGGGCTGTGGGGGGGGGGTCCAGGACTACAACTCCCAACAGACCCACATGTCTCCTGGGAGGGTGGGGCTGTGGGGGGGGTCCAGCACTACAACTCCCAACAGGCCCACATGTCTCCTGGGAGGGTGGGGCTGTGGGGGGGGTCCAGCACTACAACTCCCAACAGGCCCACATGTCTCCTGGGAGGGTGGGGGTGGGGGGGGTCCTGCACTAGAACTCCCAACAGGCCCACATGTCTCCTGGGAGGGTGGGGGTCCTGCAGTACACCTCCCAACAGGCCCACATGTCCCCTGGGAGGGTGGGGGTGTTTGGGGGGGTCCTGCAGTACAACTCCCAACAAGTCCACATGTCTCCTGGGAGGGTGGGGCTGTGTGGGGGGGTCCTGCACTACAACTCCCAACAGGCCCACATGTCCCCTGGGAGGGTGGGGGGGTATGGGGGGTCCTGCACTACAACTCCCAACAGGCCCACATGCCTCCTGGGAGGGTGGGAGGGGGTGTGGGGGGGTCCTGCACTACAACTCCCAACAGGCCCACATGTCTCCTGGGAGGGTGGGGGTGTGTGGGGGCGTCCTGCACTACAACTCCCAACAGGCCCACATGTCCCATCCCAGAGCAAGAGGTGGTCCGCCCACCATTTGGTGATCAGTGCATCTCCTCCTTCAAACTTACAGGTAGGTAGCCATCTGCACAGGGCACCATCCAATAGCAGGACAGGACCACACATAGCCAAGTATTGTCTCCCCACCTCCACACCACCAAAATGTCCACTCATGTGTGCAACATCAATATGATGACACCAAAAACCATGTCCTGATTCCATAGAGATTTGAAATGTAACTACAAGAAACCTGTCATGTCCACAGCATTGATTCTTACATTCTTGTCCCTCAGGTGATCACGACTTGACACGCCAAAACACAAACCGGCAGCAGCAGTCGCCCCCTCACAGCCAGGTCTCTCCGGAGAGGATTCCCAGGAGACCGCGGATGCAGAGGACGATGCTGTGCCAAGCACACTTCCAGGCCTATCAGGCTCCCAGGACATCCCTGCCTCCACCACCTTGGCCACTGGTACTACACAAACAACTGCTTCTGTGAGCTGTGCAGCTACCACCACCAGCACCACCACCACCACCTCCCCTGCCAGTGCCACCCTGCCTGACCCATCGGACGATGATGGGCCATCAACGTCTCAGGCAAGCAGGGAGAGTGGACGTGGGAGTACACAGGTGAGGCCACAGCTCACCAACAGGGGTGTAGGTGTAAGGGGAAGTCCGGGGCAAGACCCAGACCATCATGGGAACGAGACCCTGGAAGCCATTGCCAGAGTGAATGCCTCCTACCAGCGGTCGCAGGCACAGGCTGATCGGGCCCATCAAGATTCGCAACAGACCTGCCAGCTGTTGAGGTCCATGGACACACGTATGGGCCAAATTGTGGACCTCATGGGAGGAGTGGTTATCCCGCGCCACACCACCTCCCCCTCCCCCAAGTGCCCAGCAGGACAGGTCACCTACACCACCGCCACCATCACCTGAGGCCACTGACAGGGAGGTGGACCCAGAACAACCTGCCCCCACAGCTGGGTCTGCTCCGGCTCCAAGACGGAGGGGCCGTCTGAGGCTGGATCCAGCACAGAGCTGTGGCAATGTCCCATCCACCCGCCCGAAGAGGGGCCGAAAATGACTTTACCCTTCCTTGAGCCTGGCATTGACCCAGCGAACTATCTTGTCCCACATTGCCAAGCATTGTCACATGTCTGTTGGACTAGGTGTACATCACACAATGTGGTGTCCCCATCGGTGTCTTCATCTGACATGACTTTCAACTCACTCTTCCCCACCGCCTCCTTTTTGTAAATATGCACAAATACTTTTCCACACCCTGTAAATAAAAATCACGGTAACGCTCAATGCTGTGTGATTTCCATGTTTATATACAGGTATGTGACCGGCCAGGCCCGGTGGTGGGTGACCGGCCAGGGCCAGTGGTGGGTGACCGACCAGGCCCAGCGGTGGGTGACCGGCCAAGCCTGGCGGTGGGTGACCGGCCAGGGCCGGCGGTGGGTGACCTGCCAGGGTCATCCATGCCAGGGTGACCTCAATGCACAGGGCGCTCACCCACCGCCAGCACCCGGCGTTGGGTGACCGGCCAGGACCGGCGGTCTGCGGTGGGTGCTGCAATGTGACTGTAAGGGGGTACCAACTGCCATTTCCAATTGCATATTCAAATGTATGTGTTAGCCTGCCCTGCCCCCGTGTAATGCGTGCTCCGCCATAGCGACGCCAGTGAGTGATTAATTTCAAATGATGCACCATCGCAGTAGCGCGCACATGCGGTTGCCGGTGTGTGACTGTGACGGTTCTTGCACATGTAGCCAATAGGAACAGGTAACGCGGGCCGCGTAAGCGCATTCAAAAATAGCGGAAGCCGTGCACCACCACACCAGGGCAAGTCATTGGTTCATTTTGAATGAGGCCTCCCGGGAAAACCAATTGCTGCAGACATGTGCCACTGATGTGAGCTCAGGGCCCTATAAATGTGTGAATTTCAGCAGCACACTTTCACTGCTTCCAGCCACTGCTGCCTGCCCCCATCACCTCGACCTGCTGCTGCTGAGCTATTCAACAACTGCTGCCTGCACCCATCACCTCGACCTGCTGCTGCTGAGCTATTCAACAACTGCTGCCTGCACCCATCACCTCGACCCGCTGCTGCTGAGCTATCCAACAACTGCTGCTCTAGTGGCACAGTCCAGGACCTTGCCATGTCGAGATTGCGAGAGATCCGGTCTCGTCCCTTCACCGCAGTGGAGCTGGATGTCCTTGTGGACGGTGTGCTCTGCCACTATGAACGGCTCTACGGGGCCCCCGGACAGGTGGTAAGTGCAGTGGGGGACATGTTGGTGTGCATGAGGTGGTCACTGACTCTTGGCTTCTGCAAGCTTGGCGGTGTGCTGTGGGACTTTCACATGTGTTGTACTGTGCATGGCTGCTGAAAGATACATGTTGCTATTATGTGTGTGAATGTCCAACTGTCCACTGACGTTACCCTCTTGTCTCCCATCATGGTAGGTCAAGCTGCACCTTCGCAAGGCCGGGTGGAGGACCATAGCACGTGATGTACGGGCAGTGGGGGTGTGCAATAGACGGTACACACACTGCCACAAGCGCTAGGACGACATCTCCAGGCTCAGCAAGAATGTGGCGGAGATGACACCGGAGCTGATTCCAAGATCAACCCGGCTTGCACAACGTACCATGACCCCTCCAATGCACCGTATCATAGCTGTGACGCATCCTGACCTGTCCACACGGCTGAGAGGGGATCACCAGCAAACTAGCGGTACGCACACTGAATGGGTTTGTGACTTGTGAGTGCATGCATGTATTGCTGCTCAGACACAGTAGTGACATATGTGGTGTATATGTTGTGCTGCAAATGCATGTTGGTGCCATTAGCGGAGTGAGCGTTAGCATCCATGTCCGCCAGGTGAACATACCAGTTGCATTGTAGTGCAGGGTCCCAGGACATGCCGTTGAGGTCTGTGGTCCCATGGCATCACATGTGTGGTGGTCTGCATGCACTTGCCTTGTTTGTTTGATGTACATGTTTCACAGGCACCCCCGGTTCTTCGACATGAGGATGTCTGTTATGGGTGGTTCGTGTGCAGGATGGGTGTTACATGTTAGTCGACTGTGAGCAAAGTTGTGATTTTGTTATCTTTAGTACGTGAGTGTAGCACTTAGGTAAACCTCTTTTCTCTCTCTTTCAGATTTGGCAGAGGGCACTGAACCACAGACGACTGAGATGAGTGGTGCCAATGCATACGGATCCAAGATCACACACATGCAGACTGAGACTGAAGAGAGCAGCCCCGGAGAGGGGGACAGAACTGTCCCTGAGGAGTCACATGTGGATACACCATCGTCCTCATCTTCAGACAGTGTTGGTGAGTCAGCACTGTTGGTAGACACAGGTCATGGGCAATCAACTCATTCAGTCGGTACACAGCACACGGGGCCCACACTGCCACCAACTGCAACAAGTACTGCTCGTGCTCGCCAGAGTAGGGGGAGCAGAGTTGCCTTCGGTGCAGGCACCGCTGCCCCTGCCCCTGTGACACAAAGTGCACTTACTGCTGAGGCTGTTGATCTGCTGCGACAGCTGTGTGTAGGGCAGACCAACATGATAAATGCATTCCAAGACCACGATAGGAAGTTGGGGTAGGTGGTAGCATTCATGAAGGGGATGCATGGCGATGTTGCTGGTCTCCACAGAACAGCTCAGTCATTAGCAAACACAGTGTCTGCAGCCATTCTACAGCTGCATGGACAAGGTTCTACTTCAGTTCCCCCATCCACACCACTTGATGTCTCAAGGGAGAGTGACATTTCAAACCAGGCCTCATTTTCGGGTTATTGCACTAGAAGCAGCCACAGGGAGTAAGGCAGGGCACGGAGGACACATACACCATCCCCTAGGACAAGGAAATCTTTAACCAAACATGACATCAGCTACCCTGGAGTTGAAACACAGGATCCTCAAGGGGTGTTTGGGGACAGAGATTCACATGTAACACAAGCATCCCCCTCAAAAGGTACTCCAAAGGCCAGGAACACTCCCAAGGACAAGAACACTACAAAGGAAAGGGCACCTCCCAAGGCCAGGGACACTCCCAAGGACAAGGACACTACAAAGGAAAGGGCACCTCCCAAGGCCTGGGACACTCCCAAGGACAAGGACACTACAAAGGAAAGGGCACCTCCAAAGGCCAGGGACACTCCCAAGGACAAGGACACTACAAAGGAAAGGCAAATAGGTTTATTTTGAATCTTTTGAAAAAAGTTTGATGTATTATTTTGAAACACCACAAATTAAGCTTGGGCTTAAACTTGAGGCGACGCATATCGGAGGATATTTGTTTTCACACAAGAAATAACCATGAAACGATGCAATGTTTCAAAATGACCTGACAGACTTTGAACAGTTGAACTTCAGCATATTCAGAAGGCAATTCTCGAACCAGCATTCAACATATTGAAAGAGAAGACTCCAAAAAGTAATACAGATTTTTGTTTGTGGTCCTAAAGAGAATCCTTATACTTGAAAAGGATTTGAAACGCGTCAACCTTGTTTATTCTTTGAGTGTGTAGACCAATCGATTACGAATTTGTGTTTTAAATGAAAAACTGTCGATGGTCTAGTTCATGAGTATTATTGAATTCTTTCCTCCATTTAGTGGACTAGGCTCTACCTGCTGATATAAATAGGACTTATGCAGGGCCTAATATATATAAAAAACAATAATGTTTCACCTGTCCAACCCTTCCCCATCACCATCCTCTGTTGTCTGTCGTCAATTTATGTCTATGAAAAATTGTCTAGAGTGGAAAATTGTTTTTTCCCCCCTACTTGTCCTCATTTTTTAATCACACAATCCTTTTTGGTAAATTTCCCAATTTCAAGACCTGATATTCCTCCCCTATGTTACATAAATTAAATATGTCTAACTAAAGTTTAAGCCCAAGCTTGATTTGTGGTGTTTCAAAATAATACATCAAACTTTTTTCAAAAGATTCAAAATAAACCTATTTGACTTTAAGTCTTGACTGAAAGAGTGGTCTATGATAATGAGTAATTTCTAGCTCATTGCCCATTTAACTCGTTGAATTGTCGCACAGTACTGGCGATTTGTTTGTTCATTATAATCTTGCCGCAGCCTTACTGTGCTTAAGCCAAAACTCTCTTTGTTTCTTTACTACAAAGGAAAGGGTACCTCCCAAGGCCAGGGACACTCCCAAGGACAAGGACGCATCAAAGGACCGGTACACTAAAATGGACAGGGACACTACAAAGGACAAGCCTACTCCCAGGGACAGGACACCGCCCCGGGATCAGGGACATTCCAGAGACAGGACACCTCCTACAGCAAAAGCACATCCCAGGGCCAAGGGTTCTCCCATGGACACGAGGTCCATCAAGGACATGCATACATCACCCCTGGCTGCCCTGAGGCTGATGTTGTTGAAGGAACGTAAAACACATGTGTCAGCGGTGGAGTCTCCCATACCTCTACTCCCATCCACACCCCGCTGAAGAAGAGGAAGGAGTACACTGTTGTTGCATCCCCCATTACACATGATGCAGAGGGCAGAAGGCAGGGCCACAGCAAATGTCAAGCAGGGTCCAGCACGTCCCCAGAGAGCAGACCCCCACCAGCACATGATCCACCTTTGATGGTTGATGTTTCTGATGAGGCCAAACCACACATCAGTCATGTCCTGTGTGCCCCTACATATCCCAAAGAAACGAAGACACACACCAGTGACACCTGACCACCCCAATGTCGCACCAGTACAGCTGTCACCAGCTCCCAGAGCCACCCTGCCTCCTGGCCCATACAACCCTGTGGCTCATCATTTCAGTGGTGCTAGTGGGTCAGCTGCAGTTCACTCACATGTGTCAGATAGTGGCACTGTGTCTGTTGTTTGTCGTCATGCCTCATGTAGTAGCACGGTGTCAGTTGTGCCCTCTCCCGTTTCAGGTACTGGCACTGTGTGTGTCTGCCACTCTCATGTCTCAGATGCTGGCATGGTATTTCTTAGTCACTGTACAGGGACATGTCCTGGCAGTGTGTCTGGGTCTATGGCACATGTGTCAGTCACTAGAGCTGTGGCTGTGTCTCACACTCCTGTTTCTGGTGCTGGCAGTGTGTCTGGGTCTATGACTCATGTGTCTGTCACTAGAGCTGTGACTGTGACTCACACTCCTGTTTCTGGTGCTGGCAGTGTTTCTGGGTCTATGGCTCATGTGTCAGTCACTAGAGCGGTGGCTGTGTCTCACACTCCTATTTCTGGTGCTGGTAGTGTGTCTGGGTCTATGGCTCATGTGTCAGTCACTAGAGCTGTGGCGGTGTCTCACACTCCTGTTTCTGGTGCTGGCAGTGTGTCCGAGGCGACTAGGTCAAGCAGTCCACCAGATTCTGTGCTGTGAGGTGTAGCTCCCATCACTCACATGTCATTTTACTTGGTGTCTAGGTTGCCCATTGTAACCACCCTTGCATTATTAATGTCCTTGGGACAGGGCGCTTGACCCACGTACTCGTGTTGTCTCTGATGTACCTGCTCTGTTATGGACACTGCCCTGTTGTTGTTCTGATACTGCATTGTGCCATCTCATGTGCTGCCTCTGATGTACCTGTGCCTTGCCATGGACTGGCGATGCACTTTGCCCCTCTGGTGTGCTCCCTCTGATGTACTTGTGCCTTGCCATGGACTGTTGATGCACTTAACCCCTCTCATGTGCTGCCTCTGATGTACCTGCTCTGTTCTCTGCCATGGACTGTTGATGCACTTAGCCCCTCTCATGTGCTGCCTCAGATGTACCTGTGCCTTGCTATGGTCTGTTGATGCACTTACCCCCTCTCATGTGCTGCCTCAGATGTACCTGTGCCTTGCTATGGTCTGTTGATGCACTTACCCCCTCTCATGTGCTGCCTCAGATGTACCTGTGCCTTGCCATGGACTGTTGATGCACTTACCCCCTCTCATGTGCTGCCTCTGATGTACCTGCTCTGTGCCATGGACTGTTGATGCACTTAGTGTGGTACTGGAAATTCAGGACCTGTGTCATAAACATCGTCGTATCATGACGAATTTGATATCAGCAGACCAAGAATGACTAGTAGACTATGCATAAGCATTTCCATCATATTCGAGTGACGAAATCACCCTGAATTCTTAGTTTTCGCCCTGAACCCTCGGGTTCCATTTTGTATACGGCAGCCATTTTGTGATTGCCCTCACATAGGCCGGTGACTAAGGCCAAATACAAGTCTGAAGGACACGTACACCTTTGCTGACATCTGCACGACCTGGGCAAGCTGACTCCACTGCCCAGGGCCAAACCTGTTCGGTCAGTTTCTCTCCCAGTGGCCGGTCGAGATAGTATCAAGGCACAACATGCCATAAACCCTTCATCGCACACAAACCCTTCCTAATCTTACACACACCTGCCTCTGTTTCTTTCTTTATGACTTGCTTTACGAGGAGGAGGTGCCCGTTTGTATTGGGGTTTCGTCGATATCTGATGAAAATACTGGGCCTTGCCGGGTAATTAATTGTGGGCTGAACAAACTGAAATATGGGCTTGTCATCATGACTCTGCTTTTTCTTTGTATTGAAAATATGCAAATGGTCAACTGTAAAATAAGGAATGTTTGCCTGAAGCATAATATTCTGTATAAAAAGAGAAGGCTGGCTTTGTAAGATTGAGCAGTGTACTGAGAATATACACCGTGTTGTACTTCTATCAATCAATCAATCAATCATAGACATTTATAGAGCGCTCTACTTACCCGGAGGGTCTCAAGGCGCTAGGGGGAGGGTGCTGCTACTGCCCGAACAGCCAGGTCTTGAGCTTCTTCCTGAAGGCGAGGTGGTCTTGGGTCAGGCGCAGGTCGGTCGGGAGGGAGTTCCAGGTCTTGGCAGCCAGGTAGGAGAAGGACCTTCCTCCTGTTGTCGTTCTTCGGATGCGGTGGACGGCGGCGAGGGCGTGACTGGCTGATCGGAGGTGTCGTTTGGGAGCGTAGAAGTTGATGCGGTTGTTGAGGTAGCTCGGGCCTTGATCGTGTAGGGCTTTGTGTGCGTGGGTGAGGAGACGGAAGGTGATTCTCTTGTTGACCGGGAGCCAGTGCAGGTCTCTTAGGTGTCCGGAGATGTGGCTGTGTCGTGGGATGTCGAGGATGAGTCTGGCTGAGGCGTTCTGGATCCGTTGGAGTCTCTTCTGGAGCTTGGCGGTGGTTCCGGCGTAGAGGGCGTTGCCGTAGTCTAGTCGGCTGGTGACGAGGGCCTGGGTGACAGTCTTCCTGGTCTCGGTGGGGATCCACCGGAAGATTTTCCGTAGCATGCGCAGGATGTTGAAGCACGACGAGGAGACTGCGTTGACTTGCTTGGTCATGGAGAGGGAGGAGTCCAGGATGAAGCCCAGGTTGCGTGCGTGGTCTGTCGGTTTGGGTGCAGTTCCCAGGGCGGGGGGCCACCAGGAGTCGTCCCAGGCGGAGGGCGAGGATCCCAGGATGAGGACTTCCGTTTTGTCCGAGTTCAGCTTCAGGCGGCTGGTCGACATCCACTCGGCTACTTCTTTCATTCCCTCGTGAAGGTTGGCTCTGGCGGCGGCGGGGTCGTTGGTAAGGGAGAGGATCAGCTGGGTATCATCGGCGTAGGAGATGATGTTCAGGTTGTGTTGGCGTGCGATGGCCGCGAGGGGGCTCATGTAGACGTTGAAGAGGGTTGGGCTCAGCGAGGATCCTTGGGGTACACCGCAGATGACTTCGGTGGGCTTTGATTTGTACGGAGGTAGGCGGACTCTCTGGGTTCTTCCGTCGAGGAAGGAGATGATCCATTCCAGTGCCTTCTCCTGGATTCCGACGTTGTAGAGGCGCTGCACTAGGGTGCGGTGGCAGACGGTGTCGAAGGCCGCGGAGAGGTCTAGGAGGATGAGGGCCGCTGTTTCTCCGTTATCCATCAGGGTTCGGATGTCATCGGTGGCAGCGATGAGGGCGGTCTCGGTGCTGTGGTTGGCTCGGAAGCCAGACTGTGAGGGGTCGAGGGATCCGTTCGTCTCGAGGAAGGCGGCCAGTTGCTTGTTGACGGTCTTCTCGATGACTTTGGCTGGAAACGGGAGGAGCGAGATGGGGCGGTAATTCTTCAGTTCGGTGGGGTCCGCTGTTGGTTTCTTGAGTAGAGCGCTGAGTTCGGCGTGCTTCCAGCTCTCAGGGAAGGTGGCGGTGTCGAATGAGGTGTTGATGATTTCCCGCAGGTGGGGTGCGATGACAGCGTCGGCCTTGTTGAAGACGTGGTGAGGGCAAGGGTCGGTCGGAGATCCGGAGTGGATGGAGTTCATCGTGCGGACAGTGTCTTCGGTGCTGATAGGAGTCCAGGCTCGGAGGGTGGTGGTGGGGGGCGGTGGTTCGGCGGTTGGGTGTTGAAGCTGTTGTGTATGTCCGCGATCTTGTTGTGGAAGTAGGAGGCGAGGGAGTTGCAGAGTTCTTGCGATGGGGTGATGTCGTTGTTACCGGCGTTGGGGTTGGAGAGCTCTTTCACGATGTTGAAGAGTTCCTTGCAGTTGTGTGCGTTGTTGTCCAGTCGGTCCTTGAATGCAGTTTTCTTGGTGTCGCGGATCAGCTGGTGGTGCTTCCGGGTGGCAAGCTTGAGGGTGGTCATGTTGTCCGGTGTTGGCTCCCTTCTCCAGGCTTTCTCGAGGGCTCGGCAGTTCTTCTTGGAGCTCTTGAGTTCGTCGGTGAACCATGGGGCCTTCTTGCTGCCGGGTCTGCTGGGCGGGGTCTTCAGTGGGGCGAGTACGTCCGCGCAGTTGCTGATCCACTTTGTGAGGTTGTCGGCGGCCTGGCTGGGGTTCGCTGAGCTGGCGGGAGGGTGCTGGCTCAGGGAAGCGGCGAGCTGGTCGGCTGTGATCTTGCTCCAGCTTCTGCGGGCAACCTGTTCTAGGACGACTGTTACTTGGTTGCAGCCAATAAACTCGATCTTTGACTTCACCTAGAAGACTCTGAGTTTCTGTAGTCTGAGACAGGAAGGACCCGAAGTCCTAGGGTGTGTCCCTGGCACCGCTGGGTCCCGAAAAACCCAGTACTTCAGTTGGCGCCCACGTGGGGCTATTTCAGCGGTACCGGTCCAAGCCAGAGGTTCGTGAGGAGCTTCGTGTGAAAATTCTGGAGGAAGGCCGCCACTTCATCGACCCCTGCATGTCGACGTGGTCCGAAAGTCTTTGCTGCGAGGTTCCCCGCTTCCCGACGGCTACGAAGGACTGCTGCCCTGACTATCGCCCTGTTTTGGACCCTTGATGATTGGTAGAGCGAAACGATAGACGAGTCTTCTGGTGACATCATCGATACCTCAGTTAAGTATAAGTGGAGCGTCTCCCAGTCCTTAGTTTTTAGTTTGGGTATCTCCTTGGGATATTTGATTTGGAACTTGCAAGTACCAAAGCCGAGGGACTCGTGTATTCACGAGACTATCGTAATCGATAATCCTTTGAAGTTTGAAACTAGACTAGAGAGCGAAGATGCCTGGTCTTAGTAGACTTGGAAACTTGTTTTGTCTAGGTTGTAATAGGGATTCCCGATTGGAGGACTCGTGTCCGGTTCCTCCGATTGGAACTCCAACCTATGAGCTCTATGTGAAACATGGCGTCGGCCCAATCACCTATAATGAAGTATGGATCCGATACACCAGAAAGGATGGTGTTTTAAAATGGCCCCAATATGGTAGCTTTGACACGGAAATCCTAGATAATCTGGAGGTCAAACTTTTTAAGAAGAAAGCCCGGCCGGCGATGTTTGACTCTTTCCGCCTATGGCGTAAGGAAGCCAAACAGAAAGAAATCAAATTAGCAAAAAGAAATAAGAGAGAAAGGGGTATCTCGATAATGCAGGCTGCTACGCAGTATAAAGATAACGAAGAAGAACAGGCAAGTGAGCAGTTGCACAGGCAACGTAAAATGGCGATTGATAAATGTTATCCGGTTTTGCCGCCTCTTCAGCAAGATGCAGCAAAAGAACTTGAAAAAGACCCCCTAATGTCACACTTATTGAGTTCGCCACCCCCCTATGCGCAGAGTGCTACAGCACCTCCACAACCTTTAGTCTTGCAACCCCCGATTATTGTGCCTCAGATTTTTCCACAACCGCCAGCTCCTCTTCAGTTGGCTCCTACTCCTATAGCGCAGCCTCCTCAAGGGCCGCCGACTTTGCTACCTGCTCTATCTGTACTTCCTACGATCTTGCCTACTTCATCGACTACCATTTCTGGTATTCTTCCTGATACCGCCTCTGAATCTGCATCTGCGTCTATTCTGCCTCACTCTGTTTTTCCTCCTGTTCTCTCGTCGACTTCTCCTTCCGTTCGACAGAGAATGACTGACACTGTCGCTAGTCTTCTGTATCCTCTCTTTGGGGCAACAAGTATGACCCCTGTTTCAACACACAAACAGTTGCGTAGTCAACTGCCCGATTCTAGAGAACGGGAAACATTGGATTATTTAGCACATAAATGGGTTACCGACCCGACAAGATATGAACTAGAGTCTGTTATGGATGTCTTCTATCAGTGGGAAGCACCAAAGGAGAGGTAAGTTTTTGATAAATTGTGTACTTTCCTTTGTGAAGATATAGAGGAGAATGATTTGGAGCCCAATCCGCCTGAGTTATGTCATGTACG
This sequence comes from Lissotriton helveticus, assembly GCF_964261635.1. Taxonomy (NCBI): domain Eukaryota; kingdom Metazoa; phylum Chordata; class Amphibia; order Caudata; family Salamandridae; genus Lissotriton; species Lissotriton helveticus. The sequence goes on from NC_136064.1 coordinate 143,180,345, forward strand.
GTACGAGTTTGGGAAAGGCACAATTGTGGGTTCAGATGTTAAGAAAGCAGTCGCGACATTGTTATCGCTTAGGAGTGGAACTATTTCTCAACAGTTGTTTGAGTCAGATTTTTCTGTTAAGAGAAAAGCGAGACAATATCGCCTGATCCCCGTAAAAATCCTGCAGGGTATTACAAGGAATTGTCACAGACTGCAAGCTCTTGCATTATGAATTTAGCGGATATAGACATGTTGTTTGGAAATGTTGTTCCACAGCCTTTATGGGGAAAGATTCGTCATGCGGATCATGATCAGGAGTTAGGTGATACATGGGTTAATATTGCTGCTGCTGATAGCAGACAAGTTGGTGGTGCTAAACCCGAACCTTTAGTGGCAGACCTCTCTGGTAGGATAATTACTTACATGAAGACTTTAATGCCTGCAATGCGAGTGAATTGGGACAAATTGTCTGCGTGTAAGCAGAAGAAAGATGAGACCGTGTCTGATTTCTTCACCAGGTTCGAAGAAACGTTTATCGACCACAGTGGTCAAGATATGAGTACAGAAGGTGGTCAACGGTTGTTCGTTGACAAGTTCGTGCACAATTTGCTTCCCAAGTTGTGTAAGAAGTTAAAAGATTCAGAAAGTTTGTGGGCCGTTTCCTCTTCAGCAAAGATATTGGCTACTGCGCAGTACTACGAAAATAGGGACAAAGATGAAAAGGATAGAGCAGACAAGAAAACGAAAGAGTTAAATACGAAGGTCCTTTTACAACAGGTGCATCCGCCACGTGGTGGTCAGAGTAACTATCAGCAACCTCAACAGTTTTAGAGGAACTCGCAAAGGTTCGAGTATCCTCAACAGCGTGTTCCTGTAGGCCCCAATCAGTGTTCATATTGCAAAGAAGAGGGTCATTTCAAGTATAGTTGTCCTATTTTGTTACAGCGTATGAATGGTGCTTCTGCTGCAAGAGGTCGCGGTGTACGGAGGTACAGAGGTAGAGGACGTGGAAATTTCCCCCAGAACGCGAGCCCATTTCCACCTCAGAATTCAATTAATAGTTTTGATCAGCAGAATAACGCATCTGGTAGGACGCCTCAGTACTATGCTGATGACTACTACGCAGAAGATGAGAATATGGAAGGTAATGATTGCTAGGACAGCCATGGACAAAGAGAGGGAGTTGTTTCAGTTCCAGTAGATCAGAGTGGACCTTACGTTGAGGTGATTACATCAGGTGTGTCAGAGCCTTTTCTGTTGGATACTGGTGCAACAAAGAGTTCCATTATGCACTCTAAACTCCCTGGCGCAACTTTGTCTGGCGAAATGAATGTTTCAGTAGGTTTTTCTGGCGCCCCGGTTAGGAATCCGATTTCTAGTCCTATATCGCTTTCTGTTGGACCTTGTGAATTATTTATTTACCACATAATGGCGCCCGAACAGGGACGAGCCCCTTCCCCACGCGCCGGCGATGTAACGCAGGCCCCCTGACCCTTCTACAGCCGTGACGGACCCCTTCAGCGCACCTGCAGGTTTTCCTGCTTAAACTCCCTCAGGCCCACGGAGGAGACGGAGACTGCGGTCCGACATCCAGACGAGGCGGTGAGGAATGCGGCGAGTCCCGACCAGAGCCCAAGCCGAGAGAGCGAGGTCCGAGGTATCCTGAGGCCCACCTGTTTCCGAAGCCCGAAGCACATGCGTAGTGCGTAGCAGTAACCAGACGTCGTAGCAGTCCGGTCCAGTCTAGTCCAGTCCGAGGCCTTCAGTTTTGCTTCCCGGTGAGTACCGTTGCTGGGGACGCATCTAGACGGGTTCATTAATTTGTGCCCGGTCCAGACGAGTTTGGGTACACAGATCCGGTCCGACGTGTTCACCTAGGTGGATACGGTATGACGTGTCTCTTTGTGAGACCGGTATGTTCTGTACTGTTTTAGCAGTGCATCCAGTAATTCTATTTTTTTGTATAGTCTCTCGAGATTTCCAGTATTATGTTTTCGATGTATTATGTTTTCGATGTACTAGGTAGTATCTGTTCGAACTGTTTTTAATGTGTTTTGATGTCGTGGTATGAATGATTTGTTTTGCTATTCATTACTGTGTTTATTGTGTTCAAGTCCAAGTACGTTCAAATATGCCTTTGTTTTCAAAGTTACGTCAGATAAGAACCAGAAAAGGGATACTCGAAGAATCAGTTCCTGTCCCACCTAGGGACAGTCCTGGACATTTCATGTATCATAAACATGGCTTAGATGCCATACTGTACTTAGACTTATGGGCAGACTATACCAAACATCTGGAAGAGAAATATAGATGGCCTGTTTCAGGAACCTGGGATGCCGAGTGCATCATGAGAGTAGAGGAAGCATTATGGAAAAAGAAAGCCAGACAGTCCCAGAAAGATGCCATAGAATTGTGGCGTAAAGAATCGCATAAAAGAACAGAAAAAGAATTCAGGAAACCAGAACTAAGTAGGGAATCATCAGAAAAAGCCCAAGAACGGGAAATACTAGAAGAAGGTGAACGAGTTAAAGTAGAACAGTTAGACAGACAAAGAAATGCCCTTATTAAAGGCATGTATCCCCTTCTCGCCGAGGGCCTGCCTAAGGTGACCCCGGAATCACCCTGTAATTTACCGCCACCATTGGTCCCGACTAAGCTACTTCATAAACCGACCGCAGCTGAAATTTTCCTTTCTTCCTATTTAGACGACACTGTCCCAGAATATGCAAATCCGAATCCTACCCCCGCCTATTCAACCTCTCAACCCTGTTAATAACGTAATCACTGTTCCTCCAGCCACTGGTCCCGGAAATCAGCCAGTAACTCAGGACCAACCCACATTACGTATACCTACTGTACCAGTCACATTACCAGCAACGTCACACACAGTATTAGTTGCCGATTCTAGTTCAGGAGGAGCAGGGGGAGGTATTCCTATCACCCCGCCTCAAGTAAAACGAATGACGCTGAGAGACGCAGCATTACAGCACACGCCAAAAATGGCTACATACGCAGCCCTCAAACAATACCTCACTGATTGTAGATATGACCCAGTGCCAGGCGAAGATCACATGATATTATATTCCGTACGTCTACGACGAGTTGCAAGTTATTTGGCTATCATGCCAGAAATGAGGGAACATTTAGACAGAATATATCATTTCATCAGTACAGGACAAGGACCAGAAAGTATTCACGAGGCTATGGCACACAGGAAAGTCGAGACTCAAAATATGATCTTGCAGTTTTTGATAAACTGTTTAATAAGAGAACAAGACCAGCCTGGTAAAGATAAAGATGAGATGAGGGCCCTGACAAAATGGAGTGACAATATAGCAGACGGAAAACACAGCAAACAAGGTAGTATAGAAACCATGTATAGAAAGATTCGTAAAGAAATTCTAGGCATACACGAAAGGGAGAAAGCAGCAAGAGGAACCGAGAAAGAGAATGACACTTCAGACGAAGATGTAGACGTAGAGAACCCAGACAGAATAGCGTATGTCGGTAGGACGAGACCTTTTGACAGACACACACGTCTAGAATGTAAGAAAACTTTTCTTCCTCCCGTACCAGAACAGTGTTCTCTTGAGCATTTATTTCAAGCTACCGACAGAGTTCTGAAACTACGAATAGGTTACAGTGAGCTTAGTACCATGCATGAACAGGAACTCGCCCGATCAGCAGTTCAATGGACTAGTGATTCTAGCACATTCTCAGACGAAGTAGTGGCCCAAACGTTTCTGAAACTATCCCCAGACAAACAGCGACTGGTGGGTATGTACATGATCCAGCACCTCATTACACTGTACGAAAGTCAGCATTCTGATCCAGGTCCCCTATATAATGTACTGGACGAGTTACTCCTAAACAGATGGAAAGGCCCAGGTACCGATTTGATTAATGTCATTTTAGAACAACGCCACAAGTACAGAACGTTCCTGACTCCACATTTTGTTCCTGTTCCACCCCCAGTAAGGAAGACATTTTACATAGACAGACAGAATCCCTTGCGAGAAGTCCATCCTGTTAAGGGAACGGGAGGTACGCTCGAACGAGTATTTGTTTACACCCCTTTAACGAAAATAGAACTACTGGAAATGAAAAAGTTAGTGCCCTGTCACGATAAAGATCCAGCAGGGTTCCACCGTGAATTAAAAGACATGCTCCGCATGGGAGAATACACGTATCCCGATATCATTAAAATGTTAAAGGTCCTGTTGCCTGCGGGCATATACGAAAAACTTAAAGAAAAGGAATGGGAGGTGGGAGAGAAAAAGATTGACTGGGCAGAATTAGAGAACGAAGATAACACACGAGTTCCTGGTACTGGTCTTGGGGAAAAAGCCAAAGCATTGCCCGAGTTGTTAATACAAGTTTTGCCAAGATTATTAACCACGAAAAAGGAAGACTGGGATGCCATCTCAGCCTGTAAACAGAAACAAGACGAAGACACTAGTGATTTTTATTCTAGATTTGAGAAATGTTTCATTATTAACAGCGGCTTGAAAACAAGTAGTGAGTCGTATCCACATCTTTTTGTTACCAAATTAGTAGAGAATTCTTTACCACAAGTTAAAAATCGAGTACTGAAAGTCGAGAGTACATGGCAAGCTAATACCCCGTCCCAAATGTTACAAATGTTACAGTACCACCAGAACCGAATCAGAGAAGAGCAAGAACACGAAAGGAGACGTATGAAAGACACGAAAATGAAAGTACTGGTGGCACAGTCTGTTCCAGTTGATAGTCAGAAGAGGGGTACGACTCAGACTAGTCATTCTGCAGCTCCCGTTAAAGGGACATGCAATTACTGTAAACAGCCAGGTCACTATATAAACGAATGTGCAGTTCTGAAACACAACATAGCTACTGGTAAGACGAAAGAGAGATCGCGTCCTCCTAGACAGGAACATGTTCCACAAAACACGCAACCACCGCAGAACGCACAACAGACAGTAACAGTACCGCAGCCTATAGCTGCCACACAACACGTTACACAGCAGATGTACCAGTACGCACAGTCAGATTATCCAGAATATCAGCAGTATTCATGAAACAGCCTAGAGAGAGAGGTTGGCTTGCCTCTCATCGAGGTTCCTGTAGATCATGACCTCTCATGGAGCCAAGATCCAGCATGGCCCCCTCATTCAAGCTCTGTTAGAAGCAATACATTTACCTACAGCTATAGCGATTATGAAGTGCAAAGCACATACGAGAGTCACTGACACCATTTCCCAGGGTAACGACCTGGCAGATCGAACAGCCAAACTTACAGCTCAGACTCCAGACATTCCAGCTGATACGACAAAGACAGACGTTTCAGTCCCGACAGTTTGCATGACAGTCAAGGATCCTACACAAGATGTACTAGACGGTGTGTATCACTTACAACGCAACTTTTACGCCGTAATGCTGTTACAACGCAGCTATTACAACGCAGGATCCATTACAACGCATGGCATTACAACGCATGGCATTACATCGCAGATGCTATTACAACGCATACCATAACATCGTAAGTATTGGTAAGTATATAATTTATTTTAATGTTATTTAATATTATATAATTGATTTAATTAATATTAATTATAAATAAAAATAAATAAAAATATTTATTTATGTTTTTAAATATTATAAATTAAATTTATTAATTTAAGTAATTTTTTAAATAAGTATGAGTATAGGAGTATATGTTTTGGTGTACTGAGGTTTTAGGGCAGGGTTTGGGTTTTGGGGTGCAGGGGTGTTTTTAGGTTTCAGGGCTAGGTTTGGGTTTTGGGGTACAGGGGTGTTTTTAGGTTTCAGGTTTGGGTTTTGGGGTACAGGGGTGTTTTTAGGTTTCAGGGTAGGGTTTGGGTTTTGGGGTACAGGGGTGTTTTTAGGTTTTAGGGTAGGGTTTGGGTTTTGGGGTACAGGGGTGTTTTTAGGTTTCAGGGTAGGGTTTGGGTTTTGGGGTACAGGGGTGTTTTTAGGTTTCAGGGTAGGGTTTCAGGATAGGGTTTGGGTTTTGGGGTACAGGGGTGTTTTTAGGTTTCAGGGTAGGGTTTGGGTTTTGGGATACAGGGGTGTTTTTAGGTTTCAGGGTAGGGTTTGGGTTTTGGGGTACAGGGGTGTTTTTAGGTTTCAGGGTAGGGTTTGGGTTTTGGGGTACAGGGGTGTTTTTAGGTTTTAGGGTATGGTTTGGGTTTTGGGGTACAGGGGTGTTTTTAGGTTTCAGGGTAGGGTTTGGGTTTTGGGGTACAGGGGTGTTTTTAGGTTTCAGGGTACGGTTTGGGTTTTGGGATACAAGGGTGTTTTTAGGTTTCAGGGTAGGGTTTGGGTTTTGGGGTACAGGGGTGTTTTTAGGTTAAATTAAATTAATTATATTATATTAATTACATTTCTTAATTAAAATAATTAAATTAAATACATTATTTTAAATAATTTAATTTAATTACAATCAAAAAAATATTTAAATTAAATTAATTTAATTATATTAATTAAATAAAAAAAAATTACAATTTTTATTAAAATTAATTTAAATAAATAGATTTAAATTTATTAAATAAAAATAATTACTATTTTAAAATGTATTTTAATTAAATTAATTAAATTAAATTAACTTAATTACATTTTTTTTAAAAAGGTATACTTACCTATACTTACGATGTAATGCCATGCGTTGTAATAGCATCTACTATGTAATGACATGCGTTGTAAAGGTTTGCATTGTAATAGTTCCTGCGTTGTAAAAATTGCGATGTAACGGTCTGCGTTGTAAAATAACGCGTTGTAACATCATAGATCCGTACTAGACATACAGACACATGCTACTCCAGACGAAATCAAGAAATGGTCTGAACAAGGAGGGGTCCAGACAGATCAGGGATGGTTGACGAAGGGAAAAGCCACATGGTTTCTCCCCGACTCTATGGTTCAAGTCATTATTAATACAGCACATAGTCCAGCACACTTAGGAGACAAAGCCATGTTAGACAGCATCCAGAACCTCTGGTTTAACAAGCAATTACGAGCAGCAGCGAAGCAGAAAGTACGTACCTGCATGATCTGTTGTCAGTTCAATCCAGGTAAAGGTGTCCCCGTGGAACAAGGTGGATTCCATCCTCCTGACCACCCTTTTGAAGTCCTCCAGATGGATTATATTCAAATGGATCGATGTCGAGGATTTAAGTATGTCCTCGTAGTTGTATGCGCTCTGTCCAGATGGACAGAAGCATATCCAGTCTCAGATTATACTGCCGTGACCACTGCCAAGCAGTTGGTACGTGAGTTTTTCCCTCGATATGGTTTGCCCCGTGTCGTGTATTCAGATAATGGACAGCCATTCTCGTCCGAACTCATGAAACAGGTATCACTTCTGTTAGGGTACCAGTGGAAATTCCACTGTGTACGACACCCCAAGGCAGCTGGCCTCGTCGAGCGTCACAATCAAACTCTGAAAATACGAATAGCGAAGGTCTGTGCAGAAAAAGGTGTAGATTGGATGGTAGCCCTGCCGGTTGCCCTCTTCTATATGCGAATGGTCGCTCACTCCAGATCTGGATTGTCACCCTATGAAGTAGTTTTCGGTCGTCCCCCAAACATGTGGGGTACACCTATGCCTCGTAAAATCACCGATATTGACAGTAACATGCTGACAGATTACCTAGCTTCCTTGATGTCTGCACTACTCTCTTGTCGTTCACAGGTCGCGGCTGCCTTTCCAGACAACACCCAGGTGAAACCGCACGAGTTCGTTCCAGGAGATCTAGTTCTGGTTCGGAATTTTGATCGTTCAAGCCCTCTGGAGCCCCGCTGGAAGGAGCCAAAACTCGTTCTGATGACCACAAGGACCGCCGTAAAGCTAGAAGGAAGAAAAGGCTGGCTCCATTCCAGCCACATCAAGCGTTTCCATGGACTGTGTCCAAAGACTTTTTTCAAGGACTGCCCCGATACTGACTCTAAACTTCCCCTGTTAGAGAAAACTCCGCAGCAGGAGTATAAACTGAAACTAAGGTCTAGTAAGTCAGACAGAGTTTAATTGTTTAAGTCCCCCTCGGGTGAAGCGGTTAGACAGGTTCCTGACATGTATGAGATAGACCCACATAGTGAGAGAGATAGACGAAACGTCAAGAAAACGAAATATTGTAAAAGTCTACGAAGCAGATGTATCGTTACATTATTGTTTATGTTTATTCTGAGTCTTACGATCACATGTATAAGTTATATGCTACATGTATTTTTTCCTCCTCTTGGTTCACATTCACACCTTTCCTCTAATGATACTGTAGAACACACATTTAGTGAACTACCCCCTCACGAGTTGTCCTATCGACTTGCAATGCGCAACAATACTTTTATTCGTATGTTACACTATTCACATCAGACCAGCAATGCCACTAATTGCTGGGTATGTGGTCGACTTCCCCCTTACCAGACAGTGAAGGGAGTTCTACCACTCTTTCCCTATCCGTTTTCACACAATGGTTCGTGTGGAGCATGGTTTACGTTAACGTCATCTTTAGACGACAAGTCCACAGCTTCCCTTCTGAATACAGTCATGAATGAAACCTGTTTCCCAGACAAGGACGGTCTTTCCCATAGGACAGGGATAGATTTAGAAAATGAAGTATATGATCTAGGCAATTTTTCCTCTAACCTCATGGTTTTGAATGTTCAGTCCGAGACCAATTCAGACTTGCCTTCTATAACAGTTCTACCAGTGAAAGGCGAATTATGTGTTAGAAAGAATGGTTCAGTACATCTAGGACACAGTGATTGTACTACTATGGTCGAGTACAGTGACGGTGGGAAGTCTACTTTCAAAGCTTCACGTCATTCCTATTTTATATGTGGTCAGACCGCTTATGTACGTTTGCCCCTAGATTGGGATGGAACCTGTTACATTGCATTCCTACTGCCACCAGTTTTCCTAGCCCCATCTGATTATCACCGAAATACCCATCTAGTACACGTCAGACATAGAAGGGAGATCGAGTCCCCAATTGTCGATCAGACTGAAACTGCATTGGAACAGTATACGGATTTCAATAAAGGTTTCTTTTTTTTCATAGGTCCCGTCCAGAATAGTAAATTAATACGCCGGTTAACCAGAACCCTTGAAGCAGTAGTGAATGAGACTACTTCCGCCCTAGGTAACTTAACAGAAGAGCAGTCTGCTATGAGATTTGTTGTTCTTTAGAACCGCCTTGTCCTTGACGTCATCCTGGCCGATAGGGGCGGAGCTTGTAGAGTCATCGGATCTAGTTGTTGCGTTTTCATTCCTAATAACGCACTGTCTGTGTATTCAGCAATAACTAGACTTCATAAAATAGCTCATCAGCTACACCAGAATCCAGGCACCTGGACTTGGTCCGGCTGGCTCTGGAGTGTAATATCTGCATGGGGATGGAAAGTACTGTCATTACTGGGAGTAGTCGTAATGATCATATTCAGTTGTTGTCTCTGTTTACAATCTGGCCCAGCGATTTGCGGCTTGTGCGCTACATCTTGTATTCCACGTCCACGATCCCAATCCCAAATGAAAAAAGACGAGCAAATGATGCTGTATGAACAGATAGATGGTCTCATGAATATCGATGTTTCCTGAAGGGAACGTAGGGAACAAGGAGGGAATGAGGAAAATTGAATTTTGCCCTGTTATGTGTCCCTACGTGTTCCCCAACATGTAATATATGTGCATGATCGCTATGCATTTCCCCTCTATGACCGATAATCTAGACACATTTGCAGTTGCGTCCAACGTTAATATGTCAGTTATCCAGTCCTCCGTGAAAGCAACGTGAATTAGGCTTTTAGGCCTATGTTGCCAACGTCTTTACATGGTGCACGTTAAATCATCGAGATGCACCCGTTTCTAGGCCCCACAGGATCCGGACACCAGATTCAGGCCTCAAGTCTCCTGAAATGCTCCGAGAGATGCAGCCCCGCCCGCATCCCTGACCCTTCACTTACTTCCTGCCAAGCAACGCGGTGCCCGGACTCGGCCTGGCCTGCCTGCCAAGAATATGTTATGCCTACAGTTATCTGTTCAGCTCCCCGGCTTCACATTCCTAGCTAACGAACAGCATAAACATATCCATCTACAGTCTAGTCTTTCTGTCTCCATGCAAGTGAATTACTGAATTAGTATCCATAGAAGATCCATAGCTCACGCAATACATGAAGGAATATATGCAGACACTAGCTTTTAGTGACAAGTAGCCTTTGCTCTGATGACTTTTAGAATCAAGCAACATGTACTCCAAACACAAGATATCAGATACGCTATAGGTACAGGTCGTTCTGACATCCCAGACTTTAGTCTCCTCTACTAGTGCTAGGAGTCAGCGCCCCCAGCTCTCCCCAGTTACACGTCATGACTCGTTTTGCGCGCACCAGTAGGTTAAAGGTTCCAGCTGCACATGTAGCCCCTCCATGTGTCCACCCATTTATGACACTTCTGTGACGTCTACATCACACACTTCCGTGCACGCCCTGTGCACGCCTTCTTTTCACGCCCATATGTTCTTATCTTTCGTTTGTCACTTGTTATGCCTACTGTATTGAATGCAACTGTACAGTTCTACTATATATATTGTATGATGTCAAAGAAATGTTGAATGTCCCTTCCTGAACCTTAGTAGGTGACGGAACCCGATATCCATTGGCTCGAGCCACTTAATTAAAGCCCGTATGACTCAGATACCACGGACTCTGCCTCTTATTTATTGAGCTATCCTTTTCATTTAATGCATAGAAAAATAGTACCGGTAATTTATTTATTTACCACAGAGTAACTATCAGCAACCTCAACAGTTTCAGAGGAACTCGCAAAGGTTCGAGTATCCTCAACAGCGTGTTCCTGTAGGCCCCAATCAGTGTTCATATTGCAAAGAAGAGGGTCATTTCAAGTATAGTTGTCCTATTTTGTTACAGCGTATGAATGGTGCTTCTGCTGCAAGAGGTCGCGGTGTTCCACAAGCGCCTAGAGGTAGAGGACGTGGACATTTCCCCCAGAACGCGAGCCCATTTCCACCTCAGAATTCAATTAATAGTTTTGATCAGCAGAATAACGCATCTGGTAGGACGCCTCAGTACTATGCTGATGACTACTACGCAGAAGATGAGAATATGGAAGGTAATGATTGCTAGGACAGCCATGGACAAAGAGAGGGAGTTGTTTCAGTTCCAGTAGATCAGAGTGGACCTTACGTTGAGGTGATTACATTAGGTGTGTCAGAGCCTTTCTGTTGGATACTGGTGCAACAAAGAGTTCCATTATGCACTCTAAACTCCCTGGCGCACCTTTGTTTGGCGAAATGAATGTTTCAGTAGGTTTTTCTGGCGCCCCGGTTAGGAATCCGATTTCTAGTCCTATATCGCTTTCTGTTGGACCTTGTGAATTAGAAGCACCCCTTATTCTCACAACAGGTTGGGGCGAGAACTTGTTAGGATTGGATCTGTTGAAAAGATTGTATGCGACATTGTATTGTTCTCCTTCGGGAGTACAACTTACACTAGGTAAGAAAGTGGTCTCCCCAATGTACTTGTCAAAGGATAAACTTCCGACAGAGTTGTCGTCTCTTCCTGATATTTTTTGGGCTACTGGTCCTAATGATATGGGTCTTTTGGAAATACCGCCATATGTTGTGACATTGAAAGCCAATGTTAAAATGTCACAAATTCCCCAATATAAAATCTCTAGAGAAGGTGAAAAAGCGTTGCTAGCGATCATTTATGATTTGATTAAAAAAGATGTAATTGAAGAGACAAGAGGCAACGTGTGCAATAGTCCTGTTCTGCCTGTTTTGAAGCGTACTGACCCTTCTCAGCCACCCGTTTACAGATTTGTGATTGATCTCAGAGAAGTGAACAAAATCGTTGTGCCACAATTTCCAGTTGTTCCTGATATCACTGCCCTATTGACTATGATTACAACTTCCGCGACCTGGTTCTCGGTGATTGACTAGAAGAATGCGTTCTTCAGCATCCTGATTGCCGAGGAGAGTAGGGATATTTTCGGCTTCAGTTTAGGAGGCCGAAGTTTCCGCTTCAAACGCGCCCCCCAAGGCTACTGTGAAAGTCCATTAATATATAGTCAAGCTTTAAAAACACAGCTTGATACGATTGTTTTACCTGATGGCGCTACCCTTATTCAGTATGTTGATGATTTGCTTGTTGCTGCAGATACTGAGAAAATCTGTAAAGAAGCCACGTTGTCGTTGTTGCGTCATTTGTCTCATTTACATCACAAAGTGTCTCTTTCCAAATTGCAATATTGTCGACAAGAAGTGACCTACTTAGGTCATCTCTTATCGAAGGAGGGAAGGAAACTGACCCCAGAAAGAATTCAGGCAATAGCGAAATTGAGTGTGCCTAGGACACAGAGAGAAATGCGTGCTTTCTTGGGCATTACATCTTACTGCAGACAATGGATACCGAATTTTTCTTTGTTGGCCAAACCTTTGTTGGCATTAACTTGTAAAGATACACCGAATCCCCTCCCATGGTCTGAAGAGTGTCAGAAAGGCTTTTCCGAATTGCGCAATGCATTATGTTCGGCTCCTGTGTTGGGTACCCCCGACTACAGTAAGCCCTTTAAATTGTATGTCCACGAATTCCAAACCAGTACCAACCCCTCAAAACTTATTTTCAAGGTCCTCAAAGACATTCTGAATAAAAGGGCCACCTCGGCAGAAATCTGCACTGACGCCCATTGTGAAAGTTTGGCATCTTTCTTTTTAGAGAAAGTGCAGACTATCTACCGAGGATTTGACCTGTCGCAGCCCGACTCAGAGTCAGTTGGCGCTAACTCCCGGGCTGTGGAGATTCTGTCCTCATTTCCGGACCTGTCTACGGAGGCTTTTGACATGCTGAGCCTCAGGATCAAATCTGGCTCTCCGTTGGATCCGCTGAAGCCTGATCAAATCAGGATTCTTTCCCTCTGGTGTCGTGCTCCGATACTCTCCTTGGTTAATCTGTCGCTATGTTCTGGAACGGTCCCCTCCTCGTGGAAGCAGGCGGTAGTCACCCCTGTTCTGAAGAAGGCAAATTTAGACCCGCTCCTGCCTGAGAACTACCGCCCCATATCCCTTCTTCCCTGGATAGCCAAAGTCATTGAGACTCACTTAAATTCCATCTTATCTGACCATCTTTCTCGTAACCATATTCTGGACCCGAGTCAGAATGGCTTCCGGTCGGGACACAGTACCGAGACCGCTTTGCTCTATATGACCGAGCACCTACGTTGGGTACTCGACTCTGGGCGAACGGCGTCGCTCCTTTTACTAGATCTGAGCGCCGCATTCGATACTGTGTCCCACCGTGTCCTAATTCGGCGCCTAGAGGAAGCTGGCATAGCGGGGACTGCTCTTCAGTGGTTCTGCTCTTTCCTCTCCGGTCGGTCCTTTAAAGTGGCTATACCACCTGGCCAGTCCACTTTCCATCTTTTGGATCTGGGGGTTCCTCAGGGCTCCTCGTTGAACCCAACCTCTACGTGAAACCGCTAGCTGCGATCGTCAAACAATGGGGTTTGACGATGACCTCATATGCTGACGATACGCAGCTGGCGGTGACACTGAGCGGAGACCCTGAGGTGGATGCCCCCAGATTCCGAGCAGGACTAGTGGCCGTAGCAAATTGGTTAATAACCAATTGCTTACAACTGAACGCCAAAAAAACTGAAGTTATGGTGTTGGGGAAACACGCAGAGCTTTGGGGAGATCAGTGGTGGCCGCCTGAATTGGGCGTGACTCCTGTTCCAGTTTCCAAGGTAAAGAATCTAGGAGTTTGGCTGGATCCGGCTCTTACTTTTACGAGTCACACGAAGAAGGTTGCAGCCACCTGCTACGGTATTTTGCGAGGCTTACGACCGGTCCTCAAGTTTTTTGATCCCTCCACCCTGCAGCTCGTGGTCCAAGCCACGGTTCTATCTCGGCTGGACTACGGCAGCGTGCTGCTGTTGGGGATAAACCAGGCTGAGGCATCTAGGCTCCAAAGAGTACAGAATGCTGCGGCTCGGGCCATTGTCGGCCTTCCTAAACATTGTTCTGTGTCCAGCACTATTTCTGCCCTTCATTGGCTGTCGGTTACGCAAAGAATTAAGTTCAAGTCGCTATGTTTGGCCTTTAAAATCATGAAGCTTTCTTCGCCGCCGGCACTTGCGAACTTGCTCATCCCCTATATCCCGTTGAGGTCTTTGAGACCAGAGGCTCTTCATTTTGCGGTCTGCCCCCGTTTTAAACTTAGCAGGATGGGTGGCCGCTCCTATCGAGTGCTTGCCGCTGGTCTGTGGAATGCTCTCCCGGTGCACATCCGTGCTCTGAATAATCTTACCGTTTTTAGACGTGCTATTAAAACTTTCCTGTTTTCTGTACTTGGTTAGTCGTCCTCTCTCTTTCTCTTTGTGTTATGTTTTAGTACTTGTTCAAGCGCCAGGACGCCCCTTCGCTGGGGCAGCTGTGCGCTTTATAAAAATTAATAACATCACATAACATAACGATCAAGAAGGTTGTGCATTGTCAGTGTTGACACAGTTGTTCGGAGACAAACAGCGCCGGGGAACGTATTTTTCATCAACTTTGGACCCGGTAGCTAAAGCATTGCCAAGTTGCTTGAGAGCCATGGCGGCAGCAGCTGTTTCTATTCGACAGTCTGCTGGTTTGGTGATGAATAATACATTGATTTTGATGGTTCCACATGCAGTGGACACGTTGTTAAATAGGACCAAGACACAGCACTTAACTAGTGCTCGATTGTCAGGTTATGAGTTGACACTTTTATCGAGTCATGTACACACAAAGAAATGCAACCTTGTTGAATCCAGCTACGTTGTTGCCGATTTTAACAGAGACAGATGCTTCTGAACAGCATGATTGTTTTCTCAGAACAGAAGAAGAAACGAAAGGGAGAATAGACCTTCAGGACACTCCTCTTGTGAAGTGTGATGGTACCTTATGGGTGGATGGTTCATGCTTCAAGCTTCCGAATGGTGATACGACTGCGGCATATGCTGTTACAACTTTGCATACGATTGTTGAAGCTGCACGTATCCCACATAATTCAGCTCAAGCAGCAGAGTTGATTGCACTTACAAGAGCATGTGTGTTATCAAAAGGAATGAAAGTGACCATATATACTAACACTAACAAAGCGGGGGGCTGAACTGTTCCTGCAAGGAGAACAGTTCAGCCCCCCGCTTTGTTAGTGAAGACCATTCACGGACACATGCTGTAACTGGACCTTCCACTCTCACAAGTGGTAACTAGTGTCCGTTGATCTATTGATCGCCCTCCCTCCTTTTGATAAAAAAAAAAAAAAAAAAAAAAAAGACATATATACTAACAGCCAGTATGCATTCGGTGTGGACCATAGTTTTGGATGATTGTGGAAAGAACGTGGATTCCTGACTTTGCATGGAGCTAAGATACAGCATGGTCAGTTGGTGAATGAGCTTCTCGAGTCACTTACGTTGCCCTTGCAAGTTGCTATTGTAAAATGCAGTGCACACAAGAAGGTGACTGATGATGTTGGTCGTGGAAATGCATTTGCTGATGAAGTCGCAAAAGAAACAGCAAGGGATGTGATGAGCCGAATGTATGTTGCAGGCCCTGCGAGATGGGTTGGTGACATTGGAATGTGTGAAGACACGATAGAGAGTGTGAAGTCTATTCAAGCTGAAGCTACAGAGAAAGAATTGAGTGTGTGAAGAGAGAGTACGGGTAAATTGGATACAAATGGTTGTTGGGTTGAATTGTCAGAGCATCAGCGATGGTTGTTACCCGATGCGTACGTGCTTGCAGTGGTTACATTGGCCCATGGAATGGCTCACATCAGTGTGAAAGGGATTTGTAAGGTGCTGGCTCCAGTATGGCAACATGCTGGAATTCCCAAGTGTGCAGAGAATGTGGTCAAAAATTGTATGGTGTGTCTGAAATACAATCCTGGTAGGGGAACCCCAACTCCAGCTGGTCATTTTACGCCTCCAACGTATCCGTTCGAGGCTTTGCAGCTAGATTTCATCCACATGGAAAGGTGCAACAATTTGAAATACATACTCGTTGTTGTTTGTGCCTTTTCAAGATGGGTAGAAGCATATCCCCTGAAGGACAACACTGCCATGTCCACAGCTACAGCCCTTGTCAAATAATTTTTCCCTAGATTTGGAATGCCGAGAATGGTCTGGAGTGACAATGGGAGTGGATTCGTAGGACGAGTGATGAAGAAAGTATGTGAAGGGCTAGGCATCCAACAGAAATTCCACGCTGCAAATCACCCCCAATCAGCTGGACTAGTAGAGTGCTACAATGGCACATTAAAACTAAAATTGGCCAAAATCCAAGTGAGCTCTGGTCTTAAATGGCCTGACGCTCTGCCTTTAGCACTCCTTTCAACCAGAATGACTGTGCATTCGCCAGTGGGACTTAGTCCCTATGATATTGTGTTCGGCCGTCCGGCCAACATATGGGGAGTGCCAAGGCCGACAAAATTCAGTGAGATTGAACACCCTGTACTGCTTCATTATTTGTATGAATTGACAGCTAAATTGCGTGTTTTACACCAACAGGTTCACAATACTCTGCCTCAGGTCTCTGAAGCCCCAGGACATCCTATTACTCCTGGATCCTGGGTGCTGGTCAAGAATTTCCAGCGGACAAAGAATGACCAGCCCCGTTGGACCGGCCCCCACCTAGTTCTTCTCTCAACAAGATCAGCCGTTCGAGTGGAAGGGAAGAAAAACTGGATCCACAGCGTACACTGCAAGAGGGTCCCTTTGCCTCTGCCGTACGACCGGTGGGTCCAGGAGGGTGTTGCTGACTCTGAGACTGAGACTATGCCTCGTTTTCTGCCTTTTAGTGATGCACGTATAAAAGGAACAATTTCTGAACAAGAAAGTGACAATCTTTTGCAGGAAGCTGTGCCACCGTCAATCCGATTGGACACTACAGAGCCTGAACTACTGTTCCAAAACCAGACATTACCTTGGAAAAGACACAATAACCTGAGGCCGTGAACTATGGACTAATACAATTTTCCTTCTCTTTGCTAATTTTTTTGAAAGTGCAGCTCTCTCATCTGAGAAACTTTTTTATTTTTGTTTTTCGAACTACCATCCGGGTTCAGCTGTAGGGTCGCGGTTGCCCAAGTCTTTGGAGTGCAGCTGAAGACGTTAGGTCGACAGTTCTGGTTGGTCTAAGGGAGTTGCCCTGGACTGACAGAAGCATTCCTTAGCATAGAACACCCTACCATCGCGAGCAGCAATTAGAGAGGATGGAGTTTTTCAAGATGGAGAGACCTGCCAAAGAAATGAACTTCAAAGCTAAAATATGTAGAATGATGACCAAGAAAAGTTTTTTGATATTATGCATTTTTATGTTGTTCAGTGTAATGGTGTTTTTAATAGGATCTGTTTTATTCTCTTTTCAAGTTTTATTTGCACCCACTATACAGTCCATACCTCCTCCTACTGTTTCCTCGCATTCTTTCCACCCTTTTCCTGAACATGAGTCCGTTAGGAGATTAGAGTTTATTAATAACTCCTTTGTTCAGCTTTTGCACCAACACCAACTAGTAATGAACACGACTAACTGTTGGGTGTGTGGTCTTATGCCTCACACAACAGCTAAAGGTATCCCTTATCTGGTCCTGCCTTTCAGCCACAATGGTTCTGTGTGGGCATATAGAACAATGTTCATCTACGCACATGAAGTCTACCCTCTACGTTCTGTAAAAGACAATCCAAAGAATAGTGCTCTAGTTAAGGGTATAGTAGATATGATTAGGGATGATACATCCTATGAGACTATCCCAAGAGATGAGACAATAGCATATATTGGATGGAACGTGACCGGATATGGAGTTACTCTGAGTGAAAAACAGCGAGCTAAGAGATCCTCCTCAATTTGGGTTGTACCCCGTCAGGGTCACCTATGTCTGCAAGGTACTGGCAAGAATCCCAGAGCTCAGTTAGGGAAAAGCATCTGCACTGAGACATATGTTTTTGCATCTCAGACTTCCCCTTCGTTCTTAGCAGCTAAGGGTACCTATTTCATCTGTCATGATAGAGCCTATACATGGTTGCCCCCTGACTTTTCGGGCACATGTTTTGTTTCGTTCCTGTTGTCTCCCACCTACACCGCTGTGGCAGATTGCCACAAGACAAGGATAGTTAGAGGTGTTTTCAGTAAAGAAGACACTGCAGGACAAGAATTGGGAGACTTCTTTAAGGGTTTTCTGCTGTTTTGGGGACCCATGGTTAACAGCAGGAACATAAGGAAATTGACAAGGGTGATTGAATCCACCATAATTGAAACTACCGGTGCCCTTAGTAACTTGACCGCTGAGCTCCAGTCGGAACGTCTTATGACCCTTCAGAATAGGGTCGCATTAGACGTCATACTTGCAAACCGAGGTGGGGTATGCAGAGTGATCCAATCGAGTTGCTGTGCTTTCATTCCAGATAACGCTCCAACAGTGTACCAGGTCATCTCCAAACTACATAAGATCTCTGAATCTATTCATGTGGATAAAGGGGATTGGTCGTTGATGGGGTGGTTCTGGGAGCTGTTATCCGCATGGGGATGGAAAATTCTGATGGTCATTGGAATAATCTTAGCCGTTCTTTTCCTGTTCTGTCTGTGCGTACAGTGTGCTCCTGCAATATGTGGCCTCTGTGCTACATCGTGTGTAAGGAAACTTGTATCAAGGGACGAGCTAAGTAATAGAATGATGCTACAGCAACATCTCAATGACTTTATGAATATAGACCTGGACTCAGATTAGCATGAGTATAGGTTATTGCCTATGTAAGGGCAAAAGGAGGGTCTGTGGTACTGAAAATTCTGGACCTGTGTCATAAACATCGTCGTATCATGACGAATTTGATATCAGCAGACCGAGAATGACTAGTAGACTATGCACAAGCATTTCCATCATATTCGAATGACGAAATCACCCTGAATTCTTAGTTTTCGCCCTGAACCCTCGGGTTCCAATTTGTATACGGCAGCCATTTTGTGATTGCCCTCACATAGGCCGGTGACTAAGGCCAAAAACAAGTCTGAAGGACACGTACACCTTTGCTGACTCCTGCACGACCTGGGCAAGCTGACTCCACTGCCCAAGGCCAAACCTGTTCGGTCAGTTTCTCTCCCAGTGGCCGGTCGAGATAGTATCAAGGCACAACATGCCATAAACCCTTCATCGCACACAAACCCTTCCTAATCTTACACACACCTGCCTCTGTTTCTTTCTTTATGACTTGCTTTACGAGGAGGAGGCGCCCGTTTTTATTGGGGTTTCGTCGATATCTGATGAAAATACTGGGCCTTGCCGGGTAATTGATTGTGGGCTAAACAAACTGAAATATGGGCTTGTCATCATGACTCTGCTTTTCCTTTGTATTGAAAATATGCGAATGGTCAACTGTAAAATAAGGAATGTGTGCCTGAAGCATAATATTCTGTATAAAAAGAGAAGGCTGGCTTTGTAAGATTGAGCAGTCTCCTGAGAATATACACTGTGTTGTACTTCTAGGACGCCTGTTACTTGGTTGCAGCCATTAAACTCGATCTTTGACTTCACCTAGAAGACTCTGAGTTTCTGTAGTCTGAGACAGGAAGGACCCGAAGTCCTAGGGTGTGTCCCTGGCACCGCTGGGTTCCGAAAAACCCAGTACTTTAGTGCCATGGACTGTTGATGCACTTAGCTCCTCTCATGTGCTGCCTCAGATGTACCTGCTCTGTGCTATGGACTGTTGACGCACTTAGCCCCTCTCGTGTGCTGCCTCAGATGTACCTGTGCCTTGCTTTGGACTGTTGAAGCACTTAGCCCCTCCCAGGTGCTGCCTCAGATGTACCTGTGCCTTGCCATGGACTGTTGATGCACTTAACCCCTCTCATGTGCTGCCTCAGATATACCTGCTCTGTTATGAACACTGCCCTGTTGCTGTTCTAATACTGCATTGTGCCCTCTCATGTGCTGCCTCTGATGTACCTGCTCTGTTATGGACACTGCCCTGTTGCTGTTCTGATACTGCATTGTGCCCTCTCATGTTCTGCCTCTGATGTACCTGCTCTGTTATGAACACTGCCCTGTTGCTGTTCTGATACTGCATTGTGCCCTCTTATGTGCTGCTTCAGATGTACCTGATCTGTTCTACCAAGTGCCCATGCTCTTAGCTACTCTAGGATTATACCCCTATTATGTTTAATAAAGCAAGTCAATCATGTGTAGTGGTTTGTCGTTGTCATTCCTGGTTGTCTCCTTGCATTGTTGATATATTGGTGCTATCGTAAATGCTGTTTCCCCAACATGACCCTCCCCCTCCCAATGTCACGGCCTTGGAAGGTACTCCCCTTCCGACAGCAATTTGTGTGTTGGCGTACCTGCGTCGTCGTCGGCGATGGTCCATGACTTGCTGGTGGTGGAGCACGAAGATTATCGGAAATGCGTGTAGCGCTGGGTCCATGACGGCGATCTACTTGTGGTGGGTATTTCTGCAATGTGTTGTATCTCCGCTGCGGTGAATCCGCCGTGTACAGGCAGGTTGTTTTTCCGCAGCGATTTGATGTGTGTTTTCCGCCATCGTGATTTAGAGGACGGTCGGAGATGTCTTGCTCAACACCCGCTCCGTCCACAGACACGCCGTGGAACTCTGGAACCTCCTCGACACAACATTACCTGATATCGCCTTCCTCACGGAAACTTGGATGAACGTCTCCTCAGCCCCCGACATCGCCATCGCCATACCGGACGGGTACAAGATCATCAGGAGGGACCGCATCAACCAGACCGGAGGAGGCATCGCCATCATCCACAAGAACACCATCCGCATCACGACCGACGCCAACGACACCCTCGCCACCGCAGATACACACCGATCCTAAGACGACCCTCAGAGGCACCCTCATCTACAGACCCCCGGGACCACGCACACAATTCAGCGAAGACATCACCGACTTCATCAGCCCACACGCCCTCCCCTCCGCCGACTACATCCTCCTAGGGGACCTCAACTTCCACCTGGAGAACAACAAGGACCGCAACACCGCCGCTCTGCTGGAAAACCTCACCAACCTCGGACTCAAGCAACTGGTCAACACCCCCACCCACTACGCCGGCCACACGCTTGATCCCGTCTTCTCTTCCAGCAAGTACATCACCTTCAGCCACGCCACCGGACTCCACTGGACCGACCACAGCTGCGTCCACTTCAGCTTCAAAAGAACCACGACCCACCACCACCCGCAACAGGTACCTCACAGGAATTGGAGCAAGATCACCGCCGACCAGCTCACCACCTCCCTCAGCCAGAGCCCACCGGCCAACACAACGGACCCCAACGATGCAGCTCGCAACTTCACACAGTGGCTGACCGCCTGCGCCGACGACCTCGCCCCACAGAAGAACCCTCCCAGCAGGCCCAGAAGCAAGAAGGCCTCCTGGTTCACCGACGAACTCAAGGACTCCAAGAAGAACTGCCGCACCCTCGAGAAAGCCTGGCTCCTCGACAAGACCACTGACAACATGACCACCCTCAAACAAGCCACCCGAAAGCACCACCAGCTTATCTGCAACACCAAGAAGAAATCACTAAAGGACCGACTGGACAACAACGCCCACAACAGCAAGGAACTCTTCAGCATCGTCAAGAAGTTCTCCAACCCCAGCACCGGCAACAACGGCATCACTCCTTCACAAGATCTCTGCGACTCTATCGCCTCGTTCTTCCACAGCAAGATCGCTGACATCCACAACAGCTTCAGCGCACCATCCACGCACCCAACCGTCGAACCAACGCCTCCCACCACCTCCCTCCGCACCTGGACCATAGTGACTACCAAAGACACAGCCCGCACGATGAACACCATTCACTCCGGATCTCCGACCGACCCGTGCCCCCACCACGTCTTCAACAAGGCCGACTCCACCATCGCACCCCAACTCCAGAACATCATCAACTCCTCCTTCAACACCGCCACCTTCCCGGAGAGTTGGAAGCACGCCGAGCTCAGCGCCCTACTGAAGAAACCAACAGCGGACCCCACCGACCTCAAGAACTTCCGCCCCATCTCGCTCCTCCCTTTTCCAGCCAAAGTCATCGAGAAGATCGTCAACAGACAGCTGGCCGCCTTCCTCGAGACGAACGGATCCCTCGACCCCTCGCAGTCCAGTTTCAGAGCCAACCACAGCACCGAGACCGCCCTGATTGCAGCCACCGACGACATCCGAGCCCTGCTCGACAACGGGGAGACAGCGGCACTCATCCTCCTGGACCTCTCTGCAGCGTTCGACACAGTCTGCCACCGCACCCTAGTTCAACGCCTCAGCAACATCGGCATCCAAGAGAAGGCACTGGAGTGGATCATCTCATTCCTCGCCGGAAGAACACAGAGAGTTCGCCTCCCCCATTTAGATCCGAGGCCACCAAAGTCATCTGCGGCGTACCACAAGGATCATCACTCAGCCCCACCCTCTTCAACGTCTACATGAGACCTCTTGCAGCCATCGCACGCCAACACAACCTCAACATCATCTCCTACGCCGACAACACCCAGCTGATCCTCTCCCTACCAGGGATCCCGACACCGCCAGAACCAGCCTACACGAAGGGATGAAAGACATCGCCGAGTGAATGAAGACGAGCCACCTGAAACTGAACTCAGACAAGATGGAAGTCCTCATCCTGGGACCATTGCCCTCCGCCTGGGACGACTCCTGGTGGACCCCCGCCCTGGGCACCGCTCCCAAGCCAACAGACCACGCACGCAACCTGGGCTTCATCCTGGACTCCTCCCTCTCGATGACCAGACAAGTCAACGCCGTCTCCTCATCCTGCTTTCACACCCTACGCATGCTCCGCAAGATCTTCCGATGGATCCCGACCGAAACCAGGAAGACGGTCACCCAGGCACTCGTCACCAGCTGACTGGACTACGGAAACACCCTCTACACCGGAACCACAGCCAAGCTTCAGAGAAGACTCCAACGCATCCAGAACGCCGCCGCCCGACTCATCCTGAACATCCCCCGTCGCTGCCACATCTCCGGCCAACTGAGGGACCTGCACTGGCTCCCCGTCAACAAGAGGATCACGTTCAGGCTCCTCACCCACGCACACAAGTCTCTCCATGACCTGGGCCCCAAGTACCTCAACGACCGCCTGACCTTCTACACTCCCACCCGCTAGCTACGATCGACCAACCACGCCCTCGCCGCCGTTCCACGCATCCGCAGAGCCACCGCCGGAGGAATATCCTTCTCCTAACTGGCGGCCAAAACTTGGAACTCCCTCCCCATCCACCTTCGACTG
Source organism: Lissotriton helveticus (assembly GCF_964261635.1). Taxonomy (NCBI): domain Eukaryota; kingdom Metazoa; phylum Chordata; class Amphibia; order Caudata; family Salamandridae; genus Lissotriton; species Lissotriton helveticus. Next base: position 143,203,620 of record NC_136064.1, read on the forward strand.
ACCCAGGACCATCTCGCCTTCAGGAGACAACTCAAGACCTGGCTGTTCGAGCAGTAGCGGACCCTTTCCCCCAAGCGCCTTGAGACCCTTCCGGGTGGGTAACACGCTATACAAATGTTATGATTGATTGATTGATTGATTGATTCCATACGGCGGTGTCTCTGGATTGGTTGCGTCCGCCGCGGGGTCGGGTGTAGTTCTGTGGCGGTGCGTGCTCTTCCGCGGCGTACGGACATTTGACAGTGTTTCCCATCCTAATATGGCGGACGGACTGACCGCGGCTGGCGGACTGTAAAAAGGAATTTTCCGCCAACTCCAGGCTGGCGGTCGTCCTTCCGTCCACCATCGTAATGGACCCCTAAATGTGAATGCTGGTGGATGGAGAAGGTGATATTAAATTCATGGCAATAATCAAATAAGCAATAGCACTATTTCACCGATATGCAAGGACCCTGAAAGGTAAGGATAAGTTTATTACTACATTCAGCCAAGTCGGCACTGCACCTATCCCCATGCCTGCTCCGAGAATAAAATAATAGCCCCAGTTGAGAGACACTCCTTGTGGAAAGTAGAATAGTATGTTTCCTCTCAGTGAGGGAGTTTTGGTAACACCTCTCTAATAACAGTGCTAGCTGTTTATGGAAACAGGGGGCTCAGCTGGCTGTGTACTTCATTGCAATTAAGTGCCCTTAAACTCGTCATTATTTTGCCTTTATAAGATGCTGCATTTCTACCTGGGAGTTGTGTTGGAGGCTAACTCTGGGGCTTCTGTGCACCTGTACAGCCTGAGGTGACAGTGGACATGTCTTGGAAGTTAGGCTGAAAGTCAGAGACAGGACTGACTAGAGGTGCAGGCTCCTTGACTCTCTCAGACACTGCTGCCTAGCTCACCTCCTACATCCTCCTGAGAGAGGCTTCTGATGGACTTTCAGTTCTGAGGCACCCCAACAGATGGAGCTCTACACGTACTTGTTCATTACATACATTCTTTGCACTTTGAAGTCACTGGTGAGATCTGCCTGCACTTTGCAGTGCTCGGAGCTGGAAACCCTCTCCACACCTGGGCAGCTTCTTCTCGGAGGCATCATCGACGTTTACTCTGGAGTGACACAGAGTGAGATCAGCTACAGGGAGAGACCGGAGCAAGACACCTGCCATAGGTAAGGAGAGAGTGGTGATGTGTCTGTCTTCTAAGGCCGCACATTCTACATATGCTGGTCCTCTCAGGCAGGGGTCCTGTCATAAATAAGAACAGGGTCTACATCAGTGAGTGGCGATGTATGTCTGTCCAATCAAGCTGGTCCCCTGTCAGGGTTAAGACCAGGATCTACATATGTGAGTGATAGAAGATGTGTGTCCTCTCAGGCCAGTTCATTGTCAGGGGTAAGAAGAGGATCTACATCTGTAAATGGCTGTTGGCTAATAATCTATCAGGGAGGACTTCTCATACTTGGCGTGCTCCTAAGGAAACAGGGATGTCCCAAGCTACCTCTTGAGTCATGTCTTCTGGTCTTTATATATTGGGGCTCCGGACTACCCGAAAAACTCTTGCAACTATCTAATTTTTCAAAAACATTGCTCTTTTTTAACATTTTCAGGATATGGGAGAAATGATGGTGTGATTTTCCTATAGAGCTTTATACGGAATTCATCTGTCTACCTACTGTACTGATTTTCATTCCCCCATCTCAACAGGTCAAATAGCAGCTGCACCAGTTAATTTGATAACTTGGCCATGTCCTTTTTAAATGGCCAATCATCATTCAGTTCAGTGAAGCAGTCAAATATTCTTCATTTTGTGATAAATGTTTTGACTGTATTATTGCTGTGTATAAGACATCTACTTGTTCAGGGTAGACAACTAAGGGCCAGGTGTAGGTAGCCAAATACCGGTCCGCCAAAAATGCAGAATTTCGGCCGTTACCGACCAGTATTTGGCTTTTGGGATGTAGGAGGCTATACCAAATTGGTAAATAAGAATCGGTAATTTACCAAATCAGAATTTACTGAATTCTTATTTACCACATCGGTAATAAGGAAATGGTAAAAAATGAGTTTTGAGATGTAGGAAACCTCAAAAATACTGAATTTCATGAAATTCTGTATTTAAGAGTCGTGTTTACCATGGAGTGAAAGCAGCTGGTAACCAGGTGCAGGCCTATAAAAAAGGCCCCAAAATGCAACAGTCATTGCAAGGCGGCTACGGCTTCAGGCAGCAGGAGAGAGGGTCTGGAGGAGGGAGGAGCAAGTCTACAGGCAGAGGATTACGCTCTTCCAACGCACTGACCCAGAGATATTGCAAAGGTACAGGCTACACCCACAAACTATCCTGGATTTCATCAGGGACCTGAACCCACTCCTGGAGCACCCAACATCAAGGGCGCACGCCATCCCACCCCATGTGCAGGTGCTGTGTAGCCCACTCCTGCTTGCATCTGGGAGTTACCAGAGTGTGATTGCTGCGGTAGGTGGTGTGTCCCAGAGCTGCCTGTCCCGTTTCTTCAGGAAGTTCCTGGAGGCCATGATGCAGAGAATGCATCATTACATTAGCTTCCCTGACAGACATACAGAACTGCTGAAGACCAAAACTGAGTTTTATCAACTGGTACACTTCCCTCACGTCATAGACTGTATAGATGGCACCCACATCCCAATCTGCCCACCTGCAGCTACAGAACACATATACAGGAACCAAAAGTCAACCTACTCTATCAATGTGCAGGTGATATGCAACGCTGGCAACATTATAACAGACATTGTGGTCAAATTTCCTGGGAGCACCCACGACTCCCACATATTCCAGAACAGTGGGATCTACACACACCTTGATGCTGGAGATTTTGGGGAAGGATACCTGCTAGGTAAATAACTGTGACACACCCTGATAGTTACTGCAGATGAATATATTTTGAGTATGTAACTAATGGCACTCTCATTTCCACGTAGGCGATAGTGCTTATGCTCTGTGGTCCTCTGTTCTCACCCCCTACCTGAATCCATCTACCAGAAGTGAGAGGCGTTACAATGTGGCACACAGAGCAACACGCAACGTTGTTGATTGCACATTTGGATTTCTAAAAAACAGGTTCTGCTGCCTCCACAAGAGCGGAGGTGCACGGCAGTACACTCCTATCATCGGCTGTAAAATCATTGCGACCTGTGCCATGCTGCACAACCTTGCCACCATGAAAGGCAGAGAAGTGGAAATAACACATCATGAGGACATTGATGATGAAACAGAACAGCCAGAGCCCTATGCAGCAGGAGCAGCGCCAGCAACAGATGGGAGACTGAGACGGGCAGAGATCACACGCAGATATTTCTAAGTAAGTAAGGAGACACAGCTAGGCATTGGATATGAATGACATAGTCTAATGGGCACTACGACAAGTTAGTAAAGGCACACCATGGTACTCCACTGTCTTACTACCTCACTGGGCGGTCAGAGGTTACTTCACCCTGACATGTCCTGTGGAGTGTGGGTAGCATTATTGTTTTCACCCACGCACAACAGTGCGGGATGCCCGAGGCTGGGTTACAACAGTGGATGTTGATCAAGGGCTGACTGGTTTGTCAGTAGCAGCTCCATGGCAGATGTCAATCTACCCAGTCCCCTAGACACATCTGTGCAGCAGTGCACAAGGCCCTCTTGCATGGCCACAGAGCGTCGACATAGTAGGGAGGTGGCTGTTGCAAGACAGTTTATTGCCTTTGTATTTTGCTGCTTCTCACAGCGCCTCTGTGTGCGGTCAGACTTTAGATGTTCACATATAGCCACTATGGCCTGCGACATGTCCCTTATTCCCTCTGCCATGTCTTTCATACTCTCTGCCACGGAGCTAATGCCCCGTTCTATGTTGCCCATCTTGGTGTTTAAGTTGCGCACCTGTCTCTGAACTGCTGATATTCCTTTTGCCTGCAGGCGCTGCACCTTGACCATTGTGGCTTCCAGCCCACAGAAGACACCCTCTCCATCCTGAGTTGCGCTTCCCTCCTGTACCCTACGGTGTCTGGCACCGGTACGCACAACTTTAGATGTGGACTGCTGCCCAGCATTCTCTGCCTCCAATGGAGCTGTTTGGGTGTCACCATCCCTTTCATCTTCATCGGACGACTCAAAGATTCTGAGAGGGGGCACATCATGCCTCCTTGGCCCTACCAGTTCAGACCAATCTGTAGCTGGTGTGGGAGAGAGTTCTGCTGGGTCCTGCTGTGGTGAGTCGTACAGCAGAGGAGAACAAGGCTGTGCTGTGGTGGGTCGCTCTGGTGTTGATCCTGCCTGTACTGTGGGTGCGGGTGGCGACTCAGTGCTTTGCCCTGCACTTGTGCCTGCGTCCTCACTCCTTTCAGTTTGGGGTCCCCTCTACTCCCTTTCCAGCACTGTCCTGTGCGATGGCTCTCCTCTGGACACATTTGGACTTTGGCTCAGTGGTGCTGTACACCTGTGTGTCATTATTAAATCACATTCCTGTCACACACTTCCAAAGTCCTCAACTGCTTATGGATGTAGTGTGTGGCATGCCCTGCTGTTTTCTGTGATGAATGTAGTGATGTATGTTACGATGACTACGTCTCCCATGATGCATTGCAGGTAAATCCTAAAACCTGTACTGGAGTGTGAAACACACAACCACAGGGGGACAGGGAAGGGGGAGGGTTGAAGTCCATGCAGCTTACGTTGTTTTGATGCAGCTCTGGCTGAGCTGTCGGCATCCCCTATCCCATGGGCACTCTCTGGCTCCAGGGTGGACTCCACCATCTGCTCCAGGTCTGTTAGTACAGGTGCCCTGCTCCTTCCTCCCCCGGTGGCACTGGCTTCTTTTTTCTGAGCTGCAAGTTTTTTTTTGGTTATGATTCTAAGTTCATACCACCATTTTTTACGGTCATCAATTTCCCGTGATGTGACCCCGATGGCATTCACCTTGGACTGGATCCCCAGCCAGGTGTTTCTTTTCACAGACTCTGCAACCTGCAGAGACTGCTTACCAAATAACTGGGTGTGGTGTCTCACAACCTCCTCCACCAGCACCTGCAGTTCAGCTGTGCTGAATTTCAGTTTTCTTTTGCGCTCTGCTCCTTCCCTCTGTGACTCCTGGAAATCCATTGTGCACTTCAGGTATGCTCAGGGCAGCCCGTTGCTCAGTGTCTCACAGCTCTCCAAAATGATCAGTTACTCAGCACCTGCATGGGTGTGGCCACTTCCTGGTTGTGGGGTAGGGTAGATGCATTTGATTGGTTGAATCCTCTGTTGTTTTGTTGTGGGGTGTGGTGGATGAACCTGTTTGGTTGAGAAGCTCAATTGGTTGTATTTTGTATTTCCGATTCGGTATTTACCGATTCGGTATTTACCGGATCGGTAAATACTGAATCGGTAAATCCCATTCATTCCTTTGGGCCTGGAGGCCCATAGGGATGAATGGGTTTTACCAATTCGGTATTTACCGAATCGGTAAATACCGAATCGGAAATTCCAATTTTTACCGATTCTGTAAATTTTACCGATTTCTTACCTACATCCCATTTTCCGAACCTAAAATACCGAATCGGTAAAATTCGGCATTTTAGAATCGGTAAAATGGGATTATCTACATCTGGCCCGAAGACACTTATTTTTTTTTCTTTCAAATTGTAACTTGCTATCATTCATTCAGTTTCATGCTAAGGATTTTTTGTGTATATTAAGACAAATTCCTAGTGAAAAGTAAAAAAAAGATCCTTGATTTTGAATGTTTTAGGGGTGGGTGGAATTTGTGCCCACCTTATCCCCTATAATTAACTAAGCATGTCTTTTACTTTAGTAGGTGCCTCCAATAGGGGTGACCGGAGCTTTATTTACAAGCATCTGCCACAGAAGAAAACCCCTTTTAAAATGATAAGCAGTTTAGGGACAAAGCGCTTGCAAGTTGTAAAATCCAAATGGAGTGCAACGTATTAAATGCTGCTAAGACTTCAAAGAGCATCAGAGCAGCAGAGTTACTTTGATGAAATAAGAACCTAAGAAATGCTTTAAATTTGAATAGTGTTGATTCTCTACTGAGATCTGGATAAAAACTAAACTAATGGAACTGCAGAAGCCGATGTTGTTCTACATAGTTAATAACAAATTACAATTCTAAAGAAATCAATTCATCAGCAAAAAAGATTTTCTAACGGAGAAAGGAAAAAGGGGAGAAGGGGAGGGGAAAGCAGAAAAGCCAAGAATCAAGAGAGAAAAAATGTGTAAATCAAGACTGTCAACAATTAAATTGGAAAAATATCACAAATTTATTAGAAATGATGCGCTCAATAAATAATTGCAGGTTTTTAAAATGCAAAACATATACAAAAACCAAACAAGTGGCAAACAATATTTATGCTATATAAGAAGGTGTGCAACATATACAGAAAATATGTGCCCTCTACAATTCATATGCCACATATGCGTCGACGGCGTTTCTACCGCAGTCAGAAGTTCCGGTCATCATCAGGACAAAACAGTTGGAAGAGCATCAAAAATCTGAAAACATAGGAGATTATGTTGAGCCTGTGGCTTCTGATGATGGTTGGGAGGGGGCCATGTAGATGTTGGAGAGGGTAGTGCTGAGGGAGGATCCCTGGGGCACTCCACATCTGGTCTCTGTTGGTTCCGAGAGGAAGGGCATGGAGTCTGACATGCTGAGTATAGCCTGTGAGAAATCAGCATATCCAATCGAGGGCCTTTCCACAGATGTCAGCATAGTGTAGTCTGTTGGCTAGTGCAGGGTGTGAGATGTGTTGAAGGCAGCTGAGATGTCCAGGAGGATCAGGGCTACCATTTGGCCCTGGTTAAGGGGAGGGATGAGTTCAGAATATTGCTATTGTTGTTAACATTGAGTGTAAATACTTTGGGCCTAATTCACGAAGGTAACTTACAGTTTCACATAATTTTGAACATGTTTACTAATTTTACGCTATTCACTAAATCCAAGTGTATATTTTATCTAAAAGTGTAACTCTCATTCCCACCAAATTAAACGCTGTATGTTCGATGCACTTTTGAGTAATTTATACTTTTAAGTACGTGTACTACTTTTTAGATATTCAAAATTTTCTGGTGTAAATTTACTCCAAAGGTGTAACTTGCACTCAGATTTTGTGAATCGCCAAAAATTAGTAAACTTACTCAAAGGTGTAAACCAAATATGTAGAACTGGAGATATGAATTGTTAAAGTTTGAATTAATAATTGTGGTAAAAAGCACAAAGCACAGCCGCTGGTGTATGATCATGCTGCACTAGGTCAAAATAAAATGTTAAGGTGAACCCCAGTGAAGCATGAGAGAAATACTGGGGTCAGGCTCATCCTTCTGACTTAGAAACTTCTATAGAGAAAAAGTGGTTGTCGATGAGTCATCAGTGGGGCAAGCTGGATGCGAAGCAGGGCTCAGCAAGAGCAGAATTTTGTAGAGCTGGGTTCTATATGGTCATTATTAAAGAACTTACAGACAGCTGTACAAGGTATTTTTCCAGTTACCAATATCCCAATTTGTTGAATCAGGCCGTTTGGACAAGAAAAATGCTCTTTCAAATAAAAAAAGTGCAAAAAAAGTGCAAATATGATTTGTTAATTTGTTACAGATTCACAATTTGAATTTGCATTTCAGTATTTGAAACTATCAAATCAGTATGATATGTATTCCTATGTTGCCACTAAATTCCTCTTGTAAAACAGTAATACTTTACCACCATTTTATAACTGATTCGTAAAATCCTGGTGTAACTTTACCCCAAAGGTATAACTTATACTCACATTTTGTGAATAGCAAAACATTTGTAAACTTACTCAAAGGTGTAAACCTAATAAGTAGAACTGGAGATATGAATTGCAAAAGTTTAAATTAAAAATAGTGGCAAAAAGCACAAAGTGCAACAGCTGTTGTATGGTCATTCTATCAAAAACAGACAGGGAGAATAGGGTCAAAGGGAAGAAGTTTAAAGACCTACTACTGGTTCACTTCCCCAGTAACAACAATTGAATAACACACAAGAACCTAGGAGGTCTATAGGCCAAGCAAATTGCTGGCAAAACTGGCAGGTCTATCTCTATGTCAGTTGGTGCCCCAGTCACCATATAACAATGTATAAAGAAGAAGAGAAGAAAAAAGGAAGTAGTGGTGATATCTAATAATCAATTGGAAAACTGATCAAACCAAATCCAGTATATACTTTGTACATTTATCCCAATGTCCTTTTTTGATGACCATACCGGACCCCGCTCTTTAGAAACCTGCTGTTGCTGAGGCCCGCGTCGTATCCAGCTTGAAGTTTGTCCAGTTAATGACTCGTCAACAACCTCTATTTCTCAATAAAAGTTTTTAGTGAGAAGTTACTCTTTCGACCAGAAAGAACCAGATGCTTACAGATCTGCCAAGCTCAGCCTTAACTTTTGATTTTGACTTTGTCTAGCATGACCATACAAGAACCTAGGAGGTATATAGGCCAAGCAAATTGCTGGCAAAACTGGCAGGTCTATCTCTATGTCAGTTGGTGTCCCAGTCACCATATAACAATGTATAAAGAAGAAGAGAAGAAAAAATGAAGTAGTGGTGATATCTAATAATCAATTGGAAAACTGATCAAACCAAATCCAGTATATGTGTATATTGTGGATAACCATCAAACAAACCAAATGATCAGTCCTATCACTTGGTCGTCCACACTGTGACCTGGCAGGTCCTTAGATCATCTAGACCATATGCCACACAGTCATAGTAAGTACTGGATGCGGTCCACAGTGTACTTCCAATTGTTGGTCAGATTATGATGGTCAGTAGGGAGTGGTGAAAATACAGTGCAACGTACAAAAGGTGGTGAGTCCTAAAATAGGGTGATATGTCTAAACAGATACTTTAATAGAAAATAGGCACATCCCCTAGTTAAAAGATAGGAACAGCGCAAACGACAGTATGGAACAAATGACTGTTGCAATTAGGGCCAACATGTTTCTGCCTACCGGGCAACACGTCCCTTGGCTTTCGTCAGGGCCACTGCTCTAAGAAGTTGCTACTGTTATATGTGTTAGAAAACAAAAATGTATATGACAAATAAGTGAAAAAGAGTACAAGAGTAGGGACGATACAACCTGTACCTACAGTTATTTACTCATCCTCCTTGTCAGTAGGTGCTCAAAGCGATCTAGAAAAACATATATGTTACACTCATATTAGTAACAGAGCTTATCACACTCGAGCTCTCATCTTCTCTTACATTCATGGAAAACCATTCAAAAAAGAATATATTAAAATTATAATTTGCTCACCCAACATGACAGGGGACTGGACCTCACCTCACCTGGACCGTGCTCAGGTATACGAGGCCCCGCACTGTGGAACAGATAGATGCGAACAGGGAAAGGCATCAAAACTCAATGTTTCATGTAGAGTCTAAAAAATGTCTATTTATATAACCTGTTGCAAAACGTCACATCTGTCCACCAAAAATTTAATGATGGAATGACACCCATGGCATACGGTAGGTACCCATTGGACAACTGTAAAATAATAATAATGTCATGTTTATCATAAATACCTTCTCAAGTTGATAATATGTAATCCACTGTAAGGCAGTACAGTGGCAGTAAGAGTCCATCGGCCCACCCTTATTGGCGGAACATCGTCATCTGGAGCTCAAGGAGATTCAGGTCTAGGACCACAGCCCTGAGCCACCTTGCCCCGCTGGGTACCTGACCTCATGCTCCTAAACGACTCATGCCAAGGTGGATGGTCAAACCATATGTACTCTAGTGAAGTGCAGTGCTCAAGTGTGTGAAGATTTAAAAATGACTACTTGGACAAAAAATATGTTTATTAAGGATTATCCAAGTGCCATGCTTAAAATAACCTGATAGTATGGAAAATATTGACTGTCTCCTGGCTACAAACTAGTGCGGTCCACATGTTTCAGCCATAATGGTCAACTGACCCGGCTTTCTTCAGGACCTAGATGCTACCTAATATAAGCTACTGCAGGAAAGAACTATAACAAGTGCAAACAAATGTGTTTAAGAATAAAAGATATTAAGGTAAAGTTGTGGCCCTCACCACCCTACCCGACATGCAAAATACGTGTTTGCAGATAAGAGCTACCTCTTCTTTCCTAAAAGACAAATGAAGAAATGTATGGGTCAAAACTAATGAAAAGGTAATCTAACATATTGCAACATCAGCTATTAACGTTCCGTAGTGCTATTGTGCACAACTCATTAAAAACCCAAATTGTAGTTTTATGCAAATACAAGCCTCATTTTTTGTTAAAAAGACTAGTTCTCACTTACCCAGCTTTATGTGGGAGGAAAGCCTCACCTCACCCGGCTGACTGCTCCGAGAAGGAATGCCCGCTCTGTTTACAAGCAAAGTAAGACATAGAAGTTGCTCAATGATATTTTAAAATATGACCACTGTGTGTTCTTATTGTGCTTAAATGTACGTACCTTTGGTGATTTAACAGAATGAAAACTTATAGTAATTATTTATTTGGTGCATGTGGTATTTAATGTAAAACGTTTAACATCCTGAACAAAAAAAAAAGATCTCTGTCTCTCTGTACGTGGTTAAATGTTCTTGCTCTCTTTCACCATGGTCACCTCTCCTATCTGTTAACTTTAAGCCTTTGCTAGCTTTCAGACCCGGTACTACAGAGATCTGCTGGGGTTACTCTTTGCTGTCACTGAGATAAATGTGAAACCCTATCTGCTTCCAAACATCACCCTGGCTGTGAGGGTCTATGATTCCTGTCTGTCTGAGAAGAGAGCTGTTGAAGGGGTTCTTTCTATTCTAACTAGAATGGGAAACCCAGTCCCAAACTTCGTATGCCAGGCTCTGTCCACTATAGTTGGCTTCGTTGGTGGTGGCACATCTCCAAATTCCATTGCAATGGCTTCAATCTTAGACCGCTACAGCATTCCTGAGGTACGAAGTTTAGAGAAATTGGTGTACATTTTTTTTTATTTAGTGATATTTTGCTGCATTCATATGTTGTAAGTGTAGCATGATCATGATAAGACATATAGGAAGAAGAAACAATAAAGAATTCACAGTGGTATACATCTCTGCTTACTAGGAAGTAGATTAATGTTACACTTTAAGGCCAAAGGAATGTTTTTCGGTGTTTACTAAGCTTGTGCTTAATATTCTTTGAATCTTTGCTAGTTTTTCCGGGAGTCATTACACCATAGCCGATATAGACTTATTGCAGCCCGGGGGCAGTCACACAAATGAAGCTAGGTTTTCATCACAGTTATTCCTTTGGACCCCATTGGTGAGGTGCAGCAACAGCTGACAATGTCATATGACTGGAGGGTGACTTCACATCCTGGTGCAGCATAACCCAATGATGACTACTGTAGGTCCTCACAATCAGTGTCACCCGGGACTTGGTTGACAGGGTAACTTTGATCCTGAAATATACAAGTACAGTCATTGCCTTACTTAGGCAAGCTCTCTATGCGCACGTTGGTTACAGCAGAACCTTTGTCTGGATTTTGACTCAGTCTTATTCTTAGTCTGCAACAGAGATAGCAGTCAACAAGATTCTACCCTTGTAACACATTTCTTCTCTGCCACCACTGCTCCTAGAATATTTGGACCCAGCTTCTGTGGTAAAACCAGACCAGTAAAAATATGTGATCATTTTAAACTTGGGGATGCGCTCCAATTCTGCAGGGGCCTGTGCACCTTGTGAAAATGTTATTATGTGATTAGGGCATGGAATCTTCCCTGCTGGACTGGTTTGAGTTGGTCAAAGAGGAATGTTTATTAGCCCCAGATTTGGTCCCAATTCCTGATCCTGAAGAATATAAAGAAATAACTGAAAAAATTGTAAGATTCTGACAAGGAACTGACAGAGGCACCATGACTACCTCAAAGACTAAAGGGGATTCCTCACATGTACACTGGGATCACTATCTTTGCATAGGAGGGGAAACATGCAGACTTCCAGGTCCCACAGGAAGTCATTACACAAAGCCAGGAAAGAACCTAAATGTTACACACAGGTGGTGTTAAATATAGTGCAGCATGCACTCAGTCAGCCAAGCACAGTGTTCACATGCAATTACCAATATACACTTTGCAAACACATTTAAGTTACACAGCCTGATCCCCACCTACCTAAACAGTTGCACCTCTTTCCATCATCCTCCCAGACTCGTCTGCACGACTCATACTTCCATATATCCCAGGCATAGGCAGAACCAGATTAGGAGGTTGGGCATTCTCTGGTGCTGCTCCTAAAGAATGAATTGTCCTCACCCTCTGCATTATAGCTTCCTCCTCTTTTGTTGAGTTCCACAAGAAGTTTCAATTAACCAACCTACCGTAGGCAGGGCTAGGTACACCCACACTTGCCCAGCACCAGGATACCCTAGCAAGATGTAGTGTGCTTTACAAATACCTAACATAGTATTGCATAGCATAACATAACCTTAAATGGGGCCTTTACTGGTGTCTTTGGCACTTTCCCCAGCTACCTGAAGTTAATTAATAGATTAATAGAGTAGTTTCAAGAGGTAGGGAAGGGCTGATGTAGAACAAGTGGTCAGAAAGAAAAAAGAGTGTGAGGACTGAAGGAGAGAGAGAGAGAGAGAGAATGGTGGTATGAAGAGAGAGACTGCACAAGGAGATGCAGGGAGTGCGGCTAGTTTGAGCATTTTGGTCTAGGCTGCTTTTGGTTCACCAATCTAGCTCTCAAATGAGTGGTACCCACACTACACCCAAGACCATTGTTCTTGTAGTAACATTAAACTGAAACCTAGTAGGGTTGTCCAAACCCAATTCGGAGAGCCATGTGGTATGTATGGACTAAAGAGCCCAACTGTGGAGGTTGAGACTATTTACCCCTGATGTGCTGGGGCTCGGTTTAATATAGATTCTTATCAACAAGGCCAAGTTTACCTTTTGCAATTGACACTCAGTGAAAAGAATGTTCACGCTGTCCATGGCACAGGGGGAGGGGAGCTGTGGATACAAATTTGTAAACACAGACTCACAACTCCAAATGTGCGCAGCAGTAAATCAGTGTCCAGCTGAAAACTCACTCTCATGAAACAAAGATAATTATTTTAAATGCCACTGCTAACCACACAAAGGAAGAATACAACATTCACAAACAAGTACACAGTTCTCTCCTGAGGTTGGTGCTCTAATGTCTCTCTGGCAGTTCCCTGTCCCACTCAATCCTCATGTTAGCGATCATGGTTATTCCTTAGTCACTATTGGTAGCAACCGGGGAATGCGCCTCTATTGGTCCGGATCTCAAGAGTACACTATGACTGGAGCATATTGTCAATAGTGTTCCATTACAATCGTATTTCAACCAGTATCAATGGGCTGGCAGGCTTGAAACAAGACTTACTTGCACCCACAGGTGGGAAGCATTCAGAATAAAGGAGTGCACCACAGCAATTTTATACCAGTTCAGGTAATTTGGCCACAGGTGGGCTAAGAGACTGCACTTGGCAGTGCGGAAACTCTCGCTGGTAGCCCTTATCCTCCAGCAACTGGATGCTTCCTGCAGCTTACAGGGGTTGGCCAGTACAATTCTCTCCTGGGCCCCACACTTGAGTGATCTGCTCCCACAGTGTGCTCACTTTTCCAATGGGGTAGAATAAGTCACATTCCTTTGTGCTTGGTGGCTGACTCAGTGCTGCACATGAGCAACAACTCGATCGGTGTAGTAGCCAATTCCCCACAAGTTGCACCGGGAGTCTACACAACATGCCTCCAAACTTACTCACCAATACTCCCTCCAATGCTCTCCTCTTCCTCACAGGGCTCTCTGCTCTTGGCAAACAGTCAGGAGCTGGTGCTCTAGGCTCCAGGGCAGGAGGTCTTGGATTCCCTGAGTGATGTCCCATCACTGAGCAAGAAGACAAGCAGGTATTGTCCATCAGTCCTAACCACAGGCAAAAGTCTTGCAGAGCTTCCCAATCTCACATACACATACATATACTGGTACGCAGAAGTGCCTTTTCTATATTTGGTGAACATTGCTCCAGTGGTTTTTACGAAAATTAACTTCAAAAACACATATTTATCTATATGCGCGCTTCGGTGCACCACGGAAGTGCGCGAGCGGAAAGCTGATTGGCTCTCGGGTGTCTGTCAACATTCCAAACAGTCCGGAGAGTCCGCCATCTTGTGTCTCGGTAGAATCGAGACACAAGAGGTGAAAAAAAAGGGGGAAATGATTAAAAGGGGGCAGGGTAGATACCCCCTGACCCCCTAGGTTTTCTGAGGGCGGCCTAGAAGGACCCTGAAGGGCAGAAAAACAGATTTCTTATTTTTTTACATTTTCGCGAGGTAAGCGCTGGGTGCGTTCCCATTTACGCTTCCGGGTACGTGTACCCTGAGCACACCACGGGGAAAAACAGTGAAAAAAATTAGAGTAAAAAAATATTTTAGAGTGCTTAGAGGTAGGGTAGCTCTGAAAAGAGCTGTTGTGTTATGTGGGTGATTTAAGTACCTACAAGTAGGTACCGATGCAGAGTCTAAAATTCAAGAGGAAGACTCTATTCCCCTCATCTGTAAAATGTACACCATCTCTCCTATAGATGCCTTGCATGTTGTAACACAAGTTGTTGTGGTATATAGAACCCATACCATAGTCTCTGAGGAAAGCAGAAACAGATGTATTCGCATGTTTTCTTGCTTTCTCAATCTGTGGACAAAATGGGTTGGACCAGTTCCATTTTTGCTTTTGGCATATATTAGAAAATACCAAGGCAGTTTTTGGAAAAAGTGACATCAATTGCCCAAAGGTGTTCTTTAAAAGCATTTCCAGACCTACCCCAGTCAAAGTGCCCAGGTCATTGCCACCACAGTGCACAATTATGAGATCAGGGTGTGGTAGATGCATAAAGGATTTTACCAATGGTAACAATTGGTGACATCTCAATCTTCTCTGGCCAATCCACATAATATCCACAATTGGTAAATTAAGGTTGTGAATACCTCTGTTTGCTGCATATCTTTCACACCAGTGGACACAACTATGACCCACAATCCAGACTTTAGGCATCTTGAAGGTAGATATGGTTGTATTCAGA
Source organism: Lissotriton helveticus (assembly GCF_964261635.1). Taxonomy (NCBI): domain Eukaryota; kingdom Metazoa; phylum Chordata; class Amphibia; order Caudata; family Salamandridae; genus Lissotriton; species Lissotriton helveticus. The sequence continues at coordinate 143,218,680 of NC_136064.1, forward strand.
TGAGTTGTGGAAATGAAATGGCAGTTTGAAAGTAGGAGTTATGAAAAAAAAGTGGTTGAGATTCAGTGCACTTGAAAAAGAAGAAATGATTGGTGGTTTCTTAAAATTCTCCACGGAAAATTAGGCTGCATGCTTCTGTTTTTTGAAAGAAGTAATTCTAATGGTTGCGAAAAAGTCATTGAAAGAAACATTGCACATGATTAGCTAATATATTGAGAGGTCACTTGCTGAGTTCATTTGCAACATAGTATGATGAACTTTTCACTTGTGTGCTGAGTTAGGTGGGAGTTACCATGGTAACAGGCTGAATGAGCACTGGGGGATGGGTGAATATTATGTGAGTTTGAAAGTGTTGAAATGTTGAACCAATTTAAATGTTAGCTTGGTTTTGAAATAGTGTGGGAAGAATTTTGATTGGTTAAGTCAAAGTATATGTGTGAAGAATTACAGGGAATCAGGGCCATTTGTGGTTGCAGTGTCTAAGGTGCATTTCAGAGATTCTGCTTAAGAAAATCTGGTGTGTGTGACTGACACTGTTCTAAATCTTCAAAAGTATTTTTAAAGGTGAGTAATGATTCATTTAATATAGCTAGAGTGCTATATGCACTATGGGGAAGATTAAGAAGCATATTGGCTTCTTTATTCTTGCATTGTGTGTCATGTTTTTTTGTAATGCTGGTAAAAAAATTAATGGTGCATAATTGGAAATGTATTTTGGAAATGAGTCAAGTTTGTGCACTGTAATGAAGTGGTCATTTAAATGCTCTGTGCTCTGTGTCTAAAACGATTTACTATTCTAAATGTTTTTTGATAAAATGTATGGCTTTAACTTTTTTGACAAGGATCACACTGAGTGTCTGTGTGAAATAAGAAATTATATTTTCACATTTTTCTATAATGTCACCTGTGTCTGCTCACAGTTTGCATCTCTTAGCTTAAAGGGTACTGTTTCTTTTTGCATTGTGTCTCATGTTAGTATGTAATGCTGGCAAAAAATGAATGGTGCATATTGGAAAAGTATTTTGGAAATGAGTCAGATTTCTGCCTTGTAATGTCGTGGTCATTGATATGGGCTGTGCTCTGTGTCTAAAACGATTTACTATGGTAAATGTTTTATGGTAAAATGTATGACTTTAATATTTTTGACAAGGATCACACTGAGTGTCTGTGTGAAATAAGGAATTATATTTTCACATTTTTCAATAATGTCACCTGTGTCTGCTCACAGTTTCCATCTCTTAGCTTAAAGAGTACTCTGTGCCTATGTATCATCTCACTCTGTGCCTGTGTCTCATCTCACTCTGTGCCTGTGTCTCATCTCACTCTGTGTCTGTGTCTCATCTCACTCCGTGCCTGTGTCTCATCTCACTCTGTGCCTGTGTCTCATCTCACTCTGTGCCTGTGTCTCATCTCACTCTGTGCCTGTGTCTCATCTCACTATGTGCCTGTGTCTCATCTCACTCTGTGCCTGTGTCTCATCTCACTCTGTACCTGCCCCATCTCTCTCTTTGTGTGTGTCATTTCTGTCTTTGTGTGTCTCATCTCATTCTGTGCCTGTGTCTCATCTCACTCTGTGCCTGTGTCTCATCTCACTCTGTGCCTGTATCTCATCTCACTCTGCGCCTATGTCTCATCTCACTCTGTGCCCTTGTCTCATCTCACTCTGTACCTGCCCCATCTCTGTGTGTGTGTGTGTCATTTCTCTCTTTGTGTGTCTCATCTCACTCTGTGCCTGTGTTTCATCTCACTCTGTGCCTGTGTCTCATCTCACTCTGTACCTGCCCCATCTCTCTCTTTGTGTGTGTCATTTCTCTCTTTGCGTGTGTCTTATCTCACTCTGTGCCTGCCCCATCTCTCTCTTTGTGTGTGTCATCTCTCTCTTTGTGTGTGTCATCTCTCTCTTTGTGTGTGTCATCTCTCTCTTTGTGTGTGTCATCTCTCTCTTTGTGTGTGTCATCTCTCTCTTTGTGTGTGTCATTTCTCTCTTTGCGTGTGTCTTATCTCACTCTGTGCTTGACTCTCATCTCACTCTGTGCCTGTGTCTCATCTCACTCTGTGCCTGTGTCTCATCTCACTCTGTGCCTGTGTCTCATCTCACTCTGTGCCTGTGTCTCATCTCACTCATTTTGGTCAAGGATCACACTGAGTGTCTGTGTGAAATAAGGAATTATATTTTAACATTTTCAATAATGTCACCTGTGTTTGCTCACAGTTTGCATCTCTTAGCATAAAGGGTACTGTTTCTTTTTATATTGTGTCTCATGTTTTTATGTTACGAAAGTCAAAAAGGCAACGTTGTATTTGGTAAAAAACAGTCACTACTACAAACATGTATATGTTGGAGAAGAGGAAACAACTGTAGAAGAGGACAGTGATTTTTCAGCTGGGCAAATTGAAAAAGTTGATGTCTCTAGAAGTGAAGAAATTTATGAACATTATAGTGTTCATCCATTGCATTCCAAAGAAGTAATGGGGAATGCTATAGACTTGTTTCAAATGAAAGAAGCAAAAGGAAGTCCCATTAGTGTATGGGAAGAAAGTTTGGAAGCTCGGTGTTTTCCTCAGTTATTTCAAAACCGGTCAAGGTGGACGATATGACGATCGACCACTTCAAATTCCTGCATCTCGATACCGGACTTTAAGATTATATGCAAAAGATCCAAGGTTTCATCAATGCATTCCATATTTGTTTCATCTACTGTTTGAGAGTGACTTGTCTGGACTTTCTTATGCAGTGAACCATATACTGAAAAGTGGAGCACATCTGCAAAATGTTTCGGCAAGGGACTTTATGGATAAAGTAAAACTGCAAGACAGTATTTTGGAATCTCACCTAATTAATCTCATGGCATGTCAGTGTGGTACTAACGAGTATTGGTACCATCGTCATGGGGAATTGAAATGTGTGCTAAGAAACTTAGGAACTCCTGCATGGTTCCTCACTCTTAGCTGTGATGAGTATGCATGGGAGGACTTACTTCAATTTCTACGAGAGGCAAACGCAAACATACAAAATATAGAATTCAAAACACCTGGAGAACTGTGTTCTTTGGATCCAGTGAATGTATGCAGGTATTTCAATCATAGGTTTGAAGCTATGATGTCTTTTATCACAAACAAAAATAATCCTCCGCTTGGAGAGGTTTGGGATTTCTTTTGGAGAAAGGAGTATCAAGCAAGAAATGAAAAGAGTCTAAGTAAGAAATTGTACAGTTACAGTCTGAAGATGTTGTCGGATCGAGAAATTGGAGCATATGAATGTTCTGATCGGTTATCATCAGGAAGTCTATATGCGAATCCTAGAACAATCATTTGTCTAGGTCTTGCTGCAACACAAAACCGAGTTTTGAAATCTGTACAAGAAATTGAGTATTTGGCGAAGAAAGAACCAAACAGTACAGATATTTTGAAGACAAACATGTTGGATACATACTATCCAAAAAGAAGTAGTCATCTTGAGAACGTTTGTCTCTATGAAGTTCTGCAAAGCTATACTATTAAGAGGAACATCACAGAAGATAGCAATAAAGGAGTATATGCTGTAATTGGATGTGAAGGATGTCTGGTGAAACAAAGAAAAGGCCATTTGATTAATCATCGAAAATTGAGTTGTGAATCTCCTGACAAAAGGAAATTTTACTATTTAGCCCTTTTGCAACTCTTTAAGCCATGGCGTACAGAAGAGGAACTACTTGGAGATTTTCTCAGTTATGGAGATTCCTTCAATGGAACAAAGGATACCATAGAATGTCCTGTTTTTTCAAATTATCTGCAAATGTTGAACGAGGAAATACAGCATGAAGCTACAATTGCAGCAGAGATTGCTGAGACAGTTCTCAAGACAGTCAGAGTTCTGCTTCATTGAGTTAGGATCCACTAGGAGAACCAATTATCCAAAATGAAGCTTCCACTGCCATGGATGAAGTGGAAAGAGCCATGGAACAAGCTCAGGAGGATGTAGTTAGCTTAGAAGATTTGGAAATAGAATTAAATGTTGAGCAGAAACAAATATATGACAAAGTCACAGAACAGATTGAGCATGGTTTATATCTTGAGAAAAAAGAGTGCTCATGTACATCATTTATGCCTGCCCGACTGTACGTGAGTGGAGAAGCAGGAACTGGAAAAAGTTTTCTGATTAAAGCAATTGCAACTTATCTGCAGAAAAGAACGGAGTCATCGCTGTCTTGTGTTGTTACCACTCCAACTGGGTTGGCAGCATATAACATTAAAGGGATTACTTTACATCGTTTATTGATGCTGCCAGTAGAGCATGATAATAAATTACAAAACCACAAGCTATCTGAAGAAGCGTGCTCTGAAGTTTCCAGAGTTCTGAAGAAAATAAAACTTCTTATCATTGATGAGGTAAGCATGGTATCAAATGTAATGCTTGCTTTTGTGCATTTAAGAATGCAAGAAATTCTTAAAACAGAGTATAATGTATTATTTGGAGGCAAACACATCATTGTTTTTGGAGATCTACTGCAGCTCAATCATTCAATCAATCATAACATTTGCATAGCGCGCTACTCACCCGGAGGGTCTCAAGGCGCTTGGGGGAGGGGGGTCTACTACTGTTCGAACAGCCAGGTCTTGAGTTGCTTCCTGAAGGAGAGGTGGTCTTGGGTCAGACGGAGGTGGATGGGGAGGGAGTTCCAGGTCTTGGCAGCCAGGTAGTAGAAGGATCTTCCTCCCGTGGTGGCTCTTCGGATGCGTGGAATGGTGGCGAGGGCGTGGCTGGTCGATCGTAGCTGGCGGGTGGGAGTGAAGAAGGTCAGGCGGTTGTTGAGGTACCTGGGTCCCAGGTTGTGGAGGGCCTTGTGTGCGTGGGTGATTCTTTTGCTGACGGGGAGCCAGTGCATGTCTCTCAGGTGTCCAGAGATGTGGCTTTGTTGGGGGATGTCCAGGATGAGTCGTGCGGAGGCGTTCTGGATGCGTTGGAGTCTTTTCTGCAGTTTGGCTGTGGTTCCGGCATAGAGGGTGTTTCCGTAGTCCAGTCGTCTGGTGACGAGTGCCTGAGTGACCGTCTTCCTGGTTTCGGTGGGAATCCATCGGAAGATCTTTCGGAGCATGCGTAGGATGTTGAAACATGACGATGAGACGGCGTTGACTTGTCTAGTCATTGAGATGGAGGAGTCCAGGATGAAGCCCAGGTGTCGTGTGTGGTCTGTTGGTTTGGGTGCGCTGCCCAGGGCAGGGGGCCACCAGGAGTCGTCCCAGGCAGAGGGTGATGATCCCAGGATGAGGACTTCGGTCTTGTCTGAATTCAGTTTCAGGCGGCTGTTCTTCATCCACTCGGCTACTTCTTTCATCCCTTCGTGTAGGTTGGTTCTGGCGGTGGCGGGGTCTTTGGTGAGGGAGAGGATCAGCTGGGTGTTGTCGGCGTAGGAGATGATGTTGAGGTTGTGTTGGCGTGCGATGGCCGCGAGGGGGCTCATGTAGATGTTGAAGAGGGTGGGGCTGAGAGATGATCCTGGTGGTACGCCGCAGATGACTTCGGTGGCCTCGGATCTGAACGGGGGGAGGTGGACTGTCTGGGTTCTTCCGGCGAGGAAGGAGATGATCCACTCGAATGCCTTCTCTTGGATTCCGATGTTGTTGAGGCGCTGCACTAGGCTGCCATGGCAGACAGTGTCGAACGCTGCAGAGAGGTCCAGGAGGATGAGGGCCGCTGTTTCCCCGTTGTCGAGCAGGGCCCGGATGTCGTCAGTGGCTGCGATGAGGGCGGTCTCGGTGCTGTGGTTGGTTCGGAAACCGGATTGCGACTGGTCGAGGGATCCATTCATCACGAGGAAGGCGGCAAGCTGTCAGTTGACGGTCTTCTCGATGACTTTGGCAGGAAAAGGGAGGAGTGAGATGGGGCGGTAGTTTTTTAGGTCGGTGGGGTCCGCTGATGGTTTCTTCAGTAGGGCACTGAGTTCGGCATGCTTCCAGCTCTCCGGGAAGGTGGCGGTGTTGAAGGAGCAGTTGATGATGTCCCGGAGATGGGGTGTGATGACGGAGTCGGCCTTGTTGAAGACGTGGTGGTGGCATAGGTCGGTTGGTGATCCGGAGTGGATGGTATTCATCGTGCGGATGGTGTCTTCGGTGCTAACCGGGGTCCAGGCGTGGAGGGTGGTGGTGGGGGGCGTCGGTTCGGTGGTAGGGTGCGTGGGCTGTGTGCTGAAGCTGTTGTGTATGTCTGCGATCTTGCTGTGAAAGAACAAAGCAAGTGAGTTGCAGAGGTCTTGCGAGGGAGTGATGTCGTTGTTTCCGGCGCTGGGGTTGGAGAGCTCTTTGACGATTCTGAAGAGTTCCTTGCTGTAGTGGGCGTTGTTGTCTAGTCGTTCCTTGAATGCTGTCTTCTTGGTGGTGTGGATCAGCTGGTGGTGGTTGCGGGTGGCACGCTTGAGGGCGGTCATGTTGTCTGTAGTCGGGTCTTTGTGCCAGGCTTTCTCAAGGGTGCAGCAGTTCTTCTTGGAGCCCTTGAGTTCGTCGGTGAACCAGGGGGCTTTCTTGCTGCCGGGTCTGCTGGGAGGGGTCTTCAGTGGAGCGAGGTCATCTGCGCAGTTGGTGATCCACTGTGTGAGGTTGTTGGCTGCTTGGTTGGGGTCCGTTGAGCTGGCGGAAGGGTTCTGGCTCAGTGATGTGTTGAGCTGGTCGGTGGTGATCTTATTCCAGCTTCTGCGGGGAACCTGCTGCGGGTGGTGGTGAGCTGTGGTCCTTCTGAAGCTGAAGTGGACGCAGCTGTGGTCTGTCCAGTGGAGTCCGGTGGAGTGGCTGAAGGAGATGTACTTGCTGGAGGAGAAGACTGGGTCAAGCGTGTGTCCGGCGTAGTGGGTGGGGGTGTTCACCAGTTGCTTGAGTCAGAGGTTGGCTAGGTTGTCCAGCAAGGTGGTGGTGTTGCTGTTGTTGTTGTTCTCCAGGCGGAAGTTGAGGTCCCCTATGAAATGAAATGAAATGAAAATGTGTTTTGTAGAGCGCAAATAGTTGCCCAGAGGCGTCCAAGCGCTATGGCTAACGGTGTCTAGACAGCTGAACAAGTGAGCGGGAAAAACAGATTTATTTATTAAACAAAAAAGTTTTCAGGTGCTTCCTAAAAGAAGTAAGATCTGAGTTGGACCTTAGATACAGGGGTATACTGTCCCATAGCCTAGCCGCATTCAGGGAAAAGGAACGACCACCTGATCTGGACCGTTTGACCTTTGGCACGACAGCAAGAAAAGCATTGGTAGACCGTAGCTGTCCTAACAGGATGTAGTCAGCAGATGAGAGGGCGTGTGGGCTGATGAAGTCTGCGATGTCTTCACTGAATTGTGTGCGTGGTCACGGGGGTCTGTAGATGAGGGTGCCCCTGAGTGTGGTCTTGGGGTCGGTGTGTATCTGGAAGTGAAGATGTTCGGCGGCAGTGAGGGTGTCGTCGGAGTTGGTCGTGATGCGGATGGTGTTCCTGTGGACGATGGTGATGCCTCCTCCTGTATGGTTGACGCTGTCCCTCCGGGTGATCTTGTATCTGTCCGGGATGGCGATGGCGATGTCAGGCGCTGAGGAGGCGTTCATCCATGTTTCCGTGAGGAAGGCGATGTCTGGAGATGTGGTGTCGAGCAGGTTCCAGAGTTCCACGGCGTGTCTGTGGACGGAGCGGGTGTTGAGCAGGATGCACTTCAGGTGGTTGCTGTTGGTGCTCGGCTTTGCGGGTGCGGTACAGGTCCGGATGCAGGAGAATTTGCAGGCTTGGCAGGTGAAGGGTCGGTGGGTGCGTCTCGGGGTGGCTCGGTAGCAACCGGGGATCTGGCCGGTGCTGAGTGCATTGAGGGTGGCGGCGTCGTAAGTCTGGCGGGTGGGCTGGCATCTGCAGAGACATGGGGTTCTGGCGCTCGGTGCCAGGCGCGGATGGGCGTAGACGGGCTTGCCTTTGGCACGCCTTTGGCGTACAATCGGCGCGCCCGCTGTGCGTGAACACGTGCACTCCGCCATAAATGTCGAAGTGGGAGGGAGGAGCAGCTGGTAGGCGGGAGCGGGGCGGCCAATGGGAGGGATACAGAAAAGAAAGGGGCGGGGCTGCAGGGGAGCAGCGGCGGGGAGTGGGGAGAGGGCGGGAATGTGGCTGAGCACAACAAGAGGGACAGAAATATGCAGAAACAGAGGCAACAACGAAAAAACGGGAGCAAAATACACAATAACTCAAAAGAGGAAAATACGAAACGCGCAACAGAGGTAAACACCCAACAGAGGCAAATATGAAAACACGAAACAGAGGCAAAAAACAAACATTTAGGGAACAGGAGCACAGCTGCGGGCAGCGGCGGCACTCGGCGGGATCGGGGGCAGCCTGGGCTCACTCACGGGGAGTGTGCGCGGTGCGTGGGGTGACCGGCTAACTCCAGTGAAAGGACAACTAGTGTTTAAAATGCTTATGCATGAACATACCAGGAAGTGCCTAGGAAGCATTGGAAATGTTAATATATGGTTAAATTTCAAATATGCAGAACTGCTTCAAAATATGCGACAGTCAAAGGATGAAGATTATAAAAATATTCTACAAGATTCAAGAATTGGAAAAGTAAGTGAGCATGGCAAAGAAGCTTTACATGCATGATTAATTAAATTTGTTTTCAAACGAAAATATTCTCCCAGAGAATATTTTTAAGAAAATTGCTGAAAACAAATCTGTGATATGTTTGATGCCAACTCTACAAGAATGTTCAATCTTCTGAGGTACTGGGTTTTTCGTAACCGGTACCGAACCAGTAACCCAGCGGTGTCAGGGTACACCCTAAGACCTCGAGTCCTTTCCTGATTCAGACACAGAAACTCAGAGTCTTCTAGGTGAAGTCAAAGATCGAATTTATTGGCTGCAACCAAATAACAGGCGTCCTAGAAGTACATCACGATGCATATTCTCAGGAGACTGCTCAATCTTACAAAGCCGGGCTTCTCTTTTTATACGAAATATTAAGCTTTAGGCAAACATTCTTGGCATTACTGTTGACCATTCACATATTTCCATTACAAAGAAAAAGCAGAGTCATGATGACAAGCCCATATTTCAGTTTGTCCAGGCCACAACAAATTACCCAGCAAGGCCCAACATTTTCATCAGATATCGGTGTACCCCCAATAAAACGGGCACCTCCTCCTCGTAAAACAAGACATATGTAAAGAAACAGGGACAGGTGTGAGCAAGATTAGCCAGGGTGTGTGTGCGATGAAAAGGTTTATGGCATGTTGTGCCTTGATGCTATCTCGCTCGGCCACTGGGAAAGGAACTGGCCGGGCAGGTTCGGCCTGGGGCAATGGTTTCAGCTTGCCCAGGTCAAAGAGAAGTCAATTAAGGTGTATGTGTCCTCTGGAATCGAATTTGGCTGTATTATAAGCCTATGTGAGGGCAACTCACAAAGTGGCTGCCGTACACAAAATGTAAGCCAAGAGTTTAGGACGAAAATGACGATTTCGAGGTGAAATCGTTACTGGAATATGATGAAAATGCTTGTACATAGTGTACTGGCCATTCTCGGTCTTTTGATACCAAAATCGTCATACTGCGGCAACGTTTATTACAAGAGTCCAGAATTTTCAGAACCACAAACCCTCCATTTGCCCTTACATAGGCAATTTAACCTATCCTCATGCTAATCTGAGTCCAGGTCTATATTCCTAAAGTCATTGAGATGTTGCTGTAACATCATCCTAGTACTTAGCTCGTCTCTTGATGCAGGTTTCCTTACACATGATGTAGCACAGAGGCCACATATTGCAGGAGCACACTGCACGCACAGACAGAACAGGAAAAGAATGGCTAAGACCATCCCAATGACCATCAGAATTTTCCATCCCCAGGCGGATATCAGTTCCCAGAACCATCCCATTAACGACCAATCTCCTTTATCCACATGAATAGATTCGGAAATCTTATGTAGTTTGGAGATGGCCTGGTACACTGTTGGAGCATTATCTGGAATAAAAACACAGCAACTCGATTGGATCAATTTACATACCCCACCTCGGTCTGCAAGTATGACATCTAATGCGAGCCAGTTCTGAAGGGTCATGATGCGATCCGACTGGAGCTCAGCAGTCAAGTTACTAAGGGCACCGGCAGTTTCAACCACGGTGGATTCAACCACCCTTGTCAATTGCCTTATGTTCCTGCTGTTAACCATGGGTCCTCAGAACGGCAGAAAACCTTTCACAAAGTCTCCAAATTCTTGTCCCCCAGTGTCTTCTTTGCTGAAGACACCTCTTACTATCCTTGTCTTGTGGTAATCTGCCGCAGCTGTCTAGATGGGAGGCAGCAGGAACGAAACAAAACATGTGCCCGAAAAGTCAGGGGGCAACCATGTATAGGCTCTATCATGGCAGATGAAATAGGTACCCTTAGTTGCTAAGAACGGAGGGGAAGTCTGAGATGCAAAAACATATGTTTCAGTGCAGATGCTTTTCCCTAGCTGAGCTCCGGGATTCTTGCCAGTACCTTGCAGACACAGGTGACCCCAAGAGTTCAGGCTCAGTAGTGTTCAATCGAATTGACGGCGGCACAGCTGCTTGCAAGAGCTTGTCACTTTCTTTCTCAGAAATTGTTCCTTTTATACGTGCATCACTGAAAGGCAGAAAACGAGGCACAGTTTCAGTCTCTGAGTCGGCGACACCCTCCTGGACCCACCAGTCGTACGGCAGAGGCAAAGGCACCCATTTGCAATGTACACCGTGGATCCAGTGCTTCTTTCCTTCCACTCGAACAGCTGATCTCGTTGAAAGAAGGACGAGGTGAGGGCCGGTCCACCTGGGCTGGTCGTTCTTTGTTTGCTGAAAGTTTTTCACTAGAACCCAGGATCCAGGATCGATCTGATGTCCTGGAGCTTCAGAGACCTGAGGCAGTGTATCATGCACCTGTTGGTGTAAAACACGCAATTTAGCCGTCAATTCGTACAAATAGTCAAGCAAAACAGGGTATTCGATTTCACTGAACTTTGTAGGCCTTGGCACTCCCCATATGTTGGCCGGGCGGCCGAAAACAATCTCATACGGACTAAGTCCCACTCGCGAATGCACAGTCATTCTGGTTGATTGGAGTGCTAAAGGGAGAGCGTCAGGCCATTTAAGACCAGAGCTCGCTTGAATTTTGGCCAGTTTTAACTTTAGCGTGCCATTGTAACATTCTACTAATCCAGCTGATTGGGGGTGATTTGCAGCGTGGAACTTCTGTTGGATGCCTAGCCCTTCACATACTTTCTTCATGACTCGACCCACAAATTCACTCCCATTGTCACTCCAGACCATTCTCGGCATTCCAAACCTAGGGAAGAACTCTTTCACAAGGGCTTTAGCTGTGGATAGGGCAGTGTTGTCTTTTAGGGGGTACGCTTCTACCCATCTTGAAAAGGCACAAATAACAACGAGCACGTATTTCAGGTTGTTGCACCTTTCCATGTGGATGAAATCTAGCTGCAAAACCTCGAACGGATACGTTGGAGGCGCAAAATGACCAGCTGGAGTTGGGGTTCCCCTACCAGGATTGTATTTCAGACACACCATGCAATTCTTGACCACATTTTCTGCACACTTAGGAATTCCAGCATTTTGCCATACTGGAGCCAACAGCTTACAAATCCCTTTCACACTGATGTGAGCCATTCCATGGGCCATTGTAACCACTGCAAGCACGCATCGGGTAACAAACATCTCTGATGCTCTGACAATTCAATACATCAACCATTGGCATCCATTTTACCCGTACTTTCTCTCCACACACTCAACTCTTTCTCTGTAGCTTCAGCTTGGATCGATTTCACACTCTCTATCGTGTCTTCACACATTCCAACGTCACCAATCCATCTTGCAGGGCCTGCAACATACATTCGGCTCATCACATTCCTTGCTGTTTCTTTTGCGATTTCGTCAGCAAATGCATTTCCACAACCAACATCATCAGTCACCTTCTTGTGTGCACTGCATTTCACAATCACAACTTGCAACGGCAAAGTAAGTGACTCAAGAAGCTCATTCACCAACTGACCATGCTGAATCTTAGCTCCATGCGAAGTCAGGAACCCACGTTCTTGCCACAATTGTCCAAAACTGTGAGCCACACCAAATGCATACTGGCTGTCGGTATAGATGGTTACTTTCATTCCTTTTGACAACACACATGCTCTCATAAGTGCAATCAATTCTGCTGCTTGAGCTGAATTATGTGGGATACCTGCGGCTTCAACAATTGTATGCAAAGTCGTAACAGCATATGCTGCAGTCGTATCACCATTCGGAAGCTTGAATCATGAACCATCCACCCATAAGGTACCATCACACTTTGCAAGAGGAGTATCTTCGAGGTCTATTCTCCCTTTCGTTTCTTCTTCTGTTCTAAGAAAACAATCATGCTGTTCAGAAGTATCTAACTCTGTTACAATTGGCAACAACGTAGCTGGGTTAAGTGTGTTGCATCTTTTTATATGCACATGGCTCGCTAACAATGTCAACTCGTAACCTGACAATCGAGCACTAGTTAAGTGCTGTGTCTTGGTTCTGTTTAACAATGTGTCCACTGCATGTGGAACCATCACAATCAACGTGTTATTCATCACTAACCCAGCAGACTGTCAAATAGAAACAGCTGCTGCTGCTGTGGCTCTTAAACAACTCGGCAATGCTTTAGTTACCGGGTCCAAAGTCGACGAAAAATACGCGCATGGACGCTGCTTGTCTCCAAACAACTGTGTCAACACTGATAATGCACAACCTTCTTTCTCATGGACAAACAATGTAAAGGGCTTACTGTAGTTGGGGGTACCCAACACAGGAGCCGAACATAATGCATCACGCAATTCGTAAAAACTTTTCTGACACTCTTCAGACCATGGGATGGGATTCGGTGTATCTTTACAAGTTAATGCCACCAAAGGTTTGTCCAGCAAGGAAACATTTGGTATCCATTGCCTGCAATATGATGTAATGCCCAAGAAAGCACGCACTTCTCTCTGTGTTCTTGGCACACTCAATTTCGCTATTGCCTGAATTCTTTCTGGGGTCAGTTTCCTTCCCTCCTTCGATAAGAGATGACCTAAGTAGGTCACTTCTTGTCGACAATATTGCAATTTTGAGAGAGACACTTTGTGATGCAGATCACACAAATGACGCAACAATGACAACGTGGCTTCTTTACAGATTTCCTCAGTATCTGCAGCAACAAGCAAATCATCTACATACTGAATGAGGGTAGCGCCATCAGGTAAAACAATCGTATCAAGCTGTGTTTTTAAAGCTTGACTATATATTGATGGACTTTCACAGTAGCCCTGGGGAGCGTGTTTAAAGCGGATGCTTCGACCTCCTAAACTGAAGCCAAAAATATCCCTACTCTCCTCGGCAATTGGGATGCTGAAGAAAGCATTCTTCAAGTCAATCACCGAAAACCATGTCGCGGAAGCTGGAATCATAGTCAATAGGCAGTGATATCAGGAACAACTGGAAATTGTGGCACAACTATGTTATTGACCTCTCTAAGATCGATCACGAATCTGTAAACAGGTGGCTGGGAAGGATCAGTTCGTTTCAAAACAGGCAGAACAGGACTATTGCAAACGTTGCCTCTTGTCTCTTCAACCACATCTTTTTCAATCAGATCATAAATGATCGCTAGTAAAGCTTTTTCACCTTCACTAGAAATTTTATATTGGGGAATGCGTGGCATTTTAACATTGGCTTTCAATGTCACAACATATGGCGGTATTTGCAAAAGACCTACATCATTAGGACCAGTAGCCCAAAGAATTTTAGGAAGAAACGACAATTCTGTCGGAAGTTTATCCCTTGACAAATACATTGGAGAAACCACTTTCTTACCCAGTGTAAGTTGTACTCCCGAAGGAGAACAGTACAAAGTCGCATACAATCTTTTTAACAAATCTAATCCTAGCAAGTTTTCACCACAACCTGTCGTTAAAATAAGGGGTGCTTCGAATTCACAAGGTCCAACAGAAAGGGACAAAGGGTCAGAAATCGGGTTTCTAACTGGGGCGCCAGAAAAACCTACTGATACATTCGTTTCGCCAGACAAAGGTGCGCCAGGGAGTTTAGAGTGCATAATAGAACTCTTTGTAGCACCAGTATCCAACAGAAAGGCTCTGACACACCTGATGTAATCACCTCAACGTATGGTCCATTCTGATCTACTAGAACTGAAACAACTCCCTCTCTTTGTCTACGGCTGTCCTAGCAATCATTACCGTCCGTATGCTCATCTTCTGCATAGTAATCATCAGCATAGTACTGAGCCGTCCTACCAGACGCGTTATTCTGCTGATCAAAACTATTCATTGAATTATGAGGCGGAAAGGAACGCGCGTTCTGGGGAAAATTTCCACGTCCTCTACCTCTAGGAGCTAGTTGAACACCTCGACCTCTTGCGCCAGAAACACCATTTCCACGCTGTAACAAAATAGGGCAACTATACTTAAAATGACCCTCTTCCTTACAATATGAACACTGATTGGGACCTACAGGGACACGTGGTTGAGTATACTCGACTCTTTGCGAGTTCCTCTGAAACTATTGAGGTTGCTGATAGTTATTCTGATAGTTACTCTGACCACCACTATTTTGACCACCACGTGGCGGATATGCTTGCTGTAACAGAACCTTCGTTTTTAACTCTTTAGTTTTCTTCTCTGCTCTATCTTTCTCATCTTTGTCTCAATTTTCATAATACTGCGCAGTAGCCAATATCTGTGCTGAAGAGGAAGCAGCCTATGAACTCTCTGAATCTTTTAACTTCTTACATAACTCGGGTAACACATTGTGCACAAACTTATCGACAAACAACCGTTGGCCACCTTCTGTACTCATATCTTGACCACTGTGGTCGACAAATGTTTCTTCAAACCTGGTGAAGAAATGTGACACCGTTTCATCTTTCTTCTGCTTACACGCAGACAATTTATCCCAATTCACACGCATCGCGGGAATTAAAGATTTCCTGTAATTAATGATCCTACCAGGGAGTTCTGCTACTAAAGGCTCGGGTTTAGCACCACCAACTTGTCGGGCATCTGTAGCAGTAATATTAGCCCATGAGTCACCTAACTCTTGGTCATGATCTGCATGACAAATCTTTCCCCATAAAGGCTGTGGAACAACATTTCCAAACAACATGTCTATGTCGGCTAAATTCATAATGCAAGAGCCTGCAGTCTGTGACAATTCCTTGTAATACCCTGCAGGATTCTCATGGGGATCAGGTAATGTCTGCTTAAGGGCCAAGACTTCAGCTCGCTTCCAAGGAACATGTACCCAAACACGGTGAAAATGTGCCGTTGCAGCTACAATACCAAGACCTACATCAGCCTGTACTGCTTCCTTCCATACCGGAGGAATTTCTTTCATAGGATATTGTCTTACCTTCTTCTTAACAGAGGAATCAGACTCAAACAACGACCTAGAAACACCTTCAGTCCTAAGCGACAACAAGGTCGCAACTGCTTTCTTAACATCTGAACCCACAATTGCGCCTTTCCCAAACTCGAACCGTACATGGCACAACTCAGACGGATTGGGCTCCAAATCATTCTCCTCTCTATCCTCACAAAGGAAAGTACACATTGTGTCAAAAATGTATCTCTGCTTCGGTTCTTCCCACTGATGGAAGACATCCATAACAGACTCTAGCCCATACCTCGTTAGGTCGGTAACCCATTTATGTGCCAAATAATTCAACGTTTCCTTCTCCCTAGAATCAGGCAGTTGGCTACGTAACTGTTTACGCTCTGTGTCAGGAGTTACACTTGTTGCTCCAAAGAGAGGATATAGGAGACTAGTGACAGTGCTAGCCACTCTCTGGCGAACAGAGGGAGAAGTCGAGGAAAGGACAGGCGAAAAAGCAGGGTGAGGCAAGGCAGACGCAGAGGCCGTGTCAGGAGGAATGCCAGGAGTGGTAGTCGTTATAGTAGTCAAAGTTGTAGGAAGTAAAGGAGGAGCAGATGTGGTCCTTGAGGAGGCTGCACCGGAGGAATAGAAGCCAACTGTAAGGCAGCTGGTGGTTGTGGAGGAGCAGGAGGCAATACAACCAAAGGTTGCGCAACTAAAGGTTGCGGAGGTGCCGTAGCATTCTGCGCATAAGGGGGTGGCGAACTCCACAAATGCGACATTAGGGGATCTTTTTCAAGGTCTTTTGCTGCATCTTGCTCAAGAGGCGGCAAAACTGGATAACATTTATCGTTTACCATTTTACGTTGCCTGTGCAACTGCTCACTCATCTGTTCCTCTTCGTTATCTTTAAACTGCATAGCAGCTTGCATTATCGAAATACCCCTTTCTCTCTTATTTTTCTTCTCTAATTTAATTTCTTTCTGTTTGGCTTCCTTACGCCATAGCCGGAAAGAGTCAAACATCGCCGGCCGGGCTTTCTTCTTAAAAAGTTTAACTTCTAGATTATCTAGGATTTCCGTGTCGAAGCTACCATATTGGGGCCATTTTAGAACACCATCTTTTCTGGTGTAGCGGATCCACACTTCATTATATGTGATGGGGCCTACTCCATGTTTCACATACAATTCATTAGCAGGAGTTCCAATCGGAGGAACCGGACACGAGTCCTCCAATCGGGAATCCCTATTACAACCAAGACAAAACAAATTTCCAAGTCTGCTAAGACCAGGCATCTTCGCTCACTAGTCTAGCTTCAAACTTCAAAGGATTATCGAATACGATATTCTCGTGAATACACGAGTACTTCGGCTTTGGTACTTGCAAGTTCCAAATCAAAGATCCCAAAGGGATACCCAAAACTAAGGACTGGGAGACGCTCCACTGATACTTAACTGAGATATCGATGACGTCACCAGAAGACTCGTCTATCGTTTCGCTCTACCAAACATCAAGGGTCCAAATCAGGGTGATAGCCAGGGCAACAGTCCTTCGTAGCCGTCGGGAAGCGGGGAACCTCGCAGCAAAGACTTTCGGACCACGTCGACATGCAGGGGTCGATGAAGTGGCGACCTTCCTCCAGAATTTTCACACAAAGCTACTCCTGAACCTCTGGCTTGGACCGGTACCGCTGGTATCGCCCCATGTTGGGCGCCAACTGAGGTACTGGGTTTTTCAGAACCGGTACCGAACCGGTAACCCAGCGGTGTCAGGGTACACCCTAAGACCTCGAGTACTTTCCTGATTCAGACACAGAAACTCAGAGTCTTCTAGGTGAAGTCAAAGATCGAATTTATTGGCTGCAACCAAGTAACAGGCGTCCTAGAAGTACATCACGATGCATATTCTCAGGAGACTGCTCAATCTTACAAAGCCGGGCTTCTCTTTTCATACGAAATATTAAGCTTTAGGCAAACATTCTTGGCATTACTGTTGACCATTCACATATTTCCGCTACAAAGAAAAAGCAGAGTCATGATGACAAGCCCATATTTCAGTTTGTCCAGGCCATAACAAATTACCCCGCAAGGCCCAACATTTTCATCATATATCGGTGTACCCCCAATAAAACGGGCACCTCCTCCTCGTAAAACAAGACATATGTAAAGAAACAGGGACAGGTGTGAGCAAGATTAGGCAGGGTGTGTGTGCGATGAAAAGGTTTATGGCATGTTGTGCCTTGATGCTATCTCGCTCGGCCACTGGGAAAGGAACTGGCCGGGCAGGTTCGGCCTGGGGCAATGGTTTCAGCTTGCCCAGGTCAAAGAGAAGTCAATTAAGGTGTATGTGTCCTCTGGAATCGAATTTGGCTGTATTATAAGCCTATGTGAGGGCAACTCACAAAATGGCTGCCGTACACAAAATGGAAGCCAAGGGTTGAGGACGAAAATGACGATTTCGAGGTGAAATCGTTACTGGAATATGACAAAAATGCTTGTACATAGTGTACTGGCCATTCTCGGTCTTTTGATACCAAAATCGTCATACTGCGGCAAAGTTTTTTACACGAGTCCAGAATTTTCAGAACCACACTTCAACAACAAAATGTTAAAGTTGGAAAATCAAGAGATTGTGAAACTGGAAGCTATTGATAAAATAGAGCATGAAGGAGCAACTATTATTTTGTCAGAAAAGTTTAAATCAAAATTGGATTCTTTAGAGAAGACAATATCTAAAACTGCTTGTTTGGAAAAGACTCTGTGTGCATGTTTTAATTGTCGTATAATTTTACGACGGAATTTACATGTGGAAAGAGGTTTAGTAAATGGAGCATGTTGTTGATTTTGTGAATTACCGGAATAGAGATGGAATTGAATTTTTAAAAACTAAATTTGATGGAATTGAAGAAGTACAACAAATCAGTCGTTGTTCTGCTCGATTTTTGCTTGTGAAAGATGTATATGTCCGCCGAAAACAGTTTCCTGTTTCTTTGGCATATTCGGTGAGTATTCATAAATCTCAAGGTTTAAGTGTAGATAGTGCTTTGGTGAATATTGGAAGTTCTGTGTTCAAGGAGGGTATGGCATATGTTGCTTTATCTCGAGTTAGAACTTTATCTGGATTGTACTTGATTGATTTTGATGAGACAAAGATTATTGCAGATCTAAATTGTGTAAAAGAATATAATAGGTTAAGAAGAGAGTATGCTTCAAATTTACCTCAATATCCTCTATTTTAAAAGCGTGTGGTAGCCCGAAAAAGAAGAAATGTGAAAAATTGTAGTGAAGTTGTAGCAAAAAGAAAAAAAAGTAGATGAATCAGTAATTGTAAGCGGAAAGGAAAAGGATTCAGTTAAAGATGTTGTTGGATTTCAGTTTGAAAACAGTTCTGGTGTCAACTGCTATGCTAATGTAGTGGTTAATGTTGTTTTTTTTTCTCCAAACTTTACAAGAACAGATTGTTGAAAATTGGGATCAAAGATTTTGTTGTTTGTTGAATTCTGTGTTTGAGAAATGTAGCAGTGATAGTAAAAAAATAGAAAGTGTTTATGAAATTCGAAATGTTTTAGACATATGTTCTGGTCTAAATCAATTTTCACAGAATATTCAGCAAGATTGTCAGGAATTTCTAATGTATATGCTTGTTGTATTGCAAGATGAAGGTATAGATGTAGAAAATCTTTTTGGCCTTTCTTATAAATGGCAGCATAACTGCGACAATTGTTCTTTTTCAAGTACTACTACAATAGACACTGAAAGATTTATATATTTGACTTTACCAGACAGCAAATCAGTGTCTTTTAATAATCTAGTTAGACAAGCAAATCAAAGCATGGTCTGTACTCAATGTAAATTAGCAATGCTATCAACATTATTTATACAAAGATATGGACAGTATGTAATTTTAATGTTCCAACGATGTAGACCTGATGGAACTAAATTGACAACTTTAATAAAAAAGTTTGTGGCTTCTCAATTATCAATTTCAGGAAGAACCTTTGCAACTGCAGCAATTATTTTTCATGATGGTCCTTCGACAACATCAGGACATTACACAGCTTATTTAAAATCTCAAAAAGGCTGGACTAATTGTAATGATACTCAATTGACTTTCAAACAACGTTTGCCTTCTGACTTACAAAATTCTTACCTAGTGTTCTTACACCCGAAATTTTAGGAAAGGTAATTGGCCTATGAAGAATGGAGCAGTTAATAAAACTTAGTCTGCTGTTCAAAATTACTTTGTGAGTGAGAGTGATCAAGATAATAAACAACTTGTAGTTGTCATAGAGGTGGTGTAAGTGTATCACACAGTGAGTGATATAAGTATTATAGTAAATGTTGATTATGAGTGAGACAGAGGTGGAAATATAAGTATTGTTACATGATGAAAAAGATGTTTTTAGCTTTTCTTTCAGAAAGTCGGGTAAATGCAAGTCTAAGAGTACTATTGAGTAATTTCCAAAGAAAAGGACTTTCCATATACTATTTGGCCTCGTGGAAAAGTAAGTGGATCACAAATGAGTTAAGATATGTTTTTTTCTAATTTTTACATTATTTAGTGAAATGTTGTATGGGTTTTTTAAACACAATCTTTTTGATTGTGTTTTTTTCCCGCTGTCATATGATGAGTAGTATTGAAGTCACTGTTTTAAGTGAAATTCAATATATTCTGAGAACAGCAAAAATAAACCATATAACATGTTGTACAAGTTATTTTGTATTTTGTAATGTGAAATATATATTATACTCCCCTTGTCTAACGCTCACTCACCTTTTTCCACCCTCTATCACCCCTCTTTACTCACCCTCACTGCCCTTCTCTCACTCTCCTTCACCTCGTTCTCTTACTCCACTTCTCTCACTACCCCTCATTCCCTATTCCTTCACTCCCCTTTCCCTCTCTCCCCTCTACCACTTTCCAGCTCTCAGTCACTCTACTTCACTCCCCTTCCACTTCTTTCCTTCCTTTGCTCCCTCAGTAGTTCCCCTTCCCTCATTCACCTTACTCCACTTCACTCACTCCTTCTCTCACTCCCTCTGTCCTCTCACATCCTCACTCCCCTTCCCTCACTCTCTCACTCTTACCCTCACTCCCTCCATCCCCTCACTTTGTCACTCCCCCTTCCCTCACACTCACTCCCTTCAACTCACCAACACTCCCTCATTTACCTTTCTATTCTCCCTCACGTAGTCCCCTTCTCTCACTCCTTCCTTCACTACCTCTATGTCCTCACTCCCTCACTCCCCTTGTCTTACGCTAATTCGCCTTTATCCACCTTCTATCACTCCGCTTTCCTCAACCTTACTGCCCTTCTCTCACCCTCCCTCACCCCGTTCCCTTACTCCACTTCCCTCACTTATCCTCATTCCCCATCCTTAACTGCCCTTCCCCTCACTCTCCTCCCGCAGTCACCTTTTCACAGTTCTTCTGCTTCACTCCCCTTCCCCTTCTTTCCTTCCTTTGTTTCCTCTGTCATTTCCCTTCCCTCACTCACCTTACTCCACTTTATTCACTCCTTCTCTCACTCCTCTTCCCTCACTCCCTCTCTGTTACCCTCACTCCCTCTGTCCCCTCACTCTCTCATGCCCCTTCACTCACCCTCACTCACCTTCCATCCCTCATTGCCGTGAATGCACCCTCACTCACTCCCCCTTCCCTGTCACTCACTCCCCTTTCTTTACTCCCCTTTCCTCCTTTTGTTTTGATAACTCACATTCCTTTAGTATCTTACTCACGTTCAGTTCATTTCTCTCTTCCTCTCTGTCACTGAATTTATCCGCCTCATTATCCTCTTAGTAATTTGCTCTCCCTCTATTTTTTTTCCCTCTCTCTGTCCTTCACCATTCCTTTGTTTCCCTTTCTGTGTCCTTCACTCCTACTTTATCTCTTAGTACCCTTTTATGAGTTTTAATCCCCTGCCTTGTCTCTGGTATTTTGAAATATATATTATAAAAATTATAACTTATTTTTTTTTCCTCTTCCAAAGATATTAAATTTAGTAAAAATATGTAATTAAGTTTACATTACTTATAAGGTAAGTTTGACAAACAAAATGTAGTTTCTCATCACTCTTTTCCTTAACCTCACTACTCTTCTCTCACCCTCCCTCACCCCTGTTCCCTTACTCCGCTTCCCTCACTTATTCTCATTCCCCATGTTTACTCCCCTTTCCCACACTCCCCTCCCACACTCACCTTCTTTCAGACCTCCTGCTTTACTTCCCTTCCCCTCTATTCTCTTCCTTCGATTCCTCACTCATTCCCCTTCCCTCACTCACCTTTCTCCACTTCACTCACGCCTTCTCTCACTCCCACTGTCCTCTCACATCCTCACTCCCCTTCCCTCACTCTCTCTCTCTTAGCCTCACTCTCTCCGTCCACTCACTCTCTTTCTCCTCTTCCGTCATGCTCACTCCATATAACTCACCCACACTCCCTCACTGACCTTTCTTTGGTCCCTCACTGAGTCCCCTTCTGTCACTTCTTCTTTCACTCCCTCTGTCCCCTCACTCCCTCACTCCCCTTGTCTTACCCTCACTCGCTTTTATCCACCCTCTTTCACTCCTCCTTACTCACGCTCACTGCCCTTCTGTCACCGTCCCTCATCCCTGTCCCCTTACTCAACTTCCCTCACTTATCCTCATTCCCCATGTTCACTCCCCTTCCTCTCACTCCACTCCCACACTCACCTTCTTTCAGTCCCCCTGCTTTACTTCACTTCCCCTCTCTTCCCTTCATTCGCTCTCTCAGTAACTCTTCTTCTCTCACCTTACTCCACTCACTCCTTCTCTCATTCCCTCTGTCCTCTCACTTCCTCACTCCTCTTCCCTCATTCCTTCTGTCTCACCCTCACTCCCTCCATCTTCTCACTCTGTCACTCCCCCTTCACTCACCCTCACTCACCTTGCATTCCTCACTGTCATCAACTCAACCTTACTCACTCCCCTTCTGTCATTTGTTTTATCAGTCACTTTCTCCCCTTCATTCAGTCATTTCATCCAAACATTTATGCAGTACACATTCATTGACAAAAAGAACTACACAATATGTAACAAATATAGCTCTTTTTGGAGAATTGGAGGTAGTTCTGAAAATAACATTTTTTTATTTCTTTTTTAGTTTTTAATTTTTTTAACTTTTTTTGAACGATTTAAAACATTTTTTGTATTTTTTTCAGAACAAAAACAAAACTAGGGAGTGCAAAACTGCTCCACAGGAACAAAAAAAGGGGAAAAATTAGGGCTGAGGGGCGCAGCGGTGTTTCTCCCTCTTTCTAACTATCAGTTGAATGCTGTGTTTCCCATAGCAGAGCAGTTGGTCACACTGCATACACACTATTTTAATGTTTTAAAAAACAGGCTGAATATTGGGGATCATAACTGCTGGTCTTCCTCTCACTGACGATGTCGAAGCTCCGGTGGAAGTGGAGGCGCCATCTTGCGGAGGATTGCGAACCAGGTCCCTAGTGCTCTCCCGTGCATAATTAATCGGGTGCCTCCTCTCAACATGTCGGATTCAAGTTGCATTCCCGAAACTACACTTCCGGGTGGGATCCCCACGTGATAACACAGTGTCACAAATCTTGCAGGTGAGTTTTGAAGCATTGCATTTTTTTTGCCCCTCTGGGAAAGAGAAAAATTTCCATATGAAGTGGTCCTTCACTTTCCTCTGTGGGGGGTCCTCAGGCAGGAATCCATCTGAAGAGTCTGAGGACTGGTCGTGGGAAGGGTTCTGGGAACCAGACATGGTGGAATCAGATGTTTGTTTTGCAGGAACAGACAAGAGGTGTTGTCTCAGCAAAAGGAAAGAGGTTGTGAGGGAAATGGGTGGGGTGTTTCCCTACTTCTTTTTAGGTCACATAGCTTGAGGCGCGCTTACGCTATGCGCTCCGGGGCGCTTCCGGGGGCGCTTACGCGGCGTGTCAGAATTACGTTTTGCTAGATTTTCTTAAATGCGTTTAAAGGTGAAATACGGTGATTAAAAATGAAACATAGTACTTTTATGAGTATGCCACTGAATGTCTTGCATTATTAGTTACTTTAAATACGTAATTATATTTTTTTTCGCGCGCGAGAATAGCGCTCTCGCTACGTGTATGGGTGCGTTTACGGGTGCGCGTACCCTGAGCGCTCTGGGGTAAAGAGATAAAAAAACACAGGAAAAATACATTGAAAAATGAATGTTAGAAAAATATACATTAGTTAAATAATTTTAAAACAATTATAATAATTATTAGCAATAAAAAATAGCTATTAAAAAAACGTAATAATTCACTTTAAAAACCATAGGTTACAAACTCGTTATAGTTAGGAATTAGCTTTTAAAAAACCTTTGATATTCACTGAAAAACCCATAGGTTTAACACTGGTTATAGTTAGGAATTAGCATTTAAAAAACCTTTGAAATTCACTGAAAAAACCATAGGATTCACATCAGTTATAGTTAGCTGAACATTTTACTCATACAAAACCTTTGAAATTCCCACGTTATAGTTAGTTGGACTCACTATAACTCGCGCGCCCGCAATCCACTGCTGATGATGTCACATATTACATTATTCATGACATGGTCAGTGACATCACTGATGACATCACTGATGACATCTCAAATGATATCACTGATGACATCACTGATGACATTATCCAGTGACTGTGTGTTTATGTAAAGTTTAAATATGTTTTACATATTCAAGAATGAGTGGGTGTATAAGTGTCTGGATGAAGGATTTAGTTTGTGCGTGACTGACTGTATGAGTGAGTGTTTAAATGTGTCTTACTGAATGCATGGGTTAGTGACTAAACTGTCTGACTAGCACCACCTGTTACCTTCAGTAATCAGCTGCATTTCTGAGAGTGTTCAGAGGCTATACCCCCGTTTTACACCACTCTGCAAATGCACCTTTTGACACACTGCTGCTTGGGGGATGAAGTCCACTTTAGTCCTGAAGTCCTCAGGACACAAGGCGCCCTCATAGCCCCACTAGCAGTGCGCCAAGAGGAGTGTTTGCAGAGTGGTGCAAAAAGTCGTGTGACCTTGTGGGCTAGTTGGCTCCTAAAGCCCTTATGACTCAAGGGGACTTAATCCCCAACCCAGAAAGTGCCCGGAGGCATATTTGCAGAGTGCTGCAGGGAGGGGGTGGGGCCTCCGGTGAGTTAGCAGTTTCTTTGTATTTAGATTTTAGGAAGGGGCAAGGTTGCCCCCCTTCACTTAACCTGTTTGGGCCCCAAAAACCACATCCCCCAGGGCCATTGTTTTTAAAAAAAAATGTAAAAGGGAGGGGCTAAAGGCCCATTATGGCCCTGGGGTCCCCTTTCCCAGGTCCCGGCATTAAAAAAAATAATGAATCTTTTAAGGAAGGGTGTTGCGTGCCCCCATTCCCTGGACCTCCATCCTTTGGGGTCTACCCAGCCTTTCTTTATTTTTACCAGAGTTTTGGAAAGGGGTTGTGTGGCCCCCCTGCCGAGGCCAATCATATTCCCACAGACCCCATCTCCCGGGTTGGCCTTACTTTTTTTTTTTAAAGAGAGGGAGGGCAAGTTGCCCCCCTCCCAGGCTATTTTTCACCCCGGAGACCCCCATTCCCCTGTGCCCAGACTTGTTCTTTTTTAGTTTTTTTAAATGAGAAATGGGAGAGGGGCCACTCGAACCCCACCCCTTTGGACATGGCTTCTGTTTGGGGATGCGTGGATAGCCCCCATGCCCCCACGGTCCCTGCTGGCTCCCCGCCTCATGTGGTAGTCGGCAATGCTTTTGGCCAAAGGGAGCTGCTGACATGCAGCTCCCATTGCCCAAAATCAATTATGTTTCGCTTCATGGAAGTGAGAGCAATTTTCCTGCTCTCTCTTCCCTGAAGCAAAGCAGATGTTGCTATGGCATGACGGGAGCAGTGCTCCTGCCATGCCATAGCAAACTGGAATGTCCCAGGGGTGGGCGCCGTGGGACATTGATGGAGCCGACCCTGGTTGGAGGTGGTCCCCAGGGCCATGGAAGCCTCCCGAGGGGGGCCATGCAGCCCCCCTCCAATACATTTGAAGCCCCAAGGAGGTGGTTGTTGCCGGGGTGGCGGTCCACTACAGAACTCTGTATTTAAATTAATCAATGCCCTGGGGAGATGGCCACAAGGTCCCCCAACCATGATCAAACAATGACCTGAGGAGCCCCACCAAGCTTTTTGTTAAAAAAAAACCTGGGGTGTGGTGGTCCCCGGGGCTTTTGGTGACTGCAAGACCCCCCAACCCTAATTAATAAATTCCATGGGGGGGTTGTGGTCCATGGGGCAGTGTGAGAGGCACAAGCCCCCCTCTCTTTTTCATTTAAAAAAGCCCCAGGGAAGTGGCAGTCCTTGGGCTTATGGGGGCCCGCAAGGTCTCCCAACACTCATTAAGGAATGCACAATGGAGGTGTTGGTCCCTGGGGCAGCATGGGGGGCATCAGCCTCCCACACTTTTTGATTATTAAAATGCCCCGGAGAGGTGGCAGTAATCAGGGATGGGGGGCCCGCATGGCCCCGCATGTATTTTAAACATTGCCTCTAGGACCTGGCCCACCTGGGAGCTAAATTAAATGAAGTGAGGGAGACAGCACTTCATTTAATTAAAAAATATTTTGGCAGGAATACCACCAAAAATATAAACTAAATAAATGACCAGGCCTAGGGGGTCAGGGTATTTCTACCCTGCACCCCTTTCTTATTTTTTAACCCCTTTTATGCTGGGCCGATTCTGCTCCTGTGCTGAGGATTTCAGCGCGGGTGCCGTCATGACGGCCCCCAGCCGTCATCAGCACACGAGCACTGTAGTGCATGACGGCTGGGGGCCGTCATCAGCATGGAAGGGGTTAATGTTTTTTTACCATTTTGCTTTGACTCAGTTCAACCAATTCACAATCAGAATCAAGCTCATGCCCTGGAGGGTTTGCGGATCCACCATAGTCACCAGATACTAATATTTCATTTTAAATATAAATTTCTCAGGAACTACTGAACAAATTTTCACCATTTGGAGAATATAGCGCTTTCTGGACCAAAAGCTAACTTTTTACCAGATTTGATGTAATTCTGTTCAGCAGTTCTGACTGTAGCCGTGTCTGAATTTTCCTAATAAAATTAACATGAGAAAACACGTTTTGGGACCTCCCCCCTTTTTTCTTGACCCTTTTTTGCCAAATCACCCCAAGCTTTCAAGACAGGAGCTGACCGAAGCGCCCCTTTAGTTTTGAAAAAGTTGCGTATATTCGCCAAATGGCACCAAAGATATTGGCAAATCTAAAAACGCTTTTCCAATGGAAAATAGTTTCTAACTATAACTACCTGCTGGCAACTGCCAAAACAAACACTCCTACTATAAGGTGTATGCCAACTCCTAATCCAAAAAGAATCCCAGTTAAATGTTATAAGGTTTTGGCTCCACACCTCCTACCTCATCTGCTCCAGCTATTCACCTCTTTTAGCACATTGGGAACAACTTCAGGTTCATCTATGGAAGCATTCATCGTGGTTGTTCAAAAACGCATTAATATCCCACTATTGTTTCAAATTATCAGCCACTGCCCTTAATAAATCAAGACGGAAAACTCTATGCCAAAATACTTGCAATTAGATGAACTTTTTTGCTTGATTCTATTGTGCACCCCAATCAATCTGGTTTTATGTTATATATATTTTTTACTGAGTTTTAAATAGCACAAACTCGACTGATAGGTATTGGGTATCAGAGCGCCTTATATGAGAATACATTCTTTTTTTGTTAGGCACATGGAAATTACGTGATTTGCCCAGAATCACAGGATGTAGCGCTTCCCTGACGAGACTCGAACCTGGTTCCTCAGGTTTGAGGTCAACCACCTTAGTAATTAGGCAAACTCCTCTCCCCGTATTTTGCAAATAATACCAGAGGGTTACTTCATGCTATTGAGCAAGGACCTAAATTATAAATACCTTCTGGAGTGTTGGCATTAGATGCAGAGAAAACCTTTTGATAAAGTTAATTCTCAACTTTTATTTCAATCACTAGCTATGCTTAACGTTGGTGAATAGTTTATTTACATGGTATCTGCTCTTTATACCAGACCTTCTGCTAGACGTTTTTGGAATGGTCATATATCAAATAATTTTCTTATTTTTAGAGGTACAAGACAATGTTGTCCTTTGTCCCCTTTACCGTTTCTTCAAATTATAGACTCTCTGCTTACTACTATAAGAAAATGTATCGAAATTGATAGTATTAATATTAATGATGTTACTATAAAAATATTAGCTTATGCAGATGATGTTCTTCTGTTTTTGTTTTCCTTTAAATGTATAATGCATGCCTCAAAAGATAGCTATCCAAGATTTAATTTGACAAAGGGCAACATTTAAATATGTAGGTGTCCTTTTTCCATTAATTTTAGAAAAAACAATCACATTACATTGTAATGATATTATAACTTATATCAAACACACATTTTCCAAATGGTATTCTTTGCATGTGGGGGGAAATGGACTCAAACAAAATGATAATTGTTGAGAAAATATTATATCTTTTTGCTATGTTATAGACTCAGTTCCCTATGTAATTTTATAAAATTATTAATAAATATTTTCTAAATGTATCTTAAATAATAAAACATCTTGTTTTAGTTATAATACATTGGAAATGGTAAACTGGAATTTAAACACTCACCCTCTGTGCACATACAAGTCACCCAGAACTGTAAGGGGACCCAGGGGCTCATTTCCCGGTCTGTTCTCAGTGGTCAAGCCTGCCCGCCCTGGTCCGACTCGGTATCCAATACCGTTGAGCGGAGGGCGGGGCAGGTGAGAGACAGACACGCCCAGCAACCCCGAGGCAGTCGAGCGGTTAGCGCTCTAGTACCTATTTCGAAGGGCTATTTAGCCAGTCGTCAGCACAAGCGCGCAGCGGTTGCGCGCAGAGGGGCGCCTTCGACAGCGCCAAAGACCAGCCTAAGACCTGCCCGTCTGAGCCCGTCCGCGACAGGACGGGACCAAGGGCCATGGAGGTCACAAAACATACCCTGCAGGAACCGCTCACTAATAGGACTACCTACTCTGCACAGGCAATTAGGGATCTTCAGATCACACCGACACCTGATTGTCAAAAAACTACTAGCAACATAGTGGAAGGTCCATTTGCATGCTTTTATTGCAAAACCCAGTTTTCCACTCAATTGAAGGGAAAATATTTTGAGAGACATGTAATAGCCTGTACACCCTCTCCCAAAACCTCTACTTCAAATATTTCGAAAGTTACCGGCCTGAAAAATATCCTTTGCAACATACGGTCACTACCTAAACATACTTCTGAAATATGGGACCTAATTTCTACGAATGAGCCTGATTTTTGTTTTATTACTGAAACGTGGCTCAAACCTCATTCCACCCCCTCCATCACTCTGGCCATTCCAACAGGATACAAAATAATTAGGCTAGACAGACCTAAGAAAATAGGTGGAGGAGTCGCAATTGTACACAAAAATAATATTAACTGCTCCATTTTGGCAGAACTTAGCACCCCCGAGATTGAACTATTGATCTTCAAATCTGCTCATTCCCCCAAACAAACCAGATTGGGTGCTCTTGTGTACCGTCCACCGGGACCGAGTACGAACTTTGCTAATACGTTGCTTGAGAACCTAGCACCTTATGTTCACAACGATAAAGACTTCCTGTTAATAAGAGACTTCAACATACATAGTGAACTGAAAGATTGCAAGGAAGCACAATCACTTGTGGTATATAAATAAATAATACCGGATCTATTTTTAAATGAATGAATGAATAACAGATAGCTCAATAAAATAAGAGTCAAGATTCGAGGTAGTAGGATTTTCTGCAGGTTTATTACAGCATAAGGACAGGATCAGGACAACCTGCATAGGAACAGAGGTGACAGGGCCCAGCAGGACAACTGGGGCCCAGCAGCTGCCGGGGCTTGATCTGGGATGAGCGCGCTAACTTTTAATAACAATACATCAACTTATATACATAGCGCAAACACATAGCATTACATTGCAGTAGGCGTAGCAGTGGGTGGAGCAGAAGGCGTGACGCGTAGCAGTCGCGAAAGATAACAGTAAAAAGAGGTGTAACTGGGAGTATACTTAGGCATGTGATGAAAACGTAACAGAATATGTCATGAATGGGCGGAAACATAGGAGGGGGCTACCTAAGGAGCCGGGACCTCTAACCTAATGGTGCGCGAAAACTGGCAATGACGTGTTACTAGGAGAAGCTGGGGGCTACGAACTCTGTGCTAGGAGCAGAGACTAGAGTCTGGAGGGTCGGAGCGACATGTACCTAAACCCTATCTGGTATCTGATGTTTAGGGAACATGTTGATATAAACTAGGAGTCATGAGGGGAAAAGCTAACTTGATTCTAAGACTGGATCATACATTATTCTACATGAAATGCGTGATGAGGAATACTAAATGACCATTAAATACAGTATTTCTCTAACATGGAGACGAGAAGGCTAGACAATGACGGAAACTATTGATGCAGTTCAGTAGCTCAGGAATGCAGAGAAGGAGGACTGAACTGATAACTGGAACTATAACATACTTTTGGCAGACTCAGAGGCAGAGCCAAGCTGCACCGGGCACTGTGAGGCCGGAAGTAAGTGAAGGGTCGAGGATACAGGTGGGGGCTGTATCGCTCCTCAGCGAGGCTTTCAGGAGACAGGAGCGGAATCTGTTGTCCGGGCCCTTTTGAGGCCTGGAAACGGGGACTTTATAATGAAATAACGTGTACACTGAGAAACGTGGCAATATAACTTTACATAGGCCTGATATTCGTAGTATTCACGAGGACTGGAAACTGACATACCAGAGGTGGACACAACTGTAATTGCGTCATTAATCGGACATGGGGAATAACATATGCATATTGGTCATGCACACATAACATATGATGGATGAGGCGTAGGGACACAGAACATGGCAAAATTTACTTTTCCACATTCCCTCCTTGTCACTACGTTTCCATCAGGAAACATCAATTTTCATGATACCATCTATCATTTCATACAGTACCATTTGCTCGTCTCGAATTGTCTTGGAACGGGATTTAGAACGGGGCTTGGGACTAGGAATACAAGAGGTAGCACACATGCTGCAAATCGCAGGGCCACATTGTATACAGAGGCAGCAGCTAAATATGATCGCTACTGTGATACCTAGAAAGGACAGGACTTTCCATCCCCATGCGGAAATTATATTCCAGAACCAACCTGACCATGTCCAGGTGCCTGGATCTTGATGTAACAGATGGGCAATTTTATGGAGTCTGGTTATAGCTGAATAAACAGACGGCGCGTTATTTGGAATGAAAATACAGCAACTAGATCCGATGACTCTACAGGCCCCGCCCCTATCGGCCAGTATGACGTCAAGGACGAGACGATTTTGCAAAACGACAAATCTCATAGCAGATTGTTCTTCGGTTAGGTTACCTAGAGCAGAGGCAGTCTCATTTACTACAGCTTCAAGGGTTCTTGTTAACCTACGAATCAGTTTACTATTCTGGACAGGTCCTACAAAGAAGAAGAAACCTTTATTGAAATCTGTATACTGTTCTAGAGTAGTTTCAGTATAATCGACAATTGGGGACTCCCTTCTATGTCTAATGTGTACTAGATGTGTGTTTCTGTGATAATCAGATGGGGCTAGGAAAACAGGTGGTAGTAGGAAAGCAATGTAACAGGTTCCCTCCCAATCGAGGGGCAGACGGACATATGCAGTTTGACCACAAATAAAATAAGAATGACGTGAAGCTTTGAAAACAGATTTCCCACTGTCACTATACTGGATAACAGTAGTACAATCACTATGTCCTACGTGTACGGAACCATAACTACGGACACATAATTCGCCTTTGACAGGTAGTACTGAAATAGCAGGTAAGTCTGGAGTAGTATCAGACTGAACATTCAGGACCATGAAATTCGACGAATAATTACCTAAATTATATACTTCATTTTCTAGATCTAAACCTGTTCTGTGGGGGAAACCTTGCTTGTCTGGAAAACATGTACTGTTAAGAAAAGACATATCTGTTGAGGATGACGTTAACGTGGACCATGCTCCACACGAACCATTATGTGAGAATGGATAAGGAAACAGTGGCAGAACTCCCTTCGGTGTCTGAAAAGGGGGGAGTCGACCACACACCCAACAATTAGTGGCATTGCTGGTCTGGTGTGAATAATGTAACATACGGATAAATGTGTTGTTGCGCATAGCGAGGCGGTAAGAATATTCGTGAGGAGGCAGATCACTAAACGTGTGCTCTACTGTAGCATTAGCAGACATATTTACATGAGGAACTGGAAAATACAGATAGAACGCATAGCTGGTGCAGGAAATCATTATGCTGATGAATAATACGAAACTCAGAAAAACGATACATTGAATTGAGTTATTACTGACTCTCTCACTATGGGGGTCTATTTTATACATGTCAGAAACAGTCTAACCGTTTCACCTAGGGGAGGACTTATACAATCAAACTGACTGACTTATTTTACTAGACCTGAGCTTTAACTTATACTCCTGCTGCGGAGTTTTCTCTAACAAGGGAGGGGTTGTAATAATGTCTTGTGCGGGACAGTCCTTTAAAACAATGTCTTGACAGTTTTTAAAATCCTGGGAATCCTGGGAAATGTTCTTGGAGACAGATTTCAGTCCATTGAAAAGTTTAATATGAGAAAGGTGGATCCATCCCTTCCTGCCTTCCAACTTGACGGCGGTACGGGTGGTCAAGAGGACCTGACGTGGCTCCTTCCAACGTGGTTCCAGCGGACTTGATCTGTCAAAATTTCGGACCATCACTAGGGAGCCTGGAACGATTTCATGTGGTGCCACCTTGGTATTGTCTGGAAAGGCGGCAGCAACCTGTGAACGACATGAGTTGAGGGCAGACATCAAGGAAGCTAGGTAATCTGTCAGCATATTATATGAAACATCAGTAATACTTCGGGGTCTAGGAGTACCCCACATGTTAGGGGGGCGGCCGAATACGACCTCATACGGGGACAGACCTGATCTGGAATGTGCGACCATGCGCATATAAAACAAAGCGACTGGCAGAGCTACTAGCCAGTCCACACCTTTTTCTTTACAGACTTTGGCAATACGGATTTTCAGGGTCTGATTATGTCTCTCTACGAGTCCGGCTGCTTCAGGATGGCGTACACAATGGAACTTCCACTGGTACCCTAACAAAAGGGAAACGTGCTTCATGAGTTCAGATGAGAATGGCTGACCGTTATCAGAATATACGATTCTAGGGAGTCCATATCTAGGGAAAAATTCACGAACCAACTGCTTGGCAGTGGTCGCGGCTGTGTAATCTGGGACTGGATATGCTTCTGTCCACCTGGACAAAGCGCATACAACTACAAGGACATACTTGAAACCTCGACATCGCTCCATTTGAATATAATCCATCTGGAGGACCTCAAAAGGGTGGTCAGGGGGCTGGAAACCACCTTGTTCCACCGGGACACTTTTACCTGGATTAAACTGACAACATATCATACAGGTACGGACTTTCTGCTTGGCTGCAGCTCGTAAATGCTTGTTGAACCAAATGTTCTGGATACTGTCTAACATAGCTTTTTCTCCTAAATGTGCTGGACTATGTGCGGTATTGATAATGACTTGAACCATAGAGTCGGGGAGAAACCATGTGGCTCTACCCTTTGTTAACCATCCTTGATCTGTCTGGACCCCTCCTTGTTCAGACCATTTCTTGATTTCATCGGGAGTAGCATGTAACTGGATATCTATGACATCTTGTGTAGGGTCCTTAACTGTCATGCATGTAGTCAGATCTGGAGTAAGTGTCATGTTAACTGGAATGTCTAGAGTCTGTGCTGTAAGCTTGGCTGTGCGATCTGCTAGATCGTTACCTTGGGAAATAATGTCTGTAACTTTCGTATGTGCTTTGCATTTCATGATAGCAATGGATGTCGGTAAATGTATGGCATCTAACAGGGCTTGAATAAGGAGACCATGCTGAATCTTGGTTCCATGAGAAGTCATGAAACCTCTCTCCTGCCAGAGCACTCCGAAGTCATGTACAACTCCGAATGCGTAACGTGAATCTGTGTAAACATTAACTTTCAGGTTCTTGGCGTGTATACAGGCTTGTGTCAGAGCGACTAGCTCTGCTGCTTGAGCAGACAGGGTATCAATACGGTGTGTTTCAATAACGTCGGTGTCAGTAGTTACTGCATATGCTGCGACTAGTTCTCCTGTACTAGTTCTCATACATGAACCATCCACATAAAGTGTCAGGTCAGGATTTGATAACGGAATGTCTGTAAGATCTTGTCTTGGCTTAGTCGTAATGTTAACTACTTCCACACAGTCATGTGTGTCTGGATTTGAATTAACTGATGGTAACAGTGTAGCAGGATTCAGGACGTTGCAGCGTCTAATTTCTATGTGTGGCTGGAACAGTGTCAATTCATAACCTGTTAAACGTGCAATTGTCAAGTGTTGAGTCTGTGTTCTGTTTAAAAGAACTTCTACGGAGTGTGGAACTTGTACTGTCAGGGAGTGTCCTAAAACTATGGAATCACTTTGTCTGATAGCTAGAGCTGTGGCTGCAACTGACTTGAGGCACGCAGGCAACGCCTGGGCGACTGGATCTAATGTGCTCGAAAAATAAGCACAGGGCTTGGATTGTCCTGCTTGATCTTGTGTGAGAACAGATAATGCTGTACCTTCGCGTTCAGTAACGAAAAGTGTAAAAGGCTTACTGTAGTTCGGTGTAGCTAGAACTGGAGCTTGACATAGGGCTTTCTTTAACTCATTGAAACTAAGCGTATGTTCAGATGTCCAAGGGAGGACAGTCGATACGGCTGCCTCCTGTGTCGTTAACTGTATCAGTGGCTTGGCTAGAAATGCATACTGGGGAATCCATTGTCTACAATAAGAAGTAAGGCCGATAAAGGCACGTACCTCCTTCTGGGTTCTGGGCTGGGGAAGACTCGCTATTAACTGGATACGGTCTGGTGTCAACTGCCTACCCCTCTTGGACAGCAAGTGTCCTAAGTATACCACTTGCTGAACACAGAATTGAAGCTTCGAAGGTGACACCTTGTGCCCCATCTCGGCAAGGAAATACAAAACTGTCAGTGACGCTCGTTCGCAGTCACGTTCAGAACGGGCTGTGATCAGGAGATCATCGACATACTGGAGCAGGGCAGTGTCAGTTGGCATGTGAATGTTGTCTAGTTGTCTCTTAAGTGCTTGACTGTAAATACTAGGGCTTTCTGTGAAACCTTGAGGAGCGCGTGTAAACATATAGCTCCTTCCATTTAAACAAAATCCGAAAAGAAACTGGCTGTCCGGATGAATAGGAACACTAAAAAATGCATTCTTGAGGTCTATGACAGTGAAAAACATGGCTTCGGAATCAATGGCTGTTAACAGGGAAGAGATGTCTGGGACAACTGGGTACTGCGGAATAATACATTTATTAAGCTCTCGTAAATCAATCACTAATCGATATACTGGGGGTGCATTCGGATCAGTACGTTTCATGACTGGAATGATCGGAGAATTGCATACATTGGAGTCAGTTTCTACAACTACTCCTTGAGCCATGAGCTCGTCAATAATTTTGGATAAGGCTGTTACAGCCTCAGGTGGCAATCTGTACTGTCTGATTCGTGGTAACACTACACCTGGTTTGAGAGTCACACGATGGGGTGTGATTTGCATATAACCTACATCAGTTGGACCTTGCGCCCATAAGTGCTGCGGAACATTAGACAATCTTGAATCAAAATCTCGTAATACATAGTGACCCTTAAAGTCACGTAGGAACAATCGTATTCCCTCTGGGGAACAGCAAATAACTGCACCTAACTCTTTCAGTGTCTTAATGCCTAATAGGTTTTCTGGACATGACTTAGTGAGTAACAGATCAGTAGTGCGGGACAATGGACCTACTTCTAGAGTGACTGGCTTTGATATCTCATTAACTATTGGCTTTCCTGAAAATCCAAGGGAAACATTTCTTGAGCCTGAGAGCGGAGCCCCTGGAACTTCGGCATGACTAATTGTGGTCCTACTTGCCCCTGTATCGATCAAAAACTTTCTGTCTTTCCCTAATACTTGACTGTGAACATAGGGACCTTCTTGATCTACAGGTATCTCGATGAGAGGCAAGCCTACCTCCCTCTCTAGGCTGTTTCATGAATATGGCTGATACTCTGGATACTCAGACTGTGCATACTGATACATCTGTGATGTAACGTGCTGTGTTGCAGCAATAGGCTGCGGAGCTGTAACTGTCTGTGGTGCATTCTGTGGCTGAGGAATCTGTGAAACTTGTTCTTGTCTAGGCGGACGTGGTCTTTCTTTAGTCTTACCAGTAGCTATGTTATGTTTCAGAACTGCACACTCGTTTATAAAATGACCTGGCTGTTTACAATAATTGCAGTTCCCTTTAACGGGAGCTGCAGGATGACTGACTTGATTGGCTTGATTTGGACCCCTCTTCTGACTGTCTTGAGGAACAGTTTGTGCAACTAGCACTTTCATTTTCGTGTCTTTCATACGTTTTCTCTCGTGTTCTTGCTCTTCCCTGATTCTATTCTGGTGATACTGGAGCATCTGGAGCATCTGGGACGGGGTATTTGCTTGCCAGGTGCTTTCGACTTTCAAAACTCGGTTTTTAATTTGTGGACTCGAATTCTCGACTAATTTGGTAACGAAAAGGTGAGGGTATGACTCACTACTTGTCTTGAGACCACTATTGATACTGAAACATTTCTCAAATCTAGAATAAAAATCACTAATATCTTCATCTTGTTTCTGTTTACAGGCTGAGATTGCATCCCAGTCTTCCTTCCTAGTTGTCAATAATCTGGGTAAAACTTGAATCAGTAATTCTGGTAATTCTTTACATTTATCTCCAAGACCGGTACCTGGTACTCGTGCCTTGTCTTCAGCTTCTAGAGCTGCCCAATCGATCTTTTTCTCTCCCACCTCCCATTCTTTTTCCTTTAGCTTTTCATACACCCCTGCGGGTAACAGGACCTTTAACATTTTAATGATGTCTGGGTAAGTGTATTCTCCCATACGGAGCATGTCTTTTAATTCTCTATGGAACCCTGCTGGATCTTTGTCATGACAGGGAATTAATTTCTTCATTTCAAGAAGTTCCATCTTTGAAATCGGAGTGTATACAAACACTCGTTGCATTACGCCACCCGCCCCTTGGACTGGGTGGACTTCTCGTAACGGATTCTGTCTGTCTATGTAGAATGATTTACTTTCTGGGGGTGAGACATGAACAAAATGCGGGTTCAGAAACGTTCTATATTTGTGGCGCTGTTCTAGAATGACACTAATTAAATCGGTACCTAGACCTCTCCATCTATACTGGAGTAACTCGTTCAGGATATCATGCAACGGACCTGGATCAGAATGTTGACCCTCATACAGAGTAATGAGGTGCTGGATCATATACATACCCACCAGTCGTTGCTCGGCTGGGGGCAGTTTCAGAAACATGTGTGCCACTATTTCGTCTGGAAAAGTGGTAGAATCAGTAATCCATCGGACTGCTGATCGGGCTAGTTCTTGTTCATGCATGGTACTTAACTCACTATAACCGATTCGTGATTTCAGGATGTGATCGGTAACTTGAAATACTTGTTCTAGGGAACCTTGTTCTGGCGCTGAATGATGAAAAATAGACTTGGGTTCTAGGCGTAAATGGCGATCTGGAAATCTGGATTTTCCTACATACGCTATTCTGACGGGATTCTCGTCTTCCTCTTCAGGATCAGAGATACTTTCTTTCTCGCTTACTTGTGCTGCTTTACGCTGTTCGTGTATCTTTATTATTTCTTTACGGATTTTCTTGTACATACTTTCCATGGCACTGACGGTCTTGTGCTTACCCTCGGCTATATTATCACTCCACCTTGTCAGGGTTCTCATTTCGGCGGGATCTTTAGACGGATAATCTTGTTCTCTTATTAGACAATTGATCAGGAACTTTAATATCATGAGCTGGATCTCGGCTTTCCTTTGAGACATAATCTCGCCAATACTTTCTGGATCATCCCCTGTACGGATGAAACGATATATTCTGTCTAGATCTTCTTTCATATTCGGCAAGGTGACTAGATACTCGGTCACTCTCCTTACACGTAAGGAATATAAAACCATATTATATTCGCCTGGAACTGGATCATAGACACATTCGTTAAGGGTTTGCCTGATTTCTGTAACAGACTGATGTTTGGGCGTGCGCTGTAACGCTTGAGCATGTAATTCGAGTAATGTTAAACGCTTGTGTGGCGGCGGGGTTTGAGGAAGACCTCCTCCTGCGGCCCCTAGACTAGAATCGTCGACTGACATTCTTCGTCCTGGCAGAGTCGGTAATTGTAACGTGGGCTGGACTTGTATGGCGGACTGGGCCGGGGGAGCTGTTAAGGGCACCCCGGTGTCTGGAGGAGCATGAATTACCTGGTTTACAGGGACTGGCGGAGCGCGAACAGGATTTGCATATTCGGGGACTGTGTCGTCCAGATAGGACGAAATAAAAATATCAGCTGCGGTCGGTTTGTGACGTAGCTTGGTCGGAATTAATGGTGGCGGGAAATTACTGGATGCCTCTGGGGTCGCTTTTGGCAAACCTTCGGCAAGGAGAGGATACATACCCTTAATAAGGGCATGCCTCTGTCTGTCTGACTGTTCGGCTTTGACTTGTTCACCTATCTCGATTAATTCTCTTTCTTGGGCTCGTTCTTGGGATTCTCTACTTAACTCTGACTTTCTGACTTCCTTTTCCGTTCTTCTATGCGCTTCTTTACGCCATAACTCGATGGCATCTTTCTGTGACTGTCTGGCTTTCTTTTTCCATAATGCTTCTTCTACTCGCATGATACATTCGGCATCCCATGTACCCGATACGGGCCATCTATACTTTTCTTCTAACTGTTTGGTATACTCTACCCATAAATCTAGATACAATATGGCGCTTATGCCATGTTTCTGATACATAAAATGACCTGGACTGTCCCTAGGCGGGACAGGAACTGCTTCTTCTAATAAACCCTTTCTAGTTTTTAACTGACGTAACTTGGAAAAGAGCGGCATGACTGAACTGTAATCTGGACACAATACAATACACAATGAAAACACAAAATCACGTCGCACTCATACCACAACAGTAAAATACATGAAGAACATTATAAATAACAGTTCGAACAGAATATTACCTGGAATACTGAGAACAGAAATAGAACAGATTTTCTCGAGAACGGAACAGACTAGAGTTACTGGATGCACTGCTGTAACAGTACGGAACATACCGGTCCCATAAAGGGACGCATCAAGACCCGTATCCACCTAGGTGAACACTTCGTTTGTGAGTCTGGGCACCACCAACCCACGGACCAGGAGTCAATTTAGATTGGTCCTGTCTAGATACTACCCCAGCAATGGTACTCACCGGGCAGCACGGAACGGAAGGCCTCGGACGGGACTGGACTGCTACGACGACGAACTTCGGACTTCGGACTTCAGTTACGGGTGGGCCTCCGGATACCTCGGACCTTGGACTCTCGGCTTGGGCTCTGGTCGGGACTCGCCGCGTTCCTCCACCGTCTCGTTCGGATGCTGGACCGCCTCCTCCGTCTCCTCCGTGGGCCTGAGGGATACTTGGAGCAGAAATATCTGCCAGTGCACGGTATGGTTCCGTCACGACTGCAGAGGGTCAGGGGGTCGGCGTGGCTTCACCGACGCGTGGGGAAAGGGCAAGTCCCTGTTCGGGCGCCATTATGTGGTATATAAATAAATAATACCGGATCTATTTTTAAATGAATGAATGAATAACAGATAGCTCAATAAAATAAGAGTCAAGATTCGAGGTAGTAGGAGTTTCTGCAGGTTTATTACAGCATAAGGACAGGATCAGGACAACCTGCATAGGAACAGAGGTGACAGGGCCCAGCAGGACAACTGGGGCCCAGCAGCTGCCGGGGCTTGATCTGGGATGAGCGCGCTAACTTTTAATAACAATACATCAACTTATATACATAGCGCAAACACATAGCATTACATTGCAGTAGGCGTAGCAGTGGGTGGAGCAGAAGGCGTGACGCGTAGCAGTCGCGAAAGATAACAGTAAAAAGAGGTGTAACTGGGAGTATACTTAGGCATGTGATGAAAACGTAACAGAATATGTCATGAATGGGCGGAAACATAGGAGGGGGCTACCTAAGGAGCCGGGACCTCTAACCTAATGGTGCGCGAAAACTGGCAATGACGTGTTACTAGGAGAAGCTGGGGGCTACGAACTCTGTGCTAGGAGCAGAGACTAGAGTCTGGAGGGTCGGAGCGACATGTACCTAAACCCTATCTGGTATCTGATGTTTAGGGAACATGTTGATATAAACTAGGAGTCATGAGGGGAAAAGCTAACTTGATTCTAAGACTGGATCATACATTATTCTACATGAAATGCGTGATGAGGAATACTAAATGACCATTAAATACAGTATTTCTCTAACATGGAGACGAGAAGGCTAGACAATGACGGAAACTATTGATGCAGTTCAGTAGCTCAGGAATGCAGAGAAGGAGGACTGAACTGATAACTGGAACTATAACATACTTTTGGCAGACTCAGAGGCAGAGCCAAGCTGCACCGGGCACTGTGAGGCAGGAAGTAAGTGAAGGGTCGAGGATACAGGTGGGGGCTGTATCGCTCCTCAGCGAGGCTTTCAGGAGACAGGAGCGGAATCTGTTGTCCGGGCCCTTTTGAGGCCTGGAAACGGGGACTTTATAATGAAATAACGTGTACACTGAGAAACGTGGCAATATAACTTTACATAGGCCTGATATTCGTAGTATTCACGAGGACTGGAAACTGACATACCAGAGGTGGACACAACTGTAATTGCGTCATTAATCGGACATGGGGAATAACATATGCATATTGGTCATGCACACATAACATATGATGGATGAGGCGTAGGGACACAGAACATGGCAAAATGTACTTTTCCACACACTACTAAATGATCTCTCGTTGCTAGGTCTCACTCAACGCAATATGGGCCCAACACATTTGGCGGGACACACTCTAGATCTTATAATAACCAATTTTCCCAATGTTACCTGTCTACCTCCCGCCCAAGTCAGCTGGACAGATCATTCCATCATCGAGTTCTACACCCCCCATCCTGTCACTACCATCCATGGACCAACGACCATTCCTAAAGTACGGCGGCAATGGCACAAAGTAAATGAGACCACTTTTTCCAGAACATTTGCTCAACCCTTTACTGCCACTCCTGAAAATATTGATAGGGCAATCAAAATATTTACAAGAGCTACCAAAACGGCCATTGATGAGATAGCCCCCTTAAAACAATTTAGACCCCGACCAGCCAAAAAACACGAAATGTGGTTCTCCGAAGAGCTCAGGACTTTAAAGCAACTAGCTAGAAAACTAGAAAAGAAATGGAGGACTTCTCATCTTGTAACTGACAGGAGCCATTACTGGGACGCACTAACCACCTACCATAAAGCCATCAGAACTACGCGGAAAGCCCATATAACTTCTCTTATTACGGCTGCAGACAATTCCCCTAGGGTTCTTTACCAGGTCTTACAATCTTTTACTAATCCTGCAGCTTGTGAGAGCCCTGACATCTCTTCACAAATACTTTGTGACAAAATATCCCAATTCTTCTCGAATAAAATAGATATCATCTATGGAAAAATAGTCAATTCCAACAATACTTTGACTACCAACGCAGCTGCCATTTTTCATGATTCAGAATATACCAATGGCTCTCACACCCTAGATATTTTTCCCCCTATCACCTCTAAAGAATTGTCTTTATTCATTATGCAGATCAAAAGCGGCAGTCCTGATGATATTATCCCAGCAAGACTTATGCCTACCCTGTCGGAAACTTTATGTCCCACTTTTGAAAAACTTGTCAACTTATCCCTGAGTACAGGCTCTGTTCCCAAACAATGGAAACAGGCCTTAGTTAGGCCTATTAGGAAGAACGCCGCTATTTCCTGGACCGATCTAGCAAACCTCAGGCCAATTTCTCTGTTACCGTTTTTAGGAAAGCTCACAGAGAAATATGTTAACCGACACCTATCCAGCTACATTGAGATAGCCGGCGGCCTAGACTACTCTCAATCTGGTTTTAGGCCGAAACACAGTACAGAGTCCACCCTCCTGTCTGTTACTGACGACCTGCATATGCTCCAGGACAAAGGCTATTCTGTAATTCTTGTGTTGTTAGATCTGTCGGCAGCGTTCGACACCGTGTCACACAACATCCTTATTGACCGGTTGTCGAACGTAGGGATCAAGAACAAAGCCCTTGCCTGGCTAAGGAGTTTTCTTACCGATCGCACCCAGACTGTCACCATGGGTGAATATCGATCAGCGGAGGTAGAGATTACAAAAGGGGTGCCACAGGGCTCTTGTTTGAGCCCAATACTCTTTAACATCTATGTGGCACCCCTGGCAAGAGTGATGCGCAAATTTGGTTTTATCCCAGTGTCATATGCGGATGACACGCAGCTCCTCTTCCCCTTTCTAAATCTCACTGCTGAAATAAGAAACTCCTTCTCTGCTGGCATGAAAGCCGTCGCACAATGGATGTCCACCAACTATCTACAGTGCAATGTCAACAAGACGGAAGTAATGCTGTTTGGAGACGCCAAATTACTGTGGACCCCAGATTGGTGGCCATCTGATCTTGGTACTGTCCCAGAGCCCAAACATGTCGTTAAGAACCTATGGATCCGTCTTGACCACGAACTTTCACTTAAGCAGCATAGTGACTTTGTAGTTGGCTCATGCTTTCACACCATTAGCATGATACAAAGAATCTTTCCCCTGTTACCAGACTCTTTCAGAAAAACCCTAGTGCAGGCCCTCATCCTAAGTCGTATTGACTATTGTAACGGATTGCTTCTCTCCGCCAATGAAGGAGTGCTGGATAGACTCCAGGTAATCCAAAATACAGCCGCCCGCCTTGTCCTAAATGCCCCTCCTAGAACAAGTTCCAAACCTCTCCTCTACAAATTACACTGGTTGAGTATTCGACAAAGGGCTAAATTCAAAATATGTTGCATTATTCACAAATGCCTAAATGGACATGGTCCGACCTACCTGGAACAGAAATTCACTCCCTACATCCCCTCCAGATCACTAAGATCCAGTAAAAGTCTTCTGCTGGTAGTACCTCGTGTCAAAAAAACCAGGCACAGAGGAAAAGCACTGTCTGTTGCAGGGCCTATACTGTGGAACAAACTTCCTCTGACCCTCAAACTCTGCACAGATCACCTGAAATTTAGAAAACAACTGAAAACTCTGCTTTTTACTCATGAGATCTAGTTCCATTCTTTTTACATCTCTTCATCTGTTGTAATATTATCCGGTACCAAAGCGCAGAGATACTCCAGTTGGAGTCGATTCCAGCGCTATACAAACTCACAAATAAATAAATAAATAATGGGGATTTTGGTTTACCTGAATTTTTTAATTATCACAAAGCTTTTATATTAAAACAAAGTTCTATCTGGATTTCTCATTTACATCTCATGAACCCTCTCATTTGTCTTCTTATAGAGAAAGGGTTAATAGCACCATTTTCTTTGTCTACTTTAATTACAATGCATAAAAACATCACTGTTGCTTAATACAGATGTTATTGTAAATTCCACTAAACTAAACGTCTATGATTTAGATGTGTTATTTTAATCTCCTGTCTCCCATACCTCGAAAATATTGTTATGGTATAATCCACAGTTAAAACTTTCCAGAACTGTACAATTTTGGAAAACATGCATAAATAATGATATGTTCTTCCTCAAAGATATGCAGCCTAATTATGCCTTTCTCTTATTTATTGAATTGGAGCAAACGTTTGGTTTACATGCTTCACTTTTTTTTAAATACAAATTTAGAACGAATGCCCGGTATGTGGGGAGAAAACAGGGGGTATTTTCAGCTTTACGAGATTTAGTGAGGGACCATGGGATGTATGATGTTTGGAATAGTAAGCATCCAGACTAGTCAGGATATACATTCTTTTCAGCCCCACATAGTAAATTTGTGCGGCTGGATTACTTTTTCGCATCATCACAATTTAGAGGGAAAGTCAATATGGAGGTATTACCCAAACTTATCTCTGATCACAACCCCATAATTCTTGAAGTTATACTGAATTCCCAGATGAGAGAAGATTTTCGGTCTTGATCTTTCGATAGAAGCCTGCTATTTGATGATTATTGTCAATTTATGGCAAATGTGCTCCAGGAGTTCTTTAGATTTAATAAACGGACGGCCCCAACCAAAATTGTATGAGATCCTCTTAAGGACACTGTTAGGGGAGAAACCTTGAGCTACACAAATAAGCGGCGTAAAGGAATGCAAGATAAATACAAGAAGGATTGTGCAATGGTGATTCTAGCAGAACATAAGCTAGCAGATGTAATCAGGCAAGGGCTTGACATATCTATGGCTCAAAGAGAATTAACTATCAAGAGAACAGTAGTCTATGCTAATATGGCTGATCATTTGGCGATAAAATATGCCCAAAACAAAAAAGAGGTGTATGAATTTGGGGAAAAAACTGTCAGAATCTTAGAAAAAAGACTAAGGCAAAAAGCTGCTTTCAGCGATATATCTAAGATTATTGATACAAATGGTGCACATCAGAAACAAAAGAAGGCATCTTAGAAGCGTTTCGATGCTTCTA
Organism: Lissotriton helveticus; assembly: GCF_964261635.1. Lineage (NCBI taxonomy): Eukaryota > Metazoa > Chordata > Amphibia > Caudata > Salamandridae > Lissotriton > Lissotriton helveticus. Next base: position 143,262,795 of record NC_136064.1, read on the forward strand.
CCAATCACTTTACAGTGCTCCGATTAACGAGACGGGGAACCCAAGAGGTGTGGATTACTTGAGAGATTTACAATCTACAGCACTTACAGAAGTGCAGAGAACACTTCTATCTGCACCCATAACTTGGGAAGAATGTGAGACCGCTATACTAGGTCTAGCTTCAGGTAAGGCTATGGGTTCTGACAGTATTCCCCTAGAGTTCTATCGCACTTTTAGACATATTTTAAAAAATGAATTAGTTGAAATCTGCCAGCAATCATTCATGGGCAATCCCCCTGACTCCTGGTCGGAAGCGGTGATAATAATTTTTAAGAAAAAGGGGAAGTCGGAATTGGATATGGGGTCTTATAGACCAATTTCATTGCCTAATGCAGATACCAAAATCTACTCTAAAATAATTGCAAACAGATTAAATGATATGATGCCTAGTTTGGTCTCTAAAAGACAACACAGGTTCATTAAGAACCGCGATACTACGGACCATATAAAACGACTTATATCTATGTTAGATTGGTCTCAAGCTACCAACTCCCCTGTAGCGATAGCCCTGTTAGATGCCGGGAAGGCATTTGACAGGGTGTCTTGGGGGTTCTTATGGGCCGTCTTGGTCTGGAAAGGCTTCCCGAGGGAAACTATAACAGCAATTAAGGCCTTATACCCCCAGCCCAAGGCGTCTATTCGTATTGCAGGCAGACTTTCCAGGAAAATAGTAATATTAAGGGGGACTAGATAAGGTTTTCCTTGTTCCCCCTTGCTATTCGCGTTATATATTGAGCCCCTCCTAATTAGTTTAGAAAACAATATCGGAATAGCACTTGTTAGGATTCATAATACAGCATATAAAGTGTTCGCATATGCTGACGATATTGCCATAACTACGGCCGACATCAATAAGGCGATGCCTACGATAATTGAAACTGCAGAGATATTTGGGGCACAGTCGGTGTACAAATTGAATGTAGCAAAGACACAGTTACTTCATTCAGAAGCTGGGCGTCCAATTGATATGGTTTTTGATCCAAGTGCCACATACTTAGGAATTAAAATCTCCCCAAAAATTGACGAGATTGTTCGTTTTAATTTTGACCCAATTTTAGGCTCAGCAAATAAAAATTTAGAGCGACTAAACAATTTACATCTGTCCTTATATGGGCGTAGCACTGTTCTGAAAATGCTCATATGCCCAAAATGTTGGTATTTATTTCGCACAATCCCCTTATTTGTTTCAGAGGCTGTTTTTGCACAAATTGACAGAATGTGTGGTCGATTTTTGTGGAGCTTTTGCAGGAGTAGGAGGTCCATGAAATGGTGTATCCTACCTAGAGGCAGAGGATGTTGGGGGATCCCTAGTTTTCGATTATATTATTGGGCTGCATTGTTGCAACATATGGGGGTTTTGCTCCTATGAATGAAATGAAAGAAAATGTATATTGTGTGGCTAAAACCCGAAGGCATCAAGGCGCCTATCAAAGTGAATCACAAGCGGCAGAAGCAAAACTACAGGTATGCTTTGGCAAATAGCCGTGTCTTCAGGGCTTTCCTAAAAGACTGCAGAGTGGGAAGGTCCTTAATTTCCACAGGAAGAGCATTCCACATTTTTGGTGCTATAGTGGAAAAAGCTCTGCCACCCCATTTAGCTCTGCGAATGCGTGGTACAGATAGCAGAGATTTGTTGGCAGAGCGCAGATTCCTAGAAGGGCTGTAGGGGGCCAAAAGAGCCCCAATATCTACTGACCTATTTCTCGCTAAAGCGCCAAAGGTCAGACACAAGATTTTAAAAGAAATCCTGTCCTCAATGGGGAGCCAATGTAACGATTTCCTTGCGGAAGTGGCTGACGCACGTTTGGGTAGATCCAACACAAACTTGGCCGCCGCGTTTTGGACCATTTGTAGGCGCTGCCGCAACCCCCTGTTGAGTCCTGCATACAGCGCATTACAATAGTCAAGTCGGGAGCCTATGAGTGCAACCACGACTTGCTTTCTGGCCTGCTGGGATAAGTAATGTTTAATCTTCCTCAAGATGTGGATTATGCCCCAACAGGTGGAGACTGTTCTATTCACCTGCTGATGCATATTGAGGGTAGGGTCGATCAAAACTCCCAAGTTTTTAGCCAGGGCGGCGGGTACCGGACAAGCTCCCAGTGAGGCAGGCCACCAATTTGCCGACCAAATATCCTCCTTTTCTCCAAACACCAGGATCTCCGACTTCTCACCATTGAGTTTTAATGAATTGTGAGTCAACCATTGCGCGACTGCCTCCAAACAGGATCTAAAATTGGAGGCAGCCTTGTTGATAGACTGGGAAAGGGAGACCAGGATCTGGGTATCGTCGGGGTAGGAGACTACCTCCATCCCGAAAGATCTTATCAGTCTGGCAAGTGGGGTCACACAGATGTTGAAAAGGGTCGGACTTAATGCCGACCCCTGAGGGACCCCACATTGCACGGACAGGGATGGAGATAGAAACTCCCCCAGCATCACTCTCTGTTCCCTCTGGTCAAGGAAGGAAGTCAGCAAACTAAGAGCGGACCCCTACACCCCAATCTCCCTCAGGCGAGATGTTAACACTGTGGGAGAGAGGGTATCAAACGCAGCCGTAAGATCTAACAGAATGAGGAGGGTGGTCTGGCCCTTATCCACTCGGGTGCGGATGTTGTCTAGCACTATGGTAAGGGCCGACTCGGTGCAATGTTCCCTCCTGAATCCGTGCTGCGAATGATCTAAATGACCAGAGTCCTCCAGAAAGGCCGCGAGATGCTTATTAAGATGTGTTTCCAACATCTTCGCAGCAGCAGGGAGCAACAAAATGGGGCGGAAGTTTTTAAGTACCCCAGGGTCCAGTGTTGGCTTCTTAAGTAGTGGTTTTACCACTGCCCTCTTCCATTGGCGAGGAAAAGTACCAAACCTCATTGCCCCATTCATGACCTCTAAGAGAGGAGGCAAGAGGGTCTCTTTACACTGCTTGAGGAGCTTAAGAGGACAGGGATCTAGAGGGGAGCCTGATCTAGTCCTAGTAAGAAGGTTCTCTAGTTCCTGCAATGCAAGGGGAGGGAAGGATGCCAGGCGTCCCAGAGGAGAAACCTCCGCCAAAGTTAAAACAGACTCAGGGGGACCAGAGGAGTCAGCGATTAAGGCCTTCTGAAGCTCTAAGGCCGAATACAGATCAGCAATCTTTGCCTGAAAGAAAGAGGCGATGTTATTACACAGCAGCTGAGAGCCGATAACAGGATCAGGAATCTGAAGAGAGGTTAGGGAATCAACAATCTTGAAGAGCTCTTTCGGGGAGGAAAGTGAGGTGGTACAAGCAGTAAAATATTGTTGCTTAGCTCCTATTACCTCCGCCTTATAGCCCCTCAATAAGATTTTATGGGCCTCTTTTTCCCTCAAGTCCCAGCTAGCCAGCCAGAAACGTTCCTGCCTCCTAACTCCCTGCCTAAGGAGTCTTAATGGCTCAGAGAACCACGGGGCCAACGGCTTTTTCCTGGCAGAGTAACGCAAGTGGACGGGGGCAAATTCATCAAGAGCCATGGTGACAGCCTTGTCTAGCTGGGAGACCGAAAGACATACGTCTTACTCCTGAGATATTGTCATACTGGGGATCAAAGGGGCAAGGATGTTATTAGAGATGTTCTTAAGGTTTCGCCGGGATACCATCTTACTTGAGCCCCTATCCTTGCTATCCATAGTAGTACAAGACATTTCTATTGGAACAGCATAGTGGTCGGACCGTGAGAGGGGGAAAGGGTCATTAACTGTCAACCTTTCATAATTTGAAAAAATTCCATCAAGCGTATGATCCTACAAGATGCTGATAGGGAAGAGGCATTTACCCCTTCAATATATGAGATGGTATTGGGTAGGGAGGCTCGACAATGTTTGGTACGTATAATTGAACCGAGTTATTATAAAAAAACTAAATTCAAAATTATTATGACGGCCTTCGATGTTTGGCGCAAGATAAAAAAGGGAATTGGTTTACAACTGAACGTGAGTTTCTATACTCCCTTAAGTAACTGCCCCCTATTACCAGACATTTTTAGAGACCAAGTAATGGCCAGATGGAATCAGGGAGGTATATGTTATTTGGGGATCTAATTCAGGGGGGGCAGGTAGCCCCATTTTCTTTTCTTCAACAAAAATATAACATAGCACGAATAGAGTTTTTCAAATATCTGCAGGTTCGTAGTTTTGTCGAACAGAAAATATCTCAAAATCTGGTTATAACAAATAAAACTTACATTTTGAAAGCTGTTTGCCAAAGATTAAGAATTGGTCCTATCTACCAACTAATGATTAATAATTTAGAGGACGATATATCTCTCTGGGAGGAAAAATGGCAAGGCAGATTAGGGGTGCACAAAATCGATATGGAAAGAATAATCGAAGTGTCTATGAAATTTCTATTTAATGGGTCACTGAAGAGTCAACACTTTATGTCAATATTTGATCTATATTACACCCCCGGGAAAATAACTAAATGGAATGCTCACGGAGGGAGCAAATGCAGTCGACGTAGGGAAATCGCCAGAGATGCTATTCAGATGTTTTTTTTATGCCCTAAATTGAGCAAGCTTATTAAGGACATAGAATATTTTTTGAACAACAGTCTAGGCATCTGTCTACAATTGTCGGCTGAATTGGTTATATTTGGGCTGCAAAAAAATGTGGGGGGCCTTAGGTCTGAATCTGAGGAAGGGCTCGTTTTTATATGTATGTCAATTTATCGTCTGTGTGTAACAACTCAATGGCTTGATGCTGATCCACCTATCTTTAGTAACTGGCAATCTAGACTCCTATTGATATATCATTTAGAGATGGCAATGTATAAGTTAAAGGGTAGGAGAAGAAATATATTTGGCCAATATTGTGGTCTCCTATAGCAAATTGGATATGAAATTATGTACTTACGATGTAGCGTGTAAAAAACCTGTAAGAAGAGATCAAGGATTGATCGTAACGTTTTGTTATGGGTATTTGATATATGCTCTTTATATGTCTGTCTTTTTGGCATCTTCTCCTGTATTTTTTTTGTGCCATTTCTGTTTATTTTCTCTTCTGACTGTTTGCTGACAAAAATACAAAAAATACAAAAAAAGGGAAATGGTAAACTGTAATGGGGATTTTGGTTTACCTGATTTTTATAATTATCACAAAGCTTTTATATTAAAACAAAGTTCTATCTGGATTTCTCATTTACATCTCATGACCCCTCTCATATGTCTTCTTATAGAGAAAGGGTTATAAGCACTATTTTATTTGTCTACTTTAATTACAATGTCTAAAACATCACTGTTGCTTAATAAAGATGTTATTGTAAATTCCACTAAACTAAACGTCTATGATTTAGATTTTTTATTTTAATCTCCTGTCTCCCATACCTCGAAAATATTGTTATGGTATAATCCACAGTTAAAACTTTCCAGAACTGTACAATTTTGGAAACCATGCATAAATAATGATATGTTCTTCCTCAAAGATATGCAGCCTAATTATTAAGCATGGGCGGATTTTGCGGATTCGCAATCCGCGAATTTGCGGATTTGCGTATTCGCGGATTGCGAAAATACGCGAAATCCGCGAATTCTCGCGGATTTGCGTATTTTTTGGGGGTGTGTTTGTTCGCACGGGTTTCTGCAAGTTCGCTAGGGTTTTGTACAATTTCGCAAATTGCGAACTTACTTGTCGGGTCGCCAGTTTTGCGAACTTGTTGTTTCTACGTGCCCAGCCTGTTTGCTAAGCTTTCTTCATCACTGCCACCCTCTGTCACCACTGGCACTCTCTTTGGTCACCCATGCCACCCTCTGGCTCACCCATGTCACCCTCTGTGTCATCACATCACCCTCTAGTTCACCAGTGTACATTATTGGGGCAAAGCAAAGCACTGCCATCCTCTGTCAACACTGGCACTCTGGTTCACCCATGCCACCCTCTGGCTGGCACACCCATGCCACCCTCAGTGTCATCACAACGCCCTCTGATTGACCACTGAGTGAAGAAACACCTGCTAAGTGCTTTAAGTTTTGCAAACAACAACACCTGCCCTGCCCCAACTGACATTAATGAAGGCTGGCACCTGCTTGTCTGCTCCCTTTCCTTTTTGTTGAAAATGCAATGTAAATAATTTTTTTTAACAGGATGCAATGGCATACTTGTAACTATTCTGTGACTGTCAGAGCAGGGTCACACAATAGTTGCAAGTAGGCAACCGGATTCTGGAGGGCCCCTTCAGGAAGCACTACAGGTAAATGGTTACAAATGATGAGCTCGAACTTTTGCACCTGCTCGTTCGTTTTGCTTTTGCAAAACTCGTTTTTCGGTAATTTCGCCCTATTCGCGAGGCACGTCGTAGTGCGAACTCGCCCGTGGAAGCCGCGAACTCGTGCGAGTTACCCCAAGGTTGAGTATGCGCCGCCAGCGTGACGTATTTCCGTTTCCGCCCGCTATGTGTAATCTCGCGCGATGAGCGCCTTGCGAATACAAGTTCGCACGAGTTTGCGAGAGAAATCGCGTGCGAACTTACTTACGCGCACGTGATCGGGCGGCATCTTGTTTTTCATTCATTCCTATGTGTCTGGGTATGGTGTTTCTATCCTCTGTATATCTCTGCCATCCTTTGCTTGTTTTAATATTTTTTTGATCTATTTAACTTATTTTCTATCCCTCTATTTTTCTAGATCTATATTTTTGTGTTTTAGGCTACTTTTGTTTACTTTTGAACTACTTTTTTAAACTTTTATTTCCTTCTTCCCTACTCTTATTATTTTTCATTTTTTCTCTTCTTTACTGCTAACACCTGCCCAGAACATGGTCAAGACAGCTGTCAAGCTGCCCAAGACGGGCACCGCAGCCCGTGCCCGGCTCCCGTGTGGTCGCTTGAGGGCGGAAATGGTGGTGCCCCGGGAGATCTTCAGCCCTGAGGAGGTGGGCGCACTTGTTTTTTATGTGCAGCGCCGTCTCCCCAGGACCATCGCGGCAGGCGGCAGGATCGCTGCTGGTTACACCAACAGCCAGGAGCGACGGAAGCGGTGGGGGCAGGTGTGCCGGGCCCTTTTTAAGATCACGGGGGTCCAGCGCACCTACAATCAAGTCACCCACCGCTGGACCGACATCCTGGACCGAGAGCGTGACCTGCTAGACGTGCTGGGAGTGGAGGTCCCCGGGCTTGGTGAGTAGTAGTAGCAATTTTTTCATTACTCACTACTCTGTTTTTTCTCCTGCTCTATGTGACTGTGTTATATTGCAAATGTTTGCTTTAACTTTTTTACAAAGAGCAATAATGCTGCTGGTGATTACATTGATAGGAGAGGTAAATTACTATTTCAAAATCTTCTGTGCATTTCAGGTGCACTGTTCTCCTTCTCTGTGCCGGAGCCACTGCTTATTTGTTTTCTATTTTGTGTTCATTTAATTGGGCTGAGTAATGTATGAGTGTATTTTACAGAACTGCGTAATGCTAGACACAAAGCGGCAGATTTACAAGCCCCTTGTTCCACGTTTACACTGCCTAACCTGACGCACAGCGACGTAAACGTGGCGCATCCCTGCGAGTCATGTACAACGTGATGCATCTAAGGAGATGCGCCACGTGAAGGCCTGGGCCTGCGCCACAATGGGTGCGTTCCCACGCAGGGGGGGGGGGGGTGCCGGTCAGGCAGATGTGTGCCTCGCAAAAGTGCCTGCGTGAAATCTACAAGATTTAACGCAGGCACTTCCGCGACGCTGCTATGTCAATTCTTTATGCCTGCTTGCTTGAAGCAGGCGTAAGGACTGATGCGGTATGTTGAGTATTGGGCAGCCCTGAGCACTGCTATAGTTGCATCGCGCCCGCGACGCGACTCTAGAGATGCGCCCCTATTTCGTCACGAGATGCGTCACGCATCTGCCTACCCTTGCGCCAGGGTTTGCCGCATTGTGATAGCGGCGCATCTGCCGTGACGCAAGGTTAGTTTTGCGTTACGCATTTGTTCTGGTGCACATCTGGAGGTGTCCAGCTCAGAACTCGTAAGTATGCCCCTAAGTGTCAGATTAGCAATTACCTGCGCATCCCTGCAAAGTGTGCGGCACGCCAGCACCACCCATGGTGCGCCGTATTTACAATGCGGCACACCATGGTCCCAAAACGTCACCGAAGCGTTACGCATCGGTGCCGTAAAGGCGGCTCATTGATGGAGTTGCGTTGCAACGATGGCGCAGCTCCAGCAATGCTGCGTCAAGCCGTAAGTCTGCTTCATGCAGGCGCAGGGTTTCAGTGACGCATCATTGTCCTAAATGACTGATTGAAATTTTATATATTCCCAATAGCCACTTTTAGCATAAGTTCTTGCGCAGGAACGCCCTCCCTTGCGATGGAATGCTCCCTAATGGCGCAGGGTTTTAGAATGGGATGCATCTCCCATATGCGTCACGTTGTTAATATACGCCACACCATGGCGCCTCTCTTGTTGTGGCGCTGCGTCACAAAATTGACGCAAGAATGGAGCAAAAGAGCTGCAAGGGGCTTGTAAATCTGCCCCTAGAGTAGAGGCTCAGGTGCAGTCCTTCCTTTGTAGCCCTCTTTTTGGATGAAATAGTTGGTTCTTGTTCTTTCTAAATGTTTGATTTGGTTGACAAGGACATCGGCAAGCAGCAATCATCAATGTTTTCTGTTATTTCTTTCATGTTGTACGTCAGGTCCGCCCAGGGCCAAGCGGACCGAAAAATCGGATGCAGTGGCTCCAAAGGAGGAGGATGCAGGCCAGGGCGGCGAGTGCTCCTTTGCTGGCCCCAGTAAGTTTTCATTTAAATATAGAGGACCTATTGTTGTCCAAGCATTCCTAATTTAATTGTTTCGAAATAGTGTTTAGATAGGAGCAAAATCAATAATACCACTGTTGCAGGGACAATTCTCCACAAACCGAACTATGGACACCAAAGACCAGAGTAATAATATTTCAGAGTGGCGTGTTTGGCACACTGTATAAATAAACCTGGTAGTGTCAGCAGCACAGACTCCTCCTTGCAAAAATTGCAAAACTTTTCGCTCAGTCACTCTAGTTTGGAGGACTAAAAACCACAGAGTCTATTAAAGTTTAAAAGCTTTATTAAAAGTTTAAGTAAACACATATATTAAAATAAAGTTAGTTGGAAATGGAAAAGTGCTTGGTGCTGAGTTGATGAGTAATGGATTGGAACACATTTCTTGTGGTCGAGCCGAGCTTTCACCTGGTTTGAAGTTGATGTTCCTCTTGTCCTTAGAAGTCCAGTTTCTGTCTGTTCAGAGAAAAATAGTGTGTGTTAAAATTAAGCAAGCATTCAACAATTGTGACAAAAAAATGAAGCAAGACAACAGCTTTCCCTGGAAGGAGGGACATTTTTACTTTAGACTAGAGTAGACAGTCAATTAATTTTTCTGTTGTTTTCACATTTTTTCATTCATAGACCAAATACTAGTGGAGTGGTGTAATCTAACATTCTTAAATCTACTTTGTAGGTGGAACATCTGGTGGCGGGGCCAGCTCGGATGTGGTGGTCATCATTGACTCGGAGTCCAAGGGTCAATCTGGGGAGGAGGCGGCGCTAGAGGAGTCGGATCAAGAGCAAGAAGTACAGACTGCGAGGAAGGAGACGGTGGCGGTGGCGAGTACAGGTAAGCTGGATCATGGTACTATCTGACTCTTAGATAGGATATGATGTGTATCCAATGGTGGCCCAGTGACAAATTACAATATTGTAATTACAGCAGGCTGGGACCGACAGACAGATAGAGGCAGAGGCAGAGAGAGAGGAAGACAGAAGGAGAGAGAGAGGGAGGGAGCCAGAGGGAGGATGAGGGAGGGAGACAGAGAGAGAGAGACAGCGAGGTAGAGGGAGACAAAGGGAGACAGAAAGAGGGAGACAGAGAGAGAGAGAGAGAGAGAGAGGGAGGGAAACAGACATATCGCCTGGGCCTGGTGCAGATGATACGGTTGCTGGTGTGGTTAACGGCTCAGAGGAAAAATCACTCACTTCTGCCAGATCTCTTTCATATGAAAGAGCACCAAACCAAGGATACAAGTGAGTTGTGGGAAGGGAAATGGTGATTCAAGCGCCCCCCCTTGCCCCTCCCTGCGGACGCCCATGATACTGGCCTGAATAGTTTTGTACTGCCCTGGCTAGTTGCTAGTTGTACTGTGACACAACTTCCTGCTGAATCATTTTGTGTTAATCATATTCTTAAAGAGCATTGGTTACAGATTATGTCTTTCTTTCTTCATATAGTTGGCAATACTAAAACCTCCAAACCAACGAGGAGTATGCTGGCTGTACTGGCCCGGCAACGGAGGCTGGAAGCAACTGTTGCCGAATATCGGCGGCTGGTGGAACTGGAGGGGGACGACACGCACTCCAGTGCATCAAATCTAACATCATCTACATCCTCCTCCGTTACCCCACGTTCTGCCGGTAAGCACAGTGCTCCAGCGAACCGGAGCCGTGCTGGAAGACGCCACCGCCGAGCAGCAAAAGCTGCACCTCGCAGTACTGTTAAGGGTCGCTTACGCCGTGCACTCCGCAGAGTGTCCGACCTAGAGGCGGAGGTCCAGAAATGGAACAAATATCAGAATGTGGTGGAGGGCCTCCGCCTAGATCAAGCCATCCTCCAGGAGAAGTATGATGCCCTGGCCCTAAGGCATGATGCCCTGGAGGCCAAACTTAACAGCTTGCATCCCTAGAGTGTCCCTTGCCCCTTTTTTTGAGACTTTTGGGGGGTGGGAATTGGGAGTTGGGTTTTTTGGGGACTTTTGAAGGACTATTTATTTGTTGGGGTTAGGGAGGGTCTTGCGGGAGATTATTTTGTTAGGGATATAAATATACTTTTTCAAACTTTATCTGAGCATACCTGTTTTTTTACTACTTTTGAGCTGGGTGGGTGGTGGTTTTGCAGTAATTTCATTTAACTGAACACTGTCATCGTGTTGGTTCACGTGCAATAGGCCAAATGTTTTCCAAAGTAAATGCCTGTCACAGAGTTTGTTAATTCAAGAGCCCTAGGACTTTGCTGCTAGTACCACTGTCACTCTCACGCTTCTCTGAATACTCCATTATACTACCTCCCATCCAAACGCTTATCTTACCTGTAATTTGTGTTTGAGGGCAGGCTCCACCTGGAATTCACAGAGTCCTAAAGCGTTCTGCAGCAGGGCCACAACTGGAGTTTCCCGGCGTGGATTTTCTGCAAATCAAAAGCAATCAACATTAGAAATGTGGCAGCGGTGCTCACACAACCCTAAAACCTAGAAGCCCCACAGACAGCACCCCTGAGACAGGCAAGCGAGCAATAATAACGCCTACACGTTCACGTGTAATTGGCCAAATGTTTTCCTAAGTAAATGCCTGTCACAGAGTTTGTTAATTCAAGAGCCCTAGGACTTTGCTGCTAGTACCACTGTCACTCTCTCGCCTCTCCGAATACTCCATTATACTACCTCCCATCCAAACGCTTATCTTACCTGTAATTTGTGTTTGAGGGCTGGCTCCACCTGGAATTCACAGTGGGGGACTCATCAACGTTAAGTAAGTTTCTTCATTGTGCAGAATCCAGGCATCAGCATTATGGGTAATGGATAGGGTGAGTCTGGAGGAGGAGGACTCAGGATAGACGACCAGGACTGAGTTCTTGTCAACTAACTGTTGTGAACCTGAGGAATGCTGCGGCATCAAAATCAAGACAGTTCTGTTGATGGGCTTGTTGTTTTATTGGTTGATTACAGTTTTGTTGGGAATGTGATGAAGCACTTGCTAAAGAAAGACAGACACACAGGAATAAAAGTGAATAAGGAGGACTATTTACAATTAATGAATGATTGAGTCATTTTCAGAACTCGCTGTCAGGGAAGCAGAACTCGTCCTCATACTCTGCTAAATCATCAGTCGGGGTTACTTCTGGTAACTGAGGAGAACTTTCCTCAGGTAGGGCGGTGTCCTCTTCTTCCTGCGTGTATTCTCGTACTCTGTAATCTGGTGGTATGAAGTGCTGGTTCATCTTTATCAAGGTGAGCCGCTCCACATTTGCGGGCAAGAGGCGGGACCTTTTGGAAGTCACAATGCCACCAGCAGAACTAAAAACACGTTCTGAGGACACGCTTGCGAGTGGGCAAGACAAGTAATTGATAGCCAGGTTGGTGAGCTCTCGCCATATTTTTCTTTTCCCATGCCAATACGCAGATGGGTCCTCAGTAATATTGACCTCTGTTGAGTCATCCAGATAGGCCTGCACCATTGAAAGAATGTCCTCCCGGATTCCTGTACTTTGCACTTCTGTGTCCTTTCTAGGACCAGGAAACCCTAGCTGAGTTAGCCAACTCGCTTCAGACATATCGCATGCGCCTGGTGCAGATGATACGGTTGCTGGTGTGGTTAACGGCTCAGAGGGAAAGTCACTCACTTCTGCCACAGGCACAGATGCAGAAGGGCTTTTTTGGGACGCCTGATGGCCTGCTGATTCACTAGTAGTACTGTCTTCTCCTACAGTTTCCTTCTGCTCTCTTTCAAAACGAATGGCTGACTGAGCTAGCCAATCTTTGTACTCTGTAACATCCGATGTTTCAAAAGGAATTATTACTTTGCCAAACAATGGCTTTTTGTAACGTGGATCCAGAATAGTAGCACAAATGTAGTGCTGTTGTTTCTTGATATTTACAAGCCGTTCATTGCTAACTAGGCGTTGTAATAATCTCTGCGCCAACTCATGTGCTTCGTTCTTTCCAACGTCCTCTAATTGTGAAGACACCACCTTGACTTGGTGCTCGAGCTTCAGCAACAGTGGGATAGCTTTGCTCAAAGAACAGTCCTCCCTGCTGACGTCACGCGTGAAGACCTCAAAAGGCCGAAGCATGTCTGTCAGGCTTTTAACTAGCTGCCATTGCTCCACCGCGAGCATCTTTTTTGTCGTATCACCACCCAGGTTGTAGAAATACTCATTGACTACTGGAAACAGCTCATGCAGACGCTCAAGCATGTAGAAGGTTGAGTTCCAACGTGTTGCCACCTCCTGGATAAGTGCTTTCACTGGCATTCTACGTTCATTTTGCTTGCGCCTCAGCTCCTTCCGGGCCTTAAAAGAATGGTTGAAATGTGTGCATATTCTTCTGCAGATGGTCAGTGTTTTGTCGACTGCAAGTTCTTTTTTCAAAAAATTTTGCACAACAAGGTTGATACAGTGCGCCAAACACGGCACTCTGAAATAGAAACCGTCCGCCATGGCCTTAACTACATTACTGCCATTATCTGTAGAAACATAACCAACCTTGCAATGTCTTGGGCGCAGCCATTGCAAGACCTTTTTGTTAAAGTCAGCCAAAATGTTGACTGCAGTATGACTTTTCTCCATGCCAAACATGGCTAATGTTGCATGTTTACGAGCACCCTTAAAAATCCCGATCAAGTCACCACCTGCATTTATCTGTTTTATAACCCCTGAAAAAGAGACCCAGTGTGCAGTGATGCACATGTAATCAAGGGCTTGGCAACTGGTCCACATGTCTGTTGTCAGGTGTATAGTGTGAACAGCACTCTTCTGCAAAGCTGCCCCCACCAACTCAAGCACCTCTTTGTGTAGTGCTGGAACAGCAACCCTGGCAAAATAGTACCGGCTAGGAACCTTCCATTTAGGGGCCAATGTTGCCACGAGTTCAAGGAAACCCACACCTTCGACAAACGAAAAAGGGAGAAGGTCCACCGCTAGCATTTTTGCCAGCTTAGTGTTATAGAGGCGTACAGTTGGGTGGTTGCGTTGAAATTGCGCATCTGAGGAGAACATGGCTGAAATGGTGCGCTGGACAAATTTACGGGATGATGCTGATGCCTTCTTCGACCCACTTCTGATCAGTGTTGACATTTTCCGCATTGGTGTGTCTCCCAGACTCTCAGTGTGCCTGCTATGTGTTACGGAGGGTGTGGTGCTGCCAGGGGTACTGGGTGCAACCGGACACATGTCTGACGCTTCTTCTACCTCCCCATCATCTTCAGATGAAACACCTACTATGGGTATATTTTGGCCACTTGCCCTTTGGGATCGCTTTCCCTTGACGGTTGCTAGGTGCGGAAACCATTCGACAGCGTGCTTTCTTTCAAGATGACCTATCTGGCCTCCGGTTCCATAGTTGGTACCAGTCTTACCACAGCTAACGCTAGTCTTACAAATGCAACAAACGGCTATGTTATCATATTTTTCATGGACACTAAAAAAGTTCCAAACTGGGGACTGGAAACTTCTGGTTTTGCCGCACGAGGTGATACTGCTGCCAATGCCAGATGAAGCAGTGGTGGATGAGCCTTGCAGACATCTACTGGGTTGTGCAATTATTGCAGCAACCTTACTTGAGGGAGTCGAACTGGATGGAGTCCCCCTCTGGGGAGAAAATATGGGAGCTGTAGGTTTTGTTGAACTTGTGGTACTACTTGACTGCGTTGGTGGTGCTACCAGTGGCACGTCGCCAGGGTCACGCTCAGCATGACGTCGGGATAGGGTGTAAATGTCTGTCTGCTGCATGGCCGGTGTGGCTGGACTGACATGTGTGATGACTAGGTCATTGCTGTCATCCTCTTCAACAACATCAGAATGCACCACTTCATCAAGTCGGACGTTCGGATCCATAAGTATGAGCTTTCCGGGGCCCTTCCTTTTAACATGTGATACCTTTCGCAGCTCATGGTGTGCCTCCCTCTCAGACGTCAGAGATGGTTGCCAATCTAGATCCAGATCATCATCTGATGGAGCGGGGCTTGAAGAGGAACTTCTACACACCCTCCTTGATCTTTTCCTTGCTGGGGAGCTGGGAGAAAATGAATCATCAGGAGGAGTGGCTTCGTCTTCCTGACATGATACCCCGGCTCCAAAGTCAATTTCCTCCTGTGCCCCTACTTCTGGAAGAGCAACCATTGTGGGCACTTGCACCGCTCCATGCGCCGCTACATGGGCATCTTCACTGACCTCTACTTGCAAGTCTCCATGGACCTCTCCTTCTCGGCCTTCTCCTTCTCGGCCTTCTCCTTCTCGGCCAGCTCCTTCTCGGCCTTCTCCTTCTCGGCCTTCTCCTTCTCGGCCTTCTCCTTCTCGGCCTTCTCCTTCTCGGCCAGCTCCTTCTCGGCCTTCTCCTTCTCGGCCTTCTCCTTCTCGGACAGCTCCTTCTCAGACAGCTCCTTCTCGGACAGCTCCTTTTTGGACAGCTCCTTCTCGGACAGCTCCTTCTCGGACAGCTCCTTCTTGGACAGCTCCTTGCGCATGTACTTCTGCTTGTACTAGTAGCCCATGCAGTTGTTGTTGCGGCTTTGGTTGTTGAATAGTACTTGTGAGATGAGTTACAACCTGTGTTGATGGTGTGCTGCTACTTTCTTGCGATGAACCAACATCACTGGTCGTTGGTGATTCAACAACTAAACAGGCTACCTGTGCAGCACTCATGGTGGGCCTTTGTTTTTTTTGTTGTTGTTGCCCAAAAAATGTATTGGTTGAGCCGCCAGTCTCCTTGGTAAGTGGTGCCACTTGCTTCTTCTTCTCCTTAGTAGAGACATCTTTCTTGCAAGAGGACCTACGGGCACCTCTTTTTGGAGCCATCTTCTTCAGATGTCGGAACAACAGGCCGCAGCAGCACTTCTTCCTGGCACTGATGCTCAACGATGATGCGGAGTTTTGTGCACCTAAACGAAGACAGAGGAACATCAGTAAATATAAATGTTGCATATGTAGCGCTTGAATAAACAGTTTGCAAGTAGGCATTTATGAATACACACGTGCACACCACACAATATGGAAATTTCAAAATTAGGATTTGCTAAATTTTTGGGAAACAGGAATTTAACATTGATCCAAGAGAGCACACACACAGAGGGTTGTACTTTCATGTACCCCTGACTCCGCCTGGGCACAATGGGTGAAAGCAAGGCACAATGGGTGCAGGCCTATGTCTCAAAGCTCACTGCCTGCCTTCAAAATGGCCGCTTGACCCCCCATCCACATGGCCAGGACCATGCCTCAAAATGGCCACCACCAACATAGCCAGCACCCAACCCCTACTCCAAAAAGTCAAAAAACACAACACAAATCAAATCACCACAATCCAATGCCATCCATCCATTTTCAGAAGGCTTATGCTGCCTGCTGGTGGTTTTCCGGTGCAAAATTGCAATTTTTAAAATTTCGCGAGTGCGAGATTGTTGCTTCACGGTGCGAACGTGGCAAAAACCCGCAAAAACCGCGAACAGACCGATTCTGGGCCCCCCTGGGCATAATGGATGACATCAGAGCACAGTGGGTGCAGGCCTATGGCACAAAGCACACAAACTGGCTTACAAATGGCCCCTAGACCCCCACCCACACGGGACCAGACAATAAAATGGCCCCCACCCACATAGCAAGCCCCCAACACCACCCCAAAAAGTCCTGAAAACACACAAAAATCAGCACAATCCAATGCCATCCATGCCCTGGCCAGAATCATGTTAAAAAAAAATTCAACAAAACAGTTGTATCATGCATGCACCCATAAATAAGCCTGGTGGTTTTCAATTCATGTGCAGCAGAATTGTAATTTTTACAATTTCGCGAGTGCGAGATTGTTGCTGCGCGGGACACGAGCAGTGCGAACACAAGCAAAAACATCCTCAGCTTGCGAACTTGCAGATTTTCCCCCCAAAAAGTCGAAAAAAAAGCAACACACACAAAAATCACCACAAACAAACAACATCAACTTACTTCTTTGTGAAATCAAATTTCGAATCCAAAAGTAATCCAAAAGGCCTCAAATCCAAATATCCAGCAGCAACCACAAAAAGTAATCCTTCCCAGTCAAGATCGAAATCAAAGTGGCCAGGAAATGGAGGAGCTTGCTGGACAGGAACAGGAAGTTGGAGACTGGGGCACTTCCTTCACCCCACCCCTATGGGAGGAGCTTGCTGGACAGGAACAGGAAGTTGGAGACTGGGCCACTTCCTTTACTAATTTTTGTACTTTCGCTAGTGCGAGATTGTTCCTGCCCGCGCCGCGGACCGCGAGCAGCATGAGCAGTGCGAACACAAACAAAAAATCCGCTTCGCGCGGATTTTGCGTATTCTCGCCACATCCGCGAGAGTTCGCGGATTGCGGATTCTCCGAAAATACGAAAAATCCGCGAGCGTAACGGATTTTACGCCCATGCTTAGATACAACTGTTTTGTTGAATTTTTTTTTAACATGATTCTGGCCAGGGCATGGATGGCATTGGATTGTGCTGATTTTTGTGTGTTTTAGGACTTTTTGGGGTGGTGTTGGGGGCTTGCTATGTGGGTGGGGGCCATTTTATTGTCTGGTCCCGTGTGGGTGGGGGTCTAGGGGCCATTTGTAAGCCAGTTTGTGTGCTTTGTGCCATAGGCCTGCACCCACTGTGCTCTGATGTCATCCATTATGCCCAGGGGGGCCCAGAATCGGTCTGTTCGTGGTTTTTGCGGGTTTTTGCCACGTTCGCACCGTGAAGCAACAATCTCGCACTCGCGAAATTGTAAAAATTGCAATTTTGCACCGGAAAACCACCAGCAGGCAGCATAAGCCTTCTGAAAATGGATGGATGGCATTGGATTGTGGTGATTTGATTTGTGTTGTGTTTTTTGACTTTTTGGAGTAGGGGTTGGGTGCTGGCTATGTTGGTGGTGGCCATTTTGAGGCATGGTCCTGGCCATGTGGATGGGGGGGTCAAGCGGCCATTTTGAAGGCAGGCAGTGAGCTTTGAGACATAGGCCTGCACCCATTGTGCCTTGCTTTCACCCATTGTGCCCAGGCGGAGTCAGGGGTACATGAAAGTACAACCCTCTGTGTGTGTGCTCTCTTGGATCAATGTTAAATTCCTGTTTCCCAAAAATTTAGCAAATCCTAATTTTGAAATTTCCATATTGTGTGGTGTGCACGTGTGTATTCATAAATGCCTACTTGCAAACTGTTTATTCAAGCGCTACATATGCAACATTTATATTTACTGATGTTCCTCTGTCTTCGTTTGCGTTTAGGTGCACAAAACTCCGCATCATCGTTGAGCATCAGTGCCAGGAAGAAGTGCTGCTGCGGCCTGTTGTTCCGACATCTGAAGAAGATGGCTCCAAAAAGAGGTGCCCGTAGGTCCTCTTGCAATAAAGATGTCTCTACTAAGGAGAAGAAGAAGCAAGTGGCACCACTTACCAAGGAGACTGGTGGCTCAACCAATACATTTTTTGGGCAACAACAACAAAAAAAACAAAGGCCCACCATGAGTGCTGCACAGGTAGCCTGTTTAGTTGTTGAATCACCAACGACCAGTGATGTTGGTTCATCGCAAGAAAGTAGCAGCACACCATCAACACAGGTTGTAACTCATCTCACAAGTACTATTCAACAACCAAAGCCGCAACAACAACTGCATGGGCTACTAGTACAAGCAGAAGTACATGCGCAAGGAGCTGTCCAAGAAGGAGCTGTCCGAGAAGGAGCTGTCCGAGAAGGAGCTGTCCGAGAAGGAGCTGTCCGAGAAGGAGCTGTCCGAGAAGGAGAAGGCCGAGAAGGAGCTGGCCGAGAAGGAGAAGGCCGAGAAGGAGACGGCCGAGAAGGAGAAGGCCGAGAAGGAGAAGGCCGAGAAGGAGCTGGCCGAGAAGGAGAAGGCCGAGAAGGAGAAGGCCGAGAAGGAGAGGTCCATGGAGACTTGCAAGTAGAGGTCAGTGAAGATGCCCATGTAGCGGCGCATGGAGCGGTGCAAGTGCCCACAATGGTTGTTCTTCCAGAAGTAGGGGCACAGGAGGAAATTGACTTTGGAGCCGGGGTATCATGTCAGGAAGACGAAGCCACTCCTCCTGATGATTCATTTTCTCCCAGCTCCCCAGCAAGGAAAAGATCAAGGAGGGTGTGTAGAAGTTCCTCTTCAAGCCCCGATCCATCAGATGATGATCTGGATCTAGATTGGCAACCATCTCTGACGTCTGAGAGGGAGGCACACCATGAGCTGCGAAAGGTATCACATGTTAAAAGGAAGGGCCCCGGAAAGCTCATACTTATGGATCCGAACGTCCGACTTGATGAAGTGGTGCATTCTGATGTTGTTGAAGAGGATGACAGCAATGACCTAGTCATCACACATGTCAGTCCAGCCACACCAGCCATGCAGCAGACAGACATTTACACCCTATCCCGACGTCATGCTGAGTGTGACCCTGGCGACGTGCCACTGGTAGCACCACCAACGCAGTCAAGTAGTACCACAAGTTCAACAAAACCTACAGCTCCCATATTTTCTCCCCAGAGGGGGACTCCATCCAGCTCGACTCCCTCAAGTAAGGTTGCTGCAATAATTGCACAACCCAGTAGATGTCTGCAAGGCTCATCCACCACTGCTTCATCTGGCATTGGCAGCAGTATCACCTCGTGCGGCAAAACCAGAAGTTTCCAGTCCCCAGTTTGGAACTTTTTTAGTGTCCATGAAAAATATGATAACATAGCCGTTTGTTGCATTTGTAATACTAGCGTTAGCCGTGGTAAGACTGGTACCAACTATGGAACCGGAGGCCAGATAGGTCATCTTGAAAGAAAGCACGCTGTCGAATGGTTTCCGCACCTAGCAAACGTCAAGGGAAAGCGATCCCAAAGGGCAAGTGGCCAAAATATACCCATAGTAGGTGTTTCATCTGAAGATGATGGGGAGGTAGAAGAAGCGTCAGACATGTGTCCGGTTGCACCCAGCACCCCTGGCAGCACCACACCCTCCGTAACACATAGCAGGCACACTGAGAGTCTGGGAGACACACCAATGCGGAAAATGTCAACACTGATCAGAAGTGGGTCGAAGAAGGCATCAGCATCATCCCGTAAATTCGTCCAGCGCACCATTTCAGCCATGTTCTCCTCAGATGCGCAATTTCAACGCAACCACCCAACTGTACGCCTCTATAACACTAAGCTGGCAAAAAGGCTAGCGGTGGACCTTCTCCCTTTTTCGTTTGTCGAAGGTGTGGGTTTCCTTGAACTCGTGGCAACATTGGCCCCTAAATGGAAGGTTCCTAGCCGGTACTATTTTGCCAGGGTTGCTGTTCCAGCACTACACAAAGAGGTGCTTGAGTTGGTGGGGGCAGCTTTGCAGAAGAGTGCTGTTCACACTATACACCTGACAACAGACATGTGGACCAGTTGCCAAGCCCTTGATTACATGTGCATCACTGCACACTGGGTCTCTTTTTCAGGGGTTATAAAACAGATAAATGCAGGTGGTGACTTGATCGAGATTTTTAAGGGTGCTCGTAAACATGCAACATTAGCCATGTTTGGCATGGAGAAAAGTCATACTGCAGTCAACATTTTGGCTGACTTTAACAAAAAGGTCTTGCAATGGCTGCGCCCAAGACATTGCAAGGTTGGTTATGTTTCTACAGATAATGGCACTAATGTAGTTAAGGCCATGGCGGACGGTTTCTATTTCAGAGTGCCGTGTTTGGCGCACTGTATCAACCTTGTTGTGCAAAATTTTTTGAAAAAAGAACTTGCAGTCGACAAAACACTGACCATCTGCAGAAGAATATGCACACATTTCAACCATTCTTTTAAGGCCCGGAAGGAGCTGAGGCGCAAGCAAAATGAACGTAGAATGCCAGTGAAAGCACTTATCCAGGAGGTGGCAACACGTTGGAACTCAACCTTCTACATGCTTGAGCGTCTGCATGAGCTGTTTCCAGTAGTCAATGAGTATTTCTACAACCTCGGTGGTGATACGACAGAAATGATGCTAGCGGTGGAGCAATGGCAGCTAGTTAAAAGCCTGACAGACATGCTTCGGCCTTTTGAGGTCTTCACGCGTGACGTCAGCAGGGAGGACTGTTCTTTGAGCAAAGCTATCCCACTGTTGCTGAAGCTCGAGCGCCAAGTCAAGTTGGTGTCTTCACAATTAGAGGACGTTGGAAAGAACGAAGCACATGAGTTGGCGCAGAGATTATTACAACGCCTAGTTAGCAATGAACGGCTTGTAAAAATCAAGAAACAACAGCACTACATTTGTGCTACTATTCTGGATCCACGTTACAAAAAGCCATTGTTTGGCAAAGTAATAATTCCTTTTGAAACATCGGATGTTACAGAGTACAAAGATTGGCTAGCTCAGTCAGCCATTCGTTTTGAAAGAGATCGGAAGGAAACTGCAGGAGAAGACAGTACTACTAGTGAATCAGCAGGCCATCAGGCGTCCCAAAAAAGCCCTTCTGCATCTGTGCCTGTGGCAGAAGTGAGTGACTTTCCCTCTGAGCCGTTAACCACACCAGCAACCATATCATCTGCACCAGGCGCATGCGATATGTCTGAAGCGAGTTGGCTAACTCAGCTAGGGTTTCCTGGTCCTAGAAAGGACACAGAAGTGCAAAGTACAGGAATCCGGGAGGACATTCTTTCAATGGTGCAGGCCTATCTGGATGACTCAACAGAGGTCAATATTACTGAGGACCCATTGGCGTATTGGCATGGGAAAAGAAAAATATGGCGAGAGCTCACCAACCTGGCTATCAATTACTTGTCTTGCCCACTCGCAAGCGTGTCCTCAGAACGTGTTTTTAGTTCTGCTGGTGGCATTGTGACTTCCAAAAGGTCCCGCCTCTTGCCCGCAAATGTGGAGCGGCTCACCTTGATAAAGATGAACCAGCACTTCATACCACCAGATTACAGAGTACGAGAATGCACGCAGGAAGAAGAGGACACCGCCCTACCTGAGGAAAGTTCTCCTCAGTTACCAGAAGTAACCCCGACTGATGATTTAGCAGAGTATGAGGACGAGTTCTGCTTCCCTGACAGCGAGTTCTGAAAATGACTCAATCATTCATTAATTGTAAATAGTCCTCCTTATTCACTTTTATTCCTGTGTGTCTGTCTTTCTTTAGCAAGTGCTTCATCACATTCCCAACAAAACTGTAATCAACCAATAAAACAACAAGCCCATCAACAGAACTGTCTTGATTTTGATGCCGCAGCATTCCTCAGGTTCACAACAGTTAGTTGACAAGAACTCAGTCCTGGTCGTCTATCCTGAGTCCTCCTCCTCCAGACTCACCCTATCCATTACCCATAATGCTGATGCCTGGATTCTGCACAATGAAGAAACTTACTTAACGTTGATGAGTCCCCCACTGTGAATTCCAGGTGGAGCCAGCCCTCAAACACAAATTACAGGTAAGATAAGTGTTTGGATGGGAGGTAGTATAATGGAGTATTCGGAGAGGCGAGAGAGTGACAGTGGTACTAGCAGCAAAGTCCTAGGGCTCTTGAATTAACAAAGTCTGTGACAGGCATTTACTTAGGAAAACATTTGGCCTATTGCACGTGAACGTGTAGGCGTTATTATTGATCGCTTGCCTGTCTCAGGGGTGCTGTCTGTGGGGCTTCTAGGTTTTAGGGTTGTGTGAGCACCGCTGCCACATTTCTAATGTTGATTGCTTTTGATTTGCAGAAAATCCACGCCAGGAAACTCCAGTTGTGGCCCTGCTGCAGAACGCTTTAGGACTCTGTGAATTCCAGGTGGAGCCAGCCTTCAAACACAAATTACAGGTAAGATAAGCGTTTGGATGGGAGGTAGTATAATGGAGTATTCGGAGAGGCGTGAGAGTGACAGTGGTACTAGCAGCAAAGTCCTAGGGCTCTTGAATTAACAAACTCTGTGACAGGCATTTACTTAGGAAAACATTTGGCCTATTGCACGTGAACGTGTAGGCGTTATTATTGCTCGCTTGCCTGTCTCAGGGGTGCTGTCTGTGGGGCTTCTAGGTTTTAGGGTTGTGTGAGCACCGCTGCCACATTTCTAATGTTGATTGCTTTTGATTTGCAGAAAATCCACGCTGGGAAACTCCAGTTGTGGCCCTGCTGCAGAACGCTTTAGGACTCTGTGAATTCCAGGTGGAGCCAGCCCTCAAACACAAATTACAGGTAAGATAAGCGTTTGGATGGGAGGTAGTATAATGGAGTATTCGGAGAGGCGTGAGAGTGACAGTGGTACTAGCAGCAAAGTCCTAGGGCTCTTGAATTAACAAACTCTGTGAGAGGCATTTACTTTGGAAAACATTTGGCCTATTGCACGTGAACCAACACGATGACAGTGTTCAGTTAAATGAAATTACTGCAAAACCACCACCCACCCAGCTCAAAAGTAGTAAAAAAACAGGTATGCTCAGATAAAGTTTGAAAAAGTATATTTATATCCCTAACAAAATAATCTCCCGCAAGACCCTCCCTAACCCCAACAAATAAATAGTCCTTCAAAAGTCCCCAAAAAACCCAACTCCCAATTCCCACCCCCCAAAAGTCTAAAAAAAAGGGGCAAGGGACACTCTAGGGATGCAAGCTGTTAAGTTTGGCCTCCAGGGCATCATGCCTTAGGGCCAGGGCATCATACTTCTCCTGGAGGGTGGCTTGATCTAGGCGGAGGCCCTCCACCACATTCTGATATTTGTTCCATTTCTGGACCTCCGCCTCTAGGTCGGACACTCTGCGGAGTGCACGGCGCAAGCGACCCTTAACAGTACTGCGAGGTGCAGCTTTTGCTGCTCGGCGGTGGCGTCTTCCAGCACCGCTCCGGTTCGCTGGAGCACTGTGCTTACCGGCAGAACGTGGGGTAACGGAGGAGGATGTAGATGATGTTAGATTTGATGCACTGGAGTGCGTGTCGTCCCCCTCCAGTTCCACCAGCCGCCGATATTCGGCAACAGTTGCTTCCATCCTCCGTTGCCGGGCCAGTACAGCCAGCATACTCCTCGTTGGTTTGGAGGTTTTAGTATTGCCAACTATATGAAGAAAGAAAGACATAATCTGTAACCAATGCTCTTTAAGAATATGATTAACACAAAATGATTCAGCAGGAAGTTGTGTCACAGTACAACTAGCAACTAGCCAGGGCAGTACAAAACTATTCAGGCCAGTATCATGGGAGTCCGCAGGGAGGGGCAAGGGGGGGCGCTTGAATCACCATTTCCCTTCCCACAACTCACTTGTATCCTTGGTTTGGTGCTCTTTCATATGAAAGAGATCTGGCAGAAGTGAGTGATTTTTCCTCTGAGCCGTTAACCACACCAGCAACCGTATCATCTGCACCAGGCCCAGGCGATATGTCTGTTTCCCTCCCTCTCTCTCTCTCTCTCTCTCTCTGTCTCCCTCTTTCTGTCTCCCTTTGTCTCCCTCTACCTCGCTGTCTCTCTCTCTCTGTCTCCCTCCCTCACCCTCCCTCTGGCTCCCTCCCTCTCTCTCTCTCCTTCTGTCTTCCTCTCTCTCTGTCTCTGCCTCTATCTGTCTGTCGGTCCCAGCCTGCTGTAATTACCATATTGTAATTTGTCACTGGGCCACCACTGGATACACATCATATCCTATCTAAGAGTCAGATAGTACCATGATCCAGCTTACCTGTACTCGCCACCGCCACCGTCTCCTTCCTCACAGTCTGTACTTCTTGCTCTTGGTCCGACTCCTCTAGCGCCGCCTCCTCCCCAGATTGACCCTCGGACTCCGAGTCAATGATGACCACCACATCCGAGCTGGCCCCGCCACCAGATGTTCCACCTACAAAGTAGATTTAAGAATGTTAGATTACACCACTCCACTAGTATTTGGTCTATGAATGAAAAAATGTGAAAACAACAGAAAAATTAAGTGACTGTCTACTCTAGTCTAAAGTAAAAATGTCCCTCCTTCCAGGGAAAGCTGTTGTCTTGCTTCATTTTTTTGTCACAATTGTTGAATGCTTGCTTAATTTTAACACACACTATTTTTCTCTGAACAGACAGAAACTGGACTTCTAAGGACAAGAGGAACATCAACTTCAAACCAGGTGAAAGCTCGGCTCGACCACAAGAAATGTGTTCCAATCCATTACTCATCAACTCAGCACCAAGCACTTTTCCATTTCCAACTAACTTTATTTTAATATATGTGTTTACTTAAACTTTTAATAAAGCTTTTAAACTTGAATAGACTCTGTGGTTTTTAGTCCTCCAGACTAGAGTGACTGAGCGAAAAGTTTTGCAATTTTTGCAAGGAGGAGTCTGTGCTGCTGACACTACCAGGTTTATTTATACAGTGTGCCAAACACGCCACTCTGAAATATTATTACTCTGGTCTTTGGTGTCCATAGTTCGGTTTGTGGAGAATTGTCCCTGCAACAGTAGTATTATTGATTTTGCTCCTATCTAAACACTATTTCGAAACAATTAAATTAGGAATGCTTGGACAACAATAGGTCCTCTATATTTAACCCCTTCAGTGCTAATGACAAGGTCAACTCGTCATGGGTTTTACCTGCCCTGTGCTTATGACGAGTTGACCTTGTCATGAACAATGGGAAAACGGAGGATTCAGCGCCCAGCGGGAAAACCCCCTAGCAGCCAAGGTGTTAAATGAAAACTTACTGGGGCCAGCAAAGGAGCACTCGCCGCCCTGGCCTGCATCCTCCTCCTTTGGAGCCACTGCATCCGATTTTTCGGTCCGCTTGCCCCTGGGCGGACCTGACGTACAACATGAAAGAAATAACAGAAAACATTGATGATTGCTGCTTGCCGATGTCCTTGTCAACCAAATCAAACATTTAGAAAGAACAAGAACCTACTATTTCATCCAAAAAGAGGGCTACAAAGGAAGGACTGCACCTGAGCCTCTACTCTAGGGGCAGATTTACAAGCCCCTTGCAGCTCTTTTGCTCCATTCTTGCGTCAATTTTGTGACGCAGCGCCACAACAAGAGAGGCGCCATGGTGTGGCGTATATTAACAACGTGACGCATATGGGAGATGCATCCCATTCTAAAACCCTGCGCCATTAGGGAGCATTCCATCGCAAGGGAGGGCGTTCCTGCGCAGGAACGCATGCTAAAAGTGGCTATGGGGAATATATAAAATTTCAATCAGTCATTTAGGACAATGATGCGTCACTGAAACCCTGCGCCTGCATGAAGCAGACTTACGGCTTGACGCAGCATTGCTGGAGCTGCGCCATCGTTGCAACGCAACTCCATCAATGAGCCGCCTTTACGGCACCGATGCGTAACGCTTCGGTGACGTTTTGGGACCATGGTGTGCCGCATTGTAAATACGGCGCACCATGGGTGGTGCTGGCGTGCCCCACACTTTGCAGGGATGCGCAGGTAATTGCTAATCTGACACTTAGGGGCATACTTACGAGTTCTGAGCTGGACACCTCCAGATGTGCACCAGAACAAATGCGTAACGCAAAACTAACCTTGCGTCACGGCAGATGCGCCGCTATTACAATGCGGCAAACCCTGGCGCAAGGGTAGGCAGATGCGTGACGCATCTCGTGACGAAATAGGGGCGCATCTCTAGAGTCGCGTCGCGGGCGCGATGCAACTATAGCAGTGCTCAGGGCTGCCCAATACTCAACATACCGCATCAGTCCTTACGCCTGCTTCAAGCAAGCAGGCATAAAGAATTGACATAGCAGCGTTGCGGAAGTGCCTGCGTTAAATATTGTAGATTTCACGCAGGCACTTTTGCGAGGCACACATCTGCCTGACCGGCACCCCCCACCCCCCACCCCCCCCCTGCGTGGGAACGCACCCATTGTGGCGCAGTCCCAGGCCTTCACGTGGCGCATCTCCTTAGATGCATCACGTTGTACATGACTCGCAGGGATGCGCCACGTTTACGTCGCTGTGCGTCAGGTAAGGCAGTGTAAACGTGGAACAAGGGGCTTGTAAATCTGCCCCTTTGTGTCTAGCATTACGCAGTTCTGTAAAATACACTCATACATTACTCAGCCCAATTAAATGAACACAAAATAGAAAACAAATAAGCAGTGGCACCGGCACAGAGAAGGAGAACAGTGCACCTGAAATGCACAGAAGATTTTGAAATAGTAATTTACCTCTCCTATCAATGTAATCACCAGCAGCATTATTGCTCTTTGTAAAAAAGTTAAAGCAAACATTTGCAATATAACACAGTCACATAGAGCAGGAGAAAAAACAGAGTAGTGAGTAATGAAAAAATTGCTACTACTACTCACCAAGCCCGGGGACCTCCACTCCCAGCACGTCTAGCAGGTCACGCTCTCGGTCCAGGATGTCGGTCCAGCGGTGGGTGACTTGATTGTAGGTGCGCTGGACCCCCGTGATCTTAAAAAGGGCCCGGCACACCTGCCCCCACCGCTTCCGTCGCTCCTGGCTGTTGGTGTAACCAGCAGCGATCCTGCCGCCTGCCGCGATGGTCCTGGGGAGACGGCGCTGCACATAAAAAACAAGTGCGCCCAACTTTTCAGGGCTGAAGATCTCCCGGGGCACCACCATTTCCGCCCTCAAGCGACCACACGGGAGCCGGGCACGGGCTGCGGTGCCCGTCTTGGGCAGCTTGACAGCTGCCTTGACCATGTTCTGGGCAGGTGTTAGCAGTAAAGAAGAGAAAAAATGAAAAAGAATAAGAGTAGGGAAGAAGGAAATAAAAGTTTAAAAAAGTAGTTCAAAAGTAAACAAAAGTAGCCTAAAACACAAAAATATAGATCTAGAAAAATAGAGGGATAGAAAATAAGTTAAATAGATCAAAAAAATATTAAAACAAGCAAAGGATGGCAGAGATATACAGAGGATAGAAACACCATACACAGACACATAGGAATGAATGAAAAACAAGATGGCGGCCCGATCACGTGCGCGTAAGTAAGTTCGCACGCGATTTCTCTCGCGAACTCGTGTGAACTTGTATTCGCAAGGCGCTCATCGCGCGAGATTACACATAGCGGGCGGAAACGGAAATACGTCACGCAAACAAAATGGCGGCGCCCATACTCAACCTTGGGGTAACTCGCACGAGTTCGCGGCTTCCACGGGCGAGTGCGCACTACGACGCGCCTCGCGAATAGGGCGAAATTTCCGAAAAACGAGTTTTGCAAAAGCAAAACGAACGAGCAGGTGCAAAAGTTCTAGCTCATCATTTGTAACCATTTACCTGTAGTGCTTCCTGAAGGGGCCCTCCAGAATCCGGTTGCCTACTTGCAACTATTGTGTGACCCTGCTCTGACAGTCACAGAATAGTTACAAGTATGCCATTGCATCCTGTTAAAAAAAATTATTTACATTGCATTTGCAACAAAAAGGAAAGGGAGCAGACAAGCAGGTGCCAGCCTTCATTAATGTCAGTTGGGGCAGGGCAGGTGTTGTTGTATGCAAAACTTAAAGCACTTAGCAGGTGTTTCTTCACTCAGTGGTCAATCAGAGGGTGTTGTGATGACACTGAGGGTGGCATGGGTGTGCCAGCCAGAGGGTGGCATGGGTGAACCAGAGTGCCAGTGTTGACAGAGGATGGCAGTGCTTTGCTTTGCCCCAATAATGTACACTGGTGAACTAGAGGGTGATGTGATGACACAGAGGGTGACATGGGTGAGCCAGAGGGTGGCATGGGTGACCAAAGAGAGTGCCAGTGGTGACAGAGGGTGGCAGTAATGAAGAAAGCTTAGCAAACAGGCTGGGCACGTAGAAACAACAAGTTCGCAAAACTGGCGACCCGACAAGTAAGTTCGCAATTTGCGAAATTGTACAAAACCCTTGCGAACTTGCAGAAACCCGTGCGAACACACACACCCCCAAAAAATACGCAAATCCGCGAGAATTCGCGGATTTCGCATATTTTCGCAATCCGCGAATACGCAAATCTGCAAATTCGCGGATTGCGAATCCGCAAAATCCGCCCATGTGCATGCACCCATAAATAAGCCTGGTGGTTTTCAATTCATGTGCAGCAGAATTGTAATTTTTACAATTTCGCGAGTGCGAGATTGTTGCTGCGCGGGACACGAGCAGTGCGAACACAAGCAAAAACATCCTCAGCTCGCGAACTTGCAGATTTTCCCCCAAAAAAGTTGAAAAAAAAGCAACACACACAAAAATCACCACAAACAAACAACATCAACTTACTTCTTTGTGAAATCAAATTTCGAATCCAAAAGTAATCCAAAAGGCCTC
Source organism: Lissotriton helveticus (assembly GCF_964261635.1). Taxonomy (NCBI): domain Eukaryota; kingdom Metazoa; phylum Chordata; class Amphibia; order Caudata; family Salamandridae; genus Lissotriton; species Lissotriton helveticus. The sequence continues at coordinate 143,291,722 of NC_136064.1, forward strand.
AAATCCAAATATCCAGCAGCAACCACAAAAAGTAATCCTTCCCAGTCAAGATCGAAATCAAAGTGGCCAGGAAATGGAGGAGCTTGCTGGACAGGAACAGGAAGTTGGAGACTGGGGCACTTCCTTCACCCCACCCCTATGGGAGGAGCTTGCTGGACAGGAACAGGAAGTTGGAGACTGGGCCACTTCCTTTACTAATTTTTGTACTTTCGCTAGTGCGAGATTGTTCCTGCCCGCGCCGCGGACCGCGAGCAGCGCGAGCAGTGCGAACACAAACAAAAAATCCGCTTCGCGCGGATTTTGCGTATTTTCGCCGCATCCGCGAGAGTTCGCGGATTGCGGATTCTCCGAAAATACGAAAAATCCGCGAGCGTAACGGATTTTACGCCCATGCTTACTAATTATGCCTTTCTCTTATTTATTGAATTGGAGCAAACATTTGGTTTACATGCTTCACATTTTTCTACATACAAACTTCTATATAGTTCTGTTTTAGATTCTTTTTCTGGTAATAGCCCCTCAAGTAATACTTCTGATTTAGAAGCTTATATTCAAAGAGTAACTACCTTACCTCATGCTGTATCCATAATCTATAAGAAGATGTCTAATTTTCAATATTGGTAGGATTTTTTACTTCTGGAATAAAGAATTATCATTATCATAATCAGATGATATTTGGCTTCCTGTATACTTATACCAAACCAACTCTTGTATTATCTTTAACTGTTTATGGACTCCTTTGAAGTTATTTCAAGCTAAGCTTGTACCTTCTTCTATTTGCTGCCATTTTAATTTGCATGAGGGTTCATTAGAACATTTGCTTTATGAATGTAATATTATATTGAAAATTTGAATGGAAGTTTGGGATATTATCTAATGTATATTCTATTTTTTAGGAACAATTTCACATACCACTTTGATTTGTAAATCTGCTGTTTTTCCTATGAATAAGTCAGTTCTAGAATTTAAACTTTTCTAGTTTTAGCAACTTTTAAATCCATTATGGCTAATTGTAAAGATTCTTCCTCATTATCAATACATACATGGGGGTCATGGATAGTGTTTAATCGAAGAGGTGCTAGTGCTTTTGGGAAAAAATTGATCTCTGTATATTTACTCCTTTTTAATTAATTTGTTTGTATTCTATTGTTCTATTTACTTACATATTTATATTTTATTGTTATTAATAGTAGCTCTATTCTTAGTTTTTACATGAGTAATAATTTATATTCCTCCCTTGTTTCTTTTAATCTTGCATTACAATTCCTATTTCATATGTATTACATACGTTATTTAATCCCTGTATATAGGTACTGTTATTCTATTGTTTACAGTCTGAATGATCTTGTATAAGTACCTAGGTGTGTATTATTTTTTGTGTTGTCGATCTTCCATTATAAAATTTAATAAAACATTTTGAACGATAGAAAGTGATGAACGGAAAAAAATGCTTATGCCTTGATACAAATAACACTGCACAGAATCAACTCTTTTCTTACATTAATAAATAATCAAAAACAATCACCATAAACAAAATGCCAGTCCATATTCCATCCACATTTTCAATATCGGCCTGGATTATTACCGTGTCAGTGGATGCATTTCCTATTAATTCATGCAAGTGCAATGTCTTTGTAATCGTAGTCATTATAAACAAACGCAAAGTGACATTTCATTATTTTGAGCATTTAAAGCGTAACTTATCTGCTTTCACGTGCTGATGACTCTATGCATCTTGATAATAGCATTGACATTAGCTCAATTAAGCACATTAGGATTCTTAAAGTGACAAACAATGTGGTACATAAACTCAGCGGGACTACTTGAGGCAAGATGGTGACTGAGTGAGGTCGGTCATTGGCGGCCTCCCCAGTGATGGCGAGTTTCAGCTAAATTTAGGATACAGAAGACCTGAATAGCGTCCTGCCCGAAATGAATTACTGCCACAAAGAAGCTTGCATTGACGGAGCGGTGCATACCTGAGATTAGGCGTGGGGCTTTGGTGCTGGTGAGGATCGCAGAGCAGCTGATTACAGGCTGCCGCGGTCTGGAGCCTGGATTCAGAGCAGGAGCGGTGGTACCCGGCTGTTCACGAGTGTGGAAACAGATGCTATGGCTCTGAAGACGGTTCCAAAAGGAAAAGGAGTACCGGTGCAGCCCGCTACGGTGGAGTCCCCAAGGAAGCCCTCGCAGCAGAGTATGACGGATCCAGATCTCGTGTCTGCCACGATGATGCAGGGTCGACGGCAGCGTGTGAGGTCGGAGAATGCTCAGGATGGGAAAGGGAGGGGTGCGAGCGCGCAGCCCCAGCCACCCTGGCCCAAAACAATAATGGACATGTTCCGGGGCACAGGGAGCAGTTCAGCTACTGTTGTATTAAAGGAGCAGCTCTGCTGTATTAACCCGATTAAAGAAGCTGGCTGTAAGGGACCAAATGTAATTGGTAAGCCGCTGCTGGGCCATGGGGAAATACCGGAACCTGAGGAAATAGAGACGAATACACTACAGATACAAGGTATTACTCTGACTAATACTGGAAATGAGGGTGTGGATGTGGGTGAATCAGGACTCACCGGGGGCTTAAAACATATAGATTTACTAAATGAAACGGCGATACAGCAGGAGGAAAGCCCGGGGCTGCACATAAATTCAAGGGGAAAAGTAAAATATTATAAAGGGCCCCCAAGTCATGCAGGATCCTTCAGGTAGGCAGGGAGAAGGATGTGGATTTGGAAGCAAATTACTTTTATTCACTTTCCGATGCTACTTGGTCTGGTTTAAGCTCAGGTCACAATACTAACTCAGAATCAAGTGAGGAAGACAGTATATTGGGTATGGAAACGGAAAGGTGAGGTAGGGATAGGATTACACCTAATAGAAAAACACACCTTCGGTCCGGGAGAATGGGTAACCCCAAACAAAATGATCTTAAATGGGAATATTCTATGGATGAGAAATTAGTGGTTGGTGGGAATCAGCCTAATTTAGAAGAAGGGCCGGTAGGCTCCCAGGTACTCTCCCCCACTCTAGAATCCACATTGCAGTGTGTAATGGCACACAGGGAAAAAGCCCGATTGGAAAGCAAGCGCTCCCAGAACGCTAACCGGAAGCTTAAGGGTGCAATTAGAAAAGGTAAGACATCGGGCCCGGACGGTATTCCGATGGAGATTTATAAAGCTCTACAGACAGAACTAATCCCAATATTGCTGGATTTGTTTTTATCAGTAAAACATAAGGAGGTTCCACCACAATCTTGTCAGGAAACTAACATTGTGAATAATGACTGCCATTCAGGTGATGTATGTCGAGGCATATGCTGAAATTCAGGTAATGGCAGGATTAAGATCACTCAGGGGATGAGGCAGGGGTGCCCAAGCTCCCCTATTTTATTTGCTCTCTACATAGACCCTTTAATCAGATCCATGCTGGCTGATCATGCAATTAAACCAATAGTGACCCTGGGTTATCACAAAAAAGTACTATCCTACGCAGACGTCATTGCGGTTGTTACACCAGACCCGCAAAGTGCTATAGACAGGATTGAAAGGCTTGCAGTAGAATTTGGCAAACAATCAGGCTATAGCCTAAATACCGATAAGACACAAATTGTATGTACCACAAATACGGAATTCCAGGATCCACGTAGGACAGATGCAGCCACATATTTTGGGATTGCCATTACAGTGGAGGTCGGCTTGACATGGGAAATACATTTGGCTCCTCTCTTTAAGCAAATGGAGGGGGACCTCAAGAGACTGGATAATCTACACCTATCTATTATTGGTAGAGCAAAGTCATTAAAATGACGATGTTCTCTTAGGTGTTCTATTTATGTTAGTGCATTCCCGTGGAGCTGGAAAATTCAGTATGTAAAAAGGCAGATGGAATGTTTTCTCAATTTATATGGGACAATAAGAAAATCAGGATATCATTAAAATGTATGACCTTACCGCAACACCGGGGGGTGGGGCTGACAGCCCTTAATCTTCTATATTATTTCTGGGCGGTAATGCTGCAACATATGAGTATATTATTTAGGCCTCAAAGCTGGGGTCCGGTCAGGGTAGTGGAGGTGGACAAGGAAACTCCGCCATCTATTTATGAGCTAGCAGTTGGTAAACTCGCTCCAGGGCTAGTCTTAAGGCAGCTGGAAGGCAGCTATTATAAGAAAACACGTTTTAAGATTATAGGAGCTGCCTGGAATATATGGCGAAAGATTAGTAAAAGTATGGAAATACCCAGAATCCAAAGATATACATTGTTGTGGTGCTCATCTGACTTCCTATCCCCATTTTATGATAATACAAGTAACATATGGGAAAAGGCAGGAATAAAACAGATAGGAGACATTGCACTATTTTTAAATATTTATAAGCGAGGGAGATGATAAATAAGTTGGTCTTGCAACTCAATAACTTGGATCGAATCCTGCTTTAGAACTGGAATGGAAAAACAGATTTGTGTTAAGGAAGTGTATACAATATTGATGGAGCCACCCCGGATGACAACTGCAAAGTAGAAAATGCATGGGCAGTCAAATTGGACAACCCAGACAAAGTTATTTGTAGTTCATTAAAGGTCTCTAAAAAAACCTTTTTAACTGCAAATCTCAAAGCCCAAACCTTTAAAACAGTGTTTAGACTTTATTTTATCCCAGCTAAACTTTGGGCGTGGGGGAAGCGGGGTAATAATAAATACCCAAGGTGTGATCAGGGCCCAGCTGAAATAATTCATATGTTTGCTGATTGTATTGAACAGTTTTTATGTCAAAATCTGGGGCGGGTAGTATCTTTAACGTCAACCATGCTGATATTTGGATTTGATGAAAGATTACAGTTAGAACTTCCTCAAGTGTACCCATGCTTCATGGTGACAGCTGTCTATCACATTGTGATTGCTACTATGTGGAAGGACTTAGACTCACAAACATATCAGGCATGGTAGTTTGGGATATTATCTAATGTATATTCTATTTTTTAGGAACAATTTCACATACCACTTTGATTTGTAAATCTGCTGTTTTTCCTATGAATAAGTCAGTTCTAGAATTTAAACTTTTCGAGTTTTAGCAACTTTTAAATCCATTATGGCTAATTGTAAAGATTCTTCCTCATTATCAATACATACATGGGGGTCATGGATAGTGTTTAATCGAAGAGGTGCTAGTGCTTTTGGGAAAAAATTGATCTCTGTATATTTACTCCTTTTTAATTAATTTGTTTGTATTCTATTGTTCTATTTACTTACATATTTATATTTTATTGTTATTAATAGTAGCTCTATTCTTAGTTTTTACATGAGTAATAATTTATATTCCTCCCTTGTTTCTTTTAATCTTGCATTACAATTCCTATTTCATATGTATTACATACGTTATTTAATCCCTGTATATAGGTACTGTTATTCTATTGTTTACAGTCTGAATGATCTTGTATAAGTACCTAGGTCTGTATTATTTTTTGTGTTGTCGATCTTCCATTATAAAATTTAATAAAACATTTTGAACGATAGAAAGTGATGAACGGAAAAAAATGCTTATGCCTTGATACAAATAACACTGCACAGAATCAACTCTTTTCTTACATTAATAAATAATCAAAAACAATCACCATAAACAAAATGCCAGTCCATATTCCATCCACATTTTCAATATCGGCCTGGATTATTACCGTGTCAGTGGATGCATTTCCTATTAATTCATGCAAGTGCAATGTCTTTGTAATCGTAGTCATTATAAACAAACGCAAAGTGACATTTCATTATTTTGAGCATTTAAAGCGTAACTTATCTGCTTTCACGTGCTGATGACTCTATGCATCTTGATAATAGCATTGACATTAGCTCAATTAAGCACATTAGGATTCTTAAAGTGACAAACAATGTGGTACATAAACTCAGCGGGACTACTTGAGGCAAGATGGTGACTGAGTGAGGTCGGTCATTGGCGGCCTCCCCAGTGATGGCGAGTTTCAGCTAAATTTAGGATACAGAAGACCTGAATAGCGTCCTGCCCGAAATGAATTACTGCCACAAAGAAGCTTGCATTGACGGAGCGGTGCATACCTGAGATTAGGCGTGGGGCTTTGGTGCTGGTGAGGATCGCAGAGCAGCTGATTACAGGCTGCCGCGGTCTGGAGCCTGGATTCAGAGCAGGAGCGGTGGTACCCGGCTGTTCACGAGTGTGGAAACAGATGCTATGGCTCTGAAGACGGTTCCAAAAGGAAAAGGAGTACCGGTGCAGCCCGCTACGGTGGAGTCCCCAAGGAAGCCCTCGCAGCAGAGTATGACGGATCCAGATCTCGTGTCTGCCACGGTGATGCAGGGTCGACGGCAGCGTGTGAGGTCGGAGAATGCTCAGGATGGGAAAGGGAGGGGTGCGAGCGCGCAGCCCCAGCCACCCTGGCCCAAAACAATAATGGACATGTTCCGGGGCACAGGGAGCAGTTCAGCTACTGTTGTATTAAAGGAGCAGCTCTGCTGTATTAACCCGATTAAAGAAGCTGGCTGTAAGGGACCAAATGTAATTGGTAAGCCGCTGCTGGGCCATGGGGAAATACCGGAACCTGAGGAAATAGAGACGAATACACTACAGATACAAGGTATTACTCTGACTAATACTGGAAATGAGGGTGTGGATGTGGGTGAATCAGGACTCACCGGGGGCTTAAAACATATAGATTTACTAAATGAAACGGCGATACAGCAGGAGGAAAGCCCGGGGCTGCACATAAATTCAAGGGGAAAAGTAAAATATTATAAAGGGCCCCCCAAGTCATGCAGGATCCTTCAGGTAGGCAGGGAGAAGGATGTGGATTTGGAAGCAAATTACTTTTATTCACTTTCCGATGCTACTTGGTCTGGTTTAAGCTCAGGTCACAATACTAACTCAGAATCAAGTGAGGAAGACAGTATATTGGGTATGGAAACGGAAAGGTGAGGTAGGGATAGGATTACACCTAATAGAAAAACACACCTTCGGTCCGGGAGAATGGGTAACCCCAAACAAAATGATCTTAAATGGGAATATTCTATGGATGAGAAATTAGTGGTTGGTGGGAATCAGCCTAATTTAGAAGAAGGGCCGGTAGGCTCCCAGGTACTCTCCCCCACTCTAGAATCCACATTGCAGTGTGTAATGGCACACAGGGAAAAAGCCCGATTGGAAAGCAAGCGCTCCCAGAACGCTAACCGGAAGCTTAAGGGTGCAATTAGAAAAGGTAAGACATCGGGCCCGGACGGTATTCCGATGGAGATTTATAAAGCTCTACAGACAGAACTAATCCCAATATTGCTGGATTTGTTTTTATCAGTAAAACATAAGGAGGTTCCACCACAATCTTGTCAGGAAACTAACATTGTGAATAATGACTGCCATTCAGGTGATGTATGTCGAGGCATATGCTGAAATTCAGGTAATGGCAGGATTAAGATCACTCAGGGGATGAGGCAGGGGTGCCCAAGCTCCCCTATTTTATTTGCTCTCTACATAGACCCTTTAATCAGATCCATGCTGGCTGATCATGCAATTAAACCAATAGTGACCCTGGGTTATCACAAAAAAGTACTATCCTACGCAGACGTCATTGCGGTTGTTACACCAGACCCGCAAAGTGCTATAGACAGGATTGAAAGGCTTGCAGTAGAATTTGGCAAACAATCAGGCTATAGCCTAAATACCGATAAGACACAAATTGTATGTACCACAAATACGGAATTCCAGGATCCACGTAGGACAGATGCAGCCACATATTTTGGGATTGCCATTACAGTGGAGGTCGGCTTGACATGGGAAATACATTTGGCTCCTCTCTTTAAGCAAATGGAGGGGGACCTCAAGAGACTGGATAATCTACACCTATCTATTATTGGTAGAGCAAAGTCATTAAAATGACGATGTTCTCTTAGGTGTTCTATTTATGTTAGTGCATTCCCGTGGAGCTGGAAAATTCAGTATGTAAAAAGGCAGATGGAATGTTTTCTCAATTTATATGGGACAATAAGAAAATCAGGATATCATTAAAATGTATGACCTTACCGCAACACCGGGGGGTGGGGCTGACAGCCCTTAATCTTCTATATTATTTCTGGGCGGTAATGCTGCAACATATGAGTATATTATTTAGGCCTCAAAGCTGGGGTCCGGTTAGGGTAGTGGAGGTGGACAAGGAAACTCCGCCATCTATTTATGAGCTAGCAGTTGGTAAACTCGCTCCAGGGCTAGTCTTAAGGCAGCTGGAAGGCAGCTATTATAAGAAAACACGTTTTAAGATTATAGGAGCTGCCTGGAATATATGGCGAAAGATTAGTAAAAGTATGGAAATACCCAGAATCCAAAGATATACATTGTTGTGGTGCTCATCTGACTTCCTATCCCCATTTTATGATAATACAAGTAACATATGGGAAAAGGCAGGAATAAAACAGATAGGAGACATTGCACTATTTTTAAATATTTATAAGCGAGGGAGATGATAAATAAGTTGGTCTTGCAACTCAATAACTTGGATCGAATCCTGCTTTAGAACTGGAATGGAAAAACAGATTTGTGTTAAGGAAGTGTATACAATATTGATGGAGCCACCCCGGATGACAACTGCAAAGTAGAAAATGCATGGGCAGTCAAATTGGACAACCCAGACAAAGTTATTTGTAGTTCATTAAAGGTCTCTAAAAAAACCTTTTTAACTGCAAATCTCAAAGCCCAAACCTTTAAAACAGTGTTTAGACTTTATTTTATCCCAGCTAAACTTTGGGCGTGGGGGAAGCGGGGTAATAATAAATACCCAAGGTGTGATCAGGGCCCAGCTGAAATAATTCATATGTTTGCTGATTGTATTGAACAGTTTTTATGTCAAAATCTGGGGCGGGTAGTATCTTTAACGTCAACCATGCTGATATTTGGATTTGATGAAAGATTACAGTTAGAACTTCCTCAAGTGTACCCATGCTTCATGGTGACAGCTGTCTATCACATTGTGATTGCTACTATGTGGAAGGACTTAGACTCACAAACATATCAGGCATGGTATGCTAGACTGTATCATATATTTAACCTAGATATTGCACTGTACAAATTTAAAGGTCGGAGGGGGAGGACAAGGGGCCGACAGGTATGTGGATTACTGATGGAAGAGTGGGCGGAAGGAAAGGAGAATGTTTTGATATTCAATATGTTTTTGTCCGCCTTTAATAAATGCCCTTATTGTTTGGTTCTCCCCATGGTTATTTTTTTTTTTTTTATATTTTGCTCTCCTTTTTTGTCTCTCTCTGGCAAATGCATTCTGATTTTGTTTTTGCTTGTAATATGTAATTACTGTAATTTTGCATATAAACAATTTGTAACTATTGCTTCCTGGAAATAAAAATACAATTTGTTTTAAAAAAAGGAACATAAACTCAGCAAAACATTACTGCGATCTGGCAATAAAGGCCAATAACTCTATTATCTTAGTGGTGGAATCCCAAACAGTGCTGGTATTGTGCAGTTTCAATGAAAATACCCAAGTCTGTGAAGCTGCTGATATCAGGGAATATGCACTTCAGCCCAAGTGGGCAGATATGCTGATTCACAATATTACTTGTACCGAAGAGCATCCTATCTCATCATCATGGGCAGTGTACAAAGTGTGCTAGACATAACTTCTCACTTTAAATATTTAAATATGTTACACAAGCACCAGTGTAAAAAAAATATAGAAATGTCATTCAGGGACCAATAATCAAGAATTACTGTGTAACGGTCCCTAATGCACATTTATTTCCTCTGTTCCAGCACAAATTTCCAAATGATTGAACAAATGTGTAAGTAACCTGACAAGTATCCGCCAATACCCCAATACATACTTCATTGTGCCAATAGCAGGACCATACTTGTACATTTCAAAGGTTCAAAGACCTGCAAAAATAAAAATATGTTTAATTGTGAAAGGTGAGAGTGAGTGGGGTAAAACGACAAAAAAACTTAGCATATTAACTTGTTTAAAAAAAGTGTTGGTGAAAATAAAATCTATTAAACACCCAGTTAGCCAAGGAGGAAAACTAACAATTTACATGGTAAATCATGTTCAACCCATTTGGCGTCTTAGTATTAAGTTTAATAATGTATTACTACTCCAGATGTCTCAGTGGGTTAACCCTTTAATCAACCCTTCCTGTCAATTACAAAGAATTACAGTTTGGAAACATCTCTGGAATGATGTGTATCACAGTATCTAGCTACGGGGTATTTTTGATCTACATGTGTTCCAGTATTCTTTTCTTGATTGGATGCATACATGCATAATACATAAATAGTGGAATCAGAGGAACAACTGAAGCAAGATTTTATGTTATCCCTTGCCCCAGTCAGGGGAGAAGAAAAAGTCAGTTATAGTAGTTGGTGCAAGTGTAAAAACCTTGTGTGTTCTTACCACAGTTAGGGTTAGTGCTCGCACCACTGTTACTGAACCTGTCTTTAAGTGTAGTACAGTGTCTGAATTTCACGTTAGGGTTGGTACCTACAAAACCAATGAGACTGTTTTCTAAAGATTATATTGGCCATTGTTTGCTCGGAAACCTTTTAATTTTGTCTACGTGATGAATCTGCTAGTAGTTTTAGATTCTTTACTGGTGTTTTGGGGGAATTAACAACCTTCTCTTTTTACTTTCTGAGCATTAAGGACTGCTGCTTTTATAACTACTGGTCTGTAACCTCTCTGTTTGAATATGTGTATATTTTTTTGTCAGTGCTGAAGTTTCTGTATGCCCTTAAGAGCTCTCCATAAGGAATGCTTTCAATCAGTTGTCAAGGATGGGTAATAAACTCTTAAAGAAGAATGTTGCCTGCATTGCTTTTTCTATGGAGCCTATGAGTCAGTTTCTTGGCCATCACTTTTACTGTGATGTCAAGGAATTCACTAGTTTTACTGTCTATGTTTGAAGCGAGGCCTATATTGAAAGGGTTTTTGTTCCATTTTAAAACAAAGCTGAGTGCTTTGGTTTTCATACCCTTCCAAATCACAAAGATAAACATCTATGTAGCATACACACATGACTACCTTGGAGTTCAATTCCTCAAGTGCTCTGGCTACCTGCTGCTCTCATCCTGCCATAAATAGACCAGCATAAGTGGGAGCAAAACAGATACCCATTGCAGTTCCTTGATTCTGACAAAAGAGTTTAATCTTAAATATGAAAAATTGTTATCTACGCAGAATTGGATCATCTGTAAAAGCATTTCAGTATTTTGGCGAACTTGATGGCAGACAACAATGCAATCAGCATGTTTAATACTGGAGCACAGACTAGCTACATATAGAGCGAGCAGCAGGAAGTCATCCTACCACTCCACTACGGCGATTATTTTTAAAAATATCCAGCTATCCTGAATATATGATGGCAGGCTTGTGATGAAAGGTCATCAAAATAGTCTACATAACATGATGTGTTCTCGAACGAGGAGTTGATGGAATATAAAATAGGTCTTTCTGGTGGACTCATGGGTTGTTGCGCAGTTTTGATAAAATGTACAGAATATGGATTTTTGGATAGTCACAGTATAAACCGGTGTTCATCCCATTTAATTATGCCCCTTTCTCTCCACTCAACCAATAAGTAATGACACAATTTGTTGCAATGTGTCTTGTAATCAACAGCTCCATAGCAGTTTTTTCATCACTCAAGTTGATGGTATCCCTCCTTGAGGTACATCTCTTTGGCAAGGACAGCGATGTTGCCTCCCTTGTCAGATTTGTCATATTACAATTGATTTGTCATTCTCAGGATATGTTAGAGATTCTCTTTCCATTTTAGCCATATTGACAGAATTGACATAAACTTTTTCTGGCTAGTTTTTTCAGAACTTGTATGATCATGGCTTCAAATGTAATGATAGCATCGTGGTTTAGTTTGGAATTAAAAGTGGCTATTGCTTTGCATTTTTAGGGCAAACTAATTTCCAGGTCAACTTCCATATTATCCAGCTTTAGGAATCTGTTTCCAGTGTAAGTGTATTGAGAGTCTAGTTCTACAATGTTAAATAGGGCATCAACATCGCCTATAGTTATGTTACTTGCTTTTTCCTTATTAAGTGATTTGGTTGCAGAGGTCCCTTTTAAAGAAAATTGTTTGAGTAGTTTTAGTTGACAAGTGAAATGGAAAAGGTATATACGGCTGCATGCATAGTTAAAGGGGTTGGTCGGACAGTTTCAGTAGCCCCACCTCAGTGTCATTTAGTAAGCGGGTCGAGAGCTTTAAAACATTGATGTCTTTATCCATTATTGTCCTGTATTTTGTCCCCTTGCTTTCTTCTTCTGGTCTTTTTCCGCTTATGCCTATGCCTCTTCAATTTCCTCTTTCTCTCCCACAGTCTTTTCTCTAGTTATTTTTGTTTCTTTCGAGTCCAATTAGTCTGAATTCCTCCCAAAAAGTTGATGGCTTCTTAGTACCACCACCTGATGGGCTATTTGTATCATCTGCTGAAATATAAGTTTCGCAGAATTTGCTGTTGTTGCTTTCTGGTGTTGTGTTGATTGTATTTAGTGAGTGTAGAGTACTTGAAGTATTTTCATTCAGTTTTAATTCATCATATGTATGACTTAATGTTAAGACTCTTCCTGTTTAAAAGTCTTTTTTTTCGTCCCTCAAAAATGTATGCTCTTTCTTGAATTGAATTTCTATTTCTAATTATGCTATTTTCTATGTAATTTCTTTTATCTGTTTCCTGTAAGATCATTTATTATCCGTGGTTTGTAGTTCTTGCTTAAATAGTTCTATTCTTTTTAGGATGCCCTCTTGGTCTCTCTAACCATATTTTATTAGTATCCTCACCATTTAATTGGCGCTCCTAGAGATATTAGTGTCCCACTCTTGAAACATATCTGGATTCTTAGGAAGATGCAATACATATTCAAATGCCTCTTAGAATGTGGCAGGATGTAATGTATTTTTCCAGCATGGTTTGCTGTCCAACACTTTGTTATTTCTTGCTGCATTAATTTCACTAACCTGACATATTTTTGTCTCATAGTTTCACCAATTGTATTCATATTGCTGCTTGTATGAGGAAACTGTTCATCCACCTTTATCTTCCATATTGCATCAACTGCATAAATTCTGTTACTAGGGAGTGGGAAGCAGACATTATCACAGAATACTGTCAGAAAGTTTTACGCTTCACACTGATGCGCTCTAACCAATTGTCTTGGAAGGTCAACAATCAACAGAAAGCGCTACGTGCTGTCATTCCAAAATAATACCACCCTCGATGGAATTGTGGTGCAAAACAAATAATATATCTAGTAACCTTATAGACAACAGTTCAACAATATGGGGATAATGAGGATGCATTCTCACCCACCTTGTGATGTATTCCTATAGGTACTGTATCGATTCCCCCATTTCTGACCCTGGTCTGGTTAATAATTAACTTGCAGCCACCCAACGGCGCTGAAACCCGTTATCTGATTATCCACACCACGGCACATAAGCGCGTTATCTGATTAGGTCATAGCGCACGCCACCTCATTAGGCACGCACTATTTCTCCAGCCCCTTAATAGGCATACGGAGTTCTCAAAACAAATCAAACCTATGACAACCTGGGAAAATCCCTACAGCCATTGTTTTGATTTCACCGAGAACTTCAGTAAAGAATGTGCTAACGACCAGTCCGTATGACATCCTTATTGGCGTATTTATGTCCATCCTTACGTCAATCTCGGCACCTTTCAGGTATAAATATTACCGACAATGCCTTAAGCAAACACACGCGGTGGTGACGAGATTGGAGCAGCGAGACTGGCCGAGGAGCCCAGCTGAGAGCGAAGCCCACAGCCCACAGACGCTGCCCCGCCTTCCTGACGCGCTGAGAAGGACACGCTGCCTTTCTCCTGCCGAGAAATCCAGCTCCGGCGCTTCCAAGCCGCCCTCGCAGGCAGCTGGAATATCAAGACCTGAGATGAGAGATACCAGCCCTCCAGCCTTCTAGGTCCCAGGTACAGAACTGAATACCCCCCTTGCAGAGAATTCTTGAGTCAGTCCCTTGGCAAAACAAACTTAACTTAAACTGCTACTTATCTACTCCCACCCACGTATTAGGCTTAGGTCAGGTACACTGGGGAAGGCGTGGTTAGAAGCACCAGTTGAGTACGATTAGTCAAATGTATATATGTATGTATCTATTTTATCCATTTTAAGTATCATATGGCTAAAAACCATATCAATGCTTTTACAATATTATTTTATAATTCTGTCTTCACTGTATGCACTTTACTTAACTATAAGTATTGCAATAATAGCGATTCATTTCTCTTGTATGAGAAAAGAGACTGATCAATAAATAACATCTTTTATTGAACCCGCCCGTCTCTTCCTTTTCTCTACAATCTGGTGAAACTAAGAATGCACTGAACTGACTGAGTAAAATAAGTTGTCTTTTGTTTTCACACGACTCTAGAGATACACTCTTGATTAGGGGAGAGCAAAGTTGTCATGTTCTATGGTTGTCAGAAACTAAATCCCTTTTTGTCTATCCAGAGAGGTTAAACTCCTCCCTGCCTATTCGAGAAAGTTTCTAGTGAACTCTGAGCTAGCTGGCAAACACAAAACTTTAAGTCTAATATCGTCAGTAGAAGACCTAGTTAACCTCTGCTCTAGGTCTATACTATTGAATGTATTATTCCAATGCGCAGAGCCTATTGGGATAATAGGAACTACACTACATGGCGCCCAAACGTTTGGATAGGCGATAAAACTAACGCAAGACATTAGAGTAACTCAGTCGTGCTTTTTCACACAGAGCCCTTTTTTCCCATAATACTCCAAAGACGTCTGGAGTGGGTGAAAGGTTATATCCGCCAAACTTCATAGAGAGGAGACTGCTATGTATGGTTCTTGGTTTATTCAACGTTGAAGGATACACTGTTCCAAAATATTGTGCATCTTATCTTTGTTTCCGTGGAAACCTGATCTGCAAATAAACAAAATCTTCTTGTCAGCAAAATGACAGACAGCGAAGAAGAAAGGGAGACAGTTAGAGTAGCAGCTGAACTCATAGCGGCTGATAATACTCTGCTGCAAAATGACCCGGATATAATACTCATCCCGGTCAACATAAGAAAATCTATAACTTTAAAACTTATAGAAAATGGACTGACACCAAGAGGTGGTACAGTCATATTCGTAATTGAGGCACACGAATATCGGCAGACAGAGGTATTCTGTTCATGGATACACTTTCGAGCAGCAAATGCTGTAACAAAGTACTTCCACTATTACAAAACAGAGGAATTGAATTGAATTGAATTGATGATTTGTAAAGCGCGTTGGCTACCCAGGGGCGTCCCAGCGCTATAGAAAAGAGTGAGTTGGGCTGGAGAGGCTGGAGTAAGAGAAGCTGAGTGAAAAGTTAGATTGGAATTTTGCTGAAGAGCCAAGTTTTTAATAGTTTACGGAAGGTGAGAAGGTTAGGTTCTGATCTGATAGGGAGGGGAAGGGAGTTCCAGATCCTAGCCAGGTTGTAAGAAAGCGAGCGGCCTCCACATCTGGCCTTCCTAATGCGTGGTACTGAGGCGAGGTGGGAGGTTGTAGACCTGAGTGGGCGGGAGGGTAGATAGGCTTTCATCAGGGGGGAGTTAATAGAGGGGCCTGTACCCCAGTAGGATCGGTGTGCGATGCACATGCTCTTAAATTCAATTCTGGATCTCACCGGGAGCCAGTGAAGATCCTTCAGTCTGGCTCTGACTGAAGTTCGGCGGGGGATATCCAGGAGGATTCTTGCCGCACAGTTTTGAATGACCTGGAGTCTGTTAAGTGTAGATTGTGGGGCCCCCAGATATAGGGCGTTTCCACAATCGAGACGGGAGAGGATCAGGCCTTGAACCATAATCCGTCTTGAATGGAACGGAAGGAGGGGGAGGATTTTGCGGAGAAGTCTCATCAGCCCGAAGCAGGTGGCAGCAAGCTTGGTGGCTTGGTAGTTGAAGGTTAGAGTGTGGTCGAGCCAGATGCCTCCTAATGGAACCTCCTAATGAGTACACTCCTTTCGAGGAGGTGGAAGTACCACTAAAATTCCAAGAGCACCTGCTCTTGTTTAATGGCGCCCTAAAACATAATAATCACATCACCAGGCTCGGTCCACTAGGTAGACCAGGAGCGACGTGGCCGGTCCTAGCCGGATACACACCACATCCAGACATTGAAGAAATGCCTGCACCAGAACTTTTAGTACAACTAAAACAATTAATTAAAATACATAGACAATTAGTCCAATATGTAATGCGGACTTCAACTGTCCAACCAGTAATTAAAATTCCACAGCTGACCCCTCACCAGGGGAACACAACTAAAATTACAACACAGAACATACAGTCCTGTCTAGGTAAAGTACCAGCTAAACGGGAACAAATTCCATTTTGGTTAGCACAAAAAATAACTCAAATAGAGGCGGTATTTCCAGATACCACTCCTCTTGAGAAACACAGGATTCTGACTATCTGTCTTCCAATGGGAATCGCACCACACGTGGAGGACTGTGACACTTGGGGAACAGTCTTTGCTTCCATTTACACAAAAACACATGGTGTTCCATCCATGTCAGTAATACCAGATGTGCTAAAACAAATTCAAGATGAATACGGTCCAGAACCCGCTTTAACTCTCGGTATGAAATTACTGAAAGACTTCAAGCAGGTCTCGGCAATATTACTAGCCAACATAAAGGGAGAAGCAGCGAATGTGGCGATCCGCCAGAGGTTAAAAGAGACAAATATAGCAGACCAACCATCTGAAATTGCCAGAATTATAGAAAAATCCTATGAAGAACTAGGTAGAGATAGTTTGGGTGGAATACCACTGAAGCCCCAACTAATTGAAAGTCCTGAAAAGGTATTTATTAAAAATATTTTAAACATTCAAAAAAAGAGCTGGGATGGAAATAAACAATCCACTCCCAAAGAAAATAGATTCCAGTCCAGAGGAAGGTCTCCTCGGCGGAGAGAAAGATCTCCTGACCAAGGACGCAAGTCTCCCCAACAGGAGCCCTCTGTGAATAAATACAACCTTAGAAATAGGGATACTATGAAGAAACCTGATAGATATCAAGATATTGATACACGTCCCTCTCAATCTTTTCAGACTTCCTCGCAGAAATCGGAAAGAAGAGGACGATCAGAACACAGGGAAGAGCACGTCAAGTCCAAAGACAAGGAACCTGCTCATCCAAATAAAAAATTACAGTTTCCCAAAAAGAAGGTAGCCAGGATTAAAATAATCAACGATGCTGAGAATTCTGAGGACACAGCTGAAAAACGGAGAATGGGCTCAGACAATGCTAGACAGCGCAGCAGAAGTGAGCATAGCTCGCAAGATCCTTATGAATCATCTGGAGACAGTGGACACTAATGAATTCATTCAAGTAGAAACTGCAGATACCAGAGTAAGCAAACCTCATAAAATATATGAAATAACATTGCGTATAGAGGGGGATAAGACTAGAAAAATAAGGGGTCTATTTTGGGATAATCTCTCCAAGGGCTATGACATCCTTCTAGCTGAAAGAGACTGGCCACCAGAGTTTGTCAGGGAGTGCCCTCATGGCTAAGAAATAATTATGCCTGCCTTCTCAAATCATATTCCAATTCATAAAAAATATACACTTGCAAGAAAGTGGTCAGTAGCCCAAGCTCCTGCTTTATATAAAAATCATGTAGGATGGGATGAGGACTCTCCTCCTCACAAAATCCAGTTAAAATCACAACCTACTGCACAGAGGCAGTACCCAATTAAGCAAGAAGCTAAAAAACAGGTAAAAGAGATCCTAGATCAACTTGAATACCAGGGGGTGATTGAAACTTGCACCTCACAAATGAACAATCCTTTGTTTCCTGTCTCCAAACCAGACAATACATATCGTCTTGTTTTGGACTACAGACACCTTAACTCATGTTGCAAAACCTTTGCAGTGCAAAACTCGCATAGTGCTGCACTAATGAATAACATAGTGCGCAAAAAATACAAAACAACATTAGACATCTCTAATGGATTCTTTTGGCAGAATATAGCACCAGAGAGCAGATATTTGACCGCGTTCTCAATAAATGGCGCGCAAAAAAAATTCTGTCGTTTGCCCCAGGGGTTCAAGAACAGCCCAGGATTATTCTCAGCGAGAGTAACAGAGTTACTACAAATATATGATGACGAGGCATTATCCTATGTCGACGACATCTACCTAACAGATGATGACTTGGATACTCACTTGAAGAGAGTAAACACCATAATACTTGGGTTCGCAGCAGAGGGTTACAAATTCAACTTTAAAAAGTCTAGAATTGCCCATCTAACAGTCCTGTTTTTAGGATATGAACTATCAAGTGAAGGCAAAAGCCTGGCTGACAATTTCCTAGAGAAATGTGCTGTAATCCAAGCACCTAGAACACTAAAAAACTTACAATCAATTCTAGGCTTCCTAAATTTCGGAAGAACTTACATTATAAATTACGCAGAAAGGGTCAAACCCCTTTATGATCTAATAAAACCAGATTTTAAAAGAATCAATTGGACTCAAAAACACACAGAAATTTTGAGATCCTTACAAACAGACATGTTATTGAAAACAAAATTACAAACACGTGATAACACACGCAACCTTGTGATTCGAGTCATCCCAGGGAGATGCGGATTCACATACCTGACCTCTAATGAGGGAGAAAAGGTACCAATTGCATACAAATCACACTTGTACACAAAAGCTGAAATGAAATTTAGCCCTACGGAAAAAATTCCAACCGCAGTACAGACTGCTGTAGCAAAAGAACGAGCCCTAGCACAAGGTAAACTATTAATCATCGTGACACCGATACCAGCCCTGGAGGCGGTAACAAAGGCAAGCATTCCGAATGCTAAAGCACTCCATCCGAGATGGATACAGTGGGCTAATTCTCTTGCAGCAACAGACGTGGCATACAAATTTGATCCCAACTTAAAAACACAAGAATTTCTCCAATATGAATTAGAATGTCCTCCGCCGACCGAAATTCTGCCTCTAGAACATTACGGCTGTATAATATATACAGACGGATCAGCACAACCCGCAGTAGGGGGTAAACAAGCTTACAGTGCTGCGTGCGCGATTGTTAAGGGTCGCTGGCACGAAGGAAAATTTAAACCAGTGGTCACTAAAACGCAATCTCTAGGAGATTGTACAGCTCAAAGAGCGGAACTACTGGCATTCAAGATGGCGCTTGAAAATACCGATCGAGAATTCCCCACACTCATAGTGTGCGATTCGTATTATTGCGTTCAATTATACAACGAATACTTGCAGATCTGGGTTCAGAATGGTTTTAAAGACGCAAAAGGTAGCACAATCAAGCATAAAATGCTTTGGGAACAAAGAGTAGTTATTTTACAAAGGGAACTACCAAAGACTCACGTGATACATACACTGAGTCATCAACGTGATGGCGTTCACGTTGCAGGGAATTCATTGGCTGATGAGGCCGCGAAGGCAGCTGTGCAAACGGCTTCCGTAGCTGCCATCACCCGGTCAAAAACAAAAATAGACAGTGATATATTACAGGCTGTCAGTGCTACAGTAAAAGATGCGATAGAAACACTCCCGAAAGGCTTTCCAGTAAAGTACTCATACATAACTGATGCAAATAATGTTCTGTTTGCTCGAATCCCTGGAGTGGGGGATAGGGCGATTCCAAACATGGAACATAGGTTGGGACTCATTATAGCGGCACACGAAGGGCTTGCCTCTGTACATGCTGGCGTTTCAGCTACAGTATCATTATTAAAACAGAGATACTGGTGGCCACAAATGAGACGACAGACAAGAAACTACGTTCTAGAATGTGAAATATGTCAGAGAATGAAGGTATCAACAGTGAGACGTCCAGCACAGACGCCCCTTCTAATCTCAGATAAACCATTAGCATGTGTTTACCTGGACCACTGTGGTCCATTACAAAGGGATGGTAACTATAAATATATCTTGGTCGCAGTGGATTCATGCACGAGATTCATATGGATGTGGTCCCAGCGCTCGGCTGACGCCAGAACTGTTATAAAAGATTTGCGAGTCTTTATCGGCACATACGCAATTGGCATGCTACATTCTGACCAGGGTCCTGCTTTTAGCTCTCGAGCTTATAAGGAGGCCATGACCAGCATGGGCAATGCATTGCGGTATTCTTGTCCATTTCATCCTGAGGGAAACGGAATCGTAGAAAGAAAAAACCGTGACATAAAGCAATCTATTACAGCAAAGGTATTAGGTTCGGGAGCTGGGTGGGTCAAACATCTAATAAGTGTCCAACGTAGTCTAAATAACCTGCCAAGAAATTCTCTGAAAGGATTCAGTCCGTACAAACTATTGTTCGGGACTAGAATGATGATCCAAGATCTTGATAGTCAGACTTCAGTGGTTAAAGATAAAAGCTTTGATATCAAAGATCGCTTGGCTATTTTGCAGGACTTAAATGAAACAAGAAAAGACCTGAGCAACATAAAGTTGAAACAACAGCCAACAACCACTGAAGAGAAACCAGCTGTCCCAGCAAGGCCTGTCTGGATTCCAAAAGTCGGGGATCTAGTCAGAGAAAAGATCGCGGTAAAGAAGGAATTTGGGCCTTCTTACAGAAAAGCAGTTCCTGTCTTGTCTATCAACGGGACAAGATCAGTGGTACTACCGCCCCTTGCTGGTAAAAAGGAGAACAGGGTTGTCTCAATCGACCTCGTAAAACCACAATCATGTGGCCGATAACAAACAGTAGGCCAAGTGGACTCCCAATAAGTAGTAGAACACCAAGGTTTGCTACAAATACAGAGGTTCCAACTAAGAGGCTAATCACATTCGAAATGCCTACAGAACATCAACAAGGACTATGCAACAAAGCAATTGAACTTAAACCTCTAAAAACCCAAATAAAAACTTTTAGTCGAGACACACCGACCTACAATGAAGTAACATATGACTATGCTGATGAAACAAAGGAAACTTCTAGAACAAAAAGTAATCCAGAAGCAATTGGAACAATAGACAGAACAGCATCCGGCTACTTCATCAACTTCGATGATTCATCTGAAGATCTGAGTGAATCTAAGAAACAGCCATCAACAAAAACTTTTAAAGATAAAGCAAAGGAACTTTTTCAACAATTGAAAGCAACTTATCTGATTTCTCCATGGATTGAAATTTGGGTGGCATTAGGTGCATTTGTCCTCATACTTTGGCTCATCATGGTAATATGCTTGGGACATTTCATTGAGGGAAAATATGCTACAATGGACACTGCAAGCCAGAAAATCAACTTGGTCCTAAACCACACACATCTTCACACGTCGAGAAAAGAGAACTTTCTTCAGTCAACTTCACAGCCAATCCTATACCCGGCGGGGTAGCACGGGACAATACTGATTATGAAATCTACGGTCCGGTTGAAATCCTGAAGTATCCACACCAATTTAAGATCTCATTAAGTGACTTTGTAAAACCAAGCACATTTGCAGATGATTGGGACTTTGAAAGTATTAATGATATGATGTCTGACCTAGTGATGTCTGCTAAATTTACAGAACATGATTATTTGCAGGGTTCGTCTAATTATGATCAGATGTTCTGCTACAACCACTATGGTAACCATTACCTACATAAATCTGCACAACCTAGAAATGTTTTAAATTATAACCAATGGGAACATTGTGCTACTCCTCCAAAAGGTAGCACAAAATTATTTTATGATAAATATTCATACTTTTCAGGGTTTAACACAAGTAATGCAGAAACATTTCATTTTAAATTGTCAAATAAGACAGGTATGAAGACCATGCTTACAAACACAAAATTGATATATTCAGATTCATTTTTTGAGCAAATTAATACATTTGGTTTTGATTTCTGGAACAATAACATTGAAGCAAAAACGGTTTGGGGTACAAAAGATTGGCAAGTACAGGGTATAGAATCTTTGTTTAGAGCCTGCATGATCCCAGAACAAATTATATTTTTGAATGACACTATTCAACAAACTACCTGTCTTGGCCAAGCCAAAATCAAAGATTTAAACAAACCGTCTATTCCAAAGCCAACAACAAACAGCAACAGCTCTATAGATGTTGAGATAGACGTTAACCATATATTAAACCAAAACAGAACACATCCTGATTGGAAACAATGGTTGATCTGGCCCACAGATACAAATAACTGTCAAGACAGATTCCTGAACAAAATACAGGGGTTCACATTGACCAGGCCAGACCCTAGATATTCCCAAAGACAACATCCAGGGATAATTACCACGTACAGTGTGGGCAAGCTCTGCCTTCAATGGCTTCAAACATCCACACTGGTAGAAATTAAGCAACACCTAACTTTACTTACAGAAGGTGCTGACTTGAGTGATTTCATCATGGGACCACGCAAACAGCGTCAAAAACGTTTCATAGCAGCCTCTATATATGCAGCTTATAACGAAGCCTGGAAAGTAATTCAAATTGAGACAGCAGAGAAAATACGGGAAATTGACCGTATTAATTTGGAAAAATCACTTTCTGTGGTGGACAATGGGTTAATGACTCTGTCCTCCAGAATATATTCTCTGGACAGCATTGTGTCTTCAGCAATCGACATAATATCGCAAGACTTACTGATGTTACAACATGGTCAGTCGCAATTGCGTTCTATTGTACAGCTTGGCTGGACGTTACAAAATCTGCGTTCAGGCTATGTGCCTTGGCGTTTAATCAACACAACGTCACTGTTTAATATCTTTAACCTTACTGATAAACAAATCAGTATGGCACAGAATGGTGCTGATTATACAATTCTGAGCCTTGAGAAACTCGAGAGATTACCATTGACAATGTCAGAACGACCTGTCATTGAATGGATAATACATGGGATAATTAATATTCCAATATCTACTTTCAGGTTTCAATACTGCCAAAAATATATACAGGCAGGCCAGTATGAAAGGTTGGGTAAAGGGTACATTAAATCAACATGGAACTTGCCCTATACACACGCATGTGTCAGTAATAAAGGCCAGAATGTGTTTCTTAGTGGCAACAATTGTGCGAGGTCACTAAGCGGTACACTTCTGTGTCAAGTGAGGTTCCGTAGGAATTATTACGATGTTCTGGGCATTGCCGAATATGGACGAGTTTGGTATCTACGAACCGCAAATGACGAGTTCGGCAAGTGTGCGAAATTTCGCTACACTACCTGCCAGGGTTCGTTTAATATTACGTGTTCTTCATCTGAAACCCTTGGGTTCCATTTTAGATACGGCATCCATTTTGTTTCTTGCCCTCACGTAGTCAGCGAGCAGGTAACTGTTCGCTCCTTGACCCTCTAGTTCCCAAGCCTTGCGGAAGACGCATGTTCCTTTCATGCGTCTTTATGGCCGGAGGAATGACACAGCAAAGGCAGATGGCTCAGCTTGAGGGTAATCTGGCCGTGCCGGCCTATTGTGACAGCCGTGCAGGAGATGGGATCCAACTCTTTGATCCTACGATCACACTTTTCTCTACACGTGTCTGACTTCCTTGCAGCTGCTCTTGTCTCCTCTTCCTTGTCATTTGCAACTCTAATGGGTATGCCTAATGGTGGGAAGATGTGCTTTTACAGTTGGGAACCGGCGTTGCTATTGTAATTATGTTCCGGGATTCTGAACACATGAAATGACCCTTTTGAAGTTTTACTGTGGGAACTGAATTGTAACCTTTTGTTCACACGTGCAATGGCAACATTTTGTATAAAAGAGAGCGACCTACAATACAATTTGAAGCAGACTCGCAGAACCTACATGTCCATGTACTTCTTATGTCTCCTGTTTCCCTGCAGTAATAAAAGCTGATCTTTGACGCCGAAGGAAGTGTCCCGTGTCTCTGTAGTTTGTGCGCCGAAACAGGTATCCCATGAAGGTTATAGGTGTTGTTCCCTGACACCGCTGGTACTGTTAAAAGTCCAGTCCTTCAGTTGGCGCCCAACATGGGGCGACTTCAGCGGTACCGGTCCAAAGCCTGATGATCGTGAGGAACTTCGTGTGAAATCTCCGAGGGAAGGTGCACCCCGCTTCATCGATCCTGTTGTCGAAATAAGTGGCCCGAAGTTTTTCCCTGCGAAGATTCCCGCCTCCTGACGGCTGCGACGGACCGATGCCCTGACTGTCGACCTGTCTTCGACGCCCGGCGCAGACCTTACGTACAAGCGAGACAATAGACGGGCCTTCCTGGTGACGCCATTGAAGTTCTGAGTTAAGTATTTTGTGGGTCGCTCCCAGTCCTTAGTGGTTGTTCTAGCTTTTTGAAAGCTTCGTTGTTAGCCTTTAAGGCTTTGTTGTAATAGCTCACTGAGCTTTGTGATAGCCTCCTCAGGCTTTGTTGTTAGCTCTCCGAGCTTTGTAATAGCCTTAAGGCTTTGTTGTATTGCATGGTTCCATTGCATTTGTGGTTCTTAGTATTGGTTCTTAGTATTATTTGACAGTTGCAATTGCCAAAAACCGAGGGTTTTGACTTACACGAGGTTTAATTACTTCGGTAATCCTTGAAGTTTGATACTAGGTTAGTGTGCACGATGCCTAGCCATAGTGGTTTGTTTCGTATTTTCAAATGTTGCGCAATGGATTCCCGGTTGGAGGACTCGTGTCCGATACCTCCAGTTGGAACTCCGATACATGATCTTTATAGTCGACATGGTGTAGGTCCTATAATCTATAATGATTACTGGGTTCGCTATACGAAGAAAGATGGTGACCTTAGATGGCCACCACATGGAACTTTTGAACTTTCGATTTTAGATAATCTTGAGGCTAAATTATTTTTAAAGAAAGCTAGGCCAGCCATGTTTGATTCCTTTCGGATATGGCGTAAAGAGGCCAAGCAGAAAGAAATCAAACAACTTAAAAAGGATCAAAAGCAAGAGTTTGTTCCGATAATGCAAGCTATAAAAGAATGTAGACAAGACAAAGAAGAAAAGGACATGGAAATCTCTACTAGATTGCATCACATGAAAATAGATAAATGTTATCCGGTTTTACCGAACAAATTAGAAAAGAAAGAAGAAGATTTAAAGGAGGATTCCTTGTTATCATATTTGATGAAATCACCACCTCCTTACGTACAGGGTGCTACTGCTCCTGTAGCTCCTCCTGTAGCTCCCCCTGTTGTTCCTCTTGTTGCTCCAGCGGCTGCGGGCCAGCCCGTTGTTAATCCTACGTTTGTTCCACCACCTGTCCTTGTTCCTACTGCCCCTATACCTGTACCTTCGCACACTGTTGTTTCTGCTACTCCGACTACCTTGTCCGTCCCTACTATGCCTTCCTTCACCTCCAGTGTTGTTGCCCCTGTTTTTCTTTCCCCTTCTGTTCGTAAGCGTGTTCCTAACTCTGTTGCTACCCTTTATTCACCTCTTTCTGGTCCATTATTTTCGTCTAATTTATCTGAAACTCCTGAGAGACGGAGTCAGATCCCTAGTGGTAGGGAGAAAGAGACGTTAATAACCATGGCACATAGGTGGATAAGACATTCTGCTAATTACACTCCACGTGTGGTCTTCGACACGTTTTCTCAGTTTAATGAGCCTACGCAGAGATTTGTATTTGAAGAGATGTGTAACTTTTTGAGGGAAGAATGGTATAATGATGATGTAGATGATGTACCGCCCGACATAATTGAACTTCAGAGTCACTTCTCGAACGGTATGATTACAGGAGAAAATGTACAACGTGCTGTGGAACGCTTATTAGCGTTTAGATCCACAGCACATTCTCGGGCGTCAGCAGATGATATCACCGAGAATTGGAAAGCGGTTCCTGGTCAGTATCCCATGAGAGAGGTTCCGCCACTGTGGGTGCCTGGTGATCCTAATGCAAATCCTGTGGTTCTACCGCATTTTCGAAGAGTGTGGATACATCTTCCATGGAAACGATCGGAAGTTTTGCAAGTGAAACAATCCTTACCCGATCCGCGTAAAAATCCGGCTGGTTATTATAAGGAGTTATCGCAACTGGTGGAAGCTTCTATTATGAACCTTGCCGATATCGACATGTTGTTTGGTAATGTTGTACCGCAACCAGTTTGGGCGAAAATTCGTCAAGCAAACCACGCAAATGAGCTAGGTGGTGATTGGGCTGCACTACTAGCGGCTGATGCATTACAAGTTGGTGGGGCTAAGCCTGACCAGCTAATCTTAGATTTGCCTCAGAAAATAATTACGCTCATGAAAACTCTCATGCCAGCGATGAAGGTGAACTGGGATAAGTTATCAGCTTGTAAGCAGAAGAAAGACGAGAGTGTCTCAGATTTCTTTACAAGGTTCGAGGAAGCGTTTGTCGACCACAGCGGCCAGGACATGGGCGCTGAGGGAGGCCAGCGGTTATTCGTTGACAAATTCGTGTCAAATTTGCTGCCTGAGCTATGCAACAAATTAAAGAATTCAGAGAGTGCGTGGGCAGTTTCAACCCCTGCGCAAATACTAGCAACGGCCCAGTATTATGAGAATAGGGAAAAGGAAGAAAGTGATCGTGTAGAGAAGAAAACGAAGGAACTCAAAACGAAGGTTTTGTTGCAGCAAGCATACCCTCCACGATCAAACCAAAATGATTCACAACAGCAGTATCGACCACGAGCACAGCCTGATAGGATGCAGCCGCGTTCTGACAATTTTGATTATAGATCTTCACTTGGGTATAATCAGTGCGCATATTGTAGGAAAGAGGGACACCTAAAATATGATTGTCTTGCCTTACGGGACCGTCTAAATGGTGTGTCGACACGAGGAAACCGTGGTAGTGGTCCTCAACAGGCATCACGAGGTAGAGGTCGTGGTTCATTCCAAAATCAGATTGATCGCCATCAAAATCAATCAGATGCAAATAATTGCTTTGACCAGCTAAATATGGGGTCAGTTCGATCTGCACAGTATAATGTGGATGATTATTACGTAGAGCATGAGACTGTTGCAAATGACCATTACTAGGACAGCCAACGACAAAGAGAGGGAGTAGTGTCAGTTCCGGTCGATCAGAGTGGGCCTTACGTTGCAGTGGCTACATTGGGTGTAGTTGAGCCTTTTCTGTTAGACACTGGTGCGACGAAAAGTTCCATCATGCATTCGAAACTCCCTGGCGCACCTTTGTCTGGCTCAACAAACGTTTCCGTTGGATTCTCTGGCGCCCCTGTTAGTAACCCAGTCTCTAGTCCTTTACCCCTTATGATTGGACCTCGTGAGCTAACGGCTCCACTGATTCTATCTACAGGTTGTGGTGAGAATCTTTTGGGGCTGGATTTGTTGAAACGACTATATGCAACATTGTACTGTTCCCCAGAAGGAGTGGAGCTTACATTGGGACGGAGAGTGATCTCTCCAATGTATTTGTCGGTCG
Organism: Lissotriton helveticus; assembly: GCF_964261635.1. Lineage (NCBI taxonomy): Eukaryota > Metazoa > Chordata > Amphibia > Caudata > Salamandridae > Lissotriton > Lissotriton helveticus. The sequence continues at coordinate 143,319,089 of NC_136064.1, forward strand.
ATAAATTCCCACCGGAATTGTGTTCCCTCCCTGCGTCCTTATGGGCCACAGGTCCCAATGATGTGGGCCTGTTAGACATTCCACCCTATGTAATTCAATTGAAACCAAATGCGCGATTACCGCGTTTACCTCAATATCGTATTTCTCTTGAGGGCGAACGAGCACTGTTAGCAATCGTTCATGATCTCATTGGAAAAGGTGTTGTTGAAGAAACTCGTGGAAACGTGTGTAATAGTCCTGTATTGCCAATTCTGAAACGAACTGACCCCAGTAAACCTCCTGTGTATCGCTTCGTTATAGATTTGAGAGAGGTAAATAAAATAGTGGTTCCACAATTTCCTGTGGTTCCTGACATTACGGCCTTACTAACAATGATTCCGGCATCTGCCTCCTGGTTCACAGTGATCGATCTAAAGAATGCTTTCTTTAGCATTCCGATTGCCGAGGAAAGCAGAGACCTATTCGGATTTTCATTAGGTGGTCGCAGTTTTAGGCTAAAACGCGCTCCACAGGGCTACTGTGAGAGTCCATCAATCTACAGCCAAGCACTTAAAGGTCAACTTGATGCCTTTGTTTTACCTAAAGGTGCAGCTTTGATTCAATATGTTGATGATCTTTTAGTGGCAGCTGATACAGAAGCTATTTGCAAAACAGTTACGGTATCATTGTTACACTATCTACATGACTTACACCACAAGGTATCGCCTTCAAAGCTACAGTATTGTTGTCAAGAAGTTACCTATTTAGGTCACTTATTGTCAAGAGAAGGGAGAAGGTTGACCCCAGAGAGAATTGCAGCGATTTCCCGAATGACTGTGCCAAAAACCCAGAGAGATGTTCGTGCCTTTTTAGGTATTACGTCCTACTGCAGACAATGGATTCCAAATTTTTCATTGTTGGCGAAACCATTGATAGCCCTTACGTGCAAGGATGTCCCATCCCCAGTACCTTGGTCTGAAGAGTGTCAGAAAGGTTTTTCTGAATTGCGTGATGCGTTGTGTTCGGCTCCTGTGTTGGGCACTCCTGACTACAGTAAGCCATTTACACTATACATTCACGAGAGGGATGGTTGTGCGTTGAGTGTTCTGACACAACCTTTTGGCGACAAACAACGCCCATGTGCCTATTTTTCTTCGACTTTAGACCCAGTAGCAAGAGCCTTGCCGAGTTGTTTAAGGTCTACAGCGGCAGCTGCGGCGTCCATTCGACAGTCCGCAGGTCTAGTCATGGATAATATGCTTACGGTAATGGTTCCGCATGCAGTTGACACTCTATTGAATCGAACGAAAACTCAACATCTGACAAGCGCAAGATTGTCTGGATATGAGTTGACGTTGCTGGCCAGTCATATACGGATAAAACGATGTAATGTGTTGAATCCAGCAACATTGCTGCCGATCGACACTGAATTAAGTGGTGAAGCAGTACATGACTGCTATCTCAGAACTGAAGAGGAAACTAAGGGTCGTATTGACCTAAAAGATACTCCATTGACAGATCCCGATGGTACTTTGTATGTGGATGGTTCCTGTTTTAAATTGCCGAACGGTGATGTGACAACTGCGTATGCTGTAGTAACATTGAAAACGATTGTAGAAAGCGCAAGATTAAGTCAGAAATCAGCTCAGGCTGCCGAGTTAGTCGCCTTGACAAGAGCGTGTGTGTTGTCTAAAGATAAACGGGTGAATGTGTTTACAGATAGCCAGTATGCGTTTGGTGTGGCACATAGTTTTGGACGACTGTGGAGAGAGAGAGGATTTCTTACGTCGCATGGCACGAAGATTCAACATGGTCAGCTTGTAAATGATCTTTTAGATGCACTCACATTGCCTAAACAAGTGGCCATAGTCAAATGTAGTGCACATCAGAAAATAACAGATGATGTGGGTCGTGGTAATGCATTTGCGGATGAAACGGCTAAAGAGACGGCTAAAGATTTGACGAACAGAATGTATGTTACGAGCTCAGTGAGATGGCCAACAGAGACTGGTATGTGTGAAGACACATTTGAAAGTGTGAAAGGAATACAGAATGAAGCCACTGAGACGGAAAGGGCAAAATGGAGAGAGAGCACGGGAAGATTGGATGAGAATGGATGTTGGGTTGATTTATCAGAGAAGCAGAGATGGATGTTACCGGATGCGTATGTGCTCGCTGTTGTTACAATGGCTCATGGTATGGCGCACATCAACACGAAAGGTATATGCAAGTTGTTGTCTCATGTATGGAAGAATGATGGGATTACTAAATGTGCAGAGAGATTGGTTAAGAATTGTATGGTGTGTTTGATGCACAATCCTGGTAAGGGCACCCCCACTCCACCTGGCCATTTTGCCCCTCCTACGTACCCTTTCGAAGTTATTCAGTTGGACTTTATCCACATGGAGAGATGTAATAATTTGAAGTTCGTTTTGGTGGTGGTGTGTGCATTCTCTAGATGGATTGAGGCCTACCCCCTTAAGGATAATACGGCCTTATCCACGGCAAAAATTTTGCTCAAAGAGTATTTTCCCCGCTACGGAATGCCTCGGGTCGTATGGTCGGACAACGGAAGTGAGTTTGTTGGGAGTGTGATGAAGAGTGTGTGTCGCGGTTTAGGGATAGTACAAAAATTTCATAGTGCAAACCATCCACAATCAGCAGGCCTGGTGGAAGGATATAATGGCACCCTAAAACTAAAATTGGCCAAAATTCAGGCAACAACTGGTTTATCATGGCCCGACGCTTTGCCTCTGGCTCTCCTGTCGACCAGGGCAACTGTACACTCTCGAGTAGGGCTCAGCCCATATGAGATTGTGTTCGGCCGTCCTGCTAATGTATGGGGAGTCCCAAGACCAAAGGAATTTGACAGAATTGAATACCCTATGTTGATTGATTATCTCTATGATCTGACTGCTAAATTGAGTTTGATTCATCAACAGGTCTTTGAGTCTCTGCCGTCACAAACAGAGGGTCCTGGTCATCGACTTCAACCAGGGGACTGGGTCCTTGTTAGAAACTACGGACGAAAACGAAACCTAGAACCAAGATTTGTGGGCCCGTTTCAAGTACAGCTGGCTACGAGGACGGCGGTTCGATTACACGGACGTCGGAACTGGGTACATGCTACCCACACGAAGCGAGTCCCGTTTCCTCTGCCGTCGGACACCTGGATGAGAAGAGGTCTTTCTTCATCTGAGACCGACACTCCACCACGTTTCGTTCCATTCAGCGAAGCTCGGCTTGTATCTGACACCGTTGCTGACTCCTCTCAAACAATCTCTTCCACGTCAACCTTGGAAAATTTGACTGTTGAACAATTGCCTGAACAATTGAACACTCCTTTGCCGTCCAATCCATTGTTTGAAGATCAGACTCGCCCTGGAAGTAGCCGATATTTTCTTCGTCCACGGACAAACCACAAATAAAAAGATTTTTTTGTTTCTAGGTTCTACATTGCTCTGAAAACAGTGGACATTATATATTGTGTATCTTTTTCTTTTTTTTCGTACAGCCAAGAACATTATTTAGTTAGAACCTACCATCCAGGTTGACCGTAAGGCCGTGCGGGTACTCCCTTCTGTTTAGCAGCTATCAACACAAGGTTGGTTTCTATTATCAATTTCTGGGAACTCCTGGGAATTGATAACCACTACTCAGAACGAAGTGCGTCAAGAACGTCGCGGACGGTCGTTAGGGGATGGAATCATCATTGTCTGAGCTGTCGAAAAGAGAAGAAATGTTGGCGCAAAGATCTACATTGCAGAAAATATGTCATACAAAATGGTTTTTCTCACAAGTAATCATACTGTTTCTCACCATATCTATGCTATTGGTAGGAGGAATATATTATGGGTCTCAGTTCTTATTGTCTTCTGCTACACCTACTCTTCCATCTCATGATCAATATTTCGTTTCTACTGTTTCTCCACATTCCTTTTATCCTCTGCCTCAACACGAACAAATCAGACGTGCGGAATTCAGAAACAACTCTTTTATCCAACTCCTGCATCAGCATCAGTTAGTGGTAAACACTACCAATTGTTGGGTGTGTGGGTTAATACCACATACCATGGATAAAGGTATTCCGTACTTAGTTCTGCCTTATAGTGCACAAGGGTCAGCTCGAGCATTACAAACTATGTTTCGTAGCGCACTAGATTCCTATCCCCATCGAGAACCACGCTCAGCAAACTCTGGTCCTGGCCCGTACCATAAGACTCTGGCGAGAGCTATTGCAGACTTAGATAGAGATATTTTTGACGCATCGCTCATCCCAGAGGAAGAGGTGCGAGCATATAAGGAACTGAGTGAAGCTGAGTACAGCTTATCAGTGGGTGAAAGGCAGCTTAAAAGCTCGCCACCGATATGGATTGTACCTCACCTTGGTAATTTCTGCTTGAAAGGTCTTGGTCGAAATCCGAGAGCTCAGTTTGGGGAGAGTGCTTGTACCGAGACATATGTCTTACCGACACTCTCCTCCCCTGTCTTCCTGCCTGCCAAGGGTACCTACTTCGTATGTTATGATCGAGCCTATACGTGGTTACCTCATGACTTCTCGGGTACCTGCTATATTGCAAATCTTTTGCCTCCGACTTTCACTGTGGCCTCTGATTATCACAGAAATAGAATTGTAAGAGGTGTGATTAGCAAAGAAGATACTTCCGGACAAGAAGCTGGAGACTTCTTTAAGGGTTTTCTACCGTTCTGGGGACCAATGGTTAATAGCAGGAACCTGAGACAGTTAACTCGTGTAGTAGAATCAACTGCCAACATAACTGCAAATGCCCTTGGTAATTTGACAGCCGAACTCCAGGCGGATAGACTAATGACGTTGCAGAACCGTATGGTTCTAGATATCGTTCTAGCAGATAGAGGTGGGGTTTGTAAAGTCATCCATTCGAGTTGCTGCATATTCATACCTGATAACGCTCCAACGGTTTATCAAGCCATCTCTAAATTGCACAAAATTTCGGAGTCCATACACGTGGACGAAGGAAATTGGACGCTTCTGGGATGGTTTTGGGGTCTGATGTCGACTTGGGGTTGGAAGATTCTGATGATCATAGGGGTTGTTGTAACATTTCTGTTTTCGTGTTGTCTTTGTGTGCAATGTGGTCCTGCCTTATGTAGCCTTTGTGCTACGACGTGTATAAGACAGCCCGTTGTCACCAAAGAGGCATTGAAGGATAGAATAATGTATCAGCAACATCTAAATGATCTGATGAGTATCGAAATCGATTATGATTCCGACTAGTGCTTGCCTACATGAGGGCAAAAGGACCGTCTGAGGTTCCGTAGGAATTATTACGATGTTCTGGGCATTGCCGAATATGGACGAGTTTGGTATCTACGAACCGCAAATGACGAGTTCGGCAAGTGTGCGAAATTTCGCTACACTACCTGCCAGGGTTCGTTTAATATTACGTGTTCTTCATCTGAAACCCTTGGGTTCCATTTTAGATACGGCATCCATTTTGTTTCTTGCCCTCACGTAGTCAGCGAGCAGGTAACTGTTCGCTCCTTGACCCTCTAGTTCCCAAGCCTTGCGGAAGGCGCATGTTCCTTTCATGCGTCTTTATGGCCGGAGGAATGACACAGCAAAGGCAGATGGCTCAGCTTGAGGGTAATCTGGCCGTGCCGGCCTATTGTGACAGCCGTGCAGGAGATGGGATCCAACTCTTTGATCCTACGATCACACTTCCGATATTTCCCCCACACTCTTTTCTCTACACGTGTCTGACTTCCTTGCAGCTGCTCTTGTCTCCTCTTCCTTGTCATTTGCAACTCTAATGGGTATGCCTAATGGTGGGAAGATGTGCTTTTACAGTTGGGAACCGGCGTTGCTATTGTAATTATGTTCCGGGATTCTGAACACATGAAAGCGACCCTTTTGAAGTTTTACTGTGGGAACTGAATTGTAACCTTTTGTTCACACGTTGTGCAATGGCAACATTTTGTATAAAAGAGAGCGACCTACAATACAATTTGAAGCAGACTCGCAGAACCTACATGTCCATGTACTTCTTATGACTCCTGTTTCCCTGCAGTAATAAAAGCTGATCTTTGACGCCGAAGGAAGTGTCCCGTGTCTCTGTAGTTTGTGCGCCGAAACAGGTATCCCATGAAGGTTATAGGTGTTGTTCCCTGACACCGCTGGTACTGTTAAAAGTCCAGTCCTTCACAAGGTATTAGTTTGCATGGAGCATGTGAAGGGACTTCAAATAACCTTTCATGTCACCAGCTAGGCACACCTGCAACACAAATAGAACCATTCTTTAGGAGACTCTCGAACGGGAATTTACATTCTAATAGTAGATCGCAGATGTTGTAGTTTGCTGCCCGGAAAACCTTATCTCATAACTGTGACTACGAAGGTCATGTGCTGTGGACGAGTATTGTATCCTAACGAAACTCCAGACAGGGAGGCAAGGTTATGGCCCAGCTTGAAAATTGCTTCTATTCGAATTGATACTTTAAGCTGAATGAAGACAGTGCTCCTACAGACGCCGACCAGGCTAACGTCATCAAAAGAAACGTATGATCTCCAAGTTGCAAGGACAACGGCAGAGATTCATTCACTGTTATCAACTAATTCCCCCATACATTTTGCAGAAATACTGAACGAAATCTTAAATATTTCTGATACCACTGGTGTCTCCAGTGTATTTAAAGCAGTGTTTTCGGGTGCTTTAACTCCATTCAAAGCCATCCTGGGTTTTTTTCCTGATTTTGTCCATTACATTTTTGGCGGACTTCCTCTCCTTTTGGGACTAGTGGCAGGTATCCTATTTTTGATCCTGTTATTTCGCTATGGCAAACCATGTCACAGACAAAACACCTGCGACAAGGGAAGAAACAATCCTAGCCATTGGCTACCGGGGCCGGATAACTAAAGTCCTTGGACTAGCCCGGCTTAGAGACCTGAACATGACTTGGTTTCTTTCATTTAGACCGATGTGGCAACGTTGTGTTTTGCCTGTATTAAGGTGCTTGCTATGCGGCGAAGAATGCGTGTTGGACACCTGTCTGACACTACAATCGGATGTGCCAATGGACGCAGAAACCTTGTTGGGTCCGGTAACGTCTCATGCATTGTGCTGTCCCCAGCGGCTACCTATCCTGATGACGGCATTCGTGGAGACTTCACCACTATGATTGAGGGGTAGTGAAGTACGAGATGAAAGCAGCATCGATCAGGTACGACCTTCTGTCAGCTATGCTGAACAAAACATCAATGAAGGCAATCATGCTCATGAATGCACGGTAACAACTTTTTCCGAGTTAGTGGAACTTTCACAGGAAGCTGTTGACAGCTTTTTCGACAGTCTAAATGATATGATGTTCTCTCCAGAGCAGAAATAATGACTTTGAGCAAGCTAGCACACGGCGTTCCCAACACCCTGAATTTGGCCTTCAACTTTGATAATAAAGCAATATGAACAATTTTTTCTCCAGTTTACGGACAGCGGGACATATTTTTTTTCAACAGCACCAAAATATTTGAAATTTATCGAGACACTTATCTTCTGCTTAAAGTAGAAACTATTCTTAGAGAACTAAATTTCTATTTTTAGGTACTTTAGAGACATTAGCTGCCCCCTGGCATATTCATAAGTATTTTATTTTGTGATTAAATGGTCTCGCACTTTTCTTCTGTATTAAGAGCCATTTCATAGGTTATTTTCGCATTTTATATTCATGCTGATTTAAAAAATATGCGTAATAGATTTAGCATTATTATACTGCTTGAGTGCATATAGTGCAATACTTATCTTTCGTATATTTCATGTTTCCAGTTTTCAAGATGCATATGAATGTATTTTTGGGTAGTATGGTATACACATGCACTACTAGCTTTGTTTACTATGCCTAGATTTGTAAATATGGACATAGTCTACGTGGAGTGGGTGTGATGTATTCCTATAGGTACTGTATCAATTCCCCCATTTCTGACCCTGGTCTGGTTAATAATTAACTTGCAGCCACCCAACGGCGCTGAAACCTGTTATCTGATTATCCACACCACGGCACAGAAGCGCGTTATCTGATTAGGTCATAGCGCACGCCACCTCATTAGGCACGCTTTATTTCTCCAGCCCCTTAATAGGCATACGGAGTTCTCAAAACAAATCAAACCTATGACAACCTGGGAAAATCCCTACAGCCATTGTTTTGATTTCACCGAGAACTTCAGTAAAGAATGTGCTAACGACCAGTCCGTATGACATCCTTATTGGCGTATTTATGTCCATCCTTACGTCAATCTCGGCACCTTTCAGGTATAAATATTACCGACATTGCCTTAAGCAAACACACGCGGTGGTGACGAGATTGGAGCAGCGAGACTGGCCGAGGAGCCCAGCTGAGAGCGAAGCCCACAGCCCACAGACGCTGCCCCGCCTTCCTGATGCGCTGAGAAGGACACGCTGCCTTTCTCCTGCCGAGAAATCCAGCTCCGGCGCTTCCAAGCCGCCCTCGCAGGCAGCTGGAATATCAAGACCTGAGATGAGAGATACCAGCCCTCAACCATTCTAGATCTCAGGTACAGAACTGAACAACCCCTTGCAGAGAATTCTTGAGTCAGTCCCTTGGCAAAACAAACTTAACTTAAACTGCTACTTATCTACTCCCGCCCACGTATTAGGCTTAGGTCAGGTACACTGGGGTAGGCGTGGTTAGAAGCACCAGTTGAGTACGATTAGTCAAATGTATATATGTATGTATCTATTTTATCCATTTTAAGTATCATATGGCTAAAACACCATATAAATGTTTTTACAGTATTATTTTATACTTCTGCTTTTATTGTATGCACTTTACTTAACTCTAAGTATTGCAATAATAGCGATTCATTTCTCTTGTATGAGAAAAGAGACTGATCAATAAATAACATCTTTTATTGAACCCGCCCGTCTCTTCCTTTTCTCTACAAACTGGTGAAACTAAGAATGCACTGAACTGACTGAGTAAAATAAGTTGTCTTTTGTTTTCACACGACTCTAGAGATACACTCTTGATTAGGGGAGAGCAAAGTTGTCATGTTCTATGGTTGTCAGAAACTAAATCCCTTCTTGTCTATCCAGAGAGGTTAAACTCCTCCCTGCCTATTCGAGAAAGTTTCTAGTGAACTCCGAGCTAGCTGGCAAACACAAAACTTTAAGTCTAATATCGTCAGTAGAAGACCTAGTTAACCTCTGCTCTAGGTCTATACTATTGAAGGTATTATTCCAATGCGCAGAGCCTATTGGGATAATAGGAACTACACTACAACCTCAACAGGATCAATGGTGCCAAGTTCTCCGACTCGGCATGTAATTGCCAGTAACACTGGCTTTCAGCCAGACTCACCCTCACTCTTTTTGTCAGCAAGGGTGGAGTTCAATTTCTTTGTGATCCGTGGCGCAGCACACTCCAGGGAACACTCTAAAATGTATCCAGATATCCCAAGGATTTTTTTGCCCCTTGAGTCCTGGCAGTACAAGTGTGAATTCTGGCAAGGCTCCCCAGACATAGTCAAGGTACTTTTTTGATCCCAAGTGTTCCAGAGAAAATGTACACACTCACAGCAGTGTGCCATAAAGGGTTTTGCTGCATGAAAGCCAAACACAAGTCCAGCATATGGATGAAAATACTCAATGCGTTTTGGCATTCTCAATGCTTTGCTCACGGATGAACAGCTTGGTTACTTTGCATAGTTTACCAAGTGAAAAAGTGCAACAACATAAAAGATGAACTTACAGGTGCTAAGAATTGCATCATACTATGGCGGCTATACTGAATTTTCCTGATGATGCTGTGTAAAATACCATTATGCTTGTGCCTGGATACAAATAACTTTGAACTTTATTTTTTATATTGATAAATAATCATAAATAATCACCATACACAAAACTCACTTTTAAGGTTTACTTGTCCTAGTAGTGAAAACTCACAAATGTGTTTTACACTACTGTGAGGCCCACCCATCTCATGTGGTAATTTAGGGGATTCGTTATTATATTTAATCAGTTATCATTCCTAATTGAGAGGGAGTGTATCTGTAATGTTTGGCACCTATGAAATTGAAATATTAAATTCAATTTAATGACATAGTTGGATATATCATTAGAATTAACAAAATATCACTTTTTGAAAGTTGGCCTTTTTCTCCTCATGCTGTGTGTACCTGAAACGTGTCTGGGTTGGGTCTCAGCTGGGCTTTGCATATTCCCTCTAGACAGATGCACACTAGGTATGACTTTCTGGGTCATCTAGGGAGATGGGTGGGAAGAGATGGGCACAGCCTCACACTTACATTTTAATAGACTATATCCTTTTCCCACACAAAGGGTTGATAACACTCTGTATTGAGTCTGGAGCCAGGGCAGGAAGGGATGACCTCTGTGCACGTCACATGCCCTTTTCTGAACTCTCCCATACTGAAAAGGCATGACTGGGTATAAGAACTGGATGTCAGTCTCTACCACTTAAGTACACTTCTGGACCTTATAAGATCTGGAAGAGATGGGCCGACTACAGGGGCATATGGCTGGAGCCTCCACCGGAACAGGAGCCGGATCTAGAGGTGTGAATGAGATATGCCACAAGATGTGTGTACACGGATGGTTGGAATTGTCGGAAACCGTGCAAGGGGGGAGGGATGCGGGCAGGTGGGAGTTGGGGACAGTTGGGGGGGGTAGGGAAGGGAGGGGGGATCAGTTACTTGCAATGATTTCAATGTCTTACTGATGAAAATCGAGATGGATTGCATTATATTACATGTACACTTATGTCTGGCAGACGTCTCTGGGTTACAGAGAGCTGCGATCTCTTCCTATTCTTTTGTGATCTATCAATAAAATGTGTTTAAAAAAATAAAAAAAGACACGATGTCTCACCCCATAACAGAACTCGTGGATGCACACGGACAGCTTAAGCATTCCCAGCTCGACATCCTGCACATATTTCGTGACCATTAGGCTGAGGTATACCGGGCCCCGGCACCGGCGGCCCTCCGCGACCTCACTCAGTTTCTGAACCCATCGCACATGCCCGCAATATCTCAAGCGGACAGAAAGGACCTGGACGGTAAAATTACACCCTCTGGCATCAAGCAGGCCATAGGCTCGCTAGCAAGGAAAAAGGCGGCGGGTATGGACGGGTTCCCCCTGGAGTACTACAGGACCTTCCTGACCGAAACGACACCCCATCTGGGGCTAATATTCGAAGGGGCCCTGGCCGGGGACATGCTGCCAGAATCGTTCCGCGAGTCGCTAGTCGAAACCGCATAGGGACCCAACACTCCCGGCCTCCTATAGACCGGTCAGACTGCTGAATGCAGATTAGAAAATTCTGAGAAAGATACTAGCTGACCGCTATAGCCAAATCCTCCTGGCCTTGGTGCATCCCGACCAATGCGGATTGGTGCCCAGACGCAACACCTCCCACAATCTACGTAAGCTGTTTCACATACAAGACACTGTTGTGGATCGGTTCCCGCAGGTGGCCTGCCTAATATTCGACCTAGAGAAGGCGTTCGATACCCTGAACTTGCCTCACCTCTTCGCCATCCTGCGGGCAATACAGATAGGCCCCACAATGACGGCGTATACCAGGCTCCTTTACAGGGGACTCACCTCCAGGGTAAGGATCGGGTAACTTGTTTTGGCCCCGTTTCCGGTGGAGAGGGGAACCAGACAGGGGTGCCCCCTCCTGTTCGCGCTGGTGGTGGAGCCCCTGGCTATCCGGTTGCGGAGGGAGGGGGAGGAATGGGGCATTCCGATAGCACACGGGTTCCATTGCGTCTCACTATATGCAGACGACCTGCTTGTATATGTTCGAGATGCGACAGGGGACCTCACTTCACTGTGGGGCATGCTGCAGGACTTTGGAGCCATATCAGGCCTTAAAGTTAATTGGAGAAAATCGGCAATCTACCCACTTGGCCCTGATCTGGCACCCCATGATATGCAATTATCCACACACACCCTGAAATGGAGTGAGGTGGCCCCCAGATACCTCGGAGTGCGCCTATACTGATCACCCAAGGTTTTGTACGAGGGAAATCATCGGAAAGTGTTGGCAGGCCTCCGCTCTGCAATCGGTTTTTGGAAGACACTCCCACTAGCTCCTATACGGCGGGTAGCCGTAGCTAAAATGATAATGGTGCCCAGTCTACTGTATCACTTCACTAACCTACCGGTGATCCCACCCCGGTCCTTTTTTCACAAATTGGACACGCTTCTCACAACACTAATCTGGGGGACGGGCGGCACAGAATAGCCCTGCGCACTCTATAGCTGCCCACAACAGAAGGAGGCCTGGGCGCCCAGTCATTTGAGTCATATTTCCTGGCCACGCAGCTCCAATGGTTGTCTCACTGAACAGCTGAGAGACACCTGGGCGAGACGGTCACTGATGGAGGGGGGCTGTCTTTGCCCGCCATTAGACGACTACCAATGCCAGGCTCCAAACCGGCTTGCACACACCCGATACAGGTTACTGTAGCCCGCAAGTGCATGCTGCGGATCCACCGACTGTTGAAGGGGCAACCGTTGTACTCCCCTCTGCTCCCCCTGGTGGACTTTCCTCGAAAAGAGGGATACTATACCGAGGGAGACCTGCGGACGTGGACTGACAGTGGAGTGATGGAGATGGAAGCCTTGTTCAACGAAGGGCAATTGAAGACATATGATCAACTAGTCGAGTGGTACGGCCTCCCGCGGGGTCAGTTCCTGACACACAGTCAACTGATAGGCAGTGGCCGAGCTTACTGGGATCTGAGAAGTGGGGCTGTCTAACCCTGCAACCGGACTGGCTTAGAATACATCACACCTTACAGACTTTAGTCCACCTCCAACACGCTGACACATGGAAGGCATAGAGAGGCGGACACACCCGCTCTGGGCCATGCACGTCAACCCCCCGCTGCCTGGCAACCAGTCTGCATACTGACCACATGGGCTGCTTGCCCTCATCCACCGCACTTCTCGCCCTCCCCCCCACCCAGTCGCCCACCTTCATTCTCTTCCCTGGTTATCTTTTGGGAGGTACCCCCCCTCCATCGTTACTAGCCTAGTTTCAGTCGGCGGTTCAAAGTCCAACTCAGTTACACAAACATAATCACTCGCACACCTCCACGAGGGTACCTCGCTATCAGAAGGGGCAATAGATCTACTCCGACCCAGCTACCACACCGTGAGTGAGGTCAGGCATACGCAGGACCGACATGCAACAATAAGACAGCTTGACGGCACACTCAGGGGACGCGATCAGGATCCCTTTCTTCATCACACCTGCTACATTCCAAAGACTGGAGTCCATATACTGTTGTAAAACCATTATTACTAATGGTGAACACTGTTTACGTATACAATGACAGACCTGTGATTTGTTGTATGTCCCGCAAGGGATATTGCTTGAAAATGTAAAACCCTAATAAAAAGATTTAAACAAAATAAAAATCCTAAAAACTGGACACACCATATTGCCTGATGTCTATGAAGAGTTTTCTGGTGTACTTGAGAAAGATTATGCAGCACAGTATAGGATAAGGATTTACATAGTGCATACGTAGCAATAATAGTTATGTTTGGATAAGTTGTATTTCTCCAATAGATTGACAGAGGAGGACATGTACAATTCCCAGAGTGCTTCTCTTCACTGAGAATCAATGGTGCTATTGACATTGTTACCCAGGTCTGTGGGTTTATTACATGTGATAAGCTCAATGGTGGCACACATGTTTGTAAGATAGGTAAAAATACATTGTTAAGCTAGGCGTACACAATTTGTCACTAGCATGAATGTCTCAAGGTATTTGCTGATTCACTCAGTGCATCAAGGTCTAATTATATAACAGTATAAGTGTGTTTGGGGGCTCTGTGTGCATGTGTGTGTGTTTATGTGTCTGCGTGTGCTTGCACACATGTGTAGGAGTTAGTATGTAGGTGCCAACTTTAGATAGGTTCACATAACATTTACCTCTTCATCTTATTGCTTTTCCCCCCTCCTCTTTATGATACAATTATATGTACTTATTTTCAGCCTTGATTTAGAAACTGAGAAAAATTGAGGGATTTGTTTGCAGGTTGCCTTTCTAATACAAATGAAACTCTTACAATAGTTGTAATTTATGTCATTTTAAATGTTGTAGCGTGTGATATCATATCTTGGAAATTAAAATGTCATTGTTGTTTTGAATGGTGTTAAACTAAAAGTATCAGAATTTCTCCTAGGATGTAATGTAGTGCTCTGTTCATTGTGCTTCTTTTTAGATCAGTTATGGAGCAGGGCACGAAGCCCTGAGTGACAAATCTCAGTTCCCATCGTTTCTACGCACCGTTCCACCAGATAGACCTCAGGCTACTGCATTAGCACAGTTAGTGAAGCACTTTGGTTGGACTTGGATAGGACTCATATCTGGAGATGTTGACATCTTCTTCATGTGGAGCAAGGATCTGCGGGAAGATTTGAAGAGCGTGGGAGTCTGCTTCTCATTCTGGGTAACAATCCAGGACAAATTCTCAACGGAAAAGATGAGGAACATCGCCGAAAGGATACGGATCTCCTCTGCCAGAGTTATCATCTGCGATTGTTATGAGATGGAACTTAAACCTCTTCTACAGGAGTTGAATGACTTGAACGTAACTGATAGAATGTGGATTTTCACAGGTACTTTAACAATAACTCCAGATTATTTCCCATGGTCCTCTTTGAGAATATTGAATGGTTCCTTGGCAATGGTGCTCCATGCCCCTGACATGCCCGGATTCAAACCATTCCTAGAGAGCCTTCACCCTGACAGATTTCCTGGAGATATTTTCATCCATGCCTTCTGGGAAGCAGCCTTTGGGTGTAAGTGGCCAAACAATGCCAGCTCTTCAGGATCAGGGCCAGTGGACGCTAAGAATGGGGAGCTGCAGTGCACTGGCACAGAGGTGCTTGAAGATGTGGAGTCTTTGTTTGTATTGTCTGATATGAGTTATACGTATCACATTTACCTGGCAGTGTACGCCCTGGCACACGCTCTGCAGGACCTGATCTCATGCACACCTGGGATGGGACCCTTCCAGAACGGCAGTTGTGCTGACACACACCATCCAAAGCCGTGGCAGGTAGGAGGATATTGATTTATATTTTGGTGCTCTTTTATTGATTGAAAAACTACTATAGGCCGCATTAGAATGCCTGAAGACTAATCTATAAATATTCAGGGTATTGTTTCCTTATTTGAGAAGAACTTGATTAATAGTGTCTCAACAAATTTTATTCTGTGAAGAAACACCACATTCTACTGAGATGGGACCCTTCCAGAACCATAGATGTCTTGATTTACAACATCTAAAGCTATGGCAGGGAGGGGTTTTGATTGGTGTTTTTTGTTCATTGTGAAACTACTAACGGCTGCATTCGAGTGCCTGGAAATCGCTCTAACAACATCATCATTCCAGGTATTCTTTCCTTATTCGAGAAGAACTTGATTATTAGTGTCTCAAAAATGTTTGAATGTGAAGAATTACCAAAGTCTCTCAGTGTGGTGTTATGGTCCAACAGACATAAGCCCTCCATTTCCATTTGAAATAGTGAAATGCCTCTGTAACTGCCTAAAGAACATCCACTTTGGAATGAGGGCATTGCAGAGAATTCCAAGAAGAAACATTGAGGCGTAGAACTGCTGGAGCTCAATATCCAGAAATGACCTAGTGAAGAACCTCTCTCCTGCATGATCCAATGGACTTGGGCTGGATACACTGCCGATGACATTCACAAGTCTGTTGTGACCTGAACCCTTACAACATATCTTTGGGGCAGAGTGTTCTTTCACCAGAATGATTCTCCCAGAAAGCAAAGGTGGACAAGGGAGGTGTGGGGCAGCAACATCTCAAATTACAGCCTCAAAGAATCCAATCACACAAGCAGGGAAGGCCTACCTAGAATTAGGGTTCTTTGAAATACCTAGAGAAGGGAGGTCACACATCTGAATTAAGGCTTGGGCGAATAACACAACTTGACCTGCTCTCCAGGGGCTGGGCTAGTTGGAAGATAGCCAGTCGAAACTTTAAAGATTTGGGCCCAGATTCATGGGCTTTTGGCACCTTGCTGCTCTGGCCCACGTCAGCAGGAAAGGACAGGAATGCTCAGTGTCGATGCAATACAACTCGTGCCTGTCATTTCCTGCTCTCAACAAGAAAGGGGGGTTGTCCTAATACTCCACAAACACATGGACAATATGCACGGCAAGAATAAATTATGGATACTGCATAATTGATCAAGGATAGATGTTTTAAACAATGAAGGAAACCTTAATTAATCCCTCAAACGTTACAATTTCTCCAAGAAAAGCAGATATGTTTTTTGTATGCACTAACACATGTCAGACAATGCACTAGGTTTAGATCATAGTATGTATATTTGTCAAGAACCAATTATCTGGATATACGAACAATAAAATGATACACAAAGGTGTTTTTTTGTTACCCATATATGCATTCGACATACTTAAATACACAAATGAACAAATGGAAAGATTCCTTGATGCCCTAATTTCTTTAAGGGATTGCGACAAAACGCGTTCTATTCATAAATTATGGTTCTCAACCAATAGTAACAGGATAGCCCTTAGTACAGCACCAATTGGCACAAGGTTTACTGCAATGTCTTATTTGTGTGGGCTTCTCTTTTATATCAGGTTGACACGTTTCAGCCCTTTTCATCTGGGCCTCATCAGGACATTGGGGCAGAAAGGGACCTCCATAGTTCACTGGTGGTGTTGTACAGACATGAACAAGTTTGGCCGTTCCGGAGGCACAACACTCCTAGTGAGGACCTGTTTTATTTAGAAATGGGGCAGTGCTCCTTCGCCTGTTCCAAACAAACTTCAAATTTACTGGCCATCAAATGACAATTATTCAGCTATATGCCATAAAAGAAGCAGGCTTCCTGTGCAAATAATTCCAAGCGGGGGAATCAGACATTGAATGAAGACACTACGTGACCTCACCGATTGTGAGGAATGGCACTGACAATGTCTTTTCCTGGTGTGCTGGTGCGTCATACTCCAAGGCTGTCTGCGTTTTAGGCAGGATTGTTTTTGTGCAGGAAGGGAGGGTTTTTCTTCTTTCTATGTGTGCTGCAGATTGAACGATAAAAAAACTAGGAGAGATATATATATTTGTCCGTGTTGAGTCTCCCGTGGGAGGCATAAGGTTTTGGCATATCCCCAAGTTTACATACTCTTGTAACTCTGGGGATGCATCGAAATCCATGGACGTTGTGTGGGAACACCGACAGCAACGCCCGTGGAACGCCTCCCTAGCACAGAGTAAGGCAACACAGGAATTTGAGCTGTCTTGCCTTACTATATGTATTTGAGGCCATTTAAAGCCACACAATGTGGCTTTGCATGGCATCATATATAATTAGGGCTCCCAGTTCCCAAGACAGAAAAACATTAATTTTCCTGTCTCTATTTGTTTTTAAATACAGAAAAATTCAGAAAATAGGTGTTCTTTGGATATTTTTACTTCTGTCAATCATAATGCACAAAGCAGGTGACACAGACAGAGAATACATGTATTGGTATGTTATTTTAACTTATAACGCACATTAATCCCCCCAAGAGAGGTAGCTCAGCCCATCAGTGACCAGCGAACTAGGTAGCATTAGTGTTGGTATAGCTCGTATTTGAGAAATTCTCTGAAAATACGGTGATCTGTGCACTTCCATATCTGAATAAGGAAGTTTATTTCAGTAGCAAGGGGCCAAATAGTAGAAAGCTCTGGCCCTGGAACAAGTTTTTCTGAACCATTCTGAGACAAGCATTAATTGGAAGTACACTGGGGACTGGTGTTTTGTTAGGCCCTGACCTATGCAAACTCTTTCCTCCCAGCCCAACCAGCCCTTCAGGAGTGATACTTACCTCACAGTGGTCAAAATGTACTAGCAGAATAGCTGGCAATGGTGCCTGTTGTTTCACCTGTCCCCAACTCCCATCAGGCTTTGTGCTTCAAACACCAGTGCTCAGTGTCAGCCTTATTGATAGTACATTTCCACTCACTGTCAAGAAAGAAGAGTTCCAGGTAGGCTGGCTGGGCTGTGTGAGAAGGTGTGTGTAGGTTTGGTGCTGATAGGGGATTGAGTTATTGCAAAAATTCCTCCTCCCTCTAAGCCCAACCGGCACAGCTGTAACTCTACTTTCCTGACAGTGAGGGAAAACCTACCTTCAACATGGCTGACATCGGGCACAGATGTTTGTACCAAAAAGCCTTGATGAAATTTGGGGACAGGTATAACACCATGCAACAGTGTCAGTCAATTTGCCTGTACATTTCCCCTCACTCTCAGGAAAACAGAATCACAGGGCTGCTGTTTAGGTTGAGTGGGATGAGTGTGTGTATGGTTATGCCTGATGGGAAATGGAGTAATGGCAACCACTCCTTCCTCAACACAGCACACCCACTTCATTAGGGCCTATGGCTAACTGACAGTGAGTAGAGAATGGACTAGCAAGGTGGCTGATTCTGGGTACTGGTCTTTGGAGCACAAATCCATGATGGGAGTTGTGCTCAACTCAGACAACAGGCACCACTGTGAACTATCTAGCTACTACACATTAACTCACTATCAGGTAAGCATAATTCCAGATGGGCATGTTGGGCTCGGTGGGAGGAGGAGTGCTTGAAATCACAACACCTCCCATCAGGCCTTGTTCGACACACATTCCCACCCAGCCCAAAAAGCCAACTAGGAACTATGCTCACCAGATAGCGAGTGGAAATGGACTCGCAAGATGGATGAGACTGTTGCCTTTTGTTCCAAACACCAGTCCGCAGTGTACTCCATTGTGTGCTAGAACATTTCCACTCACAGTCAGGTAAGTATAGTCCTTGGTGGGTCATTAGGGATGGGCGGGTAGAGTGTGGGCAAGACAGAGCCTAATGGGAGTTGGAGTAATACCAAAAGCTCCTCCACACCACAACCCCTTCATCTGGGCCTATGGCAACCTGACAGTGAGTGAAGGTATACTAGCAAGATGTCTGACACTGGGGACTGCTGTCTACCCAATCACAAATACTAAATTTGATCTTGTGCTACAAACACCATACACCAGTGACACACATCTTTCATGTAAGCTTCCTATCATTTTCTAGACAAAACTCTTCCTGGTGGCCTGGTTGGTTGGGTGGGAGCAGGAATGTAAGTTTTACAAATACACCATCGTCACTCAAACCCCAACTCATGAAATTAGTTAGCCACAAAATAGCAGAAAGCAGAGTTTGTGATCTCTTTTGACTATGGAGTCAATTTACCAAATACCAAATGTACCTGTGTAGGCATAAAGCTATGTAGTCACACATTGGCTTCAGACCTTCACTTGAGTGTCATGAGATGAGAACAATAATAACCTCACTCACTCCATAACCACACAATTCCAGGGAAAGCAAACGACTGTGAGTGTGTAGGCAGCCACACCTATGTGACTGGTGAGACATAGATTAATCCCAGTACGCAGGCCTGACAAGCCCCAGCATTGAGATCAAAAGAGTACAGATGTCACTGATGTGGAGAACACCAACCCACCGGTGTCATCCACAGAGTGTCAGGAACAAGTCAATGTTTTTGGACTAAACAAAACATTCCCCTTAATCAGGCCTTGGTGTAGTTCGAGTAGTTTCAGTATGCAGAACTCCGTGAAGTGACATAAATACTCTGCATCGTTCCGCAAGTGGCGGAGTACAGTGCAAACTGTCATTTGTGCTTATCTTCCTGCCGCTCAATTAGAAATTCTACCCAAGCGTCCGCTTGCACTCGCCAACTTACTGTTTGCGAATGCGAGTTGAGAAAAAAGTCTGCTGCACTGCACGGAGCAGAGTTTTCTGCACTCCCCAAACGGATTGGAGCTCATGTCCCAGGCCTACAATTTATGCACGTAGGTGAAGCAGATCACCAATCCACATCTTTTCAGAATTGCTTTGTTCCCCAAAAACATAGGTCAGCTTCTTTGATTAGGAGAGCTGTCTACATTAAATAATTTTTAAGCTCAGTCACCTAAGTAATGTGTATGATTTGAGGTACAGTGGACATTCACTTTAATTAATATATCATTTCTGTCCCTACAGGGCCAGCTGGGAACTCTACCTGACCAAATGAGAACAGCCAATCCCAGACTCCGGCTGACCATGAGGTCTCCGACATGGCAGATTCTCATGAATTCTCGGACAAGGTTTTGGTCGGCACATAGCACCATTAGCTACAGCAGGATCTACTGCAACCTCTCCCGCCCCAGCTGACAACATGCAGCTGACCCTTACCCTGACTGACATAGCAGCCCAGAATACCGCCAACCACACAGCAACACCGAGCATTCTTGAGTTGTCTGACAACAACACCCCGTCAATGAGGAAAGAGGCTCAGTGTTGACTGTGCTACCAACATCTGAGCCTGCTTTGGTGGGTAGTGGTGGTGGAAGGGGCCATGTGGATCCATGCTAACAAGCAGCTGGTGCTGCCGAAGAACACCCAAACCTCCCCCTGTTGATCAACACCTACGAGGGTTACCAGGGAGAAAAACTGCTGGCAGGCCAAGACAACTGCTGGACACTTTTAACCAAAAATGTGAGAACATGACTGGGGTGCTGTGGGATATCGGTATCAGCCTCAAGTAGATTGCAAGTCACTTGACCGCACCACCCTGTATGCCCACAACATCTGGTTCATCAACATCTGCATAAGCCACAGGGAGGGATGTGGAGTCTGACAGAGAGTCCCCTGTTCCACAGGAGCCTGCAAATGCGGGTCCCCCAACCAAACGTGTGAAGGTGCATCTGACAAAAAATCTGTGAGAGTCAGATAGCAAGACACCACCCCAAGGAAGGGAAAATGTGTCCCTGATATCATCCAGTTTGTGCCAAGCGTGCACTTTGTTGATTGTCATCAATAAGTATCCCTTATTGGATGGATGATCAAAGTTGGACTTTAGACTCAAATAACTGAGCCAACTCATATCTGAATGGTCTGTTTTTTCTTTATGAGCACACCACTATACGATACTGTAATCTCCTGCAAAATTACAAAAAGAAATTGTCACCAACATAATAAATGACTTCCAAGTAGTAAACTAAGGGCTAATAAGTAAATGTACCTTGGCAAAGCATGATAGATATACACAACCAGGTTATCACACAACCCGTAGTACACTGTAAGTATTCACAGGAGGTAAACTGTCTACACAACTATCACTATTTGCTAGCACAAACAACAATCATTGTTAGCAAACCAGTTCTTCATGGTAAAACTTTATTCAGAGATCCCTTTCGATATGTGATTTCAGACAAGGCACATATTCATGTGGAACACATGTTTATTCTTCAAATACAATCTGGTGCCTGAAACACAAAGTAAAATCACATCACACAGTACTGAAGGGCACTCAAAATAAAATCACCAGACTTTCAGGTCAGAGGGAAGTGCGTGCCAGGGAGTCCTACAACATTTCCATGTTGGTGTCTTTCACAGTATCATGTGTCTTATGAGGTCAAAACTTGCAAGTCCACTCTGTAGATGACATGGCAAAGTACCCTGGTAAGAAAAAATATAGAACAAAGTCAGTAGATAAAGAATAGTTAACCTGCCCATTTCAATGAACCATCTTAGAAAAAACCTAAGGACAATTATCATACACTCACAAGCATACACACGCATTATCCACCAGACAACAAGCAATGGTGGTCTGTCACCTCTTCTCATTGCATACTTACAGTCATGTGAACAAGTTGTGGCTAAGCTGTCTCAAATTCACTCCACTTTCATCATCACCACTGTCATCATGGCCCGTCTTGGATCTTCACTCCATGGTACCTTCTGGGCTCCATCGTCCACAATCAGAGGTATGCCCTTATGTATTGCCACCTTGTGTAGCATGCTGTAAGCCACAATTATCTGGCACACCTTTCCTGGGGCATACTGGACGGCTCCTCCAGTTTTATCCAGACAGCGGAATCTGAACTTCAGGAGTCCAAAGATTCGGTCCACTACCAGCCTGGTCCAACCTTGGGCCTCATTGAAGCGCACCTCTGGTCAAGGACTCTGTTGTGCAGTGTTGTCAGTTACCATGGCTGGTTGGGGTATCCAGAGTCTCCTACAGTAAACACAGAAAATACTTCAGTTGTCAATCAACATATCACTATCTGACATACAACAAACATACACTACAATATACACAATACACATACAGCATCACCTACCAACAAGCCAGGTCTGATCACATTGCATTTGAGACATCAAATGGGAGATGATGCTGTTACACAGGATATGTGTGTCATGTTCAGAGCCAGGGAAAGTGGCACAGGTGCGTGGGATGTTAGACAGCTCTCCTGGTTAAGAAAACTTGATGTAGTTGTCCAGGTAATGGATCAATGCATGCAACACATCCTGCAGGACATAGCTCAGAAATTGCTGGGACATTCTACTTGATGTTGTCACTGTGTACTGGAAAGATCCAGTGGCAAAGATATGCAATGCTGTCATCACCTTCACCTTGGGTGTTAGTGCTGTAGGATAAGTGCCACAAACTGCAAATAAGGCGACAACCACTGGCACAACTCATCAATTGTTGCCCTCCTTGATGATGTCCCATTCCTCCAATGTTAGTAGGTCTGGAAAGGGCCTGTACACTGGAGGCTGTGTACAATACCTATGTATGGAGGGTAAACAGAGTTGGTGTTAGTTCACAGCGTTCTGACCCTTGCTAAACATGTTTCCAAGGTATGATGACACAGCAATTAGAGTGCAGTAGTGTAACATTGACCAATGTCTGTCACTGTTCATGTCAAGCAAGCATGACATACTCATCAACTCACAACCAAATAGGCCTACATGTTGGTTTGTGAGAACAATCACCTGGTTCAAATATACCCACAATATGATCATGTAATGCCTGATATTTAGGAAACCACATACACACATCGTCTCACAATGGAAATTATGAACACCACTGCATCTTCACAGCACACTCTCAGACACTAAAGCACACTTAATTTTTTCTTTCCTCTTCTCCAGCCTGTTAAAAAAGGGAAAACAGGGAAAGGCAAAGCGGTAACAAACAAGCCACCTCTTGGAGCAACACTTTAGGCACAATAATTCTCCTGCACCACACAATCATCCCGCACACATCTCACCATGAAGCCAACACTCATACTAAAGCTGCTGCCTTGAGGGGTAGGGAGACCACTAAACCAAAAATAAAGAAGCCCCTCAACACCATGGGTACTCTGGAGGGAGCGGCCAATGACCTCTGCACCATGACCAGCCACAAGCAGGATGGGGAGAAACTGAACAGCATCGAGGAGGAGGTACGAACACTATTTGTGAGTGGAATTCCAGTTGATATCAAACTAAGAAAATTGTATCCACTGCTCGACCATTCAAGGATCCTTAATCAAGCTTACCTCAAAACAGCCTGTTGGATGTGTTACTTTTGACAACCGTGCTGGTGCAGAAGTTTTACTTAAATGCCATTGACTTTGATCCAGAGAACCCACATACCATGCGGTTAGAATTTGCAACAGCTAACACCAATATGGCCAATAACTAGCTAATGGTTACTCCAAATCCCACCAATCTGTACCCTGCCCTTGGCACGCACTTTATTGCATGGGACCCATATGACCTGACGGGAACAGCTCTGATCTCTGCAACCCCAGATGGCTGGGCTCCCTATCCACTCTATGCCACGGAACTGGCCCCAGCCATTCCCATGTTATGTTCACGTACCCAGCGGCTACTGCAGCTGCGGCTGCACTTAACACTTATATGCACTGGTATCCTTCTCCATCCGAAGCTTCATAGCAAGGATGGAAGTCTTGTCAGTTTTGTTAAAGCTCTTTAATTCTCTTCTTGCCTGGAGTTCCTTTATTCTTTTGGTCTCAGAGGAGCTGTGTGCCAGGACAGAGCAGACTATCAATCCTTCTCTACAGAGGTGCTGAAGTTTTTTTATCAAAACATTAGTTGCCTCGAAGAATAGAGAATTGTGCCACGTGTCCGTCCTCCCATGCACTGAATTGAAACCATGGTGAACTTTCAGTAAGTCCTTAAATGGACAAATAATTTTTTCTGGTTTATCAAGGTTGACTGAACTTTCGATGTAACTTCAGAGGCTCTGTACTAGATGGCGTTTTGCTACCACAGCACTGGTTCCAGAACTTTGCTGAAAGAAAACAAAAGACAATCTGATTTGCATGTTCATATTTCTGGCATGAATTAAGAAAACATAAATTGTGTGTTTTTCTAGTGCAATGTGTAATCATAGCGACAGGCCTTGGCCTAGTCACTGATCCTTACACATTAGTTTTACTTTCTTCTGTGAAGACGTAGCTTAAATATGTTCAACTGTTCCCTTTCTATACCATCATGCTGTACAGTTATTGGAATTCCGGCCATAACTAATCCAATATTGTTTCCAGTATCCTTTACTGGTTCTTTCCTAGTTTGTCTCCTGTTACAGGGTGGGCACTGTCATGTCATGGCTGCATTACACAAACAATTACATAAACAAACCATTGTAGGAGTTCCATATAATGTGTTTGCTCACTTAAGTGTGAGACTCAAAGACACACACCAGTAAATCACATATCAAACCAAAGCTTATGTGGCTTCTTAGTGTCACGGTCTCAGACACAAGAGGACAGCATACAAGAGATTAGCTGCTGCTGTATATTTTAAATGAAGCCACGATTGGGCAAGAGGACTACAATTGAAGTAGGGTAACAATAACATGATCACCACATCAAGTGAACTCCGGCTGCGGTCTGAGATATCATGTTGCAAAACGAATGGGTACCGTTTTAGATTTGCCATCTGTGTATTTCTTTAAATACATTTAAGGCTGCTCTTTATTCTGTTTTAGTCCTGAGGAAGACCCACCATGATGTATAGTGAATAACACTGGAACACAACTTGCTTACCAACAAGTGGAATTCATGGAACAGTATCAGAAATAATTGCACAAGTCCTCTTGATGTAGTTACTCTGTGAAGATTTATCATAATAGCTATGGATCAAGTACATGCGGACGATTCATGTGATTAATTTTACTTCTTGTTTACAGCATCAGAACTGGGCAGCAGAGAAGGCAGCAGCACGGAACGAGGGGGAGAAGCTCACCAGACCAATTCCTGTGCTAAATACGAGCAAGAGGAAACCAGTAGCACAGAGGAAGAGGGGAGCCTCACTGAGGGCACATCAGGTGGAACATCTGTTGGCTCCTCGACCAGCTCAAGCTCCAGTGAGGACTCCCATGAGATAGGGGATGACTGAGGGACTGAATCGTCTACATCGTAGTCCACCACCACCCCTGCCATCTCCACCCTGCCAGCTACTCCCTAGCCTCATGTCCATGGCAGATCCCCTGGAGGGGGAGGAGCCTCCTTCATGCCAAGCACCTCACCCCCTGCCCCTGTCTCCCCTGCTGCCCTGCGTGTGGTGGCCATCAATATCCTGAGGCAGATGTCTAAGGGGCAGAGAGCAGTGCTGAATGTCCTCCAGCTGCATACCAATCATTTCACACAAATGGTATCATTCCTGGAGGGCATTCCCTCTGATATGTCTGTCCCACAGAGATACAATCAGGCTCTGGCCACCACACTGACTGCAGCATTATCCCAGATCCAGCTGTGTCTCCCCCTCCTGCCTCTTCCCCATCCCAGTCCTGACTACCCACCCTGACCCAAACACAGGGAAACATACACATGCGTCCACCTCAACAGCCACATGCATGCATGTACAATCACAAGACAGATTGTCAGGGTCCTTCTGTGCCCAGTACTCTAATGGGTAAGATTATAAAAAGACAACCACTTTCAAGTAAGAGAAACAATTGGAGTTTGAACTTGGGGCGATGGATCAACAAAATGTCTGCCAGTTCAACTCTCCCGGTAGCACTCTAGTTTAATTAGCCAGGAAGACAAGGAAAGAATGTGAAGCACGTGCACCTGCTCAAATGCTCACTTCATCCAACAGACTTGAGGGAGAAGAACCATTCTTAGAGTTTCCCGTTGCATTAGCTAGTTAAGGTAGAGGGTGTATGTTCATGATCTAGCTTTCTTTGGTTTTTGGGAAGTGAATTAATCGTCGTCCTTCCTATTTAAAGAGTAGTGTTCCGGCAGGGAGTCTGAGTATTATCTCGTCTCATTACCTAGTTCCTAGTTTACGACCTTTCACGGCTCCTCCTCTCGGAGTAGTGTTCAGTAAAATACTGAAACACTGACTTCCTTGAATAAACAATGACAGTGTATAGTGTCTCACCAAGGACGATCTTGCATTAACGTGATAGAGAGCAGCAACTAAAATACTTGGCAATAAATGGCAAAATTAGAATTAAGGAACTTTCTGAATTTAAAGGATAACTCTCTGACCTTCTCATTTGAGACCAGTTCACAAAAGGTTTATTCCGTAGTCCTTTGATAAGAGGTATCATTTCAAGAACAAGAAATAAATCAACAAAATACTTACCTTATCCTTTGATCCAGCGTGTGGTAGAATCTTCCTTATGCAAGAACCGCTCTAAAGAAACAAGAAGAGCATAAAACGTTATTGCTAATAATATGCCAAATATGCAATACAATAATGGCACTGATGCTTAAAGAAAGAAATATTAGCGTTATAATTGAAGAGGAGCTAAAGCCTTATGCAGTGGGAGTATCTAAAATTTAGTAAAGGTTAAATTCAAAGACCAAAGTATGTGTAACTGTTGAGGGAGGGTAATTCTTGTTTAACATTCTTTTCAGCGCCAAATAACTGAAGGAAGGTGACAAGGGAAAATCATATTCAAGAGGTACAGAAGAACCCTACCAGGTGATTCCTCCAATTTGGGCAGTCTCTTCTCTCTATCCCCATTCCTTTTTCCCACTTAGAGCACAGCTGCACTGGGGTTAATTTCCTCTAGGGCAGTGGG
Organism: Lissotriton helveticus; assembly: GCF_964261635.1. Taxonomy (NCBI): domain Eukaryota; kingdom Metazoa; phylum Chordata; class Amphibia; order Caudata; family Salamandridae; genus Lissotriton; species Lissotriton helveticus. The sequence continues at coordinate 143,345,999 of NC_136064.1, forward strand.
CTCATGGAGAGGAATTAGGAAAGGTCACCACATCACTCCTGTGCAGTAAGAGAAATACTAATCTGACACAAATGGCACACTCACCAGCACAGACACACCACCAGACACCAAACCAGCATCCACAGACACACCGCTGACCACACAACCCTCTGCCTCCACAACCCCTATCCTAGCCTCTCCTTGTACCCATTCTGCTCAGAAATGCTACTTCATTGCCCTTGAGCTGTTCCATAACCAAACAAACCAACCCCCTCCCAAGAAGAAGAAACCCACCATCCCACACCTCCCAAATCCATCGGACCCCCCGCCCACTAAAAAACAAAAAAAAACAAATCACCTACCGAAAGCAAATCTCCCGGTCTCCAAAGTTCCAACTCCCTCCAGAAACCCATACTTCCACATCCCAGCTCAGTACCTCCACTTCCAAAAAAATCCTGCCCAAGAATTCACCTGCCCTCCCTATTCCTGTTCATACTACTACATATTACAAAATTCCAAAACTAGTAAAGCCCAGCCCATCTCACCCTCAATCTAACACTCCCACTGCAGTTGACCCACCCCCTCCATCTTACCCTAATACTGCAATTGTTCCACCTCTCTCCTGATTCCATCCCTCCAAAATCCAACCCAGTCCTCCCTGGTCATGTCCCTTTGGTGCTTGGATTGATGGCCCTCCTGTGAGAGGTGTCCCTTTGCAGGAGAAGTGCAGGCAAGCGCTGATGGCGAAGAACTTTGTGGGCCATGTGCAATATTCATTTGGACTGGCCATTGGCCCTTTTGCTTCAGTCACAAAAAGATGTGTTTGCTGAATAAGCATTTTTTGTTTTTCAATTTCATATTTCTCTGTCAACAAAATGGATTTGTGGTAAACGGTCATTGTTGTGTCTTTTGTGATGTAGGGCTACAATGATGTTAGTATGGCATGGATTTCCTAGAAACCATTCAAGCTCTTGATATGTATGTGTCCTAGCTATTTTGTGCCCCCGTTGGCTAAATGTCAATGTCACTATTGGCTTTGTCTGCGAGTGTGAAATAAAGTCTCAAACATTTGTTTAGGAAAACACACTTCCCCATGGTTCATGCTCTCAGATGTCAACATAGTGCAATGTGCAACAGCTTAGGAGACACATGATGCATATGTATGTGATGTGCAGAAAGACAACTGTCTCACCAAGACATTTGGATACATGTGGAATTTGACTACGTGATAGTGACTTAGGACACACACTGCAAGCATTACAACACATGCCATTACCCCGCATGCCGTTGCAACGCAAAAGGTGTGTAGTAGGGGGTAAAAGGTATTGGATTTAACTCTAACACCTTCCCTACTGTTGCACACACTGGAGTTGGAATAGTAAATTAAACTATTCCAACTTCCAGCGCACGCCCAAGAGCAAGTCGGGGTAAAGATTTTCATTTTAAAGGCATGCAGGGTAATGGCATGCGTTGTAAAATCATACAACCAGGACACACTTGTAAACAACGTAATGGTACAAGTTGTGTATGTGACTTGATAGTGGTGGGCCCATGTCTGTGTCTTCGATACATCTGGTAGACTAGTGTTAATGACAAATATGCCACAGGTGGCATGTTATTGTAGGCCAATGCCCTTCGAGGCTGTGTACCCATGTTATACATTTCCTGTGCCCATGGTGAGTGGAGTGTAAGGTGGGCATTCTTCTGACATTGCACCAACACTGTTGCCTCCCAGGACTCCACTTACTGCAGATAATCTTGTGAGGCGAGGTGTCTGTGGTCTGTATTGTCCAGGGCCTGTACAATGAGATATTAGTCATTCCATCCTGACTTTGTTTGGGGACATCATGTGGATGGTGTGTGTCCAGGCCATGTCTCAATAAATTACATTTTTTTTCTGTCCTTACAGAGACACACTTGTTGTAGGTGTTAGTTGGATGTGTACACAGCATATGGTGCATGAATGGTTGTCACACAATTAGAATGCTAGTGATGTAATGCGATGATTGTAGATTTGTACAGTACCTAGCATTGAAATATGCATCTCATTGTTGTCTCATGTCACAATTAGAGTATGATAGTCTGGCCATCTCCCATTCTTGCAAATGTACCCTGGCCACATCATGATCATGTGCAGTTCCTTTGGATTCTGCATTGGGGCAGACAAAGCCCCGCCTTTGCTTCTACAGCCAGATATATTATGTACCAGACCAGAGGCAGGTAAGCAAAGTATTAAGATATATGGTCTATCCCAGGCTGATGTAAGTTTCAATATGATATCCAAGATTTACAATGAGTGTTTGGGTGTGTCTAGATGGCCAGAGAGGAGTGAGGATGTTTGGCTAGCTAATTTTAACCAAAGCACGATGCGTGGTACTTCAAGCGTGTGCATTTGATGTAAATTCAACTTGTTTTTTGCATTGTGTTAATCTTTATGTTGTTGCTTCAACAAGACATACAGTATACTCTGGTTTGCCAAGTGTTTGTTGAGTGCTGTCATAGGGATGTGTATCATGAGTATGTGTCTACCTTTTCCACCCAACTGAGCGACTTTCTAGTGCATTTCACATATGTGCACAAATTCTAAATGTTGTTGTTTCGGGCATATGGTTCAGAGATGGGATATGACACGCCCAAACATTCCACCTGAGAGGGCAGACAGTTTGTATTTGCCAGAGGCTGTAATAGTGATATAACTTAGGTGACTCACATGTGAATTAGCTACATATGGATTACTGGCTGTCACAAGACTGTCAGGAATGGGTTTTGCTTGTTGTGTCCAAAGGGTTTCATCAAATTGTTCAGGTACAATACTGGGTGCTGCATGGTCTTTGTGTGCCATTTATGTTTCAGACATTTATGCAAAGTCTAAACATTTCAAAGTGTAATTTATGGTGTCCATCTAATTGTCTGGTTGGGAATGCTAGGCTATGTCAAGTCCTGTTAGTACAGTCTGAGTGAATGAGATTCATGTGTGCTTGGACATCCAATGCCCCTTCTAGCCCCCTCTTGTGACACACATGAAGGTATACCTATTCAGTACGACAGAACACTGCAACAATCTCCTTCTTGGCTCGGTTCATGCGAGCAGTCTGAACCTCAGTTGTCAGTAACAGGAATGATGTGGAGTTGATTTAGTTGAGGGTGGATGCTGTGGGCCAGTCTGGCCTGACGCAGTCCTTGGACAGCTGTCCGGGGTCACAAAAATGCAGAGCCCAGCAACTGAACACTGCCTTTAGCAGGCAGTCACTGTTAACATCTACAGGTAGACAGACCACGCCCTTAGATTTGCATCCATAGTGCATATGGGTGATGTTCAATCAACATGCAACAACCCTCACCTGGGACACTTAGGAATGGGCTGAGATGTCAATGTATTTGGAAGAAATATCCCTCAATGGATTGTTGATTTTTAAATCTGCATTTCCTTTCATGCCACCCTTGACTTAGGGTCACACGTCACTCAGCGTACACAACACATTGTCATCCTTACTGCATTTGACCACATCACTTGTGATTGCTATAGATGTGACTGCAATCTGCCCCTACCTGGTTGAACATTGGGGGATCCTATGGTACACTCCCACTACTAAAGCCTGACCACATTAATGTAAATTGTAGCACTTTGGCTACTACTCAACAGGGGTGAGTGCTGAGTGAGAAGAGTTGGAATGGTTGAGTTTTGTGATTTTTTGCACACTTTTCCTCTTACAACTGTTGTTTCTATACAAGCTAGGACTTTTCTACTTTAACCACACCTCATTCGTAGTTGAGCATATGATTTGTATGTTTGTTGTCATTTGTGTATAGATGACAGTGGATTACTTTTGACCTAGGCTTGATGCTGGCCAAGGTCACACAGAGATGAACTTGCAGTGCTGTTATGTCAAGTGGATTACCCTGTCTAACACGTGGTAAGCCGAGTGGACAGTGTGCTCTGTCTTGCTGTGGGCCTGTCTGTTGTGCGTATTTATTAGGAGCCTGTGTTACACACATGCACTAAGATGACAGACAGGGGAGGAAGTGAATGTTGGAATGTGAGGCCTAGCCAGCGGCGTGTTTAGCAAGGTTGATGTTGCATGGGCTGAGCCAAGTTAACAAGGGTAGAGATGAGAGAGCCATGTATATCCATTTTGAAAATGGAGTGGAGGCTCAGACGTATTGAAGGAAGAACAAGTTAGGATTTTAATGAGAGTGGAAGGGGACGCGTCTACCTGCTGGGGCCACAAATCTTTGCAGCCACACACCCTGGTGGAATTTCTGTCCCAGGGTGTAATTTGCCTTTGTGCCACAGCTGGGGGGTGCAAACTTGTGCTGCCTTACACCTGGTGAGACTCCCTGTCCTAGAGTGTAACCTGCCCTTGAGCCTCTGCCGTGGGGAGGCGTGACCAACGTGCATAAAGCGTTGTCTCTTCCTCCACAGTGTGGATGCTTCCACCTACTGGGGCCACAAACCTTTGCAGCTGCACACCCTGGTGGGACTCCTGCCCCAGGGTGAAACCTGCCCAAGAGCCGCTGCAGTTGGGGAGGCGTGACCAACACGCATTAAGCACTGCCTGTCCCCCTGCTGTGCAAGATGCATGCGGGCCGTGCCCAGGCAAAGCCCAGGGCAAGGGCGGGCCTATCTCTGTCCATCATAGCCCGGAAGAGGCTGGGCCGGGCCACCCCTCTTACTTCTGTACTTCAGGGCTCACTTCAAGGTACTGTGTGTGTGGTACCCTATTTATTTTTTTGTTGGCTTTTCCCCATTGGCTGTTGTGGCTCGGGGCCTTGTTTTCTCTCCCCCAAGCCTGCACAAACAAGACACAAGGCATTGTGTCCATTGAAAACTAAGGCTTTATCTGCACCCCTTCTTGGGTGCTTTGGTTTGGAAGTTCATCTTCTTCGCTTGTATCTCCCTTCTCAGTCTTTTCCATGTCTGCCGGAAGCCCCATGGAGAAATGGAAGGTTGCGGAGGGGGTGACATGGGCCGGTGGAGTATACAAAGCAGTAAATAAATCCAAGAAGGCACAGAGCCCTGTAAAGGGGAGCTGTGTCCTTGATCATACTGATGATTTACTGTTTGAGTGGGAGGGACTACAGGCTCCAGCTGCTGCTGACTCTGTACCTAGATATAAGACCTCCACAGCTCACAGAACTTTTGCTAAAGAAGGGTGTATAGACAACATGTTCAGAAAGGTTAACAATGGTACTGGCGCCCAGCCCTGGGAAACCTATGTAATACCCCTGGATGAGTCACAAAATATAACCACTGACATATCAACATCTACTAGTGAGTTCCCATGTAGCAATAGATTTTCACCTCTGTTAGATCTGCCAGAAATGAGCGTTGTTACTGAGGTACCAGATGGAAGGGGTAAAGCTAAAAAAGGAAGTTCCTCCCCGTCCATTGATGTAGTCCAAGTTAATCCTGAAGCTACTAGATCTATATCTGACTTTCGTAAGGAGGTTTGTGCCCTGAAAACCACAATTGGAACACTAACCGGGCTTATTCATAAGTTGCTACTCAGGCTTGGGGAATCCAATAGTGAAGGCATAGAACCTGGTCTCTAACAGATGAGGGATGTTGCCATTAGGAGACAGTTGTTACATACAGTTGCACATGACACTCCCCTGGTATCGACTACAAACATTTTCTGAATAATTACACAACAAGAATGGTTGAATATGTCGTGGGGGGTCAACTAGGTCAAATAGCATATGAGGCAACATGAAGACATTTGCAACCTCAACCTAGAGAAAATACGAGGCGTGATATGCCACATCACTGGAAAGGACCCTCTACGTCTCTCACTACCCAGTTTAAAACAATCTACATGATTAATGGTCCTAAATTTAAATATTCCACATGGTATGAGAATGAGGAATCCCTAAATAATAAGTCTATTCATTCAATAAGGCATGTTTGAGGGTGCAGATCCATGCATAGGAAAGACATACTTCATGCAAAGGGATGTGTTTAAGCTAATACCACTACAGACGCCATAGAGCTGACCCTAGCTGATGAGACTTTAGTGTTTAATCTTATTGCCATGGAAGTTAGGACCTTTCCCCCACCCAAGTCAAATATCCTTTTCAAAATACAGTTGGCAACCTTAACCCCCTCGTGTAACTCTAATTTGCAGCCTAAGAGGATTTCTCCATCGTCCCCTTTAGCGGATATTGACTGACTGCAGCCCAATTTTGCCCTTAAGCTTACAGATCTTCCAACAATCAAGCGTTATTGAGGTCATCAAACTGTAGGGCTGGTCCAAATTCCCCTGTGCAACTAATTTTTTTTTTTTTATTTCTCATAAAGCGCTAACAATCATCCAGAGTAGGGAATAATCTGGGAAGATGTAACTCATAGCCAGGATAGCATTAACACCAATCTTAACGTGGCACTTGCTTATGAGGAAAGGGGTCTGGAGATCTTTCCCCACTCTTTACTCGAGTTGCCCACAAGCCATCACCTGTTTAAACTAATTTCATGGAAGGTGGCCGGAATTAGAAGTAAACTGTATCTACCCCATTGGGTACAGCTGGTTCAATCCCACGATATATGTATCTTGCAAGAAACATGAAGCTTAACTCCAACGTTTATGCCAGGCTATGTGGCATTTGTGTCTGTCCACAACAGCATCAGATAAGGGCCACCCACCAGGTGGAATGCTGAAATGGATCAACTGCAGAACTGAGGAGCTATCCACAAACAGCCCTGACATTCAATCTCTTAGCTTGAAAGGCAACTCCAGCTACGTTGGAGATTTCTAGAATATGAATGCCAGAGGTACCAGAGGGGGAACTAAATCCTTTAATTGCAGGTCTTGGAAGAGCTCCTAGGTAATAGGCAATCTCCTGATTGTTGGGAGCGATTTTAACACAACTTTTGAACCTCTGGATGAGGATGACATCCTTGATCTGGCATGTCCCTTTGCTTAACCTTCCTCTGATTAAGAGATGGTCCCAACCGGCTTTGCAACTAAACAACACTGACTGTTGAACATAGATTAATGGCCACCAATGGCAGGACCGTATCAGATAGAGAAGGTAAACTGACCTTCATTGGCCCAACAGGAGCTAGCCGTAGTGACTATCTTCTAGTAGATCTTAGGTTGTGGCCCACACTACTTGATATGGTTATAATTAAGAACATTGATCATGACCACAACCCACTTAGTCTGGAGCTAGTCACTCCTTTCAAGGGATTTATAGTGCTCCTAGGAGCAATCAGATCACAAAAGAGGTACTACACACTAATGATAAAGGTCACCTCAAATAGCCCACAGTCTTGGGGGATGAAATTAAACTTAATAAAATTTAAGCAGGATTTACTTGTTCAGATGCCAGAGGTTCACTCCTATTCTGAGGGCACAGTAAATGTGGACGATGCTAGTGGGTTACATGCAAAGTTCTTTGATAAACTTACAGTATATTTTGTTGTTAATTCCAAACGTACATATTTCAGTGATGGGGAATAAGTTGAACTCATTGTTCTCAAGTTAGTGTATATCCTTAAAGAATCAACCGGTTAGAGCTATTAAAACCACAAATGTACCCCTAGTATGAGATCTAAGGAGCTTGTAGAAACTAGCTATAAAGAAGGCCAAGTGGAATTGGGATGAGGAAATGTAGAAGCAAATTGGGGAGGTGTGCCCCCAGAAAGATCTCAGGAAATGTTAGTTTCTTGTAGAGAGTGGTAATTTGAATATGTTACAGCTAGGGGATGGCAGGAATACGTTGGTGCCCACTACTCTACTATCACTAACTATACTAAAGGGATGTCTCTCTTATATCTACCCCCAAATCCAGCAAGGGTTATTTTTACCAAGAAAGAAATAGAAACCTCAGTCGAATCCATTGTGCCCTCTAAAGCTCCAGGACCGGATGAAATTCCCGGAGTAATTCGTTGAATTACATGCTGTCACTTTTTAATGGCATTGCAGTGGGTGCCCACATTTTGGACTCATGGGAGGGAGCTGAGTTTACCAATTTTTAAAAAAGGGGACCAAAACAATCTGGCCAACTCCAGGTCTATCAGTTTGATAGACTGTATGCAGAAGGTATTCAGCCATACCGTTCTAGCAAGAAACCTGGACTGGATGGCAGAGAAAATCCTATTGTCCCACATCCAGTAGTGAGACTGTTGTCAGTGGCGGTCTAACTGCCATCAGAACCATCTCCACCGCCCGCCACATTAGGATGGCGGATGGTGTGATGGTGGTCAGAAACACTGACCGCCATGCATCCGACGGGCTCCTCTTAGCCAACCGATGCTTCAAGGGTCTCGCAATCCCTGCAATTGTGGTGGTGCCTACCAGGCAAAGCCTTATGGTTTACGATGTCCCTCCCCACCAGCCTATTCATGGCAGTTCACCCACCATGGAAAGGCTGGTAGAAAGGGACAGTGCAGGCCCGTGGATGGCCCCTCTTCTCCCCTGGCCCTCCGAAGTGGGCACTGGGGGGCACCACATGTCCTGGCACCATGTGGCTCCCACATAGTGCAGGGAAATGTCAAGGGACCACTTTTTTATTGCGGCGGGGGATGCAGCCAGCAGCACCCACTGCAATACAAAAGATTGGCCATCATAATCAGCCCCAACATTTTTTAAACTTTGTGAACTAACATCATACTTACTGAAAATGCTTACCTATACTTTCCATTATGTGTAGCGATGGCATGCCTGGTAAGGACCAGCCGGGGTCTCTGCAGGTAACACCGGTGGGGTGGTGGGGCCATGTGAGGGACGATTTCGAGGGACGATGCAGGGGGAAAATGAATTATTTATTTAATTTTCCATCCACCTCATCCCTCCGAATCCTCCCCCACCCGGCCCCACCACCTTACAGCTGTTACCTGCACGGACCGCAGCTGGTAAATACATGCATGGTAAAGGCATGTATCTGGTTAAAGGCATTGCATGGTAAAAACTGTGTGGTAAAGGTAGTTTCCCCAAATAGAGCACAGGGACATCATTTAGAGGTAGCCAGGGTTCCCAGCAGTATTGACTTCTAGCATGCTCTTTTCTTCTCAAGGCACTTCCTTTGCGACTCCTGGCCTCAAGGTTTGCACCCTCTGAGACCAGGGTTCACAAAGGAAGAGCCAGGAGTAGCAGGGAAAAAGATAGAAGTGACAGCTGCGACCCCTGACACCCCTGACTATCTGCATAATATGTCCATGATAGAGCCTTTGAGAAAATCCATATTCTGCAGCAGACTACTTACCTATTCTAGTGAGATAAAAACTATTTTTAAACCATCCTCATCCTATACAATATTAACCTACTGATCTACGTCACACACACCCCCACCCCTGAGGGTAGAATGTCAAAATATTGTATTCTAAGATATTGTCTAACCTAAATTTGTTATCATAAACAGTGGTGTTACACTGGGTGTAGATTATTCTAGTGTCAGACCTGCATGGTGGCAAACCCCCAAACACAGATACATTCTGCACAAAGAGCAAAGGGACCAAGTAATTAGGGAGGGTGGGTGTCACTATATATTAGTGTCACATGGCTCAGTTAGGCTGGGAAGACACACTGCCATTTTAACATGTACATGTTTCTGAAGTTGCCTTCTCTATCTCACATGAGTTTTTACACACATTTGCTTGCATCACGGGGTATGGTTAGTGTCTCTGAAACCATATTGCTTACAAAACCACTTTGTAAATACACTATCACGACACTTTGAACATTTAGTTCAAGGCCGCAACGCACACTCTGCAAATGTTGCTTTTTGTTATTTCGTCCATGAGGCTGCAGTGGTATGTGTCAGCTCAGCACGGAAGAATGAATCCCATTGTTATAACTTCTCGCTAGAGTGAAGGGGGTGGTCCTCAAATAGAGGGGGACGCTTTGTTAGATCTAGGTTGTCACGTGGCAGGTATAATAAATACTAGAAACACAAAAACAAACAAACCCCTTCTATAGATTCTTATATTGTGAGAAGCACTCATCCTGTCATATGGTTGATAACCCAGTATTGGATGATCCTGAAGTTTTATACATAAAGCATCTTAATGCATCACCGCTGCTGCACGGATCAGAACCGATGCATCCCCTTTTCTGCACCCGCATTCTTGCCATCGAGAGGACAGACTCAGATTAAACCTCTGATCTGTCAGATGGAAGGAGGTCAGTTGAAGTTGGATGACTGGAGTTACTGTGCATAGTGTTCATCATTGTGAAACCAAACCAGAAACTGAACAGGGAAGCAGAAACGATTTCACACCTGTCCGCGTTAGGTGCATATGAGGGTAACACGTCAAGTGCATGGACCAGTGGTCTCCTCACCACAAGGTGCATGAACTAGTGTTCTGTGTATGTTTGGATTTCATTTGCTAGTTAATATTTCTTCACAACCTCCAGCCAACTATTACCTGCTACATACACAAACCATACTGATCAAGAAGATGAAACAAGGGAATGTGTTCATTAGCACTCCTTTTGTTTCTAATTTCAGATGCTGCAGTACGTGAGGCGTGTGCGCTTTAACACCAGCTCTGGAGAGGAAATCTTCTTTGATAAAAATGGCGATGTGCCGGCGGTGTTTGATTTTATAAACATCCAGATCTCCCCTGAAGGCTTCATGAGGCTGGTGAAGGTGGGGACCTATGACTCCAGCGCCCCCGAAGGGAGGCAGATCAGGGTGGAAGACGATGTCATGATGTGGAACACAGGAGACAACCAGGTGAGGATCTGTGAGAGAAAGGGGCAGGTACTACCACCTGATGGACCAGATAGATGCCACATATGATGGTCTGGACTTCGACTTGCATAAATTCCACGCATATTGATAAACAGATCCCACAGTCGAGCATTCTCCTCCATCCCTCCTAAAATATGAAATGCCCCACCACTACACAAAAATGACTCCTCACTTTTTGAGTTCCGCAAAAAGCTGCAGACCTGGCTTTTTGAGCAGTCCCACAATCCCCTACCTGTACCTTGACTCACACCTGCTCGGTGCCTGGATCCTGTCCGGGTGCTATTGTTCTCTAGAAATCTGCATAACATAACATAACATGAAAAATAACATAACATAACATAATCTACCATAACATAGCAATACATAATATATAATAATCATAACTTAACATAATCATAACATAACAATATATAGCATAGCATAACATAACATTGCATAGCATAGCATAACATGACATAACGTAGCATAAGAAAGCATAGCACATCATAGCATATCATAATATAACATAATATGACATAGCATAACATAACAATATGTAACATAGCATAACATAAAATAACATGACATAGCATGGCATAATAATAACATAACATAACATAACAAAATAACATAACAGCATAACATAACATAACGTAATCTAACATAGCATAACATAACACAACATAATATTACATAGCATAGCTTAACATAACATAACATTACATAACATTGCATAGCATCGCATAACATATTATAGAATACCATACCATGACATAGCATAGCATATCATAGCATAACATAATAACATAACATAACATAACAGTACATTTCTTAGCATAGCATAACATAATATACCATAACATATTTACATAGTGTAGCTTAACATAACATTACATAACATAACATAACATAACATAACATACCATAATCTAACATAAAATACCATTACCTAACATACCATAGCATAATTTAACATAACATAGCATAACATAGCATAGCATAACATGACATAACATAGCATACGATAGCATAGCACAGCATAACATAGAATCAGATGATATATTATAACATAAGATAACATAACATTACATAAAATAACATTACATAAACATAACATACCATAACATAACATACCATACCATTTCGTAGCATATCATAACAGAATATTTCATAGCATTACATAAGGTAACATAACATAGCATAAGATTAGTGTGGCGGGGCAAGATGGCGGCTGACTGATCAGAGGAAATTCGATGCCCTCTGTCCTGCTCCCAGCCTCATGGAAATCCCCTCTTGAATGGACTAAAAGACTAAAAGAAGCATAAGTGAAAATAATAAAATTAACTCCTAGATTGGGATAAGCACGCAAATGCGAAGAATGGATCCTCCTTATCAGGAGATGGACCGGTGTCCCAGCTTTGTGGTGAGGGCTTTGTTGGCTGGAGCAGCATGTGGCGCCTCTCGTTAGAGGCGCCACATTTCTAGCAATCTGGACCCGCTGGAGACTACTGCAGGCAGCGGACATGGCCCCAACAGTGATCAGAGCACCAAAGGATGCTGTGGGAGATCCTGGAGGGGCAGCGCAGGCCATGGATACCTGCGCAGTAATGCAGATGGGAGAGTGGAGGAGGCTGACCCGAAGCCTGCCAAGGAGCGGGTCTTAGAGGGGCACTCTGACAGCTGAACCCGAAGACCGGGGAAGCAGCCGCTCATTGTGGAAGTGTTCACCAGTGGTGCGGTGGCAACCGAAGGGTCCATGATTCATTCTGGTGTTTTGCCAGTCTCAGCGGAAATGGAAAGGGAGAGTGATGGAGCAGATTCCTCCAGTCTCAACCTTGTAGCTGCAACCCTCAGTAGCAGATGGGCCAGTACAATCCCTGCCAGTTGAGAAGATTGAAGAGCGGATCCAGGAACAGGAAGAACAGCAGGAGCAGCAGCGCGGCCTACCCGGCAGGACATAGATCAAGCAGGGGGGGTCACAGAATGAGAGACTGAGAGGAGACAGAGCACCTAAACAGGCAGGTAACGAAAAGCTTGCACCTCTACCAGGCAGTTTGTCATTATTAGCTGAAACTGAATTTGCTATTAAAAATATCATTATGAGTGAAACTGATCCACAACACACTCCCATAAGCACTTTCCAGACCTGGGTGTTAGCACACCAAGGGCAGCTGCGCAAACTGTTGCAGAAGGACCCAATAGGATCACTGGATTTTAAGGGGGTTTCTCACTCACAGATGGGGAGCGATGTTGTCTGTCTGAGGTGGAGCGGAAGGGCGTTCCATGCTTTGGCAGCGAGGAAGGAGAAGGAGCGGCCTCCCGATCTGGTCTTTCTGGTGAGGGGGACCACGGCGTAGGAGAGCTGGGCTGATCGTAGGGTCCTTTGGGGTGCGTGGAATTTGAGTCGGCTGTTCAGGTATGCTGGTCCGGTGCCGTGGAGGGCCTTGTGTGCGTGGGTGATTATCTTAAAGGTGATTCTCGCCTCGACGGGGAGCCAGTGGAGTGTGCGCAGGTGCTGGGTGATGTGGCAGTGTTTTGGCAGGTTGAGGACCAGTCTTGCGGCGTTCTGGATGTTCTGTAGCTTGCGGATGAGGTTTTTGTTTATTTCGGCGTAGAGCGTGTTGCCGTAGTCGAGTCTGCTGGTGACCAGGGCGTGAGTGACTGTCTTTTGGTGTTCGAGGAGGATCCTTTTGAAGGTCTTACGAAGGAGGCGGAGGGTGTGGAAGCAGGAAGATGAGACAGAGTTGATCTGGCGGTCCATTTTGCGCTCGGAGTCCAGGATGATTCCCAGGTTGCGTGCGTGGTCTGTGGGGGTTGGCGGGTTTCCGAGGGCGGTGGGCCACCAGGTGTCGCTCCAGGCGTCGGGGTTTGGGCCCATGATGAGTACTTCTGTTTTGTTGGTGTTTAGTTGTAGGCAGCTGTTTTTCATCCATTTGGCGACGGCTTCCATGCCTTCTCGAAAGTTGCGTCTGGCGGTGTTGGGCTCGTTGGATAGGGAGAGGATGAGCTGGGTGTCGTCTGCGTATGACACGATGTTGAGTCCGTAGGTTCTGACGATGGGGGCAAGTGGAGCCATGTAGACGTTGAAGAGCGTCGGACTGAGGGAGGAGCCCTGGGGGACTCCGCATGTGGTAGGTGTGGGGTCCGAGAGGAAAGGGGGGAGTCAGACCCGCTGCGTCCTGCCGGAGAGGAAGGAGCATATCCAGTTGAGGGCCTTGTCCAGGATTCCTGCGTCATAGAGTCTGCGTATTAGGGTGCGGTGGGAGACTGTGTCGAACGCCGCTGATAGGTCGAGGAGGATGAGGGCTACTGTTTCTCCTTTGTCCAGTAGAGTGCGGATGTCGTCTGTTGCGGCGAGGAGGGTGGTTTCCGTACTGTGGTTTTTTCTGAAGCCGGATTGGGAGGAGTCGAGGATGTTGTGTTCTTCAATGAATGTGGCGAGTTGGCTGTTGATGGCTTTCTCGATGACTTTAGCTGGGAACGGGAGCAGGGAGATGGGTCTGTAGTTTTTGAGGTCGGTGGGGTCCGCTGAGGGTTTCTTTAGGAGGGGGTTCACCTCGGCGTGTTTCCAGTCGTCGGGGAACGAGGCAGTCGCCAGGGAGCGGTTGATGGTGTGGCGGAGCATGGGTGCGATGGTGTCGGCGGCTCTGTTGAAGATGTGGTGGGAGCAGGGGTCCATTGGGGCCCCTGAGTGGATTGACTTCATTGTCTTCAGTGTGTCTTCGGTGGTGAGGGCTGTCCAGTCATCAATCGATGGTTTCCGGGTGTCGGGGGTGGTTGGTGAGGGTTCAGTGTGTTGGTTGTCTTCGTTGAAGTTGTCGTAGATGCTCTTGATTTTGTGATGGAAAAAGGTGCTAACACAATAGAAAAGTTGCCTAGACTGTTCTCAGATCACATTTCTTTAGTATTAACTGGTAACTTCAGGGGGGTGGAGAGGAAAAGCTCAGTATGGACATTTGAGAGAGGCTTGTTAAAAGACTATATTGCATACATGAATCCTTAAGTGGATGCTTTAAATTTTTGAGGTGATGTCCTCGGTGGTGGCTGGGGTACAGGAGGAGGAGATGCTGTATCCGTTGGCATTGCTGGGGAGGATGGTAGCTATTGTGTCCAGTGTTTGGTAATTGAAGTGGTCATAGAGGCCCTTGATTTTCAGATGGAAGAGAGATCCGAGCTTGTCGCAGAGGGCCTGGGAGGGGGTGATGTCTGTGATTTGCTGGGGGGCTTGGTGAATTCCTGGATGATGTTGAAGAGTTCTTTGAGTTGTTTGAGTTGGTGAAGATCTTGTTCCGGATGAAGGTTCTTTTGGTGGATCTGATGCTTTTGTGGTATTCTGTCATGGCTGTCTTGTAGGTGGTGTGATCTTCAGGGTTTTGCTGTTTCTCCAGTTTTTCTCGAGAAGTCTACAGGTCTGTTTGGATTCTTGGTGGTAGGAGGTGAACCATGTGGTTTTTCTGGGATGCTGTCTGTTGGTGTTACGTAGGGGTGCACT
Organism: Lissotriton helveticus; assembly: GCF_964261635.1. Lineage (NCBI taxonomy): Eukaryota > Metazoa > Chordata > Amphibia > Caudata > Salamandridae > Lissotriton > Lissotriton helveticus. The sequence goes on from NC_136064.1 coordinate 143,361,144, forward strand.
TCCTCTGCGAAGTTGGAGATCCATATTTGGAGTTCTTTGGCTGCGAGGTTGCCGTCAGTCAAGGAGGTGGGGGCATCACGGTTGACGGTGTGGTTGAGTTGTTCATCTGTGATTTTGCTCCAGTTTCTTTGTGGAGGGTGTGCTGCAGGTTTGGGTGGTGTGGGTTTATTGACAAGGAGGTGTATGCTGTGGTGGTCCGTCCAGGGGCGTTGCATGGTATGGCTGAAGTGAATTTTGTTGCCTCCTGCGAAGATGGGGTCGAAGGTGTGTCCTGCCTTATGGATGGGCGTGGTGACGAGCTGTTTCATGCTGATGTTGGAGAGGTTGTCCATTAGAGTGGTGGAGTTGGGGGTCAGTGGGGTTGTCAAGGTGGAATTTCAGGTCTCAGATGAGTATGTAGTCCATGGAGGCAACGGCATGGAGTGCGATGAGGTCAGCAATGGTTGCAGCAAACAAGGCGTGAGGTCCAGGGGGTCTGTAGGTGAGTGTGCTGTGGGGAGAGGTACTGGATGTGTGTGCGGCCCGAACGTTGATACGCATACCATGCGTTCCGTGGGTGTTTTCTCTTTCTTTTGCAGCAAATGTTCTCTTGGCGTCCATCTGGCCCTCTTCATTGACTGTTTAAGGAGCTTACGTGGATAGCCTCTTTCTGTGAGCTTCTGAACCAGGGCATGACCATGTGTTTCAAAATCCTGAGTCCTTGAGCAATTCCTCAATGACTTCACCAACTGCAAAACAAGATACGCAGTGTATGCAATTGTCTGTCCCTGCAATAAGGTGTACATCGGAAAAACCACACAAGAGGTGCGCCAACGCATCATCCAGCATCGCTCGAGAATTAACAACAAGGTACTCACGGCACCGTTGGTATCACACTTCTTGCAAAAAAAGCATTCAGTGAATGATTTGAAATGGACAATTCTCTCGGTCATCAAGAATGCAGTAGTAGCAGGTGGCGATCCGGACACTCGATTGTCACATAAAGAAGCCTATCTAATTCTTAAATTCGATACGGCAATGACAGGACTGAACGATTTAAATGAATTGAGCAACCTGTGAGATCTCGGTCCGCCCTCATTTTTTATGCAACCATTATCTGCTGTTCAAACGTGCTGCTCGTCTGACTTGTTGTATATATTTGTAAATACGAAGAATTCTAAACCCCCACTTACAATGTCATTTTAATTGTTGACAGTGCAAGCTACCTAGCGTGTGCCCCGCTCTGACCCCCTCTGTAACAAAGCAACTACGTTTCGCACTACAATTCCCAAACTACATTGCAATTTGAGCACCTTTAAATAGGCTTAGACACGCCTCTCGAGCCATCACGTGTCACCCTTGGCGAGATGATGGATGCAGAGCAGTAAATGTGGAAGCAACTTTTTTCAAGTAAGATCCCAAAAAACACCGTTTTCGAGTGTGTCTTCGAATCAGTTCACCCAGGGGGACCCCTAACCTTACGCCCTTTTTCATTACAGTTGCAATCCGAGTGCGGCGGCTGCCGCCTGACACAATTTACGGATCAAGCGAGATTCGAATCTCGTGAAGGTAGACATTTTCTAACAGCTGCCGGCCGGTGTAACGAGAACGTTTTTGAATAGGCACATTAATGCCTTGTTTGGCAAATGGTAATAGGTCCGTGTTACTTCTAGATTTTAGGCATACCGAAGACTCGAGCAAAGACCCTGCACCCACCACTGTTCGTCTGTACCAGCCCTCTTAAAGAATACAGGTAGGAATTCCTGCTTTTAAAAGGGGTCACACCTTAGAGCATAGCTTGCCACTGAGTAACTACAATAGACCTCTCTGTGTTTTTTTACATTCACAGAAGACGTACGGGCGAATCATTACAGTTTACGACCCCTACGGGCTAAAAAAGGTAAAAAAAAAAAACAAATTGTCGGAGTCTGTTAGTTCCCTACAAGGGAGTCCTCACACTTACACTTCACTATTATTTTTGCTTCACAGCGACAATAACCCCCAGTCCATGTCCTGAGGAGATCCCTCCAAATCATATTGGGATCGAAACACGTTGACAACCCGCCACCCAAGATTAGACAAAGATTAGAAGGGGCTACATAGGGACAAGATTATATATGTTTGTACATACCCTACCTTTCAAAACCCCTATACGTAGCACCCTCAATGAATGCAATTTTATGTCTTAGGTTGGTGTTGACAAGGAGGCTTGATTTATAAACAGTGTGTCCACTTGTCAGTTTCATTTTTATCAAGGACTGGTGCCTCATAACCGATTTAGTAAGAGGCATGTTTCAGTTGTGTATGTAATCATTGTTTTGTGATGTTTGCCACAGAATTGGTTCATTTATGCTTCACTTTGTAAAACGGTATATATATGTCACTTATTGTGTTTTCCTTGATGACAAAAGACGAGTTTTTCAAAAATATTCTATATAAAGCATGAATTTGTTTAACTAAAGTTGTCCGACCTAGTAATTCACAAAACTGGGCGGGGTATTAGTTCAAATAGAGCCTGTCGGGCCAAGTGTTTTTGTTTATTGCATCCTACAGCAGCAGGGAGTTATCAAGGGACTCCTGCAGAGCACACATCAAAGGTAGTCTTTCAAGGGTATCCAGATGTTTAATGTATGCTGATCAGAATAGATGCAGCCCTAAGAGATTTGAAGTCTCAAAATGTAATGTTACTGAATTGCATGAATTTCTCATGTATTAGTGTGATGATGGCATGCACCAGTGCTTAATTTGTAAAATAATAAGTGCCAGGTTAAACTTTTTTAAATACCAAGGCTGCATAGTCTTCAGTCCCAGTCATATATCTTTCATCCATGACCAGACACTCCCCATCCCTAAAACTCACTCCTGTGTGTCCCTCTGAACCCCTGATTTTTCCCTTTGTCATTCTTTTACTCTATTTCTCTTCCTCCTTCATTCCCCCTTTTTTGTTTTTCTCTCTGGTGTTCTGGGTTAAAATCTGGTGAGGAAAAATACGGCTGGTCCCGGGATGTGCACCAGCACCAATCGACTCAAATAAAGCCCTGACACAGGTTGTTCTACAGAATGGCGGAAAGCCTGAAAGCAACTCTCACAGTGACACTGACATTGCCTCTTTATTTCCTTTCTTCAGTCCATGCTTGTTATAGAGGTTCTAAGTCTTTAGACCTGACAGTTTATAATGGCCTTAGGTCCTATGTTTTGAACACCCAACTTTGCATTCCCAAGCTTTCTAAAGTAGCATATTCCAGGATGTTCCCATCCATTGACTCAAGTTTCCTTTGAGTGTAAGCCCCTTTAATATGTGTTGACAGCGGGCTTCAGTATGGTTTTGATAGCTATGGTGTGGTATGCAATAGTATGATATGCTTTGGTATGGCATGGTTCAGCACTCTATGGTATCCTTATTTAGCACCAAGCCATAAGTCCCTCTGTGTGATTTATTTTTTATCTCAAAAGGTGTAGTTTTCATTTCTCACTCTGTATCTGTTTTCCCCCCAGGCTCCCAGTTCCTTCTGCAGCGAGAGCTGCCTCCCTGGGTTCAGACAGTCTGCGAGGAAAGGATGGCCTGACTGCTGCTTTGACTGTGTGCCCTGCTCTGCTGGTGAGATTTCAAATAAGACAGGTAAGTACCCTGTGACTCTGATGGGGATACATCACTTGTGCTACTAGAAGTGGGACGTGGTCATGTTTGGAAAAGCACAAGACCAATGACTGCATTTTAGTGTCTCAAACAGGGCCAAATTGGTAATATTACTCTCTGTCAGACTGTCATATCTATGGAATGATTTACCAGAGTCCTTCTGAAACATTTTTAAAATGCCCTCTCCTCCTGGAGCTCCTCCGCCTTACTCCAGGGAGTTCAGTGACCACTGTAGCCACTTTGGAGTCAGTGGAATAAATGATTAAATCATTATGAAACAGCACCCGGTTTGTTTTCCCATCACTCATACAGTATAAGGAGTACCATGAATTTCATTTATTCTGGACAAGGTACCAAAGAACTGATAAGAAAGCTTAGCTTGGCACAGAGACGTTTTAAGGCATGAGCAAAGTGGCCTCGGGGCCAACATCCCAGACGTTCAAGGGGCCCCTGAGAGAGCCAGCTATATTCTGCAGAGTCTTGCCCCAGTGACCTTGAATATTTGTAATCATATTGTTTTAAATACTGTTTTCCTTAAACTTATTTTCAATGTGGGTGATGTGTGAGATTCTATTACAAACATTTTGGAGAGAACTGTTGTGTTTATGTTTCGTGCAACATCCCTAAAAAAAGTTATTTGGATCAAAACAGGACCTCACATATAAGAAATGAGAGGGTGTCACAGAGATTATTTACAGTACTGTTAGTGAGCTGCTGCTGTGTTGCAATATTTAAAACTACTGTCACTATCCCCAAATATTAGATGTAATACATTTGGAATCTGGAGGAGTGCACCTGTGCACCAGCAGTGACCTGGCCAAAGAGGACATCAAAGAGTTGAAATTGGAACATAAATTCAAAGCCGTTCCCGAACAGAAGCTCTCAAAATAAGTTCGGACCTGACTTGGCACTTGGCATTGATGGATCATATGGAACACATGCTGTGCATGAACCGACCACAGAGCTTTGACACTGAGTTGAAGTTCATTTTTATTTATTTACTTATATTTTTATGTGTGTATTTATTTAGCACTTTTATAAGGAATGTATCTGGCCCAAGGGTGTCAGACCTCTTTGCACAAGAATAGCAACATCACATCTGAATGTATAGTTGATCGTATGACATGATGCATGTATATTCATAACACCATGTTTGCAGAGGGATAATACATTGGGAAAGTGCCTTGTTAGCATTATCCAAGACATCCACCCAGGTCTGTGATGAACATTTGAGGCTGCCCCTGAACTGCTGGCTACATTTCTCAGGGGCAGTCCAATCTTACTGACGAAGATAGCCTTCATTGCAATGTAGCATGTGAGGCCCCTCACCTCTAGTGTAAGGAATGTGTCCCTCCCCATTGCAGGCATGTACCTCCATAGCCCGCCACCTCAACACTCCCCTGGGACCTGGTAGACTTTTAGAACCACTTCATAAGCTTCAACTAACTTATCCATATAACTGGGCTCAAGGTCATTGGGTAGCAGGTACCATAGATATAAATATGCGGCTGCAATTACCGCTGGACTCCCACTGAAGTGCTCTGGTGTCCAGCTCTCTAAGGCTCAGCTCATGGGACTTCTTCTTCTCCTCAAAAGCCATCCTGCTTTCCTCAAGAGCTTGTTCATTCTCCAATATTAGTTTGGCAAGTGTTTGTTACAGCTCAAATTTGGAAAGCTCTAACTTGAGTATTCTTTCTTTCTCCGGTCCTCTAGCTCCGCTGGGATCAGGATCTTTGATGAGACCCTGAGTTGAAAAACCACAGCTTCTGGCAACTAATTGGCCTCCTCCACAGGAAGTCCTATATCCTCCTCAATCTCTTGTTCCTTCTCTGGAATATTAGCCCCTGTAGTGTGCACCTCTGCCCAGGTTGTCACAGTTTTCTCAAGTTCCACCTTCGGTGGTTAATACTTGAAACTACTTCCAAAACTTCTTAAGCTGAACCACAGTTTAGCATTCTAACTTGGCCAGCTCAAAATCATTTACAGCAAGTGCTGCTTCTCCAGAGAGAGACATGGTTAAGCAAAAAATCAAAAATCCAACTTGGGATACTTGGAAAGGGTATAAATTGGTCTTAGTATTGAGTTTTAGTGAACAATGATTTACCATATGCTATTTGTGGTAAATATTTTAGTAATTTACCTTGATCGGAATTTCTAGACAAAATCAATAAGTTCAAGTATGAAGAGCAGAGTCCATGGTGGTTCGAATTCAGGGTCTTTATTCAGTAACTCGAGTTAAGGGAGAGCTCCGTCACCTGAGGAGGATCGGAAGAGTCTCTAACTTTATTCTCAGAACATACAGTATATACAACAGAAAAAGAGGAAGGAGCTTCCCTTCAATGCATGCCCGGATCGTATGTTGAAATAGAACAGAAGTCATGTAGGCCCGGATCATATGTGGCAATAAAACCGAAGTCATGACCATAAAAGGAGGCAACCTCGTGAAAAGGGGCCACATGGTAGAAGAAATAAGGCTGAGTCATGGTTCAGAATGAGGAAGCACAAGAGAGGCAAAGGTGTGAAGAAATAACGCTAGGCTGGTTCCTTAGATAAGAGAGAGAGAGAGTCGTGACAGGATATCTGTTTGTCGTGTTTCAGCATTCGGGACTCTTCTTCTCGGAATTGGTTGTCGTGGTTTAACAGAACGGGGGCTATTTCTCGGAATAGGTCTGATTATAGGGAAATGGTTACAGATGGGGGGTCTTGTTCTCGGCGTTGGCTTGACCACAGAAATGTACGGTTTAACTGAGGAAACTGGATCTCGGAATCGCCCTGAACATAAGGGTGTAATTTTGACCTTTTTGGGGAAGGTGAGTGCGTGTGCAACTTCGTGAGGCGCATGATCAGCGCGTGATCGGTTCGTGCTCGTGTGTTCGTGTTTTTAGCAAGATGGGCTCGGGGACGTGACTGAAGAGGGTGTATGATGGGACATAACTGTACGATAAATAATCATTTTCCACATTTTGCCCAAAATACAATTTCTATCCTCACAACTGATCACCAATTTTGGGAATGGGGTCTCTAGTTGGCAAGCAAGGACCACTTCTCTAGTCAGGCTAAGCTTGATACACCCTAACAGATAACCTGTGTTCATCCTCTGATAGCTTGGCATGGAGTAGTCAGGCTCATGTAGAGAGGCAAAGTGTAGAGTATTTATTTAACACACATGACAGCAACACAATGAAAAGACTCTTTGCTTTATTATTAACTGTACAATAATTTTAAATCATTACAGTAAAAGTCCTCAACATGTTGCGGCTAAAACAAATGGTACGCGACTACCGTAAAAAAATAATTTAGATGCTTTAAAACTATATGTATATAACTTTAATGTACATATCAGAACAAGAGATCATGTAAACTATTTGTAAACATAACATATTTCTACTTTTAGTAAACTTATACTATTGTTAAATACTATTTTGCTCAAACTCTTCATCTCATGGTCCAGATATTCGCACAGAATTTGCAATCCTGAAGCAGCATTGTATAAAATGCAATGCCATTTTATGCTGTGGGCAGCAATCAGTTGACACTGTATGTTCAGCAGTCAGAAATCATTGCTGCTTAAAAAAAAAAAAAAATTAGTTGGAATGACATTTTAATTCCAAAAGTTTAAAGTTTTGTCTGTTTGTTTTTTTTGTTTTGGAAAAAACACACAGAAATCTCAAAATTGTTCAAGAAACAAAAAAAATTAAACACAAAAAGAAGAAAAAAACAGTTCTCTTCAGAACTACCTTATTTGGATAAAAAAGAGAAATAACTGCATGCTAACATCTGGGTGATTGCTAGAGTACATGTGTAGAGCATGATTGATTCTAAGAGTGCATGGGTAGTGAGAGGTAGATGGCTGGAATGCATGAGAAATGTATAGGTAAGTAGGTCTACATATGTTAGTGCTGGTTATTATAGGAGTACATGGGTACTGACTGGATGATTACAAAAGTGCAAGGAGAGTGCATGGTCATTTTATAAGTGCTTCTGTTTTGGCAGAGTGATAGGATAAGTATATGGGACTGGCTGAGTAACTGAAAGAGTGCATTAGTAGTAACAGGGAGATTAGTAAACTGTATAGATAGAAGTCAAAGGAATGTCAAAGTGCAGGAATAATTGCCTGGGTAATTGCATGAGTACATGAGTAATGACTGGATGATTAGAGTACTGCAATGTAAGTGCATGGTGAATTTATAAGTGATTGAGTATTGGCAGACTGATTGGATTACTACATGGTACTGGCTGAGTGATTGGAGGAGTGCACAGGGAGTCACAGTATGATTGCTGGGCTGCATGGGTACTATCTGGGTAATTGGAGGACTGAATTACCAGTGAGTAGGTGGTTAGAAGACTGCATAGATAGTCCACATATGATTGCAACACTGTATGCCTAGATTCCATGAGTACATGGGTACTGACTGGATGATTAGAGTACTACAATGTGAGTGCATGGATAGTGAGTGTATACTTTGTGTGCTGCAAGTTGACAGCATGCTGCTTGGGGTTTGGCACAGTGATTAGATAAGGACATGGTACTGACTGGTTGATTAGTGGAGTGCACAGAGAGTGACAGTGTGATTGCTGAACGGCATGGGTACTACCTGGGTAGTTGGAGGAGTGAATCAGTAGTGTGTAGGTGGTTAGAGGACTGCATGGATAGTGCAAATTGCATTGTAGCACTGCATGTCTTAATTTCTGAGTCATTGTACAAGTACATGGATAGTGACTGGATACTTAGGGAGCTGCAAGTTGACAGCAGGCTGAGTTTATAAGTGCTAGGGTTTTGGCGCAGTGATTAGATAAGGACATGGTGCTGGCTGGATGATTAGAGGAGTGCACAGAGAGCGACAATGTGATTGATGGACTGCATGGGTACTACCTGGGTATTTGGAGGAGTGAATCAGTACTGTGTAGGTAGTTAGCTGACTGAATAGATAGTGAATGAGTCATTGCAAGAATGCATGGGTAGTGCGTGCATACTAACTGGGTGATTGCACAATATAGAATCAGTAAATCATTTCTCATGTACTTATAAAACCACAGATTCACTACCTTTGCACTCCTGTAATCAGTCTGGCACCTCTCAATAATTCAGTAAATATACATACAACTATATAAATACCATCTGAACACATACATGAGTCGTTACATACTATCTAGTTAAGTAGATAAGTACAACATGCCACAAAGGGTAATATATGGTAGTTTATTTCTGAGTTACATCTTGAAAATTCAATCTACAATATGCAACCTCATTAAACTATGCCTCACAACAGACTTAAGAAAGAAGAGCAATTAACAACACATTTAATGATCATTTTAAAAACCACATATTTCAACTTAGTATCTAAAATTATGTGGCATCATTCAATTATACATTTGATTAGACTACAAAAAGAAACCTATTTAATATCACCTTATTTCACCATTCTATCTTTAATTATTTGCCATAATTTAACTTTACCTTCTGTACACACTAATGACAGAAACGTAATAATTAACACCTTATATGATCATCTTTCATACAGCACAGATCACTATAATTGAACAGCCTTAAAATATATATATTACTGTACAAACTGTTTTAAACAAACTTCAAGTACAATAAAACTAATCCCCATACACATCACTACATTTAATAACATATTTCAAACAACACAGTTTTAGAATAATGTCAAATCTATTTAAAATAAACCTTAAAAATATATAACTCACCTTTTAAATAAATCTGTTGAATCTCACACACTCAGACAGGGTTTTCTTTTACACACAGAGAATATAGATCACCACACTCTCCAAGGTAAAACCAGTAATGGCAAGATTTCCCTGTATTCTGCCATACAAATACACATAAGCAACAAACCACATTGCTTCCCACAGATTTTCAAATTGAAAAACGCATTTCCATTGGTCATACATAATAACACTTCACCCTGGGGACACCACCTCATAGTTAGGGACCATGGATGGGAGACAATGCCCCCACAACTCCTACTGGCTCCCAGCTCCTGCAGGAGCCGTCATTACTTTTCCAGAATGGGAGCTTGTAATATGCACCTCCCCGTGTGGAAAAGCAATAGGATTTTGGAAGAGACAGCAGGTTTCCCTGCTCTCGCTTCCATAATCCAAAGCAAGTTTGCTATGACAGGGCGGGAGCCGCATGGCTCCCTCCTTGGCCTTAGCAAACAGCAGTGTCCCGGGGATGGGCACCCCAGGACAATGCAGGAGCCGGCCCTGGTGGGTGGCAGTCCCCAGGGCCATCGAGGTCTCCTGGGCCTCCCTTCCTGAAAATAGTCCCGTTGAGGTGGTGGTCCCTGGGGTTCAGGGGCCCCCATTTTACATTTTTTGTGCCCCGGAGAAGAAAAGTACAGAAGAAAGTAACTAAGGTGAAGAATGTCACAAGAAAAGTGCAGTAAAAGCCAAGAGAAGTGCAGAAAGAGGCAAGTGAGGTACAGAAAGCGGCAGGAGAGGTGCAAAAAGAAGAAGAACGATGCAGAACGGGGAAAAGATGTGCAGAAAGAGGCGAGAGATGTTCGGAAAGAGGGAAGAGAAGTGCTGAAAGAAGCAACTGAACTGCAGAAAGCGGCAAGAGAGGTGCTGAAAGAGACAAAAAAGTGCATAAAGAAGCAAGAGAGGGGCACAAAGAGGCACGAGAACAGCCGAAAGTGTGAAGAGTGGTGAAGAAAGAGGGGTGCAGAAAGAGGCAAGAGGCACGCAAAATGAAGCAAGAGAGGTTCAGAAAAAAGCAAGAGAAGTACAAATAGAACCAACAGAAGTACAGAAAGAAGCAATGGAGGAACAGAAAGAGGCAAGAGAACTGCACACAACTAAAAATGAGGTGCAGAAACAGGCAAGAGAGGTGCAGAAACAAGCAAGATAAGTGCACAAAGAAGTAACAGAGTTGCAGAAAGAGGCTAGAAAAGTGCAGAAACTGATGGGAGAGGTGCAGAAACAGGCAACAGAGGTCCAGAAAGAAGCAATAGAAGTCCACAAAGAAGCAACAGAGTTGCAGAAAGAGGCAATGGAAGTGCAGAAAGAGACAAGAGAGGTACATAGAGAGGCAAGAGAGGAAAGAGGGGTACAGAAAGAAACAAGAGAGGTGCTTAAAGGAACAACAGAACTGCAGAAAGAAGCAGCAGAGGTACATAAAGAGGCAAGAGAGTTGCAGAAAGACGCAATACAAGTGCAGAAAGAAGCATAGAGGGGAAAACAGTTGCAGGAAAAGTGAAGAAAAGGCATGTGAAGTGCAGAAAGAGGCACGAGAGGTACCGAGAGAGGCAGAAGAGGTGCAGAAAGCGGATGGAAAGTGCAGAAAGAGGAAAAAAGGAACAGAAAGAGGCAAGAGATTTACAGAAAGAGGGAAAAGAAGTAATAAAGAAGCAACAGAGTTGCAAAAAGAGACAAGAGAAGTGTAGAAAGAGGCAAAAAATTTGCATAAAGAAGTAAGAGAGGTGCAGAAAGATGCAAGAGAACAGCAGAAAGTATGAAGAAAGGTGAAGAAAGAGGGGTACAGAAAGAGACAATAGAGGTGCAGAAAGAAGCATGAGAGGCACAGAAAGAAGCAAGAGAAGTACAGAAAGAACCAACAGAAATACAGAAAGAAGCAACAGAGGTACAGAAAGAGGCAAAAGAACTGCAGAAACCTAAAAGAGAGGTGCAGAAACAGGCAAAAGAGGTGCAGAAACAAGCAAAATGCGTGCACACAGAAGTAACAGAGTTGCAGCAAGAGGATATAAAAGGGCAGAAACAGGTGAGAGAAGTACAGAAAGAGGAAACAGAGGTCAGAAACAAGCAAGAGAAGTTCACAAAGAACCAACAGAGTTGCAGAAATAGGCAATAGAAGTGTAGAAACAGGCAAGAGAGGTACATAGAGAGGCAAGAGTGGTGCACAAAGACGAACGAGGGGTACAGAAAGAAGCAAGAGAGGTGCATAAAGAGGCAAGATGGGTGAAGAAAGAAATAATAAAAGTACAGAAAGAAGCAATAGAGGGGAAGATAGTTGCGGGAAAAGTGCAGAAAAAGGCAAGAGAAGTGCAGAAAGGTACAGCGAGAGGCAGAAGAGGTGCAGAAAGAGGATGAAAGGTGCAGAAAGAGGAAACAATGTGCAGAAAGAGGTAAAAGAAGTGCAGAAAGAAGCAGGAGAAGTGCAGAAAGAAGCAGGAGAGGTACAGAAAGAAGCAAGAGTAGTACAGGAAGAATCAACAGAAGTCAGAAAGAAGCAACAGAGGTGCAGAAAGAGGTAACCAGGGTCCAGAAAGAGTCTAGAGCAACGGAGGTGTAGAAGGAGGCAAGAGAGGCGCATAAAGAGGCAAATGAAACGCAGAAGAAAGGAGCAAGAGAGGTGCAGAAATAAGCGAGAGTTGCAGAAAGAAGTGAGGTGCAGAAAGTGGAAATGAGATGCAGAAAGAGGCAAGATGGGTGCAGAAAAAGTCCAAAGGGGTGTAGAAAGAATCAATAGAGGTGCAGAAAGAAGCAGGAGAAGTGTAGAAGTGTAGAAAGATGTAACAGAGGTGGTGAAAGTACTAGAGACGTATTGAACGAGGCAAGAGAACTGCAGAAAGAAGAAACAGAAATGTAGAAAAAGGCAGGAGAAGTGCAGAAAGAGGCAAGAGAGGTACAGAAACAGGGAAAAGAGGTGCAAAAAGAGGGAAGAAGAGTGCCAAAGAGTGAAGAGGGGTGCAGAAAAAAGCAAGATTTGTGAAAAAAAATGCAAGAGAACTGTAGAATGAAGCAACAAGTGTGAAGAAAGAGGCAAAGCGTGTGCAGAAAGAAACTAGAAAGATGCAAGGGAGGTTCATAAAGAGGCAAAAGAAGTGCAACAAAGAGGCATGAGAGGTACAGAAAGAGGGACAGGGGTGCAGAAGAAAGAAGCAAGAGAGGTGCAGAAAGAAGGAAGGTGCAGAAAGTAGAGAAGATGTGCAGAAAGAGGTAGGAGAAGTACAAAAAGAGGCAAGAGGGCTGCAGAAAGATGCAAGAGTGGTACAGAAAGAAGCAAGAGAAATGCAAAAAGAGGCAGCAGAAGTGCAGAAAGACGAAGATAGGTGCGGAAAGATGCAAGTGGAATGCAGAAAAAAAACAACAGGGGTGCAGAAATAGGCCTACTTTGACTTTACCTTACAACAGACTCATACAAAGTAGCATAATCACTAAACGATCTCTCCAGATGTCTTAAACCTTACTTTTCTCTTGAAGGTTCGCTATTAATTGACTGCTTAGAATGTTAGGCATACCTACCAAATATAAAACAGCAATTCTAAGCATATTACTGTTGTAAGTCTGACCAAGTTTGTGAAGGTATGATTGTGTGTCTCTGCTTTTACTGAGTGACATGTTGCATAAAAATAAACATAGAAATACTTAAATACCTGTGTTACAAACAGCCTACTCTGTAAATATGTGTACAAGACGGTGTATGGATTTCTTTCTGCTCATAATACAGGGCATGTGACTATTTGAGGGGCTCTATAACACCTATATACATAAGACATGTCTGCTTGTACAACTGAGTGACAGAGCGGATATTAGAACATTTAACCACCTATAGAAGTAGCTACCCACTTTTTAAGCTACCATCTTCAGATGCATGACAATTGTGAGAATACAAATACAAGTAGACCTCAGTCACAAGAGCACGCAGACCTTTAAACTTGACATCTTTCACATTCCATTTGAGTACAGAAAGAGGCGAGAGAAGTATAGAAAAAAGCAATAGATGTGCAGAAAGAAACACAACAAGTGCAGAAAGAAGTAAAAGAGATGCAGACGGAGGCAACATGGATTCAAAAAGAAGGATGGAGAAGGACGCAAGGGGCTGCAGAAAGAAGCAAGTGAGCTGCAGAAAAAAACAGAAGATGTGCAGAAAGAAGGAACAGATGTGCATAAAGAGGCAAGAGGGGTGCAGAAAGAGGTAAGAGGTACAAGGGGCATAGAAAGAAGAGGAACAAGAGAGCTGCAGTAAGAAACAAAAGAAACACAGAGAGAAGCAACAGAGGTGCAGAAAGAGACAAGGGGAGTGCAGAAAGAGGGAAGAGGGGTGCAGAAAGAGGCACAAGTGGTGCAGAAAGAAGCAAGAGATGCAGAAATAAGCAAGATAAGTTCAGAAAGAAGCAACAGACATGCAGAAAGGGGGAAGTGGGGCGGAGAAAGAGGCAAGTGGGATTTAGAAAGAAGTAAGATAGTTGCAGACAGAAACAAATGAAGTTCAGAAATAAGGAACAGAGGTATAGAAAGAGGCAGGATGGGTTAAAGAAAGAGGGAAGAGTGTGGTAGAAAGAAGCAAACGTGGTGCAGTAAAAGCAAAGAGGTGCAGAAAGAAGCAAGAGTAATACAGAAAGAAGCAACAGAAGTTCAGAAAGAGGTAAAAAGGGTGAAGAATGAGGGCAAAGAAGTGGAGAAAGAGGCAAGGGGTGCACAAAGAAGCAGGTAAGCTGCAGAAAGAAACAAAAGAAGTGCAGAAAGAAGGAACACAGGTGCAGAGAGAAGCAATGGGGTGCAGAAAGAAGCAGGAGATGCAAAAATGACCAAAAGAAGTTCAGAAAGAAAGAATAGAGAGATGCAGAAAGTGACAAGAGGAGTGCAAGAAAGAGGAGCGTGAAACAAGCAAGAGGAGTGCAGGAAGAAGCAACAGAGTAGCATAAAGAGGCAAGAGGGATGCTAAAAAAGGGTAGAGGGATGCAGAAAGAGGCATGTGGGTTGCAAAAAGAAACAAGAGATGTGCAGAAAGAAACAAAAGAAGTGCTGAAAGAAAGAATAGAGGTGCAGAAAGAGGGTGGAAAGATGGAGAAAGAGGCAAGGAGTACAGAAAGAAGAAAGAGAGCTGCATAAAGAAATAGAAGAAGATACAGAAAGAAGGAACAGAGTTGTGGAAAGAGAGAAGAGGGGAGCAGAAGAAGTGTGAGATACAGAAAGAGGCAAGAGGGTTGTGAAAGAGGCACGAAGGGTACATAAAAAAGCAAGAGAAGTGCAAAAAGAAGGAACAGAGGTGCAGAAAGAGGCAAAAGGGGTGTGGTAAGAGGATTGTGAAAAAGTCACGAGGGGTACAGCAAAAAGTTAGAGAGGGGTGGAGAAAGGGAAAGGAGATAGCCTAACGGCTGGGACGCTCGACCTCAGACCTGGGGAACTGGGTCCAAGTCTCGGTAATGATGCTAAAACATCCTGTGATTATGGGCAAAGCACTTAATCTCCCCGTGCATAACAAAAATGAATGTGTGTCCTCATGTAATGTAACTGGTGCTATGTAAAGCGCTCTGATACCCGATTCGGATTTGGGTCAAGTTTGCGCTATATTAAACTCTGCAAAAAAGACAAAAACAGAAAGAAGCAACAGAGATGCAGAAAGGGGGACAAGAAGTAGAGAAGGAGGCAGAAAAGTTGAAGAAAGAAGCAAGGGAGGTGCAGAAAGAAACAAAAGAAGTGCAGAAAGAAGGAACAGAGGTGTAGAAAGAGGCAGGAGGGGTGCAGAAAGAGGAAGACGGGTGCAAAATGAGGCACAAGAGGTGAAGGAAGAGGCAAGAGGGGTGCACATTGAAGGAAGTGAGGTACAGAAAGAAGCAAGAGTGGCTTGTACCATTATAACACCCACATTTAGCAATAAGTAAGAGTTGACCATTCTAGGTTTGCAAAGGACCTTCCACCACGCTGTATCACTTGTCACTGCATTTTTAGTAATGTTTGAGCCGTTTGAGCTAGAAACAAGGCTTTTTTTTAAATAAATCTGCAGTTTATTCAGCAGATGGTGGATTATGTGGCAAATGCAGGACATGTATAATTGTGCGAAAGTCGGTGTAGCCAAACAGTCACATAATTCCAGTGGCCTTGCTCATACCTCTGACTAGGTACAGAAGGGCTCCTCAGTGATTTCTTCATTTTTTCTCACTAAGTTCATAGTTGAGCTTCTATGGAAACAATGAAGACTAAACCTGAGGTTACCACTCCACAACACAGACTACCATACCACATAATTACTCCCCATAACACAAAATCCCACTCTACATAATTCCTATACACTAAAAATCAGATACTTTCTATCCACATAATTTCACTACCCAACATACCACCTAATACCACTACACAAAATGTACATCCACTCCACTCCAAAATATATAAGTAAAATGTTTAACATTTACAATGTCAATAGCTGTAATTCCTACAAATGCAAGGCCCATTACATTACAAATGCTTCTTTACTGGTATCATGTTTGCAGAGTGGTGGAGAAAGGGTGCTGGGCCTCCAACCAGTACTCAGGATTTCTGCTGTGTAGGACTTACAGGAGGTACCAGGAGGGCTTCTTGGCCCCCAAAGTCCCACAGAAGTAAATTGGAATTCATCCCCTAACCCCTATTGTGCCAGGAGCTGCATTGGCAGAGAGGCGGAGAACGGGGGTGGCCTCTGCAGACCTCTTAGCAATCTCACTGTGTGGTACTTACTGGAGGTAACAGAAGGGGTATTAGGCCCCCAAGGACAACCTCGGGGGCCAACTACCCCTCTTATTGCCTTCAGCAAGTTCTACACAACAGCATTGGTAAGTACTTGTAGCAGGCCACGCCCCCTTTGACCACCAGTCTGTAAAAGCACTCCTCATCGCTCTCTTGGATGAAGATTAAAGTTTCCTTCACTGCTGGGGGTCCTTAGGAGCCAACACGTCTACCTGATACCTCCAGTATGCCCCAGATAGTGGGATTGCTGACAGGTGGAACACAGGCCACGACCCCTTTCTCCACCACTCTGCAATCTTGGGTGGCGGATTAAGTCCACTTGTATCCTAACAGTTCCTGGGGGCCAACTAGCCCACCAGGTACCTCCAGTAAACCCCACACAGCTGGATTGCTGACAGTGGTTCAAGGCCAGGAGCCCCCCATGCATTTTTTCTAAAAAAGCCCCGGGGAGGTGGCAGTTCCCGGGGCTGCAACGAGACACGTGCCCCCACATATTATGAGCAAAGCCCTGGGGTGGTGGGGCTCCCTGGGGCTGTGGAGTCTCCCACAGGGCCCGCTACATACATTTGGATTGCCCCATGGACCTGGCCCACCCAAGGGCTTAAGGAAAACAAAGCACGGGAGCCTGCACTTTCTTTTAAAAAAAACAATGTTCTACCAGATTCGTGCACCCAGCGTGACTCTGGACGATTATTTTTTTTTAATGTTTTTTTTTGGGCCTTGGGGTCCCTGTGAGAACCCCTGACCAGGTCTAAGGGGTGTGGGTGTTTTTACCTTGCCCCCTTTTCTTGTTTTTATCTTTATTTTACTATTTTATTGTAACTTAGTTTTACTGAGTCCCAAGATGGCTGCCAACACTTCTTGGTTTGAAGTGTTGGCAGCTAGTCAGAGAAAAGCTTGTGATGGGGAGGGTTTGTGGATCCACTGCGGTCACCAGATATTGCTATTTTTTTATTTCTCAGGTACTATGTAACAGATTTACACCATTTAAAGCAAAGAGTGCACTCTGGACCAAGAGCTACCTCTCTTCAAAATTTGGTTTAATTCCGTTCAGCAGTTCAGTCTGTAGCTGCAACAAATGTTCCTATGGAAATTAACATGGAGAAAACGCATTTTGGGACCCCCTTTTTCCTCAGCACAACACTTCTCTGGCAAAGAAAAGCTTTGAAGCCAAATTCCGAGGAGTTCAAGTGCTTTATTAAACAATATATAGCCAGCAAAAATATATCTCTCCCAATGCATTTCAGCTCTGCTTCCGAGCCTGGCTCTCGGGAGAATAACATTTGCATTCAGAAATGATCATGTATTTGAAAGACTCCTTAATTAAGCGATTCACAGAGCCAGAATGTCATTTACAACAGCATGCACAATGAGCTTGAATGGACACTTAGTATTATACTGCAGCATTTGAAATCCTTCCTACAAATGGCCTCAATTCATCCACATGACATGATTCTAAAAATACCACAAACTATTTTCAAAAGAGAGCATTAAATAAAGATTGATGAATGAATGACACTTTAACATACGGCAACATTTGTTGAAAAAGGGGAGAGTGAGCTAAATTAAATGGGAATATTTTCCCTACACAGAAACAAGGCATCATGGTAGTTGTAGCATTTTTAACTCAATATTTATAACACCTGCAGCATTGTTCCTTTCAACATGCCTTCTTTAAATCTGCAGTAGTAACAAAACAGACATTTAATATGGGCGACATATATGTTATTTGGAGTATAAACAATTACAAGCTCCATAACATCCTGTCAATTTTGATGGATATTGAAAGCTGTTTCTTATTTACAACTCAATACATTCAAACAAACAAACAATAGAACATGTTACTGCTATGTTTAGGTTTCTATTCCAAAAACATGGCTAACGTCAATGCAAACAGGAGATTTGTGTTTGGTGACACATTAAAAGATATAACTTACCACTCTCCAATCCACCAGGGATTCCTGTCAAGACTTCAGGACATAGGATGGACAAGTATGGTCCGGGATGCCCGCCACCCCTTCCACCACCAATCCCAATGGTAGGAGACAGACACAGTTTGACTTATTGGAAGGCAGGGGAGGGCCTCACGACCCCCCCGGCCGTATTTATTAAAATATGAAACAAAATTTAAAACTTGAAATTAAAATTCATTTAATTTATCATGTACAAAATTCAACTTTCATTACACTTGATGAAGACAGGTATCCAGGCTAACCTTAACAAATCTCTAATACAAAGATTTTCCTAACCGAGTCTAACATCATGACAACATGCATTGCATACGAATTTTGTACATCTTATCGTTAAGGGCCAACGGCAAGGTCTTAACCGGTGTCAGATCCCTCTCACCAAATTCTCGCCCTCTCGTGATAGTGGCGCATGCGCAGAGGACTTTACCCTCGTAGCCAACCGTAACTTCCCTTGTCATGGGGGCCCCCTTCCACTCGGCGCCATCTTAAGGTCGTCCGAGTTCCTGTGCGGGGTAACCGTAAGAAGGACAGCGTGGACTCCCCCCCTTTCCCCGCACTCTCTACCGCCGTAGCGGATATCCGGCCCCCGGGAAGTGCCTGGGAGGGGCATCTAGCCGTCTCCCCTTGGGATGGGCCTATGGCCGTCTCCCCCTAGGGATGGGCCTCTGGCCGTCTCCCCCTGGGCGATCCCATCCATACTGGGTGCTGCCCCCCCGTGGGAGGGGCCAATGGCCGCCTCCCCCCGGGCGCTCCCATCCATCATGGGTGGCGCCCCCATGAGGGACCTTGAAATCACTGCTCACCGATCATGACCTTACCGCCACAGGCCAGATAGTTGACCGACTATCTGGCCCCCCAAAAAACTCCTATAGGTCATGTCTCCTTAATCCCACTAGCCATGCTAAAATGTCTCCTATCAATATGCCGTTCCCCACCTTGGACAGGTGTACCCCATCGTCTGAATAACAACGGTCCCCCCAGATGCACCCGTGAGATATACTCTGAAGGTGGCTAGATCGAAACAATTTCTCAATTTTATTGTTAACCCTTTTTACCGAATGGTTCAATGCTGTCGTGGATCACCCCCCCCCCCTCCATACCCTCCTCGGAATCATGTGTGACCAGGCTATTGTGCACCCCGGGAGTGTCTTTGCTAACCAGCTGACTGCAGAAAGTATGTGTTTGATTAAAGCCCGTCTGCCCAATCTCACCAAGTCATTGCCCCCAATGTGCACTATGACTACTGATGGCGGTGACCTGTGCCACCTTAACAATTCTTCAACACAACCTTGTAGTTGGTCAATACACAAACCGCCTTTCCCATGGAAGGACACCCTGAAACCATATTCCTCAGATGTGTGGATCGCATCACCTGCCCTGAATAGGTACGCGGCCTGTCTCACGTATGAGTGGCCCACGACCCAGACCACTCGTCGTCCATTCCTTGCTCCTGACGTGGTGGTTAGCTGATACTGGGCCGATCCCAATTTCCGCCCTGCGTCACAGGCTCGTGAAACTGTAATCCAAACAAAAGACAACAAGCGTGAGTGCACATCTCCACAAAATTTACAACATGTGCAACCGCACATAACGTTTGAAACAGTTTGAAGACCATCGCCCCAACTGTTTAACATTGTCTGCCTGCAGACCCCCGGCCGTCGCTTCTGTAGCGGCCCCTATCCTGAATGAATGAGTTCCAAAATCACCCGGGTTCAAGCCCGCAGCTGCAATCGTGATTGCCAGCACCCTTTGGAACTGAAACTTTGTTAACGGGGTACCATCAGCATGCCGCAGCAAGGCCCCCCCACGTCGACCCCCTCTGTCGTAGGTAGGCCTCGACGTGCATTACTGGACAACAGGGACTACCCGGAGCACGTTGTAACACAATGCTACTCCCCTGGGCCTCCTGGTCTGTCTTTGACCTGGCAATCGTGACGAGCAGGGAATCCCCTCTCACTTGCGTGTGTTCCTTACGCAGACCCCCATCGGTATCCCTTTTGTTGGCAGCCACTAGTTCGCCTACCCGCAGGGCCCCATAGAATGCCAGTCCAAATGCTGCCCGGAACAGGACAACCTCACTAGGAGAGGAGCATGTCTCCTCTAGCTTCGCCAGCAAGGCGGTCAATCTGTCAAATCCTATCGGGTGCTTGGTGTCCTTTTTGCGCCCCTCTATGCGCCGCCAGCCGCGCAGCGCCTTTCTGACTAAAAAAGGAGTCCGTTGGATCCCCTATCCCATGGAGCTGTGCCATAAACGATATGGCGGCTTTATACCGACTGGCGGTTGCCGCCGACCGGCCCTCCTCATGGAGTGCCACTAAAAATTGGGTAAAGGACCCCTCCTGACCCCATCTCAGCTCCCATGCAGGGCCCAAAAAGGCACAGTACGAGCGAAACGCCCCTTCGTAAGCTTTCCTTGTCTTGGGCACTAGGCTGGCTGCCAAAGAAGTTCGGAGCGCCGACTTGCCATAGTGCTTCGGGAAATGGCGCTGCCACTAGCTCTGCTAAGGGTAAACAATCCCTGAATGCCTGCATTTTAAAACGAGAAAGCGCATCAGCTGCGTTATTCAATACTCCCGGCACATGTTTTGCCCTGAATTGTACATTTAGCTTCAAGCATTCCAACACAATTTCCTTCAGCAATCGCAATATCCATTTGCAGCGTGCTGCCTGTTGGTTAATACATTCTACCACCGTCATGTTATCAGACCAAAATATCACCGAGCGGTTTCGGAATTCCTCCGGCCAGGCCGACAATGCTACCCAGATTGGGAATAACTCCAGGAAACCAATGTTGCTCGTCAAACCACTTGCTGCCCACAATGCCGGCCACTTCTGGGCCGACCATCGATTACCCAGGATCGCGCCGAACCCCACACTGCCCGCAGAGTCGGTCCATACCCCTAACTCAGCTGATGAGGCCGGGGCTTTGCTCCAGACTACCCGGCCATTGAAATCCGCCAGGAATGCCAGCCAAATGAGCATGTCCTGTCGAACCTCGGCCGACAGTCTCTTGCGATGGTGCCCTTCCTTGAGGCCAACCATGGCTTGAGCAATGGATCGTGAGAAAGGGCGAGCCATCGGTATAACCCTCAGCGCAAAGTTCAGCTGTCCCACTGTCTGCTGTAGTTGATGCAGTGTCACCTTGTCGTTTTTAAGACACTGCAGCAGGGAGGCCCTGAATTTGGTGATTTTTTCCCCAGGCAGCCGGAAGCAACCCTCCACGGAGTCTAGTTCGATACCCAGAAACTCCAGAGAGGTAGTCGGCCCTACTATCTTACCAGGTGCCAACCGCACCGCGAAACCCTGCATGAGCACGCAAAAGTCCTGCAATGCCCGTGCACACTCCCGAGACCCCGCTGGGCCAAGAAACAGGAAATCATCGAGGTAATGCATCACATGTTGGTGCCCTGAGTCCTCTGCAAATGCCCACTCCAGAAACCAGCTAAACATTTCAAAGTAAGCACAGGAAATTGAACAACCCATCGGCATGCACATATCCATGTAGTACCGCCCCTGGACTGCAAAACCCAACAAATGTTGATCCCCGGGATGAACCGGCAGTAATCTAAATGCGGATTCAATGTCCGATTTTGCTAACAGTGCCCCGGGCCCTAGGCGATTCAACATGACCACTGCGTCATCGAACGATGCATACCTCACACTGCAAATACCTGCATCGATTGCTTCATTCACGGAAGCCCCCCTCGGCGCAGACAGATTATGTATGAGCCTGTACTCGCCCGGCTCCTTCTTTGGAACTATTCCCAATGGGGAGCACACAAAATTGGCAACTGGTACCTCATCAAACGGTCCCGCAACCCGCCCCAAGCGAACCTCTTTTGCTATTTTTGTGGCAACCACAGCCGGGTTGTGCGTAACGGACAGTTGGTTCCTGCATGAGGGGGTCCCCCGAAAATCCCCCGCTGGGATCCTGAAGCCGTACGAGAAGCCATTCCGCAGGATCCCGGCGGGGACACGATTAGGGTATTTGCTCAGCCAGGGGGTCATAGCCAAAATCTCCACGGGTGATTGCTTAGTCATCCGAACCACCGTGTCAATCCTGCTTGGTACCCCCTTTTCCCCCTGTAACATTGCCTCTTGATCGGCAGCTAGTTTCGGGGTGGGAGGTGTTACCACAACCTGCGCAGGCATGCCTGAACTTGCACGTTCCCTGCGGCTTACTACTTGTTCCCTTGTTAAAACCCCAACATACCCCTCGTTTGTTCCCATTCCAGTCCGATCTCGATTGAGATTCTCCCCCTTGGGCCGCTCGAAAGGGCTGCGGTTGTTTCTGCTGAAAAGCCCTGAAACCATTCGCACTAGCCGTTGTTCCTGCTGCCGAGCCCGGCGTGAACTGCGCATGCCAAGATACAGTGTCCAAACAATCCCAAGTCAATGACTCATTAAACTCTTTCGCTTTTCGAAACGACACATCGTACCCCTTCCATGCGTCCCCTCCATATTTCTCATGGAAGCCTGTGATCCTGCTCTGGTAGCACGCAAGGTCACCCAACAAGTCTGGTGTTCGCTCACCCATAATCGCCACAAACACAGAAAAAGCCCTAATCCAATTCATCATGGATTCCTCCACCCTGAATTCCGCCATTTTGGCCCTCCATTCACTTGGGTGTAACCATTCTTTCTGGGTTTTGGCATACTCTAACTCTCGGTTGTCCGTCAATAATGTAAACATATTGATATATTTGTTGGCCTACACCATTTCTTTAGTAGCCATCGGAACAGGTTGCGCCAAGCTTTCCCTCCTTGATGGCACAGCGCCCTCCCCCATTATTGGGAGTGACCTCTTACCATTTTCCGTCGTACCCCCGGTTGTGTCCGTCGCCTTATTCTTGTTCTCGATCGCCGGGTTCGCCACCTGCAGAGGGATAGAAGGCATGTTCCCTTCCCCAGAGCCCCTCGCCCGCTTGAGATGGTCGATAATCTGCCTGGCCTCTTCAGCTGGATCTTCCGCACCCGCGGATCCCCCCGCTCCCTTCTTCAGCCAAGGCAACACTGCAGCTTGGTGCATTGCCAGTTCCGGGGGTACCTGCCCCTCATCTAGCGGTGTGATAATCACAGGGATTGGCAATC
Organism: Lissotriton helveticus; assembly: GCF_964261635.1. Taxonomy (NCBI): domain Eukaryota; kingdom Metazoa; phylum Chordata; class Amphibia; order Caudata; family Salamandridae; genus Lissotriton; species Lissotriton helveticus. The sequence continues at coordinate 143,384,250 of NC_136064.1, forward strand.
CCCCATCCGGTGCGGGCACCGGGTCGACTGCTGGGGTTACTGGGAGTGGCGGGACTTCTCTCGGGACCAGGGCCTCTCTAGGACTCTTTTTCCCTTTTTTCTTCTGCCCCTTGTCCCCCCCGGAGTAATGTTCGGCAAAGCAGGCCCCACAACCCTCTTTGGTCTCCCAGAGGGCCCCACCTGAGCTTCCACCTTCTTCTGGAGCGCCGCTAAGCCGCGATCCAACCGGTCTACTTTACCAAATTTTCTGTCCATCGCCGCCACTCGATTTACCAGTGTGCGCAGCATCCGTTCCATCTCGGAGCTCTTTCCCTTCTTTCCAGGCATATCCGACGTTCTGGTTTTCTCTATCCTGATTTTCCGTATTTCGGATAAGCCCCAACCACTGAAACAGAAAGAAAACTAAGCATGGGCGTAAAATCCGTTCCGCTCGCGGATTTTTCGGATTTTCGGTAAATCCGCAATCCGCGAACTCTCGCGGATGTAGCGAAAATCCGCAAATCCGCGCGCTGCAGATTTTTTGCTTGTGTTCGCACTGCTCGCGGTTCGCGGCGCGGGCAGCAACAATCTCGCACTCGCGAAATTACAAAAATTACAATTGGGGAGGGGTGAAGGAAGTGGCCCAGTCTCCAACTTCCTGTTCCTGTCCAGCAAGCTCCTCCCATAGGGGTGAGGTGAAGGAAGTGCCCCAGTCTCCAACTTCCTGTTCCTGTCCAGCAAGCTCCTCCCATTGCTTAGTTCATTTCCTGGCCACTTTGAATTCGATCTTGACTGGGAAGGATAACTTTTTGTGGATGCTGCTGGATTTTTGGCTTTGAGGCCTTTTGGATTACTTTTGGATTTGAAATTTTTATTTCACAAGTAAGTTGATAAGTTGATGTTGTTTGTTTGTGGTGATTTTTGTGTGTGTTTTTCAACTTTTTGGGGTGGGGTTGGGGGCTGGCTATGTTGGTGGGAGGCCATTTTGAGGCATGGTCCTGCAGGTCCTGGCCATGTGGATGGGGTCAAGCGGCCATTTTGAAGTCAGGCAGTGTGCTTTGTGCCCTAGGCCCACCCAGTCTGCTCTGATTTCATTCATTATCCCCAGGGGGCCTAGAACTCCCGCGGATTTACCGAAAATCGGATTTTTAAAAAAAAATGTTGCCTGTGTTCGCACTGCTCGCGTCCCGCGCAGCAACAATCTCGCACTCGCGAAATTGTAAAAATTACAATTCTGCACATGAATTGAATACCACCAGGCTTAGTTATGGGTGCATGCATGATACAACTGTTTTGTTGAATTTTAACATGATTCTGGCCAGGGCATGGATGGCATTGGATTGTGGTGATTTTTGTGTGTTTTACGACTTTTTGGGGTGGTGTTGGGGGCTTGCTATGTGGGTGGGGCCATTTTATTGCCTGGTCCCGTGTGGGTGGGGGTCTAGGGGGCATTTTTAAGCCAGTTTGTGTGCTTTGTGCCATAGGCCTGCACCCAGTGTGCTCTGATTTCATCCATTATGCCCAGGGGGCCCAGAATCGGTCTGTTCGCGGATTTTGCTGGTTTTTCGCCACGTTCGCGTCGTGAAGCAACAATCTCGCACTCGCGAAATTGCAAAAATTGCAATTCTGCACCAGAAAACCACCAGCAGGCAGCATAAACCTTCTGAAACTTGATGGATGGCATTGGATTGTGGTGATTTGATTTGTGTTGTGTTTTTTGACTTTTTGGAGTAGGGGTTGGGGGCTGGCTATGTTGGTGGGGGCCATTTTGAGGCATGGTCCTGGCCATGTGGATGGGGGTCAAGCGGCCATTTTGAAGGCAGGCAGTGAGCTTTGTGCCATAGGCCTGCACCCATTTTGCCTTGCTTTCACCCATTGTGCCCAGGGGGAGTCAGTGGTACATGAAACTACAACCCTCTCTGTGTGTGCTCTCTTGGATCAATGTTAAATTCCTGTTTCCCAAAAATTTAGCAATTCTTATTTTTGATATTTCCATATTGTGTGGTGTGCACGTGTGTATTCATAAATGCCTACTTGCAAACTATTAATTGAAGCGCTACATATGCAACATATATTTAACTGATGTTCCTCTGTCTTCGTTTGCTTTTAGGTGCACAAAGTCAATAACTCCGCATCATTGTTGAGCATCAGTGCCAGGAAGAAGTCCTGCTGCGGCCTGCTGTTCCGACATCTGAAGAAGATGGCTCCAAAAAGAGGTGCCCGTAGCTCCTCTTGCAAGAAAGATGTCTCTACTAAGGAGAAGAAGAAGCAAGTGGCACCACTTACCAAGGAGACTGGTGGCTCGACCACTACATTTTTGTGGAAAAAACAAAGGTCCACCATGAGTGCTGCACAGGTAGCCTGTTTAGTGGTTCAATCACCAACGACCAGTGATGTTGGCTCATCGCAAGAAAGTAGCAGCACACCATCAACACAGGTTGTAACTCATCTCACAAGTACTATTCAACAACCAAAGCCGCAACAACAACTGCATGGGCTACTAGTACAAGCACAAGTACATGCGCAAGGAGCTGTCCGAGAAGGAGCTGTCCGAGAAGGAGCTGTCCGAGAAGGAGCTGTCCGAGAAGGAGCTGGCCGAGAAGGAGAAGGCCGAGAAGGAGAAGGCCGAGAAGGAGAGGTCCATGGAGAGTTGCAAGTAGAGGTCAGTGAAGAGGCCCATGTAGCGGCGCATGGAGCGGTGCAAGTGCCCACAATGGTTGTTCTTCCAGAAGTAGGGGCACAGGAGGAAATTGACTTTGGAGCCGGGGTATCATGTCAGGAAGACGAAGGCACTCCTCCTGATGATTCATTTTCTCCCAGCTCCCCAGCAAGGAAAAGATCAAGGAGTGTGTGTAGAAGTTCCTCTTCAAGCCCCGCTCCATCAGATGATCTGGATCTAGATTGGCACCCATCTCCGACGTCTGAGAGGGAGGCACACCATGAGCTGCGAAAGGTATCAAATGTTAAAAGGAAGGGCCCCGGAAAGCTCATACTTATGGATCCGAACGTTGGACTTGATGAAGTGGTGCATTCTGATGTTGTTGAACAGGATGACAGCAATGACCTAGTCATCACACACGTCATTCCAGCCACACCGGCCATGCAGCAGACAGACATTTATACCCTATCCCGACGTCATGCTGAGCGTGACCCTGGCGACGTGGCACTGGTAGCACCACCAACGCAGTCAAGTAGTACAACAAGTTCAACAAAACCTACAGCTCCCATATTTTCTCCCCAGAGGGGGACTCCATCCAGCTCGACTCCCTCAAGTAGGGTTGCTGCAATAATTGCACAACCCAGTAGATGTCTGCAAGGCTCATCCACCACTGCTTCATCTGGCATTGGCAGTATCATCTCGTGCGGCAAAACCAGAAGTTTCCAGTCCCCAGTTTGGAACTTTTTTAGTGTCCATGCAAAGTATGATAACATAGCCGTTTGTTGCATTTGCAAGACTAGAGTTAGCCGTGGTAAGACTGGTACCAACTATGGAACCGGAGGCCAGATAGGTCATCTTAAAAGAAGGCACGCTGTTGAATGGTTTGCGCACCTAGCAAACATCAAGGGAAAGCAATCCCAAAGGGCAAGTGGCCAAAATATACCCATACTAGGTGTTTCATCTGAAGATGACGGGGAGGTAGAAGAAGCGTCAGACATTTGTCCGGTTGCACCCAGTACCCCTGGCAGCACCACACCCTCCGGAACACATAGGAGGCACACTGAGAGTCTGGGAGACACACCAATGCGGAAAATGTCAACACTGAGCAGAAGTGGGTCGAAGAAGGCATCAGCATCATCCAGTAAATTTGTCCAGCGCACCATTACAAACATGTTCTCCTCAGATGCGCAATTTCAACGCAACCACCCAATTGTGCGCCTGTATAACACTAAGCTGGCTAAAATGCTAGCGGTGGACCTTCTCCCTTTTTCGTTTGTCGAAGGTGTGGGTTTTCTTGAACTCGTGGCTACCCTGGCCCCTAAATGGAAGGTTCCTAGCTGGTTCTATTTTGCCAGGGTTGCTGTTCCAGCACTACATAAAGAGGTGCTTGAGTTGGTTGGGGCAGCTTTGCAGAAGAGTGCTGTTCACACTATACACCTGACAACAGACATGTGGACCAGTTGCGCAGCCACTGATTACATGTGCATCACTGCACACTGGGTCTCTTTTTCAGGGGTTATTAAACAGATAAATGCAGGTGGTGACTTGGCCGAGATTTTTAAGGGTGCTCGTAAACATGCAACATTAGCCATGTTTGGCATGGAGAAAAGTCATACTGCAGCCAACATTTTGGATGACTTTAACAAAAAGGTCTCGCAATGGCTGCCCCCAAGAAATTGCAAGGTTGGTTATGTTTCTACTGATAATGGCAGCAATGTAGTTAAGGCCATGGAGAACGGTTACTATTTCAGAGTGCCGTGTTTGGCGCACTGTATGAACCTTGTCGTGCAAAAGTTCTTGAAAAAAGAACTTGCAGTCGACAAAATACTGACCATCTGCAGAAGAATATGCACACATTTCAACCATTCTTTTAAGGCCCGGAAGGAGCTGAGGCGCCAGCAAAATGTACGTAGAATGCCAGTGAAAGCACTTATCCAGGAGGTGGCAACACGTTGGAACTCAACCTTCTACATGCTTGAGCGTCTGCATGAGCTGTTTCCAGTAGTCAATGAGTATTTCTACAACCTGGGTGGTGATACGACAGAAATGATGCTAGCGGTGGAGCAATGGCAGCTAGTTAAAAGCCTGACAGACATGCTTCGTCCTTTTGAGGTCTTCACGCGTGAAGTCAGCAGGGAGGACTGTTCTTTGAGCAAAGCTATCCCATTGTTGCTGAAGCTCGAGCACCAAGTCAAGGTGGTGTCTTCAGAATTAAAAGATGCTGCAAAGAATGAAGCATATGAGTTGGCGCAGAGATTATTACAACGCCTAGTTAGCAATAAACGGCTTGTAAATATCAAGAAACAACAGCACTACATTTGTGCTACTATTCTGGATCCACGTTACAAAAAGCCATTGTTTGGCAAAGTATTAATTCCTTTTGAAACATCAGATGTTACAGAGTACAAAGGTTGGCTAGCTCAGTCAGCCATTCGTTTTGAAAGAGAGCGGAAGGAAACTGTAGGAGAAGACAGTACTACTAGTGAATCAGCAGGCCATCAGGCGTCCCAAAAAAGCACTTCTGCATCTGTGCCTGTGGCAGAAGTGAGTGACTTTTCCTCTGAGCCGTTAACCACACCAGCAACCGTATCATCTGCACCAGGCCCAGGCGATATGTCTGAAGCGGATTGGCTAAGTGAGCTAGGGTTTCCTTGTCCCAGAAAGGACACAGAAGTGCAAAGTACAGGAATCCGGGAGAACATTGTTTCAATGGTGCAGGCCTATCTGGATGACTCAACAGCGGTCAATATTACTGAGGACCAATTGGCGTATTGGCATGGGAAAAGAAACATATGGCGAGAGCTCACCAACCTGGCTATCAATTACTTGTCTTGCCCACTCGCAAGCGTGTCTTCAGAACGTGTTTTTAGTTCTGCTAGTGGCATTGTGACTTGCAAAAGGTCCCGCCTCTTGCCCGCAAATGTGGAGCGGCTCACCATGATAAAGATGGAAAGTTCTCCTCAGTTACCAGAAGTACTACCGACTGAATTTGCAGAGTATGAGGACGAGTTCTGCTTCCCTGACAGCGAGTTCTGAAAATGAGTCAATGAATCATTAACTTTATTTTTCGTCCTTATTCACTTTTATTCCTGTGTGTCTGTCTTTCTTTGTTTAGCAAGTGCTTCATCACATTCACAACAAAACTGTAATCACCCAATCAAACAACAAGCCCATCAGCAGAACTGTCTTGATTTTGATGCCGCAGCATTCCTCAGGTTCACAACAGTTAGTTGACAAGAACTCAGTCCTGGTCGTCTATCCTCCTCCTCCAGACTCACCCTATCCGTTTCCCGTAATGCTGATGCCTGGATTCTGCACAATGAAGAAACTTACGTTGACGAGTCCCCTAAAGAGGGACTGGAAGTAGTGAGTCCTCATTTAAATACATTTTGCTAAGTGTGACTTTTTTTCCCCGATTTGCTTTTTGGCTGTTTGGGGGGTGTCAAACTTGTTTGCGCTTGGGTTTACGGGTCTTGGCTGGGCCATTGCTGGCAAGGTCTATTAAGGGATGAAATTGGTTAGGCATTTACTTTTGAAAACATTTGGCCAATTACACGTGAACGTTTAGGCGTTATTATTGCTCGATTGCCTGTCTTAGGGGTGCTGTCTGTGGGGCTTCTAGGTTTTTGGGGTCTGTGAGCACCTCTGCCACATTTCTAATGTTGATTGCTTTTGTTTTGCAGAAAATCAACGCCGGGAAACTCCAGTTGGGGCCCTGCTGCAGAACGCTTTAGGACACTGTGAATTCCAGGTGGAGCCAGCACTCAAATACAAATTGCAGGTAAGATAAGCGTTTGGATGGGAGGTAGTATAATGGAGTATTAGGAGAGGCGAGAGAGTGACAGTGGTACTAGTAGTAAAGTCCTAGGACTCTTGAATTAACAAACTCTGTGACAGGCATTTACTTTGGAAAACATTTGGCCAATTACACGTGAACCAACACGATGACAGTGTTCAGTAAAACGAACTGACTGCAAAACCACCACCCACTAGGCTCAAAAGTAGTAAAAAACAGGTATGCTCGGATAAAGTTTGAAAAAGTATATTTTTATATCCCTAACAAAATAAACTCCCGCAAGACCCTCCCTAACCCCAACAAATAAATAGTCCTTCAAAAGTCCCCAAAAACCCCAACTCCCAATTCCCACCCCCGAAAAGTCTCTAAAAAAGGGGCAAGGGACACTCTAGGGATGCATGGTGTTGACTTTGGCCTCCAGGGCATCATGCCTTAGGGCCAGGGCATCGTACTGCTCCCGGAGGGTGGCGTGGTCTAAGCGGAGGCCCTCCAACAAATTTTGATATTCTTTCAATTTGGGAACTCCGCCTCCAGGTCGGACACTCTGTGGATTGCACGGCGCAAGCGAGCCTTTAGAGTACTGTGAGGGGCAGCCTTTGCTGCTCGGCGGTGGCGTCTGCCAGCACGGCTCCGTATCGCCGGAGCACTGCGCTGACCGGCAGAACGTGGGGTCACGGAGGAGGATGCAGGTATCCCATTCGATGTACTGGACTGCGTGTCCTCCCCCTCCAGTTCCACCAGCCGCCGATATTGGGCAACAGTAGCATCCAGCCTCCGTTGCCGGGCCAGTAGAGCCTGCATACTCCTTGTTGGTTTTGATGTTTTAGTATGACCAACTATATGAAGAAAGAAAGACATAATCTGTAACCAATGCTCTTTAAGAATATGATTAACACAAAATGATTCAGCAGGAAGTTTTGTCACAGTACAACTAGCAACTAGCCAGCGCAGTACAAAATTATTCAGGCCAGTATCATGGGCGTCCGCAGGGAGGGGCAAGGGGGGGCGCTTGCCCCCCCCTGGATCGCAGGTCCATCCAGTGCTGGCCCAGTGACAAATTACAATATGGTAATTACAGCAGGCTGGGACCGACAGACAGATAGAGGCAGAGACAGGGACAGAGAGAGAGGAAGACAGAAGGAGAGAGAGAGAGGGAGGGAGCCAGAGGGTGACAGAGGGAGGGTGAGGGAGGGAGACAGAGAGAGAGAGACAGCGAGGTAGAGGGAGACACAGGGAGACAGAAAGAGGGAGACAGAGAGAGAGAGAGAGAGGGAAACAGAGAGAGGGAGGGAGACAGAGAGAGAGGGAGGGAGACAGAGAGAGAGGGAGGGAGAGAGACAGAGAGAGAGACAGAGAGAGAGACAGAGAGAGAGAGAAAGAAAGATGTGTGTAATGTGTATGCCAGGTCTGGTGGCTCAGTGGACGAAGGCATCCGCTGCAGGGGCATGAGTTCAACCTCATGGTCATAGTTTTTTGTTGTTGCTCTAGATCCACCCCCCTCCCCCACTGACCCTGCCCCCTTCGGTGCGGCCCTTGGCCACAAACCACACTGTCAATTTGGCCCCGAGAGAAAGTTTGTGAGGACCCATGCTCTATAACCATATCCTCCTGATTTAGATTGAATTGTTTTTTTCTGGAATTTTTTGTTTTTCCCTCTGTTTTAATGTAGTTGCCAGGTCGTCTGCTGTAGTGCCGCACAAGATTTTTCTCTTCCCCCTATGGGGTTCTTTGTTTATTTAAGCTCTATGTCGTGTTAGATTTAAAAAAAATGTATTTAATACTTGTGCTCAATCATGTCAGGAGTAGGACTCAGGAGATGGTGATGATGTTGCACCCCCCCCCGGAAACATTTCATAGTATGTTCGTAGTTCATCCAGTGACCGTCTACTCTCTGTAGATACACATCATATGCTATCTAAGAGTCAGATAGTACCATGATCCAGCTTACCTCTACCCGCCACCACCACTGTCTGCTTCCTCACAGTCTGTTCTTGCGCCGCCTCCTCCCCAGAGCTGTCCTCGGAGTCTATCACCACCACCACATCCCAGCTGGCCCCGCCACCAGATGTTCCACCTACAAAGTAGATTTAAGAATGTTAGATTACACCACTCACTAGTATTTGGTCTAGGAATGAAGAAATGTGAAAACAACAGAAAAAGTAATTGACTGTCTACTCTAGTCTAAAGTAAAAATGTCCCTCCTTCCAGGGAAGGCTGTTGTCTTGCTGCACTTTTTTGTCACAATTGATGAATGCTTGCTTAATTTTAACACACACCATTTTTCTCTGAACAGACAGAAGCTGGACTTCTAAGGACAAGAGCAACATCAACTTCAAACCAGGTGAAAGCTCGGCTCGACCACAAGAAATGTGTTCCATTACTCATCAACTCAGCACCAAGCACTTTTCCATTTCCAGCTAACTTTATTTTAATATATGTGTTTACTTTTACTTTTAATAAAGCTTTTAAACTTGAATAGACTCTGTGGTTTTTGGTCCTCCAGAATAGAGTGACTGAGCGAAAGGTTTTGCAATTTTTGCAAGGAGGAGTCCGTGCCGCTGACACTACCAGGTTTATACAGTGTGCCAAACACGCCACTCTGAAATATTATTACTCTGGTCTTTGGTGTCCATAGTTCGGTTTGTGGAGAATTGTCCCTGCAACAGTAGTATTATGGATTTTGCTCCTATCTAAACACTGTTTCGAAAAAATTAAATTAGGAACGCTTGGACAACAATAGGTCCTCTATATTTAAATGAAAACTTACTGGGGTCAGCAAAGGAGCACTCGCCACCCTGGCCTGCATCCTTCTCCTTTGGAGCCACAGCATCCTCCTTTTCCGTCCGCTTGCCCCTGGGCGGAGTTGACATACAACATGAAAGAAAGAACAGAAAACATTGATGATTGCTGCTTGTCGATGTCCTTGTCAACCAAATCAAACATTTAGAAAGAACAAGAACCAACTATTTCAGCCAAAAAGAGGGCTACAAAGGAAGGACTGCACCTGAGCCTCTACTCTAGGGGCAGATTTACAAGCCCCTTGCAGCTCTTTTGCTCCGTTCTTGCGTCACTTTTGTGACGCAGCGCCACAACAAGAGAGGCGCCATGGTGTGGCGTATATTAACAACGTGACGCATACGGGAGATGCATTCCATTCTAAAGCCCTGCGCCATAAGGGAGCGTTCCAGCGCAAGGGAGGGCGTTCCTGCGCAGGAACGCATGCTAAAAGTGGCTATGGGGAATATATAAAATTTCAATCAGTCATTTAGGACAATGATGCGTCACTGAAACCCTGCGCCTGCATGAAGCAGACGTACGGCTGCGCCATCGTTGCAACGCAACTCCATCAATGAGCCGCCTTTACTGCACCGATGCGTAACGCTTCGGTGACGTTTTGGGACCATGGTGTGCCGCATTGTAAACACGGCGCACCATGGGTGGTGCTGGCGTGCCGCACACTTTGCAGGGATGCGCAGGTAATTGCTAATCTGACACTTAGGGGCATACTTACGAGTTCTGGGCTGCACACCTCCAGAGGTGCACCAGAACAAATGCATAACGCAAAACTAACCTTGCGTCACGGCAGATGCGCCGCAATTACAATGTGGCAAACCCTGGCGCAAGGGTAGGCAGATGCGTGACGCATCTCGTGACGAAAGAGGGGCGCATCTCTAGAGTCGCGTCGCAGGCGCGATGCAACTCTAGCAATGCTCAGGGCTGCCCAATACTCAACATACCGCATCAGTCCTTACGCCTGCTTCAAGCAAGCAGGCATAAAGAATTGACGTAGCAGCGTCGCGGAAGTGCCTGCGTTAAATCTTGTAGATTTCACGCAGGCACTTTTGCGAGGCGCACAGCTGCCTGACCGCCACCCCCCCCCTGCGTGGGAACGCACCCATTGTGGCGCAGGCCCAGGCCTTAACGTGGCGCATCTCCCTAGATGCATCACGTTGTACATGACTCGCAGGGATGCGCCACGTTTACGTCGCTGTGCGTCAGGTAAGGCAGCGTAAACGTGGCGCAAGGGGCTTGTAAATCTGCCCCTTTGTGTCTAGCATTACGCAGTTCTGTAAAGTACACTCATACATTACTCAGCCCAATTAAATGAACACAAAATAGAAAACAAATAAGCAGTGGCACCGCCACAGAGAAGGAGAGCAGTGCACCTGAAATGCACAGCAGATTTTGAAATATTAATTTACCTCTCCTATCAATGTAATCGGCAGCATTATTGCTCTTTGTAAAAAAGTTAAAACAAACATTTGCAATATAACACACAGAGCAGGAGAAAAAACAGAGTAGTGAGTGATGAAAAAATTGCTACTACTACTCACCAAGCCCGGGGACCTCCACTCCCAGCAGGTCGAGCAGGTCGCGCTCCCGGTCCAGGATATCGGTCCAGCGGTGGGTCACCTGGTTGTAGGTGCGCTGGACCCCCGAGATGTCAAACAGGGCCCGGCACACCTGCTCCCACCGCTTCCGTCGCTCCTGGCAGTTGGTGTAGCCACCAGCGATCCTGCCGCCTGCCGCGATGGTCCTGGGGAGGCGGCGCTGTACATAGAAAACGAGTGCGCCCACCTCCTCAGGGCTGAAGATGTCCCTAGGCACCACCGTTTCCGCCCTAAAACGGCCACACGGGAGCCGGGCACGGGCTGCGGGGCCCGTCTTGGGCAGCTTCACAGCTGGCTTCACCATGGTCTGGGCAGGTGGTAGGAACAAGGAGAAAAAATGAAAAAGAATAAGACTAGGGAAGAAGAAAATAAAAGTTTAAAAAAGTAGTTGAAAAGTAAACAAAAGTAGCCTAAAACGCAAAAATATAAAGCTAGAAAACTAGAGGGATAGATAATAATTTAAATAGATTCAAAAAATATTATAACAAGCAAAGGATGGCAGAGATATAGAAAGGATTAGAAACACCATGCCCAGACACGTAGGAATGAATGAAAAACAAGATGGCGGCCCGATCACGTGCGCGTAAGTAAGTTCGCACACGATTTCTCTCGCGAACTCGTGCGAACTTGTATTCGCAAGGCGCTCATTCCGCGAGATTACACTTCGCGGGCGGAAACGGAAATACGTCACGCAAACAAAATGGCGGCGCCCATACTCGACCTTGGGGTAATTCGCACGAGTTCGCGGCTTCCACGGTCGATTTCGCACGACGCCGCGCCTCGCGAATAGCGCGAAATTACAGAAAAACGATTTTTGCAAAAAGCAAAAGCAATGAGCAGGTGCAAAAGTTCAACCTCATCATTTGTAACCATTCCCTGCAGTGCTTCCTGAAGGGGCCCTCCAGAATCCGGTTGCCTACTTGCAACTATTGTGTGACCCTGCTCTGACAGTCACAGAATAGTTAGAAGTATGCCATTGCATCCTGTTAAAATTTTTTTACATTGCAACAAAAAGGAAAGGGAGCAGACAAGCAGGTGCCAGCCTTCATTAATGTCAGTTGGGGCAGGGCAGGTGTTGTTGTTTGCAAAACTTAAAGCACTTAGCAGGTGTGCTTTGCTTTGCCACAATAATGTACACTCACTGGTCAACCAGAGGGTGCTGTGATGACACCGAGGGTGGCATGGGTGTGCCAGCCAGAGGGTGGCATGGGTGAACCAGAGTGCCAGTGTTGACAGAGGATGGCAGTGCTTTGCTTTGCCCCAATAATGTACACTGGTGAACCAGAGGGTGCTGTGATGACACAGAGGGTGACATGGGTGAGCCAGAGGGTGGCATGGGTGAACAAAGAGAGTGCCAGTGGTGACAGAGGGTGGCAGTGATGAAGAAAGCCTTGCAAACAGGCTGGGCACGTAGAAATAACAAGTTCGCAAAACTGGCGACCCGGCAAGTAAGTTCGCAATTTGCGAAATTGTACAAAACCCTCGCGAACTTGCAGAAACCCGTGCGAACACACACCTAAAAAAAATCAGCAAAATCAGCGAGAATTCGCGGATTTTGCGGCTTTTCGCAATCCGCAAATTCGCAAATCCGCAAATTTGCGGATTGCGAATCCGCAAAATCCGCCCATGCTTAAAGAAAACGATTATCACGTTCAAAATTGCTGCTTGTTCCCTAGAGGGCTCACGAGCAACGAGTGGTGCAGCCTTCAAAGCGCGGGAACAAGAGGACGCCTGCCTGGGCCCCGCGCCTTTTAACTTGCAACGGGGAGGCAGGGCGGCATCCCCCTCCCGCCCAAAAGTGCACGGGCTTCCGGCGGGGGTTAGGACAACCCCTTTTTGGGCGGCGGGGGCGTGCTCCTGCTACGCCACTTTGGGCATACCAGCCGGGAACACGCCCCCCCCGCCTGGAAAGGTTTCCCGGGTGGTCGGGGCACCCGGCCATACGTTCGGGTTGACCGAGAGGTCTCCTCCTTTCCAAACTTTGTCTCCCAGGGCATGAAATGCAATAGGGAGCTAGGAGAACCACTACCACCTCTCTGCGCCAGCATGTGCTGCTTGGAGGCCAAGGAACACATTCTCCCACACACGTCTTCCTAGTTTCATCTTTTGTGAACAGATTGTTAGCTACAGCATTAACTCTGTCAACTATTCTGATTCAATCATCCTTTTCTGAGACAAGGGTGTATTTTGGACTTGTGCTCCAAACACTTGTGAATCCACCATGATTGACAATTCTCCATCTGTAAAACAGGGATGTGGGGGGCCAGGCATTGTACTTGTGTTGCGCTGCTGTGGAATGGCAGAAGATCATGGTCTTAACTTGTGTGTGTTTATAGCATAGTAGCCAAGTGTTAACAATTGTCCAATCAACATCAGGTGTGTGATGCTAGCATCATTACTACGGCCACAGATGCAGGGCAATGCTCACCGTGTCCCAAAACAGACTCACTGCATCAGCAGACCACCGCTGTGAAACCACCAGGCAACACTATTATCTAAATTGGGGGCCGTATTACGCATTGTCATTGTTTACAGCGGCGCACCTTATAAAAGGTGCGCCAGGTGCAAAGAATGACAATGTACCCCATTTAGAGGTGCTGCCCCCATGGCAGCCACAAACTCACGCTGACCTGGAGTCAGCACAGTCATGTGAAAACACAGAGAAGCACTTGCGGTCACTCCATGTTTTCACAGTGCAGGCAGCAACCTGCCTGCACTTTTAAAGGGGATTAGAGATCCCCTTCAGGTGGGAGCAGTCAGTGACTGCATCGTCCGCCTCATGTCCATTGAATGTAAGTGGGACAAAAAGGTTAGTCAGTCTAAAAATTGGGTTATGGTTCTAAAACATTTAGGAAACACTTTTTATTGTTAAGCTAATTATTGTTTCATTTAAAAAAAATGTAAACAATAGGATAGTGTATACTGTTGATTAGTTGACATATCTTATTGATGGCAATAACTCTCAGTACTGGCTTGGCATTACTCCACATAAAACAACTTGATAGTGTCTCTTATAGAACTGTAAGTCTCCAGGCTTTAATCCTCCACACCATAGTTTCCTGTGCGGAGGGATGGTAGTGAGAACCCATTTTTTTCTCAGTCTTTTCCTCCCAATGGGACACAGAAAAGACAACTGAAGGAATGGCGATTCTGTGACTCACAAAAGCTGCACCTTTCTCTCTAAGACCAATGTGACACTTCCTAAGTATACAGATTGTAATCAGTAACCAGCTCCATTCTTTACTACAGATTCCCGTGACTGCTGGCCTTGTCCTGAAGACCACTGGCCCAATGAGGACAGAACCTGCTGTGATCTAACAACTATCCAGTTCCTGTCCCTCGAGGAGCCTTTGGGAATCACACTCTCATGCCTCACCAGCCTCCTATTCTTAATCACTTTTCTTGTTCTCTGCATCTTCAAGAAGTACCAGGACACGCCAATTGTCAAAGCAAACAATCGAGAACTCAGCTATGTGCTTCTCATCGCCCTCATGCTCTGCTTCCTATCTCCCTTCACCTTCATTGGCCATCCCATGAGGGCCACCTGCATGATCCGCCAAAACTTATTTGGAATTATCTTTTCCATCAGCATTTCCACAATTCTTTCCAAGACCATCACTGTGATTATAGCGTTCAATGCTCGTGATCCCACCAGCCGTTTGTCTAGGTGGCTTGGGACCAGAATGCCCAGTGCAGTGGTCCTTCTGTGTTCATTTGCTCCAGTCCTGATTTGCGCAGTCTGGCTGCTTCTTGATCCTCCATTCCTAGTGAAGATACAGATACGAGACACCACCATCCTCCAGTGTGACGAGGGATCCGTTCTCTTCTTCTATCTGATGTTGGGTTATCTAGGCTTGTTGGCCACTGTCAGCTTTGTGGTTGCATTTTATGCCCGTAATTTGCCTCAGAGTTTCAATGAGGCCAAGTTCCTCACCTTCAGTATGCTTGTGTTTCTGGCAGTCTGGACTTCTTTCATCCCAGCGTATCTCAGCACCAATGGAAAGTATTTGGTGGCCGTCGAGGTCTTTGCCATCTTGTCAGCGAGTGCAGGACTATTCGGTTGTATCTTCATTCCAAAATGTTACATCATCCTTTGGAGGCCGGATATGAATACAAAACAGTACTTAATGCAAAAACCTGTTTCCAAATTTAAAAAATCAGATATCTACAATTGATGTACACAAATCTTTTATTAGCACAACCTCACTTCTTGCCATGTCTGTAGCAGAAAAAAACAATATATATATTGGAGATGCATACCATGCTCAAAATACAAATATCAGTTAAATAAGTAAAGAGTACAGGTCATTTTACACAGTTTTCAGAATAACTGTAAGTATAAGTCACAGTCTCTTTCATTTGTGTGACCAATAAATGCTATTCATTTAATCAAAACTGAATATGATTATATTTAGTACCATTCTTGTAATATTGTTCTGCTTTGGAACTGTTATAATCAAGCATGTGTAAAAATATTCATGGTGTTTTCTTAGAGTTGATCATTTAATTTTTAAATCATAATTATGAAATTACAGATTTTCTAGAAAATGTATGATTGCATGTTTCATTTTGTCTTTTTGAAGTAAAATTACCTAATGGAATGAAATAGCTGAAGGACATTTCTCCACTCTACGGTGAGTGTTTATTCTGAAGGTGTTCAATGAAGCTTTTTAATTATATTATACAATCTATGCAGAGAGAGCTAAGGATCAGAGTGGACCTTCACACCTGGGAGAATGAGACACACACAGTCATAGGATCCATTCTAATTGGAGGCTGCTGGGAGACAAGCTGCCTTCGCTGGCTGCCTTTATTGCTAGCTGGCATGCATATCATGTACGTGCATCATGGAGGTGGTTCTTTGGGCTCAAATAGCGTGGTTATATTAAAGAGAACAATAGGAATATGTTTTCTAATACAGGTATACACGTCTGACCAACCTTAGAAACTCAGCTCAGATTTCTATTTGCTAATGAAATATGCCTAGAGGTAGCACATGAATGTGCTTCTGCTATAAAATACATATACATTGTTAGATTTGGGGTCTCTAGTTCGCACAGGTAGGTACTTGTGACAAATAGGGACCCTCTCCTCTAGTCAGGATAAGGGGATTACACTCCTAAAATAACCCATTCTCACCCCCTTGGTAGCTTGGCACGAGCATACAGGCTTTACTTCAGAGGCGTTGTAAGTTAAGCAGTTGTGACCACATACCGTAACCCAGTAACAACATTACAAATGGACACCACACAGGGTTTATATGGTGCACAGACATAATATCGACTCCAAAATATCGTTTGGACAGAATATCGAGGAAAAAATATCGTTTGGACAAAATATCGACTGGACAGAATATCGACAGCCAAAATATCGTTTTTAAGGTAAGTGCAGTAATATCGACTGTAAATAATATAGAAAGTGGAAATATGTAAGTATATACTATAGATAGTAAAATAAATTGTTTTTATTTTTATGGTTCAGGGTCAGTTTTGGGTTTTTGGGTAAAGGGGTATTTTTAGGGTTCAGAGTCAGTTTTGGGTTTTTGGGTAAAGGGGTATTTTTAGGGTTCAGGGTCAGTTTTCAGTTTTTGGGTAAAGGGGTATTTTTAGGGTTCAGGGTCAGTTTTCAGTTTTTGGGTAAAGGGGTATTTTTAGGGTTCAGGGTCAGTTTTCAGTTTTTGGGTAAAGGGGTATTTTTAGGGTTCAGGGTCAGTTTTCAGTTTTTGGGTAAAGGGGTATTTTTAGGGTTCAGGGTCAGTTTTCAGTTTTTGGGTATTATTTTATTATATTTTATTACTATATATATATGTTTAATAAATATGAAATAAAAAAATATTTATTTAACTTTCATTAATTATTTAATTATTATAAGTTAATTTAAGTAATTTTAAGTATATTTTAGTAATTAATTATTAATATTAATTTAATTTAACACTGTTTTTAGTAAATACGATATTTTTTACAACTATATTTTTGTAAACGATATTTTGTACTCGATATTTTTGTACTTACCTGTTTGTACATACAAACTCGATATTTTTGCTGTAGATATTTTTTCCTCGATATTTTGGGTAGTCGATATTTTGGTAGTCGATATTCTTTCAGTGATCCGGTTTATATAAAAAATAAGTATACTTTATATAGAGTGACCACAAGACCATAAACTACAAAAATACATAATACTATTACTTTCAGATGGTAGATTTAAGCTTAGTTCAGTTCAGTTCTTAGATGCAACACTTTGCGTCAATGTACCTTAGGTTGCATTGCGCTTCCAAGGCAAGCAATGTCGCAGCGATGGGAATGCGGCAAAGTTCAGATATAAAGAAATAAAGACGTGAAGATCTTCCAGATGCGACACGCTTCTCGGGGATGCGAGAAGTTCTCGGTTCGATATATGGACTGCAGCGGTGACACCCTTACGATGCGACGGCAGCAGCTCCAGTAGCGACGCTCTTCATCTACAATGAGTGAAGCTCCCGCTCGATGTGACATCTACAGCAGCGACATCCGAGATGCGAAGGCAGCAGCTCTGACGGCGGCATGCTTCTCGGGGATGCAAGGTGATCTTGGTCGATGCGGTGAAATGCGACAGTTACAGCGGCGACACCCTCTTTCGAAGTTGCGACGCCAGGCACATCGACGGCGACACGCTCTGACCTCATTGCGAGATTCTTCTCCTGATGCCGTGCAGTGCGACAACTACAGCGGCGACACCCTCCTTCGGAGTTACGATGGCAGCAACACGCTTCCTCTTCATTGCGGCACGCTTCTCTCCGATGCGGTGCAGTGCAACATTTCCAGCGGCCACACCCTCCTTCGGAGTTGTGACAGCAGGCACAACGACGGCGACACGCTTCTTCTCGTTGAGTCGCGCTTCCAGCTCCTTGCGACACGCAGTTTCTCAGAAGGCCCAAAACAGCTGTAGGCACTTCCAAAAGAACTCTGGGGAGCTGGGGTTGAAGTCTGTTGTCCCTGAGACTTCAGCAGGAGGCAAGCTCTTTTTCAAGCCCTTGGAGAACCTTCAAAAGTTGAAAGCAAAGTACACAAAGTTCCTTTCTCCTTCCTTTGGCAGTAATGCAACCACTGCAGGCCAATACCCCAAGGAGCACTTCAGCTTGGGAATAGCCTCTCCTCAGTTTCTTCAGGTTCCTCTCCACAGTAAAGGTTTCTTCTTGTAGTCCAAAAGTGATCTAATTTCATGGGATCAGGGTCCCAATATCTATACCCCAAAATCCTTTGTTCTCTGAGGGGAGAGGGGCCTCTGCCCAGTCCAAATCAGTTCTGAAGCACTCTGTTTACCAGACTTCTCATTTCCTTTCACAGTGCAGGGCAGAAACATCAGACACCGCACAGCAGGTGGAGTCAACATTGTGGTAGGCAAATACAGTCCTGGAGCACTTTGTTTACAGGACTCCTTTTCTTCTTTCAGTGTGCAGGGCAGAGACTTCATCCGCTCCCCAGGAGGTAGAGCCAGCATTGTGGAAGGCAAGCACAGCCCTTTTCAAGTTTCAGGTGCACTCCTCCCTCCCATCAAGATGCAGATCTCTCTATGCACCACTGGGTGACTCGGCCTGTTTCTTGGAATCCCCCAGCCCTGTCACTCACAAAACCAGACAAAGGAATACACAACCTAGCAGAGGCAGGTTTGAATGGTTAGACAAGCAAATACCTACTTTCTAAAAGCGTTATTTTCAAACACAGAATGTTAAAACCAACTTCCCTAAAAGATGTATTTTATTATTCTGAGTTCAGGCATACTAAACTTGAATTTCTACCATGTTCTCTGAGACAGTTAGGATCATAAAATGTAATAACTCCAACAGCCCATTCTGGCCTATGGAGAACAGGTAGCATTGCAATAGTGAAAAACGAAAATGGCTGTAATTCACTGTTAGGACATGCCACACACATCAGGGCTTATCCTACCTTATACTTACAATGCACCCTGCCCTTTGGCCTAACCTAGGGGTGACTGAGATGAAGAAAAGGGAAGGTTTAGGGACTGGGAATCGGGGGCACTTGCCCAGTCAGCATGACAGTACCAGACTACACGCAGGCTCTGAAATGACAGACCTTTTTTTAATTATTTTTTTTTTTTAAGTTTCAAAAACCTTTATTGTATTTGAAAGCATGGTACATCAATGCAATGAGTTCAGACATTTGTATATCATATGTTTTAGCACAATATTGGTATCTTCCCATGCAAAACATTGGCATGTAATAATAAGGACTTGAAAAACCATACAATCTATGACCCCAACTCCCACCCCCCAAATTTCCCTATAGTAAAACAATGAAAAAAGGGTGTCCGAAGTAAATAGCATATTCAAATATTGAAAAGCAAGCCTGGAGGGGGAAGGACCCCAGCGATTCGTAGAGGCCAGTTCAGCAATACAGTCAGATGGGCACAGTCATCCAGCAACAATATAGAGAGGAGTTTGTCAGTATTCCATGACTGTTCAGGCAGGTACTTTAGAGGAACAATTGCACATTGAGTGGTCATACGAGGAGCAGATAACAGATATACATACATTCAAGCATTACAGAGGTCATCAGCCATGGACTCCCCTTCCCGGTCGTCCACCTCCCCCGCCCGCTGCTAAAGGAGGTAAGCCATGAATGGAGCCCAGATGTCTTTTGGCTGTGACCTCGGGGGCAGGAGTTCTGCGTAATCGTGTAAGCGCTCCTGCCACATGGTGATGGATCGGACCCAACATTTAAATTTAGGGGCTTACCCTCGTCCCCACCGACAGGCAACTAAGCGCTTGGCAAGCAAGATACTGAGAGCCAGGAATTTTCTGTCAATAGTGCAACGGACTGTGTCAGGCCCAGTAGCGCCTGCAATGGGCATGGGGTCATTTCTACTCCTAGCATGTCAGCAAGCCCATCAAAAACTTGTCCCCAGTAAGTGGCAACCTGGGGCAGGACCAGGCAAGGTGAATAAAGTCATCTCCAGCAGGGCCGCAGCGGAGGCAGCAATCTGTTTCGCGCAAATGAAATTTATGTAGTCGAGCAGGGGTGTGGTATACCCGATGAAGGAATTTGTAATGTAGTAGCCTCAGCCTATTGTTGCCGGTAATTGCATGCGTTTTTGTGCAGCTAGTTTCCCATTGCTCTTCAGTCAGTGGTTCGGCAAGGTCCCCGTCCCACTCTATTCTGGCCCTCAAGGAAGTGGAACATGGTACGGCTTGTGCATGTTTGTGTAGCATGGATACAACATGACGTGGGGCGTCCGGTTGTACTATGGCGTGAAGCGGCACAAAGGTGTCAGGCTCGGTGGGGAATGACGGAGTAAGGGCTCGGACGCTCTACCGCAACCTAGCAAATAAAAAGGTATCCATAACGGAGGGGGACTTCTCCCCAAAAAATTGCTCCGCCGTTCGGAAAGTACCCTGCACATACAGATCTCCCCACAAGCAAATTCCCAACTCCTTAAGCATCCTGTGACAAAGTACCTCACAAGTGACGTGTAATCTGGGATCATTTATCAATGGCAGGTTAGGTGAATAAACAAACGTGCTGTCCAAGGCACGTGCCAAACGATTCCAGGCCATCACGTATAATCTACAGTGGAGGGGTCGCGGTCCCTTTGTCTCATCGGGGTGTGAATGTATCCGGTTTGGACTGTGGGGGCCATATGGCCGTCTTCAACGGCCAAGTGCGCCATAAATGGTGGCAGGTGGAACCAATATATGGCCTGGGCACAAACATAGTACCTTTCAAAGTTGGGTACCTCAAACCCACCCTGGTGAAATGGGAGCATAAGTGTATTGAGGCTGAGACATGCCTGCTTCCCACCCCAAATTAGTCCCGTTAGCTGGGATCTGATGGAGCGAAAAAAAAATTGTCCTGGATTATACAGGATATTAACAAAGAGGTATAGTAATTTCGGCAGGAGTACCATCTTGGTGAGGGCAATGCGACCGGCCATAGAAAGTGGGAGGTGCAACCATTTGGTAATATTATCCGTGATTTTGTCCAGTACAGTGCCATAGTTGTCTCACATCATTGCGTCTTTCTCTCTGGTGATGTGGATGCCCAAGTATTTCAGTTTGTCCTGTTCCCACACGAGTGGGTAGTCAAGGAGGTGTGGGTGAGTATTATCGGTTAGCGGGAAAATTGCGGATTTGGCCCAATTAATTTGCACACCCGCAATACCCCCAAACTTTGTAATTTCGCGCAACACAGGATTTAAGTTATCACAGGGCTTATTCATATAGAGCGTCATATCATCCGCGTAAAGCGAGACGAGTAATTGCCGGGTAGGGTAAATGAGGGAGCGGTGATTATGCTTTTGATGGAGGATTACGGCTAGGGGCTCAATTGCAATCGCAAAGAGGATAGGGGAGAGAGGGCATCCTTGGCGGGTGCCCCTCTGGACGGTAAAAGGGGTAGACCTGGCACCGTTGAGTAACACAGTGGCTGTGGGCTGATGATATAGCAGCTTAACCCAGTCTAGGAAACTGAAAGGCATCCCCATATGTTGCAGTGGGCCAAGCAGGTAATCCCATTCTAGCGAGTCAAAGGCCTTGGTGGCCTCCAAGAATACCGCCACGGCTTCGCACTTTGGGTCAATGTCCTGGAGCACTGCATGGAGGGTACGGAGATTATGGGCGGTAGCTCGGTTAGAGACAAACCCGGCTTGGTCTGACAGGACCCAGTGCTCCATAAGGAGATTAAGGCGTGTGGCCAACACTTTGGCAAGAATCTTGGTGTCACAGTTTAAAAGGGATACGGGGCGGTAGGAGTCGCAGTGAGTCGGGGGCTTACCAGATTTGAGGAGGGAGGTGATGAGAGCTTCTCGCATAGAACGGGGGAGACTACCTTCATCGAGTGCGGCATAAAATACTTGTTTCAAAACAGGGGCTAGGATTGGGGAAAAGAGTTTATAAAAATTAATAGGAAGTCCGTCAGACCCAGGAGCCTTACCAGATCGCATGCCCGTAATAGCCTCAGTGATTTCATCTAGCTCCAATTCTAAATGAAGGAACTTCTGCTGGGTGTCCCCCGACCATGCCAGTGCAACATCCTCAAAATAAGTCAGGAGGTCAAGAGGTTCCGTCCTGTGTGAGGAGTATAGTGCCTGGTAGTGGTCCCGAAATATACGGAGTTGATCAGGGAGGTTCCTATGTATATTGCCGGCTTCATCGTATAATTCGGTGACATAATTAGCAAATCTGGGGTGCCTAACCGAGTTATGCGGTCGTCCCAGAAATTTACTCTCCCTGTCTGCCATTTGTGTATATTCAGAGAGTTTGTCACGCATGCTGGCATGAGCCGCGAGGTCTGCAGGACACTGACTAATGGAGCTCTCAAGACCATGCAGTTCAGTGTCCAAGCTATGCAGATCTGTACGTGAGGACTTCAAAATGCCTCCGCCTTTAGCTATGCACCAACCTCTAATGGTTACCTTAAAGGCCTCCCAAACGGTGGTGATACTATCTACGGAATAAATAATGCGTTAAAAAAAATCCTGTATGTCCTGTTCCAATTCAGACTTAAATGTAAATGTAAATGTAAATGTAGAAGCTCTTATATAGCGCACGACTACCCGTAGGCATCTCGGCGCTTGCTTAGGGAACCCGTCCTGGTATTCCCCTGTGAGATAACCCCAACAGGGCATCCGCAAGGTGAAAGCCAGGCATCCCGCCGCGAGGGGCCGTCGTGGAGATTAAGCAAGCTATTGCCCAGAGCTGCAGAGTGTGAACTCATGATTCAAGTAGGCACCAAAGCGAGAATTATCGAGTCCATGGACATATGGACTCAAGACCCTGCCAAGTTGGGAATTGAACCCTGGTCCCGGGCTGACCTCTGCTTCAGGGTCTGCCTCCTCTAACCAGTGAGCCACACTTCTCCACTAAAAGACCACATCTCTGAGGTGTGCCGGGTTAAGTCGCCAGGACAGGTAAGGGGAGCAATCAAGGGGAATCTGTAATTCCAAGAGGACCGGGGAGTGGTCTGAGAATGTGCCGGCTAATTGTGATGCGCGCAATAGCCAGGGAGTCACTCCCGCCGAGATGAAGACATCATCCAGGCGTGCCCAAGTAGAGTGTATAGAAGAGTAATGCGTGCCTTCTTGGAGGGCGGGATGGATGTTCCTCCAAGCATCAGTCAAGTTATTAATGTCAATTATGCCGCAGAGCGTGCGCTGCGTGTTAGTGTAGTGCGAGGGGAGTGGGATCGTGATCTGTCCAAGCTAGGTCTCAGTGCAGTGTTAAAATCTCCTCCCCAAATAACATGCGCAATACCCAGCGTCTGGATTTTCCCCCATAATATAAGCAGAGCAGTAGGATTGTCCACATTGGGGCCATAGTAATTGGCAAACGGATCATGTGTATGCAAGCGTCCCCAGACCAGACAAAATCTGCCTTCCGTGTCGTTATCCACCCCTGTGGGCGTGAACGCCACTCCGCCCGTTATAAGAACTGTAACTCCTCTGGAGTAATTAGAATAGGACGAAAAGGTGTGACTTGTGGCCCATCTGGCAGCGAATTGCGTAGTATTTCCAGGGGCGAGGTGCGTCTCCTGTAGGATTGTGATGTTTATACCATGCCTATCTAGATATCCCAAAACCTGCCTATGCTTTCTGGGGTCATTCAGGCCTTGAATGTTCCACGAGGTTAGTTTAATGATCTGACGCGTACTAGTGTCGCCCGGAGAGCCCATCAGTGTCTATGGCACAGTACGGTAAACAAGCGCATGTGGGGTGCTCAGTGAAAGAAAACTGTAGGGTCCCAGCCCTAGACCTAGAGTACAGTGCAGATACTAACAATACTTCGGTACATTTCAAAACAGCATCGTAGATCCCCCCACCCACCACCCACTCCGGCATCCCCAACTTGCTGGGTATGACATTCCCTCCCACGAAACAGTAACCCATGACAAAAACAGCAGTATCCTCTCAAATCACAGTGGAGAGGGAGCAGGGGTTTACCCTGAAGAGGGGGAAAAAGTCACTAGGGGCACTCGACCCGCCCTTACATCTCCTGTATTTCACCCACCAGTGCCGAAGCCTGAGGCTTAGCACTCAAACGTGGGACGGAGATGAAACCTGAGCTTTAAAATGTACGTAAAGGTGAACAAATATATAGAAAAGCAGTGTTATACATGGGGATGCTCAGACGTGAGTCCCAGACACTCCACATCACTGGAATCAAGCTAGCCGGGCTGATGAGAGGTGTTACCTCGAAACCGGGCCGGTCCTCGGATGCTTGTTTCCGTTCTGGGAAGGACATGGCTTTTGTAGTTCGGACTGGACTGTTCCCATGGGGCACAGGGTCAGCGCTGATTTGATTATCGCCATTGTCTAACCGAGGGTGGTGTGGAGTGGAAAAACGATGGATTTGGGCCCAGATCTTTTGACTGGGGTGAATGTGTGACATTGATCCACATTCTGTCCATCATTGTTGTGTTTGCAGTTACCGCTCTAAGTGTACTGGGGATGCTCAGACGTGAGTCCCAGACACTCCACATTACTGGAATCAAGCTAGCCGGGCTGATGAGAGGTGTTACCTCGAAACCGGGCCGGTCCTCGGATGCTTGTTTCCGTTCTGGGAAGGACATGGCTTTTGTAGTTCGGACTGGACTGTTCCCATGGGGCACAGGGTCAGCGCTGATTTGCATATCGCCATTGTCTAACCCAGGGTGGTGTGGAGTGGAAAAACGATGGATTTGGGCCCAGATCTTTTGACTGGGGTGAATGTGTGACATTGATCCACATTCTGTCCATCATTGTTGTGTTTGCAGTTACCGCTCTAAGTGTACTGGGGATGCTCAGACGTGAGTCCCAGACACTCCACATCACTGGATTCAAGATAGCCGGGCTGATGAGAGGTGTTACCTCGAAACCAGGCCGGTCCTCGGATGCTTGTTTCCGTTCTGGGAAGGACATGGCTTTTGTAGTTCGGACTGGACTGTTCCCATGGGGCACAGGGTCAGCGCTGATTTGCATATCGCCATTGTCTAACCCAGGGTGGTGTGGAGTGGAAAAACGATGGATTTGGGCCCAGATCTTTTGACTGGGGTGAATGTGTGACATTGATCCACATTCTGTCCATCATTGTTGTGTTTGCAGTTACCGCTCTAAGTGTACTGGGGATGCTCAGACGTGAGTCCCAGACACTCCACATCACTGGAATCAAGCTAGCCGGGCTGATGAGAGGTGTTACCTCGAAACCGGGCCGGTCCTCGGATGCTTGTTTCCGTTCTGGGAAGGACATGGCTTTTGTAGTTCGGACTGGACTGTTCCCATGGGGCACAGGGTCAGCGCTGATTTGCATATCGCCATTGTCTAACCCAGGGTGGTGTGGAGTGGAAAAACGATGGATTTGGGCCCAGATCTTTTGACTGGGGTGAATGTGTGACATTGATCCACATTCTGTCCATCATTGTTGTGTTTGCAGTTACCGCTCTAAGTGGACTGGGGATGCTCAGACGTGAGTCCCAGACACTCCACATCACTGGAATCAAGCTAGCCGGGCTGATGAGAGGTGTTACCTCGAAACCGGGCCGGTCCTCGGATGCTTGTTTCCGTTCTGGGAAGGACATGGCTTTTGTAGTTCGGACTGGACTGTTCCCATGGGGCACAGGGTCAGCGCTGATTTGCATATCGCCATTGTCTAACCCAGGGTGGTGTGGAGTGGAAAAACGATGGATTTGGGCTCAGATCTTTTGACTGGGGTGAATGTGTGACATTGATCCACATTCTGTCCATCATTGTTTTGTTTGCAGTTACCGCTCTAAGTGTACTGGGGATGCTCAGACGTGAGTCCCAGACACTCCACATCACTGGAATCAAGCTAGCCGGGCTGATGAGAGGTGTTACCTCGAAACCGGGCCGGTCCTCGGATGCTTGTTTCCGTTCTGGGAAGGACATGGCTTTTGTAGTTCGGACTGGACTGTTCCCATGGGGCACAGGGTCAGCGCTGATTTGCATATTGCCATTGTCTAACCCAGGGTGGTGTGGAGTGGAAAAACGATGGATTTGGGCCCAGATCTTTTGACTGGGGTGAATGTGTGACATTGATCCACATTCTGTCCATCATTGTTGTGTTTGCAGTTACCGCTCTAAGTGTACTGGGGATGCTCAGACGTGAGTCCCAGACACTCCACATCACTGGAATCAAGCTAGCCGGGCTGATGAGAGGTGTTACCTCGAAACCGGGCCGGTCCTCGGATGCTTGTTTCCGTTCTGGGAAGGACATGGCTTTTGTAGTTTGGACTGGACTGTTCCCATGGGGCACAGGGTCAGCGCTGATTTGCATATCGCCATTGTCTAACCCAGGGTGGTGTGGAGTGGAAAAACGATGGATTTGGGCCCAGATCTTTTGACTGGGGTGAATGTGTGACATTGATCCACATTCTGTCCATCATTGTTGTGTTCGCAGTTACCGCTCTAAGTGTACTGGGGATGCTCAGACGTGAGTCCCAGACACTCCACATCACTGGAATCAAGCTAGCCGGCTGATGAGAGGCGTTACCTCGAAACCGGGCCGGTCCTCGGATGCTTGTTTCCGTTCTGGGAAGGACATGGCTTTTGTAGTTCGGACTGGACTGTTCCCATGGGGCACAGGGTCAGCGCTGATTTGCATATCGCCATTGTCTAACCCAGGGTGGTGTGGAGTGGAAAACGATGGATTTGGGCCCAGATCTTTTGACTGGGGTGAATGTGTGACTTGATCCACATTCTGTCCATCATTGTTGTGTTTGCAGTTACCGCTCTAAGTGTACTGGGGATGCTCAGACGTGAGTCCCAGACACTCCACATCACTGGAATCAAGCTAGCCGGGCTGATGAGAGGTGTTACCTCGAAACCGGGCCGGTCCTCGGATGCTTGTTTCCGTTCTGGGAAGGACATGGCTTTTGTAGTTCGGACTGGACTGTTCCCATGGGGCACAGGGTCAGCGCTGATTTGCATATCGCCATTGTCTAACCCAGGGTGGTGTGGAGTGGAAAAACGATGGATTTGGGCCCAGATCTTTTGACTGGGGTGAATGTGTGACATTGATCCACATTCTGTCCATCATTGTTGTGTTTGCAGTTACCGCTCTAAGTGTACTGGGGATGCTCAGACGTGAGTCCCAGACACTCCACATCACTGGAATCAAGCTAGCCGGGCTGATGAGAGGTGTTACCTCGAAACCGGGCCGGTCCTCGGATGCTTGTTTCCGTTCTGGGAAGGACATGGCTTTTGTAGTTCGGACTGGACTGTTCCCATGGGGCACAGGGTCAGTGCTGATTTGCATATCGCCATTGTCTAACCCAGGGTGGTGTGGAGTGGAAAAACGATGGATTTGGGCCCAGATCTTTTGACTGGGGTGAATGTGTGACATTGATCCACATTCTGTCCATCATTGTTGTGTTTGCAGTTATACATCACCAAGGCAGTTCAAGACAGCACTTCATATTGGAGTGGCAGAGTATTCTTACGATAGTCCAAGAAGGAACTGGTGTCAGTCCCGCTGGGAAAGTGGAGACAGCGATCTGGAGCGGTCACCGGAATCCGCCGCTTTGGAGGATACCTGTCGGTGGCCCTTAAGATATTTTTCAGCTTGTTGCGGGGAAGTGAAGAAGTGTTGTCGACCTCGGTGCGTGATTTTTAGTTTGGCAGGGTAGAGCATGGCATAAGGAATTTCCAGCGATTGTAACTTTTTTTTCACTCCTGCAAATTTGCGGCGTGCTCCTGCACTGTAGGTGTGAAGTCCGGGTAGAAAGACAAAGAAGTATTTTCGTGTGGAACATGTTGTTTCTCCCGGGCCAGCCGGAGAAGCGTATCTTAGTCATGGTAGTTCAGAAGCCTCACAATGATAGGTCTGGGAGTGGCTCTGGGAGGGGGACGTGCCGCAAGGGATCGGTGTGCCCTTTCGATAGTGAGGTATGGAGAAAATTACTCCCTACCGAACAGGTCACCAACCAGCTTTTCTACAAAATACTCCATTTGTCCTGTATTGGTAGTCTCCGCAAGGCCCAAAATACGAACGTTGTTTTGTCGAGACCTAGCTTCAAGGTCCTCGTTTTTGTCCACTATGATTTTTAAGAGCCTGTCCATTTTAGTGAGTTGGCGCCCAGTGGACGTGGCGGTGTCTTCCAAATCAGAAATCCGACTTTCGGCCTCTTTCAGACGGGTATCATGTTGGTCAAGTTTACTCACCACAGTATCCATTCTGGTATTGAGCGCGTCGATTTTGGAATCAGTGGAGTGTGGTAAATAAATAAATAATACCCTATTTTTGAATGAATAAATGAATAACAGATAGCTCAATAAATAAGAGTCAAGATTCGAGGTAGTAGGAGTTTTGCAGGTTTAATACAGCATAAGGACAGGAACAGGATGACCTGCACGGGAATAGGATGGCAGGGCCCAGCAGCGCTGCCGGGGTCAGGATCGGGACAAGGGGAAAAAAAAAACATTTCTTAATAACAGTGCATGAGCATATATACATAACGCAAACACATAGCATTACATTGCAATAGGCGTAGCAGTGGGTGGAGCAAAAGGCGTGACGCGTAGCAGTCGCGAAAGATAAGGGTGAAAAGAGGTGTAACAGGGCGTATACATAGACATGTGATGCAAACGTAACAGAATATGTCATGAATGGGGCGGAAACCATGGAGGGGGCTACCTAAGGAGCCGGGACCTCTAACCTGATGGTGCGCGCAAACTAGCAATGACGTGTTACTAGGAGAAGCTGGGGGCTATGAACTCTGTGCTAGGAGCAGAGACTGAAGTCTGGAGAGTCAGGGCGACATGTACCTAAGCAGTATCTAGTATCTGATGTTTAGAGAACATGTTGATATAAACTAGAAGTCAGGAGGGGAAAGGCTAACTTGATTCTAAGACTGGACCATGCATTATTCTACATGTAGTGCGTGATGAAGAAT
This sequence comes from Lissotriton helveticus, assembly GCF_964261635.1. Lineage (NCBI taxonomy): Eukaryota > Metazoa > Chordata > Amphibia > Caudata > Salamandridae > Lissotriton > Lissotriton helveticus. The sequence goes on from NC_136064.1 coordinate 143,412,957, forward strand.
ATTAAATGACCATTAAATGCAGTATTTCTCTAACGTGGAGACGTGAAGGCTAGACAATGACGGAAACTATCGATGCGATTCAGTAGCTTTAGGAATGCAGAGAAGGAGGACTGAACTGATAACTGGAAACATAACATATTCTTGGCAGACTCAGAGGCAGAGCCAGGGTGAGCCGGGCACTGCGAGGCAGGAAGTAAGTGAAGGGTCGAGGATACAGGTGGGGCTGTATCGCTCCTCAGCGAGGCTTCAGGAGACAGGAGCTGAATCTGGTGTCCAGGCCCTTTTGAGGCCTAGAAACGGGGACTTTTCAATAGAATAACGTGCACACTGAGAAACGTGGCAACGTAGCTTTACATAGGCCTGATATTCGTAGTATTCACGAGAACTGGAACTGACATACTAGAGGTGGACACTACTGTAATTGCGTCTTGAATCGAACATAGGGAATGCATATGCATATTTAATCATGCACACATAACATATGATGGATGACACGTAGGGACACAGAACATGGCAAAATTTACTTTTCCACATTCCCTCCTTGTCACTACGTTTCCATCAGGAAAGATCAATATTCATGATACCATCTATCATTTCATACAGTATCATTTGTTCGTCTCGAATTATCCTGGAACGGGATTTAGAACGGGGCTTGAGACTAGGAATACAAGAGGTAGCACAAATGCCGCAAATCGCAGGGCCACATTGTATACAGAGGCAGCAGCTGAATATGATCGCTACTGCAATACCTAGAAAGGACAAGACTTTCCATCCCCAGGCGGAAATTATATTCCAGAACCAACCGGACCATGTCCAGGTGCCTGGATCTTGGTGTAACAGATGGGCAATTTTATGGAGTCTGGTTATAGCTGAGTAAACAGACGGCGCGTTATTTGGAATGAAAATGCAGCAACTAGATCCGATGACTCTACAGGCCCCGCCCCTATCGGCCAGTATGACGTCAAGGACGAGACGATTCTGTAAAACGACAAATCTCATAGCAGATTGCTCTTCAGTTAAGTTACCTAGAGCAGAGGCAGTCTCATTTACTACAGCTTCGAGGGTTCTGGTTAACCTACGGATTAGCTTACTATTCTGGATAGGTCCTATAAAGAAAAAGAAACCTCTGTTGAAATCTGTATACTGTTCTAGGGCAGTTTCAGTATAATCGACAATTGGGGACTCCCTTCTATGTCTAATGTGTACTAGATGTGCGTTTCTATGATAATCAGGTGGGGCTAGGAAAACTGGTGGCAGTAGGAAGGCAATGTAACAGGTTCCCTCCCAATCGAGGGGCAGACGAACATATGCAGTTTGACCACAAATAAAATAAGAATGACGTGAAGCTTTGAAAATGGATTTCCCACTGTCACTATACTTGACAATAGTAGTACAATCACTATGTCCTACGTATACAGAACCATAATTTCGGACACATAATTCACCTTTGACTGGTAGTACTGAAATAGCAGGTAAATCTGGAGTGGAATCAGACTGAACATTCAGGACCATGAAATTCGAAGAATAGTTACCTAAATTATACACTTCATTTTCTAGATCTAACCCGGTTCTGTGGGGGAGACCTTGCTTGTCTGGAAAACATGTGCTGTTAAGAAAAGACATATCTGTTGAGGATGACGTTAACGTGGACCATGCTCCACACGAACCATTATGTGAAAATGGATAAGAAAAAAGTGGCAGAACTCCCTTCGGTATCTGGAAAGGGGGGAGTCGACCACACACCCAACAATTAGTGGCATTGCTGGTCTGATGTGAGTAATGTAACATGCGGATGAAAGAATTATTTTTCATAGCGAGGCGGTAAGAGAGTTCATGAGGAGGCAGATCACTAAATGTGTGCTCTACTGTAGCATTAGCAGACTTATTTACATGAGAAACTGGGAAACACAGGTAAAATGCATAACTGGTGCAGGAAATCATAATGCTGAGAAACAATATGAAACATAGAAAAACGATACATCGAATTGAGTTTTGACTAACTCTCTCACTATGGGGGTCTATTTTATACATGTCAGAAACAGTCTAACCGTTTCACCTAGGGGAGGACTTAGACAATCAAACTGGCTGACTTATTTTACTAGACCGAAGTTTCAACTTATACTCCTGTTGCGGAGTTTTCTCTAACAGGGGAGGGTTTGTAGCAATGTCTTTTGCGGGACAGTCCTTGAGAACAATATTTTGGCAATCCTTCAAATCCTGGGAAATGTTCTTTGAGACGGGTTTCAGTCCATAAAACTTTTTTACATGCGAAAGGTGCACCCAGCCTTTGCGACCTTCCAACTTCACGGCTGTACGGGTGGCGAGGAGGACCTGTCGGGGCTCCTTCCAGCGTGGCTCCAGCGGACTTGAGCGGTCAAAATTGCGGACAAGAACCATGGATCCTGGAACGATTTCATGCGGTGCCACCTCGGTATTGTCTGGAAATGCGGCGGCAACCTGTGAACGACAAGAGTTGAGGGCAGACATCAAGGAAGCTAGGTAATCTGTCAGCATATTACTTGAAACATCGGTAATACTTCGGGGTCTAGGAGTACCCCACATGTTAGGGGGGCGGCCGAAAACGACCTCATACGGGGACAGACCTGATCTGGAATGTGCGACCATGCGCATATAGAACAAGGCAACTGGCAGAGCTACTAGCCAGTCCACACCTTTCTCTTTACACACTTTAGCGATGCGGATTTTCAGGGTCTGGTTATGTCTCTCTACGAGACCGGCTGCTTCAGGATGGCGTACACAATGGAACTTCCACTGGTACCCTAACAAAAGGGAAACATGCTTCATCAACTCAGATGAGAATGGCTGGCCGTTGTCAGAATATACGACTCTAGGGAGTCCATAACGGGGGAAGAACTCACGAACGAACCAACTGCTTGGCAGTGGTCGCGGCTGTGTAATCTGGGACTGGATATGCTTCTGTCCACCTGGACAAAGCGCATACAACTACAAGGACATACTTGAAACCTCGACATCGCTCCATCTGAATATAATCCATCTGGAGGACTTCAAAAGGGTGGTCCGGAGGCTGGAATCCACCTTGTTCCACCGGGACACCTTTACCTGGATTAAACTGACAACATATCATACAGGTACGGACTTTTTGCTTGGCTGCAGCTCGTAAATGCTTGTTGAACCAAATGTTCTGGATACTGTCTAACATAGCTTTTTCTCCTAAATGTGCTGGACTATGTGCGGTATTGATAATGACTTGAACCATAGAGTCGGGGAGAAACCATGTGGCTCTACCCTTCGTTAACCATCCTTGATCTGTCTGGACCCCTCCTTGTTCGGACCATTTCTTGATTTCTTCGGGAGTTGCATGTAACTGGATATCTATGACATCTTGAGTAGGGTCCTTAACTGTCATGCATGTAGTCGGATCTGGAGTGTGTGTCATGTTAACTGGAATGTCTAGAGTCTGTGCTGTAAGCTTGGCTGTGCGATCTGCTAGATCGTTACCTTGAGAAATGGTGTCAGTAACTTTCGTATGTGCTTTGCACTTCATGATAGCAATAGATGTCGGTAAATGTATGGCATCTAACAGAGCTTGAATAAGGAGACCATGCTGAATCTTGGTTCCATGAGAAGTCATGAAACCTCTCTCCTGCCAGAGCACTCCGAAGTCGTGTACAACTCCAAATGCGTAACGTGAATCTGTGTAAACATTAACTTTCAAGTTCTTGGCGTGTATACAGGCTTGTGTCAGAGCAACTAGCTCTGCTGCTTGAGCGGACAGGGTGTCAATACGGTGTGTTTCAATAACTTCAGTGTCAGTAGTCACTGCATACGCGGCGACTAGTTCTCCTGTACTTGTTCTCATACATGAACCATCCACATAAAGTGTCAGGTCGGGGTCTGGTAACGGAATATCTGTCAGATCTTGTCTTGGCTTGGTCATAATGTTAACTACTTCCACACAGTCATGTGCGGCAGAATTCGGAGTAACTGGTGGTAACAGTGTAGCAGGGTTCAGGATGTTGCAGCGTCTGATTTCTATGTGTGGCTGGAACAGTGTCAATTCATAACCTGTTAAACGTGCAATTGTCAAGTGCTGAGTTTGTGTTCGGTTTAAAAGAACTTCCACGGAATGTGGAACTTGTACTGTCAAGGTATGTCCTAATACTATGGAATCACTTTGTCTGATAGCTAGTGCTGTGGCTGCAACTGACTTGAGGCACGCAGGCAGAGCCTGGGCTACAGGATCTAATGTGCTCGAAAAATAAGCACAGGGCTTGTATTGTCCTGCTTGATCTTGTGTGAGAACAGATAATGCTGTACCTTCGCGTTCAGTGACGAAAAGTGTAAAAGGCTTACTGTAGTTCGGTGTAGCTAGGACTGGAGCTTGGCATAGGGCTTTCTTTAACTCATTGAAACTAAGTGTATGTTCAGATGTCCAAGGGAGGACAGTCGATACGGCTGCCTCCTGTGTCGTTAACTGTATCAGTGGCTTGGCTAGAAATGCATACTGAGGAATCCATTGTCTGCAGTAAGAAGTAAGGCCGATAAAAGCACGTACCTCCTTCTGGGTCTTGGGCTGAGGAAGACTCGCTATTAACTGGATACGGTCTGGTGTCAACTGCCTACCCCTCTTGGACAGTAAGTGTCCTAAGTAGACCACTTGCTGGACACAGAATTGAAGCTTCGAAGGGGACACCTTGTGCCCCATCTCGGCTAGGAAATACAAGACTGTAAGGGATGCTCGCTCGCAAGCACGTTCAGAACGGGCTGTGATCAGGAGATCATCGACATACTGGAGCAGGGCAGTGTCAATTGGCATGTGAATGTTGTCTAGTTGTCTCTTGAGTGCTTGACTGTAAATACTAGGACTTTCTGTGAAACCTTGAGGAGCTCGTGTGAACATATAGCTCCTTCCATTTAAACAAAATCCGAAAAGGAACTGGCTGTCTGGATGAATAGGGACACTGAAAAACGCGTTCTTGAGGTCGATTACAGTAAAGAACGTGGCTTCGGAATCAATGGCTGTCAATAGAGAAGAGATATCTGGAACAACTGGGTACTGAGGAATAATACCTTTATTAAGTTCTCGTAGGTCAATCACTAATCGATATACTGGGGGTGCATTTGGATCAGTACGTTTCATGACTGGAATGATCGGGGAATTGCATACATTGGAGTCAGTTTCTACAACCACTCCTTGAGCCATGAGCTCGTCAATAATTTTGGATAAGGCTGCTACAGCCTCAGGTGGCAATCTGTACTGTCTGATTCGTGGTAACACCACACCTGGCTTGAGAGTCACACGATAAGGTGTGATTTGCATATAACCAACATCAGTTGGAGCTTGCGCCCATAGATGCTGCGGGACATTGGACAATCTGGGATCAAAATCTCGTAATACATAGTGACCCTTAAAATCACGTAGGAACAATCGTATTCCCTCTGGGGAACAGCATATAACTGCACCTAACTCTTTCAGTGTTTTAATACCTAATAGGTTTTCTGGACATGACTTAGTAAGTAACAGATCAATAGTGCGGGACAATGGACCTACTTCTAGAGTAACTGGCTTTGATATTTCATTTACAATGGGTTTTCCTGAAAATCCAAGGGAAACATTTCTTGAGCCTGAGAGCGGAGCCCCTGGAACTTCGGCGTGACTAATTGTGGTCCTACTTGCCCCTGTATCAATCAAAAACTTTCTGTCTTTCCCTAATACTTGACTGTGAACATAGGGACCTTCTTGATCTACAGGTATCTCGATGAGAGGCAAGCCTACCTCCCTCTCTAGGCTGTTTCATGAATACTGCTGGTACTCTGGATACTCAGACTGTGCATACTGGTACATCTGCTGTGTAACGTGCTGTGTTGCAGCAATAGGCTGCGGTGCGGTAACTGTCTGTGGTGCATTCTGTGGCTGAGGAGTCTGTGAAACTTGTTCTTGTCTAGGCGGACGTGGTCTTTCTTTAGTCTTACCGGTAGCTATGTTATGTTTCAGAACTGTACACTCGTTTATAAAATGACCTGGCTGTTTACAATAATTGCAGTTCCCTTTAACGGGAGCTGCAGGATGACTGGCTTGATTCGGACCCCTCTTCTGACTGTCTTGAGGAACAGATTGTGCAACTAGTACTTTCATTTTCGTGTCTTTCATACGTTTTCTCTCGTGTTCTTGTTCTTCCCTGATCCTATTCTGGTGGTATTGGAGCATCTGCAACATCTGGGACGGGGTATTAGCTTGCCAGGTACTTTCAACTTTCAAAACTCGATTTTTAATTTGTGGACTTGAATTCTCGACTAATTTAGTAACAAAAAGGTGAGGGTATGACTCACTACTTGTCTTGAGGCCACTGTTGATGCTAAAACATTTCTCAAATCTAGAATAAAAATCACTAATATCTTCGTCTTGTTTCTGTTTACAGGCTGAGATTGCATCCCAGTCTTCTTTTCTAGTTGTCAATAATCTAGGTAAAACTTGTATTAATAATTCTGGTAATTCTTTACATTTTGCTCCAAGACCGGTACCTGGTACTCGTGCCTTGTCTTCAGCTTCTAGAACTGCCCAATCGATCTTTTTCTCTCCCACCTCCCATTCTTTTTCCTTGAGCTTTTCATACACCCCTGCGGGCAGCAGAACCTTTAACATTTTAATTATATCTGGATACGTGTATTCTCCCATACGGAGCATGTCTTTTAATTCTCTATGGAACCCTGCTGGATCTTTATCATGACAGGGAATTAATTTCTTCATCTCTAGGAGTTCCATCTTTGTAATCGGAGTGTAAACAAACACTCGTTCTAGTTCGCCACCCGTTCCTCTAACTGGGTGGACTTCTCGTAACGGATTCTGTCTCTCCATGTAAAATGGTTTACTTTCTGGGGGTGAGACATGAACAAAATGCGGGTTCAAAAACGTTCTATATTTGTGACGCTGTTCTAGAATGACACTAATTAAATCGGTACCTAAACCTTTCCATCTATACTGGAGTAACTCGTTCAGGATATCGTGTAACGGACCTGGATCAGAGTGCTGACCCTCATACAATGTAATGAGGTGCTGAATCATATACATACCCGCCAGTCGTTGCTCGGCTGGGGGCATTTTCAGAAACATTTGTGCCACTATTTCGTCTGGAAAAGTGGTAGAATCAGTAATCCATCGGACTGCTGATCGGGCTAGTTCTTGTTCATGCATGGTACTTAACTCACTGTAACCGATTCGTGATTTCAGAATGTGATCGGTAGCTTGAAACACTTGTTCTAGAGAACCTTGTTCTGGTGCTGGATGATGGAAAATAGACTTGTGTTCTAGGCGTAAATGGCGATCTGGAAATCTAGATTTTCCTACATACGCTATTCTGTCAGGATTCTCGTCGTCTAACTCTTCAGGATCAGAGTTACTTTCTTTCTCGCTTACTTGTGCTGCTTTACGCTGTTCGTGTAACTTTATTATTTCTTTACGGATTTTCTTGTACATACTCTCCATAGCACCGACGGTCTTGTGCTTACCCTCGGCTATATTATCACTCCACCTTGTCAGGGTTTTCATTTCTGCCGGATCTTTAGACGGGTAATCTTGTTCTCTTATTAGACAATTGATCAGAAACTTTAATATCATGAGCTGGGTCTCAGCTTTCCTTTGAGACATGGCCTCGCCAATGCTTTCTGGATCATCCCCTGTACGGATGAAACGATATATTCTGTCTAGATCTTCTTTCATATTCGGTAAGGTGACTAGATACTCGGCCACCTTTCTTACGCGGAATGAATATAAAACCATATTATCCTCGCCTGGGACTGGATCATAGCCGCATTCGGCAAGGGATTTTCTTATTTCTGCTACAGTCTGATGTCTGGGCGTACGCTGTGATGCTTGTATATGTAATTCGGCTGTCGTTAAACGCTTGTGTGGCGGCGGGGTTTGAGGAGGACCTCCTCCTGCGGCCCCTAAACTAGAGTCGTCTACTGATCCTCTTCGTACTAGTGTGGCAGGAAATTGAAATACGGGCTGAACTGGTATGGCGGGCTGGACCGGGGGTACCGTAACAGGTACTCCGGTGTCTGGAGGAGCGGGAAGTGCCTGATTTACAGGGACTGGCGGAGCGCGAACAGGATTTGCATATTCTGGGACTGTGTCGTCCAAATAGGACGAAATAAAAATATCAGCTGCGGTCTGTTTGTGACGTAGCTTGGTCGGAACTAATGGTGGCGGGAAATTACTAGATGCCTCTGGGGTCGCTTTTGGCAAGCCCTCGGCAAGGAGAGGATACATACCCCTAATAAGGGCATGCCTCTGTCTGTCTGACTGTTCGGCTTTGACTTGTTCACCTATCTCGATTAGTTCTTTTTCTTGTGCTCGTTCTAAGGATTCTCTACTTAATTCTGACTTTCTGATTTCTTTTTCAGTTCTTTTATGAGCTTCTTTGCGCCATAACTCGATGGCATCTTTCTATGACTGTCTTGCTTTCTTTTTCCATAATGCCTCTTCTACTCGCATGATGCACTCGGCATCCCATGTACCCGATACGGGCCATCTATACTTTTCTTCTAACTGTTTGGTGTACTCTACCCATAAATCTAGATATAGTATGGCACTTATGCCATGCTTCTGATACATAAAATGACCTGGACTGTCCCTAGGCGGGACAGGAACTGCTGCTTCCAGCAGACCCTTTCTAGTTTTTAACTGACGTAACTTGGAAAACAGGGGCATGACTGAACTGTAATCTAGACACAATACAATACACAATGAACACGATACTTATTCCCCATTCATACCACGACATTAAAATACATGAAGAACATTTAAAATAACAGTTCGAACAGAATACTACCTGGAATACTGAGAACAGAACACATGAATTTTCTCGAGAACAGAACTGACTAGAACAGAGACTAGATGCACTGCTGAAACAGTACGAAACTTACCGGTCTCATAAAGAGACACGTCAGGACCCGCATCCACCGAAGTGGACACTTCGTTTGTGGGTCTGTGTACCACCAACCCACGGACCAGAGTCAATTAAATTGACCCTGTTTAGATACTACCCCAGTAACGGTACTCACCGGGCAGCAAGAACGGAAGGCCTCAGACTGGACTGGACCGCTTCGACGACGGACGACGAACTTCGGACTTCAGTTACAGGTGGGCCTCCGGATACCTCGGACCTTGGACTCTCGGCTTGGGCTCTGGTCGGGACTCGCCGCGTTCCTCCACCGTCTCGTTTGGATGCTGGACCGCCTCCTCCGTCTCCTCCGTGGGCCTGAGGGATACTTGAAGCAGAAATATCTGCCGGTGCGCAGAAGAGTTCCGTCACAACTGCAGAGGGTCAGGGGGTCGGCGTGGCTTCACGACGCGTGGGGAAAGGGCAAGTCCCTATTCGGGCGCCATTATGTGGTAAATAAATAAATAATACCCTATTTTTGAATGAATAAATGAATAACAGATAGCTCAATAAATAAGAGTCAAGATTCGAGGTAGTAGGAGTTTTGCAGGTTTAATACAGCATAAGGACAGGAACAGGATGACCTGCACGGGAATAGGATGGCAGGGCCCAGCAGCGCTGCCGGGGTCAGGATCGGGACAAGGGGAAAAAAAAAACATTTCTTAATAACAGTGCATGAGCATATATACATAACGCAAACACATAGCATTACATTGCAATAGGCGTAGCAGTGGGTGGAGCAAAAGGCGTGACGCGTAGCAGTCGCGAAAGATAAGGGTGAAAAGAGGTGTAACAGGGCGTATACATAGACATGTGATGCAAACGTAACAGAATATGTCATGAATGGGGCGGAAACCATGGAGGGGGCTACCTAAGGAGCCGGGACCTCTAACCTGATGGTGCGCGCAAACTAGCAATGACGTGTTACTAGGAGAAGCTGGGGGCTATGAACTCTGTGCTAGGAGCAGAGACTGAAGTCTGGAGAGTCAGGGCGACATGTACCTAAGCAGTATCTAGTATCTGATGTTTAGAGAACATGTTGATATAAACTAGAAGTCAGGAGGGGAAAGGCTAACTTGATTCTAAGACTGGACCATGCATTATTCTACATGTAGTGCGTGATGAAGAATATTAAATGACCATTAAATGCAGTATTTCTCTAACGTGGAGACGTGAAGGCTAGACAATGACGGAAACTATCGATGCGATTCAGTAGCTTTAGGAATGCAGAGAAGGAGGACTGAACTGATAACTGGAATCATAACATATTCTTGGCAGACTCAGAGGCAGAGCCAGGGTGAGCCGGGCACTGCGAGGCAGGAAGTAAGTGAAGGGTCGAGGATACAGGTGGGGCTGTATCGCTCCTCAGCGAGGCTTCAGGAGACAGGAGCTGAATCTGGTGTCCAGGCCCTTTTGAGGCCTAGAAACGGGGACTTTTCAATAGAATAACGTGCACACTGAGAAACGTGGCAACGTAGCTTTACATAGGCCTGATATTCGTAGTATTCACGAGAACTGGAACTGACATACTAGAGGTGGACACTACTGTAATTGCGTCTTGAATCGAACATAGGGAATGCATATGCATATTTAATCATGCACACATAACATATGATGGATGACACGTAGGGACACAGAACATGGCAAAATTTACTTTTCCACAGGAGGAGAGACTTTGCTTCATGCCCAGAAGGAGTGATTTCCAGTCCTCGTCCGAGGGCGCCGTCGCCTCAGACTCGGACCCTTCCGTCGGTTGGGAGTCGGCAGTTTTTCGAGCTTCATAAGGCAGCTTGGTTTGTCGAGCGTCGTTCCGCCCCATCATGAAATCAGGGATAACCAGGTGTGTGAGAGGGGGCCAGCCGGGCCAGCAAGGAGCCAATGAAGCCGTGCAGTAGAGCCGTGGGGCACAGCAGTCAGTAGTGAACAGGTGAGGCCTTGGGAATCACCCCAAAGTGTTATTGAGGAGAGTACAGGTGCAAGGGAGCACCGGGCCCAACTTGAATGGCAGGAGGCAGGCGGCGACCCGTGGAGAGCTGGGTCCTGAGGCAGGGTGTAAGTTTGTTGCGTCGTCTTCTAGCTTGAGGCCTGCAGGGGAGATGCAACAGGCACCGACTGACGTGGGGTGAGAATCTGTTCCAGGAGAGTATCCACAAAGAGGCCCGACCCCCGCCGGAGAAGCTGCAAAGTGCAGTCCAGACAAGATTGTCACCGAGGGGGGAGGTGGGGCAGGTAGTACAGTATAGGGGAATGAGAGATCACTTCCCCAAAACCAAACAGGACCCAGCAAAAAATTGGAACGGTTCAGATGCTATCTTAACTGCCAGGGGGAGATTGTGCAGCAGGAGCAGTGTCCTCCCCTGAGCGTTGTAGCTCCACCAGTGGTGGGTCCTCCTCAGAAGGGGTCAAGGTAGGCCTCAGTGCCCTGCCAGCATGTGGGAGAGGTCCGGCGGCAAGTTCACAGAGGAGCAGGACTGGCGCGGGGACAGGAAGGATGGCGCCTTCTTCAGTTCAGGCTCTCATTGAAGGATGCGAGGCGGGACGCCGGGATGTAAATAGCCGGCACATGGAGGGTGAAAGAATGCAGTCGTGGCGGATATTATGATGCACGGGGACTAAGCGCTATGATAATGCTCCGTATAGCGTGCCCCGGGAGAGTGGTGGGTCTGATGGCCTCGGCAAGCCCCCGGTGTAGCACCCCCAGCAGGAGGGGACAAGCACGGCAGGTGGCAAGGAGAAGGCCCAAATCCATGGCCTTGCGCAGCACCCGCGGCCGGTCCAGAGGCCAGTCCACAACAGGGGTGAACCACAGCGGTAGCAGAGTACAGCCGATGCAGGGGGGGCCTGGGCAGGCTTCTCACCTCGGTCCCCAGTGCGCACCCAGCAGCTTACATCCTCCACTCCGGTGAGCACACAGGCGGCCGATACTGCAGTGTCGTTAGGCCCATGTAGCCCGGAAAGCCACGGCGTTTATTAGAGTAGTGGCCTGACCTAGGGCAGTGAGGGAGGAAGATGGAAGCCACGGGCGGCGAACCTTGGCAGCGCCCGGCATCCACAGCAGCCAGCCCAGAAAGCAAGACACCAGCGGAGTCCTCCCGTCGTCGCGATCACATCGGTGATGTTTTTAAGGCATATTTTTCACCCCAGGATCGTATGCAGAATAGATAAAGGCTCAGGCGGGCTGGAGCCTCACAACAGTGCGGCCATGTTAGTCAAGCGCCACCTAGCGCCCCTGCAATGACAGACCTTAGACACATTTTACAAGCCTACTTCTGTGGGTGGCACTTCTGTGATGCAGGGCCACCAGCAGCATTTGGATTTACTTGGCCTGGGCACACTCAGTGCACTAGACTAGGGTCTGACAAGTAAACCAAATAGCCAAACATGGAACCAATGATTAATACATCAATTTACAGTAGGGAGCACTTGCACTGTGGCACTGGATAGCAGTGGCACAGTGTCCAATCAATCAATCAATCACAGCATTTCTAAAGCGCGCTACATAGCTGTGAGGGTCTCAAGGCGCTGGAGGGGGGGCCGCTACTGATCGAAGAGCCAGGTCTTGAGAAGTCTTCTGAATGCCAGCAGGTCCTAAGTCTGTCGTAGGCTGGTAGGGAGAGAGGTCCAGGTCTTGGCCGCGAGGTAGGAGAAGGATCTGCCGCCGGCGGTGGTTTTCCGGATACGAGCAACTATGGCGAGGGCGAGGTTGGCTGAGTGGAGGCTTCGGGTGGGGGTGTGGAAGCTGAGTCAGTTGTTGAGGTATGTAGGTCAGGTGTTGTGTAGTGCTTTGTGTGCATGGATGAGGAGTTTGAAGGTGATCCTCTTGTTGACGGGGAGCCAGTGCAGGTCTCTCAGGTGGGGTGTGATGTGGCTGCGTCGGGGGACATCGAGGATCAGTTGTGCCGAGGCGTTCTGGATTTGTTGTAATCGTCTCAGGAGCTTGGTTGTTGTTCCTGAGTAGAGTGCGTTCCTGTAGTGGAGTCTGCTGGTGATGAGGGCCTGGGTGACGGTTTTTCTTGTGTCGGTAGGGATCCATTTGAAGATCCTGCAGAGATCCTGCGGAGCATTCGGAGGGTGTTGAAGCAACTTACACCAGCAATAACACATGAGGCAATAGCAAAAAAGGAAGGGAGACTCGCGTCAATGGGGCCAGGTCTAACATACATATTTGCAAAACACAAATTTGCTGTTTACATTATTTGTAAACATATTCACTGCCTTAATGTTTAACTTCCTTCTTGATAGAAGAAACAGGTTCTTCTCCTGGTCTCGATCAACAACAGGAGAGAGAGAGAGAAGGGGGAGAGAAGAGATACGGACCTAAGTAGGAGAAGGGCTAAAGGGGGGAGAGCTCTTATGAGGAGCAAGGTCCCTCAAACACCCTGAGAGGTGTCATGCTTTATCATAGTGTTACAGCAAACAAATGATGGATGGAATGCTGACAATGCAAACATTCTCCCCGAGTCAAAAGATCTGGGTTAAATCCATTGTTCTTTTGCCCACTACTACACCCTAGTTTGGACCCAGCCATATGCAAATCAGTCTTGATCCTGTGCTCCATGGGAACAGTCCAGACAGAACTGCCAGGCCAAGTCCTCCCTGGACTGGAAACAAGCATCATGGGACTGGTTTCAGGGTATGTCACCCTTCATCAGCCAGGCTAGCTTGAATCCAGTGGCACAGTGAGCAATGGCCCCACGTCTGGGCATACCCATCCCACTTTTTGCCCTAAGTGTGTGTCTATATATTTCCAAGAACTTGTGAAAGCTGGTACATGATCCCATGCACAAAGCAGGGCACAAGCTGGAACTCATCTTCACATCTAGCAACAGAATCAGATACAGCCACACCTCGGAACTCACCTTGTCGGACCTCTCCATCATACACTTTACCTTTGATTGATATGCCCAGACAGCACCCCAACCCTTACAGCACCCCCTTCCGTAGTTGGTCCAACGTCACTCAGCAACAATGGACTGATGCCTTCTGAACCGCACAGCCCAAAGTCACCACCAACTTGGATGGCAGCACCGAACTTCCGTGACTGGATCACCAGTTTCACTGACCAAGCCCCTTTTATTAAACCAGCCAAAATGTCCAGACCCTCAAAACAAGCCAGCTGTTACAACCCAAAACTCATCATGTCAAAACGCAGGTTCAAACAACTGGAAAGAAGATGGCTAATCAACAGGAACCACAATGACAAGTCAATTTTCAAATGACCCCTCAACAACTACCACTGACAGATCAAAATCACAAAAAAGAGGTCCTGACGCATTAGCTCAAGACTAGCACCAGCCAATCCACGGAACACTTTACCATCGTGAGAGAGTTCGCCTTGCCGGTCAGCCACCGAAAACTCTATCCCTTCATCAAAGCAACTCTGCAACGTCCTCACCAATCACTTCCACAACAAGATAGCAACCATTCAAAAACCTTCAATAAAAAACTCTCCAACCTCCTCTGGCTCCAATTGAGCATATGCTCATCATATGAGAACAACTCAGCACACCAAACACAACCACTCTAATGCATCCATCTACTTGGGAGCACTCACGGACCCCTGCCCCCATGACTCGGAAGAGACAAGATCAGTCCCCAATTCACTCCCATACTCAATGCTACTATAACAACAGCCACCTTTCCTAACACCTGGAAACGCGGCAAAGTCAGACCCCTTGTTAGTATCGGGGGTCACTAGTTGCCAAGAGTTCAAGAGTTTCAAGGTATTTCACCATGCCGCAAGTATACGAGTCAATGCCTGTACCCCTCCAACGTAGGTTCCTGCGAGGGCATTGGGCTTGACATAGAATGAGAATGGGCATAGAGTGTGCTGCAAGTATACGAGTCAATGCGCGTACCCCTCAAACGTAAGTTCCTGCAAGGGCATTGGGCTTGACATAGAATGAGAATGGGCAAAGAGCATGCCGCAAGTATACGAGTCAATGCCCGTACCCCTCCAACGTAGGTTCCTGCGAGGGCATTGGGCTTGACATAGAATGAAAATGGGCATAGAATGTGCTGCAAGTATACGAGGCAATGCGCGTACCCCTCAAACATAGGTTCCTGCGAGGGCATTGGGCTTGACATAAAATGAGAATGGGCAAAGAGCATGCCGCAAGTATACAAGTCAATGCCCGTACCCCTCCAACGTAGGTTCCTGCGAGGGCATTGGGCTTGACATAGAATGAGAATGGGCATAGAGTGTGCTGCAAGTATACGAGTCAATGTGCGTACCCCTCAAACGTAGGTTCATGCGAGGGCAGTTTCCTTGAGGCAGCACATGAGGCAATGCATGCACCCCTAAAACATAAGTTCCTGTGAGGGCATTGGGCTTGAGGTACAATGAGAGGGGGCACCCACGCATACTGCCAGTGCACGGTCAGCCAACCCTTTACCCAGGAGTCCATTGGCAGAGGCGGCCCTGCGTTAACTCTAGCATGGATTCCCAATTGACAGGGCAAGGCTGCCCTGATGACCGGCTGTGGATGCAGGTAAGGAAATGTGACTGGGAGCTGTATGAAGTGGGTAGGGTGTCCTGGGCAATGGTTTAGACTTATGGCATGTTTGCACCCTGTGATTTTGTTAGGGCACTACCCCCCCTGACAGTCACCCCACTTGTCGTAACTAGGGCTTCCAGCCCCTGCTGAACTGAACTCCAATTTTTTTGCAGCAATTGTTGTATGATCACCAAACCACCCAGTAGAGAGGGTGCATCTGATTGGGTGATGCAGGGGCAGCGTTCTGACTTTGGCGCTGGGAGTGAATGCTTTGTAGAGGCTTTCCTTGCAGATTTCTGCTCTGGTCCTGGTATATTTTTAGGCATTGCCTGTTGGTTATGTAGCCTAGTCTGTGAAAGAAGTGACGCTCTATGATGCTGGCTGTGGCCCAGCCTCTGGGACCTCAGCAACTAGGACTTGGTGAATACCCTCTAGGGTGCATGTGTGGAGCACCCTTTTAGACGGGTGCCATTTGGGTGATTTCTGTGTGGCTCTTTTTAATCTTCTGTTGGACCAGCTTGGCAGTGTCTCTCTGGGTCTGCACCTGCTTCCCCCTGTCCTTCTCCTGTCTCTTCGGTAATAGTGTAGGATGTGGGCCAGGGTTTGGTCTCTAGGCCTACTAAGCCATCTATTCTGGTCTGAATCTCCGTGGGTAGTTCCCTCTTGAGGATGTTGTGAAGAATACAACCTGGGGACCAGTGTCAGATCAGGCCTGCACTGTCTCCTGCCCCCACCATTCTCTCATTTCTATCTAGGAACTCAGTCACAGTTTCCCCAGGTTCCATGCTCCCTGCCATTACTCCTCCTACGTCTGGGAAAATCTTCCTCCTGAACATCCAGATTAGGTGTCTGAAAGAATTAAACTAATGCTGGGTGGCACACTCTGCTCCGCTGGTGAAGTTCACAGAGTTTTGCCACTCTGCGTCCTGCTTGAAGAAGCGGAGTTTGGCAAGAAGCTCTGCTCCAACGCATTGCAGAGTTTAGTTTACCTGCACGGTGGTGCCACCACCAGCCCCCTATTAACAGATCTAAGGACACTGATTCTAGGGCTGTGAATAATTATATTAAAGGTTGTTATAAAGTCACCCTGGGAAAAGTACAATTTGACTCCAGTAAACTGTTGCCCAGACCGTTTAATGAATTACATTTGCTATTGTTTCTCACTGAATATGTTTTTGTGGTTTTTGAAGAGTGTTCAGTGTTAGGACAGTGAAAAGTACAATTGAAGTGAATGGCTTCCCTTATAGTTTCCATTTTCTTAGTGAGTGTGTTTTTTATATTTTAAAGAAAAATGTGCTTAAGAGTAGACAGCTGTGCTGCTTATACTCTGTATTCATAAATGGATTCACAAATGAAGGCAAAGGCAGACCAGGGATTGACAGAGACAGGGAGAGCAGGGACAGGCACGATCAGCAGTCCCAGACGGAGATTTTGGGGGTTGTGGAAACCCGGAGAAAACAGACGGTATTCAAACTTGAGCAACAAATTACAAACCGGAGAAAAATAATGTTTTAGGCAGATCTTGAAAGTCCCTCATAGTACCCCAGTGTACTTGGTACATAAGGAATTGGGGTCTAAGTATATTTCTGATATAGTGGCTGTTAAATCCCTAATTTACTGGGTGAAGATCTGGTCCACTGAGGAGGCAGACTTTGACAGATTGGTAATCCAGGACTGCCTTTCTCTTGATCATGCAGTGAAAATGATGTGGCTAAAATATGTTAAGGATACCGTCACCTTATTAGGAAGAGAAGATTTGTTCACTAGTCATGATAAGGTAAGATCCCAAGACAAGGTGATTCTTTGTTTTTTAAATATGTTACGGCACACCAAGAGGAGAAGGAGCTCAGGAAACTTACGGTCAGAGAAAATATTTTAGTAAAATCGATGCAGGGCACCGAACCATATGTATTTCATGTAACAAGTGCACAAGACAGATTTTTAATTACTCATTTTAGATTGAATTTATTTCACCATTTCCTGGCTTCACCCCCTGGTTTTGCCGGGCATGTAGAACACAGAGGTCCCTGTGGCTGCGGCAATAGGTCTCCGTAGGACACTCTCCTTTGTATCCCTTTTCTGTGCATGTTATTCACACCCCAGATGAATGTTCCCTAAAGGGCTTTTAAAGGATCTTAGATTCAGGCAGGCCTGTGATGCCTTACTGTTTTTACAGGTCTTAACTGATGTTTATACTTTTTTTGTGTTCTGTTTTTTAGGATCTGATTTAAGGCTAAGAACCACCTCAGGTGACTGAAGGCCACAAGAGTGTTTGCAAGTTTAACACATTGCTATGCTGCTATAAATGCATTAAACATTATCCGTGTGACCCGCTCATGCTAAATTAATGTTGACCAGGATCTGATTTATTATATTTCTTCACTTAAGAAATGGCTGCTGGGAGTCTTGTGAATCTAAGAAACCAGTTGGGATAGTAAGACATAGTGCATTCAGTGTTCTCTAATTTTGTACATCTGGTTGCTTTACAGACGACACATACACCTGATGTTTTCTTTTGAAGTGTTTTCATTTATTGTTATATTTTTTATATCAAATAAAGATGATTATTATTGTTATTAATCTTATTACTATTTTTATTATTATTGTTGTTATTATTGTTATTATTATTATTATTATTATTATTATTATTATTATTATTATTTTTATTATTATTAGCAATGCCACAACACTTAAATATTTGAGACAATAGCACTTACATTGGTCACTTCTTGTGTAACCATCCCGGCCTCACATGGTCAGTCATATCTTCGTAACTAGCCATAATATCGAAAAACAAATACAGAATGGACATAATATCGAAGTAAAACTATAGAATGGACAAAGTATCGAATGGACTCAATATAGTAGTAAAAATATCGAATTTAAGATAAGTAATATCGATTGTCAAAATATAGAAGTCAACATTTTGAAGTATATAATATAGGCTTTAACATGTATCGAATTTTTAATAATATCAAATTTTTTTAAGTGTTTTGTATGTTAGTATATTTTTGTAATGTATGTTTAATTTATTTTAAGTAATGAATTTTATTGGCGTAATTTAATTCTGTAGCAGGTTGTGGGTCTATAAGGGAATAGGGTGGGAATTAATTTAATTATATCATATTAAGTATTAATTTTTAGAATGTATTAATCATTTTTAATTTAATGTTGCTTTATAGTTCTGTAGTGGGTTTATAGGGGAATAGGGTGGGAAGAAATTTAATTGTAATTAATTAAATATTTGTTTTTATTTATTGGTATTCATTTTGAATTTACTGTTAATTCATTTTTAATTGGTCATTAATTTTTATGAATTGATTAATTGATAATTATGTTAATTGTATTCATGTATTTTCCATAGCGGATTGTGGGTTAATAGGGGAATAGGGTGGGTATTCCGTGAATCCCTCCGAATCGTCGCGATCCGTACGTATTGCAAGGCTGAAACCGTGAACCGTACGGCTCGTACACATGGCGCACGACTCGTACACATACCGCACGACCCAACGAGTACGATCCGGACCGGGCTTTGAGGACGCGATTCGTACGGTCCACGTCAGGTAAGGGCGAGTCGTACAGAAAAGCACACAAACACATACACACCGTACAGTCCGTACACCCCATGATCGCAGGGGTACGCACTGTACCCCTGCGATCATGGGGGGTACGCACCGTACCCGGGGGGGGGCATTACGTACCTGTTTCGGCGCGAACTCTGCTTTTACAGCTGTTTTCAGCTCCCGTAGAAAAAGGGTCGTACGGTGCGTACCCGGCACGTATCGTACTTGCAGGGTCGTAAAAACCAGCCACGACCCATACAGATGTCGCATACAGTGGGTTCCGAAGGAGATTCGGACGGGGATTTAATTCATACGGTCTCTGTACGACTCGTACGGAGTACGGCTCCTGGTACGAATCGTACTTTGTCATAAGTACGGGGGACTTTTCAGGGTACGATTCGTATGGGAAAAACGCTCTGACCGGAAATTCGGAGCGGTTTTTCCTGAATCGGAATCGGCCCCTTAATGTTGAGGCTGGTGCGTGGAGAAGGCAATATGGACTTCACGCCAATAATCAAATCAGCAAAGGCACTATTTCACCAATGTGTAAGGATTGTCAAAGGCAAGTATGAGTTCATTACTAAAGCCCCATAATGAATGGATCGATGTGAACCTCATTGACTTTTCGATTTGTTCTGCCAAGTCTGCTCTGATCCGGTCTGCATGCCTCCTTGGAGAATGAACTCCTAATCCCCAGGAGACAGCCACTCTTTCTTAAAAGTACAAGTGAGTGTTACCACTCAGAGGGGAGTTTTGCTCACACCTCTGTGATAACAGTGTTAGCTGCTCAGGGAAATAGGGGCCTCCACTGTGTAATTAAGTATCTTTATACATGCCATTATTTTGCCTTGATAAGATGCTTGTACTGGTGCCTGTGAGCTGTGTCAATGGAGGTTCACTCTACCTCTGAAGTGATCCTGTACACTGTGTGCTGACATTAGGCATATCTTGGAAGTTAGGCTGTAAGTCAGAGGCAGGACTGAGCAGCAGGGCAGGATCCCTTGGAACTTTCAGCTACTCTGACACTCCTACGAGGCTCACATCCTACTTCCTCCACAGAGATCCTCGTCAGATGAACTTGCAGGTCTGAGGCACCCCGTTACATGGCGCTCCACAGGTACTTGGTAATGACATTCATCCTTTGCACTTTGAAGTCACTGGTGAGATCTGCCTGCACTCTGCAGTCTTGGGATCTGGAAACCCTCTCCACCCCTGGGCAGCTTCATATCGGGGGCATCATTGATGTTTATTCTGGAGTAACACTGAGTGAGATCAGCTACGGGGAAAGACCAGAGAAAGCTGCCTGTCACAGGTAAGGAGAGAGTGGTGATATGTGTCTGTCTTCTAGGGTCAGTCTACATCCCGTATTTGTGAGTAGAGATTTATGTTTGCCCTGTTAGAGTTAAGAACTGGATTTATCCATGTGGTGATTTATGTCTCTCCTCCAAGGTTGGTCTCCTGTCAGGGGTAAGAACATGGGGCCTCATTTATGAGGAATTGGTGCAGGGCAGCACCACAATTCTTCTTGCTGCGCTGCCCTAAGCCGATTTGAAAAGGCAGGAATTCACAGTATTTATGAAATATGGTGCATTCCTGTCCTTTCCCCTGCACTGCTGTACAATTTGCTGCCCAGCACTCCATCATCCATTTACGAAATACTTATTGTATTCCTGTGATCATTACTCTCATTAGGAGATATGTCATTGTTGATCTAACTGGAATAGATGTTTTTCTCATGAAGTGCAGGATACATTTTATTTCACCTCTTTCATGATTTATTGCTGAATTAATTGTTTATTTGTACTCCTTTTTAACTTGATTCATATATATAAATATGTTTGTATTTTCAACAAAAGATATCACTGTGTTTTTGTGCTTTGTATATTCATTTATTGGTTTTGTCAAATGACAATTTGGTGTGTGTTCTAATTAGACTCACCCGTAGAATAAATAATTGCAGAATCTTCCTGAAACAAAGTCCCTTGTAGGCGTTTCTACCTGCCACTGTTTGATTTGCCCGAGCCTCCGAGGGTGTATTGGGTTTCCCCTGCTCCGATATTGTTTAGCACATAGGTAGGCACCCTTGCACCACGAGCAGTGTTATCCTCCTTCCATGGATGCTGCAGAATGGAGCACACATGGAAAGATGGAAAGAGTAGGAGAAATAACAACATCTGTCCCCATTACACCTGCTCTAGAGCGGCGGAAGGACTTGGTGCTGCCCCAGGGTTGGCATGAGTAAGGAAATGTTTGCAGCATTGAAAAAAATAGCAAACCTCCCATGGAACACCTGCTTAATGCAGAGTAATGGTACAAAAGGGGGTGGTGATGGACGGAGCATCTGAACCAATCAAACACTCACACCCAGTCAAAAGATCTGGGTTTAATCCATCACCGTTCTTTAGCCCACTGTGCCACCCCAGTTCAGACATGGCTATATGCAAATCAGTCTGACCCTGTGCCTCATGGGAACAGTCCAGCCCGAACTGCCAAGCCATGCCTTCCCTGGACCGGAAACAAGCTTCCGAGGACCGGTTTCTGGCATTAGAGCCGTCTTCAGCCCGGCTTGGTTGAATCCAGTGGCAAAGTGAGCAAGGGACTCACGTCTGCGCATACCCTGCCACACTTATGGCGGCCAAAAGCGGTACAAAAGGGGGTGGTAATGTACGGAGCCTCTGAACCAATCAAACACTCACACCCAGTCAAAAGATCTGGGTTTAATCCATCACCGTTCTTTAGCCCACTCTGCCACCCCAGTTCAGACATGGCTATATGCAAATCAGTCTGACCCTAATGCAGAGTAAGGCAAGGCAGCGACTCGCACAGTTTTGTCTCACTCCATATCTATGAGGCCATGCCGGAGAGTGAAAACAGTGACTCTCCAGCAGCTCAAGCCTCTTGTAAATAGGCCCTAGGATCTACATCTGTGAGTGGTAGGTCGTGCTGTCCTCTCAGGTCGGTCCCTTGGCAGGGTTAAGAACAGGATCTTCATCTGTGAGTGGCAGTGTATGCCTATCCTCTCCCTCCAGTCCATGCCCTGTATCTGAGAGAGGTGAAGAAGGTCTTTCCTGTATGGTCCCTCCCCTGTAAGGAGCAAGAGCAGCATCTGCCCCTGTATTTCTGTCATCTCATTACAGTCTTTGCAGGATTAAGAACAGGAGTACATGACTGTCTGAGAAGCATGAGTGTCATTTAAAGCTTCTTTTAACCTTTTCTCCGCAGTGCAAATTCGGCAGTGGCGCACGCGGGGCTAGGGGGTGGACATGGCGCTCCTGTGATTATGACGGCTCCACGCCATCATGAGTCACGGGCGGCGTGTGCTCATGACGGCATGGAGCTGTCATGACCCTGCCCACTCACTATCTCGCCGGCACAGGCGGGTATTTGGTGCTGCGTGGGTGGAACGGCAGTTGCATGACAGCTCCACGCCATCATGAGCACACGCATGAGCATGGAAAGAGATAAACATTTATCTAGAGCACAATCAGGTGTTTGATGCTTTCTCCCAGATCCAACTGAAAACACATAGAGAAAGCAGATAAACCATAAGATGAAGGGCAGCAGAATCGCATTTGTGCCATCATCATTGCAGGGCTTCTCTGCTCCCAAGACATACATACGACCATTAGGGGATTATTTACAAGCCTCTTGCGCCGCTGGTGCATCACTTTTTGAGACGCCCCATGACAGAATCCAGACGCATATCTATGAGGCCACGAAAAGCCACTTCACGTGGTTTGTCATGGGCTTATAGATATAGTGTGAGGCATTGCAGTGCCTTACACTGAATCAGGGAGGCATTCCATGAGTGTTGCAATAGGTTGCGGTGCATTGCTGTGGGTGATCTGCAAACCTGGGAATATCTTTATTTCTCCTTGTTTTTTCGTCTTTCAATGTGTGCTGCATTCTGAAGCACACATAGAGAGAAGAAAACATATCTATGGATTGTGATTGTGGAGGAAGGTCTCAGAGAAAATAATCATGCAATCTGCGGCAGACACCAAGTTTTGCACAGGCTGAAAGGACAGGAATGCACTGTATCCTGCCAGGGCAGCAAAAAGACTTGAGGCGCTGTCTGACACCAAATCATTGTAACTGAGGGCCCACAGTCTTTTTATTGTCCTTCTTCTTTATGAGCAAGCCCGCTCCGAAAGAATTGCAAAAGTTGTATATCTTTGCCTACAACAGAAATCCACTGAGAGTTGATGGGAAAGGAAATAGAAATAGGAAACATGAATATTAAAAGCAGTGCCTCAAGCATCTGTTTGTGCAATAATCAATCTCCCTTCAGTGGCCCAAGCGCTGTATGTGCAAAAGTCCACCCCACTTCAGTGACACAAGCCCTGTATGTGCAATAGTCCACCTCTCTTCAGTGACTCAAGCCCTGTATGTGCAATAGTCCATCTCCCTTCCGTGACCCGAGCCCTGTATGTGCAAAAGTCCATCTCCCTTCCGTGACCCGAGCCCTGTATGTGCAAAAGTCCATCTACCTTCAGTGACCCAAGCACTGTATGTGCAATAGTCCATCTCCCTTCCGTGACCCGAGCCCTGTATGTTCAATAGTCCACCTCTCTTCAGTGACTCAAGCCTTGTATGTGCAATTGTCCACCCCACTTCAGTGACACAAGCCCTGTATGTGCAATAGTCCACCCCACTTCCGTGACCCGAGCCCTGTATGTTCAATAGTCCACCTCTCTTCAGTGACTCAAGCCTTGTATGTGCAATTGTCCACCCCACTTCAGTGACACAAGCCCTGTATGTGCAATAGTCCACCTCCCTTCAGTGACTCTAGCCCTGTATGTTCAATTGTCCACCCCACTTCAGTGACACAAGCCCTGTATGTTCAATAGTCAACCTCTCTTCAGTGACTCAAGCCCTGTATGTGCAATAGTCCATCTCCCTTCAGTGACTCAAGCCCTGTATGTTCAATCGTCCACCCCACGTCCGTGACCTGAGCCCTGTATGTTCAATAGTCCACCTCTCTTCAGTGACTCAAGCCTTGTATGTGCAATTGTCCACCCCACTTCAGTGACACAAGCCCTGTATGTGCAATAGTCCACTTCCCTTCAGTGTTCAATAGTCCATCCCCCTTCAGTGACTCTAGCCCTGTATGTTCAATTGTCCACCCCACTTCAGTGACACAATTATTATTTATTATTATTTATGATATTTGTAGAGCGCATACAATGGCCCAAGGGCGTCTCGGCGCTAAGTGTCTGAGTGTTTACCCTGGAAAATGAATGATTTATTGACTAAAGAGCCAGGTCTTAAGTTGTTTCCGAAAGAACCATAGAGATGAACTGGCTTTAATCGTTGGTGGCAGAGTGTTCCATAGCTTAGGGGCTGAAACCAAGAATCTTCTATCGCCCCATGAGACCGTTTTTGTCCGGGGTATAACAAGATCTCCTGAACAAGATGACCGTAATGTTCTGAGCGGGCGATAGAGGGTCAGATTACGGACAAGATGTGCTGGTCCTTGGTTGTGCAACGCCTTATACACAATACACAGGGTCTTGAACTTTATCCTATTTCTGATGGATAACCAATGCAGCTCTTTGATGGTTTTAGAGGCAGAGTGATGTTTAGGGATATTTCCCAAAAGCCTCGCTGCAGAGTTTTGTATGGATTGTAGTTTATTCAAGACTCCTTCCTGTGCACTGAGAAACAGAGCGTTGCAGTAGTCCAAGGTGGACAGCACAAGGGATGTGACAAGAGTTTTTCCGGCTTTATCAGGAAGAAAAGGGAGGATTTTTTTAATTAGCTTGAGCTTATAAAAAGCTGAGGAGGTAATCTGGTTGGCATGTGGATGGAACGTGAGTCGGTCATCAAAGATGACTCCCAGATTCCTTACTTTGCTAACAGGCTCAGGGGGGGGGGCCTAAAGAGGAAGGCCACCAATTAGATGACCACTCTGGTGTTAATTGTCCAAAGATAACTACCTCTGTTTTTTCTGAGTTTAACTTTAAACAATTGGAGGCCATCCAATTTCCTATTGCCGTCATACCATCCCTGAGGTCACCTGCTACTTTATGGCCATTGTTCTTAATGGCTAGAACCAGCTGGGTATCATCAGCATAGGACGTGAGGCTCATCCCATAAGCCCGAATGACATTGGCTAAGCCCGACACATAGATGTTAAAGAGTGTCGGGCTTAGGGATGAGCCTTGGGGTACTCCACATGGTAGTGACATAGTGGACGATTGAAATGGTCCCGTTGTGACCACCTTAGTTCTGTCAGCTAGAAAGGAGGCCAGAAGTTTACTGGCCATCCCTTGTACACCCAGGCCCTCGACACGGTCAATCAGGGTGGTATGATCAAGCCCTGTATGTTCAATAGTCCACCTCTCTTCAGTGACTCAAGCCCTGTATGTGCAATAGTCCATCTCGCTTCAGTGACCCAAGCCTTGTATGTGCAATAGTCAACCTCTCTTCAGTGACTCAAGCCCTGTATGTTCAATAGTCCACCTCCCTTCAGTGTTCAATAGTCAATCCCCCTTCAGTGACTCTAGCCCTGTATGTTCAATTGTTCACCCCACTTCAGTGACACAAGCCCTGTATGTTCAATAGTCCACCTCTCTTCCGTGACCCGAGCCCTGTATGTGCAATAGTCCATCTCGCTTCAGTGACCCAAGCCTTGTATGTGCAATAGTCAACCTCTCTTCAGTGACTCAAGCCCTGTATGTTCAATAGTCCATCTACCTTCAGTGACCCAAGCCCTGTATGTGCAATAGTCCATCCCCCTTCAGTGACACAAGCCCAGTATGTGCAATAGTCCATCTACCTTCAGTGACTCAAGCACCTGTAAGTGCAATAGTACATCTGCCTTCAGTGGCCCAAGCCCTGTATGTGCAATAGTCCACGTCCCGTCAGTGACACAAGCCTTGCATGTACAAAAGTCCCTTGTTATTAGCCAAAGGTACCCAAATATAGGCATAGGAAGTTGCACAACCATTTACCTACATTTTTCCTACCTTATTCTACATAACAGCTCTTGCTCTGACCTTTTGCCTAGTTAGAAGCTGAATAAATATTGGGTAGTTTTTTAAAAAAACATGCCTAATTTATTATGCATGAGGATTCTAAGTATCACAGCAGGACTACCATCTTCTGCATATTTAATCACTATCGTCATACTTGAATGACAGGCCCAAAGTACAATGGCACAGCTACGTAGAACCCTTTAGAGTACCTTTCAGGTATATAAGTACCACATCTTTGCTGGAAGAAACTACTATGCTAAGATCCCTCCACCCAGAAACTCCTGAATACACTAGTCTGACATCCCCTGAGGGGTGTCCAACTCAAGACAAGGGTTGGTTCTCTCCTAGGGGTATTCTTGGTTTTACACCCATATACATGCTAGTTACACTTACGCCTAATGATTGCTATGTATCAATATGCCTGCATATATTTGCTGTTTTAGCACCATGGTAGAATGTTACTGTTTATTACTCAGTTTCTGTCTAATGGTGGTTGCAGCACATGTATTTTATACTAGAATGATGCTGGATCAATAAATACTTATTGAGAATGTTCCCCCCATCGTTTATTCTGTGTATCTCTCTGCGACAGAGTGAGCACGAGTGACTGAGCAAAAAGTACTGTACGGTTTCTGCGATCCCTGAAGTATTAAGTGTTCGATTGTTACCAGGAACTCTTCCCTCCATGGCAAGGGGCGCCTATAGTGGCACTGTGAGCCTGCTGGTTTGCTGGCATGCATCTTCTTTCGGGGTGTCTGGAATCAGCCTGGATACCAACTCCATAGTGTATGCTGTACGCGGATACCCTATATATAATATTATCACCATTTGTAAAGAGCGTAGTTAAACCGCTGGTGTGTCCCCGTACGAGAAGGAGCATAAGAGAGTTTGTACCTGGGCTTAGAAAACCAGGAGCTATATCTGGAGATGGATGATCTTTATAAAAGATGAAAACAGCCAGGCGTTTAGGCTGCAAGATAGTGAAAGGATTGCGCTCCCATCCTGACTTTTTGAAATCTTGGCACGGTAACTTAGTGAGCTCATGTAGATCATAGATTATGTATCGTGTATAAGAAGTTATCAGCGAGTGAAGATAACTAGGGCCCTTTTTCCACAGAATTCTGTGGCAGTAGCACATGGCCTTAAAAATAATCTTCTCTACCAGAAGCCAATGGAGAGTCATCAGCGCCTTCGTAGTGGATGCTCTTCTTGGGAGGTCCAAGACTAGGCCTGCTGCTGCATTTCGAATTGATTGCAGCTTGATTCAACATTTGTTGTTGTTCCCAGAGCATGAACAATAGTCTTCTTGGTAATAAACCCGGTAGTTTCCGTAAGACTTTGAGAGTCCCAAAACATTTCCCAACTGCCTTCCTGATTTCGCTCTCAAATGGAAGTTTAGGGACAAGCCTGACACCCAGATTTTTAATTTCTGCTTTCGGAGCAGGGGTTTGCCTCAAAGTCTCAGGCCACCATATCAATGTGTAGAAACTACACAGCACCATCTCCTTTAAGTGACCCAATCACTGCATGTGTAATAGCCACATCCCTTCAATAACTCAAGGCCTGTATGTGCAATAGTTAATTTCCAAACAGTGACCCTAACCTTGTAAGTGCCATAGTTGATTTCCCTTCAGTGACCCACACTCTGTATTTACAATCATCTATCACCCATTAGTAACCCACTCTCATTTCAGTGACAGAAGCCTTCAGTTTCCAGTAGAGTAACTATCTTCAGTGATTCTAGTAGTCCATCTACTTTTAGAAACTTAAGCCCTTTATTTACATCAGTCCTTCTCCTTTTAGTGAGCCAAGTCTGCACGAGAATAGAGGGTCTTATTTACTAAAGGTCTACAGCAACAGACCGTCACTTTTCTTAAATGCTCCAGTGACACGGGCCTTTCAGTCATGTCAATGAGTGTCACAAAGCCTCTGCATGCCTCATGGATGAAGAGTAAGCAAGGGCAGCACACAGCCTGGAATTGCCACACTTTCCATCAAGGAGGCATTCCATGGTTGATGTTTCCACGCAACACCCATGGATTTTGATGGTAGCTCAGGTGTACAAAATCACACAAACGTAGGGTAGCACCAACACCTTATGATGCCCCAGAGCAATCAATCAATCAATCAATCAATCAATCAGGGGTTTGTAAAGCACAGCTACTCACCCGTGAGGGACTCAAGGTGCTGTGGGTGGCTTTGTTGGGTTCTGGGATCATCGGAAGATCCAGGACTTGAGGTCTTTACTTCATTGGAGCAGTGTAGGACTTTGCTGGAGGTGGAGGGGGAGGTCATTCCAGGTCTTTGCTTTGAGGTAGGAGAAGGACTTTCTACCCATTCTGGTCTTGTAGAGGAGTAGGTCGGTGACCAGGAAAAGGTTGGCTGATCAGAGGTTTCCCTTGGATGTTTGGAATGAGAGGTGGTTGTTTAGATATGCTGGTTCGATGTTTTGGAGGGCCTTGTATGCTTGAAGGTTATTCTTCTTTCGATGGGGAGCCAGTGGACATTGTGGAGGTATTAGGTGATGTGGTTGTGATGAGGGATTTCTAGGATTAGTGTGACTGTGGCGTTCTGGACGGTCTGGAGCTTGTGGAGGAGTTTATTGTTGATTCTGCCAGAGAGGGTGTTACTGTTGTCTAGTCTGCTACTGAGGAGTGCATGTGTGACAGTTTTTCTGGCTTCGGAGTGGATCCATTTGAATGTTTTTTTAGAGTATGCGGAGAGTGTTGAAGCAGGTCGAGGATACAGTGTTGATCTGGCAGTTCATCGTGAGTGATGAGTACAGTTTGTTGCCGAGGTTCGGGGTGAGGGGGTTCTGAGGGCAGGAGACTACCAGGTGTCATCCCATGCAGAGGGGGTGGAGCCAAAAATGAGGATTTATCTTTTCTCTGAGCAGGCATAACAAGGAAAAATGGTTTTATTTCTCCTCCGTTTTTCCTCTTTCCATGTTTGCTGCATTCTGCATGAACAGCTTATGTTCAAGAAGTTGCCCCTTTCTGGACAAAAACTATGTTGCCAACAACACAGAAACCCTTGCACCATGGTGTGTCAAGTAGCAATGGTGAGTGCCACCTGTTGTGGGGTATTAAAGTGGTGGTGATACTTTGGATGATCCCTGTTCCTGCAGAAAGGACTGTGATTCAGGCCTTAATCATATTCAGATTGCATTACAGCAAAGTGTTGTACGTAGAATCCGTCAAAGCTACAATTAAATGTCTGCATATAGTGCAGAACACAGCAGCAAGGTTACTCTACCGGCTTCCCAATCAGCCTTGGTCTGCAGTCCTCTTTGTGATAACTGGCTCATGATTCCTAAACAAATACAATTTAAAGCTACATGTTCAAGGCTAAAGCCAGACTTCAGCCGTGTTGCATTTAGGATTTGGTGTCACTGTGTCATCCCCCTCGATCTCTGAGGCCTATGAATCGCATCCTGTTCAATATGTCTGGGTTCCACCTGACACGCATGAAAGGGCGTTCCGTTACATATTTAGGGCCAAAACTCTGGAATTCCCATCCAGAGTCACAGAGAAACTGTGCATCACTTCTTGCTTTTTCGTAAAGGTCTGAGACTTGGCTCTTCCGATCTGTTGCACCTTTTTACCTCTCCTATCTTCCAAGCACCAAATACAAAGTAATAATGAAGGTGCATGTCCAATACATCATAGGGATATTAAGCATCTTTTATAAACAACAAAGCCAACACTTTTGCTGTACACGAAGTACCCTTGAGTCTTCTATTCAAGCAATTAATTGGTAGGTCATATAGCACATACATGTGTCAATGTTCCCACCAGCCACTGCTCAAGCCACTGTTGTGCAGCCAAATATCAAGACTCAAAGCTACTGAAATGAAAACTTTGTCCTGAAAATGGTTTGGAGCATCCAATCAGACCATCTCATACATATCACATTCTCACATATCCAGTGAAACCAATTGCACACAAAGGTATTAAAACTAAGACAGAAACCCAATCAGGATCATATAGATAAAGTGGTAAGTTGGTAAGAATACATCCAGTTGGTACTGTCAGGTGTAAACCATCCTGTGGTTTCTGTCTTGCACGGTGCCAACACGCATTTTGGTGTTAGGCTAAGTGGTAGCTATCACCTTCCTCAGGGCGCAGGTGGATGAATAATTTAACAAAGTAGCACTAGGGGGGGGGGCAGAATTCAATACAGTAACAACATAGGCTAAGTGACAATTTGGCACTTCTTATGTCAGGTGTTCCGTGTTCAAGATAAAAAAAGAAAATATTTGGATATGTGAAAATAGGGTTGTATACGATTCCCCCTGGTAACTTGAAACCAAATTCTAACCTTAAATAAGGAGGATGAGAAGTTCCAGTGTCTTCACCTGAATAGACATAGGGAAGTACATAATGGAGAAAGTGAAGTTAGTATCACTTGGTGCTCTAATAGAATAAAGTCGATCAAGCACCTGCGTAGAGTCATGGAAGGACAAGATCCAAAGTGACATACCAAGACCAAGTCCATGCACACCAAGGAAAGGTAACTGCTATACAGATAAATACAGGCAAAGAGAGTTGTGTCAGAAATAAATAGGTGCCTAGATAGTAGGTGACAGCCAAATGACCCCAACAACTTGTTTTAGATCCAGTCACAAAGGATACCTGTGTGGAAAAATAGGTAAGAATTTTGCAGTGCTGGATATAATATAGAAGTCCTTCTATATTAGCAGAAAGTTGAGGTGACACCAATAAGTTGGTAGAAAGACGGATGTCTGGAACAACAAAAGGAGCTAACTTAATCCTACTGCCTCTAAGTATAATGAAGATAGATATAAGCTGGGTCAGAGTACATAGCGAGCCCAAGTAAAAAAAGCTAATGCTTAAACCTCTGTGAGAGGTGAATGGTTGCCTTTACAATAATGGAAGTCAAGGGGTGGAATCCTCCAAGGTGCGTCCACAGGACCAGGGATAACTCTGGGGATGAAAGCTGAAGGACGGCAAGAGATGGCTGGCCGACTGTGATATGCGTCGGAACTAAGTGAAAGCAGTAAAGCAGTGAACGAACAGTAAGTAAGATGAAGATTGGGAGACAGACGACTGCGGAAGTGAACCTCTTCCCCGTGGGCAAACTCTCTGATACAGAGGCCGTAAAAAGGGAAGCAGCACCAATTTACTCGATAAAAACAAGGGAAAGTACGGAGAAGCTGAGCCAGACCGGCATGAGAAATGGGGCTAATGTAGCAACCAGCGGGACTATAGTTCTTACCGAGAAGTTGGCTATGTATTGGTTCCAGATGGTGGCCACGGGATCCAGAACTCCGGGGGACTGTCCATCGCAGCAGAAATAGAAAGAAGACTGGTGTATAGCCGGGGCAAATAGAGAGAACCCCCAGGCACATTTTAAATTGGGGGATTAAGTCTGCTTCAATCCTAAGGGTCCCTGGGGGCAAACTAGCCCACCAGGTACTTCCAGTATGCGCCAGGGAGCTGTGTTGCAGAGAGGTGCTGAAAGGACATGCCCCTTTTTACACCTCTCTGCAACGCAGCTCTGTGGCATTTACTGGAGGTAGCTGGTGGGCTAGTTGGCCCCCAGGGACCCTCAAGACTCAAGGGGATTTAATCCCCTAATTTACAATGCTCAAGGGTGCGGGGTGATGAAGGGAGGGGGTCGTGGCCTGATGCGCCAAGTGTGCAGAGTCACCCTGTGGCGCGTTTTAAGTTAGAGGATTAAGTCCCCTTGAATCTTGATGGTCCCTAGGGGCCAACTAGCCCACAACGTACCTCCAGTAAGCCCCTGGGAGCTGCGTTGCAGAGATGTGGTCCAAGGCCATGCCCCTTTAACAACACTCTGCAACACAGCGCTGTGGTGCTTTCTGGAGGTAGCTGGTGGGCTAGTTGGCCGCCAGGGACCCTCAGGACTCAAGGAGACTTAATCCCCCAATTTATACCCCAACAGGGGGTGCGTTTTCACAGTGGTGCAGGGAGGTGGCGTGGCCTGATGTGACAAGTGTGCAAACATACCCTGTGGCTCATTTTAAGTTGCAGGATTAAGTCCCCTTGAATCTTGAGGGTCCCTAGGGGCCAACTAGCCCACCAGGTACCTCCAGTATGCACCAGGGAGCTGCGTTGCAGAGAGGTGTTCAGAGGCCACCACCTTTTTAGACCTCTCTGCAACGCAGCTCTGTGGTGCTTACTGGAGGTACCTGGAGGGCTAGTTGGCCCCCAGGGACCATCAGGACTCAATTGGAAATAATCCTGCATATTAAAACGCACCAGGCAGTACTTTTGAACAGTGATAAAGGGAGGGGGCAGTGCCTGACATAGCAAGTGTGCAAACATACCCACTGGCACATTGTAAATTGGGGTATTAAGTCCCCTTCAATCCTGAGGGTCCCTGGGGGCCAACTAGCCCACTAGGTACATCCAGTATGCACCAAGGAGCTGCATTGCAGAGAGGTTTTGAGAGACCATGCCCCTTTTTACACCTCTTTGTAACACAGTTCTATGGTGCTTGTGGGCTAGATGGCCCCCGTGGACTCCTAGGATTCAAGGGGTCTTAATCCCCCAATTTACAATGCACTACGGGGTGGGTTTTTACAGTGGTGCAGGGAGGGGCGTGGCCTAATGTGACAAGTGTGCAAATGCCCCCAGTGGTGCAATTTAAGGTGGGGTCCCCTTGAATCCTGAGGGTCCTTAGATTACTCCAGTAAGCACCTGGGAGCTGCGTTGTAGGGAGTTGTCCAACAGCGTGCCCCCTTTTTACACCTCTCTGCAATGCAGCTCTGTGGCATTTTTTGGAGGTAGCTGGTGGGCTAGTTGCCCCCCCCGGGACCCTCAGGACTCAAGGGGACTTAATCACCCGATTTACAACACACCAGGGGTTGCTTTTTCACAGTGGTGCAGGGAGGGGGCAGGGCCTGACATAACAAGTGTGCAAATGCACCCGCTGGCACATTGTAAATTGGGGGATTAAGTCTCCTTCAATCCTGAGGGTCCCTCGGGGCCATCTAGCCCACCAGGTACTTCCAGTATACACCAGGGAGCGCATTGCAGAGCGGTGTTGAGAAGCCATGCCCCTTTTTACACCTCTTTGCAACGCAGCCCTGTGGCACTTACTAGTGGTAGCTGGTGGGCAAGCTGGCCCCCAAGGACCCTCAGGACTCAAGGGGATGTAATCCCCCAATGTACAACCCTCCAGGGGGAGCATTTGCACACTGGTGCAGGGAGAGGACATGGCCTGATGTGACAAATGTGCAAACGCCCCCTGTAGTGAGTATTAAGTAGGGGGATTCAGTCCCCTTGCATCCTGAGGGTACCTGGGGGCCAGCTAGCCCGCCAGGTACCTCCAGTAAGTACAAGGAGCTGCGTTGCAGAGTGGTGGTCCAAGGCCACGCCCCCCTTTTTACACCACTCTGCAATTCAGCTCTGTGGTGCTTACTGGAGGTAGCTGGTGGGCTAGTTGGCCCCCAGGGACCCTCAGGACTCAAGGTGATTTAATTCCCCATTTTGCAACGCTCCAGGGGGCACGTTTCCACAGTGGTGCAGGTAGGGGGCATGGCCTGATGTGACAAGTGTGCAAATGCACCCTGTGGTGCTTTATAAGTTGAGGGATTAAGTCACCTTGAATCCTGAGGGTCCCTGGGGGCCAACTAGACCACCAAATATATCCAGTAAGCGCCAGAGAGCTGTTTTGCAGAGAGGTGGTCCAAGGCCATGCCTTCTTTTTACACCAATCTGCAACACAGCTCTGTGGCACTTACTGGAGGTCGCTGGTGGGCTAATTTGCCCCCAGGGACCCTCAGGTCTCAAGGGGACTTAATCCCCAATTTACAAAGCACAAGGGCGTGCGTTTGCACACTGGTGTAGGGAGAGGCGGGGCCTGATGTGACAAGTGTGCAAACGTGCCCTGTGGCGCATTTGAACATGGCGGATTAAGTCACTTGGAATCCTGCGGGTCCCTGGGGGCCAACTAGCCCAACAGGTGCATCTAGTAAGTGCCATAGATTTGCATTGCAGAGAGGTGTAAAAATGGACATGGCCAAAGACCACCTCTCTGCAACACAGCTCTGTGACACTTACTGGAGGTACCTGGAGGGCTAATTGCCCCCCAGGGACCCTCGGGGTTTTGGGGGAATTAATCCCCCAACTTAGAACACGCAAGGGGGTGTTTGCACGGTGGTGAAGGGAGAGGGCGGGGCTTGATGTGACATGGGTGTATTTATGCAATCAGTTCGCCAAAACCCAAGCACTTATAAATTTACCATGCACTCTCCTTGCAGTACTCTAATCATTCACTCAGTACCCATGTACTTATGCAATGACCCAGGCACTAACTCATGGCAAGTACAGAGGAGGTCATGCTAATCACAGGGGTACCCCAACGCATAGTGTTCCCTAGTGTATGTAGGTGTTTTCACTGTATTCTAAGTGTCTTTTAGCATAGCACTTGCTCTGGTCCTGGTTAGACATTCAGTTACTAACAGTACCTCTCAGTAAAGAGTTGGGGGCACAGGATGAGTTTCTGCTTCTCTGTTGGTTCCTTCGGCACATCTCTTGCTTCCTCGTCTTTCTGGACTTCTGTTGACTCTTTCAGCATTTGCCTTGCTTCTTTCTGCTCTTTCTTCCTCTTTCTTCAGATGTCCTAAGTTTGTAGACATAGTTAGAAATTAGCTTTTAAAAAAACATTGAAATTCATCGAAGAAACCATAGGTTTCAAGGACGTTATAAATTAGCATTTAAAAAACCTTAAAATATTCACTGAAAAAAACATTTGTTTCAGGGACTTTATAGTAAGTTGGACATTTCACTCATACAAAACCATAGACATTTTGCTGTTATAGTTAGTTGAGGTAACAATAACTCACGCCCCCGCAATGCACTGCTGATGATGTCACATATTACATCATTCATGACATGGTCAGTGACATCACTGATGACATCATTGATGACATCACTGATGACATCACTGATAACATCATCCACGTGAAAATCTGATGCACCTCCTAATGCCTTAATAAAACCTTTGATAAACCCACTCTAAAATACAGACTACCATTTTTTAAACAATAGAGACCAATACCAGTTACTAAGTACGCACTCACTGATTCATAGGTCTACACACACCTCCACTCATTTACCCATACAGTTACTCATACATGCAGTGACTCATCAATAGCACACTATTATAGGCACTCATACACCTATACAAATACTCACACACTGCTACTCATCCAGAGTTACTCATACATCTAGTCAGTCATGCAAAGAATCAAATACACATCTATTTACTGAACTATACAGTTATACACACTCAACCTCACTTATTCATACAGATACTTAAGTATACTTACTCTCTTATATAATCACTGATACAAGTACACACTGATCCATACAGCCACTCTCACAATCACCGACTCTCACGTATAGTCTTTTATAAACTCCAACTCTCACATGCACTGTGTTTTACATATGTAGTTACTTGGACATGTAGCACTGAGATATCCATTCACTCACCAACACACCTATACACACACTCACCCACCCATACAGCTGTTTCCACATGCACTCTTGAACCCATTCACCCAGTAAATGAAACACTCACATATCTATGCACAGAGTCACACACCTCCCACTTACCCACGCACACACTCAGGCCCCCATACAAATACTCATGCAACCAATCAATAACCCATATAGACACTCATGTAGCTACTCACCAACCAATGCAGCAGCTTACACAGCAATAGTTAGACCGATACAGCCATTCACACAGTTTAGTCACTAACCCATACATTCAGTAAGACACATTTAATCACTCACTTATACAATCAGTCACACACCTACTAAATCCTCCATCCAGACACTTATACACCCATTCATTCTTCAATACAACTTTGCCAATATATATATAAAACATATTTAAACTTTACAAAAATACCAGGTCACTGGATGATGTCATCAGTGATGTCATTTGAGATGTCATACGTGATATCATAAGTGATGTCACTGACCATGTCATGAATTATGTAATATGTGACGTCATCAGCAGTGCATTGCGGCGGCGCGAGTTTTAGTTAGCTCAACTAACTATAACATCAGCATTTCTATGGTTTTGTATGAGTGAAATGTCCAACTAACTATAACATCCCTGATACGTATGGTTTTTTCAGTAAATTTCTAAGGTGTTTTTTAAATGCTAATTTGTAACTATAACGTCCCTGAAACCTATGTTTTTTTCAGTGAATATATAAACTACTGGTGGTCAAGAGTATGTAGTTATAGTTAGGACCTAGTTTCTATAGGGATTTTTTTTGATTTGCCTATATCTTTGGCGCCGTTTGATGAATCTTCACAAACGTTTCAAAACTAATGGGGCGCTACATCCAGCTCCTGTCTTGAAAGTTTCTGGGTGATTCGTCAAGCAGGGGCCAAGAAAAAAGGGAGTTCCTAAATGCGTTTTCTCCATGTTCATTTCCTATGGAATTTTTTCTCACATCCACAGCCTGAACTGCTGAACAGAATTACACCAAATGTGGTTAGGAGTACACTATTTGCATTAAAAGGTGTAAATGCATTCAGTAGTTCCTGAGAAATAAAAAAAAAAAAAAATATATCTATATCTGGTGACCGCGGTGGATCCGCGAACCCTTCCGATCACGAGCTTGACCCTGATTGACGGCCTACACTTCAAACCAGAAATTGTTGGCAGTCATCTTGTCAGGAGAAAAAACATTAAAAATGAAGAAACGCCCTGACCCCTAGGCATGCTCAGGTGGCCCCACAGGGATCCATGGGAGCCAAAAAACCTTGTCTTTAAAAAAAGAAATTTGGCGAGTTTTGCGCAATGTGCACAAATCCGGCAGAATTAAAAAATAGAAAATATCTGTATTAGTCTGTCAGTTGGTGCCACGTTCTTGATGTTGTTTACAGATGGTGTATAAGTGCCTGCATGAGTTTGTGAGTAGCTACACGAGTGTCTCTATGGGTTAATGATTGGTTGTCAGTGTACCTGTATGATTGCCTAAGTGTCTGTGTGATTGGGTGGGGGTGTGTGAGACCTGCATGGATGTGTGTGTGGGTGATTCACTGGATGGATATGTTCATGAGTGCTTGCGCAAAGGGCTCTATTGTTGAGTGAGTATGCATATGGCTGTGTTCATAAGTGAGTTGATGTCTCAGTGGTATATGTGTAATTTCCATTGGAAATGCAATTATTGATTAAGTAACTACATATGTGAAATGCAGTGTATGTAAGTATTGGAGTATATAAGTGAATATAGGTGAGAATAAGGATTTGGGAGTGGCTGTATGGATGAATGTATACTTGTGTCATTGATTGTATAAGAGAGTAAGAATGTGTTAATATCTGTATAAATATGTGAGGTGGTATTTGTATAACTCTATAGGTGTGTAAATGGCAATGGGATGAATTATTTGCGTGACTGACTAGATGTGTGACTAACTCTATGGTTGAGTGGCAGTGTGTGAATGTATGTATGAGTATACAATTGTATATATCAGTGGCTGTATGAATGAGTGACTGGGTAAATGAGTGGATGTGTGTACACCTCTGAATCATTGAACAGGTATGTACTAACTGGTTTTGGTGTGTCTATGGTTTCAAGAATGCTACTCTATATTTTATAGTAAATGTATTAACAATTATGTTATGATGTGAAGAGGTGCATCAGATATTGAGTGGATGATGTCATGAGTGATGTCATTTGAGATGTCATCAGTGAAGTTGGTGACCATGTCATGAGTGATGTAATATGTGACGTCATCAGCAGTGCATTGCAGGGAAGCAAGGTATAGTTAGCTCAACTAACTATATCGGACACATTTCTCTGGTTTTGTTCACGTGAAATGTCCAGCTAACTATAACGTCCTTAAAACCTGACTTATTTAGGGAATTTCTAAGGTTTTTTAAAATTCTGATTTCTAACTATAAAGTCCCTAAAACCTATGTTTTTTTCAGTGAATTTCAAAGGTTTTTTAACTGCTAATTCCTAACTATAACGTATCTGAAACCCTTTTTTTTCAGTGAATATATATACATGTATATATATATTCACTGAAAAAAACATAGGTTTCACACCAGTTATAGTTAGGACTTAGCATTAAAAAAACCTATTAAATTCACTGAAAAAAACATAGGTTTTACACCAGTTATAGTTAGCTGGAAGTTTTACTCGCATAAAACCATTGAAATTCCCACGTTATAGTAAGTTGGACTCACTATAACTTGCGCGTGCAATGCACTGCTGATGACGTCACATATTACATCACTCATGACATGGTCAGTGACATCACTCATGACATCACTGATGACACCATCCAGTGAATGTGTGTCTTTCTGAAAAATAAATATTAGTGAGTAATGTTTAAATATTTAAATATATGTATTAGTGTTTCACTTTGTGTGTAAGTGGCTGCATGGGTTGTGAGTAGCTACATGTGTATGTATATGGGTTATTAGATGTTTTTCTTAGTATCAGTATGAGTGTTTGTATGGTTTGGTGAGGGTATTACTTAGCACATAGATGCAGGAATGACTGACTCTCACTTTGTATGTGTTTTGAAGACAGCATATGTGCAGGACTGTATGGGTGGATGAGTGTGTATATGTGTTTGTTAGTGAGTGAATGACTGTCTCACTAGTGCCTTTATCAGTAACTACATATGTTTTAATCTAGTATATGTGAATATTGATGTATATAAGTGAGTATATGTGAGAGTGAGGGATTTTAAGAGTTCCTGTTTAAATTAGTATGTGTTTCTATTAGTGATTGTTTAAGATAGTAAGTATGTGTAAGTTTCCTTAGAAGTAAAGTGGTAGTGTATGTATAGCTGTATATGCAAATAAATGGATGTTCAATAGTTTATTTGTATGTGTGAGTATGTGTGTGAGTAACTTTTGGATGCCTGTCAGTGTGTCACTACATATGATGAGTGAGTATATGTATGAGTGACTAAATCGAACTGTTGGTGAATGAGTGGATGTGTATATAGATGGTGGAATTATTGAATTGGTTGTTGTAAGTGGTATGGGTATCTCCATTTTTTTGAAAATTTTAGTTTCTATTTTTGAATATGTGTTTCAAGGGTTACATTACAGTGAAAGGAGGTCTCTCACTCTGTCACAAGGATGGTGTCATCAGTGATGTCATGAGTGATGTCACTGACCATGTCATGAGTGATGTAATATGTGACGTCATAAGCAGTGCATTGCAGGCGCAAGTTATAGTGAGTCCAACTAACTATAACGTGGGAATTTCAATGGTTTTATGCGAGTAAAACTTCCAGCTAACTGTAACTGGTGTAAAACCTATGTTTTTTTCAGTGAATTTAATAGTTTTTTTTATGCTAATTCCTAACTATAACTGGTGTGAAACCTATGGTTTTTTCAGTGAATTTCAATGTTTTTTTAATAGCAAATCTTTATAGGTATAAAACATAATAAATTTTAAAACGAATTTTATATTGTATAATTATGTCAAATTTAAAAAAATATATATATATTTTTAACTACGGGGCGCTCCCGGGGCGCGTACCGGTGAACGCACGGGTAAGCGCAATATTACGGCGCGCCCTGGGGCGCTTACCGGGGAGCGTCCCGTTAGCGCTATTCTCGCGAAAGAAAATAACATCGTGACGTATCGCGTAGACGCATGATGCGTCATATGACACACAGCGTAAGCGCACCCGGAAGCACACGAGCGCATGCGATTGCGCAACATCCTGACGCGCTTACGCTACGCACCCGCGGGCGCGCCCTGGAGCACGACTACGGGCGCGCCCTGGGGCGCGTAACATAAGCGCGTCGGGTCTTGTGACCTGAAAATAACACTTTCTATTGGTGAAGAACAGTTTTGGTTTCCAAATGAGTAAAGCCCGGGTCATGTGACCTGAAAATAACACTTCTCATTGGTTCAGGACAGTTTTGTTTTTCCAAATGATGAAAGACCCCACCTTTTTTCCTTATTCTGACTTTGTCCTTTGACTGAGGAAGACCTGTTTGGATATCTTTGTGTTATATTTTGTACTTTGAAATGGCTACTGTAGCTGCAACAGCTGGAGCATCTGCACCACCACCAAGAGGACCACCACAACAGTACATTGGTGGTCAAGAAGAGGAGGAGGAGGAAGAGGAAGAGGAGGAGGGGAGAAGATGGCTGCCTGAACAAAATACTCCATACAAGCCCAAGACACACATTGTATGGGAGTTTTTTTCAATCCCAGAGGGCAAGAAAAAAGTGAATGTGGCCAAGGTAACTTGCCTAATCTGTGGCGAACAACTCTCAAGGGGCAACCCAAACAAAAAATATTCATTTGGTAATAATACCATTATTCGACATATGACCCGGAAGCATCCCAACAACTA
Source organism: Lissotriton helveticus (assembly GCF_964261635.1). Lineage (NCBI taxonomy): Eukaryota > Metazoa > Chordata > Amphibia > Caudata > Salamandridae > Lissotriton > Lissotriton helveticus. The sequence continues at coordinate 143,453,276 of NC_136064.1, forward strand.
TTCTCGTGCAGAGCTCAGGGAACTGGCCAGTAACCTCCCCCAGTCTTCAAGGACCACCTTCAAAAGAACACAACCCACTCCATCGGGACCAAAAAAAACAGATAAGATGCCTTGTATACAACCACGATTTGCAGATTTTAGAATCACATGTATTGAATGTGGCAAGCTCATCGCCTATGGTGAAAAGAGCATGAAGCTCGTCGTCCTTGCTGGTGACAATCACAAATGCCCCAAAAAACAGTAATTTTTTCAGTTTTTTGCTTTTTGCTCCTGTTGAGCCATTTACAATTCCCTGTTTTTTGTTTCTCCCCATAAAAAATACAAAAAAATATAAAACTGTTTTGAAAAGCCCAAAAAAGTACAAAATGTTCAAAAAACATTAAAAAAATATAAAACAACAAAAAGAAGAAAAAAAACAGTTCTTTTTAGAACTACCTTTCATTTATAAAAATAAACCTACATTTTTAATGAATCTCTGTCAAATTTTTTTTCTTAGGGTACGTGTACCGTGGCGCGCCCCCCCAAAAAATGGAAAAAAAATTTAATGAAGGAGTTAGCATGAGGGAAGAACACAAAGAGAGTAATGTTAAGAGAATGGAAAGGGGTGACCGCTCGGTCCCCCCGAACGTATGGATGGGTGCCCCGAACCCCCCGGGAAACCAGTTTTGGCGGGGTGGGCGTAGCCCGGCTGGTATGCCCAAAGCGGCGTAGCCGGGGCGCGCCTTCCCCCGCCCAAGAGGGGTTGTCCTAGACACCTCGATGTAAGACCACGCCCAGTAGGCGTATCGGGGATGGGTACACGCCCTCCCGCAGAAGGATAAAGGAGCGGGAATCCAGAAGATCGTCCTCTTGTTCCTCGGATCGGAAGGCTGCACCCACTCGTTGCTCGTGAGCCCTCGACGGAACAAGCAGCAATTTTGAATGTGGTAATCTTGTTTTTTCTCTTTCAGTTTCGAGGGCCTATAGATTTCAGGACCTCGTGGATCGACCAAGGGCGGAAGACTCGAAACCATGCCTAGCAAGAAAGCAGGAAAGGGTTCCGAGACAGAGAGGATGTTACGCCTGTTGTCGAATCGGATGGCTTGTATGGACCGAAAGCTCGGACAAGTCCAATCGCTCGGGAGAGGTTTAGCGGAGGTAAAGAAGCAATTGGCCGCCTTGAACGACCCAGGTCAGCCGAAAAAGGTTATAGGCCCGGCTTTGCCGGGAATAGTCCCCGGGAGAAGAGGGAAGCGGGTCAAGGAAAGGGCGGTTTCGGGGGGGGTCCCAGTCCCAGAGTTACCTCTCATCGCCCCCCTCGTACCGGTCGATAACCCAGTTCAGAACCCAGATGTAGGCCAGCCTATCCCGGTGGTGATCACCTCCGTCGAGGATGATGAAATACCCCCAGAATTGGCCGCACAGTTGACGGCATGGCTCAAAACAAAGGTGGGGGGCACGGCGACCCCGGGGGATCCGGCCGAAGAAGCCAGAGTGTTAATAAAGCAGTTGCGGCAATCGAGAGATGTCGCGAAGGCGAGTGTTCCTCTTGTTCCCCCACAGGTGGCGCCGGGAGTACCAGCAGCTGGTCAAGAAAAGATGGCGGCAACAACAGCCGATACGGGTAAGCTCGCATTGCCGATGGTGGGGGAGGGCTCGATACCCTCAAGGCGGGAAAAGGTTGCACAGCACATTCCCTTGGCCACGAAAGAGTTAATATGGGGAGACAAGTATGTCAACATGTTTTCATTGTTAACGGACCATCGTGAGATGGAATATGCTAAAACGCAGAAAGATTTGTGGCACCCTAGTATCTGGCGCGCCAAGATGGCCGAGTTCAGGGTGGAAGAGACAGTGACGAACTGGGTTAAGGCCTTCTCTATATTTACCGCAGTTATAGGGGAACGTAAACCTGAGGTTATGACTGAGTTGGTTTGCTATCAGAATCGCATTATGGATTTTTATTCAATGATTGAGGGGGAAGAATGGAAAGACTATGACATGAAGTTCCGTAAAGCAAAAGAATATGATGCTTCTTTGTCTTGGGATTGTTTGGACTCGGTGTCATGGCACAAGCAACTCCTGCCAGGGGCGACAGGTACGTCCTCGCCAGGCGGCAGCGGGTCCGGAGTGGTCCGCCAAAAACCCGGGGTGCCCTTTCGAGCAGGCACAGGTGGGGGCTATCAGCCTAGAGTTGGCGGGAATGGCGGAAAAGGAGGGGTCTGTTGGGGCTTCAATCGGGGCAATTGTAACAGACCACAGGGGACATGCAAGTATAAGCATGTGTGTGCCGGCTGTGGGAATTCCTCACACCCGGAAAGTGCATGTAGATCGAAAAATGGCGGGACGGGAGGAAAAGGTGGACCTAAGCAGGAGTGAAGTAGACCTTTGTAACCGATTGCCTACACCCGTTGATCTCATGGTTATGATTCCGTGGTTAAACAAATACCCTGATCATGTATCCGCTGGGGTGTTGAGGAAGGGATTCTTACATGGCTTCCACATCCCGGCGGGGGAAGTTCGGGGGAACTCCTTTTGTAGAAACCAGTTATCGGTACGGCACAACCCAGGCGTGGCAGAAAAGAGAATAGCAAAAGAGGTCAGTTTAGGACGAGTGGCTGGCCCCTTTTCCTGCCCGCCGGTGGCCGAGTTCATATGTTCCCCATTAGGGGTTGTCCCGAAGAAGGACCCAGGGGAGTTTAGACTCATACATAATCTTTCTGCTCCTAAGGGTTCCTCGGTGAATGATGCCATTGACCCTGAAGTTTGTGCAGTACGATACGCATCGTTCGACGATGCCTTGGCCATGTTGAACCACCTAGGCCCTGGGGCGCTGATGGCGAAATGTGATATCGAATCAGCATTCCGGTTGCTTCCGGTGCACCCGCAGGATCAGCGCCTGCTAGGTTTTGCATTTCAGGGAAGTTATTACATGGATAAATGCATGCCCATGGGTTGCTCCATTTCATGTGCATATTTTGAGATGTTTAGCTGTTTTTTGGAATGGGCATTTACCGAGGCTACAGGGCATAGACATGTTATGCATTATCTGAATGACTTTCTGTTTTTGGGGGCAGCCGGTGATACGAACTGCGCACAGGCGCTGTATGATTTCTGCATCCTCATGAATGAATTTGGTGTCCCATTGGCACCAGGTAAGACGGTCGGACCATCTACTTCACTGGAGTTTCTGGGAATTGAGCTCGATTCTGTGGAGGGGTGTTTCCGACTACCAGTAGAAAAAGTGATCAAGTTCCAGGCTTCCTTGATGCAATGCCTGGGTGGGGAGAAAGTGACCCTGCACCAGTTACAACAAACAGTGGGTCAGCTTAATTTTGCCTTAAGGGTGATTCCTATGGCCCGCCCGTTTTCGCGCTCTATCGCGCAAGCTATGGGTGGTCTCAAAGAGGCTCACCACCGTACGAGACTGTCTGGAGAGGTTCGCCAGGATATGCGTATTTGGTTGGCATTTCTGGCGGACTTCAACGGTCAAGTCGTCTGGAGCTCCCCGCCAGAGTCTTCGGAGGAATTAGGTCTATGGACCGACTCGGCAGGGAGCGTGGGTTTTGGCGCCATCTTAGGTGATCGATGGTCGGCACAAACATGGTTAACATGGTGGCACTCCAACGGTCTCACAGGTAACATTGGGGTCCTCGAGTTATTCCCCATCTGGGTTGCTCTGATGGCATGGGCTGACGACTTCAGGGGCCGCTCAGTGGTTTTTTGGTCCGACAATATGACTGTTGTTGATTGCATTAACCAACAGGCAGCACGCTGCAAAATGATCTTGAGATTGTTGAAAGAGATTGTGCTGCTTTGCATGAGGTTGAATGTACTGTTCAGGGCGAAACATGTGCCAGGTGTACTGAATCATGCGGCTGATGCACTCTCTCGTTCACATATACAGGCATTCAGGGGTTATCTGCCCACAGCAGACCTAGAGGCAGCACCATTCCCAGAAGCAATGTGGCTAATCGGTGCCTCGGATTACAAGACCTCGTGGCAGCGAGTCTAGCCCCCAGGACAAGGAAAGCATACGAAGGAGCGTTTCGTTCCTATTGCACATATTTAGGTCCCACGGGGAGTCAGAATTAGGGTCAGGAGGAATCCTTCCTGGGGTACCTGGTTGCACTACACAGGGAGGGCTGATCAGTGGCAACGGCCGATAGGCATAGGGCGGCCATTTCCTTCATGGCCCAGGTACACGGCATAAAAGACCCTACAGGTTCTTTTTTGGTGAAAAAAGCCCTTCGCGGCTGGCAGCGCCTTGAGGGTTGCAAGAAAGATACGAGGCACCCGATTGGCTTAGACAGACTGTCTCTGCTTTTAGCAAAGCTGGACGAGATGTGTTCCTCCCATTACGAAGCAGTTCTGTTCCGGGCAGCGTTCACATTGGCATTCCATGGGGCCATGAGGGTGAGCGTACTTGTCGCAAGGAACAAGGGAGATATGGAGGGAGGCTTGTGCAGGGATCACATCCAAATAAGGGGTGATTCAATGGTAATCACGATAGCCAGGTCCAAGACTGACCAGGGGGCTATGGGAGATAGTGTTGTCGTACAGCGCAGACGCGGGTCCCCCGTTTGCCCGTTGAAGGGTGTGGAAGACTATTTGGCGCTGAGAGCGGCCGCATGGGGGGGGAGTTTGCTCCAACACAAGGATGGCACCCCACTGACGAGATTTCAGTTTCAGAGGGTGCTAGCACTGGCAATCGCTGACGCAGGCATGGACCCGTGCGATTTTGGGACCCACTCCTTTAGGATAGGGGCTGCTACTGAGGCTACAGCCAGGGGTCAGAGTGCTGAGGAAGTGAAACAATTGGGCCGTTGGTCCTCGAATTGCTTCAAGAGGTATGTGCGCTTGCACATGTTGTAAGTGATCAATTGACATGCACTCACGTTTTCTGTCTTTTGTTTACTTTGCAGTTTCGCGAACCTGCCATGCAGGGTGGAATTGGAGGTCGACCCTGCATCAAGAGACCAGCGGTCAGGGGTCACCGACTGGAGAGAGGATGGTATGGGTCGTGGGCCACTCATACGTGAGGCGCAACAGTGACGTATTCAAGGAAGGTGACGCAATTCACGCACCTGGGGAATACGGGTTCAGAGTGGCCTTCCATGGGAAAGGTGGGCTCGTTTTTGACAAATTTGAGTCATTTTTCGAGGGTCTTTTAGGGCGGCATAGGTCAGCGCCATCTGTAGTCATAGTACACCTGGGAGGCAACGACTTGGTGACACTGGGTAGACGAGTGTTACTTGAACGAGTCTTGTCGGCTGTTAGCTGGTTGGCTAAAAGAGTCCCGGGGTGCACGATTGCCTGGTCCCACATGATTCCTAGAAGGAGGTGGCAGGGGGGCCTTTCGGTGTCAGCTCTGAACCATTCGGTTAAACGGGTCAATAATAAGATTGGTAGACTGTTCCGTTCTGCACAGTTGCATGTCATTCCTCATGGGTGTATCCGGGGTGACCATATGTACCTGAACGATGGGGTTCACCTGTCCAGGGAGGGGAATGATTTACTCATAGGAGACTTTGTTGCATGGCTAAGAGGTTTGAGGAAGCATGACCTATAGGAGGAGTTGGGGGGGACCGGATCGTCGGTCAACTATCCGGTCTGTGGCGGTAAGGTCATGATCGGTGAGCAGTAATTTCAAGGTCCCTAGAGTGGGGCGCCACCCACAATGGATGGGAGCGCCCGGGGGAAGACGGCCATTGGCCCCTTCCACGGGGAGGCGGCACCCACTAACGATGGGGCGCCTAGGGGGAGATGGCCATGGGCCCCTCCCAGGGGGGGAGGCGGTTATATGCCCCTCCTTACTAATTTCCCGGGGGCCGGATATCCGCGACGGCGGATAGAGAGTGTGGGGTTGGGGGGGAGAGTCCACGCTGTCCTTCCTACAGAGACCTCATACGGGAACTCGGACGACCCTTAAGATGGCGTCGAGTAGAAAGGGGGCCCCCACCACGACAAGGGAAGTTACAGTTGGCAATGAGGGTAGAGCCCTCTGCGCATGCGCCGCTCACACAGTGAGGGCGGGAGTTTGGTAGTAGGGATCTGACACCGGTTAGGACCTTGCCGTTGGCCCTTAATGCTAGGATGTACAATTTGAATTAGAGTATATGCATTTTCAGGATGTTAGCCAAAAGTACATGACTGCATCGAAATGTAATAAAATGACAAATTGTACATAATGCATAATGATGAAACTTTTATTTAATGTTTTAAATTTGTTTCATATTTTAATAAATACGGCCGGGAGGGTGACTCCCTCCCGTCTTCCAAAAGTTCAACTATTGTCCGACTTCCCATCCTTGGGGATATGTGTTGGGAGGGGGTGGCGGGCATCCTGGCCATATGGAAAGGGGCGACCGCTCGGTCCCCCCGAACGTATGGATGGGTGCCCCGAACCCCCCGGGAAACCAGTTTTGGCGGGGTGGGCGTAGCCCGGCTGGTATGCCCAAAGCGGCATAGCCGGGGCGCGCCTTCCCCCGCCCAAGAGGGGTTGTCCTAGACACCTCGATGGAAGACCACGCCCAGTAGGCGTATCGGGGATGGGTACACGCCCTCCCGCAGAAGGATAAAGGAGCGGGAATCCAGAAGATCGTCCTCTTGTTCCTCGGATCGGAAGGCTGCACCCACTCGTTGCTCGTGAGCCCTCGACGGAACAAGCAGCAATTTTGACCCACCCACCAGCCCCTGATAGCAAATGCTTGGAGGAAAATAAAGTTTTTCTGAGTGATGAAAGTTTAGGCCTTTTTTCCTTGGTACAGTGAATGAAGGAACTTTGGAATAAAGATTTGGTTTGCATTAGAGAAATGTCTTCTTGCAGGAAAGATCAGTGTTAACAGTAAGATGATGTAAAAACATTTCTTTTCATAGGTAAAACAACTGTCGTATTTATTTGTCGGGCGGTAAGGTCATGATCGGTGAGCAGTAATTTCAAGGTCCCTAGAGTGGGGCGCCACCCACAATGGATGGGAGCGCCCGGGGGAAGACGGCCATTGGCCCCTTCCACGGGGAGGCGGCACCCACTAACGATGGGGCGCCTAGGGGGAGATGGCCATGGGCCCCTTCCAGGGGGGGAGGCGGTTATATGCCCCTCCTTACTAATTTCCCGGGGGCCGGATATCCGCGACGGCGGATAGAGAGTGTGGGATTGGGGGGGAGAGTCCAAGCTGTCCTTCCTACAGAGACCTCATACGGGAACTCGGACGACCCTTAAGATGGCGTCAAGTAGAAAGGGGGCCCCCACCACGACAAGGGAAGTTACAGTTGGCAATGAGGGTAGAGCCCTCTGCGCATGCGCCGCTCACACAGTGAGGGCGGGAGTTTGGTAGTAGGGATCTGACACCGGTTAGGACCTTGCCGTTGGCCCTTAATGCTAGTATGTACAATTTGAATTAGAGTATATGCATTTTCAGGATGTTAGCCAAAAGTACATGACTGCATCGAAATGTAATAAAATGACAAATTGTACATAATGCATAATGATGAAACTTTTATTTAATGTTTTAAATTTGTTTAATATTTTAATAAATACGGCCGGGAGGGTGACTCCCTCCCGTCTTCCAAAAGTTCAACTATTGTCCGACTTCCCATCCTTGGGGATATGTGTTGGGAGGGGGTGGCGGGCATCCCGGCCATAAGAGAGCTACAGGATGAACACAGACGGATTGTTTATTACATAGTAAAAAACAGAGAAGGTGTAATAGGTTGAAAGTGAGAAAAGTAAAATGACTAAAGGAACGAAAGAAGGGAAGAGAGGGGAAGAAGACTAAAGTAGAGATAGTGGGAGAATGTGAGTGGGTGTTGAAAGAAAAAGAAAGGACAGTAAACAATTGAGAATGAAGGGTAGTGCCGTAACCGGGATAAATGAAGAACGGTGAGTGAGGGTAAGAAAAGACCAGTTAGTGTAAGTAAAGAGGGGTGAAAGAGGGTGAAAAATTGAATTAGGATAAGACATGGGGAGTGACAAAGAGAAAGGACAAAGAGAGTAAAGAAAACAGTACCTGAATGGGTTTGAGTGAAACAGCAAAGAAAGATAAGTAATGCAGTGTGTGTGACTTATAGGGAGTCAGTGGGTGTAGGTCGGGGTGTGGGTGTGTGAGGTATGTCTGTGGGTGTGGCTGTGTGGGGTATTTTGGTGTGGGTGGAGATGAGGGTGTGTGAAGTATGTGTGAGGAGTGTATGGGTGTGGGGTGTATATGTGTGCGATGTATGTGTGTGTATGGAATGTGTGTGTGTATGTGAAGAGTGTGTGTGGGGGGATTTTTTGTGTGTATGAGGTATGTGTGTGGTGTGTGTGTGGGGTGTATGTTAGAGGTGTGTGTATGTATTGAGAGGGGGATGAGGTGTGTGTGTAGGAGTAAGGTAAATAATTAGGAAAAACAGAATGAGTGAAGAAGCAAAGGAAGGGAACAGAGGGTAAGTGAAGTAAAGAATAGGGATTGAAAAAAGTTGAATATGAGAGGGGAAATAGGGAAATTGGAGTAAACATGGAGAATAAGAATAAGTGAGGGAAGCAGAATAAAGACACAGGAGTGAGGTTGGTTGAGAAAATGTTAGTGAGCTTAAAGCAAAGGGTGATGACAAAATACATTTTTATAGTCATACTTACCATATAATAAATGTAACTTTAATTAATTTTTTTTACTACACTTTGTATCTGTGAAAGAGAGAAGAAAAAATAAGTTATAATTAGTAAAATGTGTATTTTAAATTAAAATATACAAATGAAGAGGTTAAAAATCATAACAGTGTATTTAAAAATAAAGTAAGAGTGAAGGACACAGAAAGGGAAATAAAGTAAGGTAGAAGGATAAAAAGAGAAAAAAATAAATAGAATGAGAGCAAATTACTAAGAGTAAGGCATATAGATTCACTGACACAGAGGAAGAGAAGAACAGAGAAATGAACTGAAGGTAAGAAAGATACTAAAACAATGTGAGTTAGCAAAACCAAGTCAGGAAACAGTAGTAAGTAAAAAGATAATGCTTGAGACAGAAAACAGTCTAATTAAGGATGCATTTAGAAGAATGAGGAATAGAAGATAACTGACAGTAAGTGAAGAACAGTCATACAGTGAAAGGATGAAGGGAGAGAGGATAATATACAACGATTGAGGGAAATGGAGTGAAGAAATTAGTAGACAGACACACTAAGAGAAAAACTGAGTGAGGTGGAGTACAATGAGTGAGAAAAGGAAATGAGTAAGGGAGCAAAAAAAGGAAGGAAAGGAGAAGACGACTAAAACAATGGTACTGAGAGATAATAATTTGGTGATGAAATTAAAGAGAAGGACATTGAAAGAAAGGAAATGAGGGATAGTAATGGAAACAGAGTAAAATAAATGGGATGAAGAACAATGAGAGAGGAGCAGTGAACTTGTTGTAAACGAAATGATAGAAGGTAGATAAACACAAGTGAACATAACACAAGGAGAGTGAGGCACTGAGGACATAGAAGTAGTGAACGAAAATTAGAGAGAAGAGGTCAAAAGTAAGGAGCAAACAAAGATAAGCGAGGGAGAGTGGGTGATTTATAGTGATAGAGTGCGATAATACTGCTGAGTGAGTAAACAGGAATTACTAAAAGAGCAAAGAAGGAAAATACGGAAAAGGGAAGTAAAGCAGAGAGATGAAAGCTGAAAAGTTATGCAAGGGAGAGAGGGGATGCAGACAGTTGAAATGAGAATGAGGGGTTGTCAAAGAAGTGGAGTAAAGGAACGGGGGTTACAGAGAGTGAGAGAAAGACATTATAAGTGAGTAAAAAGAGCTGAAAGAGGATGGAAAAAGGAAAGTGAGTGTCAGAGAATGGGAATACAATTTAATTTACACAATCCAAAGTATAGAATAACTTGTACAACATGTTACATAGTTTATTTTTGCTGTTCTCAGAATATATTGAATTTCACTTAAAACTGTGAGTTCAAATTACTCATCATAAAAAACCCTTAGATACTGACAAATGACAAATGTACACTAATCTTTGATTGACTTACTTTTCCTTGAGGCCAAATAGTATATCATGGAGGTCCTTTTCTCGTTGCAAAGTACTCTGCTGTTCACTAAAAAATCCATTTCATCGACTTTCTAGAATAAAAGCTCCAAGAACATCTGAAATATTTAGGTGATCGATGGTCGGCACAAACATGGTTAACATGGTGGCACTCCAACGGTCTCACAGGTAACATTGGGGTCCTCGAGTTATTCCCCATCTGGGTTGCTCTGATGGCATGGGCTGACGACTTCAGGGGCCGCTCAGTGGTTTTTTGGTCCGACAATATGACTGTTGTTGATTGCATTAACCAACAGGCAGCACGCTGCAAAATGATCTTGAGATTGTTGAAAGAGATTGTGCTGCTTTGCATGAGGTTGAATGTACTGTTCAGGGCGAAACATGTGCCAGGTGTACTGAATCATGCGGCTGATGCACTCTCTCGTTCACATATACAGGCATTCAGGGGTTATCTGCCCACAGCAGACCTAGAGGCACCACCATTCCCAGAAGCAATGTGGCTAATCGGTGCCTCGGATTACAAGACCTCGTGGCAGCGAGTCTAGCCCCCAGGACAAGGAAAGCATACGAAGGAGCGTTTTGTTCCTATTGCACATATTTAGGTCCCACGGGGAGTCAGAATTAGGGTCAGGAGGAATCCTTCCTGGGGTACCTGGTTGCACTACACAGGGAGGGCTGATCAGTGGCAACGGCCGATAGGCATAGGGCGGCCATTTCCTTCATGGCCCAGGTACACGGCATAAAAGACCCTACAGGTTCTTTTTTGGTGAAAAAAGCCCTTCGCGGCTGGCAGCGCCTTGAGGGTTGCAAGAAAGATACGAGGCACCCGATTGGCTTAGACAGACTGTCTCTGCTTTTAGCAAAGCTGGACGAGACGTGTTCCTCCCATTACGAAGCAGTTCTGTTCCGGGCAGCGTTCACATTGGCATTCCATGGGGCCATGAGGGTGAGCGTACTTGTCGCAAGGAACAAGGGAGATATGGAGGGAGGCTTGTGCAGGGATCACATCCAAATAAGGGGTGATTCAATGGTAATCACGATAGCCAGGTCCAAGACTGACCAGGGGGCTATGGGAGATAGTGTTGTCGTACAGCGCAGACGCGGGTCCCCCGTTTGCCCGTTGAAGGGTGTGGAAGACTATTTGGCGCTGAGAGCGGCCGCATGGGGGGGGAGTTTGCTCCAACACAAGGATGGCACCCCACTGACGAGATTTCAGTTTCAGAGGGTGCTAGCACTGGCAATCGCTGACGCAGGCATGGACCCGTGCGATTTTGGGACCCACTCCTTTAGGATGGGGGCTGCTACTGAGGCTACAGCCAGGGGTCAGAGTGCTGAGGAAGTGAAACAATTGGGCCATTGGTCCTCGAATTGCTTCAAGAGGTATGTGCGCTTGCACATGTTGTAAGTGATCAATTGACATGCACTCACGTTTTCTGTCTTTTGTTTACTTTGCAGTTTCGCGAACCTGCCATGCAGGGTGGAATTGGAGGTCGACCCTGCATCAAGAGACCAGCGGTCAGGGGTCACCGACTGGAGAGAGGATGGTATGGGTCGTGGGCCACTCATACGTGAGGCGCGCCGGTGACGTATTCAAGGAAGGTGACGCAATTCACGCACCTGGGGAATACGGGTTCAGAGTGGCCTTCCATGGGAAAGGTGGGCTCGTTTTTGACAAATTTGAGTCATTTTTCGAGGGTCTTTTAGGGCGGCATAGGTCAGCGCCATCTGTAGTCATAGTACACCTGGGAGGCAACGACTTGGTGACACTGGGTAGACGAGTGTTACTTGAACGAGTCTTGTCGGCTGTTAGCTGGTTGGCTAAAAGAGTCCCGGGGTGCACGATTGCCTGGTCCCACATGATTCCTAGAAGGAGGTGGCAGGGGGGCCTTTCGGTGTCAGCTCTGAACCATTCGGTTAAACGGGTCAATAATAAGATTGGTAGACTGTTCCGTTCTGCACAGTTGCATGTCATTCCTCATGGGTGTATCCGGGGTGACCATATGTACCTGAACGATGGGGTTCACCTGTCCAGGGAGGGGAATGATTTACTCATAGGAGACTTTGTTGCATGGCTAAGAGGTTTGAGGAAGCATGACCTATAGGAGGAGTTGGGGGGGACCGGATCGTCGGTCAACTATCCGGTCTGTGGCGGTAAGGTCATGATCGGTGAGCAGTCATTTCAAGGTCCCTAGAGTGGGGCGCCACCCACAATGGATGGGAGCGCCCGGGGGAAGACGGCCATTGGCCCCTTCCACGGGGAGGCGGCACCCACTAACGATGGGGCGCCTAGGGGGAGATGGCCATGGGCCCCTCCCAGGGGGGGAGGCGGTTATATGCCCCTCCTTACTAATTTCCCGGGGGCCGGATATCCGCGACGGCGGATAGAGAGTGTGGGGTTGGGGGGGAGAGTCCACGCTGTCCTTCCTACAGAGACCTCATACGGGAACTCGGACGACCCTTAAGATGGCGTAGAGTAGAAAGGGGGCCCCCACCACGACAAGGGAAGTTACAGTTGGCAATGAGGGTAGAGCCCTCTGCGCATGCGCCGCTCACACAGTGAGGGCGGGAGTTTGGTAGTAGGGATCTGACACCGGTTAGGACCTTGCCGTTGGCCCTTAATGCTAGGATGTACAATTTGAATTAGAGTATATGCATTTTCAGGATGTTAGCCAAAAGTACATGACTGCATCGAAATGTAATAAAATGACAAATTGTACATAATGCATAATGATGAAACTTTTATTTAATGTTTTAAATTTGTTTCATATTTTAATAAATACGGCCGGGAGGGTGACTCCCTCCCGTCTTCCAAAAGTTCAACTATTGTCCGACTTCCCATCCTTGGGGATATGTGTTGGGAGGGGGTGGCGGGCATCCCGGCCATATGGAAAGGGGCGACCGCTCGGTCCCCCCGAACGTATGGATGGGTGCCCCGAACCCCCCGGGAAACCAGTTTTGGCGGGGTGGGCGTAGCCCGGCTGGTATGCCCAAAGCGGCGTAGCCGGGGCACGCCTTCCCCCGCCCAAGAGGGGTTGTCCTAGACACCTCGATGGAAGACCACGCCCAGTAGGCGTATCGGGGATGGGTACACGCCCTCCCGCAGAAGGATAAAGGAGCGGGAATCCAGAAGATCGTCCTCTTGTTCCTCGGATCGGAAGGCTGCACCCACTCGTTGCTCGTGAGCCCTCGACGGAACAAGCAGCAATTTTGACCCACCCACCAGCCCCTGATAGCAAATGCTTGGAGGAAAATAAAGTTTTTCTGAGTGATGAAAGTTTAGGCCTTTTTTCCTTGGTACAGTGAATGAAGGAACTTTGGAATAAAGATTTGGTTTGCATTAGAGAAATGTCTTCTTGCAGGAAAGATCAGTGTTAACAGTAAGATGATGTAAAAAAAATTCTTTTCATAGGTAAAACAACTGTCGTATTTATTTGTCGGGCGGTAAGGTCATGATCGGTGAGCAGTAATTTCAAGGTCCCTAGAGTGGGGCGCCACCCACAATGGATGGGAGCGCCCGGGGGAAGACGGCCATTGGCCCCTTCCACGGGGAGGCGGCACCCACTAACGATGGGGCGCCTAGGGGGAGATGGCCATGGGCCCCTTCCAGGGGGGGAGGCGGTTATATGCCCCTCCTTACTAATTTCCCAGGGGCCAGATATCCGTGACGGCGGATAGAGAGTGTGGGGTTGGGGGGGAGAGTCCACGCTGTCCTTCCTACAGAGACCTCATACGGGAACTCGGACGACCCTTAAGATGGCGTCGAGTAGAAAGGGGGCCCCCACCACGACAAGGGAAGTTACAGTTGGCAATGAGGGTAGAGCCCTCTGCGCATGCGCCGCTCACACAGTGAGGGCGGGAGTTTGGTAGTAGGGATCTGACACCGGTTAGGACCTTGCCGTTGGCCCTTAATGCTAGGATGTACAATTTGAATTAGAGTATATGCATTTTCAGGATGTTAGCCAAAAGTACATGACTGCATCGAAATGTAATAAAATGACAAATTGTACATAATGCATAATGATGAAACTTTTATTTAATGTTTTAAATTTGTTTCATATTTTAATAAATACGGCCGGGAGGGTGACTCCCTCCCGTCTTCCAAAAGTTCAACTATTGTCCGACTTCCCATCCTTGGGGATATGTGTTGGGAGGGGGTGGCGGGCATCCCGGCCATAAGAGAGCTACAGGATGAACACAGACGGATTGTTTATTACATAGTAAAAAACAGAGAAGGTGTAATAGGTTGAAAGTGAGAAAAGTAAAATGACTAAAGGAACGAAAGAAGGGAAGAGAGGGGAAGAAGACTAAAGTAGAGATAGTGGGAGAATGTGAGTGGGTGTTGAAAGAAAAAGAAAGGACAGTAAACAATTGAGAATGAAGGGTAGTGCCGTAACCGGGATAAATGAAGAACGGTGAGTGAGGGTAAGAAAAGACCAGTTAGTGTAAGTAAAGAGGGGTGAAAGAGGGTGAAAAATTGAATTAGGATAAGACATGGGGAGTGACAAAGAGAAAGGACAAAGAGAGTAAAGAAAACAGTACCTGAATGGGTTTGAGTGAAACAGCAAAGGAAGATAAGTAATGCAGTGTGTGTGACTTATAGGGAGTCAGTGGGTGTAGGTCGGGGTGTGGGTGTGTGAGGTATGTCTGTGGGTGTGGCTGTGTGGGGTATTTTGGTGTGGGTGGAGATGAGGGTGTGTGAAGTATGTGTGAGGAGTGTATGGGTGTGGGGTGTATATGTGTGCGATGTATGTGTGTGTATGGAATGTGTGTGTGTATGTGAAGAGTGTGTGTGGGGGGATTTTTTGTGTGTATGAGGTATGTGTGTGGTGTGTGTGTGGGGTGTATGTTAGAGGTGTGTGTATGTATTGAGAGGGGGATGAGGTGTGTGTGTAGGAGTAAGGTAAATAATTAGGAAAAACAGAATGAGTGAAGAAGCAAAGGAAGGGAACAGAGGGTAAGTGAAGTAAAGAATAGGGATTGAAAAAAGTTGAATATGAGAGGGGAAATAGGGAAATTGGAGTAAACATGGAGAATAAGAATAAGTGAGGGAAGCAGAATAAACACACAGGAGTGAGGTTGGTTGAGACAATATTAGTGAGCTTAAAGCAAAGGGTGATGACAAAATACATTTTTATAGTCATACTTACCATATAATAAATGTAACTTTAATTAATTTTTTTTACTACACTTTGTATCTGTGAAAGAGAGAAGAAAAAATAAGTTATAATTAGTAAAATGTGTATTTTAAATTAAAATATACAAATGAAGAGGTTAAAAATCATAACAGTGTATTTAAAAATAAAGTAAGAGTGAAGGACACAGAAAGGGAAATAAAGTAAGGTAGAAGGATAAAAAGAGAAAAAAATAAATAGAATGAGAGCAAATTACTAAGAGTAAGGCATATAGATTCACTGACACAGAGGAAGAGAAGAACAGAGAAATGAACTGAAGGTAAGAAAGATACTAAAACAATGTGAGTTAGCAAAACCAAGTCAGGAAACAGTAGTAAGTAAAAAGATAATGCTTGAGACAGAAAACAGTCTAATTAAGGATGCATTTAGAAGAATGAGGAATAGAAGATAACTGACAGTAAGTGAAGAACAGTCATACAGTGAAAGGATGAAGGGAGAGAGGATAATATACAACGATTGAGGGAAATGGAGTGAAGAAATTAGTAGACAGACACACTAAGAGAAAAACTGAGTGAGGTGGAGTACAATGAGTGAGAAAGGGAAATGAGTAAGGGAGCAAAAAAAGGAAGGAGAGGAGAAGACGACTAAAACAATGGTACTGAGAGATAATAATTTGGTGATGAAATTAAAGAGAAGGACATTGAAAGAAAGGAAATGAGGGATAGTAATGGAAACAGAGTAAAATAAATGGGATGAAGAACAATGAGAGAGGAGCAGTGAACTTGTTGTAAACGAAATGATAGAAGGTAGATAAACACAAGTGAACATAACACAAGGAGAGTGAGGCACTGAGGACATAGAAGTAGTGAACGAAAATTAGAGAGAAGAGGTCAAAAGTAAGGAGCAAACAAAGATAAGCGAGGGAGAGTGGGTGATTTATAGTGATAGAGTGCGATAATACTGCTGAGTGAGTAAACAGGAATTACTAAAAGAGCAAAGAAGGAAAATACGGAAAAGGGAAGTAAAGCAGAGAGATGAAAGCTGAAAAGTTATGCAAGGGAGAGAGGGGATGCAGACAGTTGAAATGAGAATGAGGGGTTGTCAAAGAAGTGGAGTAAAGGAACGGGGGTTACAGAGAGTGAGAGAAAGACATTATAAGTGAGTAAAAAGAGCTGAAAGAGGATGGAAAAAGGAAAGTGAGTGTCAGAGAATGGGAATACAATTTAATTTACACAATCCAAAGTATAGAATAACTTGTACAACATGTTACATAGTTTATTTTTGCTGTTCTCAGAATATATTGAATTTCACTTAAAACAGTGAGTTCAAATTACTCATCATAAAAAACCCTTAGATACTGACAAATGACAAATGTACACTAATCTTTGATTGACTTACTTTTCCTTGAGGCCAAATAGTATATCATGGAGGTCCTTTTCTCGTTGCAAAGTACTCTGCTGTTCACTAAAAAATCCATTTCATCGACTTTCTAGAATAAAAGCTCCAAGAACATCTGAAATATTTCCATTATTTTCATATACTCCTTTTTTTCAGTCATGACTCTTTACTCATTCCTGTACCTTTCCTTTTGGCCAAATAGTGTCAGATGTATGAGTATATTTTCAAATTAATTCTAAGAAACTCTGAAATGACCTTTTTTCTGACATTCTGAAAGAAAGGCTCTACAACATTTTCACAATATTTAAGTATTTGTAAAACCATCTCTGACTCACTCATGTTCATCATTTTGTATAATGCTACTATCACTTACTATGAGATTCACTTACAGTACCTATATGACAAGTCCATTTTTTATATTACCTGGATCACTTTTACTCAGAATATAATTTTAAACAGCAAAATAACCTTTATTAACTGCTCCCGTCTTCATAGGCCAATTACCTTTACCTACATTTTGGTTGTAAAAACACTAGGTATGAATTTTTTAAGCCAAAAGGCAAACGTTGTTTAAAAGTCAAATGAGTGTCGTTACATTGGGTCCAACCTTTACAACTTTTTAAATAGCATGTGTAATGCCCTGATGTTGTAGAAGGACCGTCATGAAAAATAATAGCTACAGTTGCAAAGGTTCTTCCTGAAATCGATAACTGAGAAGCCACAAAATTTTTAATAGAAGTTGTCAATTTAGTTCCATCAGGTCTACATCGTTGGAACATTAAAATGACATACTGACCATAGTTTTGAAGAAATAATGTGGACAGCATTGTAGACTTACATTGAGTACACACCATATTGTGATCCGCTGCTTTAACTAGATTATTAAAAGGCACTGATTTGCAGTCTGGTAAAGTCAAATATATAAATCTTTCAGTGTCTATTCTAGTAGTACTTGATAAAGTACAGTTGTCGCAGTCATGCTGCAATTGATAAGAAAGGCTAAAAAGATTTTTTATATCTACACCTTCATCTTCCAATACACCAAACATATACATTAAAAATTCCTGACAATCCTGCTGAATATTCTGTGAAAATAGATTTTCACCAGAACATACGTCTAGAAGATTTCGAATTTCTGAAACACTTTCTATTTTTGCTCAATCACTGGTACATTTCTCAAACATGGAATTCAACAAACAACAGAATCTTTGATCCCGATTTTCAACAATCTGTTCTTGCATATTTTGAAGAAAAAAAACAACATTAACCACTACATTAGCATAGCAGTGACACCAGAACTGTTTTCAAACTGAAATACAACAACATCTTCAACAAAATCCTTTTTCCTTCTGCTTACAATTACAGTTTCATCTACTTTTTGTCTTTTTGCTACTAGCTCACCGCAATTACTCTAATTTCTTCTTTTTCGGCCTACCACACGTTTTTCAATCGGAGGATATTGAGGCAAATGTGGAGCATACTCTCTTCTTAACCTATTGTATTCTTTAACACAATGTAGATCAGCACAAATCTTTGTCTCATCACACTGAATCAAGTACAATCCTGATAAAGTTCTGACTCGTGATAATGCCACATATGCCATGCCCTCTTTAAACACAGAACTTCCAATGTTCACCAAAGCGCTATCTACACTTAAACCTTGAGATTTATGAATTGTCACCGCATATGCCAAACAAATAGGAAACTGTTTTCGGCGAACATATAAGTCTTTCACGAGCAAAAATCTAGCTGAACAACGACAAATTTGTTCTATTTCATCAATGCCATCAAATTTAATTTTTAAAATTTCAATTCCATCTCTATTTTTGTAATGCACAAAACCAACAACATGACCCAATGCTCCATTTACCAGACCTCTTTCAACATTTAAATTCCTTCTCAAAATGATACGACAATTCAAACACACATTCAGCGTCTTTTCAAAACCAGCAGTTTTAGATATGGTCTTCTCTAATGAGTCCAATTTTGATTTCAAATTTTCAGACAAAATAATTGTTGCTCCCATATGCTCTATTTTATCTGTAGCTTCCAGTTTCACTATCTCTTCATTTTCTAACTTTAACATTTTGTTGTTAAACATGGAACATTCTTTCAGAGTTGGCATCAAACATATGGCAGATTTCTTCTCGTTAATTTTCTTAAAAATATTCTCTGGAAGAATGTTTTCATTTGGGAACAAATTTGAAATTAACCGTCCATGTAAAGGTTCTTTCCCTTGCTGACTTACTTTTCCGATTCTTACATCTTGTAAAATATTTTTATAATCTTCATCCTTTGCCTGCCGCATATTTTGAAGCAGTTCTGCATATTTGAAGTTTAACCATATATTAACGTTTCCAATGCTTCCTAGGCACTTCCTGGTATCTTCATGCGTCAGCATTTTGAACACAGGTTGTCCTTTCACTGGAGTCAACTGCAGAAGATCTCCAAAAACAATAATATGTTTTCCTCCAAATAAGACATCATAGTCTGTTCTAAGAATTTCTTGCATTCTCAAATGCACAAAAGCAAGCATTATATTTGACACCATGCTTACTTCATCAATGATAAGAAGTTTCATTTTCTTCAGGACTCTCGAAACTTCGGAACACGCATCTCCAGATAGCTTGTGATATTGCAATTTGTTATCATGCTCCACTGGCAGCATCAGTAAACGATGTAAAGTAATCCCTTTAATGTTATGTGCAGCCAGCCCAGTTGGAGAGGTAACAACACAAGACAGTGGTGATTCAGTCCTTTTCTGCAGATAAGTTGCAATTGCTTTAATCAGAAAACTTTTTCCAGTTCCCGCTTCTCCACTCACGTACAGTTGGACTGGTTTAAAAGATGTACATGAGCACTCTTTTTTCTCATGAGTGAATCCATGTTCATCCTGATCTGTGACTTCGTCATATATCTGTTTCTGCTCAAGGTTTAGTTGTTTCACCAAATCTTCTAAGTTAACTACATCATCTTGAGCTTGTTCCATAGCTCTTTCCACCTCATTCATGGCAGTGGCAGCTTCATTTTGAATAATTGGTCCTCCAAGTGGATCGTGACTCAATGAAGCAGAACTCTGACTGTCTTGAGAACTGTCTCTGGCAATCTCTGCAGCAATTGTGGCTTCTTGCTCTATTTCTTCTTTCAACATTTGCAGATAATTTGGAAAAACAGGACATTCTATGGTATCCTTGGTTGCATTAAAAGAATTTTCGTAACACAGAAAATCTCCAAGTAGTTCCTCTTCTGTATGCCATGGCTTAAAGAGTTGTAAAAGAGCTAAATAGTAAAATTCCCTTTTCTCTGGATTTTCGCAACTCAATTTTTGATGATTAATCAAATGGCCTTTTTTCTGTCTCACTAGACATCCTTCACACCCAATGATAGCATATATTCCATTGTTAATATCTTCTCTGATGGTTCTCTTATAAATATAGTTTTGCAGAACTTTATACAAACAACTGTTCTCAAGATGGCTTCTTCTATTTGGATAGTATGTATCCAACATGTTTGTCTTAAAAATATCTGTACTTTCTGGTTCTTTCTCCGCCAAATACTCTATTTCTTGTACTGATTTCAAAACTCGATTTCGTGTTGCAGCAAGACCTAGACTCACCAAATGATGGTTCTAGATTTGGCACAGAGACTTGCTGACGACAATCGATCAGAACATTCATATGCTCCAATTTCTCGATGCGACAACATCTTCAAACTGCAACTGTATAATTTCTTGCTTAGACTCTTTTCATGTGAAATGTCCTCCCACATTTCCTTCAGTTCTGTCTTTTCTTTTTTTGTGATGTAAGACGTCACATATCGAGCCACAGCAATAGAGTTGTCAGCAACGAATTGAATATCCATGTTAGCATTCCACATGGACAAAATCACTGGATTGTAGTCGTTGATGTACTTGGACTCTTCGTTTCTTTTTAAATTGTATGTATTTTTTGGTGATTTCCTCGTCACTGTATGTCGCAGAGAAGACATCAAATTATTTACCCTTCCTTTAGAAATCACTGGTCGTAGAAAGCCGAAACGACATTTTGTGTAGAACTTGTCCTTGTTTCTGAATTTTCGACAACAGTAATTTCCACAACAATGGGATTGAAAGCATGAAACTTGTTGCCTTAAACTGTTTTCTTTGGTAGTTTTCGGAACAGCACATGTTGAATACTCTTCAATGAAGCTCATTACTGTCTCATCCGAATCTGTTCCAAATTTGGGTGCATCTTTAATCCACAACAACATATGTATGTGAGGAGCACCTCTCGCTTGATACTCCTTTCTCCATTTCTCCTTTCTGGTAATAAAAGACTTCATAGCTTCAAATCTATGATTGAAATATCTGCATACATTCACAGGATCCAAAGAACACAGTTCTCCAGGTGTTTTGAATTCTATATTTTGTATATTTGCATTTGCCTCTCGTAGAAATTGAAGTAAGTCGTCCCATGCATACTCGGCACAGCTAAGAGTGAGGAACCATGTATGAGTTCTTAAGTTTCTTAGCATACATTTCAATTCCCCATGACGACGGTACCAATACTCGTTTGTACCACGCTGACATGCCATGAGATTGATTAGATGAGGTTCTAAAATATTATCTTGCAGATTCACTTTCTCCATAAAGTCCCTCGCCGAAACATTTTGCAGATGTGCTACACTTTTCAGTATATGGTTTACTGCATAAGAAAGCCCAGACAAGTCACTTTTTGTGACGCATCGGCGGCATAAAACATGTACCTTTTTGCGCCATATTTAAAAAGTGACGCATGTAGGTAGATGCGTCACTTTTTAAACCTCTGCGCCACAATATACCTCTGTCAGGTGTAATGTACACAGAAGGGACATTCCCCCGCAAAAAGCCTCATAATAGTGACGCAGTGAAATCTATGAGATTTCACTGCATCACTTTTAGGACACTGTTACGTCAAAATCTTGCACCTGCCTCACAGCAGGCGTAAGACTGAGACAAACGCTTTCACATGGGGCTTTCCCCATGTGAAAGGATGCATTGCTCGAGTTGCGTCATTTTTGTGACACACTCCAGCAATTCGTCACTTTTGCACTTACAGATACATCAGAAATACTGACTTATCTGTAAGTCCTAGAAACATGATGCGTCATACATTAAATATAATGCACCATTGGTGTCACAAGGAGTGCACAGTTAAAAGTGACGCATCGCTGTTTTCATAAATAACGCTTTCAGTGTGCTTCCTAATCTGAGGTAACATAGGTGATATGATTGTGAAAGCTTCAAATTATTTTATTTAATCATGCACACACTTTTTATTCTTTCTCAAAAATGTAAAAGCTATTAATTTGCACCAAAATCGATTTTTCAATAACATTTTAGAAACACAGTGCAGGTCCTATGTACAATCATTCCATTTCAGTCTTGAAAAGTCACTATTTTACAAAATACAGTTCCTATCTCTTGCAAACATTCCTACCAAGCATTACCCAAAAAATGAAACAAACCAACAGCAAAGAAACTCAGTCTGCTTCCCATTCTGAGGTAAAACACGTAACATGTTTGTAAAAGATTCAAATATTTTTATATAATTATGCACACACTATTTATTCCTTCTTAAAAATATTAAAGCCATTGATTTGCACTAAAATCGTTTTTCAATTACCATTTTATGAACAGAACACAAGTCCTATGTACAAGCATTCATTTTCACAACTGAAAGCCATTAATTTGCACTAAAATCATTTTTTATTTAATATTTTATGAACAGAGCACAGATCCTATTTACAAGCATTCATTTTCACTACTAAACCCCATTGTTTTGCACTAAAATCGTTTTTCAATTAACATTGTAGAAACACTGCACAGATCCTATATACAAGCATTCATTTTCACTACTGAAACCCATTGATTTGCACTAAAATCGTTTTTCAATTACCATTTTAGGAACACAACACAGGTCCTATGTACAAGCATTCATTTTCACTACTGAAACCCATTCATTTACCATAAAATTGATTTTTAAAATAACATTTTAGATACAGAGTGCAAGTCCTATGTACAACCATTCAACTTCACTACTGAAACATCACTATTTCACAAAATACAAATCCTCTATTTTACAAATATAGAAACCATGCATTTTCAAAAAGCATCACACAAACCAACAGCAAAGAAAATCAATGTGCTTCTTAATCTAAACTCTCTATCTAAATGAATCATAACTCACCTTTACAAATGCTTTAGGAGATTCAGAACAGTGTCAGATACACACACCAATATTCCTTTAGCAGAGCAAAAGGTATGTTCTCCAGGCACTGCAACCATGAATGGCACAGAAAACCTCTAATTCTACACACATATTGCTCATGGTAACCAATCAAAACTCTTCCCTCTGTATTTTCAAACCAACACCCTTCCCCCCCTCAGCCCTTTCTACCTGTTACCATAGCAACTCCCTCCTCACTGAGCTCCCAGGGTTAAAAGTTTATTCTACAATGTTGCAAATCAAATCAGCAAGCATGTTTGACCTCTCAATACCCCAGCTTATCCACTGCAATCTTTCTTTAAATGACTTTTTGTTAACCACTCGAAGTACTTCTTTCACATAACAGAACCATGCACCCTAACTCTCAGTTTTCAACTATCTGAATCCACCAATCATTGCTTGTGATTCAAGAACACTGAAACTGCACAGTTTTTTTTTGCAAACTCCTATTGTTCCAACTGCCATTTCATTCTCACACTTCATCTGACTGCACCAGAACCTCCTCTTACCATGTATTCTGTCTGGATTATTGGACATAGCTATATCCACTGGGCTCAAAGGTATGCAGGTAGCAGAAATTTTCACAACCTTGATTTACCAAATGCGCACATAAAATGGATTGGCCAAAGAGGATTGAGATGTCATCAATTGATACCATTGGTAAAAACATTTTACCATCTGCCGCACCCTGACCTCATAATTTTGCACTGTGGTGGAAATGACCTAGGCACTTTGACTGGGGTAGGTCTGGAGATGGTTTTAAAGGACACCTTTGGGCAATTGATGACACTTTTTCCACAAACTGCCATGGTATATTCCAATATATGCCAAAGACAGAAATGGAACTGGTCCAACCAATTTTGTCCACAATTTGAGAAAGCACGGAAACATGTGAATAAATCTGTTTCTGCTTACATGAGAGACTATGGAATGGGTTCAATATACAATAACAACTTGCGTTACAACATGCAAGATATCTACAGAGGAGATGGTGTGCACTTCTCAGATGAGGGGAATAGAATAGACCCCCTCATAAAACCTAGAGGGTCAGGGAGTGCCTACCATGCCCCCTTATACCCATTCCCAATGTTGTTTCTCCTCCATTTTCTGTCTGAAATCTACCGAAACACAAAATGGAGGACTCCCGTAGCGCTGCCGGTACGCGTACCGGGGCGCGCACCGGGAAGCGCTCCCAAAAATGTTAAAAGGTAATTTACTTAAAAACCACTGGAGACACTTTCACCAAATATAGAATAGGCCATACTACATACCAGTCCCTACCATTTTCCCAAATTTGGTGGAATTCCATTGAGCCATTTGAGCTGTAGCACTGTCTAAATATCCTGAGGTAAATTACATGACAAAAACACATCTGAAGTGTTAGAATTTACAACCAATTAAAATGTTACTTTCATTTTCTACTTTTTTTTCCTGACATTTGATTTGGTTATGTTCATGAATATAAATGAAAAATGAGAGGGAAACACAGCCATTTTGACTACAACTACCTGAGGTACATCTTGAAAGGATTTTCGCATTTTTTCTTATTCACCTCTCTGTAAAGTAAGTTGATAATTTGTAAGGGGCACTTTAAGTTAATTTGTAAAAACGTTTTCTGATAATTATGTACTGTCCCTCTGCTATGGTTATAGATAGAGATAGGCTCCTCTGCTATAATTATGAATTTACTTACGCTTCTTCACAGGCACTTTTTTATATTTCTACTTCCTGCCTGTTACCATACACTGCCCAAAGTTAACTTTACTGTTAAAAAATCAGAACTACCTGTCTGAACTTAAACCCAACATAGCCCTAACTCTACAGATATAGTTATTTTTTATGCAATTTACAGCAAAAAAATGGAAGGGGAGCAAGAAAATATCAATGTTTCCTTCGACATTACATATGAGGAGATTTTTAAGGAAGATTTTGTTGAAGAAGATTTTATGGATCAGTCTTTGGATCAACAATTTATTGAATGTTTACAAGATATAGAAACATGCATTTTTGAGGAGATTCCAGATGATCTAATGCTGGAAGTTTTATTGAACTATGAAAATTCTAACCAATAAATGTTTATTTAATAATTACAAATTGTTTGAGACATTAATTATTTTTATATCTAATTCATGAAGTACTACCAAAATAATTATGTTTATATTATAGTATAAAGTGAAACTTACAGTATACTGTGCAATTGTAAAACATCATAAGGGAGCAGGGTAGACTACCCATGATCTTCTAGGTCTTCTCAGTGAGTACTTAAAGGATCTGTTTCTGCTTTCCTGACAGACTATGGTATGGATTCCATATACCACAATCACTTCTGTAACAACATGCTAGATATCTACATAAACAAAGCTGTACATTGAATTTAAAACTCTGCATTGGTACCTACATCTTGGTACTTAAATCACCCACACAACACAACAACTCTATTCAGAGCTAACCTACCTCTAAGCACTTTAAATTATCATTTTACTGTTTCACTCAGTTTTCCCCATGTGTGGTGGGGGAAGTGTGTGTGGGGGATGGTGGGGTGTGTCTGTGAGGTGTGTGTGTGTATGTGTCTGGGGGGGTGAGGTGTATAGGTGTATGGGGTATGTGGGTGTGGGTGTGGGTGGGGGTGTGGGTGTGTAAGGTGTGTGTGTGGGTGTGGGTGTGTGGGGTGTTTGAGTGTAGGTGGAGGTGTGGGTGTGTGAGGTGTGTGTGGGAGGTGTGTGGTTGTGGGGGGTATGTGTGTAGGATATGTGTGTATGTTTGGGATGTGTGGGTGTGTCTGTGAGGTGTGTGTGTGTGTGGGGGGGAGGTGTGTGTGTGGGGTGTGTCTGTGAGGTATCTGTGTGTGCGCGTGTGTGTGTGTGTTGGGGAGGGGGTGAGGTGTGTGTGTGAGTGTGGGTGTGTGGGTTGTGTGGGTGTGGGTGTGGATGTGTAATGTGTCGGTGTGGGGGTGTGGGGTGTTTGGGTGTGGGTGGAGGTGTGCGTGTGTGAGGTGTGTGTGGGGACTGTGTGCGTGTGGGTGTGTGTGGGACGTACTTGTAGGTACCTAAAACAGCCACAGAAACCAAAAGCTCTTTTCAGAGCTACCCTACCTGTAATCACTCAAAATGATTATTTTACACTATTATTTTAACTATTTTTCACCAAAGTACGCTCCCTGGTACGCTCCCCGGTGCGCGTACCGGGCGCTCCCCCCCGCGAAAATCGAAAAAAAAATAAAAAAATGTTTTTTACCCGAGGGACCCTTTTATGGCCCCCACATCAAACCTAGGGGGTCAGGGGGGGTCTACCCTGCCCCCTTTTGATTATTTCCCCCTTTGTTTTTACCACCTCTTGTGTCTCGATCCTACCGAGACACAAGATGGCGACCGGACTGTTTGGAATGTTTACAGACACCCGAGAGCCAATCAGCTTTCCTTGCGCAAGTCGCATGGCGCGCCCGGAGCGCTCCCAGGGTGCGCGTACCGGGGCGCAGCTATAGATATATACATTTTTTGGATCCTAAATTACTCAAAATCCTCTGGAGCACATATCTTGAGACATAGCAAAGGCACATCGGGCTACCAGTCCCTACAATTTTGCCAAGTTTGGTGAAAATCCATTCAGCCGTCCGAGCTAAAAGTGAGACCGACCGCGCTATGGAAATTAACATGGGGAAAACACTTTTTGGGACCCCCTTTTATCTCGGCCCCCGCTTGACGGATCCCCCAAACTTTCAGAGAAGGAGCGGAGCGCCGCGAGGCAAAGTTGAGGAAAATTTCAGGCAGATTCCTCAACCGGCACCAAAGTTATTCCCAATAGAATGTTGCGATTTCCCTATGGAAATCAATCCTAACTATAACTACCTACTGGCGACCGCCAGTAGGTAATATATATATATGTATATATATATGAACTCCAACTTGCCTTCCAAGTGCTTCACGCACAGACAGGTACGCAGACCACAAAATGCTCCAGATTCAGTTTTTAAAGTTAAATGCTGATTTATTTAATGCAAAAGGTGCATGCCGTCAGACGCGTTTCGGGCACGTCCGTGCCCTTGCTCACTGACATATATATAATGAAGTGTTGTGGTGCCCATGTTAATCTGAAAAAATTCCTTGATCAGTACTTTAAGCATTTATCAGCCATTCCTGGTTGGATAAAAGGAATCAATCCATCTGCCATCTGGCCTTTTTTTTCATTATTTTGTAATTTTGGAAATATGCACATATATTTTTAAGAAAGGACTTTGTCCTTTTACCAGTAGTACTTTTTTCTTTCACAACGTTTTCTTCATTTTGCCCCATTTGTGTCTCAGTTCTACATTGGTAATGTAGTTGCTTCTGTTCCTTTTCATCTTAGATTTTGTAGGCATTCTGTCTGTTTTTATTCTAATATTCTTCAGTAGAAAATTAATAAGTATATTTGATTTGTTATTCTATCCAATGGACTAACTACTTTACTATTGGCGTATCCATAATACAAACAATGTTTTTGTATGTTGCAATTTAAATCTACAGATGAATTTAGTTACATAACTACAATCACCTAATTCATTGTACCAAACCCAAACAAAAACAGAAAACTTAATTTATTATTTATCAATTAATATTATACCACTCTCTCCTATGCACAGTAAAAAAAACACTTTATCCCTATTGTAGTACATTTTTTAAGTATAGATCAACCAAAGTGTAAAAGTACATACAGTGTCTCAAAAATGTAAATCCAAAAAAACAGCATAAGAGCTATTTCTGTGCCTCTCTACCACTGTGTCACTGGTAGATTTAGTGTTTCAGTACTTTTCTACTTAGATGTGTCAAATTAAAATTTTGAGAACTACATCATATATAACTCTGCACATTAATCTGTATCACAGCATATAGCTGATTAATTCTTCTGAGTACATGTAAACAGTGTGTGACAGGTTACATATATAATCCACCAGATAGTTCTAAAACAGTGCATATTCCTTACTTGTAAATACATGTGATTGTGGTTAAGTATAACAATATTCCCTGGGTGAATGGATTATTGCATGGATGGTGCTTATGTGATTCCCTCAGAATATAGGTAGTGCCTGGATGATTCCCTGAGTTTGTAGGAACTACATCAGTGGTTCCATATCTGCAAAGTTACTGCCTGTGTATTTGCATAACTATATTGCTAGTATCAGGGTGTTTGGATGAGAGAACAAGTACAGCCTGAATGATTCAATAATACGAATACTAATACTAATGCTTCAATGATTCAATGTATGCATAGATGGTGGTTCGATGAGTACATTAACGCTACCCTGGTCCCTGGATGAGAGCAGGACTTTATGCATAGTATAGATGTGATTTTTTCAGTGCATGCATAGTGCGTCCATCGTTGTTTGAGTGCATACATAGCACCTGGCAGATTGCATGAATGCATGAGTGGTGTTTCAGTGATTGATTGACTGCATGTCTGATACCCATTGTTCCTTTGGTTCATTGAATAGGTAGTACCCGGGTGATTACAAAACTACATGTGCAATGTCTGGATAATTAAATGGCTGCATCAGAAGTGCCTGTCTGATTACATGAGTGCGTGACTCATGTCTGAATAATTGTTTAAGTCCATTGTTAATGCTTGGGTGATAGGATAAAAGCAAGTGTGCTGCTGTGGTGATTACATTACTACAAGAGTATTGCCTCAGTGATTGGATGAGAGCATAGATACTGGATGCGTGATAGGTTCACTGCAATGG
Organism: Lissotriton helveticus; assembly: GCF_964261635.1. NCBI lineage: Eukaryota > Metazoa > Chordata > Amphibia > Caudata > Salamandridae > Lissotriton > Lissotriton helveticus. The sequence continues at coordinate 143,481,763 of NC_136064.1, forward strand.
TACTTCCTGCATAATTGGATGAGTGGATAACTTGTCCCTGAGTGTTTGGATGAGTACATGTTGTCCCTCAATATTTAGATGAGGGCATGGGCTGTAAGTGAGTGTTTGGATTAGTGCATGGGTTGTACATGAATGTTTGAATAACTATAGAGGTACAACTTTAGTGACTGTATATGTGAATGTTTAGTGCCTGGGTGATTGGATGAATGCATGGGTGTGGCCTCTGTTGTTCAATGAGTAAATAGTTATTGCCTCCATTATTGGAAGAGTGCATGTGCAGTACCTGGGTGATGGAATAAGTGCGTAGATAGTGCATGTGTGATTCGATGGGTGGGTGATTGAATGAGTGCCTGAGTAATGCTTGGTTAACTATAAAATATCTCTATTGCTCTAACATACATACCATTTGTGATTGTATCTGTAACTCACTGTTTAAATCCTTCTGTCTGTATCAAACTATCTGTTTTAGTGAAACTATCCCTTTCTAATGACCTATGTGTCAGAAAGGTCTGGATATCACAGGAGCTGTAACTGATAGATAAAATGATGGCTGCGACTTTCTGTTCAGGTAGCGTTCAGCCAATCACAGCATTCCTTTTAGTGCATGTAGTCATGATTAATCGCAAAATTGTCACAAAATGTCTGCAGCCAGAGATATCACTATCATTTTTGGCTTACATTTCTGCAAAACTATTGAACAGATTTGCACAATATCTAACTTTCTGCCAAATGTTGTGTTTTTCCATTCAGCAGTTTGGCCTGAAAATTTGCCAGCACAATCCTATGGGAACTAACATTACAAACGCACCCTTATTTTGCACCCTTATTTCTTGGTCACCATAGCACAGATCACAGCCATACCTTTCACAACACACAGAACCTACTTTGAAACTTGTTTTAGAGGATTTAATGCAGGTTGGTCACACACTGCCAAAGTAATAGGCAAGGAAAAACATGTGTTTCCTATTGGGACCAGATCTTAACTACAGCTACCTACTGGCAAACGCCAGTAGGTAATTTAACTCTATATATCAATATATAAAATCAAGCATTGCCAATCAAGGCATTCCAGGGTTCCTTATTCATAAACTAATATCATTATTTAATATCATCCAACACAATGCATATATGATTGTTTTACAAAGCACAAAGCAAAGGGCCCTTCATTTGAATCTGGGCCCCCAGAATCAAGGGTTTGAAAGAGGAGCCATTATTAATAACAGCTCAAGGACTAATTCACCCCTGCACCATTTTAGTTAGTTCAAAATAATAGCTCTAGAGTGTGTCTACTGCATCTATATTAGATTGCCTTATCATCTTCGCTCTAATGCTCCAACTCCATTGGAAATACTTTGCAACTGCCTGTTCGCTCACTTGCAGGTTATAGATGAATGTGTGTCTATAATATATTTGGGAGATTTTCAAGCTCTGTCGGGAGATGAGCGGTCGAACTCTCTCTCTGTGGGGTCCTGTGAGCAACTTGTGTTGGTTCCGTCTTCCATGCCCCTCAAGTGTACAAACAGGTGCACTTAAGAAGTAGGGTAAGTGCCTAACTTGCCCGTGTATGTTACTACCTTAGAGCAAGCACGCTCTTGGTCCTGAAGAAAGCCTGCTGACCTGATTGGACACAAATGGGCTGAAACATGTCGACCAGCCACAATTTTGAAGAGGTGTGTTAGAACAGTAACTCTTCTATTTCCACACTGCCCTCTTGATTTTCCCTTTACCCCATCCTCAACATAATAAATTCAAGATTGATAGATGGAGGTCATTTTAATTACGCTATTCTTTCACCCTCACATTTTCTACGCACTCCTGTAAAAACCAGCCAGTTCAGGTGGAGGAAAGCAGAACAAAGACCCGATGATGATGGTTTTTACGTAACCTAACAAGCGGAGAACCAAGATATATCACTGCCATGATTAATATGTGAATGAGGGTCTTTAAGATGACCAGAACCCCACATCCTGGTAACTTACAGGACTAGTGATTCATTCTCCTTTGAATACACCTCTATTGGATGGAAGCAGCATGAATTACATAACTATCGTCTTTAAACATCAGGATTTTTCAGAGCATCACTATCATAATTTGTCTAATAGGTAGGCCTGGGTGGCAAATTCCATTCCGCGCTCGGAATTTGGGTAATTTTGCGTTCCGCAGAGAATGCAAAATTGCCCAAAATGCTGCATTCTGTGACTTTGCGGAATTATTTGCTTGTTCGCGTTCTCAAAATGCATGTTCGCGCGAAATATCCCCCCGAGCAAGCAAACAGCGAATTTTAACAGTAAAAAAGCATCGGGAACAACCAATTCTGAGAGTTCGTGGAATTTCTGCGTGAGATATAAGTAGAATATGGTCGGGCCAGCACACAGCCTTGGTAGACCCATCGGGAGTTGTTATATGATTTGTTAACTCCCCCTGGGAGCCCCATCTAACCTCTATATAAATATCCTGATGCAATCTCACTATAATGCTTAAAAAAATCTTCAGTTACCCCTTTACGTTGTAGCTCCACCCAAAGGTTTTGCCTGGGAACCAGGTTGAATGCAGATTTAAGGTCCTGCAAAAACCATTAACAGAAGCCTTTTGAAGGACCACCATCTCCCAGTAAATCATCATAAATCAAAAACCCTGAACAATAGTACCAATGCTATCTTAGTCCATTTGAGTCTGCCTTCATCATTTGAAAGATTACGTTTGTTAGAGCGAGATATTGGGAATTGCTCTTGATGGGGAATCAAATTAGACACTTTACAGTAATGGCGTCATGATCAGTCTCACATCCATCAAGTATCATACTATCATCAACGATTTTCCACAAAAGCAGGGAAAGCAAGATATAGTCTATACTGCTGGTGTGATCAATTCAATAATAGGTATATATCTTTGTCCGCTCACAAGCTAAAGTAAATGAGAGCAGCTTGTATGCCACCTTTGTCCATCTCTTTACAGGTGGAATTTAAAGGGTGGGGGCCCCATTCCTCATCTTCCACCTGGGATAGTTGATAGTATTGAAGTTGGTACACCAGCAGTTATTTCAAAACTGGAGTTTCTTTACCTCGTCAAACTCACCTATTATATAACTCAAACAGATAGATCACAACTTTCTTCACCCCAAAAATTTGTATACCTTGTATTTCTTGTGTAACTATTATGTATAAAGACTCCTTCGATTGCAAAACTGAAGACTTCGTAGCTCCTGACTGCAAAGCTCTACTTTTCTGACTCAGACTCACACCTAATGTCACCCTCTCTGGTATCTTGATGTACCGTCCCCAGGCCTGTCCGGAAACTGGGAACAATCCCTGCCTGACCTAGTAAGCCCATATATCCTGAAAGCTGGCAATTTTACTATCCTGAGCGGTCTCAATCTTGATTTGGAAGACCCCAAATGTACAACCGGCAATGCACTTACTGGTGACATTGGGGCCCTCAATTTCAGATTGTGCAATCATTGCCCCACACATGTGGCTGAGCATCCGGTTAGATCTAATATTCTCTAATTTACCTGACCTAAAAAGTGCCCCGTCCTACCCTTTAACTTGGTCTGACCATTTTGCAGTGCCTTTTACCCTAGAAACTGCCTCTCCCCTCTCTCTGACCCACTTGTCCTCAGAATGCACAACCAGTAACTGGTCTAAAATGAACGTTGCAATTCTTAATTAACTACTTTGCGATTCTAGACCTGGCCCCAATCTGATTTCCATCGCTAATCAGGAACTTGTCCATAACTGGCTAAGGGGAGTAGTCGAACAATGTCTCCCCCTCTCAGCTACACTCTAGGTGCATGCTCACCCGCACCTTGGTTTAACACTATGCTAAAATGTGAAAAAAATCTTTGCAAGGTCTTAGAAAGGCATTGGAAGAAATTGTACACCAAAGGTACCAAAATCTCTTACAAAATTGCTTTGAAAGCAAACCCCAGTCTCTGTAGATCGGCCCTGTCGAGTTCTACTGTCAAGGTTCAAAACTGTGCAACTTTCTGACCCTGGACAGCTGATGCCCTCCACAATTCTTTCCTGTAACCAATGCAAGGACATTTTTCTTTTTTTCACCAACAAAGTTGCTAATATAGACACCCAATTGGACATTATTGACCTGTCCAATTTCGCGCAAGACTCTGGTTCTGTCTCTGCAGTCACTCTCTCACCTCATCTGGATATTTGAACCCCTTTGGACACAATGTTTTTTAACTCCATCCTTCAGACCATCAAATCAGGTTCTCTTCTTGACCCCTCCCTCCCCATCAGTTGTGCCAGCTGTACTCCTCCTTACTATTCATGTTAATGGATCTCCTTAACACCCCTCTGAAGAACGGGATAATCTCCCAAAGATGGAAAAATGCCATTGTCCTTCCCCTCCTAAAGAAAGCAAATCTGGATCCTTCCAACCTCTCTAATTTCCATCATATCTCTCTGCTGCCCATCTTTTCTAAAATTTTGGAGAAACATGTCAACGCCCACTGTCTACCTTCGGGGAAACACATAATTGTCTTCATCCCTCCCAGTCTGGGTTCAGAGTGGGATATTCTATGAATCCACCTTTCTGGGGATGACAAACATCCAATAGGTAGAACTGGATCTCATTTTTTAAAGTCTGAATTGAAGTCCCAACCATTGGTATCTGGTGACGCTAGACAGCGTAATAGTCAAACGTTAAAGATAAATGCAATGGAGCATGGGTTGAAAAGAAGGACCATGTGCATTCTGCCAAAAGGTAGACTAGGTAGTGAGGCTTTATGATGGTGTGTTGCTGACCTGGTAGGTCACAGTGCGTTTGTCAACACAAGCAGAAAAGCTCAGAGCAGGGAAAGTCTATGCCAAGGATGGCCTTGATGTCAATCGGAATGCTCAGTGTTGGTTCCGAAAAATCATATTGACTTAGAATCTTTTCTGGGAGTCAGATCTCCTTCAGCTGGACGTAATCGCAAGTTGAGGCTGACCATTAATTTGAAGTTGTAAGCTGCAGCTTCAACAATGAATCCAGCCTACATCGTTTCTCCAGTCAGAAAGCTGGCAAAAAGTTTCTAATTAAGACTTCTTACAATTTGTAGATAGAAGGAGTACACACATAACAGCCAAGAGTCCAGAATCTTGGGGGGCCACTTGCGGGTCAGTACTCACTCTAACAGAGAAAAGCAGCAAGGTTCACAGCAGACCCTGTTTGAAATGGGTAGCTCGGTAGTTGCAGGGAGAGAGGTATCTGGAAGCTTTTTGCCTCCCAGTAGCTCAAACAGGAGGTCAGCCAATTAACCCTTGAAGATACTTCCGGGGTCTTTTGTTCACAGCAAGCAGACCCAGTCTTGCTTTGAGTTCTTCAGACAGCAGGACAGTCTTTCTTTTAATTCTATTTCGTCATAAGATTCCTCTGAAGAGGGTACCAAAGATGCCACATTCATGCCCAGTCCTAGCCTGGGGGTGTGGTAAAGTCCTACTCAATCACTTACCAATGTGGTAAAAATTCCCTGTGTTGATCAAAACCCAATGTTGTAGTACATTACACAATTCAGTGAAGCCATCGCCGATTTCATCAGCCCACATGCCCTTGCCTAATCAGGCTACATCCTCCTAGGGGACCTGAACTTCCACCTGGAGAACAACAATGACAACAACACCACAACCCTGCTCGACAACCTCGCCAACCTCGGACTCAAGTAACTGGTGAACACCCCCACCCACTACGCCGGCCACACGTTCGACCCCATCTTCTCCGCCAGCAGCCACATTGCCTTCAGCCACTCCACCGGACTACACTGGACCGACCACAGCTGCATCCACTTCACCTTTAAGAAGACCACATCCCGCAACAGATCCCCCGTAGATGCTGGAGCAAAGTCACTGCAGACCAGCTAACCACATCACTGAGCCAGAACCCACCAATCACCACCACTGACACCAACGACGCAGCCCGCAACCTCACACAGTGGATCGCCAACTGCGCCGACGCCCTTGCACCATTGAAGAACCCTCCAACATGATTCACCGACGACCTCAAAGAATCGAGGAAATCCTACCGAACCCTCGAGAAAACCTGGCACCATGAACAGACGACAGAAAACATGACAACCCTCAAGAACGGCACCTGCAAACACCTCCAACTGTTCCGCACCACCAAAAATACTTCGTTCAAAGAACGGCTGGACAACAACACATACAACAGCAAGGAACTCTTCAACATCGTAAAAGAGATCTCCAATCCCAACGCCAACAGCAATGATATCACACCGTTGCAAGACCTCTGCAACTCCCTCGCCACGTTCTTTCACCACAAGAACGCCGATATCCACAACAGTATCAGCACCCAGACTCTGCCCCCAGCCACCAAACCAACGCCCCCTATAACCACCCTCAGCGCTTGGACTCCCATCAGCACCGAAGACACCGCCCACGCTATGAACACCATCCACTCTGACTCTCCTTCTGACCCATGCCCTCACCACGTCTTCAACAAAGCCGACACCAACATCACCCCCCCACCTACGGAATGTCCCTACTGAAGAAACCCACAGCGGACCCAAAAGACCTCAAAAACTTTTGCCCCATCTCTCTACTTTCCTTCCTGGTGAAAGTGATCGAGAAGATCGTCAAAAAACAGCTGACGGCATTCCTCGATGCCAATGGATCCCTCGACACATCCCAGTTCGGATTTCGAGCCAACCACAGCACAGAGACCGCCCTCATCGCAGCCACCGACGACATCAGGACCCTACTCGACAACGGGGAAACTACCGCCCTCATCCTCCTAGCCCTCTCAGCCGCCTTTGATACCGTCTGCCATCGCACCCTAATAACCCGCCTCCACAACGCCGGGATCCAAGGTAAAGCCCTGCACTGGATCACCTTGTTTCTCTCCGACAGAACCCGGAGAGTCCGCCTCCCTCCCTTCCGCTCCGCGGCAACCAAGTTCCTCTGCGTGAACCCCAGGGATCATCGCTCAGCCCAATCCTCTTCAATATCTACATGAGCCCCCTTGCCACCATCGCACGCAAACACAACCTCAACATCATCTCATACGCCAACAACACCCAGCTGATATTCTCCCTCACCAAAGACCCAGCCATCGCCAAACTCAACTTCAGGAAGGAATGAAAAACGTCGCTGAATGGATGAAACTCTGCCGTCTGAAACTGAACTCAGACAAGACAGAGGTCCTCATCCTCAGACCATCCCCATCCACCTGGGACGACTCCTGGTTGCCCACAGAACTGGGCACCGCACCGACACCCACTGACCAAGCATGTAACCTGGGATTCATCCTGGACTCCTCTCTCACAATGACCAAGCAAGTCAACGCCATCTCATCTTCATGCTTCAACACCCTGCGCATGCTTCGTAAGATCTTCCGGTGGATCCCTACCGGAACTAGAAAGACGGTCACCCAGGCCCTCATCACCAGCCGACTGGACTACGGGAACGCACTACATGCAGGAACCACCGTCAAATTTCAGAAAAGACTCCAATGCATACAGAACGCATCCGCACGACTCATCCTCGACATCCCCCGCCACAGCCACCTATCAGCCCACCTGAGAGACCTGCACTGGCTCCCCGTCAACAAAAGGATCACGTTCAGGCTCCTTACCCACGCACACAAAGCGCTCCACGACATAGGTCCCGAATACCTCAACAACTGCCTCACGTTCTACACTCTAACACGTACACTCCGCTCCGCCAGCCTCACCCTCAACAATGTCCCATGGATCCGCAGAACCACAGCCTGAGGAAGATCATTCTCCTACCTGGCAGCCAAAACATGGAACTCCCTTGCCGGCTTCCTACGACTGACCCAGGACGACCTCACTTTCAGGAAACTCCTCAAGACCTGGCTCTTCGAGCAGTAGCGGCACTCCCCCCAATGCCTTGAGACCCTCACGGGTGAGTAGCACGCTCTACAAATGTATTGATTGATTGATTGATGTGTGTTGTACTGGAAACCATCCCACAGTGCTCATCTTTCCCTAAAACAAACGTAACAAAACATTATTTTACCGGGTCAAAGCTCCATGTACCCATCCACAGGTATTGCTTTGGAAATGGGTAAATCCCTCATCTGTGGTCTCCCTAAACCAGTTCTGGGGCAGCTCCTCCTCCCACTGGGGTTAGACCAAACCTGACTAGAAAGACAAAAAGGGAGGCATTCCTAGGTGTAAGCTTAATCTGCCAAATGACAGTTTTCCTTCTTGAAGCACAGGAAGGGGTTGTGGAAGAGGTTGGCTGACCATACTCAGAACCCTTTAGTCTCACAACAGGGGGGTCATCAGGGTTCCGGTGACAACTGAACACTGATAGGAAAGTCCTTTTGTGTTTCTAAAAGTGCCATTTCCTAAATAGAAATCCAATACCTGAATGGGCCAGTCAGCTGGAATTTTGAGATGAGTTTTAAATTGCTATCAAAATGAGTCATTTAACTGCTTTTCTCAGTCTGAATTTAGCACTTATTAAGTGTCATACTCTAAACCACTGCTAACCTATGGCAGAGCCTGCCTTGCCACAGAGAAACATGACTTTGGAGGTCTTTCACTGCCAGGACATGTAAAACATTAAGGACCTATTTACGATGTTGGTATGAAAGCCTCCAACCACTTGTGGGAAGCTTTCCGACTGATATGTTAGATTTAAACTCTGAACACCACTTTAGGATGGCCGTGATTGGAGTTTAAAATGGATGGGTAATCCGGCATGGTTCTGATGGGTTCAAGGTGCCCGTTGGCCATTCAGAACTGCATGATAATCCCTGAAGGACAGCATTTCCACCGTCGAGATTATGATGAAACTTTCGGACAGCCTTTTCTTGTCAGGCTTTCTAACGTGAAATGCCTATTGGAAAGTGTATGTAGGGTACCCTAGCAGTGCCCCCCTCGGTCCTCCGCAATATGTAGGGATGTATACAAACTTCTATTGAAAACTGGAAGGTTGGGACTGCACCATGTGTAGTTGCATCTAATGGAACCGCCAGCCCATGGTCTGGTGGTTCCTTTCCTGCATCCACCCGACATTGTAATTAGAACCTAAATATACATACCCTAATTATTAAATATCATGCAATCTGCACTATTGGTATTTAGGGTCTGCTTAGGGTATGACATATCTGTATTAAAGAGGAAGGATAAGGTCTGGAAAAACATGTATTTTCCGTGTTGAAGTGGCAGTTTAGAATCAGTGGTAGGCCTGGAGAAAGGCTTTACAATGCTACTTTAGTTTATGGCACAATGTATGTTGCAGTCCACTAACAGTATTTGTTAGAACTGTCAGGCTTAGGGTGGTCTTCCCCCAAACATTTTTCCTTCACCCTATTATTTTTTTTGAATTAGTTTTTGCAGGCCTTAGAACTCTAACCAATGCTTAAGTGCTCACTCTCTAAAACATGGCAACATTGGCCCCCACCTGATTGGCATATTTAATTTACTTATAAGCTCCTAGTAAAGTGGCGTACTATGTACCCTGGGCTTATAAATGAAATGCTGCTTGTGAACCTGCAGTACTGATTGTGCCACCTATTTAAGTAGCCCCATAAAACATCTCTCAGTTCTGCAACTTCATCTTGAGGGCACTGTCAAACTTGCCAAGTGTTAAACTCACCGTTTTTTGCATACAAGTCATAGGGCAGGGTGTATTATGATTAAATGTTTGGGCATGTACTTTTACATGTCCAGGAAGTGGGAAACATTTGTTTATCAATACTGTGAGGTCTAACTCTCCCGTAGGTTAATATTGGGTTGGCTTATTACACTAAATAAGTGCTACGTTTTGATGGGAAACAGGTAGAGATTTCAAGTTTGGTGTCTATGAAATTATACATTAAAATCCACTTTAATGGTAAAGTCAGATTTGAAGTTACAATTTGATAATGTCACTTTGAGAACACTGTCTGGCCTGGCAGTTCGGGCTGGACTTTTCCCATTGGGCACTGGGTCAAGACTGATTTGCATATGGCTGGGTTAAAATTGAAATGGCATGGGGAGCAAAACACAAGGGATTTAGGCCCAGATCTCCGTACTAGGGTGAATGCATGACATGGTTCTGCAATCTGTCCACAAAATGTTCTTTTTGAATTTGTCACATTGATTGGGACGGGTATGCCCAGATGTGGGCCCCATGATCTCTATGCCACGGGAGTGCAGCACTTGGCTAGGACTTACTCGGACCATGCGCCCGTGATTTGGGATTCCCAATTTTGAATTGTATTGTTATATTGTGCAGGCACATTACGCTTTCTTTTGGGTGCATCAACCTTGATATATGCCTCAGATAGCGGCGGAGCATTTGCTTGCCCTGCCGGTTCCTATTGAGGGTGCATTATATATCCCACCCCCTGGCAGAAATAGGACCCCGACGACAGTGATGAGCACGGTCAACACTTGGTCCCAAATGGGCAGACTGTTGGATGCGCCTATGCTCTATTCGCCGCTTCTACCATTAGTGACCACCCAGACATGCCCCTTCTACAGGAGAATGTTTTTCACAAGTTGGCAGCATGCGCACATGTTAAAATTTGGGGGGACCTCTATCATGGGGGGACATTTCGAACATTGGAGCATATATATTTACAATTATTCAACGGTCACCTCTCAATACTTTTTTGTACATCCGCCTCAGACAGAGACTTCGGGCTATTACACCAGACTTCCCTAACAAACCCCCAATCCTTGCGCCACTACAGCGGATTCTTCAGGGTGCTACGGCTAAAAACCTAGTTTCGATAATTTATAAAACGGTGCATGCACTGAGGGAGCAGCCAGTTGAGATGGCGAAAACAAAGTGGGAACAGGACCTAGGTACGGAGCTGATGGATAGGCAATGGGTATTCTGCTTGCAGCCAACTGAGCGGATCTCGGCGAGCAGTAGACTTAGAATAATTCATGATAATTTCCTACACTGGTTATATTATACACCTGCACGCATGCATAGGTATAAGCTACGCAGATACTTGCGATAGATGCCATGCCCCAGGTGCCGATTTCTTGCACCTTGCATGGGCTTGTGATGGAGTGCAAGCATACTGGCTACAGATTTTTACTGCCCTATCAAAGATGTTAAATATAACTGTTGAATTGTCCCCAGTGTTAGCGCTCTTGGGATATGTGGAACCACTGCAGGCGGCGCACCGTAAATTTGTTGCGCTGGCGCTACTCCTGGCTAAAAGGAGATTGGCGTGCCGATGGGGCAGACGGAGAGTTCCTAAATTCAAGGATTGGATAGATGATCTCATTTACTGGCAAGAACAACTTGAGAGATATGCTGAGTTATTACCAGTGACTTCCAGACCCAGTGACATTTGGGCCCCATTGAAATGCTATTTAATGGCGCGTGATGACTCCAGCTCCCAGAGGGGATCCAGACCTGCACACATGGACTACTCATAGTGGTTATCATTGTCCAACTTCCGGAAGTGTGGATTGTGGTGCGGGATATGGAATAAGTTCAGAAGGGGAATAATTGATGGGTTACCTATATCATATGGAAGAGGCCTACCTGAGCTTAGTGGGGTGAGGGTATCAGAGACTTACTAGTTATTGTCAATAAGGAATTTTTTGTTGACCTCTGCCTAATGTATATTAATCCGAGAAAGTGTGGCGCTGCTGCAATATTGTTGGAATATAAACCTGATTTACCAAAGTAAGGTGCGGGGTATTATATGATTTGATTGCCACCCTACAATGAATAAATATACGATTTTGTATTTCTCAGATGTTGCCGTATACTGAATACTATATTGAATATTACAATATGCAAACTGTGTATGACTACCTGTGCACCTGTCAAGTTTGAGAAAATCAATAAAAAGAGTTTAAAAAAAACAAGTTTTTTAGATACGTACTTTGTAATCAACTAGAAATATGATTCCATTGCTTAGACAAGAGAATAAAATAAGACAGGCGCTTGGAATCAAGGTCAGCCAGAGCCTATCCCTCAGTAGACTTAAATGGCATGGCCCGCCATGCTGGCTATGTCATGAAAATAGTGCTAAAAACATGAACAAATAAAATCACCAATTTCACAGATGCACAACAATTAAATAAACAATTAAATAAACAGTTAAAACATGATAAAAAATTACTTAAAAGTGCTGATGATGCTACAGTTTCTACACAGACCTTCTAATTTCCCACATATTACCGAGAAACTTATACAGCGCACACTACCTGAAAGCTATAATCAGATTTGAAGATGCGCAGAGCCTCACGATGGTATCGCATGCCAAAGCTTTTGCAAATGGGAACCAGCTATTTGGCCCTCGGCCGCTGGTACAGTAGGCAGCCAAATAATATGTGTCCAATTGACTCAATGGCAAGGGGACAGCCTGGGCTAACCTGTGATAGAATAGAGTGAGCAAGTTCACAGGAAGTGAGCCGAATCTAAATTTCATGTAAAGCTTCCTATCTTGAGGAATCGTGATATCCTCCAGATATTGTTCGAATGAGCCAGACAATTTGAGCTCCATAGTTAGAAGACCCCAGGACGGATACCATAGAGAGGACTGAGCCCCCCAATTCCAATATTGTTTCTTGAGCAACTCCTTACTGGGCAGCCATTCTGGATCCTTAGCTTTCCACAGAACCTCAGGTCCTCAGCAAAATATTAGGGGGCATAACTTGGCCCTCTCTATAATGGTGGCTTGTCTCATATCCGGCCTTAGAGAATGAAGAGGGGTGCTCTGCGGGGAGTGAAACCAAGGCCCTCAAGAATGTGTTCTCAGTAATAAGGAGGCCCTCCACTTTTCGAACCCCCAGAGTTCCACACCATGCAATGCTTAATCTACGGCCTTGCAGTCATATATATGGAGTGGGGCTGCTACTGGTTGGCTGGGGGAGGTCCTGTACTCTTTGATCAGAGGCCCTGTTATCTATTTATGATAGAGAGTATGCTTTGATACTTGGGGCTTCTAGGACATATCGCTCGAGAGAGTGATCCCCAGATTGTCAAAGGTACTCACTCTCTCCAAGGGAACCCAACCCAGTGTTAGCTTCCCTTTGTATGCTTTATGAGGGTTCAACATTAAAAGCTTTGTCTTCGAGGTATTGATCTTTAGGCCACAAAAGTAATTGAAACCCTCTAGGAGTTTTAGAGACTAACAACAGGTCGTCAGTGAACAACAGCATTACCACTTTGTCGCCTCCTAGGGTGGGGGCATCTGCAGGGACCTCAGAAAAGAGCTGGGCTGTTCGGACCTCGGATCTCGGCGGAGGCGAATGCTGTGTGGATGTTCACAGGTCGATGTATCACGATCGACCTGCTGGTATTTCAGTGCCCACATATAAGTTTCTGTGGTTCTCATATTCTGCATGGCCGAAAAACATTAGAAACCGAAACAGATTATCCTGATAGATCACAAATCCTTCTTCTTTACGAAGCAGAGCTGAAATACATTCCCATGGCGTCGACATCATCAACATCTTCTAATTCCTATTACTAACATATGAAAAAAGAAGACTTAGCCTAGGCCCTTTACAAATATACGTACACATTGCTTTTGGGGTTATCGCCTTTGGGAAGGCGCCATACGGATTTCCAACTCTGAAGATACTAATTGGAAGGATCATTTCTCAACTCAAAAGCCCTGAAGAAGTCCCATAGGGACGAAACGCGTCGGCTGTTTGGTGCTTACGTTGAAAAATAAAGATTGAAAATACAAGAAAGACACCATCATCGATTGTTTTATTAACGAAAAATTGTAATCAAAACAATTCTGTGGTGCACCTTTGTGTATGTTTAATTACTACTCCATTTACAACTAACCAGAAAAGCGTAGGTGCAGGTACACAGCCCTGTCAGACCCCCATGTGAACTTGGATCAAGTCAGTGTGCTGTCTTTGATTGCCCCAACAAACCCTTTCAAAGTTAGCCTCATGAAGGTGGATAACAAGTGCTAAAACCATGGGAGGGAGGCCCATCTCTTTGAGAACAGTCCAGAGCTTACTTCTCGGAACTAGGTTGAAAGTGGACCTTAAATCTATACAAGCTACATAATGACTTCCCTGGCCAATAACCACTGTCTTCCAGGTCAATAGAAGAAATTGAACACCTGATTGATGGTGCTTATTTTTTATCTGAATCCAGCTTGATACATTGAGGACAAGATATTGTGGTTGCTGATCCAAACCTGTATCTGCGAAAGGAGTGTGCGAGCGAACACCGTTTGAACACAATCCATGAGACTAATAGGCATATAGTTGGAAGGTATGGATCGTTCACCCTTCTTGAATACTGGGATTACCTCTTCTCCCTTCCATGAGGATGGTATTTGGGCCCCTGCTGTGATCCCATTTGCTGGGGCCAAGATGTAGGTTGTCTAGTTCTCTGGAACGGTCACAAAAACATCTCCTGGGATGCCATGCGAGCCTAGGGCTTTAGCCCTTACAATGGAATTAATACTAGACCTGATTTCTTATCTGGAGAAGAAATGAATAGCAATAAGATAAGCATATCCAAGGGTGGGGTCTTCAATGTCTATGACACAAGGTCCAGAGTAGAGTGACGAGTAGTGATCAAACCAAGCTGCTGTTAGAATATTGTTAGGGGATGGCAGGGGTCTATTAGTCCCTCTCCTAATTACTAAAAGCCAGCATTGCTGGGAATCTTTTCTGGCACAGGCCTCTCTAATTTTATCTAATCTATTCTTGTTCCTATACCTTTTCACTCTAGCGTGGGCTAACTTATAGGATCTCCTCACTTTCTGTATTTGCTTCACATTATTTGCGCTAATAACGTGGGCTAGTTGATGTCGGGGGCTGATACACTCCTTGTTGAACCTGACAAACAAAAGACTGATCTTCTTCACAGTGACCTGGGGGCATCTTGGTTCACTAAAACAAGTAGCCAGTTGTTCAAATATATGGCCATGGCAAGCCAGTATCTCATCCAGCCCTCCCTCAATCTATCTATCAATCAGGGGAATTGTAAGCGCGATACTCACCCATGAGGGTCTCAAGGCACAGAGGGGGGGAGCAGGACTGTTTAGCCGAAGAGCCAGGTCTTGAGGGTTTTCCTGAGGTTTAATAATACCACTATACCGCGGCACTCTGTAAGATTTTTTTGTAAACACTATTTTACAAACTATAATCAGTTTATGGACAATAGACAGCAGTGTAAGTTAAGAGTATTGATCTTTAAGCTGGATGCCAGCAGGAGTAGGGGAGTTTGATCTAGGTTCTAAGGCTATAAGATGGTAGGTCACCTTTCCAGCTGCCAGGAGCAATTCTATACAGTCTGTCAGGGTGTTTGAGTGGGTTAGTCTTTTAGCTTGCAAGATGTTCTCCCGTATGACTGAGTGACAACCCCTTACATCGCAGATCCAGTTGATAGCTTTGTTGGTAGGGAGTCTTCAACCTTGTATTTAATAATGGAGGCAACTTTGGGCACATTAGTCATATGAATACACTTTATTATTATTATTATTATTATTATTATTATTATTATTATTATTATTATTATTATTATTATTATTATTATTGTTATGCGTTCTTATATAGCGCTCGATTACCTGTAGGCATCTCGCCGCTTGCCTTGGGAACCCGTCCTGGCTATTTTCCCTGTGAGATACCTGTACTGGGCATCCCCAAGGTGACAGCCAGGCATCCCGCCGCGGGGGGCCGTAGTGGAGATTAAGCAGCTAATGCCCAGAGCTGCAGAGTGTGAACCCGTGATTCGAGTAGGCACCGAAACGAGAATTATCGAGTCCGCGGATATTTGGGCTCAAGACCCTGCCGCGTCGGGAATTGAACCCTGGTCCCGGGTCTGACTGACCTCTACTTCAGGGTCTGCCGCCTCTAACCAGTGAGCCACACTTCTCCACCTATCAGGTAACCAAGTGTGTTTGCGCCAATCAGTAAAATTGCTTGGGGGGTTGTAGGTACTAGAGAATTACAAGGGGTGGTTAGGGGTAGAAACAATCCTCTGGTGACCAGGTCTGCCTTCATTAGCTTGCGTCTATCCATTTTATATCTCTCCAGGAACTACATGAGTGAAAGGTAGTGCAGGGGTACACTTGGTGGTTACGCATGTAGAATGCTGGTGTGGTTCTGATATGGGAGGATATGACTAATTAATAAGCAGAGACAGAATCTGTTTGCTGGGTAAGAATCTGCTTCGGAGATTGAGCTTTGCCGTCACTTCTGGCTAGAAGGAATTTACCTGCTTAGTAAGATCTTGAAAAGCAGAGTTCAGCAAGTTGACTTTTGACCTCAGATCAGCTATAATTCTAAATGTTGGAAAGTCGTTTCTAGCTAGCCTGTTTGAGGAGACCTCGTCCCCTAGTCCTTCACTACCCCCTTCAATTATCCCCTCTACCACCCAATTCCCATAGCACCTACGCACTTCTCCAAATCCTTTCCTCCCATTTGCATGCAGCTTAGATTCAAAAGCGGTCAAAATTGGTTAGTTAGAATAAGTTCAGAGTCTAGAGTGCCTGGGGCTGGGTCAGTAGATAAAGGTGCTAGGGTCCTTGATTCAGCCTCGTCTATAATTGAGGGCAGTAGTGCATGGCTAATAGGGGATTTATTTGTACTAGGTGTGGTGGATTTATTGAATATTTGAGGAATGCATTTCTGCAGCTTTACATTTCAATAAAGTTGAAGTTGAAGTTGGGGGAATTTATAGAGCGCACGTACACCAAAAAGGTTTCATGGTGCTAGTTTCAATTGGTTGGGGATCGATCAGGTTAGTGGGGCAAGAGGTTCAATTAGGTCCAACGGGGCTATTGGAACGAGAATATCCTCAGATTCAACTAAAGGATCGTCAATCTGATCTAGGAAACAGTTGCTTACTGCAGATTTACAAACCTGTTTGGCTTTGTTGTTTTTGGACCGAGCCTCCCCACTCCCACAACCAGTTGACTTTATTTTCCCCATATTTAGATTTGGATGCAAATTTGCAAGTACAATAGGATAAAATGATGAAGTAACTAAGGACAGGGTCACCGCGATTACTTGCAGCCAAGCTGCCACTCTACAGGCCCAAAAATCGACAGACTTCATTGCACCAGAACCCACCAGGGCCCAAACCCCCATCAATAGGCACAAACATTGGCCCTTAAGCTGATAACAAATACTAAGTACAGATATGCATGCAGTATCATATTGGAACAACATCCAGTTAAGTGTATGTGGGACTTGAGTTCAACAAAGGATGGCCAGATGAACAAGGCATGAACAATAGAAATAGGGCAAATGGAATACAAGAAATACTTTCAACAACTCACACTTTCTTGGCTTGAGAACGGTCAGTCCTAAGGTTTACTGAGATCAAAGTACCAAGAGGGTCGCCTGTCAATGATGGGCACAGACGGACCTGCCCATGACCCCGACTTTAACCAGGCGTGGTCCAAGCGCATCCAGTGCCACGGATAGACAATGGCACTTAACAGCACATAGACAACCCCTCCTTCCTGGAAGCAATGGGTTCTGGGGCTTGAAGTCCCCCACAGGGCCAGCAGCAGCGAAACCAGTGACATGTTTTTGCAAAAATGTCTTCTAGGTTCAAATGTAAGGTCCCAATTCACTTCTTGTATCTCACCCATGCTCTATTACTGTTGACCATATTTTTCAACTTTTACCTAGTCTCAGGCAACCAGATATCCACAGTAAGCACTTTATCTCTTAGGCACTGGTTTTTACCTTAAACTTCGAAAATGCAAAACTCTGAATCTACTGATTGGGTTTTGTCATTTTGGTGTTATATAATTCTTTAAAAAGTTTTCTGTTTTCCAAATTGGTGGGGTGCTTTTTGTGTTGTGTTTTTACTTTATTGCTGTTTGTGTGCTGCACAAATACTTTGCCACTATGTTCAGCCTAACTGATGTTTTGTCAAGGAACCAGAGGAGTGGGCATACATTAATTTAGTACATTCTTTTGCTTCACCATGACAAGGACCATGGTAGTTGCTTGAGCAGGACTGAGCACTCAACCAACAACCCAATTTCTCATAGCATGTCATATACAGGCTCTGTGCACATTTAGCAACATATACTAAGGACGTAGAATAAATAAATATTCCAATGAGGTGTATGCCAATTTTGCTATGTTTGAAAGGGAACGCACATGCACTTCAACACTGGTTAGTAGGGGTTAAGTGTGCAGAGTCATAATGGCTAACAAAAATGAGTTTAGTAAATGAAGGCAAAATTCTTGGTGAACCAAGCAAAAGATGGTCATTTCCAAAACTATCATCTTTGTATGTGTTTATGTGCTCTTCCTCTCAGTCATCAAACTGTCACCCTCCCAAATGACTGCTAACTTTAAAAACATTCTAGTTTTCAGATCCGGTACTACAGGGACGTGCTGGGGTTACTCTTTGCTGTCACTGAGGTGAACGTGAACCCCTATCTGCTGCCAAACATCACCCTAGCTTTGAATGTCTATGACTCCTGTTGGTCTGAGAAGAAAGCAGTGGAAGGGGTTATTGCCATCCTCACTGGAAGAGAGAAGCCGGTCCCAAACTTTTTGTGTCAGTCTTTTCCCATCACGTTTGGCTTTGTTGGTGGTGGTACATCTTCTAATTCCATTGCAATGGCTTCGATACTAGACCGCTACAGCATTCCCGAGGTATGGATTTTAGAGATTTTGGAAGTTTGTACGTTTTCTTGGTTTTCTTTTCAATATTTTTGGGTGATCTTTTGTTGCATTTATATTTTGCCTGTGTAGCATGATCTTTATAATTAGTAAACAGGGAGAAACAATATATATATATAAATATATATATATTCACTGAAAAAACCATAGGTTATAGACCATATATAGTTAGGAATTAGCATTTACAAAACCTTGAAAATTCACTGAAAAAACCATAGGTTATAGACCATATATAGTTAGGAATTAGCATTTAAAAAACCTTATTTTACTCACACAAAACCATTGAAATTCCATATATAGTTAGTTGCACTAACTATATATTGCGCACCCGCAATCCACTGCTGATGATGTCACATATTACATCATTCATGACATGGTCAGTGACATCACTGATGACAACATCCAGTGACTATGTTTCTGTAAAGTTAAAATATGTCTTACATATTGAAGAATGAGTGGATGTATAAGTGTCTGGACGAAGGATTTAGTAGGTGCATGACTGAATGTATGAGTGAGTGATTAAATGTGTCTCACTGAGTGCATGGGTTAGTGACTAAACTGTCTTAATGTGTGCATCATTATGTCTGTTGTTCTGTAAACTGCTGCATGTGTTGATCAGTAGCTATATGAGTAACTATATGGGTTATTGATTGATTGCCCAAGTATTTGCATGGGAGACTGAGTGTGTGTGTGGCTGGATGGGAGGTGTGTGACTCTGTACAGATCAATGTGTACTTGTATCAATGATTGTATAAGAGAGTAAGTATGTGTTAGTATATGGTTGAAAACGTAAGGTGCTCTATGTTTAACTGTATAGAGTAGAAAATGGAAGTGTGATTGATTCTTTACAGGACTGACTAGGTGTGTGAGTAACTCCATGGATGAGTGGCAGAGTGTGAGTGTCTGTATAGGTGTATGAGTGCATATGATTGTGTTGTAAACATGAGTGATTGTATGTATGAATGATTGTATGGGTGAATGAGTGAATGTGTGTGTAGACGTAGGAATCAGTGAGTACGTATGTAGTAACTAGTATTGGTGTGTCAATGGTTTCAAAAATTATACTCTGTTTTTAACACTGGGTGAAACAGAGGTTATATTAAAATGTGAGGAGATGCATTGTATTGTCACATGAATGATATCATCAGTGATGTGGTCATTGATGTCAAATGAGATGTCATCAGTGATGTCATTTGAGATGTCATCAGTGATGTCATCAGTGATGTCACTGACCATGTCATGAATGATGTAATATGTGACATCATCAGCAGTGGATTGCGGGTGCGCAATATATAGTTAGTGCAACTAACTATATATGGAATTTCAATGGTTTTGTGTGAGTAAAATAAGGTTTTTTAAATGCTAATTCCTAACTATATATGGTCTATAACCTATGGTTTTTTCAGTGAATTTTCAAGGTTTTGTAAATGCTAATTCCTAACTATATATGGTCTATAACCTATGGTTTTTTCAGTGAATTTCAATGGTTTTTTAATAGCAAATATCATAAGCTGTCGAATGTCAAGTACGTGGTAAGAATTTTTTTTTTCGTGTTTATGCACACTGATCTGCTTTGATTGCTGCCCCCCACCCCTCATTTCTATTAGGAGTACTCTCTCTTTGCAGATAGTGAAGGGTAGTTAACGCAGCCCTTTCCCCCTTTGTAATCCGTCGTGCCTGCTTCTCTCTCCATTTGATTGATTGTTCTCTTTGGTTCATTCTCTATTTACAAACAAGCACAGAGTCGCAATACTCTGTTTAGTCTTTGCAGATAGCGAAAAATCGTGTAAAAAAACAAAAGGAATCGAGCAAAATCAGTAGGCCACTAATGGGATCTCTTTTTGACCTCGCTAAAATAGAAACATTAGGAACAACCTGTTGAAAATAGCAATGCGTATGTACATAAGCGGCGTTCATTTGTGTTCACAGTACCCCTTGTTGATTGTTTCAATCGAGCATTGAATTGTTCGATGTTAATTCTCTTAAGGATCTTCTCTACCTGCAAACGAGGAAGAATAGGAATATTCTCTCTCCCTTTGCAGATAGTGAAGGGTAGGTAACGCAAGCCTTTAACACGTCGTACCTATTTCATTCCTCATTGATTGATTGATTGTCCGAACATTGACTGTTTGGGAATTAGTTCTTTTTGGAGGTATTCCCTGTTTGCAAATAAACGTAGGAAAATCTTTGCAAGTAGTGAAAGGGTACGTAATGCGGACCTTTCTCCCCCGTTGTAATCTATCATGCCTATCCCCACTGATTGATGCACCTGTTTCACCCGGACCATTTACTAGACATACGTCATCTGGCCCGACCAGAGAGCACCCCTAGTGAAAAGGACATATGCAATAATAACGAAGTGATCACTGTATCCTGTTAACAGAAACTTTAGCATGAAACAACCTGGAAAGAAAAGAATAGGAAAACGAAAATCAGTAGGCCACTGATGAACATGAACTTTTATTAAACAACGAACAAAGAAACGATAACATAACGTAATGATAAAACCTATTAATGTCCTAGAAACAAGAAAACGTTAAAATATGCCAGTGGTGAGAGACCAGAAAAACAGTAAGAGAAACCAAATCACCCCTCGCTGTCCCACCGCCTGCCACGCCAAAAAAATCGATAGACTAGGGAAAATGCAAGTCAGTAGAACATCCGCCCCCACTCTGGAAACTTCCAAGGTGGGGCAGGGTTGCGGCTACGCCCAGCCGGGAGCAGCCCATATAAGGCAGGTCCTGCTGCCACGCCTCGGCCAGGAGATCCTAACGTAGGGTGTAGCCGGAGGAGAGGCCGAGACCAGCGGGACCCGGCCAGGGGATTGCCTTTACAACGCTGAACAGTTGCAGGGGGGGGGAATGTCTCCTCGACCCTCCCCTCTCTCTCCCAGTCCGGCCGCGGTGGCCCTTGAGAGTTGCAGGTAGTCCCGCCACATGCTCTTCCGGTCCGACCACCAACGGTCGGGGGGCCGAGGCCGACGGGATCCGGCTGCAGCCGATAAACCAAGAAACCCGTTCATGGGGCCAGAGCCAGGGGCGTCCGGCCGACATCCACCGGAAGCCCGGCCCGAAGACGGACGGGACACTTCTTTCTTTTATAATGGCTGCGACAACACTGGAGGGGGATGTCTTGCACATGCCTCCGACCCCCCCCTCGTCCTCATCGCCTGGTCCGGCCATAACAAATCTCAAGCGAGACGCCGTGGGGTGCACTGGGAGGGAGAGACGGTGCGAACAGGCCTCTCCCGCCTCCCCAGTGTAGGCTTCCCAGCTGCACCCTCAGCGGTCCAGGCGCCCGGAAAAGAGTTCTTCCACTGTGGCCATGCTGCAACGTCTCGCCCGGCAGGGTGGAGCCCGTCCGTTCATTTGACCCCGCGATCGCCAGTAGCTACCGAACTCTCAAAATGGCGGTCGACCTGGCAAGAGCGGGCCCAGCATAAAGAAATGGCCCGGTCACTGGTTGACTCCACCACCGTAGTCCTCCACGACCTTGAAGATTCTAGAGGAGCCGCGGGAGTCTCCCACCCCCGATGGGGAATGACTGCCATGATCACCCGTGGAGTGACGAAACTGTATCCGCGGGACGTCGGCGCCAGCCTCACTTTGAATTACTAGAATCCTGCAGACCTCACTTCCGGTGAAAGCACAGTGTGACCCGGTAGGAAAAATTGTTGCACCCCCTCCCCTTTTTGACTGATAGTTCAAACCACCGATCCTTTCCTTTGCCCTTTTAACGGAACTTTGGACTGCCTCCCCCTCTTTTACATTTTCTAGAGAAAACAAAACATTAACCACTACATTAGCATAGCAGTTGACACCAGAACTGTTTTCAAATTGAAAACCAACAACATCTTCAACAGAATCCTTTTTGTTTCTGCTGTGACCCTGCTCCAGCACAGGCATTGTCCCCAGCAGTAATTCTGCAATGCCGGTAAGAATAGCTGTGGTGCCTACTGGACTCACTCACCCCCGCGGCGCCCCACGCCGTTATTTGCTGGGCGGCAACTTGCTAGACATCACCTTCGTGACATCCAGATTTCAGCGCGTTCTGCTGCCTTGGAACTATTCGCACAACAGACCGCTACTGACAAGAATATTTCATTATTGGTGCTGTCAATTTCAATAAATCTATTACTGTTTTTGTTTTGTTGTATATATTTATATGTTATTAAAGTTTTATATTCCTACTACTTTGTTGGAGTGCTATATATTTTTTATGTGACACATAATTGTAAAAACTTTGATGTACAAAGAGTCATTCCTGGAATCTTCCGCTTCAGGCTCGGTCCCCTCCCCAATCACAATACAGGATAGTTTTCAGATAGTAGGAACACGTGTGGTGTGACGGATCTCATCGGGTGTGGGCCTTGATCTACTATAACTCCTTTGAAGAGGGGTGATTCTTTACAGCTGGGGCCATAAACTACATCTGCAGGGCTAGCTGATAGCCTGGACAATCGGACACAGAGGAAGAGGAGTGTCACAGGGTGCGGTAGTGAATAGGGCGAAAGGGAGGTGTCGGGCGGGCACAGTGTGATTCTCAGGGAAGAGCAGCGCAGATGGGGGGAGGTTTATTGCCCATGCATAAGACAGAGAGCGGGGGTGACCAGTGCCTGGGGAAGATGCTTGCGAGGGTGAGGAGCCATGCTACGAATCGACAGCGTGCAGAGAGTGGGTCTGGTCAAGACATCTAAAATGGCTGCCGTGCACGACAAAAGTGTGGCATTTCAAAAAAGGCAAGATGGCGCAGACAATGTTTTTCAACACTTCCTCATTTCCTTCGAATCGAACGTTAACAGACGTTGGGGCATATTACCAAAGTTAAGCGATATTTATCGCTAACGATGCTTACCAACCAATTTTTTACCACTAAGCATCGTCAGAAATTATCGAAGATAAACCTTACTATTATCAAGGTTTATCGCAAATGCGATAATAAACGGCCGCAATGCATGAATATCGCTAAAAACTCAGCGATATTCATGCATTACCGAGCTAATACTCTTAGCCATGTTATCCACCTCCCATTGGATAACATGGCTAAGAACTGCTCAGGGCAGGTGTTACTTTTTGGAGATATTCGCGCTTAGCGCGAATATCTCCAAAAGTTGGTAATAGGAGATAGATATCTTGCATGTTGTAATGCAAGTTATTGTGGTATATGGAACTCATACCATAATCTCTCAGGAAAGCAGAAACTGATCCTTTTGGGACCGCCTAAAAAGGCCTAGGGGGTGAGGAGTACTCTACTTTGCCCCCTTTTCACGTTCCGAACTATTTTATTTTACTCTCTTCTGTAATTACACAAAATACCAGCGATAAGATGCATCGGAGACACACAGTGAGAGAAAGGAGGCCGGAGATGAAGAAGACATGTCAAATACACATTGGAGATAATATAGTGGCAGAAGGGAAGTAAATATGAGTAAACTTACCATGTAACATAAAAATGTTGCACTCTATACTATAAGTCTCATTTTATACTACAATCACTTCGCTACAACCTCATAAATTAAAAATAAAAATAAATAATGTCTCAAACAATTTTTGATTTCTAAATATAAATTTATTCTTCAAAATTTTCTAAATTTGAAACAACTAGTAACATGTCCTCATCAGTAATTTCCTCTTCAATCATCTCATCTGGAATCTCCTCATTAAAAGTCTGCAATGATGATTCTTGTAACTCTATGGTCTCCAAACACTCGATAAATTCGCCATCAAGAGATTGATCAAAAAAATCATTCAAGTCATCTCCTCCTTCTGACAATATTTCATTATTGGTGCTGTCCATTTCAATCAATGTAGTGGAATCATTCAAGTCATCTCCTCGTGACAATATTTCATTATTGGTGCTCTCAATTTCAATCAATGTAGTGGAATCATTCAAGTCATCTCCTCCTTGTGACAATATTTCATTATTGGTCCTGTCCATTTCAATCAATCTAATGGAATCATACAAGCCATCTCCTCCTTGTGACAATATTTCATTATTGGTGCTCTCAATTTCAATCAATGTAGTGGAATCATTCAAGTCATCTCCTTGTGACAATATTTCATTCTTGGTGCTGTCCATTTCAATCAATCTAATGGAATCATACAAGTCATGTCCTCCTTGTGACAATATTTCATTATTGGTGCTCTCAATTTCAATCAATGTAGTGGACAATTCAAAAGAAATTGCCACGGTCTCTTCATTGTGAGCCATTTTATTTTGAAATTGCTTGCTGTAAATTGCAGAAAAAAATAATCACTTTCATTTATCGTTTTTAGTAATACATAATATAAAACTAACTTCATCAACTATTTAGTATAACAGAAGGACTGCAAATAAATAACAGAAAACATTTTTCAAATTATCTTCAAGTGTACAACATAGTTCCCCTTACAAATTAACAACTCACCTTTTTAAAAGTAGCAGAAGTGTTAGTACTGTGTAAATCAAACACCAGAAATTCACCACCAAAAATTCCTCACAAATGTACCTCAGACAGTAGTATCACAAAATGGCTGTGGTTTCCTCTCATTTGACATATATACATAACCAATTAACTTTCATCACACACAAATACAAAACCAAAGTAACATTTTAATTGGTTCTAAATTTCAACACTTTCAAATGTGTTTTCCCCATGCAATTTTCCATAGGACATTTACATACGTCTACAGCCTGAATGGCTGAACGGAATTACACCAAACTTGGCAAAATGGTACATCAAACCTAAGAGGTCAGGAAGGATCTACTATGACCCCTTATGGTCATTTCCCCCTTCGCTTTGGCCTCCTCTTGTCTCTCAATCCTACCGAGAGACAAGATGGCGGCCGCTACGGACTGTTTGGAATGTTGACAGACGCCGGAGAACCAATCAGCTTCGCAAAGCTCCGTAACGCGAAAAGTACGCGAAGCGGAGCGCTGTTACAGATATATATCTTTTTTTGAACGTTAATTTCTCAAAATCCACTGGAGCACATATATTGAGACCTAGCAAAGGCACATCGGGCTACCAGTCCCTAATATTTTGCCAAGTTTCGTGCAAATCCATTCAGGTGTTCGATTATTATTATTATTATTTTTTTTTGCCCCGCGGGGCCCTTTTAAAACCTCCACATCAAACCTAGGGGGTCAGCGAGGATCTACTATTCCCCCTTATGGTCATTTGCCCCTTCGCTTTGGCCTCCTCTTGTCTCTCGATCCTACCGAGAGACAAGATGGCGGCTGCTACGGACTGTTTGGAATGTTGACAGACGCCGGAGAACCAATCAGCTTCGCTTCACAAAGCTCCGTTGCGCGAAAAGTACGCGTCCTAGGACGCTGCCCGGTCCGCTGTTACAGATATATATCTTTTTTTAAACGTTAATTTCTCAAAATCCACTGGAGCACATATATTGAGACCTACAAAAGGCACATCGGGCTACCAGTCCCTACAATTTTGCCAAGTTTCGTGCAAATCCATTCAGCCGTTCGGGCTAAAAGTGAGGCCAACCGCCCTATGGAAAACTCAATGTTAAAAACACGTTTTGGGACCCCCCTTTTTTCTCGGCCCCCCCTTGACGAACCCCCCCCAAATTTTCAAGGGCTGCTCAGAAACAAAATGTGCCATTTTCCTGAAAATTTCAGCCAATTCCGTCCACAAACGCCAAAGTTATTAGACATAGAATTTTCAAAAAACCCATAGAGAAAAAATCCTAACTATATATACCTACTGGCGACCGCCAGTAGGTAATATATTCTTTCACTCCTTTTCCACAGCATACAAAGTAGGCACCGACACCGTGAGGTAAGTATCAAAGATTATTTCCTTATTCCATACTGTAGACGCGTTTTGACGGACCCAGCCACCTTGGTCACTACATCTACTACTCCCCAAGTGCATATGTGTTTTATACAAGCCACAAAATACCATGTGATCATGTTGAAAGAAAAAGTGAAAAAAGATTTTTCTTTAGTTGGTGAAAAAATTAGAAAGCAGACCATTGATTGTCATGGTTACAGGCACATTAACGATAGACATGGTGAAGTTGAAATGGGTGAAAACGCAAGTCATGGTAAATAAAGATCGAAATTAGAAAACATTTTACATTGTGTTTTTTACATATTCCCATGCTGTATTATACATTGTGATGCTCAGATAAACATACTAGCTCGAATTCCGTGTGTAGAAGTTAATTTGAGGAATGATGGAAAGTGGGAGCATTTTGTCAACTCATGGATATTAGTACTCGCTTGCGCGCGTAGTCTGTAATTTCAAACTGAGATGGTAGCAGCCTACGTGTGAGATGCTGGTGTTGCGGTGTACTGGCTTGGCGCTTGGCAGTGATTGCGGCCGTGCTTGAGGTAGGATGCCGGTTTGGTTATGTGTGATGTGCGGGAGCACTGGTGTGCATAAATGAAGGCATATGGTCGTTTGGTCACCTCGTATGGGCGCTCGTTTGGGCTATACGCATGTCGCTTTCCTAGTGGATTTAGAGCGTTAGGAGAAACGGCATCCGGGTGAGTTGGCCTTTGTGATTCTCATTCTCAGTTGTGATTGTGGAATTTCTGCCTGTCATTGGCTGCGCACGGTGAGCAGCAACTGTGAGTCGTTGGCCCGGAATTCTGGTGGTTAGTAAATAGTGTATAACTAGTGAGGTGAGTGTCTATCCTGTTGGGTGCCTGTTCATTCGGTGTTCGTGGTTGTGTTTGCCATGTGTTGTGTGGGTATTTACAAGTGATGGTGAGTTTCAGATGTTATGGCGGAGGGGGATTTGTCAGGATGCGGGATAGTGAATGCTTTATCAAAGTAGTGTATATACTGACTTATGAGGTGTTATCAGAGATGCACATTAAGAGCTTCGTCTGCATTGAGCCCATGTGGGGCTCTGCTGTTTAGCAGAATTATGTACTTCGACTCCAGTCTCCTCAGTGTTAATAATCTGTTCCCCCCCCCTCTGGGGTTTTGGGACACTGTCTATTTCAAAATAGCTAAGGTCCCCTGCTTTGCCATGGTGGTCTCTGTTTATGTGTCTCGCTACCGGGTAGGCTGGATCATCATTGGTGATCGCCCTGAGGTGTTGTAGGATTATCACGTGTACCGGGTGTAGTGTGCTGCCCACATAGATTTTGTTGCAGGTGCAGCGCAACACATATACTGCATAGTCTGTTTTGCAGGTGAAGTAGCCTTTTATTTTCAGGGGACTTTTTCTGAGAGGTGTTTTTAAGGAGCGGGTATTCTCTGCATGCTTACAAGCTTTGCACTTGGTGCACTTGAAAAACCCTGCTTGCGCTTTAAGCCAATCAGATTTAGGAGTCAAGGTTAGTGCGTTGTTCACCAATTCTTCCCTCATTGATTTGGCTTTCCTAAATGTGAGTTGTGGCATCTTGGCGCATTTAGCACCAATCACAGGATCACACTGAACAATCGGCCAGTGCCAGTACAGGATTTTTCGCAGGTTTGTATGGTATTTGTTATAACCTGTAATCATGCGTGGGATGGTGTTATCTTCCTGAATTGTTGTCTTTGGGCTGGAAACTTGTTTTTTAGGAGTTCTTCTCTGGTGTGCTTACCGCTTCTCTCTCTTGCTTTGATCAATGTGGTGTCCTTGTATCCTCTCTGTCTAAGTCTTGTGAAGAGACTGGAAGTGCAGGTCTCTAGATCTCTGGTGGTGCTACAGTTTCTCCTCATTCTGAAACACTCTGTGTAGGGAATGCTCTCAACTAGGTTTCTGGGGTGGGAGCTCTGCGCGTGAAGAATGGAATTACCCGCAGTCTCTTTTCTGTATGTACGGGTTTGAATTCTATTGTCTTTGTGATAGATTTCTAGATCTAGAAATGTGATCTTTTCTTTGCTTGAGTTGCAAGTAAACTTCAGGTTCAGGGCGTTGCTATTGATTTTGTCAGTGAAATCAAGTGCTTCCTGTTCTGTCCCTCTCCATAGGATGAAAATGTCGTCAATATAGCGACTATATATTATCACATTTTCAGACATCTCATCCTGATATTGGGTCCTGAGTACCTGCTCCTCCCACCAGCCCATATGCAGATTCACATAGCTGGGGGTGAAGCCGGTACCCATTGCTGTGCCCTGTATCTGTCTGTACAGGAGTTTATCAAAGAGGAAGGTGTTGTTCTCCAGGC
Source organism: Lissotriton helveticus (assembly GCF_964261635.1). Taxonomy (NCBI): domain Eukaryota; kingdom Metazoa; phylum Chordata; class Amphibia; order Caudata; family Salamandridae; genus Lissotriton; species Lissotriton helveticus. The sequence continues at coordinate 143,510,447 of NC_136064.1, forward strand.
ACCAGTCTACCATGTGTAGGAGAATTTGTGAGTGTTTGTAGAATTTGATCTCTCTAGTGCCTAAGTAGTGTTGTAGTGCTTTTAGGCCGTCCCTATACCTGATGCTCGTGTACAAACTCTGTACATCTAGTGTTATCAGTACATAATCATCCTGCCACATGCAATCAGAAATCAGTGAAAGAAAATGGCCGGTGTCTCTTGTGTAAGCAGGTAGGGCGATAACAAAAGGTTGCAGAAAAAAGTCCACATATTGACTCGTTTTTTCGAAAAGGCTTCCTATGGCTGATATGATCGGCCTTCCTGGTGGTTGTAAGCGATCCTTGTAGATCTTTGTGATCAAGTATAGTTGAGGTGTTATATATATATATATATATTACCTACTGGCGGTCGCCAGTAGGTAGTTATAGTTAGGATTGATTTCCAGAGGGAAATCGCAACATTCTATTTGGAATAACTTTGGCGCCGGTTGAGGAAACAGCCTGAATCTTTCAGCAACTTTGCCTCGCAGCTCTCCGCTCCTTCCCCGAAAGTTTGGGGGGATTCGTGAAGCGGAGGCCGAGATAAAAGGGGGGTGCCAAAACGTGTTTTCTCCATGTTAATTTCCATAGGGCGGTCGGTCGCACCCGATGTGCCTTTGCTATGTCTCAAGATATGTGCTCCAGAGGAATTTGAGTAATTTAGGTTCAAAAAAATGTATATATCTGTAAGCGCTCCCCAGTACGCGCACCGGGGAGCGCTCCGGGTTCGCCATGCGACTTGCGCACAGAAAGCTGATTGGTTCTCGGGTGTCTGTAAACATTCGAAACAGTCCGCAGCGGCCGCCATCTTGTGTCTTGGTAGGATCGAGACACAAGAGGTGGCAAAAAACAAAGGGGGAAATGACCAAAAGGGGGCAGGGTAGACCCCCCCCCTGACCCCCTAGGTTTAATGTGGGGGCCATAAAAGGGTCCCTCGGGTAAAAAACAAAATTGATTTTTTTTCGGTTTTCGCGTGGGGAGCGCCCGGTATGCGCACCGGGGAGCGTACCAGGGAGCGTACTTTGGTGAAAAATAGTGAAAATAATAGTGTAAAATAATCATTTTGAGTGCTTACAGGTAGGGTAGCTCTGAAAAGAGCTTTTGGGTTCAAAAGAGCTTTTGGGTTCTGTGGCTGTTTTAGGTACCTACAAGTACGTCCCACACACACCCACACCGACACCTTACACATCCACACCTACACCCACACATTCCACACACCCACACTCATGTAAATGTAAATGTAAATGTGGGATACTTGTAAAGCGCACTGTTACTCTACCTGAGTGTCCTGGCGCTGTAGACCGCTGGGGAACCCGTCCTGGTTTTCCCTGTGAGATGGTCCCTTTCTGGGTAACTCCAGGGTGAAACCAGGCATCCCCGGCGTCTGTGGGGGGCTGTTGTAGAGATGAGGCAAGCTTAATGCCCAGAGTTACAGAGTGTGTTCCCTAGTTAGAGTAGGCACTGAGGCGAGAATAATCGAGTCCGTTGACCCTGGTCCAAGACCCTGCCGTGTCAGGAATTGAACCCTGGTCCCGGGCCATTCTCTGCTTACAGGTCTGACGCCTCTAACCAGTGAGCCACACCTCACCACCCCCCCAACACACACACACACACACACGCACACACAGATACCTCACAGACACACCCCACACATCCCACAGACACACCTCCGCCCCCCACACATACACACACACCTCACAGACACACCCACACATCCCACACATACACACATATCTTACACACATACCCCCCCACACCCACACACCCCCCACACACACCTCACACAACCCCACACCCGCACACTCCTCACACACACCTCACACACGCACACCTCTACCCACACCTAAACACCCCACACCCCCACACCGACACCTTACACATCCACACCTACACCCACACATTCCACACACCCACACTCATACACACACTTCACCACCCCCAACACACACACACACAAACACGCACACACAGATACCTCACAGACACACCCCACACATCCCACAGACACACCTCCACCCCCCACACATACACACACACCTCACAGACACACCCACACATCCCACACATACACACATATCTTACACACATACCCCCCACACCCACACACCCCCCACACACACCTCACACACCCACATTTCCACCTACAGTCAAACACCCCACACACCCAGACCCGCTCACACACCTTACACACCCACACCCCACCCACATCCACATACTCTATACACCTACATACACCTATACACCTCACCCCCCTATACACATGCACACACACACCTCACAGACATACCCCACCATCCTCCACACACACCTCCCCCGCCCCCACACACATGGGGAAAACTCAGTGAAACAGTACAATTATAATTTAAAGTGCTTAGAGGTAGGGTAGCTCTGAATAGAATTGTTGTGTGTGTGTGGGTGACTTAAGTACCAACATGTAGGTACCCATGCAGAGTCATGTTGTTACAGAAGTTATTGTGGTATATGGAATCTATATTATGTCTGTCAGGAAAGCAGAAAGAACATGGAGGCAGGAGATGAAAAAGAGATGTCAAATACACATTGGAGATAATATAGTGGTAGAAAGGAAGTATCTATCAGCAAAATTACTATGTAACATAAAAAAGTTGCACAGTATACTATAAGTCTGACTTTACATTATAATCAATTTGGTACTAGTTTAAGAATTATATATAAAAATTAATATTGTCTCAAACAATTTTAGAATTATTAAATATACATTTATTTTTCAGATTCTTTTTCCAAATTAAACATAACTTCTATCATTTGACTGTCAGAAATGTCCTCATTTTGAATGAGCCAATCCACAGATTCTACACATTGTTGAAGTTCATGGTCCCGTGACTCATCCATGAATTCCAAGTCATTGGGTTCAATGATTTCTTCATTGTTCGTCTCTAGGACAATTTCAAAGGAAACGTTTTGTTCTCCTTCCATTTTCGTGCTGAAATTTGCATTAAAAAAAAATCAGTAGAGATAGGGCACTGTTGGGTTTAAGTCCTGACAGGTAGTTTGCATTTTTTAACAGTGAATTTATCTTTGGGTAGTGTATGGTATCAGACTGGAAGTAGAAATATAAAAAATTGTATGTGATGAAGCCTAAGTAAATTCATAATTATACAAGACAAGCCTAAATCCAACCATAACTATAACTGAGAAGTCTATCTAAATCTATAACTATTACAGAGGGATAGTATAAAACTATTAGAAAAAGTTTCCCCAATTAACTTAAAATGCACAACACACTTCAATTTTCAAAATAACAACTTACCTTTCAAAAAGCAGTTTAAGTTCTCAGTGAAAATTTTCTTCAAATGTACTTCAGGAGGTAGTAGTCAAAATGGCTGTGTTTCCCTCTCTTTCTTTATATATATTCATGTACATAACCAATGAAATGTTAGGAAAAAAAAGTAGAAAATGAAAGTAACATTTTAATTGGTTGTCAATTCTAACACTTCAGATGTGTTTCTGTGAAGTAATTTACATCAGGATATTTAGGGAGGTCTACAGGCTAAATGGCTCAATGGAATTCCACCAAATTTGGGAAAATGGTAGGGATTGGTATGTAGTATGAGCTATTCTATATTTGGTGAAAGTGTCTCCAGTGGTTTTTATGTAAATTAACTTGTAAAATTTTTTTGGAGCACTTCCCGGTGAGCGCCCCCGCACGCGTACCGGTAAGCGCTACGGGAGTCCTCCATTTTGTGTTTCGGTAGATTTGAGACAGAAAATGGCGGACAAACAACATTGGGAATGGGTATAAGGGGGCACAGTAGGCACTCCCTGACCCTCTAGGTTTTCTGAGGGTGTCTTAGGAGGCCCATATAGACCAAAAAAACCCTCATTTTTAAATTTTCGCGGCGGGAGCGCCCAGTACGCGCACCGGGGAGCGTACCGCGGAGCGTACTTTAGTGAAAAATAATGAAAAAAGTAAGAAAAAGATAATCATTTTGAGTGATCAGAGGTAGGGTAGCTCTGAAAAGAGCTTTTGGGTTCTGTGGCTGATTTAGGTACCTACAAGTAGGTACCAATGCACAGTCTTAAATTTAGGAGGAATATTCTATTCCCTTCATCTGAGAAGTGCACACCATCTTCTCTGTAAATATCTTGCATGTTGTAACGCAAGTTATTGTTGTATATTGAACCCATTCCATAGTCTCTCATGTAAGCAGAAACAGATTTATTCACATGTTTCCGTGCTTTCTCAAATTGTGGACAAAATTGGTTGGACCACTTCCATTTCTGTCTTTGGCATATATTTGAATATACCAAGGCAGTTTGTGGAAAAAGTGACATCAAATGATCAAAGGTGTCCTTTAAAAGCATTTCCAGACCTACCCCAGTCAAAGTGCCCAAGTCATTTCCTCCACGGTGCACAATTAAGAGGTCAGGGTGTGGCAAATGCAAAAAGGTTTTCACCAATGGAATCAATTGGTGACATCTTAATCCTCTCTGGCCAATCCATTTGATGTTCACATTTAATAAATCAAGGTTGTGAAAATTTCTGGTAGCTGCATACCTTTGAGCCCAGTGGATATAGCTATGTCCAATAATCCAGACAGAATACATGGTGAGAGGAGATTCTGGTGCTGTCAGATGAAGTGTGGGAAAGAAATGGCAGTTGGAACAATAGGAGTTTGCAAAAAAAAATGTAGACTTTCAGTGCTCTTGAATCACAAGCAATGATTGGTAGAATGAGATAGTTGAAAACTGAAAGTTAGGGTGCATGGTTGTGTTCTGTCTAGGAAGTATTTTGAATGGTTAAAAAAAGTCATTTAAAGAAACCTTGCACCAGATAAGCTGGTGTATTCGCAGGTCAAACATCCTTGCTGAGGTGATTTGCAACATTGTAGAATAAACTTTTAAACCTGAGAGTTCAGTGAGGAGGGAGTTGGTATGGTAACAGGTAGAAAGGGCTGAGGGGGGAAGGGTGTTGGTTTGAAAATAGAGAGGGAAGAGTTTTGATTGGTTACCATGAGCAATATGTGTGTAGAATTAGAGGTTTTCTGTGCCATTAAGGTTTGCAGTGCCTGGAGAACATACCTTTTGCTCTGCTAAAGAAATATTGGTGTGTGTATCTGACACTGTTCTGAATCTCCTAAAGCATTTGTAAAGGTGAGTTATGATTCATTTAATATACATAGAGACTTGTATACTCTATGGAGAAGATTTGGAAGCAAATTGTGGTTTTGTAATGTTGCTTTGTGTCATGCTTTTTGATAATGCTTGGTAAAAAGTTTTTACTGCATCGAGGAATTGTATTTTGTAAAATTGTGAAGTTTTAGTAGTGACATGGAATGCTTGTACATAGGACCTGTGCTGTGTTTTTTAAATGTGATGTCAAAAACGATTTTGGGAAAAATGAATGGCTTTTACATTTTTTAAAAGGAATAAAGAATGTGTGCATGTTTAAAGAAATAAATTTGACTCTTTACAATGATGTTACCTGTGTTAACTCAGTGTAGGAAGCATATTGAGTTTGTTTGCATAGAGGAATTGTATTTTGTAAAATAGTGAGGTTTCAGTAATGACATGGAATGCTTGTACATAGGAACTGTGCTGTGTTTACTAAATGTGATGTCAAAAACGATTTTGTGGAAAATGAATGGCTTTTACATTTTTGAGTATAATGTGGCGCAGAGGATTAAAAAGTGACGCATCTACCTACATGCGTTACTTTTTAAATATGGCGCAAAAAGGTACATGTTTTATGCCGCCGATGCATCACAAAAAGTGACGCATCAGCAGTGCAAAACTGACGCAGGGCCTCATAAATGAGTTTCTTTTTTTTTTGCACACTACTCCAGTTTAGTCCTGTCCACTGCACTCTTGGACACAAGTCTCACCTTTTGTGCTCCCCTGGACAGTCTTTATCTCATCTGCACTCCTTCTTAGGTGTCAGATTCCTATCACATGGGGAAAGCTCCATGTGAAAGTGTTTGCCTCAGTCTTATCCCTGCTGTGAGGCAAATGCTTGTACATAGGACCTGTGCTGTGTTTCCTAAATGTGATGTCAAAAACGATGTTGGGGAAAATGAATGGCTTTTACATTTTTGAGTATAATGTGGCGCAGAGGTTTAAAAAGTGACGCATCTACCTACATGCGTCACTTTTAAATATGGCGCAAAAAGGTACATGTTTGGGCTTTCCTGGGGAGCGTAGGTGGTGAGGCTTGTGTCTAAGAGTGCAGTGGACTAGGCTTCATGAAGCCTATCCCCGACTGCACTCTTAGACACAGGTGTCAATTTGACTCTTTACAATGATGTTACCTGTGTTAACTCAGTGTAGGAAGCATATTGAGTTTGTTTGCATAGAGGAATTGTATTTTGTAAAATAGTGAGGTTTCAGTAATGACATGGAATGCTTGTACATAGGACCTGTGCTGTGTTTCCTAAATGTGATGTCAAAAACGATTTTGGGGAAAATTAATGGCTTTTACATTTTTGAGTATAATGTGGCGCAGAGGTTTAAAAAGTGACGCATCTACCTAAATGCGTCACTTTTTAAATATGGCGCAAAAAGGTACATGTTTAATGCCGCGGATGCGTCACAAAAAGTGACGCATCAGCAGTGCAAAACTGACGCAGGGCCTCATAAATGAGGTTCTTTTTTTTTTGCACACTACTCCAGTTTAGTCGTGTCTACTGCACTGTTGGACACAAGCCTCACCTTTTGTGCTCCCCTGGACAGGCTTCATCTCATCTGCACTCCTGCTTAGGTGTCAGAATCCTATCACATGGGCAAAGCTCCATGTGAAAGCGTTTGCCTCAGTCTTATCCCTGCTGTGAGGCAAATGCTTGTACATAGGATCTGTGCTGTGTTTCCTAAATGTGATGTCAAAAACGATTTTGGGGAAAATGAATGGCTTTTACATTTTTGAGTATAATGTGGTGCAGAGGTTTAAAAAGTGATGCATCTACCTACATGCGTCACTTTTTAAATATGGCACAAAAAGGTACATGTTTGGGCTTTCCTGGGGAGCGTAGGTGGTGAGGCTTGTGTCTAAGAGTGCAGTGGACTAGGCTTCATGAAGCCTATCCCTGACTGCACTCTTAGACACAGGTGTCAATTTGACTCTTTACAATGATGTTACCTGTGTTAACTCAGTGTAGGATTGAGTTTGTTTGCATAGAGGAATTGTATTTTGTAAAATTGTGAAGCTCCATGTGAAAGCGTTTGCCTCAGTCTTATCCCTCGTGTGAGGCAGGTGCAAGATTTTGATGTAACAGTGTCCTAAAAGTGACGCAGTGAAATCTCATAGATTTTACTGCGTCATGATTACGAGGCTTTTTGCGGACAAATGACCCCTCTGTGTACATTACACTTGACAGAGGTATAATGTGGTGCAGAGGTTTAAAAAATGACGCATCTACCTACATGCGTCACTTTTTAAATATGGTGCAACAAGGCACATGTTTTATGACGCCAATGCGTCACAAAAAGTGACGCTTCAGTAGCGCAAAACTGACGCATGGCTTTATAAATGAGGATCAATTATGTCATCTGTGTTACCTGAGATTAGGAAGTAGATTGTGCAGATGAGGTGAGACATGTCCAGAGGGACAGAGGAGGTTTATGATCAAGACTGTAGTGGGAGAGAGGGCTTTTCCGGGAAGCATAGGTGGTGAAGCCTGTGTATAAGAGTGCAGTGGACTTAGACACAGGTCTCATCTTCTTTGTTCCTGTGGACAGAGCTGTCTTCCACTATACTCTTCAATACAGGCCTCACCTTTTTGTGCATCCCTGGAGAATCCTCACCTGATCTCTAACCCTGAATAGATCGTTTGCTTTTTGTCATTGCTTTGTTGTTTGGTAATAGTGGTCTATAATGTGCTATTTTTTTCTTTAACACAGATTGAAATCAAGATTTGAAGAGTAAGCAAACATGCCCAGAAGGGAAAGGACAAGAAAACAACGTAACCGAGAAAAATCAAAAACAGCAACGGAATTACAGCACTCTTCCACAACAAATACTTCAAAAAATAGGAACCAAGCTCCTGGTAAGACAACTAAGTCTTTTATACGGAACATATGTACTTTAAAAAAAAATGATGGACAGCATGTAGAAAAAGAGAATGAGAGGGTAAATTTGAAAAGGAAGGAGAGAACGTCAAAGAATCCTACAACTGGAGCAGGAGAGAATAATATGTATAGGAATAGAAGGCAGAATCAGTTTAGAGACATTCGTAAACTAATATTTCGAAATAGGGTGGTTTTAAATTTGTTAAAAAACATTAGGAAAGGTAAACAGAGAGCTGCTTTTTATAAGAAAAAGAAAAGTGTAGAGAAGATTGTTGATCAGGCTTTTGAAGTTAAGAAAACATTATTTTTTTTAATAATCAATAGAATTAGGACACTTAACAAGACAATTGATGTTTTCAAATCAAACAGTAGATGGAAAAGAGTAATTAATCGGACTAATTTTTGTAAAGTTTTTTTCTGGAGAATGGATGCACAGTTCAAGTTGTGAGCCATTTTTTAATGAGGAGAGTTACTTCCAGGAGAATGATTTAGTGCATGCAGTTGACACCAGTGGTCGAGCGTATGAAGTGAAAGACGGTTGTCCGATTGAAAAAGAGAAACTTGTGCCTAGAGAACCAGAAGAGGTGTTAACTGATGAAGGTTTAGGGAGACGTACTAAGGGTCCAGTGTACACTTGGAAGTGTAGTCGTATTTGTAGTGTGCGACAGGAATCAATTGATTTGTTTTGTAATTTCTTACGTACATATAGTAAGAAAAGTCTAAAGCAGAAAGTGAAGTTGTTGCAAGACTTAGATCCTTGCAGAGTGAGAGAAAACACAGGTTTGCAAGGGCATTCACTGGCTGGTCTTTCTAGAAAAGTCTGTCAGAGTGTTTTTCATCATTTTAGGATGTTAGCAGTGCATCATACCAAAATGAGGAAATTAGGGAGAATGTTGTATTATGCAAAAAGTCCAGCACTTAAGCTTAAACAATTAAACAGTGCTCTTTTACATGGAACTGATTAGATGTGAAGAAGATTTGTGAAGAAATTGAGATTTGTTATTTTGATAAAAAAGAGGATAGTGTAGAAATTGACACAGCAATTCAAGGTAATGTGGAAGACAATGTACAGATTTCAAGTACAGAAAAGTTTGAGCAGGAAATTACCAGGTTTAAGGTGAAAGCAGAATTATACTTGTGTGTGTTGTCGACGAAGTCATTATAAGCATCAAACTAGATTAGTTGATTTATACGTAAAAAGTGAAAAGATGAATAATTATGAGTGGAAAGATTTTGCAACTTATTTATGGGTCGAGAATTGTTTTGATTTGAGTTCTGATCAGCGTATTTGTAAATATTGTTATGATAAATTAAATCAAAACAGAATGCCTGCTAGAGCTGTTCATAATAATCTGGAGTTGGTAGACATTCCCCCTGAATTGATGGATTTAAATACATATGAGTCTATTTTGATTCAATGTGTCCACCCTTTTCAGGCAATTGTTCGCATGGAGCCTAAGATAGGGAAATTGCCTCCTACAGATTTGCAAAGAGGATTAAAGGGAAGAGTTGTTTATTTGCCTCTAGATTTAAAAAAAAATATTGATACAATTGGTATAGAAAAAGTAGAAGAGGAACCTTTAGTTATTCTAGTTAATGGAGTTCCGACAAAGAGTAAAACAATCTGGCAAGATTTAGTGGATGTTAGGAAAGTCAAAAAGGCAACGTTGTATTTAGTCAAAAACAATGAGTATTACAAACATGTATGTGTTGCAGCAGAGGAAACAGCTGCAGATGAAGACAGTGATTGTTCAGGCGGCCAATTTGAAAAAGTTGATGTCTCTAGAAGTGAAGAAATATATGAACATTATACTGTTCATCCTTTGCATTCCAAAGAAGTAATGGGGAATGCAATTGAATTGTTTCAAATAAAAACAGCAAAAGGAAGTCCCGTTAGTATATGGGAAGAAAGTTTGGAAGCTCGTTGTTTTCCACAGCTATTTCCAACAGGTCGAGGTGGACGATATGACGATCGACCACTTCAAATTCCTGCATCTGAATATCAAACTGTAAGATTATATGCTGAAGATCCAAGGTTTCGTCAATGCATTCCCTATTTGTTTCATCTACTGTATGAAAGTGACTTGTCAGGGCTTTCTTATGCTGTAAACCATATACTGAAAAGTGGAGCACATCTGCAAAATGTTTCGGCGAGGGACTTTATGGAGAAAGTGAATCTGCAAGATAATATTTTGGAATCTCATCTAATCAATCTCATGGCATGTCAGCGTGGTACAAATGAGTATTGGTACCGTCGTCATGGGGAATTTAAATGTATGCTAAGAAACTTAGGAACTCCTACATGGTTCTTCACTCTTAGCTGTGCCGAGTATGCATGGGACGACTTACTTCAATTTCAACGAGAGGCAAATGCAAATATACAAAATATAGAATTCAAAACACCTGGAGAACTGTGTTCTTTGGATCCAGTGAATGTATGCAGATATTTCAATCATAGATTTGAAGCTATGATGTCTTTTATTACCAACAGAAAAAATCCTCCCCTTGGAGAGGTTTTGGATTTCTTTTGGAGAAAGGAGTATCAAGCGAGAGGTGCTCCTCACATACATATGTTGTTATGGATTAAAGATGCACCCAAATTTGGAACAGATTCGGATGAGACAGTGATGAGCTTCATTGAAGAGTATTCAACATGTGCTGTTCCGAAAACTACCGAAGAAAACAGTTTAAGGCAACAAGTTTTACGCTTTCAATCACATCGTTGTGGAAAGTACTGTCGTCGAAAATTCAGAAACAAGGACAAGTTCTACACAAAATGTCGTTTCGGCTTTCCACGACCAGTGATTTCTAAAGGAAGAGTAAATAATTTGATGTCTTCTCTATGACATAGTGTTACGAGGAAATCACCAAAAAATATATACAATTTAAAAAGAAACGAAGAGTCCAAGTACATCAACGACTACAACCCAGTGATTTTGTCCATGTGGAATGCTAACATGGATATTCAATTCGTTGCTGACAACTCTATTGCTGTGGCTTGATATGTGACATCTTACATCACAAAAAAAGAAAAGACAGAACTGAAAGAAATGTGGGAAGACATTTCACATGAAAAGAGTCTAAGCAAGAAATTATACAGTTACAGTCTGAAGATGTTGTCGCATCGAGAACTTGGAGCATATGAATGTTCTGATCGATTGTCATCAGCAAGTCTCTATGCCAAATCTAGAACCATCATTTGGGTGAGTCTAGGTCTTGCTGCAACACAAAATCGAGTTTTGAAATCTGTACAAGAAATAGAGTATTTGGCGGAGAAAGAACCAGAAAGTACAGATATTTTGAAGACCAACATGTTGGATACATACTATCCAAATAGAAGTAGTCATCTTGAGAACAGTTGTTTGTATGACGTTCTGCAAAACTATATTTATAAGAGAACCATCAGAGAAGATATTAACAATGGAATATATGCTATCATTGGGTGTGAAGGATGTATAGTGAGACAGAAAAAAGGCCATTTGAATAATCATCGAAAATTAAGTTGCGAAAATCCAGAGAAAAGGGAATTTTACTATTTAGCTCTTTTGCAACTCTTTAAACCATGGCGTAAAGAAGAGGAACTACTTGGAGATTTTCTCTGTTATGAAGATTCTTTTAATGCAACCAAGGATACCATAGAATGTCCTGTTTTTCCAAATTATCTGCAAATGTTGAACAAAGAAATAGAGCAAGAAGCCACAATCGCTGCAGAGATAGCTAGAGACAGTTCCCAAGACAGTCAGAGTTCTGCTTCATTGAGTCAGGATCCACTTGGAGGACCAAATATCCAAAATGAAGCTGCCACTGCCATGGATGAGGTGGAAAGAGCTATGGAACAAGCTCAAGATGATGAAGTTAACTTAGAAGATTTGGTGAAACAACTAAACCATGAGCAGAAACAGATATATGACGAAGTCACAGAACAGATTGAACATGGATTCAGTCATGAGAAAAAAGAGTGCTCATGTACATCATTTAAGCCTGTCCAACTGTACGTGAGTGGAGAAGCGGGAACTGGAAAAAGTTTTCTGATTAAAGCAATTGCAACTTATCTGCAGAAAAGGACTGAATCATCGCTGTCTTGTGTTGTTACCGCTCCAACTGGGCTGGCTGCACATAACATTAAATGGATTACTTTACATTGTTTACTGATGCTGCCAGTGGAGCATGATGACAAATTGGAGTATCATAAGCTATCTGGAGATGCGTGTTCCGAAGTTTCGAGAGTCCTGAAGAAAATGAAACTTCTTATCATTGATGAAGTAAGCATGGTGTCAAATATAATGCTTGCTTTTGTGCATTTGAGAATGCAAAAAATTCTTAGAACAGACTATGAGGTCTTATTTGGAGGAAAACATATTATTGTTTTTGGAGATCTTCTGCAGTTGACTCCAGTGAAAGGACAACCTGTGTTCAAAATGCTCACGCATGAAGATACCAGGTAGTACTTAGGAAGCATTGGGAACGTTAATATATGGTTAAACTTCAAATATGCAGAACTGCTTCAAAATATGCGGCAGGCAAAGGATGAAGATTATAAAAATATTTTACAAGATGTAAGAATCGGAAAAGTAAGTCAGCAAGGGAAGGACGCTTTACATGGACGATTAATTTCAAATTTGTACCCAAATGAAAACATTCTTCCAGAGAATATTTTTAAGAAAATTAACGAGAAGAAATCTGGCATATGTTTGATGCCAACTCTGAGAGAATGTTCCATGTTCAACAACAAAATGTTACAGTTAGAAAATGAAGAGATAGTGAAACTGGAAGCTACAGATAAAATAGAGCATATGGGAGCAACAATTATTTTGTCTGAAAATTTGAAATCAAAATTGGATTTATTAGAAAAGACTATATCTAAAACTGCTGGTTTTGAAAAGACTCTGAATGTGTGTTTAAATTGTTGTATCATTTTGAGAAGGAATTTAAATGTTGAAAGAAGTCTGGTAAATGGAGCAATGGGTCAAGTTGTTGGTTTTGTGAATTACAAAAATAGAGATGGAATTGAAATTTTACAAATTAATTTTGATGGCATTGATGAAATAGAACAAATTTGTCGTTGTTCAGCTAGATTTTTGCTCGTGAAAGTCTTATATGTTCGCCGAAAACAGTTTCCTATTTGTTTGGCATATGCGGTGACAATTCATAAGTCTCAAGGTTTAAGTGTAGATAGCGCTTTGGTGAACATTGGAAGTTCTGTGTTTAAAGAGGGTATGGCATATGTGGCATTATCACGAGTCAGAACTTTATCAGGATTGTACTTGATTGAGTGTGATGAAACAAAGATTTGTGCAGATCTAGATTGTGTTAAAGAATACAATAGGTTAACAAGAGAGCATGCTCCACATTTGCCTCAATATCCTCTGATTGAAAAACGTGTGGTAGGCCGGAAAAGAAGAAATGAGAGTAATTGCAGTGAGGTATCAGCAAAAAGGCATAAAGTAGATAAAAGTGTAATTGTAAATAGAACGAAAAAGGATTCTGTTGAAGATGTTGTTGGATTTCAGTTTGAAAACAGTTCTGGTGTCAACTGCTATGCTAATGTAGTAGTTAATGTTGTTTTTTTCTTCAAAATTTACAAAAACAGATTGTGGAGAATCGGGAACAAACATTGTGCTGTTTATTGAATTCTGTGTTAGAGAAATGTAGTAGTGATAGAGCAAAAATAGAAAGTGTTTCAGAAATTCGAAATCTGTTAGACAAATGTTCAGGTCAAACGCAATTCTCTCAAAATATTCAGCAAGATTGTCAGGAGTTTTTAATGTATATGCTTGATGTATTGCAAGATGAAGGTGTAGATGTAGATTATGTTCAGGTCAAAATCAAATTTTCACAGAATATTCAGCAGGATTGTCAAGAATTTTTAATGTATATGTTTGATGTACTGCAAGATGAAGGAGTAGATATAAAAAATCTTTTTAACCTTTCTTATCAATGGCAACATGACTGTGATAACTATGCTTCATCAAGTACTACTAGAATAGACTCTGAAAGATTTATATATTTGTCTTTACCAGACTGCAAATCAGTGCCTTTTAATAATCTAGTTAAAGCAGCGGATCACAATATGGTGTGTACCCAATGTAAGTCTGCAATGCTGTCCACATTATTTCTACAAAATTATGGTCACTATGTCATTTTAATGTTCCAACGATGTAGACCTGATGGAACTAAATTGACAACTTCTATTAAAAATTTCGTGGGTTCTCAGTTATCGATATCAGGAAGAACCTTTACAACTGTAGCTATTATTTTTCATGACGGTCCTTCTACAACATCAGGGCATTACACATGCTATTTAAAAACTTCTAAAGGTTGGACCCAATGTAACGACACTCATTTGACTTTCAAACAACGTTTGCCTTTTGGCTTTATAAATTCATACCTAGTGTTTTTACAGCCAAAATGTAGGTAAAAGTAATTGGCCTATGAAGACGGGAGGAGTACTCATATATACTCATACATCTGACACTATTTGGCCAAATGGAAAGGTGAAGGAATGAGTAAAGAGTCATGATTGAAAAAAAGGAGTATATGAAAATATGAAAATATTTCAGATGTTCTTGGAGATTTTCTTGTAGAAAGTCGATGAAATTGATTTTTAAGTGAACAGCAAAGTACTTTGCAACGAGAAAAGGACCTCCATGATACAGTATTTGGCCTCAAGCAGAAGTAAGTCAATCAAAGATTAGCGTACATTTGTCATTTGTTAGTATCTAAGTTTTTTTTTAAAACACAATCTTTTAGATTGTGTTTTTTTTCCCGCTGTCATATGATGAGTAATTTGAACTCACCGTTTTAAGTGAAATTCAATATATTCTGAGAACAGGAAAAATAAACTATGTAACATGTTGTACAAGTTATTTTATACATTGGATTGTGTAAATTAAATTGTATTCCCATTCTCTGACACTCACTTTTCTTTTTCCATCCTCTTTCAGCTCTTTTACTCACTTATAATGTCTTTCTCTCACTCTCTGTAACTTCCGTTCCTTTACTCCACTTCTTTGACAACCCCTCATTCTCATTTCAACTGTGTGCACCCCTTCTCTCCCTTGCATAACTTTTCAGCTTGCAGTGTCTCTGCTTTACTTCCCTTTTCCGTATTTTTCTCCTTTGCTCTTTTAGTAATTCCTCTTTACTCACTCAGCAGTATTATTGCACTCTATCACTATAAATCACCCACTCTCCCTCGCTTATCTTTGTTTGCTCTTTACTTTTGACCTCTTCTCTCTATTTTTCGTTCACTACTTCTATGTCCTCAGTGCCTTACTCTCCTTGTCTTATGTTCACTTGTGTTTATCTACCTTCTATAATTTCCTTTAGAACAACTTCACTGCTCCTCTCTCATTGTTCTTCATCCCATTTCTTTTACTCTGATTCTATTACTATCCCTGATTTTCTTTCTTTCAATGTCCTTCTCTTTACTTTCATCACCAAATTATTTTCTCTCAGTACCACTGTTTTAGTCGTCTTCTCTTCTCTTTCCTTTTTTTGCTCCCTTACTCATTTCCTTTTCTCACTCATTGTACTCCACCTCACTCAGTTTTTCTCTTAGTGTGTCTGCCTACTAACTTCCTCAGTCCATTTCCCTCAATCGTTGTATATTATCCTCTCTCCCTTCATCCTTTCACTCTATGACTGTTCTTCACTTACTCTCAGTTATCTTCTATTCCTCATTCTTCTAAATGCATCCTTAATTAGACTGTTTTCTGTCTCAGTCATTATCTTTTTACTTACTACTGTTTCCTGATTTAGTTTTGCTAACTCACATTGTTTTAGTATCTTTCTTCCCTTCAGTTCATTTCTCTGTTCTTCTCTTCCTCTGTGTCAGTGAATCTATATGCCTTACTCTTAGTAATTTGCTCTCATTCTATTTCTTTTTTTCTCTTTTTATCCTTCTACCTTACTTTATTTCCCTTTCTGTGTCCTTCACTCTTACTTCATTTCTAAATACAGTGTTTTGATTTTTAATCTCTTCATTTGTATATTTTAATTTAAAATATACATTTAACTAATTATAACTTATTTTTTCTTCTCTCTTTCACAGATACAAAGTGTAGTAAAAAAAGAATAATTACAGTTACATTTATTATATGGTAAGTATGACTAAAAAAATTTATTTTGTTATCACCCTTTGCTTAAAGCTTACTAATATTTTCTCAACCAACCTCACTCCTGTGTCTTTACTCTGCTTCCCTCACTTATTCTTATTCTCCATGTTTACTCCAATTTCCCTATTTCTTCTGTCATATTCAACTTCTTTCAATCCCTATTTTTTACTTCACTTACTCTCTGTTCCCTTCCTTTGCTTTTTCATTCATTTTGTTTTTCTTAATTTTTTACCTTACTCCTACACACACACCTCATCCCCCTCTCAACACATACACACACCTCTAACATATACCCCACACATACACAGCACACACACACCTTATACACACAAAAAATCCCCCCACACACACTCTTCACACACACACACACATTCCATACACACACATACATCACACACATATACACCCCATATCCATACACTCCTCACACATACTTCACACACCCTCACCTCCACCCACACCAAAACACCCCACACAGCCACACCCACAGAAACACCTTACACACCCATACCCTGACCTACACCCACTAACTCCCTATAAGTCACACAAACTGCATTACTTATCTTTCTTTGCTATTTCACTCAAACCCATTCAAGTACTGTTACCTTTATTTTCTCTGTCCTTTGTCTTTGTCACTCCCCATCTCTTATTCTAATTCAATTTTTCACTCTCTTTCACCCCTCTTTACTTATACTAACTGGTCTTTTCTTACCATCCCTCACCGTTCTTCATTTATCCCAGTTACGCCACTACCGTTCATTCTCAATTTTTTTCTGTCCTATCTTTTTCTTTCAACACCCACTCACATTCTCCCACTATCTCTAGTTTAGTGTTCTTCCTCTCTCTTCCCTTCTTTCGCTCCTTTAGTGAATTTACTTTTCTCACTTTCATCCAATTACACCTTCTCTTAACATAACTCTGTTTGTGTCCTTCCCTCATGCTAACTGCTTCATTAATTGTTCTTTTTAATTTTTTGGGGGGAGGGGGGCGCGCCCCCGTACGCGTACCCTAAGGACAATACATTGACAGAGATCCTTTAAAAATACAGGTTTCATTTTATAAATGTGAAGTAGTTCTGAAAAGAACTTTTTTTTATTCTTTTTGTTGTTTTATATTTTTTTTATTGTTTTTCTGAACATTTTAATTTTTTTATTTTTGAACAATTTTATATTATTTTGAGTTTTTTAAGGGAACAAACAAAAAACAGGGAAGTGGAAATGGCTCAACAGGAGCAAAAAAAAGAAAAGAATTAGTGCTTCCTTTTCTTGTTGCATTGGTGGTTGTCCACAGCATTATTTATTAAGGTGACACTAAGTTCACCATAACATAACGTTTTGCCACAGAAAATGCAAACAATTTTTATGATGCCAAATTTTTGTTGTATATTTGGCACCATTCGGCGTGCTTCAGGACCAGAAAGTGAGTCTTCAGTAGAGGAGGTGCTGGCCACAGGGGGTTGGTTGTTCGGAAGTTCCTGTACTTCAGCGTGGGCTAAGTTATTGGGATGAAACCTCTCCATGTGGCGCATCATGGTAAAATTACCAAATGAATCATTCTTTAGGGGATTGCCCCTGGAGAGGACTGAGCCACAAATTAGACAGGTGACTTTGGGGGCGTTCACCTTTTTTTGGTCTTCAGGAATTGAAAAGAATTGCCAAATAAAATGCACTTTAATGTGCCTTTGCCTTAGTTCTTCATGCAGGAAGCGCCTTGATTGTTCCTCCTCCTCCTCTTCTTCCTCCTGTTCTTCTTCTCCTCCAAGGAACTGTGGTGGTGGACCTTCTTTTCTTGGTGGTGGTGGTGGGGGTGCACCAGCTGCAGCTACAAGTGATGCCATTGCAGTGATCAAAAATAGCTCTTGCTCTCTCAATGAAGAAAGTTAGAATGAGTAAAAAAGGAGGGGGCTTTCATAATTTGGAGAAAAAAAATTATGAGAACCAATGAAAAGTGTTATTTTCAGGTCACATGACCAGACACATGACCCGATGCGCTTACGTAACGCCCTCCGGCGCGCTTACGCTATGCGCACCGGGCCGCGCCGCGGAGCGCTTCCGGGTGCGTTGACGCAGCGCGTCATAAGACACATCGCGTGCCTACGCGATACGTCACGCTTACGCGACGCGACACGTGTTTTTTTTCGATCACGGCAATAGCGCTAACGCTATGCGCACGGGCCCCACCACGGAGCGCTTCCGGGTGCGTTTACGCAGCGCGTCATAAGACACATCGCGCGGCAACGCGATACATCGCGCTTACGCAACGCGCCATAAGACGCATCACGTGGCTACGCGATACGTCACGCTTACGCAACGCGTCACGATGTGTTTTTTCAATCGTGGCAATAGCGCTAACGGGACGCTCTCCGGTAAGCGCCCCAGGGCGTGGCGCAAAATTGCGCTTACCTGTGCGTTCACCGGTACGCGAACCGGGAGCGCCCCGGGTTAAAAAAATAAAATAAAAAAATTGACATAATTATACAATATAAAACTCGTTTTAAAATTTAATATTTTTTATACCTATAAAGATTTGCTATTAAAAAACCATTGAAATTCACAAAAAAAAAAATAGGTTTCACACCAGTTATAGTTAGGAATTAGCATTAAAAAAAACTATTAAATTCACTGAAAAAACCATAGGTTTCACACCAGTTATAGTTAGCTGAAAGTTTTACTCGCATAAAACCATTGAAATTCCCACGTTGTAGTTAGTTGGACTCACTATAACTTGCGCGTGCAATGCACTGCTGATGACGTCACATATTACATCACTCATGACATGGTCAGTGACATCACTCATGACATCACTGATAACACCATCCTTGTGACAGAGTGAGAGACCTCCTTTCACTGTAATGTAACCCTTGAAACACATATTCAAAAATAGAAACTAACATTTTCAAAAAAATGGAGATACCCATACCAGTTACAACAACCAATTCAGTAATTCCACCATCTATATACACATCCACTCATTCACCAACAGTTCTGTGTAGTCACTCATCCATATATTCAATCATCATATATAGTGATACACCTATATATCCTGTTACACAATGACAGTCATCCAAAAGTTACTCTCACACATACTCACAAATGCAAATAAACTATTGAACATCTATTTATTTGCAGAAACAGCTATACACACATTACCACTTTACTTCTAAGGAAACTTACACATACTTACTCTCTTAAACAATCACTTATAGAAACACATATTTATTTACTCTCACATACACTCAATTATATACATCAACATTTACATATACTAGATTAAAACATAAATAGGTACTGATAAAGACACTAGTGAGACAGTCATTCACTCACTAACACACACATATACACACTCATCCACCCATACAGTCCTGCACATATGCTGTCTTCAAAACACATACAAAGAAGAGTCCGTCATTCATGCATGTATGTGCTAAGTAATACCCCCACCAAACCATACAAACACTCATACTCATACTAAGAAAAACATCTAATAAGCCACATACATACACATGTAGCTACTCACCAACCCATGCAGCCACTTATACACAAAGTGAAACACTAATACATATATTTAAATATTTAAACATTACTCTCTAATATATCTATTCACTAAGATACACTTAATAAGCCAGTGAACCAATCAATTTTTTTTTTAAAACATCCATGTAAACACTTATTTAAACATTTATTCTTCCATCAACTTTTACATATACATATATAACACATGTATTTTTCAGAAAGACACACATTCACTGGATGGTGTCATCAGTGATGTCATGAGTGATGTCACTGACCATGTCATGAGTGATGTAATATGTGACGTCATCAGCAGTGCATTGCACGCGCAGGTTATAGTGAGTCCAACTAACTGTAACGTGGGAATTTCAATGGTTTTATGTTATGTTATGTTAATTGGGTTCTTCTATAGCGCAACGGCTACTCACAAAGGAGTGTCCCGGCGCTTTGGCGAAGAGGACCTTTATTGGAAAGAAAACATAACTGAGAATAAAAGACTACACAATTCCTAGCTAAACAGCCAGGTTTTTAATGCTTTTCTAAAAGACATCAGACTAGGAGCCTGTCTCAGGTCAAAAGGCAATTCATTCCAGGCACATGGAGCCAGGTAGTGAAACGAGCGCCCCCCTTGACGTGTGCGTTTGATGGATGGGACGCACAATTTGAGCAGGGAGGCAGAGCGAAGAGCTCTGCTCGGTTTATACGGAGCAAGCCGTTTACTAATATACCTGGGGCCCAGGTCGTGCAGAGCCTTGTAAGTTAGAGTCAGGCTCTTGAACAGCACCCTTTTGGCTATAGGGAGCCAGTGCAATTCCTTAAGCAGGTTGGAAGTACTCGCTCGTCTAGGAAGACCATAAATGGCCCGTGCAGCTGAATTTTGCACAACCTGAAGTCTCCTTACCAAATATTTAGGAAGACCTAAATAAAGGGCATTTACATAGTCCAAGCGAGACCCTACCAGTGCTTGAACGATAATCCTGCGATGATTCACGGAAATCAAAGGAAGAAATTTCCTGAGCATCCTCAGGATACCGAAGCATTTCCCTGCAAGACTGGCTATTTGGGGTCCAAAAGTCAACTCGTTGTCTACAATAATACCAAGATTTTTAACCCTGGTACTAGCATTGGTAGGAGGGAAAAGATCCTGAGGCCACCAACTTTTCCAATTTGGTTCAGAGACACACCCAAAAAAAAGCAGCTCCGATTTATCGGAGTTGCATTTCAGGCCGTGTCTCTTGAACCAGTCAAAGACTGCTTCTAAGCAGCCTCTGATACGTGCCCCATCAAACAACTCATTCTTGTTCTGAGTGAACAAGAGCTGGGTGTCATCAGCGTAAGACACGATCTGAGCGCCAAACGACTCCGCAACCTCTGCAAGGGGGGCCATAAAGATGTTAAAAAGCAGGGGGCTAAGAATAGACCCCTGAGGGACCCCCACTTCCAGGACTGACATAGCTGCGGAGTGAGGTGGCGCCCAGATCGTTTGCCGGCGGTTGGCTAGAAATGACCTAAGCCAGTTCCACACCGTCCCCCTAAGACCACAATCCCAGAGTCGAATTAGGAGAGTGTCATGGGGAACGGTGTCAAACGCCGCCGACAAGTCTAACAAAACCAACATGGCCTTGCCTCCCAAGTCTAAAACCTCTCTGATGGCGGTGGTGACTTCCAGTAAAGCGGTTTCTGTGCTGTAATTCGCACGAAACCCAGATTGAGTACTGTGCAACATGTTGTTATTCTCGATGAAATCTGAGATGGATCGGTGCACATGCCTTTCCGCCACCTTTGCCAGAGCAGGGAGGAGAGAAATAGGCCTATAGTTGGCGTGTATGATGGGATCCAGAGTTGGTTTTTTAATTAGTGGAAGAATAAGCGCACTCTTCCACGCCTGTGGAACAATGCCAGAAGAAAAAGAGGAATTTAGCATGGAGTTGATAGGACTATTTAGCACAGAGGCTATTTTATTAAGACAAGAGACCGGGCAGGGATCTAAAGGGGAGCCCGATTTCAAGCCTGTCAAGTAGTCTAATGAAGCGGCGAGGCTTAACTGAGGAAATTCCCAGAGAGTGGGAATCACAGAAGAAATAGCATCCGGATCAACTACCCGAGACTGCTTAGAAAAAGTTGCCAGGTCGACTTGAATGGTGATTATTTTGTCATAAAAATAATGAGCTAAATCATTCAGCCAAGATTTGGAATGACCCTGAGCAGACTTGGCCAGCGACGGAGAAGTGAAGTCTCTGACAATATTAAAAAGCTCCTTGCAGGAGTTAACCGAATCATCTATCCGACGTTCAAAGTAGGTTTTTTTTTCACTCCAGATCATCTTATGGTAAGATCTGGTCAGATCTTTAAATTTTTCTCTCTCACAAGGGTTATAATCTTTTCTCCAGTTTCTTTCTGCTCTCTTGCAGCTTTGACGGGCTTCTTTAAGCTTAGATGAAAACCAAGGAGCAGAAGCACGTTTATTTCCAGGTTTGGCAGCTCTCTCAGGCACCAGATCCGCCAGTATAGTTGTAAGCCACTCAGTATAGAAGGGTAAGTCAACCTCTACACTGCCGGACAGAGTGCAAGGCGAACGTGCCAAAGCCTGGAGTAACGCTTCGCTAGATAATAGATGAAAAGGCCTGGACATACGCTTAGTACATGTCACAGGATTCAATTTAGCAGGAGAAAAACTCGAAAGACTAAAAGTGATTAGAGAATGGTCTGACCATAGTACAGGCTGAGGGACAAGTACCTTAATGGGAACCGTAGAAAAAACTTGGTCCAAAGTATGGCCCTTATTGTGTGTTGCAACATGGATGAATGCGAGTAAAACTTTCAGCTAACTATAACTGGTGTGAAACCTATGGTTTTTTCAGTGTATATATATATATATTGTTTCTCCCTGTTTACTAATTATAAAGATCATATATATATCTGTGACATAAATCACTGCATACCAGATTAATACATGGATTAATGGCACTATATGAAGCCAATGGAATTGTGTTCCGTTGTCGCTAAAATTTGTTTAAAATTCTACATATCTGTGCTGCTTCCTTCTGTGAGTTATTATATCACAGCAGATATAAACGCTCTGCAGCTCATGAGTCGGTTAAAGACTCACCCCAAAGGCCAGTGCTGACTGCAGAGTTGGACACTGCCTCCTCTCTGAGAGTTCAAGGCTGCCAGGCTCTTCTGGGGGGTACAATTGCTCCTCAGCCTGCCATTAATTCATGAGTGCTGCAAAATGTCCTTGCAATAGAAGAGGCATCTGAAGCTCTCATTCAATCCTGCACCAAGCAAGGACACACTATCTGAACAGCATTTACAACGCATGCATTATCATGCTATGTCTTTATGATGAATGCCTTTACCACACATGCCCTTAGCACATTACTACAAATATACTTTTACCACACAGGTCTTTAACAAACAAGGCACGTATATTTATGGTAAGTGTGTCTGTACCTATTGCTTTCTATACATTGGTGGACGATGCAAAGTTTTGAGGGTGATTTGTCAAGGGGGTGCAAACAAAAAGTTGGGCCCCAAAAGGTATTTTTTCCACTATTATATGATCCGTAGTCTTTGTATTTGGTCATAGAAGGAAAAAGGACAGGTGCTTAGTGTGTAGAATATCCTTTTTGGTAGATGAGGTTAGTAGGGTATGTAGTAGTAGAAGGGCCATATTATCAAGAAAGGGCGAACATTATCACCGCTTTTATCGACAGGAAACTGCCGCTAAAGTGGTGATAATGGGCTTGATAATATGGACTTGTGAATTCCCATAGAAGCCTAGGTCTGGGAATAGGGTCCCTGTTGCCCTCTCTACTTGTACCCACATGTTTCTGCCAATTTCTACAGCCTACTAGGGGTCTTTGGCATTCCTCAGGATATAGATTAAGCCCAGGGAGAGTTTGTGTAGCCGCGCAACTCATACCTACTTTTCTGATGTTCGGAAACACGGATTGAGTGTTCGGGGAGAATATCATCCAAACTTCACCATGTAGTCATCAATGGGCTTGTCCATCTTGTTTTTCTACTCTTTGCATGGTTCTGGGGCCTGTTTTTCATCCCTCTCCAATCTTTTCAATCCTTTGTTTTTTACACTGTTTTTCTTATCTTTTTATTTCTTATCTATCCCTCTCTCACCCTAAATATATATTTTGCGTTTTACTTCTACTTTTACTGCATTTTTTTTTACAGTTTTTCAATTACTTGCTTGTATTAAATTTTTTACTTTCCTACTTCTTCTCCTGACTGTTTATTACTTTTACATGTTATTTTCCACCCCGCCCCCCCCAGAACCATGGCTAATACAAAAAATAGGAGAAAGGCCAAGGCTAATGCGGCCAAGAGCTGCTTTCCTTGAAGAAGATGGCGCCTAGAAGGGGTGCAGCCCTGGGCCCTGTTCTCAGAGGTGGAGGTGGCAGCCGTTGTTTTTTTTGTACAGTGCCACCTCCACCTTGGCAGCAGGCAGCAGGCCTGACTCCGACTACGGTACCCAGGAGCGTCACCGCCGGTGGGTGAGGGTGCACTGATCAGTGTTTTGCTGCTCTGAGGTCCAGCACACCAACAATCAGCTGACTCACCGTTGGTCTGACACCTTGGACCGGGAGCAGGACCTGCTGGACCTGCTAGGTGTTAAGGTTGTGGAACTTAGTGAGCAGCTAATTATAGTTCTATTGTGTGTTTTGTTCTGTGTTACTGAGAATATTATTTTTCCCAAATAGCAAGAATGATGCTGCTTACATGCAGGTAAGTTATGTTTAAATATCTTATATTATGTAATTGTTATTCTTCTAGACACTAGACAGGTGCTTGGCATACTCATCTTACTTGTTTGCAACTTAGCGCTCGCTTGGTCTGATTATGTAAGAGACTGTAGAGAACTTCCCTTTGTCCTGTCACTAAGATACTGGTCGTAGGTAGGTAGTTAAGTTACTTAGTATTAGTTGGTATTTTTTCGTGGGCCGCGTGACGCGTACTCCTTCACGTGTTGCTGACTACAGCCCTTAGTAGAACCTTTGTAGTTTGTTAGTGAGTGAGTAATATAGCAACTCATCAGCACATCAGAAGCAACCAACCAACAATTTGGTGTATGCAATGTGCATGTGTCCATCTATGCATTTTTGAGGACTAAAATAAATGGAAATGCAGACATGTGAACAATTGGCTCATCAAAGGGAGTTGATTCATTGATGATTTCGAATGAGATTGAAACTTAGAAGTAGCAAATATATTTTTTAGCAATTCATTTTCAATGTCTCTGGATTAGGCGGGCTAGGCTAAATGGTACTTACAAGTTTCGGATTCTGGAATCAGATTTAGAACACTGGATTGAAAAATAATAACTAGACGGTCAGCAATACTAGTCGATCAGATTAGATAGGTCAATTTTATTGCAATTGTTTTCTGTCCAAAAATGTTTTTAGAACGGTTTTTAAATAGTTTATTAGTTTCACACCAATCAATGTATATCTCTTTATTATTTCCTACATGATCAGCATCCAGGGGCAAGAAGATGATGGGGTCATCTGCAGCGGAAGCCGGGCCAGGATTGCACCTCTACTGAGGGTTCTGCTGCTGGCCCCAGTAAGTCCTCCGGTTGTTAATATTAATAACTATATTTCCCTAACTTTTACTGCACCTTATTTTTTCTGAATGATTATTTACGTTTCCGACTTCAATTTTTTACCAAATCTTCTTCGATCTATCTGTTTCTGAATTATTACCTACTTAGTTAAACTTTTTTCTAGTGTCTGTTTTTTTTACATCAATCTAACTGCCTCTGACTCTGTACTACTATTAGTTTGTCTGTAGCTTGCCAAGTTGGCCACTTTTTATTTCTAAAAGTTTTTAAACTCAGATTCACCAGTAGCTATAGCCACTGAGTCCAGTCCTTTGGGTTGTCCACTTTTTAATCTTGAGGGGCTTTTCGACAATTGCCACCAACAAAATGTCCGACCAGATATTTTACTATTTTTGATAGGATAGGACATACTACTGTCTACTCTACTCTAGTACCTGATTTGTACTAGTGGTGTTTGTGGTGTATGTATGTATTGTATTTTCTCCATCTTGCTAGTTAAAGAAAATAAATAGGGGAGGCGTTTATGGCATCTAAAAAATGTGTAATGTTTTTATGTTTTTTCTAGGCATACCAACCACCAGTACCGGGGATAGCGGCGGGGCAGCCGTTACCAGCCAGGAGGGACCACACGCGGCAGCTGCTGCAAGGGTGGGTTTGCCAGTAGCAGAGGCAGGCGTTGGTAAGTTGTACTTATATTCTGTACTTATTGACACTATTTAAACAATCGCTTCAAGGGTGTACACACTGTACTGTTTAGAGAGACTAAGTTGTTGTGAACAACGGTTGAAGAAGACACCCTTTACTTAGCATTAGCAATAGCATTAGTGGCAGGGGTGAGTAACTAATTGCTTTTTCAATCTGACTTCAACTCAGCTGGGAAAGTTTTATAAAGAAGACTACGAGGCATACGACCTTGATAGAAGGGTTGAATGAAAAGGGAAAGAAGGATGGAAGGAGGAAGGACAGGCGACATGTAACATATATGACTGGCAGAGAAGGATGTGTGGGATGCATATGTGGCTGATAGGAATGAGATGAATGGGTGGTTAAAGGATGGGTGGAAGGTGAAAGAAAGGATACCGACTTGGGTGGGTGAAACTGTATGGATGATAGGAAGAATCTTCCGGGTGGTTTCTTGGCAAGGAAGGAAGGATGCTTGGGTGGTGGTTATAAAAAAATTACAAATGTATGTTGTTGGTGAAAGGTTTGTTGAGCGGTCATTTAAGAAGAATGATAGCCCTGTTTATTTTAAATGGATGGATGCCTGGGTGGTACAAACATCGTAGCATAGGTTGAGACTGTCACTGCATGAAGACAATGTAAAATAAAAATAAACCGCGCACGAGCAGCAAAGCCAAGAATAGAATAAGAGATTTGAAAAAAAAATTATAATGCTAGAAGAGCAATGCAATGATAAATGGAAACATCGCTGTGAAAAGAAACAAGCATTGGTTTTTTTCAAGGTTGCATTTCACAATACTGCCTTGACTCACAGTAGTTTCCAACACAGCATGTCTATTGTGTATGTATGTACCAATACTCACCTATTATCAAGCACCTACCTCCAACTCCGACGCCCACTCCCTATATATGTCATTTTTGACTGTGTCAGCCTGGCATGGGTGGCCTATTGGCTGCATGATTACACGTCGTCCCATAAATAATCAATATAAAACATACAGCCCAGGAGAAAATGGGGCTATCCAGATAGGCCTGGACCATCCGCTCAATGCTCAGGGGGGCTCCGTTTTGTTCGCCTCTTTTGTCTTTGCATCAGCACTGGACTTAACCAACCCTTGCTATAGGAAGCATTCCTGTGCCTATTTTGGGGCTGATGCTCTTGTTGTTGTTATTGTTGGTGTTGTTCTTTGTTGTTTTAGCAGCTGTGAGCCACCCACACTGCCCTCAGACTCTGAAGTTGAACTTGAAGCCGGCTGCCCTGCAGTCCTTGCTGTGCCCTGAAGTAGCGGGCCTCTCATTCACAGCCTTTCTTTTTCTAAGTGACTGGCTTCGGCTGCTATCCAAGTTTTGTAGTTGGCAGCTTCCCCTTCTGAAAAAGGAATGAAAGTGTGAAGTAATGGTTTGTACTGTGGATACAGAATTGTGGTACACATGTAATGGTTGGATGACACAATGCCCCTTTGCACCCCAGTATTTTCAGATAAGCGAAGGGTTAAGCTCTTAACCAACTCATATGCTTCTTTGTTTTCCTCCACACCTGCGTACATTGCAGACACCCCCTTCAGCTGTTCCTGTAGCTTGTGCAACAATGGGATAGCTTGGCTACAGTACAGTCCTCCTTGCTGACTTCACGTGCGAAGGAATTAGCATCTCTGTCAGGCATTTAACTGAATATATGACAATACTTTGCAAACTAAAACAAAGCATACTTTTACAATGTTGTTTTTAGTTCGCAAGTACTGTTACAATGCATTTTTCTACAACGAAAACCATTAGTTTGCATTAGCTTGAAAATGCGTAATAAATGTCTTTATAACGAATCGCAATTCCTCCCAACACTACTCTAATTTCTACATCCATATACACTACCCTCCATAACACACACTTCACAACACTACCCTAAAACACTACCCTACACTACACAACACTACACTACCCTAACCCCTAAAACACTACCCCTAGCACGACTCTATCCCTACTCCGAGTCTGTCTCCAACACTGAAACACTACCCTACATGACCCCATGACACTACCCTAAACCCTAAAACACTACTCTACACTACACAAACACTACAACACTCTCCTACACCCTAAAACACTACCCCCAGCATGACCCTACCCCTACCCCCACCCCCAGCCAATCCACTATACTTAAACACTACCCTACACGACCCCCTGATACTACCCTAAACCCTAAAACACCAGCGCCTCTCCCCGTCATCTTCATGCGTTGTAACAGCGCATGCAAAGTAATAGCATACGTAGTAAAGGCTACTCGTTACAGCCCATGCGTTGTTCCAAATGCGTTGTAATGGTATGCGAACAAACAGTTGCATACTAATGGCTGTTTACCATTTAACTAGGCCCCATTGGTCCATCTCAACAATCATGCCTTTCAGAGTAGCATGTAATAAGTTGAGTTCCAACATGTTGACACCTCCTGGATGAGTGTTTTAACTGGCATTCTATGTTCACATTGAATGATCCTCAGCTGCTTCCTGGCTTTAAAAGAATGGCATAAATGTGTGCAGATTATTCTGCCGTTGGTCAGTAAGTTGCTGGCTCAGTGTTCTTTTTTCAGAAAGTCTTGAACAATGATGTTAATGCAGTGCACCAAACACAGGACCATAAAATAACCACTATCAGTAATGGCCTTAACTATATTTCTGCCAATGTCCGTGGCAATAAAAACAATTTTAAGACCTCTTGGGCTCAGCCATTCAAATACCTTGCTGTCAAAGTCTTCCAAAATATTTGCAGCAGTATGGGATTGCTTCATGGCGAACATGGCTAAAGTTGCATGTTTTTGAGTGCCATTAAAAATCTCAGCAGTGTCAACAACACCTGCTGCAGAAGTCTTTTCTCTAACCCCCACAAATGAGATCCAGTGTACAGTGATGCACATGTAATCAGTGGCTTGGCAACTGGTCCACATGTCTGTTGTCAAGTGAATAGTGTGAATAGCACTTTGCTGCAAAGCTTGTCTAAGCAAATCCAGCACATTGTGATGTAGTGCTGGAACAGCAACTCTGGCGAAATAGGACCGGCTGGGAACCTTCCATTTTGATCAGAGGGCTGTCACAAATTCAAGATAATCCACTACTTCTACGAAAGAATAAGGTAGAAGGTATAGCGCTAATATTTTAGCCAGCTTTGCATTGTACAAAGGTGCAGTTGGGTGATTGAGTTCATACTGCCCCTCCGACGCAAACATGCTGAGAATGGTAGCTTGTTTTTTTTTTCTTTTCTGGTGTCATTGATGCAATTGAATTTTTAATGCCATATGTGTTTTGTTGCACTATTGTCTTGCCTGGGACCCCTTGGTGTCTCAGCCAGACTCCAATTCTTGTGCCACTGCGATGTTGCTAATGAGGATGTGGGTGGTACCACTGCACAGCTAGGGACAGGGCTACTTAGAGTTCCAGAGAATATTTCTCCCTCTTGTTCACCTTCCGCTGCAATCGGATCTTCCACTTCTTTATCCCCAACAACAATGGGTGCAGTTTTTTGGCCGCTAAGGTGCTCCTCCCACTTGATCAAGTGGTGTTTTTTCAGATGGGTTGTTTGGACATCCAGTACCATATTTTGTACTAAGCTTACCCTGACTAACACCTTGTTTATAAAAGGAGCAAATAGCAATGTTCGCCTCCTTCCTGCTAACCGAAAATAAGTCCTAAACTGGGGAGGTCAACTTTCTGGTGCTGCTGGTGCCACTTGCAATGCCAGATGAACTGGTAGGTGGGTGTGTAGTTTGACTCTCTGTGGTACCTACTTCAACTGAGGTGGTTGTGGTGGATATAGGTGGCTGCTGGGGAAATATGGAAGCTGGAGGCGGTTTTGGTGGTATGATCTGTGTTGGTAGTATCCATGCCACATCCCTCACAGCAATTTGGGATTTGGTAATGTCAGTATCAACTGGGGCACGGCTAATGTCCATGATGACTAGCTCAACATCATCCTCCTCTCCTACATCTACCTCCATAACTCTAAGGCTTTTTGGAACCTTCCTTTTCCCCATCCTTGTCTCTTGGCGTGTCTCACGCTCAGACTGAGTTGGGATCTAAGTGGCGTCTAGATCATCAGAAGGGGGGCTTGCAGAAGAAGTTAATAGACGAACCCTCCTTATCCTTGCTGGAGATCTGGAAGACAAGGGATCTTCTGAAAGAGTGGCTTGCTCTTCTTCTTCCTCTGCTGGAAGCTCATTATATTATTGTTAAATGTATTACCTCAGTTATTAAAAAAAAACATAACAATACAGTGTAGACATTTGTGAGATTGACAAAAAATTAAATATTGGTTGGTGTACTAGTGTAAAGTACACTGAGGAAGGATAGGAAAAATGAAGAGCTGCAACAAAAAAACAATTGTAACGGACCCAGATTGTCATTGCGCATCATGTGGGATTCAGCATCCAGGGAGCTGCAGGTGACAATGGATAGAAGCAATAAGCCAAGAGGAACAAAGGAAAGAGAAAGACATGCAGGCCTAATGCAGAGGCACACTGGCAGCCTTCACAAAATGGCAGCCAGCCACATAGCCAGGCCACAACAACAAGAAAGGGAAGACAGACAATGAAGGCCTATGGCAAAAGCACAATGGCTGCCTTCACAAAATGGCAGCCAGCCACATAGCCAGGCCACAACAACAAGAAGCATTAACCCAAGAGGAACAAAGGAAAGAAGACATGTCGACCTATGGCAAAAGCAAGCACTTTAACTAACACCACCACAAAATGGCCAACAGCCACATAGTCACTCATAAGCAACAATAACAAGCAGGAGCCCTGAAAAACAATGAACTCAAGTAGGCCTATTATTGACACAGACTTTACAAAATGGTCTCTGGCCACACAGGGAGGCTCATCCAAGGCAAATGGTGGCCCGCTATTACAAACAAACACACTCAAACACTGGCCAGACAAAGGAGGCATGCTGGACAACACAGCTTTAATACAACAATACCAAAAATGAAAATCCATAGGGCTAAAAAAGGTTTGCAAGTTACACAACAACCACACACATCCAACAAAGGCATTTGTTTAACACACATACAAAAAGTGAAAAACGCCCAAAAAACAGATTTTGCATTTCAATCCAATGCCATCCATGCCCTAAATGATGTTTAAATTCAACAGATGCCACAGAAACAGTTGTTTCATGCACCCAATTGTAGCTCTGGCCTGGGCCTATTGGTTGGAAAACCCATTGGCATACTAGGCCACATAGTGGATCGAATCAATTCAAATCAATAATATTGCAAATGTATTAAAAAACGTAGTGAACTGTTTTACATTTTTTGCTCGATAAAAGAAGAAAAAAAATACATACAAAACAATAACCTGCAAGCAGTCATGGCCACCACAAAGAAGGCTTGAAGGTCTAATGTAGAGGCACACTGGCTACCCCTTCACAAAATGGCCGCCAGCCACACACCCAGGCCACAACAACAGGAAAGGGAAGACAGACAATGCAGGCCTATGCAAAAGCACACTGGCTTCCTTAACAAAATGGTCCCCAGCCACATGGCCAGGCCACAACAACAAGAAAGGAAAGACAAAAAATGCAGGCCTATGGCAAAAGCACACTGGTTGCCCCTTCACAAAATGGCTGCCAGCCACATGGCCAGGCAGGCCACAACAAGAAAGGGAAGACCGACAATACAGGCCTATGGCAAAATCATACTGGTTGTCACTTCACAAAATGGCCACCAACCACATGGCCAGGCCACAACACCAAGAAAGTGAAGACCGACAATGCAGTTCTATGGCCAAAGCACACTGGCTACCTTCATAAATTGGCTGCCACTCACATAGCCAGGCAGGCCACAAGAACAAGAAAGGGAAGACAGACAATGTAGTCCTATGCAAGAGTAACCTGACTGCCTTCTCAAAATAGCTGCCAGCAAAATGGCCACGCAGGTCACAACAAGAAGCAATAAGCCAAGAGGAACAAAGGAACGAAGACATGCAGGTCTATGGCTAAAGCACTACCACCACCACAAAATGGCCACCAGCCACATGGTCACTCACAACAACAACAAGAAGGAGGCCTGGAAAACAATGAACTCAAGCAGGACTATATTGACACAGACTTTACAAAATGGCCCCTGGCCACACAGGGAGGCTCAGCCAAGGCAAATGCTGGCCCACTATTACAAACACACTCAAACACTGCCAGACAAATGAGGCATGCTAAACGGCACTGCTTTAATGCAACAATGCCAACAATGAAAATCAACAGGGCTAATAAAGTTGCAACCACCCACATCCAACAAAGGCATTAATTTAACACAGTGAAATAATCAAAAAACACATTTTGCAATTCAGTTCAATGCCATCCGTGCCCTGAATGATGCTTAAATTCAACTAACACCCCATAAACATGCATTCATGAGTAGCTCTGGGCCTGCTGCTGAGAGGCTGTTTGGCAGACTACTGGGCTAGTAAATTAAACAAATATTACAAATTGTTTTAAAAAGTTAGAGAAAATGTATTGAACTTTGCAAAAAAGTTTCCTTTATAAAAGAAAACTAGAAGAGAAATTACATAAAAAGAAACAACTGGGCCCTACAGGCCACACACCTCAATCCATTTTAAAAAAGCGACGAAAAGTACAATCAAATGGAGGTGCTAAGACCCATTTAAACAAACAACATCAGTTTTCCAACTTACTTGTGAAATCTCAAATCTAATGATATATGATGCTGCAGACACAATGAGGGATCCTTCCAGCTCCAAATCCAAATGAAAAGTGAACAGGAGATGTACAAAGCATCGGGAGGAGCCTGCTGAACAAGAACAGGAAGTTGGAGACACTGGGGCACTTCTTTCCTGTTAAAAAAAGAACAAGGTCTCCTTGCACACAAATGTGCAGCCAAATGTCAATCTGAGGAGTGTTTTTGTCCAAATCATCATTTCAAGCAGGTTTTGATGTTGCTCGAGAGAGCTTCTTCTCCAGATTGCAAATTCCACATGTTTGGGATCCCGATCTTCACAAAATCTCAGCCAGAAGTCCGATGGCGTGCCTGAATGTCGTGTTGGCGATCGCACACTCTTGCGGACCATGCGGCCGGCTACCAAATCTTGAAGCGCTAGCGAACGGATGGGAAATCTCATCGGCAATCGCGGGCATCCCAGTAAGTTGCAAATTAAATAAACAAATTGAATCCACCCACAAGAGATTGGCGATAGAAGATGGATGATCTTGGGTTACATGTGTATCCTACAATGGTGGTAAGTACATTGTGTTTCTGAAATACCCCTCACACACCAAAAGGGCCGTTGGTGTCATGCTTCATCATAGGGGTTTTCGTGCGCCTCTACAAAACGTGGCGTGCTACTAACCATCGGAGACACAGGAGCGCTGATGTTACCACTATGTGTAGTGAGAGAGGGGGTGAGTGGTAGGGTCAGGAGTGGATAGTGAGTGAGTGTTAAAAAATATCTAGCATCTGAGGAGTAAAAGGAATTTTAATAGGCCTCAGTGCCAGTATTGTTAAAAAAGGTGAGGTGGAGGTGTGTTGTATTAATGTACAAAACCTCCTCCGTGTGTCAACATGTTTTGAAGCGTGCTGCTTCTTCTTCAGGATGGGTACACAGATCCCTACCCTACTCACATGGACAGTGGGATACCGTCTGTACACAAGAAATAGTATGTGTAGGAATAATGAATAATTGTTGAAAAATATGCCATTTGTTGTCAAATCGTACAGCAAAAAGGTAATACCTTTGTAACAATCTGAAAAAGAAACACAAATGTACAGAAAAAACATCAAATAAGCAGATTTACTCCAGACGTGAAATTCATGACCTGTAAAAGTCATATACACAGTGTCTATTGATAGCCCTTAGAATATAAGTGCTGGTGCAGTGTCCTGTAAAAAAGGGGACACATACTAGACACACAAACACGTAACATAAAACACACACTCTAGAGGGGTCCATTCATAGTTGTGACTGTGTTTTTCATTTAAATGGGGAAAAGATTGTCAACACAAGTAACTGATTCCATACTTGCTGTCCAGAAGCCAATGGCGTCATGAGCCTATAGAACGGTGGGGCCTCATGCTATTTACACTCAGCAAGGAGAAATGCTGCATTGGGGGTGCATAAGGAATCTCACTCGGTGCAAGCAGGAGTGTGCTCGCAGAAGCAGCTATGTCATACTTACATCAGTCAGGATACTACCTCACTTAATCGTCCCCTCTGCGGCTCCGTGGTTAGTCTGAAGCCTGGAGGTATCGTTATTTATGCTGTAGTTAATTGCCTTAATTGTTCCCGTCACTTGTGTGGTGTACCCAATCAGAACCACGCAGTTCCATACTGTGAAATAGTAAGCGATCTTTCAGTTCCGGGTTAAGCAAACTGGAGCCTCATCAGGGTTTTAACTGGAAGCTGCTAATGGTGACGCTCCCGTTACACACGTACACCAATCAATCAATCAATCAATCAATCAATAATGCTTACAGAGCGGGCTACTCACCCGCTAGGGTCTCAAGGCGCTCAGAAGGGAGGGGTGCTCGAAAAGCCAGTTCTTGAGGTGCTTCCTGAAGGAGATATGGTCCTGGGTGAGTCGCAGTTGGGTGGGCAGGGTGTTCTAAGTCTTTGCTGCCAGGTAGGAGAAGGATCTTCCTCCGGTGGTGGCTCTGCGGGTCCGTGGGACGGTGGCAAGGGTGAGGCTGGCGGAGCGGAGCTAGCGGGTTGGCGTGTAGAACGAGAGGTGGTTGTTGAGGTATTCAGGGCCTAAGTCATGGAGAGCCTTGTGTGCGTGGGTGAGGAGTCTGAGCATGATCCTATTGCTGACTGGGAGCCAGTGCTGGTCTCTCAGGTGGGTGGAGATGTGGCTGTGTCGGGGGATGTCCAGGACGAGTCGTGCTGATGCGTTCTGGAGTCTTTTCTGTAGTTTGGCAGTGGTCCCAGCGTAGAGGGCATTCCCGTAGTCCAGACGGCTGGTGACCAGGGCCTGGGTGACCGTTTTCCTGGTTCTAGTGGGGATCCAGCGGAAGATTTTACGGAGCATGCAGAGGGTGTTGAAGCAGGAGGAAGACACAGCGTTGACTTGTCTGGTCATCGTGAGGGAGGAGTCAAGGATGAAGCCCAGGTTGCGTGCGTGGTCAGTGGGCTAGGGTGGGGGGCCCAGGGCAGGGGGCCACCAGGAGTCATCCCAGGCGGAGATGGATGGGCCGAGGATGAGGACTTCCGTCTTGTCCGAGTTCAGCTTCAGGCGGCTGAGCTTCATCCAGTCCGCGATGTCTTTCATGCCGTCCTGGAAGTTGGCTTTGGCGGAGGTCGGGGTCGTTGGTGAGGGAGAGAATCAGTTGGGTGTCGTCGGCGTAGGAGATGATTTTGAGATTGTGCTTGCATGCGATGGCTGCGAGTGGGCTCATGTAGATATTGAAGAGCATGGGGCTGAGCGAGGAGCCTTGAGGTACACCGCAGATGATTTTGGTGGCTTCTGTGAGGAAGGGCAGGAGACGGACTCTTTGGGTTCTGTCGGAGAGGAAGGAGGTGATCCATTCCAGGGCCTTTCCCTGGATCCTGGCGTGGTGGAGGCGGGTTGTCAGGGTGCGGTGGCAGACCGTGTCAAATGCAGCCGAAAGGTCGAGGAGGATGAGGGCGGCGGTTTCTCCGTTGTCAAGTAGGGTCCTGATGTCATCGGTGGCTGCGATGAGGGCGGTCTCGGTGCTGTGGTTCGCTCGGAATCCGGACTGCGATGGGTCAAGGGAGCCGTTTGTCTCCAGGAAGGCTGTCAGCTGTTTCTTGACGGTTTTCTCGATGACTTTTGCGGGGAAGAGGAGGAGCGAGATAGGGCGGAAGTTCTTGAGGTCTGTGGTGTCTGCGGTAGGTTTGTTCAGGAGGGCGTTGATCTCTGCATGCTTCCAGCTCTCCGGGAAGGTGGCGGATGCAAAGGAGTTGTTGATGATGTCCCGAAGTTTGGGTGCGATGATGGAGTCGGCTTTGTTGAAGATGTGGTGTGGGCAGGGATCGGCTGGGGAGCCCGAGTGGATGGTGTTCATCATGTGGGTGGTGTCTTCCGTGCTGACCTGGGTCCAGGCGCGTAGGGTGGTGGTGGGGGGCGTAGGTTCAGTGGCAGGGTAAGAGTTCTGGGCGCCGAAGCTGTCGTGTATGTCAACGATCTTACGGTGGAAGAAAGGGGCGAGAGAGTTGCAGAGGTCTTGCGATGGCGTGATGTCGTTGTTGCTGGCGTTGGGGTTGGAGAGCTCTTTCACGATGTTGAAGAGTTCCTTGCTGTTATGGGCGTCGTTGTCCAGTCGTTCTCTGAATACTGTCCTTTTGGTGGTGCGGATCAGCTGGTGGTGTTTGCGGGTGGCGTTCTTGAGGGCTATAATGTTTTCCGATGACTGGTTGTGACACCAGGCTTTCTTGAGGGCACGGCAGGATTTCTTGGAGTATTTGAGGTCGTTGGTGAACTATGTGACTTTCTTGCTGTTGTGGTTGCTTGGAGGGTTCTTCAGTGGAGCAAGGGCATCTGCGCAGTCGGAGATCCACTGTGTGAGGTAGCGGGCTGCCTCATTGGGGTCCGTAGTGTTGGTGGGAGGATTTTGGCTCAGGGAGGTGGTGAGTTGGTCGGTCGTGATCTTGCTCCAGCATCATCGGGGTGTTTGTTGTGGGCAGTGGTGGGTCATTGTTTTCCTGACATTGAAGTGTACGCAGCTGTGGTCGGTCCAGTGGAGCTCGGTGGTGTGGCTGAAGGAGATGTTGTTGCTGGAGGAGAAGACGGGGTCGAGTGTGTGGCCGGCGTAGTGGGTGGGGGTGTTGACCAGTTACTTGAGTCTGAGGGTGGCGGGGTTGTCTAGTAGGGTGGTGGTGTTGTTGTCCTTGTCGTTCTCCAGGTGGAAGTTGAGGTCTCTTAGGAGGATGTAGTCGGGGGAGGCGAGGGCGAGCGGGCTGATGAAGTCAGGGATGGCTTCGCTGAAATGTGCGCGTGGTCCCGGGGGTCTGTAGATGAGGGTCCCTCTGAGGGTGGTCTTGGGGTCGGTGTGTATCTGGAAGTGAAGGTGCTGTCGTTGGTGTTGGTCGTGATGCGGATGGTGTTTCTTTGGGCAATGGCAATGCCTCCTCCGGTTCGGTTGACGCGGTCCCTCCGGATGATCTTGTAGCCGTCCGGGATGGCTATGGCGATGTCACGGGCTGAGGTGGCGTTCATCCAGGTTTCCGTGAGGAAGACGACGCCCGGTGCTGTTTTGTCCAGGAGGTCCCAGAGTTCGACGGCGTGTTTGTGGGCGGAGCAGGTGTTGGACGGGCGTAGACGAGCTTGCCTTTGTCGTGCCCGCTGCGCGTGGCCGCTGCGCGTACGCGCGGTCCCCTCCATATATGGCAAAGTGGGAGGGAGGAGCAGCTGGGAGGCGGAAGCGGGGTGGCGAATGGGGAATGGGAAGAAGGTAGGGGGCGGGGCCGCAGGGGAGCAGCGGCGGGGAGCGGGGGGACAAGGGCGGGAAAACAGTCACGGGGGAAGCGGCGAGGGGGCAAGCATGAGGGCAGAGGCCGAAGAAGCAGCAGTGCCTGGAAAACAAACACGAGGAAGCAGCGTGGGGGCAAGCCTGAGGGCGGAAGCCCAAGAAGCAGCAACAGCACACAGGGGAGAAGGCAGCAGGAGTGACAGCGAATAGAGGCAGCAGCGGTGACCAGGGCACACGGGGGCCGTGCGGTGAGTGGAGTGACCGGGAAAATTAAGGCAATTAACTGTGAAGCCGGAAGGTATCGTAGAGCTAGTGGACTACCAATGACTGTTTGAAAATTAATTATTAGTCCAACCCTGTCCCTTCTTGGCATTGAATCGTCATGTTTTTCCTCCCTAGTTGGACCAATGCAGATCAGTGTCCTCACTTTGCTCCCACTCCAGCGTACTGCACTGCTGCAATGCTAGTCAGTTGACTCAGGAAGCAAGCAGCATCATACCCAGCAGCCGACCTATAATGAAAACCAAAGGGCAATAAGTAAGTAACGATTTCAGTTTCGTAACATGCTCTAGAAACGTGAAGCAAATATGTCTTGTTTAATGGCTGGACTACGTGCCCTCAAAAATGAAACCTCTCATTTCTTACTCTTGTTTTTATGTAAAAGTATCATAATTTTGTTTGCAATTTCCACTGTGGATGACCTGCCATACTGTAGTGTAGCTCCTATTTTCCCAATAGGCTCTGCGCATTGGAATAATACCTACAGCAGTAAAGGCCTAGACCAGACGTTAACTAGGTCTACTACTGTCGATACTAGACTTAATTTTTGGGTTTGCCAGCGTAGCTCAGAGTTCGCTAGAAACTTTCTCGAATGTTCAAGGAGGAATTAACTTCCCTGATTAGACAAGAAGGGATTTAGTTTCTGACAACCATAGAACATGACAACTTTGCTCTCCCCTAATCAAGAGTCAATCTCGAGAGTCGTGTGAGCACAAGGCAATTATTTTACTCAGTCAGTACGTGCATTCTTAGTCTCATCAGAATGTAGAGAAAAGGAAGAGACGGGCGTGTTCAATAAAAAGGTGTTATTTATTGATCAGTCTCTTTTCTCGTACAAGAGAAATGGATCGATATTATTGCAATACTTATAGTTAAGTAAAGTGCATACATTAAAAGCAATAGTATAAAATAATACTGTAAAAACATTGATATGGTTTCTGAGCCATATGATGTTTAAAATGATTAAAATATATTTACATACACATATACATTTGACTAAACGTACTCAACTGGTGTTTCTAAATACGCCTACCCCGTGTACCTGACCTAAGTCTAATGCGTGGGCGGGAATAGAAAGTTACAGTTTAAGTTAAGTTTGTTTTTGCCAAGTGAATAACTAAAGAATTCTCTGTGAGGGGTTATTCAGTTCTGTACCTGGAATTTAGGATGAATGAGGAATGGTATCTCTTTCTCTGCTCTCGATATTCCAGGCTGCCTGCGAGGGCTGCCCAGAAACGCCGGTGCTGGGTCTCTCGGCTTGAGATAGCAGTGCGTCTCTCAGCGCGTCAGGAAGGCGGGGCTGCTGCCAGCGGGGTCTGCTTCTGCTCTCGGCTTCGGCAAGTGTGGCTGCTCCGTCTCGTCACCACGCGTGTGTTTGCATAGGGCAAGATCGGCAATATTTATACCTTAAAGGTGCCGAGATTGACGTAAGGATGGACATAGATACGTCAATAAAGATGTCATACGACTTGCTCGTTAGCACATTCTTTACTAAAGTTCTCTGTGAAATAAAAACAATGGCCGCACGGATTTTCCAGGTTGTCATAGGTTTGATTTGTTATGAGAACGTCGTATGCCTTATCAGGGGCTGGAGGAATGTCGCTTGTCTAATTAGATCTCAAGCGTTATGACCTAATCAGATAACACGTTCCTGTGCCGTAGTGTGACTGCGTCAGATAACGGTATCTGCATCATGGGGGCTGTTCTTGCCTCATGGGCTGACTGTTAGTTAACTTGATAGTTAGTTTAACCAGAATAGGGTCAGGAATAGGGGGATCGATTCAGAACCTATAGGAATACATGACACCCACTCCACGCTAACTATGGACATATTTACTAATCTATGCATAGTATAACATAGTACAACATACTATAGAGTATAGTGTATACCTTACCACCCCAAAATACATAAATGCATTTTGAAATTTTCAAATACACTGAAAAATTGCAGTCATATATATTGTATGCACTTAAGCTATGAATTAAATGCAAAAGTAAACACGCATTTGTATGCATTATTGCTAATTTGGTATTTGAAAAATACACATGAAATGGCTCTTAATATAGCTATACAGAAAGGAAGTTCGAGACCATCTCATCACATAATAAAATATTTGTGAACATCCCAGCGGGCAACTAAAGTTTTATAAAGTATCTAAAAATAGAAATCTTAGTTCTCTAGGAATAGTTTCTTACTTTAAGCAGAAGATAAGTGTCCCGAAAAATTTGTGAAAATAATTTGGGGCATGCTAAAAAAATTGTTGTCCGTGAACTGGTGGGAAGAATTGTTCATGTGACTTTATTTTTAAAGTTGAAGGCCGAATTCAGGGAACGCCGTGTGCGAGCTTGCTCAAAAGTCTCTATTTCTGTTCTGGAGAGAACATCATATCATTCAGGCTTTCGAAAAAACTGTCAACAGCTTCATGGGAAAGTTCCACTAAGTCGGAAATAGGGGTAACCATGCATTCGTGCGCATGATTGTCTGCATTGACATTCTGATTCGCATTGCTGACAGAAGGTCGTACCTGTTCGACGCTGCTTTCATCTTGAACTTCACTACTCTTCAATCGCAGTGGTGAAGATTCCAGGAATGCCGTCATCAGGATTGGCAGCCTTTGAGGGCAGCACAAAGCGTGAACCTTGGTAGGAACCAACAGTGTATCTGCATCCACTGGCGCATCCGATTGTAGCGTCAGACAGGTGTCTAACACGCATTCTTCTCCGCATAGCAGACACCTTAGTACAGGTAAAACACACCTTTGCCACATTGGTCGAAATGATAGAAACCAAGTCATGTTTAGGTCTCTAAGCCAGAAGAGTCCCAGGATTTTTGATATCCGGTCCCGGTATCCAATGGCTAGGATCGTATCTTCCATTGTCGCGAGAGTTTGATCTGTGACATGGGTTGCCATAACGAAAAATAAGGACTAAGAATAGGATTCCTG
This sequence comes from Lissotriton helveticus, assembly GCF_964261635.1. Lineage (NCBI taxonomy): Eukaryota > Metazoa > Chordata > Amphibia > Caudata > Salamandridae > Lissotriton > Lissotriton helveticus. The sequence goes on from NC_136064.1 coordinate 143,551,031, forward strand.
CAATTAGTCCCAGGATCAGGGGAAGTCCGCCAAAAATCGAATGGACGAAATCTGGAAAAATACCCAGTATGGCTTTGAATGGTGTTAATGCCATCGAAAATACTGTCTTAAATACCTTTGAGACCCCAGTGGTATCAGAAATATTTAAGATTTCGCTCAGGATTTCCGCGAAATGTACGGGGGAATTAGTTGATAATAATGTATGTATCTCTGCAGTCGTCCTTGCGACTTGTAGATCATACGTTTCTTTTGATGACGTGAGCCTTGTAGGCATCTCAAGAAGCACTGTTTTCATTCTGCTTAAAGTATCTATTCGAATAGAAGTAATTTTCAAACTGGGCCATGCCCTTGCCTCCCTGTCTGGAAAGGAGCTGGGGAATAAAGAACGTCCACAGCACTTGACCTTCACCGTCGTAGTGACTAGATAAGGAGTCCCGGGCATAAGACTACAACATCTGCGGTCTACAATAAGAATGTAACTCCCATTATAGAGTCTTTGAAAGAATGGTTCTATTTCAGTTGCAGGTGCGCCTTGCTGGTGACATGAAAGGTTGTATGAATTCCCTTCACAGGCTCCGTGCAAACTAATACCGTTACACAGAAGCGTGCCGCTTAGTGACATAGCACAATTGTTGCCACTAAGAAACACTTTCTGTCCTTTATTACTGACACATGCATGTGAATAGGGCAGGTTCCAAGTTGTTTTAAGGTACCCCTTTCCCAATTTCTCGTACATGCCAGCCTGTATATATTTTTGGCAGTATTGAAACCTGAAGGTTGAGATTGGAATATTTATGATTCCGTGGATTATCCATTCACTGACAGGTCGTTCTGACAATGTCATTGGTAATCTTTCTAGTTTTTCAATGCTCAAGATTGTATAATCAGCACCCTTTTGCGCCATACCGATTTGTCTATCAGTAAGGTTAAAGATTTGGAATAGTGACGTTGTGTTGATTAAACGCCAAGGCACATAGCCTGAACGCAGATTTTGTAACGTCCAGCCAAGCTGTACAATGGAACGCAATTGTGACTGACCATGTTGTAATAACAGTAAGTCTTGCGATAATATATCGATTGCTGAAGACACAATGCTGTCCAATGAAAAAATTCTGGAGGACAGAGTCATTAACCCATTGTCCACTACAGATAGTGATTTTTCCAAATTAATACGGTCAATTTCCCGTATTCTTTCTGCTGTCTCAATTTGAGTAACCTTCCAGGCCTCATTGTATGCTGCATATACAGAGGCTGCTATGAAACGCTTTTGACGCTGTTTGCGTGGTCCCATTATGAAATCACGCAAGTCAGCACCATCAGTAAGTAAAGTTAGGTGTTGCTTAATTTCAGGCAGTGTGGAAGTTTGTAGCCATTGAAGGCATAATTTGCCCACACTGTAGGTTGTTATTATCCCTGGGTGATGTCTTTGGGGATATCTAGGGTCTGGCCTGGTCATTTTGAAACCCTGTGTTTTATTCAGGAATCTATCTTGACAGTTATTTGTATCTGTGGGCCAGATCAACCATTGTTTCCAATCAGGATGTGTTCTGTTTTGGATTAATATATGGTTTACGTCTATCTCTTCATCTGTATCAGAGCTATTGCTAAACATTGTTGGCTTTGGAATAGACGGTTTATTTAAATCTTTGATTTTGGCTAAGCCAAGACAGGTGGTTTGTTGAACAGTGTCATTTAAAAATATCATTTGTTCTGGGATCATGCAGGCTCTAAACAAAGCTTCTATACCCTGTACTTGCCATTCTTTTGTACCCCAAACACTTTTCAAATCAACATTTTTGTCCCAATAATCAAATCCAAATGTATTCATTTGTTCAAAGAATGAATCTGAATATATCAATTTTGTGTTGGTTATCATGGTTTTCATCCCTGTCTTGTTTGACAATTTAAAATAAAATGTTTCAGCATTACTTATGTTAAAACCTGAAAAATATGAATATTTGTCGTAAACAGTTCTTGAGCTCCCTTTTGGAGGTGTTGCACAATGTTCCCATTGATTATAACTTAAAACATTTCTAGGTTGTGCAGATTTATGTAAAAAATGGTTACCATAATGGTTATAGCAATACATACTATCATAATTTGTAGAACCTTGCAAATAATCATGTTTTGTAAATTTAGCAGACATTACTAGATCAGACATCATGTTGTTAATACTTTCGAAGTCCCAATCATCAGCAAATGAGTTTGGTTTTGCAAAGTCACTCAAGGAGATCTTGATTTGGTGTGGATATTTCAGGATCTCGACCGGACCATAAATTTCATAGTCAGTGTTGTCCCAGGCTACCCCACCAGGTATAGGATTGGCTGTGAAGTTGGCTGAAGAAAGTTCTCTTTTCTCGACGTGTGAAGATGTGTGTGGTTTGAGGACCAAGTTGATGTTCTGACTTGCTGTGTCCATTTTAGCATATTTTCCCTCAATGAAGCGTCCCAAAGTAAATACCATGATGAGCCAAAGTATGAGGATAAATGCACCAAAACCCACCCAAAATTCAATCCATGGAGAAACCAGATATGTTTCTTTCAGATGTTTCAAAAGTTCCTTAGCTTTGTCTTTAAAGGATTTTGATGATGGCTGTGTCTTTGATTCACTGAAGCCGTCAGAGGAATCATCGAAGTTGATGAAGTAACCGGATGCAGTTCTGTCAATTGTTCCAATTGGTTCAGGATTTCTGTTTTTTGCATTTTCACTTGGTACTTCAGTATAGATTGGTGTGTCTCTGCTAAATGTCTTTATTTGGGTTTTAAGAGGTCTGAGTTCTATTGCATTGTTGCATAGTCCTTCTTGTTCTTCTTTAGGCGTTTCGAATGTGATGAGCCTTTTTGTTAGGACCTCTGTGCTGGTAGCAAACCTTGGTGTTCTGCTACTTATTGGGAGTCCACTTGGCCTACTGTTTGTTATCGGCCACATTTTGTGGTTTTACCAGGTCGATGGATACAACTCGGTTCTCCTTTTTACCAGCAAGTGTCGGTAGTACAACTGATCTTGTCCCGTTGACAGACAAGACAGGAACTGCTTTTCTGTAGGAAGGCCCAAATTCCTTCTTTACCGCGATCTTTTCCCTGACTAGATCCCCGACTTTTGGAATCCAGACAGGTCTTGCTGGGACAGGTGGTGGTTCTTCAGTGGTTGTTGGCTGTTGTTTCAACTGTATGTTGCTCAGGTCTTTTCTTGTTTTGTTTAAGTCCTGCAAAATAGCCAAACGGTCTTTGACATCAAAGCTTTTTTCTTTAACCACTGAAGTCTGACTATCAAGGTCAGAGATCAACATCCTAGTTCCGAATAATAATTCTTACGGACTGAATCCCTTCAGAGAATTTCTTGGCAAGTTATTTAGACTACGTTGGACACTTATTAGATGTTTGACCCACCCAGCTCCCGAACCTAATACCTTTGCCGTTATAGATTGCTTTATGTCACGGTTTTTTCTTTCAACAATTCCGTTCCCCTCAGGGTGAAATGGACAAGAGTACCGCAATTGCACGCCCATGCTGACCATGGCCTCCTTATAAGCCCGAGAGCTAAAAGCAGGACCATTGTCCGAATGCAGCATGCCAATTGCGTATGTGCCGATAAAGACTCGCAAATCTTTTATAACAGTTCTGGCGTCAGCCGTTCGCTGGGGCCACACCCATATGAATCTCGTGCATGAGTCCACTGCGACCAAGATATATTTATAGTTACCATCCCTTTGTAAGGGACCGCAGTGGTCTAGATAAACACAGGCTAATGGTTTATCCGAGATTAGAAGGGGCGTCTGCGCTGGACGTCTCACCGTTGATACTTTCATTTTTTGACATATTTCACATGCTAGAACATAGTTCCTAGTTTGTCTTCTCATTTGTGGCCACCAGTATCTCTGTTTTAATAATGATACTGTGGCTGAGACGCCAGCATGGATAGAAGCAAGCCCTTCGTGTGCCGCTATTATTAGTCCTAACCTATGTTCCATGTTTGGAATTGCCCTATCCCCCACTCCAGGGATTTGAGCAAAAGGAACATTGTTTGCATCAGTTATGTATGAGTATTTTACTGGAAAGCCTTTAGGGAGTGGTTCTATCGAATCCTTTTCTGAAGCGCTGACAGCTTGTAATATTTCGCTGTCTATTTTTGTTTTTGACCTGGTGACGGCAGCTACGGAAGCCGTTTGCACAGCTGCCTTCGCGGCCTCATCAGCCAATGAATTCCCTGCAACGTGAACGCCATCACGTTGATGACTCAGTGTATGTATCACGTGAGTCTTTGGTAGTTCTTTTTGTAAAAGAGCTACTTGTTCCCAGAGCATTTTATGCTTGATTGTGCCACCTTTCGCATCCTTGAAACCGTTCTGAAGCCAGATCTGCAAGTATTCATTGTAAGACTGAACGCAATAATACGAATCACACACTATGAGTGTGGGGAATTCTCGATCGGTATTTTCAAGCGCCATCTTGAATGCTAGTAGTTCAGCTCGCTGAGCTGTACAATCTCCTAGGGATTGTGTTTTAGTGAGGGTTGGTTTAAATTTCCCTTCGTGCCAACGACCTTTAACAATCGCGCACGCAGCACTGTAAGCTTGTTTACCCCCTACTGCGGGTTGTGCTGATCCGTCTGTATATATTATACAGCCGTAGTGATCTAGAGGCAGAATTTCGGTTGGCGGAGGACATTCAAATTCATATTGGAGAAATTCTTGTGTTTTTAAATAAGGATCAAATTCGTACACCACGTCTGTTGCAGCAAGAGAGTTAGCCCATTGTATCCATCTTGGATGGAGTGCTTTAGCATTTGGAATGCTTGCCTTTGTTACCGCCTCTAAGGCTGGTATTGGTGTTACGATTACTATTCGTTTACCTTGTGCCAGGGCTCGTTCTTTTGCTATAGCTGTCTGTGTTGCTGTAAGAATTTTTTCCGTTGGGCTAAATTTCATTTCAGCCTTAGTGTACAAGTGTGATTTGAATGCAATTGGTACCTTTTCTCCTTCATTAGAAGTCAGGTATGTGAATCCGCATCTCCCTGGGATGACTCGAATCACAAGATTGCGTGTGTTATCACGTGTTTCTAATTTTGTTTTAATTAGCATGTCTGTTTGTAAGGATCTCAAAATTTCTGTGTGTGTTTGAGTCCAATTGGATCTTTTAAAGTCTGGTTTAATTAGATCATAAAGGGGTTTGACCCTTTCTGCGTAATTTGCAATGTATGTTCTTCCGAAATTTAGGAAACCTAGAATTGACTGTAGGTTTTTTAGTGTTTTAGGAGCTTGGATTACGGCACATTTCTCTAGGAAATTGTCAGCCAAGCTTTTGCCTTCACTTGATAACTCATATCCTAAGAATAGGACCGTCAGATGGGCAATTCTGAAATTTTTAAAGTTGAATTTGTAACCCTCTGCAGCGAACCCAAGTATTATGGTGTTCACCCTTTTCAAGTGAGTCTCCAAGTCATCATCTGTTAAGTAAATGTCATCGACATAAGATAATGCTTCATCATCATATAGTTGTAGTAATTCTGTTACTCTCGCTGAGAATACCCCCGGGCTGTTCTTGTACCCCTGGGCTAACCGACAGAATTGTTTTTGAGTGCCATTTACTGAGAATGCAGTTAAATATCTGCTCTCTGGTGCTATGTTTTGACAAAAGAATCCATTGGAGATGTCCAAGGTTGTTTTGTATTTTTTGCGCACTATGTTATTCATTAGTGCAGCACTGTGTGAGTTTTGCACTGCAAAGGTTTTGCAACATGTGTTAAAGTGTCGGTAATCCAAAACTAGACGATATGAATTGTCTGGTTTGGAGACCGGAAACAAAGGATTGTTCATTTGTGAGGTGCAAGTTTCAATCACCCCCTGGTATTCTAGCTGATCTAGTATTTCATTTACCTGTTTTTTAGCTTCTTGCTTAATTGGGTACTGCCTTTGTGCAGTAGGTTGTGATTTTAACTGGATTTTGTGAGGAGGGGAGTCCTCATCCCATCCTACATGATTTTTATATAAAGCAGGTGCTAAGGCCACTGCCCACTTTCTAGCAAGTGTGTATTTTTTATGAATCGGGATTTGATTCGAGAAGGCAGGCATAATTACTTCTTCACCATGAGGGCACTCCCTGACAAACTCTGGTGGCCAGTCTTTTTCAGCTAGAAGGATGTCATAACCCTTTGAGAGGTTATCCCAAAATAGTCCCCTTATTTTCCTAGTCTTATCTCCCTCTATACGTAATGTTATCTCGTATATCTTGTGGGGCTTGCTAACTCTGGTGTCTGCAGTTTCCACTTGAAGGTATTCATTCGTGTCCACTGTCTCCAGATGATTCATAAGGACTTTGCGAGCTATGCTCACCTCTGCTGCGCTGTCTAGCATTGTCTGAGCCCATTCTCCGTTTTTCAGTTGTGTCCTCAGTATTCTCGGCATTTTTAACTACCTTGATACTGGCTACCTTCTTTTTTGGAAATTGTAATTTCTTTTTTGGCTGAGCAGGTTCCTTGTCTTTGGACTTGGCGTGCTCTTCTGATCGTCCTCTTCTTTCCGATTTCTGCGAGGAAGTCTGAAAAGATTGAGAGGGACGTGTATCAATGTCTTGATATCTATCAGGTTTTTTAATATTATCCCTATTTCTAAGGTTATATCTATTCCCAGAGGGGTCACTCTGCGGTGACCTCTGTCTTTGGTTTGGAGATTTCTCTCTTCGCCTGGGAGACCTCCCTCGGGACTGTAATTTCTTTTCTTTAGGATTGGATTGTTTGTTTCCATCCCAGTTCTTTTTTGGTGAATTATTATTAAAAAATATTTTTTCTGGACTTGTAGTCAGTTGCGGTTTTACTGGTATTCCACCTAGACTATCTCTGCCTAGTTCTTCATAGGATTTTTCTATGATTCTGGCAATTTCAGCTGGTTGGTCTGCTATATCTGTCTCTTTTAACCTCTGGCGGATCGCCACGTTTGCTGCCTCACCTTTTATGTTGGCTAATAATATAGCCGAGACCTGCTTGAAGTCTTTTAGTAATTTCATACCAAGGGTTAAAGCAGGTTCTGGACCGTATTCATCTTGAATTTGTTTTAGCACATCTGGTATTACCGAAATGGATGGAACACCGTGCGTTTTTGTGTAGATGGAAGCAAAGACTGTACCCCAAGTGTCACAGTCCTCAATGTGTGATGCGATTCCCATTGGGAGACATATAGTCAGAATCCTGTGTTTTTCTAATGGGGTGGTGTCAGGAAACACCGCCTCTATTTGGGTAATTTTCTGTGCCAACCAGAATGGTATCTGTTCCCGTTTAGCTGGAACTTTACCTAGGCAGGATTGGATGTTCTGTGGTGTAATTTTATTTGTGTTCCCCTGGTGAGGGGTCAGCTGTGGAAGTTTAATCGCTGGCTGAATTGTTGAAGTCCGCATTACATACTGAACTAATTGTCTATGAATTTTTAGTAGTTGTTTTAGCTGTATTAACAGCTCTGCTGCAGGCATTCTTTCGATGTCTGGATGTGGTGTGTATCCGGCTAAGACCGGCCACGTTGCTCCTGGTCTTCCTAAAGGACCGAGCCTTGTAATGTGATTGTTATGTATTAGGGCGCCATCAAATAAGAGCAAATGCTCTTGGAATTTGAGTGGTACTTCCACCTCCTCGAAAGGAGTGTACGTTTCAGGAGGTTCCTCTACTTTGTAATAGTGGAAGTACTTTGTTACAGCATTTGCTGCTGGAAAATGTATCCATGAATAGTATACCTCTGTCTGCCGATATTCGTGTGCCTCGATTACGAATATGACTGTGCCACCTCTAGGTGTCAGTCCATTTTCTATAAGTTTTAAGGTTATAGATCTCCTTTTAATGACCGGAATGAGTGTTATATTCGGGTCTGCTGCTTGCATGGTAGCATCAGCATCTGCGAGTTCAGTTGCTAATCTAACTGCCTCTCTTTCATCATCACTCTCTGCCATTTTACAGACAGGATGGTATTATGTTTGTTTGCAGATCAGGTTTCTTTATGGAAACAGAGATTAGATGCACAATATTTTGGGAATGTTTTTATCCTTCAACGTTGACTATACCAAGAACCATACATAGGAGTTCCCTCCTGCGAGGTTTTGGAGGATATTACCTTTCACCCACTCCAGACGTCTTTGGAGTATAATGGAAAAAGGGGTCTGAGTGAGAAAGCACGACTGAGTTACTCTAAATGTCTTACGTTAGTTTTATCGCCCTTTCCAAACGCGTTGGGCGCCATGTAGTGTAGCTCCTATTTTCCCAATAGGCTCTGCGCATTGGAATAATACCTACAGCAGTAAAGGCCTAGACCAGACGTTAACTAGGTCTACTACTGTCGATACTAGACTTAATTTTTGGGTTTGCCAGCGTAGCTCAGAGTTCGCTAGAAACTTTCTCGAATGTTCAAGGAGGAATTAACTTCCCTGATTAGACAAGAAGGGATTTAGTTTCTGACAACCATAGAACATGACAACTTTGCTCTCCCCTAATCAAGAGTCAATCTCGAGAGTCGTGTGAGCACAAGGCAATTATTTTACTCAGTCAGTACGTGCATTCTTAGTCTCATCAGAATGTAGAGAAAAGGAAGAGACGGGCGTGTTCAATAAAAAGGTGTTATTTATTGATCAGTCTCTTTTCACGTACAAGAGAAATGGATCGATATTATTGCAATACTTATAGTTAAGTAAAGTGCATACATTAAAAGCAATAGTATAAAATAATACTGTAAAAACATTGATATGGTTTCTGAGCCATATGATGTTTAAAATGATTAAAATATATTTACATACACATATACATTTGACTAAACGTACTCAACTGGTGTTTCTAAATACGCCTACCCCGTGTACCTGACCTAAGTCTAATGCGTGGGCGGGAATAGAAAGTTACAGTTTAAGTTAAGTTTGTTTTTGCCAAGTGAATAACTAACGAATTCTCTGTGAGGGGTTATTCAGTTCTGTACCTGGAATTTAGGATGAATGAGGAATGGTATCTCTTTCTCTGCTCTCGATATTCCAGGCTGCCTGCGAGGGCTGCCCAGAAACGCCGGTGCTGGGTCTCTCGGCTTGAGATAGCAGCGCGTCTCTCAGCGCGTCAGGAAGGCGGGGCTGCTGCCAGCGGGGTCTGCTTCTGCTCTCGGCTTCGGCAAGTGTGGCTGCTCCGTCTCGTCACCACGCGTGTGTTTGCATAGGGCAAGATCGGCAATATTTATACCTTAAAGGTGCCGAGATTGACGTAAGGATGGACATAGATACGTCAATAAAGATGTCATACGACTTGCTCGTTAGCACATTCTTTACTAAAGTTCTCTGTGAAATCAAAACAATGGCCGCACGGATTTTCCAGGTTGTCATAGGTTTGATTTGTTATGAGAACGTCGTATGCCTTATCAGGGGCTGGAGGAATGTCGCTTGTCTAATTAGATCTCAAGCGTTATGACCTAATCAGATAACACGTTCCTGTGCCGTAGTGTGACTGCGTCAGATAACGGTATCTGCATCATGGGGGCTGTTCTTGCCTCATGGGCTGACTGTTAGTTAACTTGATAGTTAGTTTAACCAGAATAGGGTCAGGAATAGGGGGATCGATTCAGAACCTATAGGAATACATGACAATACAATACTGATTGCCGGGATACCCGCGTGATATTAAATAATGTGGTTTTGTGTTATTACTACAGCAACCAGGTTTCCAGCTGTCTGCTCTTTTTCATTGCTTGGTCCACACCATGCTGTGTTCTTTCTTATGGTATTTTGCAGACATCTGAAAACAGCACACCAAGCAGGAAGCTAGACCTTTATAAATACAGATAGAAAGTGAAACCAATGCTAATATGGAACGAGGATGAGTTAGCTTGAAACGTGGATTACAGTGGTTGTGACACAAGGATGTAAATTGCTAAACAATGAGCCATGTCATAATTGCATTTAACATTTAAACTATGTCCATAAAAGAATTATATTTCATTGTAATAAACAATGCACATATTTGCTAGACTTGAGTGCAATTGAGTATGTCAAAAATGTGTCTTGGAATCGATTTTATGAAACCACAACATTATTACGATGCAAATGTAATACATTCTACACAAAATACGCCAACTCTGGGATCAGAATGAAAGAACTCTGGCTTTACACTGTCAGGTGTAGAGTAGTTATCAAGAAAGTGGTTTCCCCAGCAACGGTAACCACGTTCCATGAAGGAATCAATCAATTGGCTTGTAAAGCTCAACTACTCTCCCATAAGGGTCTTAAGGCACTGGAGGGGGGAGTCGGAGCTGCTGGTCCATCGAGGGCACTGTGGTTCAGTCAAAGAGCCAGGTCTTGAGGTCCTTCCTGAACTGAGGCAGTGACAGTGATTGTCTAAGGTGGAAAGCCAGAGTTCTCTAGGTCTTTCCTGCAAGGTCGGAGAAGGCTCTTCCTCCTGCAGCAGTCTTGCGTGAGATGGTGACCAGGCCCAGACGGGAGGAACAGAGTTTCTTGGTGGGTACGTAGAATGCAAGGTGGTGGTTCAGATACTCAGGTTACATGTCATGTAGGGCTTTGTAGGTGTGTGTGAGGAGCTTGAAGGTGATTCTTTTGCTGACTGGGAGCCAGTGGAAGACTCTCAGGTGGCCGGTGATGTGGTGGTGGAGGGATGTTGAGGATGGTGTTCTGAATGTTCTACAGTTTCTTGAGGAGTTTCTGAGTTGCTGTAGTCGATGAGTGCATGACTGACCATCTGTCTGGACTCTGTGAGGATCCCCTTCATGGTCATTTGGCTCAGGGTTAGCGTGTGGAAGCAGGATGATTAGACAGCATTGATCTGGTGGTCCATGGTGAGTTAAAATGTTCAAAAACTATTCTCGTGGTTCATTCAAAAGTTCTGAATTTTGGAAAGGAGGGCAGCTGGGTTGATCGCTAATATCTGATCAAAAGAACCTGTGTTCTTTCACGATGCCCACCACCCATGGTGCTCACAGGCATGGCTGAGGTGTTAATACAGGTCAATACGTGGTCCCTGTTTAGGGGGCTTTGATGATTTCTGGTAACTTGTGAGACAAGACTCTTGCCTTGGATTCCGTTAAACATCTTATTGCGTTCTGGGATTTGTAGTCTTGGTTTACTTAGATTAAACTATAACAAGATTACACAGTTTACTCAAATGAAAGCACTGGATTAGACTTTCCCTAAACTACATTGGTTTCCATGGGTTTCGTGGGTGTGATTTTTCTCTGCGGTTAAGGCAAACCATCAATTGATCTGACCATCGACCTTTGCTCCATTCAAAACCAGAGTGCACCATTTCATGAGCATTGTTGTTTACTTTTAACCAGTATTCCACTGAAGCAAGGAGAGCATCAACATTCTTTGAAAACATGTTTTTGGCAAATCATCCATCTCATTACCTCAATTTCTTTCTCTGCTTCATGATTTTCTTTCTTTTTCAGACTCTGTCTCCTTCTCTCTCTCTCTTGTTCTTTATCTCAATTTGCATTTCCCGCTTCCACCTCCTTCACCTCCACTCATTTTCTTCTTTATTTATTCCAACCCTTTCTGACTCCCTTTAATTCAGGGTCCCTCCCTCCATTTGGATTCCTTTTTTGTTTTGTTTTGCAGTACAGCTCTGTGAATCCTCTTACATTAGTTGTATTTTCAGGTTCCCTTTCTGGTGCATCTGCTGTTAAAGATCTTTCAGCATCACTGCACCTACAGAAACATTGGCCTACCCAGCAGCAGAGACATTTTAAGGCATGGGCAAAGCTGGCAATATTTCCAAAGAAGGGGGACTATGGGCCGATTAATCTAGGTCCAGCATACAGGCCCGAAACCAAATACAACCCAAAGTGGTATGCCGTTCCTATAGTGTGTTGCAGATAATTGTATATGTGGAGAGAACACACAGGGGTGCTCAATTAGGGCAGGAGAAAAGTTTCTTCCATTCAGAAAAAGACCCTCACACACCCTACCAGCTAGGTGTCTTGCTTCATCATCGGGTCTGCTCCTTATCGGGTCAGCGCTGCAATACCCAATTGGCACCCGTAATTGGGCCTTCTTGGTGGAGATTTTTATTCCTTTTGCTGTAGGGTGCAGTGCGTGTGAGGGCCCTTACTGAGTGTAGATGTATCAATGTGAAAGAGGTGTAAGATTAAAACAGGAATTAGTGGTCCACTCAAAACAACATTAAAGAAATGTGGCTACTAACCTGATTAAAAGCAAGGAGGCGTGCACACCTGCTCTAAGGTTACAGGATTATGCTCTTGGAATTTAGGTCGGGAGTTAGGTCTACATGTTTCTTGCCTTATGTCAAGTAGACTGCAATTCTTCAGGACCGGAGTAAGATCTATCTACACTTTTTGGTGGTGGTCTGAATTAGTGAAAATAGTCGTGACCACCCATACAGCACCCTAAAAAGTGGTTCCTGTAGATCTACAACATAGACCTATTTGGGTCAATAATGCATATCAACGTGTACCAGCAGGTGCAGACACTATAAGTTGTAATTTTGGTGCAAATTTCGTTGTTTGGCAGTCATCCTACCTCTCACTCTGCAAGCCCGGGTGGGACACACTATATGAATGGCATACCACTTTGGGTTGCAATTGGCAGAGCTGCCCCTGGTCTGGTGCATCAGACTTTCAGGGGGCCCCCCTTTTAAAGCCAGCTCTGTTCTGCAGAGCGTCTTGCCCTGATTACCTAGACTATAATACATTTTTTAAAATTGTTTTCCTTTTTAATGTGGGTGATATGTGAGAGTCTAATACAGACATTTTGCAGAGACATGATGTGTTTATGTTTCATGTGTAAAGTTCAATTGTACATTTTCGTGGTTTTAATTGTTGAAAGCTTAATACAGTTTTCTTTGTGGATATTCACATCATATCACATCCGAGTTTAGTACATGGCGGTAAGGTAAAGAGAACGTCTCCGATGCATTTCGGGCAGGTAGCCCTTTGTCAAGGAGCGCTGTGGGGAAGACGAAAGAGTGGTAAGAACTAATGTGAGGAGCGGGCGGTGCGTTGTATTTTTAGGAAGTGCCGATCAATGAGTGTGAGCGATTGAGCCTTAAAGGAGTGAGGGATGTGTGGCGAGTATCGTCAGCGCGTGACGGGTTCGGAGGAAGGTGAAGGGAAGGGGCGCTTAATCCGCAGGTTGCAGGGTGAAAGATTCTACGTACTTCATACCGCGAGTGAAAAGACCTCAAACGTGGCTGGAAAGCATGCGGGCGGGGTGCCTGGAGTGAGTGTCGCGCACGGGGAGTTTTAGAGTGAGGACGCTTGCAGGTGTTAGAGGAAGTCCTTCCTCTAACACCTGCAAGCGTCCTCACTCTAAAACTCTAAAAGCGGGCGGGGTGCCTAGAGTGAGTGTCGCGCACGGGGAGTTTTAGAGTGAGGACGCTTGCAGGTGTTAGAGGAAGTCCTTCCTCTAACACCTGCAAGCGTCCTCACTCTAAAACTCCCCGTGCGCGACACTCACTCCAGGCACCCCGCCCGCATGCTTTCCAGCCACGTTTGAGGTCTTTTCACTCGCGGTATGAAGTAAGTAGAATCTTTCACCCTGCAACCTGCGGATTAAGCGCCCCTTCCCTTCACCTTCCTCCGAACCCGTCACGCGCTGACGATACTCGCCACACATCCCTCACTCCTTTAAGGCTCAATCGCTCACACTCATTGATCGGCACTTCCTAAAAATACAACGCACCGCCCGCTCCTCACATTAGTTCTTACCACTCTTTCGTCTTCCCCACAGCGCTCCTTGACAAAGGGCTACCTGCCCGAAATGCATCGGAGACGTTCTCTTTACCTTACCGCCATGTACTAAACTCGGATGTGATATGATGTGAATATCCACAAAGAAAACTGTATAAAGCTTTCAACAATTAAAACCACGAAAATGTACAATTGAACTTTTTCAGAATCATTGTTTTGAACTTTACACGTAGTGCCTCTATTGGGGATGCAGCTGCATTACGATGCCTACACCACACACAGTAATTTGAACGCGTTCTGACGGAAACGCGACCCAAGAGTGCACACGAAATCGAAAAAAACTTTATTATCATTCACCAACTACAACCTATACCTGCTGTGCCCCTCCTAACCTCTACTTTCATTTATGTTTCATGTAACATCCATAAAAAGTTTCTTTTAGGTCAAGACAGGACCTCACATAAAAAAAATTGGAGGGTTCGCAGAGCTTGAATGAATGAATGAATGAAGAACAATTTATATTGCGCGACTAAAACCCGAAGGCATCAAGGCGCCTACCAAAACAGATCAGAAAAAATAATGTTAGTGCTCTGCTGCTGTGTTAAAAATTGAAAACACACCTCACAATTCCTGACTAATAGATGTAAACACATCTAAAATTTGGACTAGTTTGCCATGGTCACATAATGTACATATGTCTGAAACCTGCACTACTGGGCACTCATTGTCCATGAAAAATACAATTGACAAACGTTTGAAACAGTGGGCTAATATCAGCTGGCCCACACCATTGCATTGTATTGTAATTGTATTGTAATTGCATTTATATAGCACTTACTACCCCTGACGCTGCCTCAAAGCGCTTTTTCGGCGAGTATCACGCTACTTCGGAACCCATAAAGTATTAGTGTTGAATTAGTATAGTGAAATATGAAAGTAATTTGAGTGGTGGATAGTTTAGTCAATTATTTGGATTCAGAAGGATAGCAAAAGGATAGAAGAGGGACAAAGGTTTGCATATACATAGTGCTTGTTACCCCTGATGGGGTGTTGAATCTCTTTTTCGGCGAGTAGCACGCTACTCTGGAACTCATAAAAGATTAGTGTTAAATTAGTATAGTGAAATATGAAAGTAATTTCAATGGTGGATGTTAGTCAGTAATTTGAACTTGGAAGGATAGCGGAGGGATAGAAGGGGAAAAAATGATGTGCATTTATATAGTGCTTGCTATTCCTGATGAGGTGTTGACGCGCATTTTTGGCGAGTATCACGCTACCCTGGAACCCATAAAGGATTAGTGGTGAATAAGTATAGTGAAATATGAAATTTGAGCAGTGGACATGTTAGTCTATTATTTGGATTCAAAAGGATAGTAGAGGGATAGAAGAGTGAAGGATTTCAACTTTTTGGGGGGGTCATGGCAGTAGTGGGAGGCTTGGGATGAGTAAAAAGGGATGTGGAAGGGAAGAGTCAGAGAGAAGAGTTTAGAAAGGCTTGTTTTGGGGATCAGTATAGTAAAAGAGGTGTCAGATGGTGCAAGGAGAGATAGAGTCGGGGAGTCTAGAAAGGGCTATTTGGGATCATATTAGTGGTTTGGGGTTTGAGATGAACGAGAGAGTGGCTGTAGAGGATATATTGATTGACATATAGGATGAGAAATAGGGTAATGCAATAAATATGCTTTTTGTGGTGGAGGAAAGTAATAAATACATAGATCCAAGTACATGAAAGGTATATAGATGCATAAAGGCAGTAAGCATATGTAGATTAAAGATGTATTCGATAAACATTGGTTTCAAGTGTTGTACTTAAAAATGTTTTTTTTTTAAAACCATCATTATTCTGTATATTTATACAAAGCAATACACATATATAGGTACATATGTTTAGTACAAATGTATGCTTATATACAGAGGGATATGCTGTATATTTCTGTTTGTGTATGGTGCTTATGTGGGGAAGAGACAATACTTGAGTAGATAAGGTGGGTGTCGGTGGATCTGATGTTGGGGATAAAGAGTTCCATGTTTTGGATGCATGAACAGAGAATGATGTGCCACCCATGGTTTTTTACTTGTATCATGGGATTTTGAGGTGAGGTGCAGAACTAGCGCAGAGGTTCCTATGTTGACTGCGTTTGGAGATTTTGCTCCTGATGAAGAGCCGTCCCATTCCATGTATTGCTTTGTGAGTGATACAAAGCAGCTTGAACATGTTCTTCTGGCAACCGGTAACCAATGCAGGGCTTTAAAGGCAGGGGAGATGTGGTCTTGCGGTTTTATGTGTAAGTGTAGTCTGGGAGCTGAGGTCTGAGTCTTTTCATAGTTGTTAGAGGTGATCCGTGGTAGAGGCAAATAGTGTAATTGAGTTTGGACAGAGCAAGGGAGATGTTAAGGTAGCTTGGACCTTGTGTGGAAATCCAAAATGGGGGAAGATTCACCACAGTTATTTATAACAACAAAGCTTGATCTTGCTAGTTTGTCCACTTGGGCATTCATCAGTAGCTTGGAGTCATTGGTCATTCCAATGTTTCTTGCTTCATTTGATACTTCAGGTGGTGATCCCAGTTCATCAGGCCAGGTGGCAAGCGGGTAATAATGTTTCCAATTGCCACACATAAGTATTTCCATTTTGGAAGCATTCAATTTCAGATGGCATCAAGTCAGCCATTGATCCACGGCCCTGAGACATCTGGAAACTGGTGATTTTCCAATGTCTTGGGGCATTCTAGTTTAAAGAGTATTTGTGTATCATCTGCATAGTTATTGTGTAACTGCAACAAATGATGGACAGAATTCTGCATGATTCAAACATTCTCCCCCAGTCAAGCAATTTGGGTTAAATCGGTTGTTCTTTTTGTCCACTATGACATCCCAGTTTGGACCCAACCATATGCAAATCAGTCTTGACCCTGTGCGTCATGGGGACAGTCCAGACCGAACTGCCAAGCCAGGTCCTCCCTGCACTGAAAACAAGCTTCCTAGGACTGGTTTTGGGGTATGAAACCCTTCATCAGCCAGGCTAGCTTGAATCCAGTTGCACAGTGAGCAAGGTATCCACGTCTGGGCATACCCATCCCACTTAGGGTGAAAAGTGTTACAGCAAACAAATGATGGATGGAATGCTGACAATGCAAACATTCTCCCCCAGTCAAAAGATCTGGGTTAAATCCATTGTTCTTTTGCCCACTACGCCACCCCAGTTTGGACCCAGCCATATGCAAATCAGTCTTGACCCTGTGCGTCATGGGAACAGTCCAGACCGAACTGCAAAGCCAGGTCCTCCCTTGACTGGAAACAAGCATCCTGGGACCGGTTATGGGGTTTGTTACTCTTCATCAGCCAGGCTTGCTTCAATGCAGTGGGGTAGTGAGCAAGGGACCCACGTCTGGGCATATCCATGCTGCTTAGGGCAAAAAGTGTGACTGAAACATATGATGGATGGAATGCTGAATGATTGGCAAACAAACAATGGATTTAAACAAGATCTCTTGACTGGGGAGAATGTTTGAATTATTCAGCATCCCATCCATCATTTGTTACAGTTACACATCTGCATAGTTATAGCATGTGAAGTGAAATTGATTCATCAGTACTGGTAATGACTTCATGTAGATTTTGAAAAGCTTGGGCGAGATAATGGAGTCTTAAGAGACCCCTGCTTTTGTGGAGTATGCTTTGGATAAGAAAGGTGGGGTATGGATGACATTAGTTCTGTTTCAAAGGTAGGATGCGATCCAGTCTAAAGCGGTCCCCTCTATGCCGGCTTCGTAGAGTCTTTGTATCACGGTGTCAAAGTGGTCAACGTGTCAAAGCGCGTAGTACTCCAGTAATGTCCGTTCCCCAAATCGACACATAGAGCACCGGAATATGGCATGTGTCCCTTTTCAATGTACTAGTCATTTTAGTCAATTTATCCTGAAGTTGTGCTTTAAATGCACATTTGATTTCATTGTTTTAAAGTTTTCTTGGGAAGGTAGAACTTTCTATCAAAATCTTACTTGAGGAAGGCTCCCTTGCTGAAGTTCAGATCAGGCATTACATCTGGCTTTCAGGAGTGCCCGTTGAGGATGAGGCTGGAGCCAATAGACTAAGTGGATGGAGCCTGTGAAGGAAGTGGTTGGAGCCCAGGGAAGTGGGTATGGCCTCCTACACAAATTTGAGCACCCGTACTGAACATTTTACAAATTAAGCACTGCTGAAAAACATTTATTAATGTCAGCATCATGGCAACATTTGGGGATTTAAGGGTCAAAATATTTGTCTTTCCCCCTATTTACATTGCTGCCACCATTAGCTTTAAGCTTCAAGCACATAATGGCCATTCTTTTTACAAGGGCTAGTCTCATTTTCTTACGTTCAATATTTTTCTACTCTAGTGAGAGGAGATCAAGCTCTTCCTCGAGCCTTATTACCACCTTACCAGTACAAGGTCTGCTAGAGTGATCCCTATCACTTCCCAATGGTGAAGGGGGTTTTGGAAAGGGTGGAGCGTTTTGGTCTTCCCCTTCTATACCATCATCTTCAGTTTGGGCTAGGGCACCATGCTCACCTTCTTCAGGATATTTCTCTGAGGAATTACCTTTCCTCTCTAATTTGTCTTTCTCATGGCTTTTTCAGTTTCTTGATTTTTATCTGTAACTCTATGGCTAATGTGCCTTGCTTTGTACAAACCCTATGATCTCTGATCTTCAGTGCCAGACTACCAGAGAGGTCAAGATGATTACCATCCTGCATTGTGCCCAACCTTTTACGTGGAAGTTGGGACCTTTTTACAAATCTATAGGGCCTTGTCACAAAGTACATTGTGGATTACATTTAGTAGTACAACAGTAGTACTACTCATTTTTTTAAATATGTTTTTATTAGGATTTAAATTTACAAATGCTCAAATGACCGGGTAAACGTTATCTCATAAACATTTCTATTTCTCCAGGGTATATTGTTCTATTAACTCTTAATCTTGTGGTATCGGCGTGTTATTGAGGTATAGCGGGGGGGGGGTTGAGCAATCTAGGTAACGCAATTAAAAGATCTATGTGTGTGTGTTGCATCAGGAATGGAGTGCCGGCTCAGATCCATTTTAGTACACCCCCTCAGAAATCTTAATAAGAAGTTGCATAGAGTAGCCCCACCATCTCCGCCATAGCCTGATGCCTTCCTCTGCAGTCAAGTGTGTCTCCTGCATCATGACAATATTTGCACCCCTCCTAGTGGGATAACTATGTATCTTGTGATGTTTAGTAGGCGACCATAGGCCTCGAACATTCCAGCACATCATCTTGATCTCCTGAAGGATGCATTCAGTCTATAATGCAGTCACTTTGTTGTGTCCCCCTGTTCTCCTCCTCTCCCCCACCTCCAATCCCTTCATATTTCACCAGCTCTAGCGCCTTTTGATAAACACTAACCCCCATAAGCAAGTAACTCTCCATCCCTCTGACAGCTTCGCAACTGCCTGCCACTCAAACCTGTAAGAGAAGTTGAAAATAAGAAAAATATATGACTCCCAAAGTTCCCATATTGAAGGTAGTCTAGTTGGGTTGTGGCCTTAGACGTCAATTGGGATCACCCATCCCTGCCCAGGCTAAATTTGTGTTTCCTCCACCATTCCATTGGTACTTCTCCCCTCCACAGTTCTCTATGTATCCTTCTTTAATATTATATCTTCAGCCCTCCCTTAGAAGCCTTTTTGGTTTGCTGATTATTTGATTCCCTACATTTCTCACCTGTTAACTCAACAACATTTCTGTGTCCCATTTCTTTATGCATCTTCCACGCACTGGTTCCAACTTATCTGTGATCTTCCCTCAGGTCCGTTTTAAATTAGTTGATCCACAGAGCCCAGAGTCACCGCCGGGAGTTATATGTCACTCCACATTGATGCTCCTGAGTCCAAACTGCCTGTGTCGTAGTCTGTGGATATCGCTGTTTCTCTTTCCTCCTAAGGTGTTGACAGGTCCTCTGCCACCGCTTGCAGTGCCACTTGGTGTTCGCGCACTGTTTGTGATTAAGTGTTTTGTGCAGTGGGGACCTGCGGGTTGATATACTCAGATTCCTTGGGGCACAATAGCTTGTCTTTCTATTGATTTGGAGGTTGCATACATCCTTTAGACATCTCCCTCCATGACCATATTTCCTCTAGAGTGTCGTAAAAGTATGTTCTTCCGTCAAATTGTAGTCGAAGTCAGGACGGATATTGCAGGGAGTATTGTATGCCTTCTGCTCGCAGTGCTTTCATGGACCCCAGGAATGAAGCCCATAGTGCTTGGACCTTTGCTGTGAAGTCTGGGAATATGGACACTTCATTGTTCTGCATCACATACGGGCCATTTGTACGTGAATGCTGAATTATGACATCTCCATCTCTGTAGTATAACAGTCTCACCATCATTGGGCAGGGGGGCCTTTTAGGTGCCAGAGGTCTCGATGGGACTCTGTGTGCTCTTTTTAATGCAATCAATTTTGAGAGTGTACCCTGGGTCATTGTTTTCTGGCACCATGTTTCTAAGTAGTTGACCATGTCTGTTCCTTCTGTGTCCTCCCGTATCCCCACCAATATGATGTTATTTCAGCTGTCTCTTCCTTCTGCATCTTTAGCCCGCCTCTCCAGAGTTGCCACTCTGATTGTGAGGTCAGCCAGTTTATGCAATGTATCTTCCTGTTTTTATTTCCTCTATCGCCTGCTCCACTTCCTTCATTATATCTACAAGTTTGTGGTGTTCTGCTTGTAGCTGGCCCAGGCCCACAGATACTGTCCCTATGTCTTGTTGTAAGGCAGCTTTTGTGTCAGCGATGGCTTCTGGAATTTTATCCAAGTGTGTATGTATGGAGTTTCTGTGGGCGTCTGTCTCTTACGATTCCATTTGTACTATGGACTGGGGGGTTCCCCCATCTGGCAGGGTGTTTCCTTGTTTAGGCCTAGCCTTTCCCATTCTGTTCTCCTGACTGTTTTTGCATGTGGTAGGGCTGAAGTTAATACGTTGTTGACAGCCGCTTCCTATGCTGCAGCTATAACTACACTGGTGCTTTGGGTCTGATGTGTCAGTGGGGTCTATTCGTGGGTCTTGCTTATTCACTCTATGTTCAATTGTGGTCCCAGTATACCCATCCGGCATGACTCTCAGTCAGCGGGGGACTGTTTTGATATTGAGGAAGCAGGATTGATCACCAAACCGTACAAACAAAGTGCTGGAACCACTGTGGCACCCGTGCCCAAGGCCGTTCCCTTATGTTTTGCCTGCATTCCTTATCCAGCAGTACGTGGCAGCAACAACCGTGTCACAGCCCGCAACTACCCATTCATGTGAGGCCATCTTGTTTTGCTGGATCAGATACCTGCTGACTAGTCAGAGAGGGTCTTGATCGTTAATGTGTGTATAGTCCCACTCTGTTTTATCAGGCCCCGTGCCCACTGTTATGCCAAATGGGGGTTTGCAATCCCAATTTACCTTGGCTTCAAGAGTCTTTTCCTGTTGGGGTTGTGTCACTGCTTTTACATGCTTGTTGCTCAAGGCTCTATTGTCCACATACTATCAGGCCATTAGTATCTTCCAAAGTGACCCAGCAATCCTCTGCTTCAAAGGTTCCTGGTGATCAGTCTTCAATGTCCATGTTCACCACAATCACCAGCTGGGCCCAGTGCTTGAACCACTGATAGATTCTCCTCTTCTTACGGCCTCATTTCAGATCCTCTCCTCAGGGCCACCACCTTGTGTAGATCGTCCAGGTGGTCGCCAGGGCTCACCTTGGGGGGCATTTTCCATTTGACTATCAAGGCTCCGCCTTAGTCACACTGTCTTATATGCTTATTTAAGCCAGGTTTCGCCCACCGCTTCATGAGCGGCCTAATGCCAGGTGCTGCTTTCACTGATGGACCTGTGCCGCAATGCAGCTCTTCAGTTCGGCTGCTAGCATCTTCTAGGAACAGCATGCACTCAATCACTCAGCCGCTTCCCAAGCACTGTTACTTCCTGTTGTCGCTCCAGGGGGCTATGTGGTTATTTCACTCTCACAGCACATCCCCTGGCAGAAACACCGCCTTACTAGGTTAGCTCTCCTTCTCACTCGCGTCACCGCTCTCATGCAGTTCTTTGTCTCTGTTCTCAGAAGGAGGGCCGAGCGGACTCTCAAGCAGCAGGCCCTGGTTGCTCTTACAGAAGTCCTCTGGGAGTCAGAACTTTCCAGCCAAGAAGGGGTTTGGTTCCGATGATGGATTAGATGTGGTCACATGCAAAAACAGGCTCTCCCCTGTTTTTTCAGGATTTTGGTCCCAGACTATGTTGGAGCTCCTCACCAAGCATCTGCTCCGGTCGCCTTTTGGGCCACGCCCCAACAGTACTACTTTTCAAGTAGTACAAAAAACTATTCACAAACCTCTATTAGATGACTGCAAAGTAAACATGTTTTAGGAGTGAATATGGGAGGGACGCATAGAGTGGCTGGAAAATGGGGAATACTAACCACTGAATGGGAGTCATCAAGGGATGGGGCAAGAATGGGTTAAGGGGGTGCTAAGGAAGAGTTTGATAAGGGATATGCACCCACCTGCAAAAAAGTAAAGCTGTTTCTATTCACAAACTGCACTTCAAAATTACCAATTAGACCCAAAAAGGACCCAACACAGTAGTAAATGTATTCCAGCTCAGAACAGGTTTAAATCATTCACCTCACATGTCCTCAAATGGCCAGTAACTGGTACAGCAAGACTATTGAATTAATTTATTTTTGCTTTTCACAATACATAATAAAAATATTACTTTTTTAATTTAAACTTCTGAAACATAATTTTGTTTTAATTTAATATAGTCAGAATAATCATTTGTTTAATTTTTTACTTTTTTTTAAGTTCAAAAAAAGAATTTTATTGGTTAGTAAACAAGGTATCAGTACATAGTGTATGAATAATTCAAGGGTAACTGAAGGAAAGGGAAAAGAAAGTAAGATGAAAAGAAAAAAAAACAATCAAGACAAACATTGCATTGAAATCAATAACATAAGCTAATCATGGGCATTACAATTATACATGTGAAGTACAGTGGTCGCATAACATGTTCAAGTAAGAATACATACATAATAGGTAATAATGAAGAAAAAAAGGAAATGTGAAGGGCATTCAAGGGGGTTTGGGAACCTCCTGCCGGGCAGGCTGTGGACGGAATAAATGATTGGCACAATTATCCAGATACAGCGTAATAGGAAGCCAGAACTCTGCACGTTTCGCTGCCAGTTGGATAGGGAAAACAAAAGCAGTATCTAGCCTATGGTTGTGACAAACATTGTACCACCATGCTTTAAGGGAGAGATTAGAATAGTCCTTCCAATTTATTGTAATCTGTTGAAACGCAACAGCCAACAATAGGTCAATAATGGGAACATCAAGTTCGGTACCCTCCCAACAAGGTGAAAGGCTTCCCAGGAAAATGTGAGCTCGAGAGAAAGGAATGCAAGTATGAAAAATTACATTGATCTGAGCCCACACCTGTATCCAAAAAGCATGGACAGATTTACAAACAAATAACATGTGAAATAAGGTGGCATGCGGAGAGGAGCAGGACTAGCAAACATCCGGAACAGCGGAGATCCGCCTGTTTAGGGTAAAAGGCGTATGAAGCAGCCTATTATAAATGAAAAACATGGATTGCGTTAGGGTCGCCGCTCTGGACGATTTACGTATCTTGGTCCATATCCTCTCCCACTGGGAAGTAGGCCACGTTGTGTCAAAGTCATGTTCCCACTGCTCTTCCACCTTAGATTTAGGCCTAATGGACTCATGAACATGAAGATATTTATAAATAGTGGAAGCGTTGGAGGTAGTGCACAGGAGAGAATGAAGTCGTGAAGCAGGGGTGGGAGAGGAGGAAGGAATTTGTGTTTGTAAGAGTCGAGAGTAGATTGCCAGTACCGTTGTTTTAAGTAGTAGGTATTTAGGTGCAAAGGATGCAGGTAAGTCAAAGGAAGACAAAGGGTGGAGAAAGGGCAGAAAAGTAGAGTGTGAGAATAATTGCGAAATCCAGACTAGCCCCTTATGACTCCAGGATTTCCTGTAGAAAGGCTTATTATGAATTAGAAGATGTACATTATGCCAAATGGTGGAGGAAAGGATATCGGCAAGAGTAGCAGGGGGAGCAGGTTTGGACGATAGGAGGAGTTTGGTAGTGAATTTGTGAATGGGAGTAGGAATTAAAGAAGGTTTCAAGTCAAGTCAAAAGTCAAGTAAAAAAAAATGTGCATAGCGCACTACTCACCCAGAGGGTCTCAAGGCGCTTGAGGGGGGGGGGGGCTGTTCGTTACTTATCAAATAGCCAAGTTGTGAGTTGGATTCTGAAGGAGAGGTGGTTCTGTGTAAGGCGGAGGTGGATGGGGAGAGAGTTCCAGGTTTTGGCCGCTAAGTAGGAGAAGGATCTTCCTCCCATGGTGGCTCTTCGGATGCATGGCATCGCGGCGAGGGCTTGGTTGGACGATCGAAGTTGGCGGGTGGGGGTATAAAAGGTCAGGCGCGTATTGAGGTATTTGGGTCCCAGGTCGTATAGGGCTTTGTGTGCATGGGTGAGGAGACGGAACGTTATTCTCTTGTTGACTGGGAGCCAGTGAAGGTCTCTTAGGTGACCGGATATGTGGTTGTGACGGGGTATGTCTAGGATAAGTCAGGCGGAGGCGTTCTGAATGCGTTGGAGTTTATTCTGTAATTTGGCTGTTGTTCCGGCGTAGAGGGTGTTTCCGTAGTCCCGACGGCTTGTAACAAGTGCTTGGATGACCGTCTTTCTTGTTTCGGTGGGGATCCAGCGGAAGATTTTTCTGAGCATACGTAAGATGTTATAGTATGATGATGAGACGGCGTTGACTTGTCTGGTTATCGAGAGGGAGGAGTCTAGAATGAATCCCAGGTTGCGAGCATGGTCTGTTGGTTTGGGTGCGCGGCCCAGGGCCGGTGGCCACCATGTGTCGTCCCATGCGAAGGGTGATGATCCTAGGATGAGGACTTCCGTCTTATCAGAATTCAGTTTTAAGCGGCTGTTCTTCATCCACTCGGCAACGTCTTTCATCTCTTCGTGTAGGTTAGTTTTAGTGTTGTTTGGGTCTTTGGTGAGGGAGAGGTTTAGCTGGGTGTCGTCGGCGTAGGTGATGATGTTGAGGTTGTGTCGGCGTGCGATGGATGCGAGGGGGCTCATGTAGACGTTGAAGAGGCTGGGACTGAGCGATGATCCTTGTGGTACGCCGCAGATGACTTCGGTGGCCTCTGACCTGAAAGGGGGGAGGCGTACTCTCTGGGTTCTTCCGGCGAGGAACGAGATGATCCAGTCCAGTGCTTTTCCTTGTATCCCGACATTTTTGAGGCGTTGTTCAAGGGTTCTATGACAGACCGTGTCAAACGCTGCGGAGAGGTCCAGGATGATGAGGGCCGCTGTTTCCCCGTTGTCGAGAAGTGTTCAGATGTTGTCTGTGGCTGCGATGAGGGCGGTCTTGGTGCTGTGTTTGGCTCGGAAGCCGGACGGTGAGGGGTCGAGGGAGCCGTTAGATTCGAGGAAGGCTGCGAGCTGATTGTTGATGGTCTTCTCTATGACCTTGGCAGGGAAAGGGAGGAGCGAGATGGGCCGGTAGTTTTTAAGTTCAGTCGGGTCTGCTGTGGGTTTCTTCAGTAGAGCACTGAGTTCGGCATGTTTCCAGCTTTCTGGAAAGATAGCGGTGTTGAGGGAGCAGTTGATGATATCCCGGAGATGGGGTGCGATAATGGAATCGGCCTTTTTGAAGATGTGGTGGGGGCATGGGTCGGTTGGTGATCCGGAGTGAATGGAGTTCATCAAGCGGATGGTGTCTTCGGTGCTGATTGGGTCCCCGGCGTCAAGGGTGGTGGTGGGGGGCTTCAGTTCGGTGGTGGTGAGGGCGGTGGATTGGTCGCCAAAGCTGTTATGTATGTCTGCGATTTTGCTGTGGAAGAATGAGGCTAGAGAGTTGCAGAGGTCTTGAGAGGGAGTGATGTCGTTAGAGCCGGCGCTGGGATTGGTTAGCTCTTTGACGATGCTGAAGAGTTCCTTGCTGTTGTGGGCGTTGTTGTCGAGTTAATCCTTGAATGCTAATTTCTTGGTGGATCGATCAGCTGGTGGTGTTTGCGGGTGGCGTTCTTGAGGGCGGTCATGTTGTCTGTGGTTGGGTTTTTTCGCCAGGCTTTTTCGAGGGTGCGGCAGTTCTTTTTGGAGTTCTTGAGGTCGTCATTGAACCAGGAGGCTTTTTTGCTACCTGGTTTGTTGTGATGGTTTTTCAAGGGTGCTAATTCGTCGGCGCAGTGGGTGATCCATTGTGCGTGATTGATGGCTGCTTGGTTTGGGTCCGATGGTTTGGCGGGAGGGTTTTGGTGTAGCGATGTGGTGAGCTTGTCGGTGGTAATTTTGTTCCAGTTTCTGCGTGGGACTTGTTGTGGGTGGTGGTGGGTTGTGGTCTTCCTGAAGTTGAATTGGATGCAGCTGTGGTCCGTCCAGTGGAGTCCTGTGGCGTGAATGAAGGAGATGTGCTTGCTGGAGGAGAAGATTGGGTCGAGCATGTGTCCGGCGCGGTGGGTGGGGGTGTTTACCAGTTGTTTGAGTCCCAGATTGGAGAGGTTGTCCAGCAGGGTGGTGGTGTTGCTGTCGTTATTCTTTTCCAGATGGAAGTTGAGGTCCCCTAGGAGAATGTAGTCCTCGGAGGGGAGGGCGTGTGGGCTGATAAAGTCAGTGATCACTTCGCTGAATTGTGTGCGGGGTCCTTGTGGTCTGTAGATGAGAGTGCCTCTTAGTGTGGTCTTGGGGTCGGTGTGTATCTGGAAGTGGAGGTGTTCGGCGGCGATGAAGGTGTCATCGGAGCTTGTTGTGATACGGATGGTGTTCTTGTGGACGATGGCGATGCCTCCTCCTGTTTGGTTGAAGCGGTCCTTTCGGATGATCTTGTAGGCGTCCGGGATGGCTATGGCGATGTCGGGCGCTGATGCGGTGTTCATCCAGGTTTCTGTAAGAAAGACAACGTCCGGCGGTGTGGTGTCCAGTAGGTTCCATAGTTCAATGGCGTGTCTGTGGACCGAGCGGGTGTTGAGCAGGATGCATTTCAGGTGGTTATTGTCGGGGCTCTGTTTGGCGTTAGTGGGCGTAGTGTAGGTCTTGATGCAGCAAAACTTGCAGGAATGACAGGTGAAGGGTCCATGGGTGCGTCCTGGGGCGGCTTGGTGACAGTTGGGGAGTTGGCCGGTGTTGAGTGCGTAGAGGGTTGCGGCGTCGTAAGTTAAGCGGGTGGAGTTCATTTGGTGGGGGCCAGGGGGTATGGCGCTGGGCACGGTCCAGGCGTGGACGGGCGTAGACGGGCTTACCTTTGGCGAGCATATTGCGCGCCCCCTGCGCGTGAACGATGTGCGTAAAGGCATCTGTAATAAATGGATCATGGAGAGGGCGGAGCGAGGGAGAAGCAGCTGGGAGGCGGGAGCGGGGTTGCGAGGTCTGGGGATGCCGGAGGGCTGCGGGGGAGGGGCCGTGAGGGAGCAGGAGAGGCACAACAAATCGCACAATAACAATGCAGGACGGGGCCGGGGGGCACAATCTGGCAAAAGCGGCGATACCAGGCAAAGCGGAGCAGTATTATTAAATGAAATGGGCAGATCAAAACAACTTGAAAGCAATGGCAGGCGCAGCAATGAGCACAATATAAATGATGAGATGGGCAAATCAAAGCAGCTTAACAGCAATGGCAGGCACAGCAATGAGCACAACGATACCAGGCAGCCCAGGAGGGAGCAATGTGGACACCAGGCAGCCACGAACACCAGGCGGCTCAGGAGCGAGGTGGAGCGATCCGTTCTGATCAGGTCACGGTTTACGTGAAAATGAAATGTATTCAGCAAAGGAAAAGGGGGATAGGAAAAAGCGCTCAACCGTATCCCATAAGGGACATGGGGAGGCAGGGTCCTGCAACCAAAAGCTTGCAGCAGCAAAAAAGCTTTTTGATAGGCTGGGAAGTCCAGGAAGTTAACTCCGCCTTCTGATGCGGGACGAATAAGTCTGTCAAGGGCCATTCTGGGTTTTTTATTATTCCATAAAAAGGAAGACAAGACCGAATTGATTTTCCTGAAGAATTTAGAGGGAATGGGCAGAGGCATATTGGAAATTGTGTATAGAATTATGGGGGATAGCATCATCTTAATGGTATCAAGGCGACCCCACCAAGATAAGTAGAGAGGATGCCATCTGGCCGCTAGGTCCGATATCTTTTGAATACATTTATTAAGGCAAAGAGAGATGGTATCAGAAATAGAGGAGGTAATGTATAGGCCCAAATATTTAACATGTGAGGAGCTCCAAGTAAAATTGGAAGCGCTGAAGTCGGATTTAAAGGTAAACTTCGTCAGGGGCAAGATCTCGCATTTATCGTTATTAAGTGTGTAACCAGATATCAGGGAATAATTCTGCACTTCCTCCAGAAAAGCGGGAATTGAGTGTGCGGGGTCGGAGATGAAGAGTAAAATATCATCTGCATAGGCAGCAAGTTTAATATGGGAATTAGCTGTCTGAAATCCATGAATGTTAGGGTTCTGACGAAGTTTGGACAGGAAAGGCTCCAAAGCCAAGTTGAAAAGAAAAGGGGAAAGGGGACAGCCTTGGCGTACGCCTCTGCCAAGATCAAAAAAGGAGGAAATATGACCATTTGCACATACTGCAGAATGCGGGTGGGAGTTCAATAAGGAAATGAAGGAAATAAATCTGGGACCGAAACCTAACCATTCAAGAGTATGGAAAAGGTAGGACCATTCAACTCTATTGAACGCCTTTTCGGCATCTAAGGCAATCGCTGCCAGGGGGTGCTATAGACAAGGGGATTTGGACAAAATGTTGAACAAAAGTCTAGTATTGTCGGAAAGAAATCGACCTTTCATGAAACCAGACTGCTTCTCTCCCAAAAGGTCGGGAAGCAAAAGGTCCAGTTGTGCCGCCAATGACTTAGCGAATATTTTATAATCTATATTTACTAGGGAGATTGGTCTATAGTTTTTACAATATTTTACGTCATTCCCTTCTTTGGGTATCAAACAACTGTGAGCTTCGGAAAAGGTCCCTGAAGAGCTACCAGGGGCAGCAAACGTGTCTATAAGAGAATGGAGTTTTGGAATGAGCAACTTTGAAAAATGAAGGTGAAATTCAACTGTGAAACCATCCGGTCCAGTAGCTTTATTCATTTTGAGGTGTTGAAGTGCAGTGAGTAGTTCCTTCTGGGAAATGTCAGATTCCAAGTGAGAAAGGTCAAGAGGAAAGTGTTCAGGTTTCTGGATGGTAGAAAAGAAATGTGCAAGAGACTGGGGAGATGGTTGAGTTTCAGAGGAGTACAGAGTTTTATAGGAAAGGGAAAAGTCAGTGAGAATATCTTCATCCTTGTGCTTAAGAACAGAAGTGGTATCATAAATGGATTCAATGTTCAATTTATTATGCTTGACCTTCAAATAATTAGCGAGGATTTCCCCAGCTTTGTTCCTACCTCCATAAAACTTCGCACTGGATTTCAGCAAACACAGTGAGGCATCCTCTGTAGATTTCTCTTTGAACTTCATTTTAGCAGCAACAAGAGCAGTCAGATTATCTTGCGAGTGAGAGGTAAAATAGGCGTGTTCCAATCTCTTAATGTCACATAAAAGATCCCCGGTAAATTTACGGGCGGCTTTGCGTTTTTTTGCCACAAACTGATAATAAAATCCCGCACCGCAGCCTTAAAGGCATCCCATATAGTATGTTTTGGAATAGAGAGGGTATCGTTGAGCAAGAAAAACTCATCAAAAAAAGTGATAAAGGAGGCAGTAAACTTGGGGTCTAAGAGAAGAGTATTGTTGAAGCGCCATCTTTTGGGTCCAACAGCTTTAGGTAGAACATCAATGTTAATTAAAACAGGGGCATGATCTGATAGTAAAATCGGACCAATTTCAGCGGTGCTAAGGGTTTGAGCAATATTATGGGAGACAAAAATGTAGTCAATCCTTGATTGGGAGTGATGAGAGGGAGAGTAGAAAGTAAACTCCTTTAAAGTCGGTTTACAGATGCGCCAAGCATCAATGAGCTTATGTTGAGAAATGGCCTGTTGGAAGAGCTTGTGGGATCTGTTGGGAATATAATGGGCATCAGATTTCCTATCAACAAAAGGGTCTAGGGGTTGATTGCAGTCCCCAGCAAGAATGAAGTTATCATCCATAAACCGGGTAATGTGGCGGGAGAGCTCAGTCCAAAAAAGAGGCTCGCCACCGGTGGGGACATAGACATTGAGGAGAGAGATTGGAACACCTCTAAAAGACAATCTGACATGTGTCCATCTGCCATTAGTATCCGACTCTTGAGAAACGATAGAAAAGGAGAGAGACTTGCGGCATAGGTTTGCTACCCCGTTACGCTTGCCATCACCTTGTGAATAAAAAAGCTCACCCACCCACCGTCTTTTAAGTTTTGCAGACTCAACATCTGAGAGGTGAGTTTCCTGCACGAATGCCATATCAACATTTAGTTTAGCTAAGTGAGACAAAATTCTCTGACGTTTAATTGGGGAATTGATACCCTTAACATTCCAAGAAATTATATTCAGTGACATATTATACAAAGTAATCAATAATTAACACAGTAATCAATTTAGAAAAAAAGCCCATGAGAAACAATAAAAGGAGAAGCGAAAAACAGTCAACAGAAGTAAAGAAGCAATGACATGTTATATAAAGTAAACTGTAAGAACCACAATGGAAAGGAATAAAAATGGAAGAAGGAGAGAAAACAGTAAGTGTGACTTGAAGAAGAGAAAAAGAAAGCGAGAGAAGGAGAAGAAAAATCATCAGAATGAGAATTACAAGAATACAATAATGAGCAAAACATAGGCAAATAAGATCATCAACTATGTACAAAAAAAGAGGAGGAGTTATGAAGAAGAGTAGACAGAACGAAAAGAGGAACATAAGGGAGAAAGGAAAGACCAACATACCTACAAAAGGAGAAAATGAGGAAGGATGGGGAGGGGATGGGACCACATAGGCAAGGCAACACATCCAAGGTCAGCTGGGCGGGGATCCAGGGATACATCGTTAAAGGAGGAGAAGGTTCCTGTGGAGGGGAAGGAGGAAAACTAGATATTAAGAAACAAACAAGAGTCGAATAAAAGATACAAGTAACAACGAACAACAATGCATTCCTGAGAAAACAAGAAACAATGCGCTAAGACTAAGAGAAACTAAGTGTAATAACACTGTAAAACCAATTAAGACTGCAACTCAGCCAGGGAAGGAAGACGAAGGGCCAGAAGAATCCATGGCAGAAGTCTTATGAGCATTGATAAAGCTTTGAAGGCGCACCGGATCTTCATAGGTAGTTGTGTTATTATTATATGTAACTTTAAACAGACAGGGGTGGTAGAGGCCATATCTTGCCCCCATCGAGCGGAGATCTTCTCTCATGTTTAGGAAGGCCTTCCGACGACTGGCAGTGGCTTTTGCATAATCCTGAGCGAAGAATAATGAGGAGCCTGACCATGTCAGATTTGAAGAAGATTTGGCAGCTGTTAAGACCTTCAGAAGGTCAGTGTAGTCTAGGAAGTAGAGAATGACACCTCTTGGTCTCTGTTTGGAAGAAGCGAGAGTGGGTGGACGGCCTAGTCTATGGGCGCGCTGGATGTTGAGACTTGTACCCTCTGGCAAATGGAGCAATTTAGGAAGGAACGATTTAAAGAAGGCAAGTGAGTCTGAGTCCTCAAGTCCCTCTGCCAGGCCGTAGAGGCGGAGATTATTCCGTCTGTTTCGGTTTTCCAACTCCTCCACCTGTTTCTGAAGGGCAGACACCTCGGAATTTAGATGGGGCATTATGGAGCAAGTATCCTGAAGAGACGCAACAGAGTGCTCGGTGGAAGATACTCTTGTGTCAAGTTGCTTCCAATTGTCAGTGAGAGCCTGAAGTTTAACGTTTGTTTCCTCCATAAAGGGGCGGAGAGATCTGATTTCCTCCAAGAAATGACGGAAGGATCTTATTTCTTCCAATAAGAGCTCCATAGAGACAGGCGCAGGCTGCTGGGGTGGAGAAGGAGGGTCTTTTTTCCGTCTTTTGAGTTTGGCTTTCTCCAGTGTTAGTTGGGAAGATTCCATTGTTGTATCTGACCCAGACGAGGCGAGGGAGTCTTCTAGTTTGGAGAGGGCTGAGAAGACTTTTGAATTTTTCACAAAAGCAGTCTTTGTTGTATGAGGCAAATGTAACATAGACTTGAGCCTGCCCATATATTATATGTCGCAAGAGGGCTGTCCTATGGAATGTCTTGGAGAGTAGAAAGGCTCACAAAGGAGGCTATGCCAGACGCAGAAGTAGTCACCAAAGTGAAGAAGATCACATTTAACACCGGATAAGGTCCATGAGAAAGGTTAATGCGCAGCCGCTGGCCAATCAGGAACAAACTGGAAACACTAACGCACAAGTGAGCACAACAATGCAAAAAACGAAGAAAAAAGCAAACTGGCTGAGTGATAAAATCACAGGCTTATTGTGCAGGGTGTGCCGGCCACTAAAGCATAAAGGAGGGTATATGGCGCTCCTGATAATATAGAGGAGGCATACAAGGTACACCAAAACACACCAGAAACGTGTAGAAAGACGTGGTGGCAGCCAAAGGCACGACTGATAGTCACTGAGGGGCCAGCCCCAAATAATAGCAGGGTGCAGAGTATTAACGTGCTGAAGGGCAAAGTGGTGAGTCACAGGGCAATCAGCAGAATCAGGAACATCAACAGCCAGCTAAATATACACATATAAGTAGATTTCCTCATCCCAGGCTCCCAGAAACAGTCACAGAAGGGAGCGTGAGAAAATGTGAGAGGCTGGACAAAATGGCGGCCCCGTTCCTTCTGGGGCGACATTATAAACTGCTGCAAAAGTCACATTCAGCGAGGTGCAAAAAGAATAGCCAGTTCCGAATACAGCAACGTGAGCAAAAGTCTCAGAAGCTAACAGTTAGAGGAGCCACATGCAGAAATCCATAAGCAGGGGGTAATGAAAGCCGTCACGGAGGAGAGATTGCAAAGGAGTGCCAGGCGTCATAAAATGGCGGCCGCGTTAACAGGAAAATCACGGAACTTACTGCATCAAAGTTCTCTTTCAATATTGCACGGAAAACGCTCCCGGGCACCGCGAAGGCATGACGGAGTATTCCAGTACAATTACGAGTCCTCCAGACAGGCAATACCGGGCAGGAAAACACTGCATCTCCGGAGCCACAGCAGAGCCTCACTCAGGCGCCACCATTGCCGTCGGGCGCCTAGCCACGCCCCCTAATTTTCTACTTTTAAAAGAAATAAATACAATTAATTAATATTTAACAAAAAATATGTTTGCAATTTTTTTTAAAAGGTTAATAAACTTTAAAACTCTTTCCTGATTCTTCACCATAGGGAGATCTCCACCCTGATTGTCCTTCCTAATATAACTTTATGGCAGTATTTGAAGCTTTTCTTGATTCCATCCTTATTTCAAAAGAGAGTAACTTAACACTAGTAAATGGTGTAAAGACAAAGGTAGTAAAGTCACTGTAAGTGTAAGAGTAAATTTACTTGTAGCAAATCTACATGTATGGATACACCTTAGTGAATAGGGTTCCATGTTCTTGAGATGCTGTTCCAGACAGACCACAGACCCAGGGTGCCTCTATGTGTACCATTCCAGAATAGAGCATATTCTATTAGAATATATCGGCCTTGGCCTTTCAAATCTATTATATATGGTTAATCTGGTACTAATCAGTCACACCCCAATTGGCCTCCAACATCTACTAGACACAAGACAAAAATTGCCTGAGTATAAATCTGGACAAATAAAAAGTGTCATGCAATTAAACCAATGGAAGGTTAAACAACTGTTGGAAATTGGTCAAAAATATAAATATCTGGGAGTAATTATAGACAGCAAAGGAACATTTGTTTCCCAAAAGAAAGCAATAAAGAATTAATGCATAAGCAGTGGTATGTAAAAACCTAAAAAACAAAATTACTGGCACAAGCTATTCTTCATTGGTCCAAGTGATGCAGGTGAGCATTTTTACCAACAATCACTTACGGAAGCAAGGCCATGAGAGGGAGAGATGCAGTCACATTAGATGCTACATTGACAGGAGCTCTTCGAATGATCTTCATTTTACAAGGACACACCCCTCCAGCTCAAATCAGACTAGAATTTGGTATGCAGAGGCAAGGGCTGGCTCGTAAATGAGCGTACATCTAATTTCGGCATAAGATCAGTAGAGGAGAGCCAGGGTAACTAAATGCCAATCTATGGTCCAAAGTGTCAACTAAAAAGAAATGGGGCTTCAAGGTCATACATGGATGGCCCTTTAGAGCAGCTTGGCCTGCTCGGCCTATGGGAGACCTCTGTGACTCACAACAGCTTAAAACAACTTGTCAACAAGACTGTGAGAAGGGTCTGCTTGTTGGAGGACAAAGCAACACTAGCGGTAAGGGCACATGGATTGGTATCTTGCACAGATACAGAAAGGCGGACCCTCAAACCTATCTAGGTGGCTTCATCAAAACCTCTAAGGAGACATTTCTATGAAATTGTCTACACCCTCTTGACTCCACCTACCAACATGGAAGCATGCCGAGTCTCCATCTGGTTGTCAGCTGTGTGGGAAAGAGAGAGAAGATGTACTCCACTTGCTAAGCAAAGATCTTTTGAGAAAATGCAGAGCACTGTTGAGACCGCTCTTCAATCTCAAAAGAATATGGACATGCAGGCAGTTGGTAAGAGCATGCTTCTCAGGTGAAGACATACAATTAAGCTGGCCCTTAGTGAGATTCAGGACCATAGGCAAACCAAAGCTATATAGTGGAAATACATCTAAAGGACTCAGCGTTGGAATCAGTGTTTACTACTTAAAAATAAAAATATCCCACCAACCCCCTGATTCTGCATTGGTCATAAATCTTTAGTGCAAATGAAATAGTTTTAGGAATAATGTAATTGCAATTATAATTGTGGCCCGGTTAGCACATAAACTGCTTAATTTGTACAGATATAATATAACTTACAAGTCTAATGGTTGCTTACCTCTTCTCATGGCCCTATTAGCATACACACTACCTAATTTGCACTACCTAATTTGCACAGACATATTTTACTTACACCCTAACTATTCCCTACTTTGCACATCTCTGCACAATTTGCACATTATCACTGAATGTTAGAAATGGGGGTCCCTAGTTGTCCAAATACGGACCGTTCTTCCCAGTTAGGATAAGGGAGTTACACTCCTAAAATAACCCCTGCTCACCCCCTTTGTAGCTTGGCACGAGCAGTCAGGCTTATCTTAGAGGCAGTGTGTAAAGCATTTGCACATAAGCAACAGTAACACAGTGTAAGCACTACAAAAGGACACCACACAAGTTTAGAAAAATATCCAATATTTTTACATACTAAAGACAAGACTCAAAATGATAAAATCTACAATATAGTGCTTCAAAATCTTCACTTATCAAAATAAGCTTTAAAAATAGTTCCTTGATGTCAACATCTCCATCCGGGGCTATCACAGCGTGGTGAGGAAACAAATCCAAACAGTCCTGGCTGACAGTGGCGTCGCGGGCCACCTACGGTGTTGGGAAGGGCCGCAAACAGTACCTTTTAGAAATGCAGGGCGTCAGCGAACTCTTTTTGAGCTCTTGAAAGAACAGCATCCGCAGGTGTCTGTTACAGAGGTTGGTGCACGAGTTGTCAGGGCCCTCGAAGTCACACGCATTGCAGGTTGACCTCTTCTCTGAAGGAGTCAGGAGCGCTGGCGTCGGCAGGCGTCAGGTGCTCTGGTGCGAAGTGCAGCGGTGCGGCGTGCAGTGCTGTAGGGGAGTAGGATCTGCTCTTATGGGTACCCCCACTTTTTGCTGATGTTTCACTGTTTTTCAACTTTAGTCTGGCTGGGGCCCTGCTATCCAGGACCCAAGCCTTGCTGTTTCCTCTCTAAAAGGATTGCATGTACTTAAGGTACACTCCAGTTTGGTTACTCTGGTACCTTTGTGAGTCCCTAGTATATGGTACACTAGGTACAAAGGGCATAGGTACCCCAGAGCCTACCAGGGACTGCAGCATGTATTATGCCACCCCTGGGAAGCCTTCCAAAATGACACCACAGGACTGCTACTGCAACCTGGGTAAGGTGGCGCATGCACCCCTTACTTAGATATAGGTTACCGATATCTACCTTAAATCACTACACATGTAAACTTATCAGTCACCCCTATGGCAAGCCTTATCAATCCTGAAGCCAGGGTGCTGGATTTTGTGCGAGAGGGCACCCATGAATGAGCAGGGCCCCTCCGCAGCCTTCAGAACCTATTCTCCGGGGCTGTTTTGTGATTCAGCCGGACTATATACTCTTAAGTGCATTATATTCTTGTGGTAACCAGAGTATGTCTAACCCCTTCATTGGGTATAAGTAAGGAACCCCTGGCAACAGGACTTTAGATTACACCTGGACAAAATCGCTCTGCATCGCCAAAGCTCCCAATGGGCTCCGAATTATTTGCAGCCCAGGAGGTGAATTTCCAGCCTTCTCAGAGACCGACCCGAGTCCTCAGCCAAGCTGAGACGCGCAGCCCTCGTGAGTAATGTGGAACCGGAACTCCTGCCCACTGTGCACATTTGTACGTGCATCAGCTTCACAACATCTCTTGAAGCTGTACTTTGGGTTACTTGTAGCCCAAGCCCCGAGCACCATCTGTACTGATGATTGCTGGCCTACACTCCATGAGTTTTCTGTGAGCCGGTTCTGAGTGTGTCTGATTGAGGCCATTCGCGATCCCTGGTCTGTCGACTGGTAGGTCCCTGTGAAGGAAACTCTGACTTTCCATGGGCTTCCCTGGTGACTCCAGATGTGCTCTGACTCTCCATCACTTAGTGAGTCCCACAGACCTTGCTGGTCCGCACCGAAGCATTTGTTCTCTTTCTATGTGGGTTGATTTTGCCATGGTTTGTTGGTTCCAACCCAGCCACCAAAACCGCAGCGCTCGACATCCTTCATGGAACAGCTCAAATCCAGCTCCTGGTCATCGTCGACGCCTCTTGATCCTTGTGGCTGCAGAGTCAAGCTTCACCTCTTCACCCTGAAATCACCCGACATCGGTGGGCATTTATCTATCGTGACCCACCTATGGGAGTGTTTGGAAAGAGGGGTGTCTACACACATTTCCTTTGTCCAGTTTTGTGCCAGATTTGGGGCAGATCAGGGACTCTGTCCCCTCTGTTTTTAGGTTCTGAGCACACCGGACACTTTCCACTTCAACGGCAGCAGCACTTTGCGGCAGATCGCTATTGAAATCAACGACAATTCCCAAAACCAAAAGTCACCTATGCACCCGGCTTCCCTGGGTAAGGTAACTCAAGTACTACATGGTGTCCCTAGAGCCCCTTAAGCCTAAACGGGTTTGCTCAAAGTCCTCTCCTAAGTGAACTTTATCTTTAATTTTTCAACAGAGGCTTTCCCCATTGACGTTAACGGCGATTAGATTCTGAGTTCAGGCAAATTAAATTTGTTTTTCTACCACGTTCCCTGGGTCCCTGGGTCAGTTAGGATTATAAGATGTTATAATCACACTGCCCATTCTGGCCTGTGCAATAGTGAAACACTAAATTGGCTGTAATTCACTATCAGGACATTCCACACACACCAGGGCATGTCCTACCTTTCACATAAAATACACCCTGACCATAGGGGTACCTTGGGCCTATCTTAGGGGTGACTGACATGTAGAAAAGAGAAGGTTTAGGGACTGGCAAGTGGGAGCACTTGCCAAGTCGACATGACAGTCCCAGACT
Source organism: Lissotriton helveticus (assembly GCF_964261635.1). Lineage (NCBI taxonomy): Eukaryota > Metazoa > Chordata > Amphibia > Caudata > Salamandridae > Lissotriton > Lissotriton helveticus. The sequence continues at coordinate 143,588,511 of NC_136064.1, forward strand.
TCATACAGGCTCTGCAATGGCAGGCCTGAGTTACACTTTACGGGCTATTTGCGTGGGTGGCACAATCCAGTGCTGCAGCCCACCGACAGCATTTGATTGACAGTCCCTGGCACACACAGTGCACTTTACTAGGGACTGACACATAAATCAAATAGGGCAAGCAAGTAAACATCAATCCTTAACACATTTTACTACAGGAGCACTTGCACTTTACCACTGGTCAGCAGTGAGGAACATGCCAAAAGATGCCAAGACTAACACTGAATTAAATTGACAAGAGGAAGAAAGACTAACAGCTTGTCGGTTCATGACATATCTATTTTAATTTTACAACGTTTTAAAACATTGAGTGAAATCCCAAATTTTGCACATAGAGGAACCATATGGCAGTTTACACACTCTGTCACCCGATGAATAAACAATGTTAAACTTTTATTATTAGAAAACAATGCATTTTGGGTAACATGTTTTGACGGGCCACTGTTTACTTTTCTATTCTTAACCTTGTTTTTTTCACTTTTTCTCATGTATGTTGTTGCGATGGTTTTAATTTATCATGCATATAATCGTACACACATTACCTTCCTTACTGGAATATCTGATCATATTTCAGTGATCAAAAATAAAAAAGGAGACTTTTTCAATATCATAAACTCGCAAAAGAGACAAGGACTAATAAAAACAGGGTGAGGGATGTTAACCCAATTTGAATTATAAAGTTCCTGTCCACTCCACTATGTGGGCATAGTTAATTCGTGAGAACCATATGAAGGAGGAAAATCAAAATATTTTATAATACTGCCCTCACCCACTATGCAGTGGCATGCTTCATCATAGACGTCCAGGCGCAGACCAACGCACTGGACGGAGCACTGTTTTTTTAGGGGTGAGGGAGAAAAGAAAAGTAAAGTAAGTTTGTGACAGGGAAGAAAATTCCCTAAAGGAGGGATCTTTAGTGCAGAAAAGTGATAGAATAAAGCTGTCTAATGACATACCTTTATAATACCTTTATTCTTGGTTCCCCTTGACAGGGTTAAAATTAATGCGTTCTGCGGATATACAGGAGGGGTAACTGCCGCTTAATTTCCACTGCAAGTACCAGCATGTTTCGGCCTTCCACTCTAGCCACCATGGGTCCTAGAGGCCTTCTTCAGGGTGTAGATCACTTGAATTGTATGGTCTTGACCCAAAATGTGGTATTTACGAAAAAGAGAAAAAAATAATATTTTGTATTTAAAAGATATATATGATGTGCCTTCTAATTTATCTGTAGAGCATTCATTTTCCGAGTTTACAAGTAATTCTCTGAACCCAGGACTGTTGTGGGAATGCTGTATTATTGTCACACTTTCATCATAGACCGCTGTTCATCCTCTTTCCCCCACTTGGGTCCGCCGATGATGGATATTTTAGTTATGCCAAGTATGCTTAGTAATGAGTCAAATTACCCCTGGGGCCAAACCCAGGATTGTGAGAATAGGATGTATGTTGATTTGTAACTTAAGGTCACCCTGAAGAATGAACAAACCACCTATTGCTGGCTATAAATACTTTATTGATGTACTTAAAAAAGAGTTATGCAGCACATTGTAGGGTTATAGATGTATATAGCTATGCTTGGATAAGGACTGTCTGGTAAATTGATTCGCAGAGGGAGACAAGTGTTTCCCTTCTCTGATAATCAATGGTGTAATATTGCCCACCTATGTGTGTCTAGTTCACCCTGTGTCTGTGGGATAAGGTCAATGGTTCCAAGTATTCACTAGTGACAAAGACTCTGGTGAGCTAATGAGCACAGTCTATGAAAGTGCCACAGATAAATCAGCTGCTTCACTTAGTTCATCAACTTCTAAATAAAACTGTTCAGGCAACTTCCCCTCTTCACCATATTGTTTTTCTGCCTCCCTTTTCTTAAACCATGAAATGTTTTTTTTTATTTCAGCATTTAATTCAAAGGTGAAAACATCTGATTTGTTTTCAGATTGCCTCGCTGATTCATAGTTATGTTAAATAGTATCTTGTGCTACCTCACTAAATCTTTGAAATGAATATGTCACCATTTGCTTTGAATGGAGTAAAATTAAAACTCTTAGAATTTGCCATAGCACACCAAAGTATCAGTCTATGTACTGTGCTTCCCTTTTAGGTCGGCTATGCAGCAGTGCATGATGTGCTGAGTGACAAGGCTCAGTTCCCATCATTTCTACGCACGGTACCACCCATGAGACCTCAGTCTACGGCATTTGCACTGTTAATGAAGAACTTTGGTTGGACTTGGATAGGACTTTTATTTGAAGACAATGACACCTGCTACATGAGGAGCAAATATCTGGGGGAAGACCTGAAGAGCGTGGGAGTCTGTGTCTCATTCTGGGAGAAAATCCATGACAACTACTCAAAGTCGAGGATTAGGAGCATCGCTGAGAGGATAAGGAGCTCTTCTGCCAGGGTTATCATCTGCGATTGTTATGAGATGGAACTCAAACCTCTTCTGCAGGAGCTGAGTGACTTGAACGTTACTGATAGAATGTGGATATTTTCAACTAGTTTAACAATATCTCCAGATTATTTTCCAAGGTCCTCTTTGAGACTATTGAATGGTTCCCTGGTAATGGCGCTCCATGCCCCAGACATGTCTGAACTCAAGCCTTTCCTAGAGAGCCTTCACCCCTCCAGGTTTCCTGAAGATATTTTCATCCATGCCTTCTGGGAGGCAGCCTTTGGGTGTAAGTGGACAAACAATGCCAGCTCTTCAGGATCAGGGCCAGTGGACGCAAGGGATGGGGAGCTGCAGTGCACTGGCACAGAGGTGCTTGACGATGTGGAGTCAATGTTTGTATTGTCTGATATGAGTTACACGTATCACATGTATCTGGCAGTGTATGCCCTGGCACAAGCTCTGCAGGACCTGATCTCATGCACACCTGGGATGGGACCCTTCCAGAACAGCAGCTGTGCTGAGGTGGAACATCCAAAGCCTTGGCAGGTAAGGGATACGGATTTGTTGATTTTTGAGTCTTTAGTTCAATCTCTCTCTGCTTTTATCTCAGTTGCAAATCCTGAAATGATACATGGACTTGGCTGCCTAAACTGGGCTGTGACATGATCCATTGTTTCACTTGTAGAGTTTCCCAAAGCAGAGTATTCTGTCACCTAAAAGGTTTTTACTGAAAGCAGAGAAGGAGAAGGGAAGTGTGAGTCAGCAAAATCTGAACTTGCAGCTTTCTCAGTATAAAATTAGACAAACAGGAGAACCCTAGCAATCATTAGGACACTGCAAACATCCTAGAGGAAGAGGCTTACCTGTCTGAACTAAGAGTAGGGACAGAAATAACACTTGAGCTTCTGGGTGGGGCCAGACAAGATGGAAAACAGGTCAGTGGAAACTTACAAGACCCCTGCACTATTTCCTTACTAGGTCTGAAGTCACTTTCAGATCACTGGTGGCAGAGTCCTATGTAATCATTTTGCCCAGAAGCAAATATTTAGTTGTATTGACTCTTTTGTTGTGCTTACTTAGCACTTGTAGTTCCGTTCATCATGTTTGTTGGTTTCCTCCCATTCAGTTCTCAGTTCCAGTCCCTGGCCTCTTGTTAGTTTCTGGGTTGGAAATGAAGTGCCTTGTGGTATAATGCAGGCTCAATTAGGAGCCTGTTCAATGTGATTTGTTTATGACCGTTGATAACAAACTGTCTTGTCTGGTAATATTTCATGAGTGTGCCAAATATCTTGTTCATTCACAAGTGAAGTTAAATCAACAACCTGCTGTGGGCTGGCTGCTAAAACCACCCACCACCCAATCCTGATGGCAATCTCTGGATGCAGTCTCACACTACTCTGCATAAAATCAGAGCACTGTGTGAAGTCATAATATTTCAAGCCGGAAGCTTCATGGCTACTATACCAATGTGGTTGATCTTCTCTGACTTCTCTGACTTTAGCTTGACTTGAAGGAAAGAACTTTTTTATAGAATATTTTGTCCCTTTAATTCAGCCATTAAGGCGGGAACAAAAGTATTGTTTTAATGGATGTTTGAAGAGCAGCTGCACTAATGTCCAAACTCCAGAGACCAGGACCCTCAGCTGTTGGTGGACATGGAATTAAACATTCCAGAGAAGATGAGCCCTCTCATCATACAAGGTGGGTGGACTCACGCAATTCTACTTTTATACGTAGCGGATGCACACGTTGACTATTTCACTATTGGGAGCATCACCTTCCGATCAACGTGTCCTTGCCAGAAAAAGTATTTGGATGTTTACCCCCACAGGTCAGAGTGGTTTACATCAGTGCATAAAGCACCTCTTACTTTCTCCGATCACAGTTGGAGTCCCCCAAGGATCAACCTTATCCCCTATCCTTTTCAATCTGTAATTCGAACCGCTCTCCGAGGTGCCGCGCACTGCCAATATCTCCTATCACATGTATGCCGATGACACACAGCTCTACATCAATATCTCTTCTCAAGAGGATATCCGCTCCCTGAATTAGGCCCTAAAACTAAGTGTCCACTGGCTCACATCCAATCAGCTCAAACTCAACGCCAAAAAACAGAGTTTCTCTTAATCTCACCACCTAACGGCAATAGAGACATTCAAGCTTGGACCAAGGCTATCACAGCAATAAACTGTTCTCCCACCATCGTGGACTCTGCTAAATCCCTGGGAATTACCTTAGACGGCAACCTGAACATGCGGGGCCATATCAACGCGATGGCCAAAACCGCCAGATTTCACCGAAACTACCTACGAAACTTGAAACCTTTCCTCGACCCTCCTGATCTAAAAGCAGCTATCCAGGCCGTAGTCATCTCTCGACTAGAATATTGTTGCTCCACCCTCGCAGGGTTACCCAATACCTCTCTGGCACCCTTGAAAGCCTGCCTCAACGCCACTGCCAGACTCCTAACTGGCTCTAAGAAGTTTGACCACATCTCGCCCCACCTTAAAGCTCTAAAATGGCTTCCTCTCGAGGACAGAATCCAATTCAAACTGGCTTGCATCACCCACAAAGCCCTCTACTCCAAGTCCCCTGCTTTTCTCGCACAGAAACTTGTATTATCTGGAGGAAGCAGAAACTCCCAGTCCGCCAGTGCCCTTTTGCTCCAACCCGCACGCTTCAAGAAAAAAAGAACATACATTCGGGCTTTCTCTGGGGCCGCTCCAAGAATATGGAACTCACTCCCACCCGCCATTAGAAGGATACCGTCTGTAGCCCACTTAAAAAAAGAGACCAAATCTTTCCTAATGGGCAAATTCCTCTCCTAAAGCTCACACTACAATCACCCCCTCAACCTGACTTTACCTATCATCAGTGCACTCTACTGTGGCTGCCTTCTTTATGTTACCCTCCCTGCACTTCGAACTACCCCTCCGGGTGATGAGACTGCTTTTCTAGTTTATCGCATCGTTTTTGCTCCTATCCAGTATAGTAGTTGATTATTATGATTGTGTTGTTTTACCATATACTGTTTCTATTTGTTCCTTTATCCCTGGACTCCCCTTCCCCCTTGTTATATTTTCCCCTGATTCTACTGTAAAGCACTCTGATACCCTCACGGGTCTGGTTCGCGCTCTATAAAACATATAAAAAATAAATAAATATATATACATACACACATATTATTGTGTTCCACCTGCAGTGCCACACCTCTGGATCACTACCATTGACCCCTCCCTGTCAGTCTCCCCTCACTGGGCACCTGGCTGGGTCCCATGTGAGTACCCTCCCTACCTTCTTACCTCCTGTGGTGCCCTTTTGTCACGCTGACAGGCATTCCCCTTTATAGATGTCCCTACATCAACAGGTCCTGAAGAGACCCCTTACTGTTATAGGGGTCGAAACGCCATTGACAATAATTAAAGACAAACCTTTAAACAGCCCCTACTATTGTATAAGGAGGCTGTTTCTATAGTTTATCATTTTGTATGGTCGAATTTACTTCTATTCATGTCACAATATGTCACTTTTTCTGTACGTTCCATTTTTCACTGGAGACAGTTTGCACTATATACATATAACTAAAAGTATGTGCACTGAGCGAAAGAATTAGGTCGGGTTGCCCTCAATACCAAGCGAAGACTGGAAAAGACAATTGGTCTGGCAGATGTTGTACGCAAACTTTTGCTTAATTGTGGGAGAGGTTATGTATGATATTAGAATTGAATAGTCGATTGAACAGGTAGATATATGGTATGTTATGTTACCTGTGGGAGTATCCTAGGGCTGACCAGCTGTGTTTAGAGGGGGTGTATGTTCAATAGGCAGGTCTTCAGCTTCTTGTTGAAATCAAGAAGAGAGCAAGCGGCTCTGATGTGAAATGAGAGTTAGTTCCATGCTTTAGGAGCAATGCAGGAGAATCCTCTCCCTTCGGATCCAGGGTACAATACGTATAAAAAATAGGAGTTGTGATTTCCTGTTTGCACGTTTTACCCAATCGCAAATAGGAAAATGCAATTCCTAATGTATGAAAATATATGAACTTCGGAGAGCGAATCCTAATGAGGTCACAAGTAGTGCTATCTTATGACCATTAAATACGTAGGTCTTAATTTTACCCCCATCATGGATTGCAGCCATCACAGGGATGTTGGCCTGCTGAGGTCAGCAGCAAACCACCATATCTGCAATTCCTCAAAGGAAAACAGGCTGTATTTAAAAAAACAAAATGACATGTTTACATTTCTTTTTTTAAGAGTAGGCAGTGTTCTGCTGCACCACTGACTACTCAACCACTGCCTACTCTTAAACAGTATTTGTTTCAGCATTCACAAGGGGGAAGGGGCCCCATTTTTAAATGGTTACCACTACCCATGAGGTGTTGGTAAACAAAAAATGTAATTAGGTTTTAAAACATATGCATAGCACTTCAATTTGGTATATGGAAGGGATGCTTTAAACACACCCCTTCCAAATACTGACTCGTTAAATACAAATTGCCTTACCAAATTGCAATTTGGGCTTTGTACATATGACTCCTTGTTCTGTGTATGTGTGGAATGGGTGCTAGTAGGGCTCCTGTGGTGCGGGGGTGTCTGTTTGGTTGGTGGAGGCGATGCAGCTGTTCAGGTAGGCGGAGTCTGAGTTGTGTAGGGACTTGAATTTATTTATTCTATTCATTTTGAGACTTTTATATAGCGCGGACAAGACCACAGTGGGTATCAGAGCACTTCACTGAAAGGTAGATGTATAGTTACAAGGGTCCAAGCAATAGAGAAGACATTACAGGGTACAAGCAATAAAGACAACATTTGAACGGGGAGGCCCAGAAAGGGACACCATGGGTCACAACCATGGCATATTTCAACAGGGGGAGGGTAAGACAGCACGCCCAAGTTGAATGTTGGATGATGAGTCTGAATTGAGTGTATTTGTTTATGGAGATCCAGTGGAGCTCTCTGAGTTGTGGTATGATGTGGGTTCTGTGTAGTCGGGTTATGATGAGTCTGGCTGCTGAGATCTGCCTGGTCTACAGTCTTCTGGTGAGTTCCTTAGTCATTATTCTTTTCCGGGTGTTCCCATAGCCTAACTTTCTGGTGACAAAGGCGTAAGGGATGTTTTTACTGGTGCTGCTAGGAAACCATTTGAAGATCATCTTCAGCATATTCAGAGTGTTGAAGCAGAATGTTGCCCAAATGTGAATTTACCTTGAAAAAACGAAGACAAAAGGTGTTTAGCAAAACAGGAACAGTTAGTTTAATCAAACACTTTGCCTGGGAGCACAGGTAAAGAGTCGGGGTCTGAGGACTGTCTCAAAGTACATTTGATATGATCGCCACTGTATACATTTCTTGTAGCATCATAAAACAATTCATATATCCTTTTTAGGAAGAGTCATGTGGGCCTAGTCATGGATTTATAAATTATTCCCACCTGCTAAGAAATGCAGGTGGGTCTCGACCTTGCATGGACACTATCAGGACCAGTGGATAACATGTCTAGATGTCCGGCATTGGGAACATGTGATCACTGCGTGTGCTGTGTCCTGATTGGCTGAGTGTTCCTAACTACATGCAGCATCTATGCAATAATGGTGATGGCTGGGAAAATGGTGCACACTAAATTCTGGTACAGTTAAACACTCGTTATTTCAAAGGACATATATTCCAATCAGTGCTCAGGAGGAGGGAGAGCAACCAAATCTTCCTCAATTGGAAAAGAAAACTTCTGCTCAATACTTCATAAATGACTCAATGAGTCCAAATTAGGATAGTTATATGTGAAAATGTCCAATGTCTTTTATTCAGACATCCAGGCTTTCTTTTCACTGTTCTCCGTCACAAATATAACTCTGTGCCAACAAAACAGCTCCTTGCAAGTATATAACTATACTCATTTTGACTCATTGAGTGCTTGGAAAGCATGTTAAAAGAATTCAAAGCATATGAGCAAATAGGAGGTTATAAAATCAATAAAAAAAAAAAAACAGAGGTCCTCGCCTTAAACACCAGTCTTAGTCATCTTCCATCATGCTTGCATGTTCAGGCCGTAAGCTGAGACCCAATTAGATGTTTAGGCATATATGTGACCTGTGACTACCATCAACTCTATCTCCTTAATTATGTGAGAATGAAGAATAAAATCAAGAATCTTCTCTCTCAATGGCTTTTAATTACTCTCTCCTTGATTGGTAGGATATCCCTGATCAAGATGTCGATCTTACCTTTACTAATATTTTTGTTTAGCAATGTCCCTATTAAATTGAATTCTATTTTTTTTTTTAAAGATATAGAATCTATGATCAGAAGTTTTGTCTCGGGTGGAAAGACCCCTAGGGTAAAGCTTTCCGTGATTCAACTCCCAGTCAACCAGGGGGGCCTTGCTCTTTCACACATAAAAACATATTATGAGGCAGCCTTTTTAGACTTGGTGGCAGGTCTGATAGGTCCAAAAAACAAACGAGATAACTTCTTCTTAGTAAAAATGCTACAAGAGTCCGATTCTCAAACCCAGGTATTTTTAAAGATCGCAAAACTTCCTAAAAGGACGAGATATAAGACCATAAAAGAACATCTATCTAGATTACAGTCCTTTTTTAAGAAAAATCAGAGCTCCTCAGCTTCCCAGTTTTTAAGCTTAAGAGAGTGTTCTGGTTTGGGCCTCCAAATTAGTAGTAGCCGAGTACTAAATTGGGAGAATTTGGGATTTCGGGAGTTAAGACACTTCTTTGTCCAGAATAGAATCATCTCATGGCAAGAAGTATTGGCTAGAATAAACACTCACATGCAACCAACGTTTTTTGAATTTCTACAAATCGTTCACTTTCTGAGACAAACTATCGGCGGACATCTCCCCACAATGGGTGAGCTGGTAAAAATCACCGGCATAGGAAATCGGTACAAAAGGCTCCATTGTGCCGGTCAACTAGACACGGTGGATACCCATCTTGAGAAAATATTTAGACAAACTCAATGTAATTTAACACATAAGGAATGGGAAACTATAAGTTTGTTAGGCTATAAATCACTACGTGCCGCTAATTTTAAGAGGATGGCCTTCTTGTCCCGCTGGCTAGCTTACTGGACGCCAGAAGCTCTTGAGAAAAGGTTTCTTGCCCTCAACTGAAATCTTTTTGGGAGGCCATTCTCCAAGACATTGAGGAGGCTTTAGGGAAAACACTAATACCCTCAGCGGAATTGGACCTCTTTGGTATTTCGAAAGATTGAGGTACTCTCAATGATAACGAGGAAATATTTGTGTTTATTTCTTGTGCAGTTGCTCGTTCCTTAATACTCCAAAATTGGAAATCCAAGGAACCTCCATCCCATTTAAAAGGGTTGAACAAAATGAGGAGGTCCGGGAATTTCGAAAAAGCATATGCCTGTAGAGTGGGAGCAGTTAGAAGTTTTGAAAGAAAATGGTAGTACTTTGAGAATCTGGAGGCAATAAAAGGGAGGTTCAAATAAAAATTTGATTGAATACTAAAACTAAACCTACATGAATTTTTTTTTTAAAAGCAGTCATGAAATGTTGCTAGACTTAATTAAACAAGCAAAACATTTTTTTTCAGCTTAAGCACTTTGTTCCAGGTTGGATTGCACTATTTTGCACTTGCACTTTACACTTAAATCTTGCGGATGTTTCACATTGCCTGTAGCAGGAGGGACTGTACTGTATTGCACTTGCACTTTATGATCAAAGTTTGCGGATGTTGCACATTGCCTGTAGCAGGTGGGACTGTACTGTATTGCACTTGCACTTTATGATCAAAGTTTGCGGATGTTGCACTTTGCCTGTAGCAGGTGGGACTGGACTGTATTGCACTTGCACTTTATGATCAAAGTTTGCGGATGTTGCACATTGCCTGTAGCAGGTGGGACTGTACTGTATTGCACTTGCACTTTATGATCAAAGTTTGCGGATGTTGCACATTGCCTGTAGCAGGTGGGACTGTACTGTATTGCACTTGCACTTTATGATCAAAGTTTGCGGATGTTGCACATTGCCTGTAGCAGGTGGGACTGTACTGTATTGCACTTGCACTTTATGATCAAAGTTTGCGGATGTTGCACATTGCCTGTAGCAGGTGGGACTGTACTGTATTGCACTTGCACTTTATGATCAAAGTTTGCGGATGTTGCACATTGCTTGTACTTGAAAAATATTTAACCAATATTTTGTGTAATAAGGATTACAATAATGACTGCTTTCGAGTTTTATGTATCTTAAATCTCTCCCCCCTTTTTAACTTGATCTTCAATCATGTTTTTACTCTTGTGTGACCCTATTTGAAGAAGAAGCTTTCTCTTAACTTTGTTTTTATTTCCATTGCTCTAAATTCTTCATTCATGAATTGTATTTCAACCTCCTTCTGCTCAATAAAAAATTAAAAAAAAGTGGTTGGAGAATTTATGAATTACATGCAGCATCTACCTTTATGGTATTTTGGAAACACACGCCGCTCTGGCAATGTGTGCTTTATTGGGCCCTATCTCCCAAGAGCCTTGTGGTGCCGCTGCCTATCTGTGATAATGATCTGGGATTATAATATTTGCGCATTTGCCCTGCTGGTTCCATGTCACCCCACCTGTGATCTGGCAATCCATTGCCTCATGTCTAGGTTGCAGGGCCTTCCTGACCATGTATTTCTGACTCAGGATTGAGGGAGAGGTCATATCGGGTGATTTTGGCAACAGTGACTTGTTTTAGTTTTCATGCATACATGGATCATTACGTAACTCAACATCAACTTTTTCAATATTGAAATTCCCCTTCTAGTTGAATTTTTAACTAAATAATTTTCCCCATACTTCATGGCAGTCATGTCATTTTGTTTCAGTTTTAAATATTGCTACTTCCATAGTTACATGCATTTTACCCAATTTGAGGACTGCATTTTTTAAGCAGGAATCTCCAACTTGTAGGAAACCACACAAGAACAATATGAAGATGAGAACAGGCCTCAATGACATACACAGACCAGTCAAACACCAGGGGTCCTGGGAAAATCAATTGGCATATCTACCCTGCTCAGCGGCACCTCCCTCCTGACACACGCCAAGAGACCTGTTGGTGAACGTGCACGCTACAAATTCTCAATAACATAACATGCCTGTTTGTAAACAGTGCAGTCCTTAGATGGTAAGGGTCAAAGTCTCATTGTCTATGTCATTGCCTGTCAAAGATGTGTAACAGGACGCACCGACCTTGGCACACATCCCTCCCTCTGTTGCACTCATCAAATCCAATACATATTGGTGTTCCATCAGCATGAGGCGGATGGCTCTTAGTTCTTCCTTGATTGCATTAAGGCTGGGTCCATCCCTGTTCATCATTTTCAATGTTTGAAACCAGAGGGCCTTTGCTTTCATCTGCACAGTGAAGAAGGGTATGGGCCCTGCTGCATTGACTTGTGTGTCAGAAAACAGTCTGAATTCTACCATGAACTGAGCCCAGCAAAATGCGTATCAGTTCTTTTCTCTTGGACCTGATACAACAGAGGTGTCTTCTTCTGTAGCAGATGTTGGTCCAATCTTCAGGATTAACCTTGGTCGGGGTGTGTATTGTAACGTGGGAGCATAAGCCTTGCCATCCAGGGACAAGCTGGGTGTATGCAAATTCACCCCACTACCAGTAGGTATCGATCAGTGTAGAGGTGCCCCATTGCATGTCTGGTACATGCAGTATTGCACCACAGGTATCATGTGTGCAAAGTGGAATAATTCCTTCACCTCTGAAACACAAGAAATACAGTATACGTTTACGTACTGTTAGGGGCTGCCCCTTCCCCTCTAACAACATGTACCTATCTATCTTAGTATCCCATATTTCCTGACATGGGTTATCTATGCTTATGTTTGGTCATCCCCTACCAGACTCATTTCCACTGATTTTCATTGAGGTGGATGGCCTTACAACGGAACTCCATTTCTGGCATCCATTTGTTATTAAAGAAGACACTAAGGGCCCCGATATGATGTCAGGCAGAAAACCGCCCCAACTGCCATGGAAGCGGAAAACAAACATTCGGTGGGACCATGGATAAACCGGCAGTCAAATTAGGATCAACTGCCAAAAAATAACGACCGCGGCGGTAGCGGGCACATAAAAAACACCCGACGTGGGCGGTGACAATCAAAAAACGACCGCGGCAGTCGGAAACGCAGCGGAAAAGCTACTACCAGCCGCAAGCATAGCAGGGACACCGCACGGGAAATTAGGATATCCCATATGGTCCAGTGATACGATCTGCTGTTTACCACCGCCGGGGACGCACGCTGGATTGAATGGGAGAGCCAGGGGAAGGGCTGCAGCAAAGCCACAACAGCGGACCAACCGTACAAAACATGGCGAACAAAGCAACAACACCACAACGAAGGCAAACATTGCACAAATCAAAATAGCCATGCCGCTCAAATACACCAAACACAGCACAATGAAACAAACAAATGCCAAACAGAAATATACAATTTCCAGGACAATTCCCACAACACACCTGACAGCAAAACTCCATTGGGACACACCCACATAGCTGAGTATATAACCAGCCCCTTCACTGACCAGAGAGTGAGTTGACAGTCATGGTAAATGAGATAGTCAGAGTGGAACCACAACTGTTTGGTAGCCTGGTCCAATAGACACCATTAGTCACAAGGACCCAAATATGGCAAAGGATAGTCCAAAGGGTCAATGCAGCAGGAAACACCCCGCGAACCAAGAAGGAGATCATGCAGCGGTGGTATGATCTCAAGAGGGTTGTCAAAGAGAGGAGGAGCAAGAACTGGGAGCTGGCTAACCAGACTGACAGTGGCCCTTCCATCCCTCAGAAAACATTCACACCATGGGAGGAGAAGGTGCCTGCCCTACTGCATCCCGAGAGTCTCTCAGGAGTATCCGGGGGAGTGGAGGCTGGTAAGTACAAACAAATGTTAACCAACACACAGATATGTACTGTTTTGCACAACCAAAAACCCACACCACCCAAGACAAATCCAATCCATCTGCACCACACACCCACATAAACCTGTCTCACAGATCCAACAGTCACTCACTCTCATTTACGTTCAGCGTAGCTAGCAATATTACCATGGGAGCATGAGCACAGTTACCCTGCATTACTACTCCCACCATGCACCCTGTCCCACACCCTAGCAGGATGGAGCACCCCCCACACCCACAAGCACTTGGAAGCCATTGGTACACCAAATGAACTTACAGGTAGGTAGCCATCTTCCCTGGGAGGGCTGGCTTGGAGTGGGAGGCCTGCAGTACAACTCCCACCAGGCGCCCCAGTCCTACCCCTGAGCAGGATGGAGCTCACCCCCCTCCCAGAAGCATGTGGCAGCAATTGTAGTACAACAACCAAACGCATCGGTAGGTAGCCATCTCACAGGCTTGTGCTGTTTGTGGGTGCGAGGCCTGCAAAACTACCCCCACCATGCCCCCTGTCCCACCCATAAGCAGGATGTAGCACTCCACACCAACCCAGAAGCAGTTTCAGCCATTGTAAGGTTCACCCTCACCTAACAGGTAGGTAGCCATCTTGCTTGGGAGGCATGTTTGGGGGAGGGAGGCCTGTACCACTACTCCCACCATGCCCCTTGTCTCACACCCCAGCAGGATGGATCACTCCCCCACCCCACCCACAAGCATGTGGCAGCCATTGCATCACCCTCATCAAACTTACAGGTAGGTAGCCACCTTGCTTGGGAGGGCTATTTGGGGGAGGGAGGCCTGTACCACTACTCCCGCCATGCCCCCTTTCCCGCACACCAGCAGGATGGATCCCTCCCTCCCACTCACAAGCATGTGGCAGCCATTGCATCACCCTCATCAAACTTACAGGTAGGTAGCCATCTTGCTTGGGTGGCTTGTTTGGGGGAGGGAAGCCTGCACTAAAACTCCCACCATGCTCCCTATCCCACAACCCAGCATGATGGATCACTCTCCGACCCCACCCACAAGCATGTGGCAGCCATTGCATCACCCTCATAAAATTTACAGGTAGGTAGCCACCTTGCTTGGGAGGCATGTTTGGGGGAGGGAGGCCTGTACTTCTACTCCCACAATGCCCCCTGTCCCATCCCTAAGCAGGATGTAGCACTCCACACCAACGCAGAAGCAGTTTTCAGCCATTGTAATGTTCACCCTCACTTAACAGGTAGGTAGCCATCTTGCTTGGGAGGCCTATGTCAGGGAGGGAGGCCTGCACTACAACTGCCACAATGCCCCCTGTCCCACACCCCAGCAGGATGGATCACTCCCTCACCCAGAAGAACTTGCAAGCCATTGCAGTACACTAAACAAACTAAAAGGTAGGTATCCATCTTCCCTAGGAGGGCTGGTTTGGGCGGTACACCTGCACTACAACTCCCATCAGGTACCCCTGTCCCACCCCTGAGCAGGATGGAGCCCACCCCCCACCCACAAGCATGTGGCAGCCATTGCATTGTTCTGCTTCACCTAACAGGTAGGTAGCATGTATGTGCAGCCACACATCTGTTACCAATGAAATGGTGTAAACCAAGGGAGAGACAGAAGAGGGCTATTTTAACACAGGTCCAGCATACGTGCCCACGTACTGAAAGCAACAAAAGATTGGTATGCAGTTCCTAAAAGGGATAAAGGTATAGTGACTAATGTGAGAAACTGACTGATATTCAGTAACCAGTGGTTACTGAATATCAGTCAGTTTCTCACATTAGTCACTATACCTTTATCCCTTTTAGGAACTGCATACCAATCTTTTGTTGCTACCAATGAAATGGTGCCACATGGCAACGCCAGCCCTCTGCATGCACAAATGTGCCCAGTGATCTCCCTTGACAAGCACAGTGTCCACACAGGTAAGCAAAGGGAACTGTCACAGATGACAAAGAGTCACACACCAATGGACATGCAAAAGAAAGACTGTGCACAACCATGCACAGCACACACTGATGAGTGCATTGCCATGTGGCCGAATCAGCAAGGACCATGTAAAAAAACAGAAAGTATGTGTGGGCTTATAAATCCAAATATGTACATTACAGGACAAAGTCATGCAGTAAAATACAATGGCCACTCCATGGCCAGATGTGACGTCAGCCAGGTCATACGAATCAACAATGAGAGAACCATGAAACTCATTTGTGCTGGTCCCTACATTGCAACTGGTCCCTTTGAACATGATCACAGCATGATTTGCATGCTATGCATCGACACCTGATAACATGTACAAGTAATGTATGTACCTCGGCATCATGTTATGAGGCACAGTATTTGCACATAGCAAAAGATGTGAAGATCAGTCAATTGTGTAATGTACAGACACTGGATGACAGAAAGCTAACATAATTCTTGCTGAGTGCACAACACCAACCATTCCCCATCTAATCCACAGGTGACCAAGAACTCACTGCTGAGGACAACATCAATAACCAGCAGCGCCAGTCTCCACCCCCGGAAAGTGGACTCTCAGATGTGGACTCCAGGATTCTCAGGACGATGAGCTCGAGGGCAGCCCATCTGGTGTGCCAGGGAGCACCAGGTCCCAGGACCCCATCCTCCCCACTGCAACAGCCTCCCTGTCCCAGGGGATGACCAGCCCACACCAATAACTGTGGATGACAGGGAGAGTGTGCTTTGACCCACAGTGGCGAGGCAACAGGTTTGTGGCAGCAGGGCAGGTGGGAGGGCCAGGGTTACCACCGGACATCAGAAGGTTGAGACCCCATCCCTGGACCACTTCACCCGAGTCATTGGGGCCTACGAACAGGTCCAGGGACAAAGTGGCCGGTTTGACAAACTCTTACGTGAGCTCATCCTGCTGATGAGGTCCATCGACACCCGCATCAGACAAATGATGGACCTCATGGGCAAGCAACTGGCATTACTGAGGGACAGGCCTGTGTCTCAAACAACACCTCCAGCCCCCACTGTTGTGCTACAGGATGACAGTTCACCATCCTCGCCTGCGGCCACTAAGAGGGGTGAGTCCTCAGATGCCGCTGGCACCACAGAAGGGCCCAGTCCGGCGAAGCGACCAAGGGGCCATCCAAAGAAGAGCCTGGGAGTCTCTGGAGGCAAAGCACCAGCCACACGCCAGTCACGGCGCCAGCCCTGATGCCAATCCTCTTCCCCACTGCATTAACTGTTTGAACTCTCCTTCCCCACACTGCCTTGTGAATGGCACCTGTCTGTTGGACTGGGTCACCACATCGATGTGGTGTCTACTCATTCATCTCATTTACCATGACTGTCAACTCACCACCCTTAAGTTAATCTGCCTTCCCCCTAACATGTCAACTTTGTAAATAAAACACCTTACACACTTCTATTGTGTCAGCTTTGTCTTTAGTGCAAGATGTACAGTCTTCAAAATTACCTTAATGTATCCGAAAGATGTACTGTATGTCGGAATGGATTATTTTGAGGTGCCTAGGGAAACACAACAGATCAACATTCACTGGTGTGAGTGTGGCATCACAGACATTACACTACACAAACCATTTACGTAACCAAACATGAAGACAACACAATGTGCAACAAGTGTCAACAAACATGTCCCATTTACATTCGCAGATTACATCTCACTGTCACATATCCACACACAGGCGACTTTACATATGGCTGTCTGAACCATTTGCAGATAGCCCTTCGCGACAACAGCAATCACACCAGACAATGTACATGTTGTACTTTCTCACCCACCTTCAAGTGAAGTAGCGGGTGATGAGCTGTTGATGCATGTCACCTCCTTCCTCCTCTCCACTGTCCTCATCACCAGACTCAGGTTCTTGTACAGGTGGTGGCCTTGGGTCCTTATCATCATCCAGGAGCAGGGGAATATCCTTGCAAATGGCCAGGTTGTGGTGCATGCAGCATGCCACTACGATCTTACACACCTTCCCAGGTGAGTATGACAGTGCACCTCCAGTTTTGTCAAGGCAGCAGAAACGTGTCTTGAGCAGGCCAAAAGTACGCTCAACCACACGATGTGTCCTGCCATGGGCCTCATTGTATCTGATATCAGCCGGGGTCCTGGGATTACGCAGTGGGCTCAGCAGCCATGGACGGCTGAGATATGCAGAGTCACCGAGGAATGACAAACACACAATGCAATGTTGCACAGGCTGAGGACAGCAGATCACACACCCAGAACGCCATTTGACTAGGCATACTCACCGACAATCCAAGCACGCTCGGGAAGCAGATTAGCCATCAGCCGGGGCACAATGCTGTTCTCCAGGACATATGAGTCATGGGCGGAGCCGGGGAATCTGGCACACATATGCGAGATGGTCATATCTGCCAGGCACACCACCTGCACATTGATTGAGTGATAATGTTTTCTATTACGAAAAATGTGCTCACTTGCCTGTGGTGGCGCAAGAACCGACATGTGTGCAATCTATGGCCCCAACAACATGGGGGATGTGCCCAAGGGGATAGAAGTCTCCCTTCACACCTGCCAATTCTGCACCCCTGGGGAAATGTATATATCTGTCCTTGTAGATCATCATGGCAGACAGAACATCCCGCAGCACGATGCTGAACATGGGTTGAGACATTCCTGCAGCACCAGCCACGGTCTCCTGGAACGATCCAGTGGCAAAAAAAATGGAGGGCTGCCATAACTTTGTAAGTTGGGGTGAAAGCTGTAGGGTATGTGCGGTGAGGCTGCAGGTGGGGTTCCAACAGATCACAAAGGGTCTTCAGGGTGGCTCTATTGAGACGGAATTTGCGAATGATCGCCACATCCTCCATGTCCTCCAGCAGTGTCAAGTGATGTATCAGATTAGGTCTCCTCCTAGTTGAGATGAAAGTGGACACATGTCAATGATATCCATCATGAGATGGCCACAGCATATCCCGCTCAGGATGAAACAGAAAAAACAAAGACTGACTTGAGGAATGTGTGACACACCATGTAACATTGGTGGACATTTGAGCCACACAGAGGGCCCACCTCTCCTTTTACAATACACCAGTGCCTCAAACACCACATGGGTCAATGTGAATGCACATATTTTCATGCCCACATTCCACATGTACATCCTAGGTGCGTGGCATACAGCCATTGTGCAACAAATCAACACAACTGTCTCATACTCATCTGCTGTAACTGTCACACCTCAATTCATCATTCAAACTTGGCACACATCCACAACACAATGATCACAATTGGCGGTGTACTGACAATTGCGTGTATGAGCACACAGAAAAGCACAAGTAAGTAACAACATCATACAGTGCGACAATCCTTGCCGAGTTCATCACTGCCCCGCAACACATTCATAGGTGTACACATTGTTGAGTCCACTACCACACTGTCCTGCCTCAACAACCATCTGATGCATTTTTGCCATGGTAGGGACAACAGACCAATGTACGTCACATATACACAACCATGACATGTGTAGGCACCTGTGGAGTCAATGGGACATTGGCATTGTGTGCACAATGACGTGCCCCTCAGCATGTAGCCACTGTGTACTGTTGAAGAGTGTCCGATGGACATTGCCATTGTATGTGCCCAAAATTGCGGTAGCTACTCCCTGGCCCCGGCGGTGTGTCACCAGAACCCCCCCTGACACAGTGCGGTAGTCATTGGCATGGAGAAAATGCCCAAATGGGGGTGGACATACTCCGCCACCCAACTTGCTGTGGCTACTGCCTGGCCCCGGCAGTGTGTCACCAACAACCCCCATTCACACGAGTGTGGTATTGATAGCCATAGAGACATGGGAAGATGGTGGTTGGCATGCTCTGCCACCCAACTCTCGGTAGCTACCGCCTGGTCCCGGTGGTGTGTCACCAGCATCCCCCTAACACAAGTGCGGTAGTTATTGGCATGGAGACATGACCAAATGGCGTTGGGCATGCTCCGCCACCCAACTCACAGTAACTACCCCCTGACCCCGGTGGTGTGTCACCAGCAAACCCCCTCACACAAGTGCAGTAGTCATTGGCATGGAAACATGCCCAAATGGCGGTTGGCATGCTCCGCCACCCAACTCGTGCTAGGTCCCAACCGGCCCCGGTGGTGCATCACCGCCATGGAGCATTGCCTACAGCCAATGGGAACGATGATTGCGGTGGCAGGATGCAATTTTCAAAATCGCGGTAGGCGTGCTCTGCCACCACGGAGGCGGTCATTGGATGCTTTTGAAAGATTCACCATCGCAGTAGCGCAGCCCGGGCCCCTGCGGTGCATCACCACCATGGAGCATTGCCTACAGCCAATGGGAACGATGATTGTTTTGGCACGAAGCAATTTTGAAAATCGCAGTAGGCCTGCTCCGCCACCGCGGAGGTGGTCATTGGATGCTTTTGAATGAGGCAGACCTGGACAACCAATTGTTGCAGCTTGGCAACTTTGAAACGACCCCAGGGGGCTGTATATGTGTGGGAGTGAGCCTCACATTTCTACTGTTCACAGAGCCTGCTGCCTGAGACCCTCATCTGCTGCTGCGTCCAGAGCCTGCTGCCTGAGACCCTTATCTACTGCTGCCTCCAGTGCCTGCTGCCAGAGACCCTCATCTACTGCTGCCTCCAGAGCCTGCTGACAGAGACCCTCATCTGCTGTTGCCTCCAGAGCCTGCTGCCAGAGATCCCTCACCACCCAATTCTACCACAGGTGTTCCATGTCCACAGGGATGGCAAGGACAGAGAAGATCCGTGCCAGTCCATTCACAAGCGAGGAGCTGGAGGTCCCGGTGGACGCGGTGCTCGCACAGTAACCAAAGCTGTATGGTGCCTCAAATATTGTAGTGAGTCATCAAAAAGGTAGGTGTAGGGCAGGTGGGGCAGACATGCAGTTGGACTGCTGCAGTATATGTCTGAGGGTGTGGGGGTTGTGTCATGCACTGACAAACATGCTGTCTCCAGGGGGAAGTCGTATGTGTCCCAATGTCAGAGGTTTCCCTGCCTGCAGTTGTGTGTCTGAGTGGAGTGTAATACATTGTCAGACATACAGAAACAGAGTATGTTGGACATGCAGGTGCCAGGACAGCGATTGCTTGGCTGAATGGCTCTGTGTGCCCCTGTTGTCTGACTCAGTGTGAACCCAGAGGCTCTGCACAGTGCCCGCCCACCAAGATAAGATCACATGACTGCACTTACTGTGTCCTTACTCTTGTTCATTCACACTGAAAGCCAAATATGCACCATATCAGCCCTGTTTAATTGCACACAACCACACTTGTGTAGATCTATTGTTTGCTGGTGGGTCCATGTACCCCGATGCCACACACATAACACACAGATATATTCACAGGACATGCTCATTGAATTCTGCCGAGTCATGCAGACAGTGAGTCTACACACAGACACAGGTCGATATGTGATGTATGTAGTGGCCAGACATGCATAGGACTGGAGATGTTTGCAAGCCAGAGAGGGGGTTCAGTGCTGTCATCCTGCATGTGTGTGAGATTAGCAGGGACCCCGTACACCCTCATACATGCATGCAATCACATCTGCTTAGCCCATGCAGAGTGCCTTTGTGAGATGTACCCCAGGGTGGGATGGACAGAGATTATTTTTGGTAATGAGTCTGTGACTTTCTGCTGTACTGATAGATGTTGGTACATGACACTGTGTCACTGATCATGTCCCCCTCTTTTCTTCCATGCCTGCAGCTCAAGGTACACCAGCGTAAGGCGGTGTCGAGGGCCATTGCAGCAAAGGTACGATCTCTGGAGGTATCCAACCGATGACGCACCCACTGCCACAAGAGGTGGGATGACATCAGCCGGCTGGCAAAGAACGTGGCACAGATAACCTTGTGGCTGCTTCCACACACTGGGTGTTTGCCACTGCACAGCATGACAACAATGATGGGCCGCATCTTGGCAGTGACTCTTCCTGAGTTGGATGCACATCTGAAGGAGCATCGGCAGGAAGGTAGGGGTGAGTATTTGGGGAGGGTGACTTTGGCTGGTAGCGGATGCATGTGTACAGGGCTTGTGGCAGCGGTGGCCTATGTGATGTTTATGGGGTGGTGCAGTGCTGTGTCATGTAAGTGGCTGCGGACAAGTTACATTCACACCTGGCACTGCTGAGCCTGCACCTGTCCCCCCTGCTGTTCTCAGTGCTGAGTCTGTTGAGCTCCTGCACCAGCTTTGTGTGGGCCAGACAGCCCTGCTCAATGCCTTCAGTGACCATGACAAAAATTAGGCCAGGTGGTTTGCCTACATGGAAGGCATACACTCTGACGTTAGTGGGCTGCACCGTACTGTCCACGCTTTGTCGTCCACAGTGATGTCTGACCTTCAACAGGCACATACTCCCATTCCTGCTCCAGGGACTTTGGCCACCCTCCAGTCAGTGGCCACATCTGATGATAGTGACCCCGGTTCACATGCGTCACAGTCACGATACAGCACAAGAAGCACCCAGCAGAAACAACCCAAGTGGGCCTGCCCGCAGACACCATCCCCACAGAAGAGCAAAGCCACCACAGAATGCAAAGACAGGAGCCCGTCATGGAAGAGCAAGGCTGAAAAAGCAAAGAAGCAGACATTAGGCTCACATGCCACAGAGGCATCACCAGCGAAGGACTCGCCTGTCCATAAAACTTCATGCAAAGCTAGGTGTGCAGTTTCTGTGTCCACTGAGGATGTGTTGTATGGTAAGGGTACACCTAGGTAGAGCTCAGGGCCACATTCCCCCGCCACATCAACTCCAATTCCAAGCCCAGTGAAGCAGGGGAAGGAAGGCACTGTAGGAGGTACACCTGGCAGCAACCAGGGAAAGGAGGGCACTGTAGGGGGTACACCTGACAAACAGGGGAAGGAGGGCACTGTAGGGGTACACCTGGCAAACAGGGGAAGGTGGTCCAGAGGCGTAGCCAGATGAAGCGTTCTGCAGGATCCAGTACATCACCAGACGGAGTGCCAGTGCCTGCACCTGATGCGGGACAGTTGGTGTGTGTGCCTGTTGTGTCATCACCAGTTCCCATTAACCCCAGTATAGGGAAGCCATTTTGAATTCCCAAGAAGTGGAACGGCACCCCTAATACCTCTCACACCCACACAGTGTCTCAGGTCTGCATGACTCCACCTCCACATGCCACTACACCACCTGGTCCAAACAGCCCTCCAGCTTGCCAAGCCACTGATAGCCCTACATCACCTGGGCCTCTCTCTCCCCAGTCAAGTGCTCCTGCTGTCCCGACACACAGCCAGCTCCAAGTCTGCCTGACAGCCAAGAGTGAGTGGTAGTCCCCCTCACACACCTGTCTCTCATACAGGTGGGCCAGTCCTGCCCATTGTTTACCCACTGACTGTGTTGCTGCCCATGGAAGGGTACAGTCAAACACTTTCCCTGTGCAGCCTCTCATGTCCTGACTCTGCACTTTTCCATGCCCAATGGCCTTGTAATTCACTGCTGTTCTGCCCTTGCCTGTGCAACCTATCATGTACTTGCTGTGCACCCTGCCCTGGACACTAGCCCTGCTGCTCTGCTGTGTTGGACTCTGCCCTGTGCATCCTCTCATGTACTTGCTGTGCACACTAAGCTGGCCACGGGCCCTGTTGCTCTGCTGTGTTGAACTCTACCCTGTGCAGCCTCTCATGTACTTGCTGTGCACCCTAAACTGGCCACGGGCCCTGTTGCTCTGCTGTGTTGAACTCTACCCTGTGCAACCTCTCATGTATTTACCGTACACCCTGATCTGGCCACCGGCCCTGTTGCTCTGCTGTGTTGGACTCTACCATGTGCAGCCTCTCATGTACTTGCCATGCACCCTAAACTGGCCACGGGCCCTGTTGCTCTGCTGTGTTGGACTCTACCCTGTGCAGCCTCCCATGTAATTGCTGTGCACCCTGCCCTGGACACTGGCCCATTTGCTCTGCTGAACTCTACCCTGTGCAGCCTCTCTTATGTTTGCTGTGCACCCTTAACTGGCCACTGACCCTGTTGCTCTGCTGTGGTAGACTCTACCCTGTGCAGCCTCTCATGTACTTACTGTGTAACCTGCCCTGGACACTGGCCATGTTGCTCTGCTGGACTCTACCCTGTGCAGCCTCTCATGTACTTACTGTGTACCCTGCCCTGAACACTGGCCATTTTGCTCTGCTGGACTCTATCCTGTCCAGCCTCCCATATATTTGCTGTGCACCCTGAACTGGCCACTGGCCTTCCTGTTTGGAGTTTGTCTGTGCAGATTCTCTTGCATATGTTCAGAATTTGGTGCCTTGCTCTTCTCTACTGTTGTTCTACTGTCACATCTGTGCAACATGTGAATAAAGACAGTTACTCCTGTTGTCTGTTTTGTCAGTGTCCTTGCTGATTAAAGTTCTTGTGTGTGTGCTATTGGTTGACTGTGCCCCATGCTCTATGTGGCACTTCAACATTGCTAAGCTCTTTTCCCGCATCACATTTTTTCACAGGGGTGACAGGGACCTCAGTCCATTCACTCACTGATAGTTGTGTTATCTGCGGTGTCAATTTTACCTGTCATGCAGTTCTCTTTTTCGTGGTTTGCTATTGTTGGCTACATTGTTCACATGTCAGGTTGGGGGACACTGCCAGCACAGGGTGTGATGATGTGCACAGGTTTGCATGCAGGCTGGGCAAGATCATCATGTATATGTGTTATTCCTTTATGTGTGCCCAGCTTTGTATGTCTATGGTCATCTTGTGATGGACCTCAGTCCTGGTCCCATGGCCTACATGAGATGTGTGCTCTTCGGTAGTCAAGAGGTGTGCAGTGTGAAGGGTGTGACTTTGTAGGGGGTGTGGATGTGTGTGTGCCCCTGGATTGTCAAAGACACACATGTGTCACTCAGGAGTTGTGTGCCTGTTGTTTGGATTGTTCAGCCCTGTGGATGTGGTTGTATGCACATGTGTGAGGTGTCTGTCGTGCACTGTGCAGTGTGTTGGTGTGTCTGTGCTGTTATGTCTGTCTCCTGTTTGTTGGTTTAGTCACTTGTGAGTGTGCAGAGTGTGTGACTTGCACATCAGTGTTGTGTTTGTTTGAGCATCCATGTGTCTTGAGTCTGTTTGTGTAGACTGTGCAGCCCTCTGCTCCACACTGCCATTGTGGTTTTGTTTCTCATCTATTGCAGGCACATGGTGCCTTTTATCCTCCTGTATGACATGGTGTGTGTGGTATAATGCCATCCCCTATGTGTTCCACGTATTCCTACCCACTGTGAGTCTGCACTCCCTCTATTTGTGTGTGGTATACCCCTTACATGTCGACTACTGACATGCAAAACACTTCACTTTGATGTCAGCTGTACTCTTGCTTTACATGTGTGTGTTCCTCCCCATCACTTCATTTGTGACACTGTGCTTTGTGGTGCAGTTCTTGGGCCAAGAGAAATGTTCCACTCTGGACATTGATCTAATGGATTATATGTGATGCTCTTGTGCTATTTATCAGTCAGGATTGCTCATGTGCACTTCAACTGTGTGTGCAGCCCAGTGCTCTGGTCGAGATGGTTCTCCCTTTCTATCCCATATTTGTGCATCTGTTGTTGTGTTGGATGTATGTATGTTGGCTGTGGTATTGCTTCACTTCCTGGGTGTGCTGTTGTGTTTTTGCTGTGCTGATTTGTGTTGTGTGGGTTGATGTTGTGTCACTCATGTCTGTGTGTGACTGTTATGCTTGGTGTGTGCACACACTGCTTGTTGTGCATACAGTGCTGTGTGTATGTGGCCTTGGCATTGCCTGATGTGCATCCCCTGATGACCGGCAGTGTTTGTTCATTTTATTTGCCTGTGCATCTGTAGTTGGTTTGATGTGGCAGTGTTGTTCTGTGATGGTGCACTTCTTTTGTGTTTTGTGGTATATTGTGTGTGTTTGATCATGGTTGATGAGGTTGTGCACTCCTGTTGTGTCTGTGTTCCCATTGCCTTTCCACAATTTGGCTGACAGGGTATGTCTGTTTCTGATGGGGTTCTGTATGTGTTTCAGTTGTGTTTTGTGTTTGTGTGTTGTTTTTGGGCAGACATCTGTTCTGGCATCCCTGTGTATATGTTATGTTTGTGACTGCACCCAGGGTGTGTGTCTGTGTGTGTATGTACTGGCAAATATTGGCAGCCTTCAGTGTGTGTGGCACTGGTGTGCTGCTGTTGTGAGGGGGCGTATGTGTGTACATTTCTCCTGGTGTTTGCCAGTAATGGAGTATGTATATGGGCCATGTGTGTTGTGCTGCAGGTGTACTCCTGTGAGGTGATTGTATGTGTGTGTGGCTGTTCCCAGTTTGACTTCCAGGCCTTTCTTCCTTCCTTGTGCCTTTACCTGGTATGCATTGCTGTTTCCCTGTGTTGTTGCACTGTGTTGCCTGTGGTTTGACTTCACTGACTGTAGCAGCCATGTGTGGTTTGATGGTCTGAGGGGGGTGTTCTCTGTTCCTGGTCTTGGATCAGATGTGCACATGCTTGTTGTATATCCCCATGGCCTTCCATTTGTGTACATCCCACTTTGGATTGCTGATTTGTTGTGCTCCATTGCTGTTGACAGTTTGGGTGTCTGTGTGTGTGTGTGTGTGGTATGTATGTGTGAGTATGCAGGCTGTGTGTCCATTTGTATGTTTGTTCACTGTATGTGTTCATTTGGTGCTTGTACTCATGTTTGTTTCCATGTCTGTGGTGGTGTTGTGGTGCGTGTGTCTCCAGTCACTGTGCTGTGTGTTGTGTGTTCCTGTGCAACCACTCCTGCAGTGGCTGTCTCCCTGATTGTTTGTTGTGTGGTGCAGGGTGTGGAATGATCTGGCTTGTTGCTGTGCATGGGAGTGCAAAGGATGGGCACCTGGCCTGTACCTTCATGGGGTGTGTTGGTGTGTAGTGGGGAGGTGTGTCCCTGGGGTCTTTGTGCCATGCCCATGCCTTGGACTGGCCCTGCCTTCTGCATTGTGTGCATTTATTCACTGCTGCGGTGACGTGACCGGGACATTGCTGCAAGTTCGTAGTCAATGTGTGTCCAGGATGCAGAAGAGTGACTGTGGCAGGTGGGTAAGTTGTGGGTGCCCTTGTGGATGTGTTGATGCCCCCAGCAGGGTGTCTGTTGTAGATTTGGACCCTGTGTCAGCCCGTGTGTTGTGTTTTGTATTTGTATAGTTGCATACCTGTGGCGGTGTCCGCGGAGGTCCATGAGTTGATAGTGCTGTAGGAGGTACAGCACCGAGAAGACGTGAAGGGCAGGGTCCATGGCGGTCTCAACCGAGTGGTGTGGACTGGAACACTGGTATCGCGTTCCACTGTCGAGTTTCCGCCATCTCTGGTTGGGCGGTGTCTCCGCTGCAGTGCTTCTGCTTGTTTGGGCCATCTAATTGGTGGAGCGGAGTGGATGTCATTCCGCATGGCAGTGAGTCTCCATTGGCTCACTCTGCCACGGTGGCGGATGCACTTTGATGTCCGTGCCCGTCGCACCGCGTCGGACAGGAATTTACCTATGTTTTGCAATACTAATATGGGGGATGTGTTTCCTGCTGCTCGTGGGTGGAAAAATGCATTTTTCTGCCCAGCCAGCAACGCGGTGGTGCCACCGCCCGACATCCTAAAGGACCCTTGTTGGCTGCCCTGGGGGACCCAGACGAAAGAGAGAACAGACATGTTTGTGCACCGGTGCTGTAGCTTTGCTACCACCAAGAATATCTTTCTTGAAAGTCTACTATGCCCATCCTATCTAGCTCTGTTTAAATATCTCCAGGCTCAGTGAAATAGTTCAATGCTGTGGGATTGGCCGTGTAATGGGTCATGTTCACTACTACTCTACAGGGTTCTCCTCTGTTGGGTTGTACCTTGGCCCTAATCCTATATAGGTACAGATAGAGAAAGGAGTTTGCTTTTTCGGTTGCTATGCTGCATGCAGTATCAATATACAAACGTAACATGACCTGGCTGATGTCTGGGTAACCACAGCATTCACATGCTGATACTGTGAAAGAGTGTGCAATGCAGTGTGTGTAGGATGCTAGTGACATGGGAGAGGTCCCTATAAAGATGCTGCTCAAATGTCATAGTGGAGCCCATTTGACTAGGCAGACTTTGCCAACAAATGGATTTAGCCACACCCACAGTAAACAGAGGGTATACATTTGTACAGCAATACATAACTTATTGTACACTGACCATCTAGAGGATGGATCATCTGATGATCGGGGATTTTTTTTACTTTTGGTGGGGTTTAAAGTTTGTGAAAATAGTTTGTGGGAAAAGATTGAGGTCTTTGGCTTGCATACTTGGGTCTTGGTAGGATTATGGAAGTGATTGCTGAAGAGATGGTGGGCTGCTGTAAGGATGGTGCAATTTAGTGGCTTGATAATAGACCTGTTGGATAAGAGCTGGTGCTTGTTGGTTAAGTTCAGACAACATTTACATCCTTCTGCATTATCATTAGTCATTCTTGGGCATTCCTGTGCCTTCACTTTTTTTGGGGTGTGCTTTTTACTTCATACATGCTATTTTAGTGGTTCACTAGAAGGTAGCCGCAATCTTGGTATCTACTCTTTCTACTTTTCTACAACAGCGGGTATTTATTCATGGGTTGCCTTAATTCTTATGTACTGGGCATCCGTTTTTTAACAAATGTTTTATGGGTGTCGCTAAATTAAAATATCCACCCTTCCTTACTGAGTGTATGGTGGGCATGCCTTTTAACCTACACTCGCACAATCAATCAGGGAATTGTAAAGCATGCTACTCACCCATGAGGATCTTAAGTTGCTGGGAGGGGGGAGTAAGCAGCTCCATTCAGTCAAAGAGCCATGTCTTCCTAAAGATGTTCAGAGAGGGGGCACCTCTGATGTTGATTGGAGCTCATTCCAGGTCTTTGCCGTGATGGAGGAGAAGGCTATTCTTCCTGTTCTGGCTCTGCAGATGCACAGGATTTTTGCAAGGGAGAGTTTGGCAAATCTCTTGGGTATTTTGAAGGAGATTCTATTGTTGAGGTATTGGAGCCTGGTATTGTGGAGGCATTTGAAGGCGTGGGTGAATATCTTGAATGTTACTCTCTTCTCGACTGGGAGCCAGTGGAGATCTCACAGGTGTTGGGTGATGTGTTCTTGTCAAGGGATGAGAAAGACAAGTCTAGCTGCGGTGCTCTGTATGGTCTGGAGTTTGCGGAGCAGAGACTTGTTGAATCTGGCACAGAGGTTGTTTCCATAGTCCAGTCTGCTGGTTATGAGTTTGTGGGTGGTGGTTTTTCTTGATTCGGGGCGATCCATTTAAAGGTCGTGCAAAGGGTGCAGAGGGTGTTGAAGCAGGTGGAGGTGATAGTCTTGGGTCATGAAGAGGGAGTAGTTGAGTAGGATGCTGGGCATGGTCCATGGGGGTAGGCAGGCTGCCGAGGGGGGTAGGCCACCAAGTATGTTCCCTAGCTGTGGGCGAGGGTCCGAGGACAAGGACTTCTGTCTTCTCCAAGTTGAGCTTCAGGTGGCTGCTGCTCATCCAGGATGCAGTGTCCTTTATTCCTTCCTAGAAGCTGAGTCTGGTGGTGACAGGATCCTTGGTGAGGGAAAGGATGAGCTTGGTGTCATTGGTGTAGGAGACTATATTGAGTATGTGCTGTCTGACGATGGTGGCGATGGGTGCCATGTAGATTTTGAAGAGCTTAGGGCTGAGTGAAGATCCTTGAGGTACTTTGCAGTTGATCTTTGAGGGTTCGGAGAGGAAGGGTGGCAGTCTGATTCTTTGGGTCAAGCCGGTCAAAAAGCAACAGAGCCATTCGAGGGCAGTTCCCCATATGCCAGTGTCGTGGAGTCTGGTGGTGGGTGTGCAGTAAGAAACGGTGTTGAAGGCTGTGGAAAGGTCGAGTAGGGTCAGGGCTGCGGTGTGGCCTTGATGGAGGAAGGTGCTGATGTCATCTGTGGTGGTGAGTAGGGTGGTCTCGGTGCTGTGGTTGCTGTGGAATCCAGATTGGAAGGGGTTGAGGATAGAGTTCTCTTTGATGAATGTCATTAGTTCGGTGTTGACGGTCTTTCGACTTTGGACGCAAGTGGGAGAAGGGTGATGGGTTGGTGGTTTTTGAGCTCTGAAGGGTGTGCCATGGGCTTCTTGAGCAGGGGCTAGACTTCTGTACGTTTCCAGTCATCGGGGAAGGTGCCGGTTTCAAAGGTGGTGTTGATGGTGCATCATAGTTCCAGTGCTATGGTGGTGTCGGCTCTGTGGAAGATGTGCAAAGAGCAGGGGTCCGTGGGTGCTCCTGAGTGGATGCCTTTCTTGGTTGATTCGGTGTCTTTGGTGGTGGCTGGGGTCCAGGCAGAGATGGTGGTTTGGCTGGCGTTGTTGGAGGGGGGAGTGGTTTCAGTGTCCGGTGTACGTTTGTTGAAGTTGTCATAGATGGACTTGATTTTCAGATGCTTGTTGCAGAGGTCCTGGGAAGGGTTGATGGCTGTGGCCTCGCTGGGGGGGTTTGGTGAGATCTTGGATGATGCTGAAGAGTTCCTTTGAGTTGATGGCATTGGCAGTGATCATGTTCTGGATGAAAATGGTGGTATTATGTTATGGCATTCTTGTGTGTGGTGTGATCTTCTGATGTTTTGCTGTGTCACCTTCTTCTCAGGATGTCTGCAGGTGCACCTGGATTCTTGGAAATCGGATTTGAACCAGGTGGATTTCCTGGGGCGTTGTCTGTTGGGGCTGCAAAGGGGTTTGAGTTTGTCAGCGCAATTGGAGATCCATCTGTGTAGTTCTTTGGCTGCAAGGTTGGTGTTGGTCGACGTGGAGGGGGAGTCACGTTTGAAGGTGGGGTTGAGGTGCTCCTCGGTGACCTTGCTCCAGTTACTTCGCAGTGTGCATGGTGCAGGTTTGGGGCAGTTGGTTGTCGATCTGGAAGTGTACGCAATGGTGGTCCATCCAGAGGCATTGCGTGGTATGGCTGATATAGATGTTGTTACCTTCTGCGAATATTGGGTCAAGTTTGTGTCCTGCCTTGTGGTGAGAGTGGTGATGAGTTGTTTTAGTCCAAGGTTGGCAAGGTTGTCCAGGTGGGTGGAGGAGTTGGGGTTGTTGAGGTTGTCGTGGTAGAAGTTGAGATCTCCAATGAGAACGTAGTCTGTGGAGTCGATGGCATGTGGTGTGACAAGGTCAGCGATGGTAGTGGTGAAGCAGGTCAAGGTCCCGTGGGCCTGATGGGGAGCGTGCCGGTTAGGGTGGATCTGGAGCTGGTCTGTATCTGGAGATGGAGGTGCTCCAAGTGTCCGTCAAGAAGGCAACATCAGGGAAGGTGCAGTTGAGGAGGTCCCAGATCTCTATGGCGTGTCTGTGCAGGGTGCACACATTGGGAAGGATGCACCTCAGGGCTTCAGGGGTGCTGGTGTTCGGCATGGTGGTGTTGGTTGTGGAGTTAAAGAGGGTGGTAAAGGTTTGGCTGCAGTCTCCACAGGACAACTGGATGAATTTAGTTGTAGACAGATGGTAGTTGTTGTTTCTTCCAGGGTTGAGTGCATGGAGGGTAATAGAGTCGTAGTGGTGGGTGGTCAGAGATCCAGGGTCTCTGGGACTGGTTGCTGTCAGGCCACAGACGGGGGCTGACAGGCTTGCCTTAGGAGTGCCAGCTGCAAACCCACTGCATACGTCCTCTGCGTGGCCGCCATTAAATTGGGAGGGGAGAGGGAAGCTCAGCTATGAGGCGGGACTGGAAACAGGACGGGGAGAAAAAAAAGCAGGCATTGAGGGAAAAAACAATGGCACATGCACAAAACAAAGAGTTACAGACAGACAGGTAAAGAAATTACAAGACAAATATACTAAATACAGGCAAAATACACAAAGACAAAATAATATGGTGGTATTCTGTTATGGCATTCTTGTGTGTGGTGTGATCTTCTGATGTTTTGCTGTATCACCTTCTTCTCAGGATGTCTGCAGGTGCACCTGGATTCTTGGAGATCGACTTTAAACCAGGTGGCTCTCCTGGGGCATTGTCTGTTGGGGTTGCAAAGGGGTTTGAGTTTGGCAAAAGACACAAAGACAAAATGGGCAAAACAAGGCAGACAGACAACAGTGGAAACAGCAGAAGAGTAAAGTTCTCCCACTGGAGCACCGGAGATGAGGCACAGGTAGGAGCCTGTGAGGGAGAGAGCACATACCAGACACCTCTCAGCTGCAGCGGCACAACAGCGGAGCTGCTGGGGAGAGAGCAGGTCTCCAACCATGAGGTCAGAGGTCTTGCTCGCTTACCCTTGCAGCTGCTGCCATTAAATAGGGGAGGGGGAAGGAAGCTAAACTGGGAGGCTGGAGCGAGAATGGCAGGTAGGAGGGGCTGGGGGAGCAGCGGTGGTAAAAGGCCGGTGATAAAAACAGCACGGAGGAGAAAAAAGGGCACAGGCACAAAATGAAGAAGGGCAGAAGAACATAGTTGCAAATAGACAGGCACAGCAATTACCATAAAAATAACTGAAGACAGACAAAAGGCACAAAGACAAAACAGGCACAACAAGGCAGACAGACAACTATGGAAACAGCAGAAGAGAAAGTCTCCCCCACTGGAATACCAGGGATGAGGCACAGGCAGGAACCTGTGGGTGGAGGAGGGCCTCGAACACCTGCCAGACACCTCTCAATGGCAGCGGCACAACAGCAGAGCTGCTGAGGGAGAGAGCAGGTCTCCGACCAGGAGGTCAGAGGACTTGTGTGGGTAGCTGTGTAAAGAGGGGGTGTGCCATAATTTGGTGTTTTTGATGATTGCAATGCACTCTAGGTTCACGTGTATACCCATTAAGTCATTGTACATGGTGTGCAGTAGGACCCTCCCTAATGGTGCCAGTTGTCTTGAGTACGCCCTTATTCTAGAGAGTTCTTTTTGACCTCACTTTGGGCTTCTTCTTACTGGTCTTTTGGGTGTTTCCCTAGATTTTCATGTGATTTCTTTATTTCTGATGTGTATCGGAGGGGGCTGAGAGCTAGCCCACACCCTCCTTGTGTATCTGTGTGGCAGTGTCTGAGATTGGATTATTTACTACACTAGACAGTATGTGTAAGGCCTTGTATGTGAGTGTGTGTAACATGTTTTCCTTTACATACCACAGATTAAACTTCACTAAAATTCCACCTAGGAAATTCAACAGAAAGATTTACATATACAACATTAAAATCAGCATTATAAAAAATATATCACAAAGTAGGTATATGACTTAAGCAACAAATTAAGTAAACTATTTAAAAGTAATACATTTAATAAAAAACAAAACATAGCTAACAAATACTTTTTTCTTAACAGCTTCTACAGAAATCAACAAGACCACAACATCAACAAAAGACACTTAATCAACTAAAAAGAGTAAGTGTATTTGATTATTTACAAATAAAAGGAAAGTAGAGACTACATTTAAATAAAATCCAATTAACTAAAACTATCATGTTTTCTTTTATGTTTCAAAGATTATACCGCACAAAAACTGCACCTAAAAAAAACATCAAAACACACATTCAGTTTAAAAACAAGGACAAAAGCACCATTAAAGAAAAATATAATACTAAGTAAGTATAAAAATTAACCAATAAATATCACAAACTATCAAACAAACAATAAAACATTAAAAAACAAATATAACAAACAACTATTGTTCTCTTTACAGCTTCTAAAAAAATCAAGATACAACAACATCAAGGCCCAGTGAATTCCCAAGAAGTAGCAGACGACCAAATCTGACAACTATTCAAGAGGTTCAAACTGAAAGACTTATCACCTTTGATAAACCTACAGTGAGGAAAGAAGCACTAAGCAACAAAGCCAAGGAACTCGTCCCTCTTGATACCCAAATATCAGTTTGTCAAGAAACTCCTGTCTACAATGATGTAGAATCTGACTATACAAACATGTCAAAAAAGGAAGCTATTCCAGTGATTTCAAAGAATCCGGATGCAATACCAACTATTGACAGAACTGCCTCTGGCTATTTTATCAACTTCGATAACTTTTCTGAGGATCTTAGTGAACCTGAACAACGCCAGTTTATAAAACTTTCAAAGAAAAAATAACAGAACTCTTTCATCAACTTGAGAAAACATATCTGGTTTCACCATGGGTTGAATTTTGGATAGGATTAGGCATACTTTTCTACTACTATGGCTCATTCTGGTTTTGAGTTTGGAATGAATGATAGATGGAAAATACGTTACAATGGACACAGCAAGTAAGAACATCAACTTACTCCTGCAACCTTACAAATCATCTCATCGTGAGCGAAGAGACCTGTCATCAGTGAACATCACAGCCGTTCCTATACCTGGTGGTATAGCATGGGACTCAACTGACTATGACATTTTGGGCCCGGTGGAACTGTTGAAAAATCTACACCAGTTCAAGGTTTCTTTAAGTGATTTTGTTTCATCAAGCACCTTTTCAGATGATTGGGACTTTGAAACTGTTAATAATATGATGTCAGACTTAGAAATGTCAGCAAAATTTCAAAAACATGAACACTTAGAAAGTTCAACAAGTTATGAAGAACTGTATTGTTATAATCATTTTGGTCACCATTATTTGCATAAATCTGTAAATCCTAGAAATGTTTTTTCTTATAATCAATGGGAACATTGTCGAAAACCACCAAAAGGCAGCTCTAAAACATTTTATGAGAAATGTCCATACTTTACAGGTTTTAATGTGAAATATCTAGAAACGCTTTATTTTAAATATATAAATAAGACAGGAATGAAAACCATGTTGACCAATACTAACTAAATTTATTCTGCAAGCTTTTATGCTCAACTGTCTACATTAGATTTGAACTTTTGGAAAGACAACATTGAGACAAAAACTGTCTGGGTCACAAAAGAATGGCAGATGCAGGGTTTAGAAGCCTTGTTCGGGGGCCTGCATTATACCAGAACAAATCATATTTTTGAACGACACTGTTCAACAAACATCATGTCTTGGCTTAGCTAAGATAAAAGATTTAAACAAACCGTCCATACCTAAGGCCACACCTGACAGTAATGGCACTGCAGATGAGGAGGTAGAAGTAAAACAGATTTTAAAACAAAACAGAACCAATCCTGATTGGAAACAATGGTTAATGTGGCCCATAGACCCGAATAACTGTCAAGATAGATTCATGAACAAAATGGAAGGGTTCAAAATGAATAGGCCAGATCCAAGGTACTCCTAGAGACAACATCCAGGGATAGTCACCACATACAGTGTAGGAAAACTATGCCTTGATTGGCTACAGAAAGCCACACTCCCAGAAATTAAACAACACTTGACTTTACTTAAAGAAGGCGCTGACTTGAGAGACTTCTTACTCGGGCCTCACAAACAACGACAAAAATGTTTCATATACGCCGGTATATACGCTGCGTACAATGAAGCTTGGAAAATAACGCAAATGGAAACTGCAGAAAAAATATGAGAAATTGATCGTATTAATTTAGAGAAAGCACTCTCTGTAGTGGACAATGTGTTAACGACTCTGTCCTCCAGAATTTATTCTTTGGACAGCATTGTAACATCTGCCATTGACATAATTGACATAATAGAACAAGATGCTAATGTTACAACATGGCCAATCTCAAGACAGGACCTGGAGATCTGGGTAGTGGACATTTACAGCTAGAGTCACTCCTACAGTCCCTTAGAGGGGACTTACTTTCCAAATTTGAAATTTCCGAAGCCAATCAGAAGGGAGTACATGAGAAGTGCGCTAATTTGGAAACTAAATTTGATTATATCTGTAAGCGGACGGGGGCGTTGGAAGTGGAAGTTGCCACACTCTCAGAAGTAGCTCAAGTACACACCAAAGATATAGCGGGACTGAAAGCCCAGAATAGATCACTTCAAATGGATATCGAGAGGTTGGAGATCCAGGCCAGAAGAAACAACTAACATTTTTTGAAGATTCCAGAGGGAGCTGAGAATGGGGATGTTAAATCACTTGTTTGTAAACTTCTTAGAGAATGAGTATTAAAGGATAGATCAGATATTGATCTTGAAAAAGAAATTCAAAGGGCACATAGAGATCCTTTTAGACAGCACCCAGACAGAAAAGCTCCTAGAAAAATCTTAATCAACTTCCACACCTATGCAGTCAAGGAGTTGATACTGGGAAGAGCACTTATCGATACAGCCCTTCAGATTGACTCCATAAAATATCTTATTCGCTCCGATGTTGGCAAAGTTACAGCGCAAAGTCAATGGGAGCTAGGGTCCAGAATGTCTGATTTAAGGAGCCTGGGTGCGCATGTCCAGATGAAGTTTCCGGCCTCACTGAGGGTGATGTGGAAAATAAGACTTATAACTTTACTTCCACTCAAGAAGTTGATACATTTTTGATTCTGATGAAAGAAAGCTCACATTAGAGAGTTTTCTTCTTCCTTTTCTTCTGATTGTGAGGGTCTAGACTCCAATTTGAAATTGACTTTTGGGATATACATTGTAATGGGGCTCTTCCACATACATGCCTGTGTATAGATACATATACATATAGATTTATGCACATATATACAAAAGAAAAAAAAGGGGGGAGGCAGAGGTTAAGGTAAAATATATGTATATATAAAAAAGGATAAATAAATAAACAAGCAAAGGGGAAAACAAGTTAAAAAAAATTAAGGAGGGTAACAGTATATTAAAAAGTGTGTTATATACAAGGCGGCAGATCCTGTTGTCGGATTCAGAGGGTTCCCGATAGGCGATAAGATCACCAAAGAAGATAAGGGGGGGTTCCTCAAGGGGGGTGGGTGGGCAGTATGGGTGGTGGGTGTAAAAATGGGAAAAAAATCAATCCTCATACAACCATGGAAATAAAGAAAGTTATAATTGCTGGGCGGGAGCAGAATTTAGTCCATCCAAAGAAACCCCAAGATGAACAGCATTACCAATAAAATCAAGATCATTAGTTGGAATGTTAATGTATTAGGAGATAGGAGAAAGATGTCTAGAGTGTGTGAATATTTGAATAACTCTGGGGCCCATATTTGCTTGCTTGAGGAAACCCACTTAAAAGCACAAGAGTGCAAGTTAGTGTTCGGTAAGCTTAGGTGGGTCCGAGATCTTCTCTGCTCAGAACAAAATGGTAATACGAGGGGAGTGGCAATAGTAATTAGAATTAATGCGGGGATTAAAGTGGAGAAGTTCAAGACAGATCATTCTGGGAGATGGCTGATTGCATCATTATTAATAGGAAGCTCTCCGTAGGTATGTGCAGTATATTATGGGCCTAATCAAGATGCTCCAGGGGCTCTCTTGAATTTAAAAGCTAGCCTTTCTGATATGGCAATACCTATCATCTTAGGGGGGTATTTTAACCTGATCCTAGACTAAATCCTGGATCGTACTTCAAGGGTTAAATATACTCCTCCTCGTAAATCACACATCGAGCTGAGAAATATTATCAAAGATTTTAATTTGATAGACCTCTGGAGAGCAAAGAAACGGATGTAAAAAGGATTTTTCCTTTTAATCAATCAATCAATCAATCATGGCATTTATATAGCGCACTACTCACCCGGAGGGTCTCAAGGCGCTAGGGGAGGGGGGTCCGCTACTGCTCGCACATCCAGGTCTTGAGTTGCTTCCTGAAGACGAGGTGGTCCTGGGTCAGGCGGAGGTGGGTCGGGAGGGAGTTCCAAGTCTTGGCGGCGAGGTAGGAGAAGGACCGTCCTCCTGTGGTGGCTCTTCGGATGCGGGGGACGGCGGCGAGGGCGTGGCTGGTCGATCGAAGCTGGCGTTTGGGAGCGTAGAAGTTGAGGCGGCTGTTGAGGTATCCTGGGCATTGGTTGTGTAGGGCTTTGTGTGCATGGGTGAGGAGACGGAAGGTGATTCTCTTGTTGACCGGGAGCCAGTGCAGGTCTCTCAGGTGTCCGGAGATGTGGCTGAGACGGGGGATGTCCAGGATGAGTCGTGCTGAGGCGTTCTGGATCCGCTGGAGTCTTTTCTGGAGTTTGGCGGTGGTTCCGGCATAGAGGGAGTTGACGTAGTCCAGCCGGCTGGTGACGAGGGCCTGGGTGACCGTCTTCCTGGTTTCGGTGGGGATCCACCGGAAGATCTTACGTAGCATGCGCAGGATGTTGAAGCACGACGAGGAGACGGCGTTGACTTGTCTGGTCATGGAGAGGGAGGAGTCCAGGATGAAGCCCAGGTTGCGTGCGTGGTCTGTTGGTTTGGGTGCGCTGCCTAGGGCGGGGGGCCACCAGGAGTCGTCCCAGGCGGAGGGTGAGGATCCCAGGATGAGGACTTCCGTCTTGTCTGAGTTCAGTTTCAGGCGGTTGTTCTTCATCCATTCGGCTACCTCTTTCATTCCTTCGTGAAGGTTGGCTCTGGCGGTGGTGGGGTCGTTGGTGAGGGAGAGGATCAGCTGGGTGTCGTCGGCGTAGGAGATGATGTTGAGGTTGTGCTGGCGTGCAATGTTGGCAAGGGGGCTCATGTAGATGTTGAAGAGGGTCGGACTGAGCGAGGAGCCTTGAGGGACGCCGCAGATGACTTCGGTGGCTTCTGATCTGAACGGGGGAGGCGGACTCTCTGTGTCCTTCCGGCGAGGAAGGAGGTGATCCACTCCAGTGCCTTCTCCTGGATTCCGACGTTGCTGAGGCGCTGCACTAGTGTGCGGTGGCAGACAGTGTCGAAGGCCGCGGAGAGGTCCAGGAGGATGAGGGCCGCCGTTTCTCCGTTGTCGAGCAGGGCTCGGACGTCATCGGTGGCTGCGATCAGGGCGGTCTCGGTGCTGTGGTTGGCCCGTTCGTCTCGAGGAATGCGGCCAGCTGCTTGTTGACGGTCTTCTCGATGACTTTTGCAGGGAACGGGAGCAGCGAGATGGGGCGGTAGTTCTTGAGGTCGGTGGGGTCGGCTGAAGGCTTCTTTAGTAGAGCGCTGAGTTCGGCGTGCTTCCAGCTCTCCGGGAAGGTGGCGGTGTCGAAGGAGGTGTTAATGATGTCCCGCAGGTGGGGTGCGATGACAGCGTCGGCCTTGTTGAAGACGTGGTGGGGGCAAGGGTCGGTCGGGGATCCGGAGTGGATGGAGTTCATCGTGTGGGCGGTGTCCTCGGTGCTGATCGGGGTCCAGGCACGGAGGGTGGTGGTGGGGGGCGGTGGTTCGGTCGTGATGTGCGTCGGTTGAGTGCTGAAGCTTTTGTGTATGTCCGCGATCTTGTTGTGGAAGTGGGTGGCGAGGGAGTTGCAGAGGTCTTGCGAAGGGGTGATGTCGTTGTTTCCGGCGTTGGGGTTGGAGAGCTCTTTAACGATGTTGAAGAGTTCCTTGCTGTTGTGTGCGTTGTTGTCCAGTCGTTCCTTGAATGCAGTTTTCTTGGTGGCGTGGATCAGTTGGTGGTGTTTTCGGGTGGCGAGCTTGAGTGCAGTCATGTTGTCTGGTGTTGGGTCTCTGCGCCAGGCTCTCTCGAGGGCTCGGCAGTTCTTTTTGGAGCTCTTGAGTTCATCGGTGAACCATGGGGCTCTCTTGCTGCAGGGTTTGCTAGGCGGGGTCCTCAGGGGGGCGAGGTCATCTGCGCAGTCGCTGATCCACTTTGTGAGGTTGGTGGCCGCTTGACTGGGGTTCGTTGCGCTGGTGGGTGGGTTCTTGCTCAGGGAGGTCGCGAGTTGGTCGGTTGTGATCTTGTTCCAGCTTCTGCGTGCAGCCTGTTGCTGGTGGTGGTGGGTCGTGGTCCTTCTGAAGCTGAAGTGGACGCAGCTGTGGTCCGTCCAGTGGAGTCCGGTGGCGTGGCTGAAGGCGATGTCCTTGCTGGATGAGAAGACTGGGTCGAGTGTGTGTCCGGCGTAGTGGGTGGGGGTGGTCACCAGCTGCTTGAGTCCGAGGTTTGCAAGGTTGTCCCTCAGGGTGGTGGTGTTGC
Organism: Lissotriton helveticus; assembly: GCF_964261635.1. Classification (NCBI taxonomy): domain Eukaryota; kingdom Metazoa; phylum Chordata; class Amphibia; order Caudata; family Salamandridae; genus Lissotriton; species Lissotriton helveticus. Next base: position 143,627,673 of record NC_136064.1, read on the forward strand.
GGTCGTTGTTGTTCTCCAGGTGGAAGTTGAGGTCCCCGAGGAGGATGTAGTCAGCGGAGGGGAGGGCGTGCGGGCTGATGAAGTCGGCGATGTCTTCGCTGAATTGTGTGCGTGGTCCCGGGGGTCTGTAGATGAGGGTGCCTCTGAGGGTGGTCTTGGGGTTGATGTGGACCTGTAAGTGCAGGTGCTCAGCGGGTGCGAGGGTGTCGTCGGTGTTGGTCGTGATGCGGATGGTGTTCTTGTGGATGATGGCGATGCCTCCTCCAGTCTGGTTGATGCGGTCCCTCCGGATGATCTTGTAGCCGTCTGGGATGGCGATGGCGATGTCGGGCGCTGAGGAGGCGTTCATCCAGGTTTCCGTGAGGAAGGCGACGTCTGGGGCTGTGGTGTCGAGCAGGTTCCAGAGCTCGACGGCGTGTCTGTGGACGGAGCGGGTGGTGAGCAGGATGCACTTCAGGTGGTTGCTGCTGTTGTGCATCTTGGTCTTAGTTGGTGCTGGAGTAGTGCAGGTCCGGGTGCAGGCGAACTTGCAGGAGTAGCAGCAGAAGGGTCCGTGAGTGCGTCTCGGGGTGGCTCGGAAGCATCCTGGGACTCGGCCGGCGTTGAGTGCGTAGAGTACGGGGGCGTCGTAGGTCCGGCGGGTGGGCTGGTCTCTGCGGGAGCCAGGGGTCCTGGCACTGGGTGCGGTCCAGGCACGGACGGGCGAAGACGGGCTTACCTTTGGCGCGCCCGCTGCGTGTGCACGCTGCGCGTGCATGCTGCGCGTTGCCCACTCTGCCATATGTGGAGAGTGGGGGGGCGGAGCAAGGGAGGGGCAGCTGGGAGGCGGGAGCGGGGCGGCGAATGGGAAGGGCTGCCAAAGGGAGGGGCGGGGCCGCAAGGGGCAGCGGCGGGGAGCGGGGAGGTGGCGGGAAGCGCGGCAGGGGCCGGGGGCGACAAGTCACAGTGGTACAATAATACAATACGGGGGAAACTGAAAATAAACAGGGAGCAGAAACCACGCAGGGGGTAAAAAAGCAATCGGAGTTACAGAGGAACAAAGTACATTAACACGGGGAGTGTATAATGACAGGGAGCAGAGAACACACGGGGGAAGAAAAACAATCGGATACGTAAATACAGACGTGGCGCAGGTGGGGCAAGAGCGCCAACAGCGGTGTCACAGGGTCACGAGCGCCAACAGCGGTGTCACAGGGTCACAGGACCCAGCTGCGAGCGGCGGCGGCACTTGGCGGGAACGGGGGGCAGCCTGGGCTCACTCGCGAGGAGTGTGCGTGGTGCGTGGGGGTGACCAGCCCAGAGGGACAGCCGGAAATACAGACACCATTCCAGAATTGACTTTTTCCTATTAGACCAGTCTCTTTTTTCAGTAGTAGACTCTATCCTATATATCCCATCCCTACTCTCTGATCATTCTGTGGTGGAGTTGGTAGTTAACCTTAAGCAAAAAGAGTGTCAGAGAAGGTGGGCTCTAGATAGGTCTATATTACTAAAGGATGAGGTTAAGTTGGACTTAGGGAATCAGGTAGAGGAATAATTGTGGTACCACAAATGATCAGGTGGTATGGGAGGCATTTAAGCCCTTTCTCAGAGGATCTCTAAGTACACTGATGATCTGGAGAAATAAATCTAGGAGGAGGACAGAGGAAGAACGCCTCTCTAAGATTAAGCAAAAAGAACAGGAACTCCAGAGGGCATCGGCAGACCAGCAGAATACTGTACTACGCTTACAAAGTGAGCTGTATGGTTTATGGGCAGAATTTCAAGCAAGCCTAGATAAGATCTTAAAAGATAGGTGGGACGCCAGTAAGCTTAAAAACTTTTCCTACGGTGAAAGATGTGGGCGCTTTCTGGCCTGAAAAACCAGGTCAGATAGGGTTAGACATCAGATTAAAAGTCTATCCCAGCGTAGTACAGGAGCTATCACACATGAAGATGATCAAATTAGGGAGGAGGCGAGAATATTTATGCAAGATCTGAATAAAGAAGACACCTGTTTTATACCTCAGAGAGCGGAAGATTGGCTGAACCAGCTAGGGCTGCCTCAGATATCTGAGGTGGATAGAGCTTTTCTCTGTTCAAGCATAAAAGAGAGTGAAGTTAAAAACCAGATTAAGAAAATGACCAGGGGTAAGGCAGCTGGCCCAGATGAGCTTCCAATAGAGTTATAGTTGATAGTTCTTGATAAGGTTGTTTATGTTTTAACTATTCTGTTTAATAGAATTTACCTATCAGGAGAGACTGTTCCTAAATCATGGTCTGAAGACACAGTTACCCTGATCCTGAAGCCCAAAAAAGATCTGTTAAAAATTGAGTCTTATAGACCAATTTCCTAGCTAAACTCGGACTACAACATTTTTGCGGGGGTTTTGGCAGCGAGAATGGCAAGAGTTATCAAAACAATTTTACATCCGGATCAGAGGAGCTTTATTCCTGATAGGCAGTTAAACGAATTAACCTTTGAAGCTATCGTGGCAATAGACGTGGCAATGGATAAGAAGCTTCCATTGACCCTAGTAGCCATTGATGCCGCTAAGGCTTTTGACCAAGTGAACTGGTCATAATTGTGGAAAGCTTTATCTGGGTTTGGATTTCCTATTAATTTTGTGTCAGCAGTCAGGTCTCTTTATTTTAGCCCTCGGGCAAAAATTCTAGTTAACGGACTTTTAACAGACTGGCTTATAATCTCCCGTGGCAGCAGGCAAGGGTGCCCCTTATCACCTCTATTTTTCAATTCATATATTGGACCTTTTGTTTGTGAGCTTAGGTCCGATCCTATGATTAAACCTGTTAAATTTGCAGATCTGGAAATTTGCTCTATATGCCAATGATCTACTTATGTTTACCTCTAATTCAGCTGAAGCCACCCCGAGATTAGTAGATCAGGCTGAATCATTTGGGGAAATCTCGGGGTACAAAATAAATAAAGACAAAACTGAGATCATGGAATGGAACCAAGATGCGGGAACATTAGGGGCTAAACCACGAATGAGGTATTTGGGGATATATTTGGCTCAAAAAATTGCAGATATACCTAAAATAAATTGGACTAGAGTTTCCAAGGATGCCTGTGATTTGCTTCAGCGGTGGTCAAGCCTCCCTTTAAACATCTTTGGGAGGGTTAACTTGATAAAAATGATCACCTTGCCAAAAATAACTTTTTTATTTAATTCAATTCCGTTATCCTTTATGACACCAGATATCGCGAAACTACAAGGAAAAATTAGCTCCTTTATTTGGAATACTAAGTCTTCAAGAATCTCCCGGAAAAAGCTAAGGAGAGGTTTAAACACGGGAGGGCTAGCTCTACCAGATTTACTTATTTACTGTCACTCATTTCATTTTAAGAACTTCAGAATACTGGCCAATAAGACGGATGCATCCTCACTGGGTTTATTGTTTCAGGCCTTATTGCATGATATTCCTCAGGAGCAAGAGTTTTTTCTTTTTAAATTTGGTGACCCAAGTGCTACAAAAAAGTTAGGCTTAAGATCCTGGGTGTTGCTTTGAAGAACTGGCTATATATTAGGAAAAGTCTAAAAATCCCCTACTATGCATTCCAGGCCCCGATCTGGGACTCTCCCGGTATGCCGGACTGTCTTAACGATCAATTGTCCCGGCCCCTGAAAATGGCAGGTTCAATCTGTTGGGGGGACCTCCAGAAAGATTTGCAGCTCTTGATTTGGGAGTCCCTTTCTAGTATGACAGGTGAGATACTCACCAGGTTTAAGTATTATCAGCTGTCAGGAGGGTGGACAACGAAATCCTGGGTCTGTGGACAATCAAACCCAAACTTCGACTCAGTCTCAAGGAGGGGTAATTGGAAGCGGGAGGTCTCCTTCTGGTATTGGGCCATGCTAGAGGTCGGGTGAGTGACAGAATCTGAACTTCAAAAACTATGGGGTAATGTCACCAGTCTAAATTCCAACAACATTAAGGGCATTCGGGGGATTCCTTTACTATGCTGCAGGCAGTTGTTAAACCTGCTGCCCTCAAAAGAAACCATCGATACACTACACATAGAGTATACATAACACCAAGAAAACTAGCTAAGATCACGGGCCTAGAATACCATTGCCCTAGGTGTAAGCACCTGGCCGTGGATGATTTCCATATGTTCGTGGAATGCCCAAGGATAATACATTATTGGATTAAGATACAGGAATTTTTGGAGGACGTGCTCCATCAACAAGTGGAGGTCACTCCGGGGATTATTTTTCTCGGACTTAAGATAGATTACCACCTTAATGAACTGTCTTCTAAATTCATCATTTATGTCATTATCCTGGCAAGGCGCGAGATATGTAGGGCCTGGAAAGATGTAAATGCTCCGACATTTACGTAGTGCCTGAAACATATAATTCTTAATAGTGAATCTGATATGGCATGTGACAGCACAAGTTATGATAAGATCTGGGGGGCCCTCGTGGCTTGGCGTAACAGGTAACGGTCTTCCAATGATTGTGCCCGGGCACTGTTGGTTCTTTGGCTACAAAGTAACACAGGGTCATTCACTACTGTAGACATACTCAAGCATCTTCAACTCGGCTGCCTTTCCCCACTCCTGTCCTGAAGAAGACCGATCTTGACGCACTTTACACAATTGCGCAACTTGCAGGGTTTAAACGTCGACGCATCACATATGTCTGCACAACGATCATGATTACGGCTCAAATAATTCATGGATCTTGTAGCTTATGTGCCACAATTATAAGGACAAACAGAAATTATTTTCCCCTTTCTGTTTCACGCTTAATTGTCTTGTATATAGTATACTGTTTATGTCACCAATAACCACATGTCACGTTTTTCACCACAGTCACCTATTCCTTTTGCAATTGAACTGGTATATTGCGACAGCCTTGGATAGTTGACCTTTTTGAATACAGCATTTAATTCTATATCTCGGTGTGTGTTATGTCATTTTCTTTCCTTAAATTGTTGGTGTTTTCTACAAGTAAACTTGTGCTGCTTAAGTATTATAAAGTAATTTATATACCACAACTGAACCAATTGTTTTTGTTTAACACGTATGCCCAGGTTCTGAGGGACACTGGGTCGCCCCATTATTGTTGCTAAAATACTAAAATGAACTGACATCATAGGCCTTGCTTCACCTTGGACTTTGATTTCCAGACAACATCCTTTGGACTCATTCCAGAAACCATCACATTCTTATCAGTAGTGAAAATGTAAATGTGGTATACTTATAAAGCGCACTGTTACTCTACCCGAGTGTCCTGGCGCTGTAGACCGCTGGGGAACCCGTCCTGGTTTTCCCTGTGAGATGGTCCCTTTTTGGATATCTCCAGGGTGAAACCAGGCATCCCTGGCGTCTGTGGGGGGCCTTTGTAGAGATGAGGCAAGCTTAATGCCCAGAGTTACCGAGTGTGTTCCCTGGTTAGAGTAGGCACTGAGGCGAGAATTATCGAGTCCGTTGACCCTGGTCCAAGACCCTGCCGCATCGGGAATTGAACCCTGGTCCCGGGCCATTCTCTGCTTACAGGTCTGCCGCCTCTAACCAGTGAGCCACACCTCTTCACTCCACCTAATGTTGATTTCTTCGTATGAGCTTTGTATTCTGTGATCCAGCTGCTGTGATTTGCCCTCTGACCTTCATAGATCACATAACACCTCTGAGTGGCCAGTAGTTTGGATTACCCAAGGTGGTTTTGGCAGTGTGAGCACTTAGCCACAGATGAGCCCAGCATCTCAGTATGTGCTGCCTGACGACTCACTCAAAGCTCCTTCTTTCACGGGCCACACAGAGCTTCTGAGAAATGCTGAACTCCATGCTCGGCCCAGGTGTATCCACAAATTACTAATCTATTCTAGCCAAATAGCATCTATTCTTAACCCACTTTCATCCAACACCAAATGTACCTACTGGACCATAACAGACCAGCCCAAGTAGTTGAAAATCTGAATATTCTGTACAAAAAAATATTTCTGACATAAATATCCTGCCCTAATTATTGTTTTAGTAATGGGTATAGATTTTGGATCATGAATTGAAATGGGGTGATATTTTTGCTAACAATATTTAGGACTCAGGCGATAATTGTAACGCATCTGCATGGAACCAAATCCACAAACACAGACACATTTCACACCAAAGATCAAAGGGACCGATAAATTGGGGAGCATCAGTGCTCTTCCTGGTGCAGTCTGGGGCACTTGCATGCCTCACTGGCTTTCAGATGGAGCTCAGTTATTGCTTGCAAAGGTGTCTGTGCACTCTCTTTGATTACTGCTTCAGCTGCGGTGAGATTGTAGCTCATTTACTACATCAGTCACAGAGCTGCGGTTCCATCCAAGGTCTATGTCAGCTGTAGGATTGCAAAGCTGCCCGGCCGGACCTACTCAACAGGGGAGTCATGAGCTTCCAGAACCCAACATTACCTCCTCAACCCATGCTGCCGTACCACTACCTACTATATGAGGTGTCTACACTCTACCCAGGCACCACATGACCCACCTGAACCCTATCAACAAAAAGACACGCTATCACCCTTCTCCATGTCCCTCCTACCAATACGGCAACAGCGATGCAGTGACCATCACACTTCCTGTTCCTCTGCCTGCTCTACTGACACGTTGAGGTAAGTTCTGGGAGTTGAGGTCTCTTGGAGTTCCTTTAGCTCCTGCTTAGTCAGAACCTGCGCGAGGCACTGTGTCAGGAGTAAAGGGATGAGCTCTTATGCAGGTAGCCACTTCTTTGTTCTATATATATAGTATATGCTCCCCTCTAAATGCCATCAGATATAATGGAAGTGAGGGTTTGAATCATTTATTGTAGGAAAATACTTTCCAATATGTTGCAGATATTTCAATACTTTTTTCATGATTTTAACCCAGCGCCTGCCTAAATTAGGCGTAAATGAGGTTGTGGGGGGGGGGGTGCGATCAGTTATTGTGCGTGCCCTGCTGCCTTTTTTAGTGCTGTGATAAACACTAGGGCTGCAACAGGTGTATGTGCTCATCTCCCTCCTGAAGCGGATCTTCTGTGCTGCTGTGGTCCCAGGCTAATGCCTCACTCCCCCAGCAGCCTCTTCACATTGCTGCCTGTCCCATAGCTAACGCTCTGCTTTCATCTTCACCCTCTGGGGTCTTGTGGTGACCCTTCTTTGGTGGCGTTGAGATTGCCTGTCCTCAGGCACGTGTTTCCCTTGGTAAGGGGGTGTGCACACTGAAGAAACAAGAGGTACAGTCTTCTGGAAGCCAATGGAGGCCTGGATACTGAGAGCTCTGGTATTTCTTTCTGTCTTCGTTCTCTGACCCTCTACACACAGATAGGGCTTCCAGGCTGTCCTCATAAACTTTCTTGAAAAATCAATGAGTGAAGTTGACTAACACATTATTTAAATCTCAATTATAAAGATTTTTATTTTATATAGTAATTGATATTGAAATAATGAATGTATTATTGTATATATTCTTTCTTTATTCATTTTGGCCAGGCATTTGTCAGGACAGAAAGGCTCCTCCGGATGCACTACATAAGGACAGTCTTTCCTCTGTTCTGTCTTCTGCATCATTGAGCACAAGAAGCGCTCGTGTAAACGGTGCCATTGTTCAAGAGATAAGGGTGGTGATGAGAAAAGACTCAGGCAAAATAGGGCTACTACTGTTCCTGATTTCAGGGATTGGAGCATTCTGGGGAACAAATGCAATATGGTGATGTTTCCTTGTCAGATGCCCCTCACAACTGGAAGAATAACTGCAGGACCCAGCCCTCTGCAACTTCCCCCACAGCGTCTGTTTCTTCGGTTAAAGTTTCTTCCCATCATCTATTCCCTCATTGTCATCTCCTAAGTTTGATGAGGAGGAGGTGCAGGTCCCTGAAAACACTCATGGGAGTAAATGTATTCAAAAAGCTGTTCTTTTCTTTTTATGTCTCTGGGCAATAATCTTTAGACTCCTAAGTGACTAGCACTGGCCTATTTAAACAGTTAACTGTTCTCCCTATGACTTATTTGTCTACACAAAGGGAAGGGATGGGCTTACGTTCAAGAGAGTGGAGGAAACCAGAGCAATCTTCCACAGAGGCTGAGTGACTTTTACCCTTTGGCGAAGGGAGATATGAACATTCCTACAGCTCGAAAGATAAACCCAATATTGGCTAATCTCACAGGTGTCTCCATAGTGTTTGCTGAAGATGTCCTGCAGACAGACTTTGTGAACCTGAAAGTGAGAGAAGCCTTGAAAAATGACTATTCAGGAGTAAATGTGACCTTAACAGCAACACTACATGCAGTATATTCTTCTCAACCCCTAGTAAAATACTTTCATACTCTAACTTTAGCCATTCTTTTTCCAACATGGAAATGCTGGCCAAGTTCCTTGTCTATGTCTCCTGTGATGCATTCAAAGCTCCACCTTTCCTGGGGTTTCCAAAGTGGCTGCCAGTTGCCAAAGCTATCTACGGGATTGGAAACCATGTGGTGCTTGGAAGGCAGGGTTAACCACTAGCTTCTCTCTGGAAGAACATTTTTGGAGATGGACTGGAGGATAGGCTTTGAAGGGCCTGTAAAAATCAAAAACCAGCAAAACTACTCTTCAGAACCTAAGTTAAATCAGAACCTCCTTGTAGGAATACAAGGAAAAGGCATCAGACTGCCTTCCTGATTAACACTGAAGCTTGAAGGAACAAGTGCAATCAACCCTATGCTAGCAGGGGTCAGAATGGCCAGTGTCCCCCTCCTCTACCAACGCCCAGGAAGTGTTCCTGATTATGCCGAGCTCATGGGCGAACAACATGTATCCTTTTTCTTAAGAAATAGCAAGAAAATGTTTCAGGTGGAGGGGTGCTACAGATATTGGAACAGGGTTATACTTTGAAATTCAAAGAGGTCCCTCCGGCTCAGGTCCAGTTCGTATGATGTTAAAAACAAATATATGGCAAAGACCTTTGTTTTTCCTCAGAAGATACCACAATTATGAATGAAAAGGCAATACAAAGACAAGCACAAAATCCCACTTGACCTCTATCTCTTCAGTAGCAACTCAAAGTGCTCAGTGGACTGACTGGAAACAATTTAGGACCATAGATGCCTTGTCATATTAATTTATTTTATTTGTATATTTTCCTTGGATCAGTATTTAACAGAGGTGAATGCATACCACCATACAATGCCATTTACAAATCCATAATATTATTTTGAATTACTAAATATCATATTCTCTCTTTTCCACATCATCAAAAGACATTTTTTGTACATTTTCAATACAAACTTTGTACATTTAAATAAATATCAGGGGCCTCATTTATGAGGTGTTGCCGTAAGTCAGTGCCGCAGGCGTTCCCGCTGCGCTTCCCTACGGAAAAAGAAAAAGGCCGGAATGCGCCGATTCTATAAGATATGGCGCATTCCTGTCCTTTTCCCATGCGCCGGCGTACAATGGGCTGCCTGCGCCATCGCAGGCACCTTTGCACAATGGCGCAAGCGTGCCTGCGCTGCGGGAATGATCATTTTTGGACAGGAAGGGAAGCCTTTCTGTACAAAAATAATCAAAAGAGGCTTTTCCTCTTTGTACGTGTGCTGCAGAATGCAGCACACATAGAAAAATGAAAAACGAGGAGAAATAAAGATATATGTTCCCATTGCGCCCCCCTTACTCCTCCCCTGGGGAGGCGTAAGCTTTTGGCACTGCCTCAGATTTACGATTTCTTGTACATCTGGGGCAGGGTCAAAAGGCCATGGATGTTGCTGGGAACGCCCCCAGCAACACCCATTACACGCCCCTTTAACGCAGAACACTACGTTATAGGGACTGATATTTATCAGGCAGCATTTAGCCAAAAAAAAGTGGCTCAGTGCTGCCTAATAAATATCACACAGGCTTCTGCGCCACGGAACGTCACAAAAAGTGACGCTCCGATGGCGCAAGGGGCCTCATAAATGAGTCCCTATGTATGTAACTGTTATTAGTCCCATCTCACAATCCACTCACTCATTCCTTCACAGGAAACAAAGCCTCTCTTGTGTACCACTCGACCCCATGCCAACCACACTTCACATGCACTACAAGTTACAATGAGGACAGACTTCCACATTCTGCCATTGTTTTGTTGCAGTACAGGATCTCTCCCAAAACAGTCATCCACATTTCGGTGGGTAAAAAACACTGCTGATCCACCTTCTTCAGAACCGCACAATATCAAACATAGATTTTGGTAGGCCTATAGGGTATGATATGTAAGCAGTATAAACAATAAAACAAATACAACCATGGTCAGACCAAAAAAACTTGATTACCTGATTACGATATCAAATACAGATTGTGTAGTAAGAACCTACATTGTTGATACCTCCACCGCGATGCGCATAACCCTGGTGGTGGCTGGTCCCACATAATTGCCTGGGCTGCTTTCGGTTTCCACTCCGGCCTTGAGTGCATTAAACATACTTGTGCAGCTTTGTTGGGCAAGTTGGTGCGTCGGAAAAAAAGGACGTAACCCAATGGAGTATGGGCACCATATTGGAAGGGTGCTGGAAGTCCTACACACACAAAAGATCACTGTAATTATACTAAGCCAGCTGCACCTGGCCTAGTATACAGGTAGGAATATCAGGAATCAGTTGGAAGAAATCTTTCATTGTGGAAGTATGCCTGTGGATTAGAGGTATACTCCATATATCTGGGGTGGCAAAAGGCTTGCCTAATTTTACAAGGGGAAGGAGACGTAATCAAGAGAGGTGGGGGTCAACTAATTATGGATACTACAAATCTTGCATCCCTGTCAAGTGCCACGCATCTCACATTAGAATCACACCTTTGCAGTAATGTTCCCACATTACTGCAGTGCGTGAGATAGTTAAGTAAAATAAAGGTATCCTGAATTACGATAAAACAGTGCAGTTTCAGTTTCTCCCTTTGCTGCGATGGAAGCATAAAAGTTGAGCTTTTTCTCAACGGCAACAAAATGGAGCTAACGTACAATGGGAGGAATAGGAGCCTCAGCATATTTTGATGCAGAACAATCCAACTATTATAGAAGCTCATATGCAGGCCAAACACACCTCAGAGATTTGAAGATCGAAACACAAAACCACACACTCACCAAATGAATGTGAAAAAGCACCCCCTGTCAAACCATTGCTTCAATTAGATGAGGATGTCCAGCCGCAAAATAAAGCTTCTAAACATGCCAAAAAAGGGGTCAGTGTAAATGGCAGTAAAAGAGGGGCCTAACTGGAGGACTGTGTAGGGAGTAGATCCCTACTGGGACCCTCTCACATCCTGTAGTCAGCCTCAGGTCACACGTGGCAGAGAGGCTGGACACACTCTGACAATTGACCATGATCTGATTGTACCATTATTTTGATTGTTTACCAGTCATGGTGGTTAGGCCTGACAAATGCAGAGAATCTCTGTTTAATTTATTGTTTCTCTACCACCCTTCATGGCAAACAGGTATCCAACCTAGGCTGTGGGCTATGCCATGCTACCGTTACGTGTTGGTGACATCATACTGTTAGCAAGAAAGTGTCACTCATAGTCATTGAATGTCACTCATAATTACACTAAAATTATAAAAATGTCACACATAAGCAATCTGAAACCTAGACAGCTATGACCTTGTGATTTTACCCCTACACTTCTCCATCCCAGAGAATAATTTTTCATTGTGAAAACACCACTCATATCCCGGACTGTGCTACAAATAACTTAATGGATAATAACCAAAGATAAACTTTTTAATGGCCACTCTCTTGGCATGAGAGGCCGCCGCTACTGCCTATCATGTTGGTATTGTAATTGGACAAGATCTAAGCCTGAGGCAAAAAGGGGTCCTGTTGATGAATGGATTTCGCAAAAAATCTTATCAAGGCTCCAAGTTAATGACCACCTATATCTTTAGTAAGGTTCTTGACTGGTGATAACAGCGTTGATTGCTGCTCTATGGGTGAGCTGAGATGATTAGAAGAAGGGATACTCAAGTGTTGGGTAAGTAACTGTCCACACTATTTCTTAATTGAGACCCTCTTTGACTGTACTAAGGAAGAACATCCCAAAGGTTTACCTTTCTTTTTGCACCTCTGTCATTTGGCACCTTATCCGTTGCTTGGTTTTCTGCAGGATGAGCCACTTAAAGTCATTTCCTGAATGTTGTGCTTCTGGGTAGTATTGGACCAAAGGTACTTGTATTTTCTTAGTCCTGATTGCTGATTTGTGGTCTCCCTAGTGAGTTCTAAACTCTCGGCCTGTTTTTCTGATGTACCCAAGGCCACACGGACATAACACATTATGACTCCTACAGTTAGTCATGTGTTTAAGGGTGTAAATACAACCTCTGTATGCCCATTGCTCTGTCACCAAAGCTGTTTCACATGCGTGGCATGTGCCACAATGATGGTTGCCTAATATCAAAGTGGTGCCACCGTAGGTTCCTTATTAGATTCCAACATTTTCTCTCAGTCTGGTATGGCCTAACTTGTCCCTGAGGTTTGCACTGCACCTGAACGCAAATACGTTGGTATTCAAAATGTTCCATTTTATCCAAAAATCCTCCTGACTTTATAATTTATGTTGGATTGATAAGAGTATATGCTAGTCTATCTTCTTTTCATGTATTCTTTCCTTGTAGGAAGGAGTATTGATTGGAATATGTTTCTCTTTGATAAGGGTGTTTGACGAGATGCTTGGGATAACCTCCGTGCAATAGTCTGCTCTACAATTCTTCTCCATGTTGCGTAAACCCCTCCATTGTGGAACAATTACATCTAATCCTCCGATATTATCCAAACGGTATTGAGTATTCCTGGCTAATAGTATGGAGACTGGAGTGCTGTAATACGGTGTTCTGCACAGTAGGTTTCTTGTAAACACTCACCTGTAGGTAGCCCTGTACTCCTGAGATCTTGCAGAGCCTCTTCTTCCCCTGACCATACAAAGAAAATGTTTTCTATGAGATGTGACCAATATTTCACATTCTAAAAAATGGATGCTGCTTCATTGTAGATGTGTCTACGTTAGTACGTTACCTTGAAGTTATTCGAAAGGCTGGGGGCAAGAGATGACCCCATGCTGGTCCCATTGATTTGCCTTGATTTGCTGATAGATGTCTCCGTTAACTTCAAAGTAGTTGTTGAAAAACACTATTTTTAAATGGTCTATCCCCAGGTGTTCTTCACATGAGGCTTTTAATGCTTCTATCGCTTCTTTCTGTGGAATATTTGTATCCAGCGCCTCAATATATAATGTTAACAAGATCTCTCGATGACGATTAAAAGACGCATTTTCAGCTTTAGAGACAATGTCCATTGTATCCCTAAGATATAAATCATAGGGAATAGTCCCTGGACAAATAAATGTTTCCAGATATTTGGATGGGGCTTCTGTAATGGAGTTGATTCTATGTCATTATGAGGTTCTGGAACTTCATACAGGACGGGTGTAACTGGGATCTCCCTAATCAGCAATTCACATTCCTTCTGAAATATGGCCCCTGCTTTTATCGCTCTCTTAGTGAGTTGTTCTACCTTTTTTTTTTTCAAAATATCACATTCTCGTTGGTTTGCTCTTCTTTAATGTTCTGGAACTGCATAGTGTGTATTTTGTCAGTATACTTGCAGGTGTCTATAACAACTATGCCCCCTCGCTTGTTGTTGGGTTTTAGCGTCATTTTTGAATTTTGCAGATTTTAAGGAAAGCTACCTACCTTGTGGTCAGTTTGGAGGGGATGGGGGAATGTATTCAGTGATTGTGTTAAGGTGTATACTGCCTTCTGAATTACTGCAACCTCCGGACCCAGCATATCACGGGTGCGCACGAATGTGGACTTTTGTTTGCAACCTGAACACTTATATTCTTGGTTTTCTAAGGTGTTTGCATGAAGAATGTTTTTAAACTTTTCTTTTCTTTCTGATGTATGAGAAGACATCTTGATTTAACTTGAAAGTCTTGTTTCTAGTACTACGTACAAAGGAAAGTCCTCTGGTTAGTAGGGCATATTCTTTTTGACCAGTGTCTTCTGATGACAAATTAAAGAATGGAATGGTATTATCTGTTGCGTCCTTTGTCTCGTTCATGGTCTCTAGTATTGATGATTCCTGGTATTCAAATAATGATGTCGAGGGTCTTGATGGTAACAGCTCCCTCTGGTCTGTCTCTGGCATTGGTTTCGTCCTTTCTACTGGCCTCTGGGTAAAAAAGAAAAAGGGAGGGATTCTGATAGTTCTCTACCTGCATGACTCTAGTGGATATTTGGTTTGGTCCGGGGCCATCTGACACCCTAGAGCTGTCTCCTTCTGAGTCTGTGGTGTATGTGTCTGAAAATGTAATAACAGACCTCTTTTTTTCCAGTTGAATACTGTTATGGATAGACTTTCTCTTATGTGTATCATTGTATATCTTTGTTTAGCTTGTCTGTCTTTTGTTTTAATCAAGTTCCAAAATTGAGAATGGCTATCAGCTTCTTAGTCTCCAGTCACTTGCGCACCTATTTCAACTTCTATACTTCAATTTCTACTTGTCAATCCAAAGCCCCATGTTTGGACTCTACACAATGCAACGTTTTAGCAGAATTCTTCATTAACAAAATAAACAACATCTATGCTGGCTTCGAGGACCCAACCCCCATCCCATAACACCTGAACTTCTTAAATCGGTTACTCACACTGATTATGCCTTACAGGACCACATTTTTAGCAATATTTATCAGCATTTAGTAACCTGGGACCCTCTCAACATGTCCACATTACGTGAGATCATTAGTAATATCAAATCAGATTCTCCCATGGATCCTTTCCCCCACAAGTTCTACTAACCTTGGACACTCCTACCCTCACTCTCATTTTGGAGCTCCTAAACATCTCCCTAAGTGAAGCTAAGGTTCCCAAAGCATGGAAACATGCTATGATAGTACCCTTGCTAAAGAAAGCTAATGCAGATCCATAAAACCCCTCAAATTTCCGCCCGATCTCGCTCCTTCCGGTCTTTTCTAAAATTTTAGAAAAACACATCATCACACAACTCACTAAATATACTGAATCAAGGAACCTCCTTCACAATTCTCAGTCAGGTTTCAGGGCAGGATTCTCGACAGAATGGACACTTCTAGGTGTCTCCGAGACCATACGCCGGCAGGTTGATAATGGGGAAACCTTGGCACTCATCTTACTCGACCTCAGTGCCGCGTTTGACACGGTTTCCCACACCATCCTCCTCAACACCCTGCAAGTTTGCGGCATCTCTGGGCCTGCTCTTGAATGGCTCGAATACCTCTCAGTTTGGTGTTCCTCAAGGCTCGATCCTGAAGCCCCTACTGTTTAACCTGTACATTAGCCCCCTGGCCACCATTGCGGAACAAGCTGGGTTGACTATTTACTCATATGCTGATGACACCCAGCTGATCTACTCACTTTCCGCCAATGCACACTCTAACCCGTCCTCCCTTTGCTCTGGACTCAACAACATTGCCAAATGGATGCATGAAAATAAACTTAAACTCAACAGGGGACAGACTGAACTTCTTCTTTTTGGTAAAAATGTAGCCCTGTGGGGTCCTCACGATTGGCCGCCTCAGATGGGGCCTCTACCCCCCCCCCTCGAAAACTGCTCGCAACCTCGGCATCATCTTTGATGACCAAATGTCCATGAAACAGCAAGCGGTTAGAGTCGCTGCTACCTGTTTCACTATCCTTAAGTGGCTCAGGAAGATTATATGGATGCTTCCTCAGGACACACAAAAAAACGTAGTCCAGGCTCTGATAACATCTAGATTGGACTACGGCAACATCTTGTACTTCGGAGCCTGTAAAGAAGTAACGAGGAAACTTCATATGGTACAAAACGTAGCGGTTAGGCTACTTTGTAAACTGCCTAACAAATCCTCCAATTCCACCTCTTTACGTAACCTTCACTGGCTCCGAATTGAAAGCCGCACTAAATTCAAAGCCATGTGCTATATGCACAGATTTAAATCAGGCAAGACACCACCCTATCTTAGAACCCTAGTTCACCAATACTGCCCTTCATGGGTCCTCCGTTCCTCAAACCAGTATAAGTTTCAGGTACCCAGGATTAATCGAGCAAGAATGGGTGGACGCTCTTTCTCCTATCTAGCGCCCTCCATCTGGAATTCTCTCCCCCTCCACCTTCGTACAGAACCCTGTTACCTCAAATTCCGTATGAATTTAAAAACATGGCTGTTTAACCAATAGGCTATCCTTCCCAGGCCCGAAGTCTCTCTACTGTGCCCTCCCTCAACCTGTCCTTAGTGCTGGGAAACCTCCGGGTAGCTGCGCACTCTATAAATATAAATATAATAATAATAATAATAATAATAATAATAATAATTTCTTCTAACAACTTTCGTATCTCTACAAATACGTTCCAGCATTAGACTGAAAAATTGGTCGCTGTCACCTTAATACCAGCCCAGTAATTTTCATTTTATTTTACAGATATTTTGAACTTCGATGCCTTAAAAATTTCTCCCTAGCCCACCACACAACACATGCAGAGGTTCAGAATACATGTACAAGAGAACACATTAAACAGTCTACTGTGAATGGATATGTAACTGGTTAACTTACTCAGGCACTGTCATCTGAAAGACAAACTGAGGTCCAAGGGTCTTCCTCAACTGAAAATGTATATTACCAAACACTATAAAGAAATCAAACACCTATTTTCATCAAGTGTTTGATCAATCGTTGCTTCCAGGATAGTCTTTACACTGGCCAGTACCATAGGCAACATTTTTCTGAAGTCATGGTAACCGATAAGACACTGTTTATGTATAATCAACATTCATTAGATATCCTTGTACCACCCCCAGTACCTATCTGCCATTTCACTCTGTACACATATGTATATATCCATATATAAACTCTTACATGTTTGTTGTAGAGTACATATCTGTTCACAAAAGATTGTGCTGTGTTAAAGCACCTGGAGCAGCAAGCGGCAAACTGCCAATTACCTCATATCAATTACAAGTATTTAATATATATTCTGATTATTAGCCATGAATACATTACAATGTGTGCAACACACCCGGTTTACAGAGACTGTCTTCTTTGAAGAAGGCATTATAGTAAGAGGTTCGAGGATTGTCATACCGGAGAGTTTGAGCTAACAGGTTTATGAACTGGCTCACAAAGGATTCCCCGGCACTGTAGCCATCAAGAGAGCCCTCAGACTCAGAGGGGCATATTTACAATAAAGTGACGGAGTGCGGCGTTAGCCTTGTTGGCTTAACACCGTGCTTCACCACTCCAGAAACGCAGGGCTGCACCGTATTTACAAGACTACGGTACAGCCATGTGTTTCCCACTGCGCTGGTGCTAAATTAAGCATTGAGCAGCACACATAGAAACTGCAAAAATGAGGAGAAATAAAGCATTTATCCTCATTGCACAAGTTTAAGACCAGCTTTTCCTTGCCTTAATTCTGGCACCACCCTTGTAAATATGGGGCAGCGTCAAAACCAATGGATGTTGCGGTGGAACGCCCACCACAGCACCCATTGCCCACCCCTTTTAAGCTAAGTATGGTGTGAAAGGGTGACTTATTTACAGGGCAAAATGATTCAGAAAAGGGGGTGGTGATGAACAACTCTAATTTGCATATAGCCAGGTTCTGAGCTGGGATGGGGCAGTGAGATAAATAACGGTGATGGATCAAGCCCTGATCTTTGGACTGGGTAAGAGTGGTCTGCTTAATTCAGACACTCTGTTCATCACCACTCCCCCTTTTCTGTATCGTTATTTACAGGGCGGCATTTAGCCATGGTGATTAACCTCTTGCAAATAAGGCAAAGCCCCTATTGCCACCGGAACGTCACTAAATCTGCTTGTAAATATGCCCCTGAGTGTGGTTTCCTCCCTGATTACGTGTCACCTGTGTAACTGCTCATCTCCAATAACCACATAGCATCAGCTAAGTATGTCTGACCTTTCTAAATGAGCGCGAGGGAGAATAACAGTTGACTTTCTTGGACCCTTAAACAATTGTCATCATCTCATGGTAGTTATTGGTGAGTACTCAAGTCTTCCCTTTATGGACAATTTATCTCTGATCACCCATGATAAAGTCATTGAGATACTGGATGATATTTTCGCAGCGTGGTGTGTTCCCTCCATTCTTAAGTCTGACAATGGTTCACGTGTTAACAGCAGAGAGCTCAAGGACTTCCTTAGTTGCTTGATTGTCAAGGATCAGAAAAGCACACCTCTCCGGCCACAGATCAATGGTGTGGTTTAATGAATTATGAGCACCCTGAAGAAAGTGGTTCAATGTTCTGCGCTCAAAGGACTAAATCTCAGCTCAGGCGTACGACCTGCTCTACATGCCTATCGATAGACTCCCCATTCCATAACAGGTGAAAGTTCTACCACCTTGATGTAGGGACGAGCCATTGCGACAGAGCTACCACAGTGGACCACAATCCCAGTGATAGACATTGACGAGATTCAAGTCACGGACACTTCTCACAAAAGTATCATGAAGGTCGATGCAGAAAGGGCTTATGAGCTCGGGCACTGGTTTCAAGGATGGAGACTGGGTCCTAGTTAAACAACAACAGAAACAAAAGATTACCACTCCGCTGGATGCTGAAGCTTTAAGAGTTGTGAAAAAACACAAGTCATCACAAGTCGTTTGATGTTGAACCATGGAGAGTTGTGGCAAGTAATGAACATATGGCAAATGTTCAATGTCCCTAAAAGTCCATTATGAGAAGCTCATCAGAGTTCAACCATCGGTGTGAATGTTCGTCGGCTCAAGACCTTATGACTGAGACAAACCCATCTGATTTCCCAGTTCATTCATCTGACTCAACATCTACAATGCCAGATGACAGTGTGACTCCTTCAAATCATACTACTTTATCTGGAAGATTGATGTGAGCACATCGATGGCTCATTGAGAAACTATAATGTATATATGTTGTTCGTATTTTTTATTTAACAAAGTCGGACCTGTTGTGTCATGTGATTAAGTGCAATAGGACCCTTGTGGTCCTACGTGGACCCCTTACAAAGTTACGCAATTAGTTAGGAGGTATTTAGGGTGTGTATTGGCATGTTCAAAAAAGACTATGGCAGTGCGTTCAGTTAATGGTTGCATGCTGAAGAATAAAGACATGCTATCCAGAGCTCTGTTTGTGGTATAGTGATTGATATGCTCCAGAGCTGGGCTGGATGCTACAGGCTCTAAAGGGTTAAATTGCACATACATATATATTGGTGTCCTGCAGGCTTTTCGTACCCTAAAAGGGACATATTTTGATTAAACCTCTGGTCTGTCAGTCCCAGCGTGGGGTGGATGGAGATCCGTTGAAGTTGAATAACAAGATATTGTGTGCTTAGTGCTTATCATTGTGGAAGTGAAGCATAACTATGCAGGGGATCCATTTTACTCCTGTCCATGTGGGTAACACATATGGAGCGTGGACCAAAGCTGTCCTCACCACCAGGTACGTTGCCTACTGCATTTGTCTGGATTTCTTTGCCTATTATATATTTTACACTACAATCACCCAATAACCTTGCTACATACAAGAATCATCTTGATAGAGAAGATGAAATAAATCAGTGTGTTTAATATTTTCACAGAGTCCTGTTGGTTATAATTTCAGATGCTGCACTATGTGAAGAGTGTGCGCTTTAACACCAGCTCTGGAGAGGAAATCTTGTTTGATGAAAATGGTGATGTGCCGGCGGTGTTTGATTTTATCAACATCCAGCTAATCTCTGAAGGTTCCATGAGGCTGGTGAAGGTGGTGACCTATGACTCCAGCGCCCCTGAAGGGAAGCAGATCAGGATAGAGGAAGATGCCATGATGTGGAACACAGGAGACAACCAGGTGGGAATCGTTGAGGGATTTCTTGGTGGGAAGAGGCAGCTAGTACCACTTAATGCAAGGACCAAATTGATTCCGGATCCCGTGTTCCCTTTTTTTTATCAAACTGTTTAGCAGGCAACCCTTTAAATTTGAAGCACAGTGTGGTCAGAGTTGGGCAAATAAATGTTTCAAGTCAGAAAGAAACTTAGGGCTCTTGAGAACTGTTCTCACAAATTGCTTATCTATGAAAAATACTAATCTTTTCAAATAAAAGGCATTTCCTTTTCTTTTGTGTTACTGAGGCAAGGTTGAATAACAGTCAGTCCTTTTGAAATAACTTGAAGGCCGTGTCGCTCTAGAAAGAAACCACACTTTAAGTAGCTTGACAGTATCCCGCATGGATTGGTTTAGGAGCAGGAGTCATCACATATGTATACTGATGTGTTATTTGCACTTCTGCAAGTCTCAGTGTGGGTACTGAGAGAATGGAGGAGTGAGCAACAGCTGAGGAATGGGGCTTTTGCAGTGGAGACCTGTTAGTATTCAGTGGTCATTTAAGTAAAACATTCTTGAAAATACAAGAATAGAAATAATGGAAAAAGCACCACCACTGGGGTCAATGTATGCTCTGCCTGCCAAGATCTGACAAGGTTACCATCTGCCCCTTGCTAGCTATAATCCTCCTGCAACCATTATCATCCCTCTTCACCATCAAAAAAGAAAATAAAGAGTACACAAGAGAATACATAATCTAAGAACATATTAGATATTTGAAATTAATATTGAGCCAGTCAGGCTCAATATTCTTCTTCTGCTTGTTTTGCTCTCCTGAATGGTAGACTCCGGGATGCCATTTCACTAGGACATGAGCATAGATTAACAAAGATTTTGTGTACTCTTTAAATTCAGACCCAATGAAAAGTCTACTGGTGAGATGTACAATACACCGCAAGTCACACGTTGTACTGGTTTGTTACAGAAAATAACACAAAGTGCTGCTTGCCTTACTTTTCCCCTGGGAGGCTTTCCATGGGTGCTGCATGGGAGTTCCTTTGCACCCACCAACAGACTTTGATGCAATTCCACATGCAAAGAGAACAATTGTTGAACAGAATGTTGAACAATGTCCACCATTAACTTCAATACAGAGAGCGGGCCTAAATCCATCTTTTTTTGCTGACTATGCGATTCCAGTTTGGTCCCAGCCATATGCAAATCAGTCTTGACCCTGCTCCCTATGGGAACAGTCCAGCCCAACCCACCAGACCAGGTCCTCCCCAGACCGTAAACAAGCATCCTGAAATCGGTTTTGGGGTACAAGCCCTCATCAACTATGCTAACTTGACTCCAGTTGCATAGGGGTCATGGGACCAATATCTACGCATACCCATCCCACTTATGGAGACAGATGCAAAAAGAACAATTGATGGACAGAATGCTGAACAATGTCAAACATTCAACCCTAGTACAGAGTTCTGGGCCTAAAGCCATAGTTTGTTTGCTAGTTTTTTGGCTCCCACCGGCAAGCACCAGTTCAATTTGACCACTTCTGCTAGTCATTCTACAGAATGACAGAATGCCTGAAAGCCATTCTCAAAGCGGCATTTGCTCTGCCTGTGTATTTCAATTCTTCAGTCCTTCCTCATTATAGAGTTTCCAAACCTTCAGCCCTGGGGATTAATGAATGCCCTTTTGTTGTTGTTTTCTCAAGCTTTTTAAAATGGTGAGAAAAGGATGCACCATCTCTAGTACGTGTCATGGCACCTGTTAATAATGGCTGCAGAATTGTGTGCTGGGATAGCCACACTGGCTGTGATATTAGGATTGTGATTGTCATTACAGTACTTACACTACTTGTTCTTGTTGTCTTTAACTATGCCTTCCTCCTGAGCCTGTGTCTTTGTAGCAGGGAACCTGTTCTCCTACAGAACTGTGCAAAGAGACTTGGAACCTCAGTGAATTAGGGTGTGCCAAAACTCATCTTAGTACCCAAAATCCCCTACCAGACTAGCAACAGTGTCTTATTGGTCATTACAAACTCCCAATGCTTAGACAAACCAGAACATGAACTTAGAATACCTCAGGTCACGTGGAACACATGAACACTCTTTCGTCATACAATCATTTCAATCCAGAACAAGGAGTAAATGAGGACGCAAGCTTTTTTGAAATGTTTATTTACTAATGCAGGGTTCTCAAGCGCTGTATCTTATATAATACCAGCAAACATATTATAAGAAGCAAAGTAATCAGCATAGTTACTAGTCCATAGAATGCGAAAGGTGACAACATGCTAAAATGCTGAAATGAATCGGGTTTAACAACACCTAATTCTCACCCTCCCTAATTAGCATATTATAATATATCTAAGAAGGTCTCTTTGGGTTTTAGCAGGGCGGCCCCATACCTCAGATCCTAGTGGTAAGGGATCACATCATCTTCCACCAGCTCTCTGCATGCGAAGCATCATCAAGTGTGTGTGGGTGCGCTGCGTGAAGCAATATAAAACGCGCCTCAAGCCAGAATTTGGCTGCCGCTGCATGTATGTTATGTCTAGGAAGGTGCGAAGATCAGACCTCACAACAACCACTGTGTCGAGTTTTCCTTGAATGCTTCAGCACTCACTGTACAGACACAGTTCAATAAGCAAAGCTGATATCAGAGTAATAACATATTATTCTCGTGTGAATCAAAGCGCTCTACTAGGCTCAAAGCTAAAACAACAGTTTATGTGTCGTGTGCAAAAGCAGCAGAAAGGAAAAATGGAGTTGAAACTTCTAATAAGCTCATGCTAACTTAACACAGCATATAGGCAAAGCGTATCTATATGGCACCTGTTAATAATGGCTGCAGAATTGTGTGCTGGGATAGCCACACTGGCTGTGATATTAGGATTGTGATTGTCATTACAGTACTTACACTATTTGTTTTTGTTGTCTTTAACTATGCCTTCCTCCTGAGCCGGTGTCTTCATCTCCATGCTTGTAAGGCTTTCTGGTGTATTTTTTCCAATTGTGTGGTGTGGTGCAGTGCGCTGTGCACTGTGCACTGTCCTTGATTGCCTTTCCAGTTGTCTTAGAGGTGACACTTTGGGCTGCTGGATATGTTTGGAAACAGAGTAGTTATGGTAAGTGTACCCCGTTGTGCAAAATCACCTGGGAGGGTATTCTGGAACTGAGCAGATGGTTTATGCCTCGCCTAAGGCAGAAGGGGGCGCTACTGGAAAAGCTAGGTCTTCAATCATTCAATCAGACGTTTGTTAAGCACGACTACTCAACCATAAGGGTCTCAAGGCGCTAAAGGTAAGAGGGTGTGAAGGATCCATTTCATGAAGGAGGGGGTCTGTCGAAGAGTCAGGATTTGAGGTTTCTGTGAGGATGGGAAGTGATGTTGTCTGTCTGAGATGGAGCGGAAGGTTGTTCCAGGCTTTAGCCGTGAGGAAGGACAAGGAGCTGCCCCCCGATCTGGTCTTTCTGGTGTGGGCGACCAAGGCAATGGAGAGTTGGCTTGATCGTAAGGTCCTTTGGGGTGCGTGGAATTTTAGTCGGCTGTTCGGTATTCCGGTCTGATGCCATGGAGGGCCTTGTGTGCGTGGGTGCGTATCTTGAAGGTGACTTTAGCTTCGATGGGGAGCTAGTGGAGTGTGCGCAGGTGCTGGGAGATGTGGCAGTGTTTTGGTAGGTTGAGGACCAGTCTTGCAGCGGCATTCTGGATATTCTGTAGCTTGCGGGTGATGTTTTTGTTTATTCCGGTGTGGAGTGTGTTGCTGTAGTCGAGTCTGCTGGTGTTCAACATCTTCAACATCTTGTGGAGCTTAAGAATTAAGCAGGAGGTTCTGATGTGTAGTGGAAGTTAGTTTCATTTTTTTAGGAGAGATGTGGGATAAGACTTGATATCAAGGTCTAGTTCTCTATATGCATGGAATGTGTGTAAATACGAATCAGGCTCAGTGGATGTTTCTTGTAGGTTACATTTCTGAAAAAGGAGCGAAGCCTTAAAACCCTTACCTTCATCAGTAGGTGTTTATACGTTTAGAGGACAATCTACTTCAAAGTTCCAGCAGAATCCTATTTGAACTTGTTAGTAGATGTATTTTGAAGGTAGAATCATTAAGAGCCATGTTAAATAAAACTTTGCATTTAGTGTGCAGATAAAGGAGTGCAGTCGAGTGTTGCATGGGAAAAACATACTTTTGGTCACCACATTAAGGAAGTGTGCAAGATTTTTCCTCGTATTCGTAGGAGGTTCAGATGATATGCTGACTCAGGTTATGGAGGTAATGGAAGCACAATAATTTTAGACTCAATGTCCAAGAAATATGAAGAAATAAAATGATTGGGAAACTTGAGGCACTTGTTTGTTGAGAATGAGTACAGCTTTTCAGTTTCCACTTAGGGGCAAATGTACTCCACATTGGCCACAAACCTCTCATAAATGTCTTACATCTTTGAGGTCAGTAAGTAGAAATAGAAATGCAAGGATACAAATGTATAGTAGAATGTTGAGCAAACCATTTCTGTATGTAGTTTTTAGAGAGTATTGAGTAAAACTGGTGCATGGGGGCACTGAGGTAGGAATATCATAAAAGGGCTGGCGCATCTGTTTTATCGGAAAATTAAGGGCCCGGTGGATGAGTACGTATGGAATTATGTGTGTTTTTTTCACTTTCGATATGATACGGGTAGAGAGAAAGCCACCATTGGTCGTGATAGATGTATCATTGACGTGGAGTTTGTCTGTATTCTCATGGATGTCTTCCCTTTACTTCTTGTATTGGTAGTGAAGGGCCCGTGGATGAGTAAGTGTGGGATTGTGTGTGATTGTTTACTTTGGATATGGTAAGTTTGGCAAGGAAGATAACATTGTTATGCAATAGGGAACTCATAGGTCTCTTGTCTCTATGGTAGTGGTGAAGCAGCAACTAGCAGTTGAGTTATCCCTAAGCTTAAGAATGTTCTAAATCCCACATAATTGCCTGATGAACCTATGTTGGGGCATAGAATGTTATAGGTGTGAGGCGTCAATACAGAAAATCGGGTCCGTCCTAGCTCCTTTCTTTTACTTCTTCAGACAGTGAGTGAATTATGATGAGCTGATCTAAGATGGTGATTAAGGGTGTAGCAATGAATTCTAGAGGGCAGGAAGGATGGATTATAACCTGAAGATCTTTAAAAATAATGCAGGCTGATTTGAAAATGGTCCTCTGAGGTACTGGAAGCCAGTGTAACTTATTAAACATTGTCTAGTCTGACAGAAGACCAGCCGGGCTGCCTGATTTTGAACTAATTACAACATGGTATTGAGGTCAATAGGGAGTCCCAGATATGGCGCATTGTAATTATCAATCCGGGATATCAGTTAGGCTATTGGATGACAGGTACCACCATGAGGCATCTTCTAATTTTCCTTATTCTCCGAAGTTGAAGTAAACAGGAGGAAGACACAGCTCGTATTTGATGTTTCAGGGATAGATCTTCATGAATGACCATCCCAAGACTTTAAACAGCTTCCTTGGGTGTGGGAAGTGATCCATTCCCAGGAGGGCAAAGGGAGGGATTCAATTGATGCAGTTTGTTCCTGACCACAATTTCATTTTTGTCAGCATTTAACTTCAGATGGAGACTATTTGTCGATGCCTGATTCTAAAGCATAATATTTGAAAAAATGCCTGAAAAAATCTGCTGTATATCATCAGTGTAGCTGTATATTTTCATCTTCTCCTCCTGAAGGGAATGTATTAGAGGGCAAATATAAATATTGAACAAACAAGGGGGTAAGAGGAATCCCTGGGTTACACCGCAAGTTATTTGAACCTTAACGGAGTGAAACGGGGGAAGATTTACTGATTGGACCAGTTCTTTAGGAAAGGAGGCCAATCAATCAAGGGCAGTGCCCTGCAATCCTGTGGTGCTCACATGGACGATCACTATGGCATGGTGTCACATGGCTGCATAAGCACTGGAAAGAAGCCCTGCCATTTTACATGTTTCTTAAATTGCCTTATTTTCTTCACAATGACTTTTGACAGACATTTGCTTGCCTGATTTGTTTCCCTCAATCCACGTTGCTTACAAACTCCAGTTTGTAAGTACACTATTATGATATCTTGAACATTTAGTGCAAGGTCTGGATACACATTGTGCAAATGTTGTTGTTTGTTATTCACCCATGAGGCGACATGACTATCACAAGACAAAAATCAAATGTGAGCCTGGCTGATGCCTCAACCTGGAAGCATGGGTATCAATACTAATGTATTTCCATGCTGAAATGCTATTGTTGAGGTCCCAGCCAGCGAAATCCTGTTCATTGGAGATGTCTGTGGTGGTAGGGGTTATCCTCCTCAGATGAGTAAGTAACCCCTCTGGATTGGTTATATGTTGTTGTTCAAGCTTAGACTATTAAAAGGATGTTCCCATTGTGCTACCCTCTCTGAAATGCACTCACAATTATGTATTTCGATGACAAACTTAACATCGATGAGAACTGCAGACATGTGGTTACTCAGAAACTGTTACAACATAGTATCGCAAGAATGTATAGAGATGTGATCTTCGTGGTTGGGTCTCATGAAGCGTATAGTACAGAGGTATTCTATTCATAGGATACATTCTCAGCAGCAGACAAAACAATAGAACTATTTCACACATGCACACAAGATGAAGTTCCAAACAAGTATGCACAATATGAAGAAATAGAAATACCTTTAACATACCAAGAACACAGAAATTGGTTTGATGGCACCATACCACACACAACAGAGAACATTAGACTAGGCCCCGTAGCAATGAGGGAGCAATCAGGGAGCAGCATGGCCAGATGTAGCTTTTTACACTCCTCATTCTGATGTTGATAATTTATCAATAGTATAATTTCATACACTATACAGACAAACATCTAAACCTAAATTTAAAAAAAGTAGGTAGCTGGACTTGATATCTAGCATGCCACAAATATTTAGGACGCTGCTTCTGATCATGATGGACAGCAGAGCAGAGGTCACTATAGGTTGCCGGAAACTGATGGATTCTCTGGAGGCAGTAGCGCTTAGTGAACATATCCAGTTGGAAACACCAGATTCACAGGTAAGTGTTCCACATCTTTTATACAAGATGCAACTCCAGATGGATGGGAACATAAAGAGACCCATTAAAGTTCTCTTTTGGGAGAACTTGTCATTTAGCTATGACATTCTTGTGACTGAAAAGGAATGAACTGCCCACACAGATAAATGATCATTTATCCTGCCTTCTTCAGCCTCATTCTGGAACACATAAAACATTCATATGCCAAGGATTTTCATTAGTGCATTCCCTAGCTTTATACTGCAACCATGTGGGATGAGATGACTGTACCCTTTATCATGAAATACCACTGAGGTGACCCCACAACCTCAAAGACAATACCCCATTAAAAATGAGGCTAAACAGCAAATTAGGGAATTACTCCAACAACTTAAATACCATGGTGTAATAGAAAGTTGTACCTCTATAATTAATAATTTTATGTTTATCTATGATGAAACCTGATCATTCTACTCTTCTAGTATTACATTACAACCACTTAAACACAGCTAATTGCACATTTGCAGTACGAAACGCGCACTGCAGGGCACTAATAAACAATATAATGCGGAAAAAATACGAAAAAACTCTAGACATCTCATGTGGATTTTTTTGCCAGAAAATAGCTCCTGAAAGCAGGTATTTTATTGCATCCAGCACACTGGGCTCTCAGAGGCAAGTCTGTTGATTACCTCAGGGATATAAGAGTAGCCCTGAGATGTTTTCAGCTAGAGTGACAGAGCTATTACATCAATTTGATGGCCAGGCATTGTCCTACGTCAATGGCATGTTTTTGATGAATAATGACCTTTCAATACATTTGACAAGAGTGGATTGCATAATTGGGGGATTTGCTCACATGGGCTGCAATTTTAACTTTAAAAAATCAAAGATTGCCTACCTCAATGTCCTGAGTCTGGAGTATGAGCTGTCGAATTAACGCAAAAGCCTTGCAGCACATTTCTTTGAGATGTGTGCATTGTTACATACTCCAGCTATGTTTAAAATGTTACAATCCATATTTGGATTACACAATTTTGGCAGAACATACAGATTACGCAGATTATGCAGAACAGATTAAACCATTCTACATTGTCATACTTCCAGACTATAAGTCACTCCTATGGCAGGCCTCGACAATCCTTGAGGCAGAGTGCTTGGTTTTATGTGAGAGGGTGCACTAGCATGAGCTGAGCCTGTCTGCAGCTTTCGGAACCATGTCCTTATAGCTGTTCTATGATATAGCCATACCATATACTCTTAAGTGCATTATAATCCTCGCGGTTAATGCTAACTTTGGTTTGGCTTTACCAAAACATGTCATGTAAGATGTCAAACACTTTGGAATACTACCCGCCCCTGCCAGTTCTGGCGGCAGTGGTAGCATTCCACCCTTCTAGAGGGAGAAGACATGTAGTTACTGCTTTACCCGATTAAAGTTAAACAGAGCCTCAGCATCACAAAATGGATGCTGCTGCCACAGACACAAGTCTAACCTCCTGCTGCTGCTTTGGGCTGGGATGGGAACGTGTTTGTTCTGTAAACCTGCTCCAATGTGTGTCTCTGGGATCATCATTTCCAGTTACTGGGAATAGAAATGGTTTGCCTATTTCTTGGAAAACATAAACAATTGGCTATTCCATTCAGTGGGAATGTTTAATTCTGCTTGTTTTTAATATCCTAAATATATTTTTATAATTAGCTTTTATTCACTTTTGTATTTTTAATGATGACTTTCTGTATTCTTTGGCTTTTCTAATAATGTTAGCATCTTTTATTCAGATATTCATATAAAAAGTAGCATTGGTTTGGTTTTGATATCATAAATAATAGATAACTTTTGTCTACTCATATCTGAGGAGTGGGTGTCACGTGGTTGGGTTAGGCCCAGGAGAAACACTGCAATTTTGACACACATTTGCTTGCACGGCATTGCAGGATTAGTTTCACTGAATCCACGTTGCTTAGAAATTCCAGTTTGTAAGTACACATTAACAACATCTTGAACATTTGGTGCATGGCCTAGATACACATTGCACAAAAGCTATTGCTTGTTTTTTAACCATGAGGTAACATGACTATCGCAAGACAATAACTAAATACAAGCATGGTGGAAGCCTTTGCACAGAAGTATGGGTATAAATACATATGCATTTCCGTGCGCAAATGATAGGACCACTCTACGGTCATTGCAAGGTTATAGCTGTTGTCTGAGTCTCAACCAAGCTGATTCCTGTTCATCCTCTGTGAAGATGGATGTCCAACTTGTGACCAAAATGGGGACCTGCACACACTTACCTTCAGGTAATGGGGAATTTGATCATCCAGTAAAGGATTCTTGGCAGAACACCCGCTTTAGGCAACTAAGTTAGGGGAACATAGTAGCAGTACACTATACACAGCACTTATGTGTATATACACATACTGCTTTCTTTAGTACAATGGTGGACTTGCTCTTTCTTTTCAATGTCCTCATACTGCTGGTTTAATTTATTTGCTTCTGTCCATTAATCACTGCAGCGCATATATTCTATACAGGAAACACAATTGTTCAATATACATTGACACGTCCCCTTGTATCTTTCTTGTCTATCAACCTGTGGTAAAAGGTTCTAGATCTGTTACCACAATTCCCTGGGGAGTCAGGGTGGTCATGTTCTGAGGTTGCACAAACCATTGGTTACCCTTTTAGGTGTAAGGGTACTTTTACCTAGCAGGACCGTCAGCCAACATATCCGGAGGGGGTGCATGGACTCAGCCTAGCACCATCTCAATGTGTATGTTGTTCAAACAAGCATACAGTTCCCACGGAGAAAGTGGAAACCATATGAGAGAAGTAATAGCTCCAGGACCTGAGCGGTACCATTATTCATGTCTTTCCTCATGTCAAACCTTAGAGAGAGGATGACTATCTCTGTTGGATTGGCAGGAAGCAAGCCACCCTGATTGGAATCAAGGAAACAAGATTCCTCAAAAAAAGAGCAAAGATGTTAAGCAACTTGGGTCTCTAATGGTTTTGCTGAATAGAGAAGCATAGAAATCTGTCAGTATTTCTTTAATATGGGGGTGTCTTCCTGAGGTTTTAAAGAAAGCGATAAATTGAGACGAGAAATGGCTATATTAGGAAGGCAGGAATAAAATGTAAGGCAAACAGTAAGGCAATGCCAGTAAATAATAAACATTGTGGCAGGACACAAATGCATGTAGCAACCTCGTGTCTGTCTTTAGGAACCCGTCCAACCACCACTGATTTTCCAGGCAGTGTCAAAGTCTGGGTGCCTCAGCGTAAATCATCACGACTGGGACCATCAATTGAAGTGCAAAAATCACCTCAATATGCACTCCTATGGGGCTTGTCTGTCCAACCATTCCTCTCTATCATGACAAGGGATTTTTGTGAAGAGGAGTTTTTTTAGGTGTGAAACTTTACAAAGTGTGTAAAATTTTAAATTATTTGGCTATCTTTTTCACTTCAAGATGAAGTGCTGGCCAGTGTAGCCTTGTAATTTTAGGCTGCATTATTTGTCTTTGATTTTCTCTTAAGGGTCTATGCAGGACTGCAGAACAAGACAACTTAAGAGACTAATTTGATTGCTCCGGGGTCTGCGCACATGGGCGGGACTATTCACTAGATTATGACTATAACAGAGATACCCCTACTACAGAACTGGAGTTACAGGTAAGAAACTACTAGCTCCTTGTCAGTTTCTTGAGGCTATCTGTGTGGGACCTCCATTCCAAAGCGGTGTGTTGATTTTGCGTTTGATAGCCTGGAAATATGATTCTCAGACAGGGTAGGGTGTGTTTTAAAGCACATATAACAAAACAAGCATTGGCATAGCCAATAGGTCTCGCCTTTGGGACCTTATAGGTGTTTAGTTATCCAGCACAATTTCCCTGGTGCAACTGTTTCGTGGCAAAATCACTTATAAGGTCCCGAAGTCTAAACCTATTGGCTATGCCAGTGCTTGTTTGTTTATGTGCTAACAAATTCTTGGGAGACATTTCAAAGATTGTTTTTTGTGTAGGTGCTAAAAACAAACAACAGGTGATGGACAGAATGCAGAACAATGTCTTACATTCACCCCAGTACAGAGATCTGGGCCTAAATCCATCGTTTTTTGGCTCACCATGCCATTCCAGTTTGAACCCAGCCCTATGCAAATCAGTCTTGACCCTGTGCCCCATGGGAACAGTCCAGCCCGAACTGCCAAGCCAGGTCCTCCCTGGACTTGTTTAGGTGCTAACAAATTCTTGGGAGACGTTTTAAAGATTGTTTTTGTTGAAGTGCTAAATGAACAGCCTGTTTGGGTACATTTATTTTGTAGGTGTATGTTTTAGTAAACAGAGTGTTTACCTTTCTTTTGTATGTCTTTGAATCATTTACAGTGCAGTAAATCCCTGTTTTTAACCCAATTCTGTCCGTGATAAAAAAAACAGCTTTTGAATTCTTAAGCTGCCATGCAATTGGTCCACCTGAACAAATTTCTTGAACATTTTAGATAGCAGGTTAACTATAGGTAATATGAATTTTTATATAAACCGCATTATCAATCTAAAAGAAGAGATGCAAACAGAAGAAAGCCAATTGTAATACAGCAGAAAGATGTATGTGCATGCATAAGTAACACCATTTTAAATCACAATGTATGGTACGCCATCTCTAGTCGCTGGTCTAATTGTTACCTGTCACTCATTCATGATGTGGTTTAGAAAATATTTTGTATTTTTTTATGGTTATGGTGCAACTTTACCAAAGGACAGGTATTGGTGTGATTCACATGACATAACGTCACTGATACATTACCAAATGCAGATATTGTTACATATTGCAATGTGACATCACAAACTGCATCACCAAAATAAAACAAATATATATATCCCCGATGACATCACTGAAAAAAATCCCTGATAAACTGTTCACTTAAACTCATTAATGATATTACATTTAAAATGTTGTTACTTTGACCAAATGTAATAGAACTGATGATGTGATTAAAAAATTAGTGCAGGGAAAACAGATATTTTTTTACTTATGACCTCACTAAAATGAACATTAGCATATTTCACAGTGGCACCACTGATGATGTCACTAAAATGATGACCATCCTATCTGCTCCACTATGACATCACGTATCACAACACTGCAGAGTTAATGTCCGTGTCTATGTGACATCACGGATGACTCACCAACTTGGAAGTAGATGTCAGGTAACTCACTGACGGTGTCAGTGAAAGCATCAAAACCTGTTATATCGTTGTAGCCCCGAGTTTAAAAAAAATGTACTTAGATAATTAATAGCGATTCCGTGATGACATCTTATAAGCGCAAATATTGCTTCACATTTCACTGAGGCATAACTAAGTACGTCATCGTAGTGAAAGCCTGGATATGTGTTGTATGTATTTCCCTTTCTGTAACACTGGAGTGAGCCAATGAGATGACAAACGACATCAATGCAAAAGCACAAATAGCTGGGAATACAAAGGGCGCTGGTTGTTGACCAGTAACGGATACATGTGTAAATCATAGTAAAGAAGGCAGGAGGGCAGCGCTTTAGTGAAACTGCGGTGACAGATGCTTCCGCGGTGTTTGCTTATTGTCAAGTGTGTATCAAGAGAGGCTCTGATCCAGGGACCAGCGGGTTATACATGCATGTACTAACCGGCCCAGAGCTACCCCACTCCCGCCACCAAAGCCAAGCCAAACCTTGACACAGTCAAGCACAACACGCAGATAATAGAGCGTCATCTTAACACACCCTCACAACAAGGCATGACATTGGGAGACACAAGACCAAAACAGCGGGAGGAGTGATCTGTGGATAGAATTGTTGATAATTCAGGATCAATGAGACTTCCATGATCTCGGCACTTCACCTTTGCCACACTGTTTGATCTTGAGCAGACTGCAAGCATCAGACTTGAAAAAGAGTAGTTTTGAGTGAAAAGTAATGCGGGGGAGAAAGACTGCATGTAAACCAAGCGCGCCCATGCTGAGATGAGACTTCTGTGATCTCAGTGCTCCATCTTTGCCACGTGTGACATCACTACGAAAGAACAGTAAGCACACGTCACTGTGACCGCAAGATGAGCACGCAACCTCTTTTTTTCTAAAATAGATGATCGTGGTGCACTTGACTAAAAGTCGTGGTGATGTAAAGCTCAGAGCAGAGGCTGCAGGAGGGGGCTTTGGTCTTGCAGGGAGCCCGGTGGACACTTGTAAACATGGTCATCACTCTGCAGCCGGCTTCATGAAACGGGCAAGGAAACTGAACAAGTAAGTAAAAGGCTGGCTTACCTTGGGGTCGATGTGTTCATCCTGAGCTCATAGCCCTGAAGTTTGCTTTGTCGTAGGCTCCTTGTGCTCAGTAAAAAAAAATGGTGTGTGTGAAAGTGATCGCGAGCAAGACTTGCGGCCGTGACCGGGAGTTGTGTGCGCGCGTGCACGCGCACAAAAGGAAAATGTTTTAAAAAAACACGCAAACTGGCGAGTGGTGTGCGCGCGCCATGATGAGAGAGGAAAGTCATACGGCGCCTCTGCTCACCATTGTGCACGTACCCGCACGCTTGAGGACAGCAAAAGCGTCTGGTAGGACTTTTGAAAGTCCAAACACTAAATGTATCGTCGACAGCGCATGCGTTGGCTTAGCGAGACCTAATGAGTCAGAACCATCAATTTAAATAAGGCTATAAGTGACAAAGGCAAGCTTCTCCAATGTTGGATGTCTTTCCACCAGTATGGAAGCAGTGACTCCAGATGATGAGTGTGGAAGGTGCCTCGTCCTCTGGTAATATAAATCCCAAGTAGCAGAACACGTCTGTAGGAACACAAGCCTAACAGTTTTGGGGTCAGTGCGGTCACAGTCATGGGGTAAGTGAGGTACTCAGCCATGATGAAGATAGATCGGGGACTTACTCTAATTAATAGCATAACCGGAATATTGATGGAACAAAGTGAGAGTGTTCATTATTCTTTCAAGAATAAAGATTGTGTCAGCGACATAGAGTAGAAGGTAATCTGCATCAAGGGAGACCCTGTCTCCCAGTCCACAGTCCATCAAGCACCTGATCAGGGGGTCAGTTCTAAATCCAAGCAGCCAATGGCTCCGAGACAAGGGCAAAGCACTGGGGAGAGCAGACATTCCTTTTGTGTGCCATGGTGGAGCTGAAAAACCTAGGATGTGGTTCCATTTACCATTACCTGGGAAAGGGGATCAGAGTAGAGCATCAATACTCATGACAGGAAGAGAGGACCAAAGCCTTGTTTAGTCAGACTTCAACCCCGTAGAAAGCCATTCCTGCATCAAGCGTGAGCACAAGTACATCTTCCCGGATCCCAGCTGCATGACCCAGGATGCCGTGCAGCTGTTGCAACATGAATGAGGTATTTCACGCTGGCATGAAGCCGGATTGATCTGGATGAACCAGGGACTGAATTAGACTCAAGTTAGGATGTTGTCTTAAGTCTGTCTTAAGTCTGTCTTAAGTCTGTCTTAAGTCTGTCTTAAGTCTGTCTTAAGTTTGTCTTAAATCAAACTTAAGACAAAATCCTAACTTTACTACTACTAAATGCCTTCTCTAAATACCAAATGTAGTAGGTTTAGGATTTTGTCTTAAGTTAGTTCTGTGAATCGGCCCCTTGATCTTTGAAACATACCTGTTTCAGGTCGTTTTGCACAGTATAGTGTTTTACAAGCGAATGCTCCAGCGGAAATTGTTTAATTTTGCGTAGCCCCTTTCCCAGGCTCTGTCTTTATATTGAAATTGGATCTTTTGGTCTTTACAGTTGCACAAGACACACAGCGCTGTTCAGAACATCTCATAAATACTCTCAGTTTTCGTAAGAATTGAGAATGTTACACTTTTAAAGGTAAGATGGCTGATTTTTAAAAATATCTCTAAGATTTGATATGTTCATGAAACTAATGGGACCTATCATTCCCAATAGATTGGGGAGTTGCATTAATATTTTGGAAAGACCTAACCAGGTTGGAATTAAGACCAGATATTAGGTGAGGCGTTGCTATGTGGCACACTAGTCTGAATGGTTGTTGTAATTGTAACCATCGTGCATATATCAGTGTAGAGTGATGAAGTCTGTTTTTACTGGTGTTATAGGCATAGACCTTCACAACTTAAGTAGCCATACACGTAGGCCTTTTTGAAAGTTGAGCTTCCGGTGTATCACTCTTAAACATACATTTTACATGCATGGAATACTCACTCACTTAACAGGATGTCTGACTCTAGGGGAGCCACACTTCACCTCTCCCCCGTAGGCCACCATATTGTCTGTCTCTACTCACACCTCCAGCACCTTGGGAACGATACGACACTATGGTTTTGAACTTGGCCCTACTATCTATTCACCTTCCACTTTCCCCACATCCTGGGGGTTACTTCACGTTTGATTCCAACTTTCGTTTTCTTTTGAATGAAATTTCCCAATGGGAATTCTATCAATGAGCACCCAGATATTGGGGTGAAACGCCTCTAGATCACACACTGTCACAGTGTGCACCAATTGTGACATGTTTTCATAAAACACTCAAATGTTATGAGTCCTTTTTCTGTCATTTCCAGCCCTGAAGAAGTCTGGGGGTCCCACCCTAAAATATGAAACACCTGTTGGCTGAACCCTGTGTTGTTTCCAGAATAAAAAGGGAACAAAAGAATATTTCTATTGGGACTTTCTAAATCACATGAATGCGTGTGCACAGGCTTTGGTTTTTTCCCCATTTCGAACCTGTTGTACTGCTTCAATTTTCTACTATTTGACAAAGAATGACACACTGTAGGCGCAGCACTTTCCTGTGCTAATTAATAACCCCCCATTCTTGTTTAATCATCTACATTCTTTTCCCATTATTATATTATGTAACAAACCAAAAACGAATAGAGCCTAATTTAAGATAAGACTCCAGGATGCATGTAACACCACCTTAAAGATTCTATTGCCCCCCCACCTATCCAAAACTACGCTCTTATTCCAGAAACATCCAACCCTGATGGTTAATGCAAAAACCCTAAATAGTTACTAACAGCATATTGTGAAACTAGGATCCATGTAAACTGATCAACCGTTTTCTATTAAATGGATGTACGACATTACAACGCATGCTTTTACATCGCATGCTTTTACAACGCGAGTTTTACAACGCATACCATTACAACACATAATGCTTTTAGGCGCTGGGTAGGGAATTGTTTAATTTACTATTCCAACTCCAGTCCCCGTGGATAGTAGGGAAGGTGTTGGATAGTACATTAAACACATTCCCTATCCTAGAGCGCCCCCCAGCGCATTTTGTTGTAATGGTTTGCGTTGTAAAAGTTGCGTCGTAAAGGCACTGCGTGGTAAAAGTTGCGTTGTAAGTGATATTCCCCCTATGAAATATATACCCTCCTGGACTAATACACTAGACATTACCTTCTTAGACTCAAAGGGAACAAAATACCTTATGGTCATCTGAGACTATAACCAGAAATATAGGCTACTTATCTCCATAAATGACCATTGTAAGGTCTTTATCCAATCGTGTTAGACCTGTCAGCCTTAGGGTGATCTTTCCCCAAACCTTTTTCTACTTTTCTCCATTTTAGTGCCTAAATTAGTTTTTGTTGGCCTTAGGACTTTGTGCACTCTTCCACGGCTAACCAGTAGTAACATGCTTGTTCTTACTCCCCTAAACATGAGTTGATTGGCCTACCCCTATTAGAATATTTGATTTACTTATAAGTCCCTGATAGAGTGGCATATCATATACTCAGAGCCTGTAAATTAAATATTACTATTGGGCCTCCAGCACTTATTGTGACACCCACTTAAGTGGCACTTTAGAACCTGATTTCGGTTCCGGCGACAGGGTAGGTCAGGGACAATGCGTTAATTGAGCGTAGGACAAACATTGGTGTCCACATAGACCGCCGGACTCTGTTGCGAACCCTCATAGGCAGCAGTCGTGGGTACCGTCCTTACTACATGGTATGTAGGTTCCCACTTATCATGTTGTGTAGATAGTTATGTTTGGTCCTGATGAAGTGCTTCGATCTTCTTGACGCTTGGAGCACGAAACATGTTGACCTCTAGAGAGTAGAGCATACACAGCTAGAAACCTTAGATCTAGTTAACTGCCACTCTTTCTGTTTTTACTCAGGCAGTTTACCTTGCAGAGTAAAATTTCACTAGGACTAACCGATCTGTTTTAATTCACCCACCCACATCTACACACACTAGACCCCTCACCCAAAAGAACACCGCCATTGAGCCCTGTACTGGGTGCCCGTCAGGTATTGTAGTGCCGCCCTGATGAGGGGCAGGCTCATATGATGAAGCAAGACACCTAGCTTGCTAGGTGTGTGAGAGCCTGAGTTCCACTAAGGGACATTTCCCCTCCCTTTCTTTGCCTCCTACATGGAACGACCACCATGTGGCGTTAATTCCCCCAACTACATTTTCTCGTTATTTACTCAGACCTTGAGGGACTTCATACCCTCTTTGTACACTTTAGAACCTGACCCAGGCATGCTATTGCAGCCTAAATGAAGTTTAAACAACCAATTTGAAATTTCACTATAACCCCTACGTCAAGCCTTAAACTCTCCTCTTAATATTACTAGATTCCTTCATCCAAATGTCTGACTTTCGAGTCAATGTGGGTAAATCGCTCATCTTACCTTTATATCCATCATTTTCTACACTTAACCCTAGGGAAGAATGGCTGTCTGGAATCCACATGGTGGACTCTATTCCCTATCTGGGACTGGAATTGGCGGCAACAGTGTTGTGTAGGCATTTGTAAGTATGGATGAGCATCTTGTAGGTGACTCTTTGCTCTACGGGGAGCCAGTGAGCTTGCGTAGGTGTCGACTGTGTGTTTGTGTTGAGGGATACAGAGGACGTGTCTGCAGCGGTGTTCTGTATTGTCTGGAGCTTGCAGAGTAGAGACTTGTTGATGCCGGCGTAGAGGGTGTTTCCTCCATAATCCAGCCTACTGGTAATGGGTGCATGGGTGATTGTCTTCCTTGCCTCGGGGGGCCATTTGAAAATCTTATGGAGAATGCGAAGGGGGTTGTAGCAGCTTGAGGCTACGGCGTTGACCTGTCGGTTCATGGAGAGGGAGGAGTCAAGTACAATGCCAAGGTTTATGGCATGGTTCATGGGGGTAGAGGGCTGCCGAGGATGTGTGCCACCAGGTGTTGTTCCATGCCGATGGGGTGGTTCAGAGGTCGATGACTTCCATCTTCTCTGAGTTGAGTTTCAGGCAGCTGTTGCTCATCCAGGCTTTGACGTCCTGCATTCCTTCCTAGAAGTTGAGTCTGGTGGTGGTGGAGTTCTTGGTGAGGGAGAGGATGAGCTGGGTATCATCCCCATGGTAGACTATGCTGAGGCCGTGCTGTAGGACGATGGCAGCGACGGGGCCCATGTACATGTTGAAGAGGGTTGGGCAGAGTGATGATCCCTGTGGGACTCCGCAGTTGATGTCAGGACTGGCCAGTTTAGTGCAAAGAAACTCTTAAAAGATCGCAATGTAGGCTGTAATAAGCCCTGTTACCTGTATCCAAGGATTCGCAGATCCATTCCTTTAAGGCAGGTTGCCTTGTTGCTTCGATTGCTAACTTCTACGTGGATGCAGAATTTCAAGACGGCCACCCGCGACTGTGGTTGCAGTTGGCGGTCTAGTGTTTCCGCAGGCAGATCCCCCACAGTTCTCCTCGGATGCGCTTCCTAATAGCGCTGCGCACTTCAACTGCAGTTTCTCAGAAAAAGGCAGCGTTTCCTGTTTAGCTGCTCTGCATCCATGCCAAGGAGTTCTTTTTTGACTGCAAGAGAGGAGTTGCATCTCTAGCTTCAGCTTACAGAGAAGTTGTGAGAGAAGGAGACGAGTCCCGTTTGGAAGCTTATTTAAAGAAATATTTGCTTCCCCATCTGCGAGGACAGCGCAGTGGAGGTTTCAGAGGAAAAATCTCCTCAGGGAATATTTTTAATAAGTCTCTATCAGATATTTCAGTACTCATCGAGTTTATTCATCGAGAAGATTGTAGCAAAAGACAGTTGTTCGCGTTTGCAATTTAGCTCTAGCCATTTAAGAGCTTAAGTATTAAAATCAATTGACAGACTATTCACAGTAAATCTAGAGGAAGTTTGTCCTTACTAAAGTGAGGACAAAAGAACGTTTTGGAATTTCAAGTCTTCCTTGTTGGAAAATTCATTTCAACTTCTTCACAGCATAAAAATACCATTATAATAAGAATACATGCATGTAGATATAGTTATGTATATTTATTTATATATTTATTTATTTATTTATTTATTTATTTTAGAGGTTTTTTATAGCGCTAGCCAGACCCAAGGGAATCGGAGCGCTTTACAACATGATGAAGAGGAGACAAAATACAGGACAAAGGCATGGTAGGAAAAAGAATACGGAAAAAGTTCAAAAAGAAGCTTTACAGTTCTGCTGAGTGCCAAAGGTGCACCGTTGAGGTAGAGAGGTTGAGGAGGCTGAGTTGTGGCAATGAGGAAGAGGGGTCAAGAGGTAGCCTCAAATCCTAGGGAAAGGCAAGACTGATGCTGGAAAAGTTCTCTACGCGGTGCCGACCCAGGGGATGAGAGTTCAGAGATAGTGTAGGAGGTGGGTAGTGGTTAGTCGATGACTGAAGGCTGCCCGTTGAGGGCACGCTGTCAGGTGCAGCCTGTGGAGGTGAGAGCGTCACGTAATTGTGTTCGGGAAGGCGCGGTAGAGGTTGAGGGTTTTAAGGAGGCATTTGAATTTTGGAAAGGAAGGGATGGTTCTGATGTTGACTGGGATGGCGTTCCAGATTTTCGGAGCGTTTCCTGCAAAAAAGCGGGCAGCAGTCTTTTGTTTACGCCTTTTTAGGGGAATGAGTAGGAAGGAGTTGGAACTCCTGAGGCTTCTTGCTTGTCTGGCTTTCTTGAGTTTGGAGGCTTAGTATTCTGGTTTCCGTGTGTGCAAGGCTTTGTGTGTGAGGCAGGCAGTTCTGAAGCTGGCCCGCATTTTGACTGGGAGCCATTTTAGATCTTTGAGTGCAGGAGAAATGTGGCCAAATTTCTTGATTCCGGAGACCAATATGGCTGCAGCATTGAGGGTGGTTTTGAGCAGGGCTAGGTGAGAGCGAGCTGTACCGGAGAGAACTGCGTTCCCATAGTCCAGTCTGGACAACATCAGGGATTGGGTGGCTTGTTTGAGGTCCGAGGGAGGGATGTGGGGTTTGATTTTGTTAAGGAGCTTCAGATTGAGGAAGGCGCTCTTGGCGGAGTTCTTGATGTGGTTTGACATCGATAGTTTGATGTCAAGGGTGATTCCCAGTGTTTTGACCGAGGTTGCCGGGGTGAGATTTCTGTTGAGGACAATAATGGCTTTCAACCATTCAACGATTTGTGGGTTTTCTTCCTTGTTGGAGACGAGGAGGATCTGGGTTTTTCCCTGATTGAGTTTCAGGTAGTTTATTGATAGCCATTCTTGGACTTCTTTGAGGGTATTGATAAATCTTTGAATGTAATTAATGGAGGAGGTTTCCAGGTAGATCTGTGTATCGTCTGCATATAGTTGAAAGGGGGTATTCGCTTTTTTCAGAATGGAGGTGAGAGGTCCCATGTATATGTTGAACAGTTGAGGGGAGAGAATGGAGCCTTGAGGGACGCCTCTGTTTACGGGGACAAGTTTGGAGGCAAAGTATTTGATTTTCACTCGTTGGGAGCGGTTTTGGAAGAAGGAGGAGAACCACTGGAGGACCACTACTTCTGCACCTACCCGTTTTTTTAGAGCTTTGTTGAGAAGACTGTGGTCTACAGTGTCAAAAGCAGGTGACAAGACTTGGAGGATGAGGAGACAGCAGTGGCCTGCGTCGAGGGAGTTGAAGATGTCGTCCATGATGTTGAGAATTGTGGTTTCGGTGCTGTAGCCTGTTCTGAAGCCTGATTGGTGGTGGTCAAGCAAATTTATGGTGTCAATATGTTTCTTCAGTTGACGGAGGACACATTTTTCAAGGGCTTTGGCAAGGAAAGGGAATATGGAGATAGGTCTGAAATTATTCAGGTCAGTTGCGTCTAAGCCTGGTTTTTTCAGAAGAGTAGTGACTTGGCTGACTTTAAGGCAGTCTGGAATGGTGCCAGTTTTTAGGGAGCTGTTTATGATTTCGCACCAAAATGGAGCCAGGGTGAGTTTCTGCTCTTTGACCATTTGAGAGGGAATGGGGTCGAGGTTGTGAGACGATGGCTTGGAGGAGGAGATACATTTGAGGATCTCCGCTTCTGAGATGGGTTCAAAGGAAGACCAGGTTGTTGCTGGTCGCATTTTTGTGGAGATTTCGCTTGTTGGAGAGCAGTCTTTTTCAGGGGGAAGGAGGTTAAGGCCCAGAGAGAGTTCCATCAAGTTGATTTTTTCGTTAAAGAAGCTGGCGAAAAGTTGTCGCATATGGTTTTTGAGGGTTGTCGTTGGCTTAGACGTTTGTTTTTTAATGATGTCAAAGAGTTCTCTTGGTCTGTGTTTGGCCTTGTCCAGCGCGGAGCAGAAAAAGTTGGATTTTTTGTTATTGATATGTTGTTTGTACTTTCTCCTTGCTACTCTGAGTTCCTCGAGACGGTTGGAGGACGGGTCCTTTCTCAAGAGACCTTCTGAGGCTCTAAGTTGCCTTCTTTCCTCATTAATGTCCTTGTTGAACCAGGATCTAGAGGGAATGTTCCCGGATTTTTCAGTTTCAAGGGGGATAGTTCAACAAGGATGGAGGACATGGTAACGTTGTAGTGGGTTGTGAGTTTTTCAGTAGAGAGGCCTTCCAGGGAGATGGGCAGGCAGGAGGACATTTTCTCT
The DNA here is from genome assembly GCF_964261635.1 of Lissotriton helveticus. Lineage (NCBI taxonomy): Eukaryota > Metazoa > Chordata > Amphibia > Caudata > Salamandridae > Lissotriton > Lissotriton helveticus. Next base: position 143,669,372 of record NC_136064.1, read on the forward strand.
TCTAACTCCTCTGTGTTGATCTGCGATAAGTTTCTCAAACATGAAGGGGGAATAGAGATGGAGAGCAGAGGCAAGGTTTGATGAGGGAGGTGGAATAGGATGAGGTGATGGTCTGACCAGTCGACCGGCAGGATGTGATCTATGGTGAGTGCGTCATGATTGGCGATGATGGCATCCAGGATAGCTCCTTTGTTGTGGGTTTCTTGAGAACAGTGCTGGGTGAGGTTGTTGGAAAGGAGAAGGTCATTTAGGCTTTGTACAAGAGAATTGTTTTTTATCATTCCAGTAGACGTTAAGGTTGCCTAGAATGACGTTGTTGGTATCTCAGAGAGAGCAATGTGCGATTAGGTCTGACAGGTGTTCTGTGAATGTGACGGAGTGGCCTGGGGGATGGTATAGGAGGTGGCAGTGCACTAGGTTATTGTTGGAGGTGTTGATGTTGGCGGTTAGGCATTTGAATGAGTTGTATATGATGTTATCGGTTTCGGACACCGATAGGTTATTGTTGTTTATGATTGCCACGCCTCCGCCTTTTTGGTCTATTCTATCTTTCTTGATGATAGAGAAACCTCGGGGAATGAGCACATCCAGGATCGGAGGAGTACCGGAGAGGGAATTCTTTTGATGATGGGCGGCAGTGAGTTCCAGATTCTTGGTGCGGCCCCAGAAAATGCATGACTGTAGGTTTTTTTCTTTCGAAAGTGGGGTGGCTGGAGCAAAAGGTCTCTGGCAGATCAGGACTTTCTGGCTCCTCTGGACACCATGAGTTTCTGGGTGAGAAATTGAGGGGATTTAGTGTGTAGAGCCTTGTAAGTGATGCATGCCAGTTAGAGTTGGATTCTGGCTTCAAGAGGAAGCCAGTTCAGAGGTTTCAGATGCAGTGAAATGTGGTAGATTTTTTTTTAACATATTAGTAGTCTGGCGGCGACGTTGAGGCGAGGAGTCATTGAGCCAGGTTTCAGTGATTAAGGCAATGTCAATGTCATGGGTGTGAATGGATTTGGCTAGTTCTGTAGCGTGTTTCGTGGCAGACCTGCAATTTATGAGCATGCAGTTAGTGCGGTGGGTCTCTTTCATAGGTTCCGTGGGGATGGTGATGAGGAAGGAGGGGGGTCTGAGGGGTTTCTGGACAGGAAGCTCTGTTCTGGTCCAGGTGATTACCTGGATTGCGGAGTGCAGGTTGAGATTTGGAGGGGAGGAATAGGAGGAGGCCAGCTTGATCGCTTCCTCCGGGGACATGGCTTCGAAAGCCCTTCTTGGTCTTGAGGCCTGGGGATATAGGAGGGGGACTGACTGCTTCGGGGGCAGGGGATTCAGAGGTTAAAGGGGAGTATGGGGGGATGAGGGGATGAAGGAGGTGTGGAGGGGGAGTGACGAGTTGTTGGTTAGGATGAGACTCATGCCCTGTAGTAAGGTGGAGAGTAGGCATTCAATACTGGCGAGGCGGCGATCTGTCTCTTCTTGACGGGGTGTGGGTGGCAGCTGGGGGTGATCTCTTTGGCGAGGGCGAGCGGTGGCGGAGTTAGGATGACTTATACTGTTAGTGGATGTGACTTGTTGGGTTATGGGGAGTGAGGGATCAGGGAGAGATGGGCTATTGTTCTTGTTAGGAGGAGGATGACGGGGGAGCTTGGGGTGAGGGTTGCGGGTGCCCAGCACAGGATGTTGGGGGTTCCGTGGCAGAGGTTGCTCTGGGGGAAGGGGTAGACATTGGAGAGAGGGGGGTTTCCGATGGTCAGAGTGTGTGTACACATAGAGAGCAGAAAACCACTGTGGAAGGACAGGTAACAATGGGAGGTTACTAGAAGTGGGTTACTGTATGCAATGGTAGTTGTTACATGGTGTATTTGTTTTCCAGGAGTTTTTGAGGAGCACAACTTCAGTCCAGTCCAGAAGAAGTGAAGCAGTGGCAGTCTCTCTTTTCTTCCCTATCCCCTTTCCTCCTTTCTGCTGCTCGTGAGCATTGAAGTTCGTGGAAGTAGGGTTGGGGATCGAGGAAATATCATCTGCTCCTGTGGAAAATCAAAGTTCAGGTGTTTGATACTTGACAGTTGATTTCCGTGGGTTCAGAGAGGAAAGGTGGCATTCTGATCCTTTGGCTTCTGACGGTGAGGAACGATTGGATCCAGTCGAGGGCTGTGCCTTGCATTCCGGCTTTGTGTAGTCAGACCAAGAGATTGCAGTGGGAGACAGTGATGACAGCTGCTGACAGGTCGAGTAGAATCAGGGCTGCGCTGTGGCCTTGGTCGAGGAGCTTGTGGATGTCAAGGGCGGTCTTGGAGCTGTGGTTGCAACTGAATCCGATTTGAGAAGGGTCGAGGAACGCGTTGTCTCCGATGAAGCTTGTCAGTTCTGCGTGGACAGTCTTCTCAGTGACTATCACCGCAAAGAGGAGGAGCGAGATGGGTCGGTAGTTCTTGAGGAGTGTTGGGTCTGCTGAGGGCTTCTTGAGCAGGGGTCTGACTTCTGAGCATTTCCAGTCATCAGGGAAGGAGCCAGTCTCAAAGGTGGTGTTGATGGTCTGTTGTAATACCTGTGCAATGGTGATGGCAGCTCCGTGGTATATGCATGGTGGGCAGTGGTCTATGGGGGCCCTGGAGTGGATGCCGTTCATGGTTGCTGTAGTCTTTTCTGTCTTGATCGGTGCCCAGGCAAGGATGGTGGCCAGGTTGGCATGGCCGGAGGGCAGGCTAACTGTGGGGGCAGATGTGTGGTCATTGAAGTTGTTGTAGAGGTTCTTTATCTTCAGGTAGATCAGAGTTTGTCACAGAGGTCCTGGAAGGGGGTGATGTCAGTGGCTTCGCTGCAGGGCTTGGTGAATTCCTGGATGATGCTGAACAGTTCCATGAAGTTGCTGGAGTTGGCGAGGATTCTGTTGTGAATGAAGGTTCTTTTGGTGGTTCTGATTCGTTGATGGTATTCTAACTTCGTGTTCTTGTAGGTGGTGTAGTTTTCCAGAATCTTGCTGTTTCCCCAGGCATCTGCAGGTGCGTCTGGTTTCTTGGAGGTCAGTGGTGAACCAGGCTGCTTTTCTGTGGTGTTGTTTGTCAGGGTTGCATAGCGGGACAAGCTTATCTGCCATGTTGGCCATCCAAATGTGGTATTCTATGGCTGCCCAGTTAGGGTCAGTTGCAGCGGTGGGGGTGCTGTCATTGAGGGTGGAGTTAAGTTGTTCTTTGGTGTCTCTCCTCCAGTTCCTACATGGGGGTGTGGAGCAGGCTCAGGTGGCTTAGGTTTGTTGACAAGAAAGTGTACGCAGTAGTGGGTGGGCCAAGGGGGCTGTGTGGTGTGGCTGAGGTGAACGATGTACCCCCAGCAAAGATGGGGTCGAGAGTGTGTCCTGCCTTGTGGGTCGGTGTGGTGACGAGTTGCTTTAGTCCGATGTTGGCGAGGTTGTCACAGAGGTTGGTGGAGTTGGGGTCGCTGGGGTTGTCGAGATGTTAGTTCAGGTCTACGATGAGTATGTAGTCCGTGCTGGCAATGGGGTGGGGTGTGATGAGGTCGGTGATGGTGTCAGCGAGGAAGTCTGGGGGCCGGAGGGTCTGCAGGCAAAGGGTGCCGCAGAGTGTGGAGTTAGGGCTGGTCTGGACCTTAAAGTGCAGATGTTCAGTGGAAGTAAAGTTTTCACTGGAGGTGGTGATGCAAAGGGAGCTTTTGTGCATGAATGGCGATGTCTCCTCCCAGGTGGTTGGGGCAGTCCTTCCTCTGAATCTTGTACCTATCTGGGATGGCGATGGCGATGTCAGGGGCTGAAGAGGCGTTGGTCCAGGTATCTGTAAAGAAGGTGACGTCGGGTTAGAGTGAGTACAGGAGGTTCCAGATTTCCACAGCATGTCTGTGCATGGACCACACGTTGAGGAGGATGTATCTTAGGGTGTCAGTGCTGTTGGCAGTCTGGCAGTGGTGAAGGACTGGTGGCAATTGTGGCACAAAAACTGTCCTGGGGTCGTGCTCAGCGTGGCCTGCTGGCAGTTGTTATTCCATCCGGGGTTGAGTATGATTAGGCGGAGGCATCATATAACTGGATGACTCGAGATCCAGGGTCCATGGCGCTGGTCTTGCCTTTGGGGCCCCAGCTGTGCGCCAATGGCGCAACTGCGCAGCGGGCACCACAAATTGGAAAGAGGGAGGGATTTGCAGCTGGGAGGGGGAGCGGGACCCGGCAGGTGGAAGGGGCCACAGGGGATGCAGCAGCGGGAGTGACAAAACACAAGTATAAAAACCAAGGGGCAATGCTACTTTGCAATCAATCCAAAAACAATTAACAGAAAGGCATGATTTGGAAATTACAGTGGAAAAAAGAAGAAAATGTTAAGACTCCAGGAGCAGGGAGAACGGGCAGAGTGTAATGAGTGAGCATGAGGCCCACCTGGGCATCCTCAAACACCTACCAGGAGGAGGTGGATGAGGTGCGCTCCAGACAGCAGAGCTGCTGGGGAGAGTGCAGTTCTGAGATCAAGTGGTCAGAGGTGTTTGTGTATTCCCTCTAGACAGTTACAAAATAGAGGGAATATGAGAGCCCAAAGGGGCCATCTGCTGTCAGGATAGGAGAACGTAGCTGAGCGCAGCCCGACTTACATCTTAATAAGAGGTGCTCTGCCTTCACAAAAAGAACGTAGCACCTCCATTTTGTCACTGCAGTTAATGAGAAGCCAGGGCGGGTTGGCTGAAAATTCCATGCACTTCAAAGAACCTTTCTAGAAGCATTTTCCACTTTCCAGAAGAAGGGAACCAAGGTATAAAAATATGATCTTCAAACCCACCCTTCAGTTCACTATGGAAGGTCTCTCAGAGGGCTGCTTACTGTTTTGACCTGCTGTGTACTCTGCAAGACTATTTCTGTAAGGACTGCTTTGCTGCCTGGAGCCTGCCTTGAACCCTCAGAGGCCAGCCCAGCTGTGGAACCATGCTTTTTCAGCATAACCCAGGAATACCAGAGTGAATCTAAGGGGTAGTTTGCTGGCCTCCTGTCAGAGCCACATGGACACAAAAGGCTCCATAATCTTGGTACTGTACATGGACCCAGCCAGAGTGAGTCATGATCCCCCAAGTGGTGTACCACCAGTCCTGGACCCTTGATTGTGTTGCTAAATATGCCCTGATGGCCACATCCTAAAACTGAGGACTTACAAACTTCTTGGCCAAAACTGCTCTATAAATCAGGAGAACATCAGTACCAACCTGCTCGCCTATTCGCCCAAGGTGCATCGCTTGACAGATTGACTTCAAGGCTTCTCATTCGTTCTCTGCAGCAGAAAATTCTGTTCAGCGGTCCTTTGCCAAAGGAGTTTAGAACCTTGTGAAATTGTATTTTGGTTCAAGCCCACTTCCTCGAGCTGCTGGAGATATTCAACATTGCAATAAGATCTTCACTGCAGCTTTGATCCAAGGCTCTCCAATGACAATGCTCCCTCATTGGACACCACTTGCAGCCTGGCCCCACTGAACGTTTCTTTCTCATGTTATTTTCTCAAAAAATCTTTTAAGTCTGAAGATTAGTGCTGACTGAGCCTAATCCACTTCTTGTATTCAAACCGTGCTCTATCAAGGTCAGACATATTTTTTTCACTTTGTCTCTGTCTGGCATGAATAGATGTTGATGGTTGGCGCTTTGATCTTTTAGGTACTACGTTTTACTTAAAACTTTAAAATTTTATAACTCTAGTTCTACTGATTGAATTTTTGTCATTTTGGTGTCAAATATTTAATTAGAATTGACTCAATGGTTCTAAATTGGTGTGGGATTCTGCTTTGGGTTTTAAATTTAATACTGTTTGTGCGCTGCATTAATACATTTCCATGGCCTGACTGCTTTTTCTGCCAAGTTACCCAGGGTTAAGAACAGATGTATTTTGTGGCTTTTTGTGGTTCACTCTGCAAGGGATCTTGACTCTTGCTTGTCCAGGGCTCACACCCCAGGCAACCAACAAACCAGTTTCTCACAAATCCTCAGATGCCAACCAACCTGCATTTTGCATTCTTTTTCAAGATTCTCTGAAGTCCCTAAAAGATTTTACTTTGGCTAGATATCATAAGATTGGCAATCTTTTGAGAATACTGTACCACCTGCTACTGTTCCTCTTCCCCCTCTCTCCTTTATCATCTAAACACCGATTGGGAAGTGAAACTAAACAGCATACTACCAGGTTAAATCAAGATTGTTAGGCCTATAACCTACTTCTATGATGAGACACCTAAAATACGACCAAGATTTAATCACATATCCGTCCTGTTAGCCACCACTGCCACTTGATGTGGTCTCATTCTCTCAATCAACCAACAAGTTAAATTTAACCACACCAACAGCAAGCAAACTAACACTGAAAGAAGTGACCCGCTTGGCCACCCGGGTCACCTCAGACCACCTCTCAGACTCCAATATCAAATGAAGAGTCAGAGAAACAGTGGAGAATATACCAATATTTGTTTTATTCAGATTCACTCAGAGTGGAGCCCCGTCTGCACAGTCTCGAAGAGTGGTAAAGAGGGAACTAAAGAACAGGAAGCAGAGAGATACATTATGGACATTTCATAGCTGGGCAAAGACACGCACACAGTGGAATTTTCCAGGCAGACGCAGCTGGACAGTGAAATTCAAAAAAGGTTTCAGGTCTTGTATCTTGCACAAACTAGCACAGTCCAAGGTTGTTTCATCCTGGGCCTGTAATCAGACAAGTGGGAGAGGGCCTCTATTGGGTGGCAAAGCTCTGCACTGGCACAAACAGTTCATTATTGCAGAAACAGTAAAGGATTAGTTTAGATCATCATTCACAATGACATCTAAACAGAAAATGGTGCCGTAAATGCGAACCCATACAAGTCACTGCGTAAGAATTTATGGGTCTATTCTAACAGTCCCTCCTTTTAGCACGAGCTGCCAAAAAGGGACCAACTCTAATTCCCACTTTCCATTCTCCTGACATTTTTAAGAATAAATAAAATGTGTTTGGTAAGATTATTTTCCATGTTCTTGATCCCGACCACACACTGACTACCAACTATAGCACAGACAACACCACTCAATCAATCAATCAATCCATTTATAGAGCGCACTACTCACCCGTAAGGGTCCCAAGGTGCTGAGGGGAGGGGGGGGGTGCTGCTACTGCTCGAATAGGCAGGTTTTGAGGTGTTTCCTGAAGGTGAGATGGTCCTGGGTCAGTCATATGTGGGCAGGGAGGGAGTTCCACGTTTTAGCCACCAGGCAGGAGAACGATATTCCTCCGGTGGTGGTTCTGCGAATACGTGGGATGGTGGCGAGAGCAAGGTTAGCGGAGCGGAGCTGGCGGGTAGGTGTGTAGAACTTGAGGCGGTTGTTGAGGTATTCGGGGCCCATGTCATGGAGCACTTTGTGTGCATGGGTGAGGAACCTGAACGTGATCCTCTTGCTGACGGGGACCCAGTGCAGGTCTCTCAGGTGGGCAGATATGTGGCTGTGGCGAGGGATGTCGAGGATGAGTCGTGCGGATGCGTTCTGTATGCGCTGGAGTCTTTTCTGAAGTTTGAGTGTAGTTCCTGCGTATAGGGCGTTCCTGTAGTCCATTCGGCTGGTAATGAGGGCCTGGGTGACCGTCCTTCTAGTTCCGGTAGGGATCCACCGGAAGATCTTTCGGAGCATGCGCAGGGTGTTGAAGCATGAGGATGAGACGGTGTTGACCTGCTTGGTCATCGTGAGAGAGGAGTCCAGGATGAATTCCAGGTTGCGTGTGTGGTCCGTGGGTGTAGGTACGGTGCCCAGTGCTGTGGGCCACCAGGAGGCGTCCCAGGCGGATGGGGATGGTCCGAGGATGAGGACCTCCATCTTGTCTGAGTTGAGTTTCAGACGGCTGAGTTTCAGCCATTATGCGACGTCTTTCATTCCTTCCTGGAGGCTTACTTTGGCGGTGGCAGGGTATTTGGTCTGGGTGTAGTCGGCATAAGAGATGATGTTGAGGTTGTGTTTGCGTGCGATGGTGGCGAGGGGGCTCATGTAGATATTGAAGAGGGTAGGGCTGAGCGTTGGGGTACGCCGCAGATGATCTCGGTGGCCGCTGAGCGGAAGGGGGGAGGCAGACTCTCTGGGTTCTGTCGGAGAGGAACGAGGTGATCCAGTCCAGGGCCTTTCCTTGGATCCCAGTGCCGTGGAGGCAGGTTATCAGGGTGTGATGGCAGACGGTATAAAAGGCGGCTGAGAGGTCCAGGAGGATGAGAGCGGTTGTTTCCCCGTTGTCAAGCAGGGACCTGATGTCGTCGGTGGCTGCAATGAGGGCGGTCTCGGTGCTGTGGTTGGCTCGAAATCCAGACTGGGATGGGTCGAGGGAAAAATTTGCCTCGAGGAATGCGGTCAGCTGTTTGTTGACGGTTTTCTCGATGACTTTTGCTGGGAAGGGGAGAAGAGAGATGGGGCGGAAGTTCTTGAGGTCTTTGGGGTCCGCTGTGGGTTTCCTCCATAGGACGTTGATCTCTGCGTGCTTCCAGCTCTCTGGGAAGGTGGCAGATGTGAAGGAGATGTTTATGATGTTCCGGAGTTGGGGTGCTATGATGTTCTCGGCTTTGTTGAAGATTTGGTGACGGCATGGGTCGGAGGGAGAGCCGGAGAGGATGGTGTTCATCACATGGGTGGTGTCTTCAGTGCTGATGGGAGTCCAAGCGCTGAGGGTGGTGGTAGGGGCATTGGTTCGGTGGCTGGAGGTGGGGTCTGGGCGCCAAAGCTGTCATGTGTATCGGCGATCTTTGCGGTGGAAGAACCTGGCGAGGGACTTGCAGAGGTCTTGTGATGGTGTGATGTCGTTGTTGCTGGTGCTGGGGTTGTGGTGCTTTTTTACGATGCTGAAGAGTTCCTTGCTGATGTGTATGTTGTTGTCCAGCCGCTCTTTGAACGATGTCCTTTTGGTGGTGCGGATCAGCTGGTGGTATTTGCGAGTGGCGTTCTTGAGGGCTGTCAGGTTTTCTGTAGTCTGTTTTTGGCACCAGGCTTTCTTGAGGGTTCGGCAGAATTTCTTCGGTTCTTTGAGGTCGTCGGTGAACCATGTGCCTTTCCTGTTGCCATGCTTGCCTGGACTGTCGTGTATTTCTATAGGTTCTGAATTGATCCCCCTATTCCTGACCCTATTCTGGTTAAACTAACTATCAAGTTAACTAACAGTCAGCCCATGAGGCAAGAACAGCCCCCATGATGCAGATACCGTTATCTGACGCAGTCACACTACGGCACAGGAACGTGTTATCTGATTAGGTCATAACGCTTGAGATCTAATTAGACAAGCGACATTCCTCCAGCCCCTGATAAGGCATACGACGTTCTCATAACAAATCAAACCTATGACAACCTGGTAAATCCGTGCGGCCATTGTTTTGATTTCACAGAGAACTTTAGTAAAGAATGTGCTAACGAGCAAGTCGTATGACATCTTTATTGACGTATCTATGTCCATCCTTACGTCAATCTCGGCACCTTTAAGGTATAAATATTGCCGATCTTGCCCTATGCAAACACACGCGTGGTGACAAGACGGAGCAGCCATACTTGCCGAAGCCGAGAGCAGAAGCAGACCCCGCTGGCAGCAGCCCCGCCTTCCTGACGCGCTGAGAGACGCGCTGCTATCTCAAGCCGAGAGACCCAGCACCGGCGTTTCTGGGCAGCCCTCGCAGGCAGCCTGGAATATCGAGAGCAGAGAAAGAGATACCATTCCTCATTCATCCTAACTTCCAGGTACAGAACTGAATAACCCCTCACAGAGAATTCTTTGGTTATTCACTTGGCAAAAACAAACTTAACTTAAACTGTAACTTTCTATTCCCGCCCACGCATTAGACTTAGGTCAGGTACACGGGGTAGGCGTATTTAGAAACACCAGTTGAGTACGTTTAGTCAAATGTATATGTGTATGTAAATATATTTTAATCATTTCAAACATCATATGGCTCAGAAACCATATCAATGTTTTTACAGTATTATTTTATACTATTGCTTTTAATGTATGCACTTTACTTAACTATAAGTATTGCCATAATATCGATCCATTTCTCATGTATGAGAAAAGAGACTGATCAATAAATAACACCTTTTTATTGAACACGCCCGTCTCTTCCTTTTCTCTACATTCTGATGAGACTAAGAATGCACGTACTGACTGAGTAAAATAATTGCCTTGTGCTCACACGACTCTTGAGATTGACTCTTGATTAGGGGAGAGCAAAGTTGTCATGTTCTATGGTTGTCAGAAACTAAATCCCTTCTTGTCTAATCAGGGGAGTTAATTCCTTCCTTGAACATTCGAGAAAGTTTCTAGCGAACTCTGAGCTTAGCTGGCAAACCCAAAACTTAAGTCTAGTATCGACAGTAGTAGACCTAGTTAACGTCTGGTCTAGGCCTTTACTGCTGTAGGTACTATTCCAATGCGCAGAGCCTATTGGGAAAATAGGAGCTACACTACATGGCGCCCAACATGTTTGGAAGGGCGATAAAACTAACGTAAGACATTTAGAGTAACTCAGTCGTGCTTTCTCACTCAGACCCCTTTTCCCAAATACTCCAAAGACGTCTGGAGTGGGTGAAAGGTTATATCCTCCAAAACCTCGCAGGAGGGAACTCCTATGTATGGTTCTTGGTTTAGTCAACGTTGAAGGATACACTGTTCCAAAATATTGTGCATCTAATCTCTGTTTCCATAAGAAACCTGATCTGCAAACAAACATAATACCATCCTGTCGGTAAAATGACAGACAGTGATGAAGAAAGAGAGGCAGTCAGATTAGCAACTGAACTCGCAGATGCTGATGCTACCATGCAAGCAGCAGACCCGAATATAACACTCATTCCGGTCATTAAAAGGAGATCTATAACCTTAAAACTTATAGAAAATGGACTGACACCTGGAGGTGGCACAGTCATATTCGTAATTGAGGCACACGAATATCGGCAGACAGAGGTATACTATTCATGGATACATTTTCCGGCAGCAAATGCTGTAACAAAGTACTTCCACTATTACAAAGTAGAGGAACCTCCTGAAACGTACACTCCTTTCGAGGAGGTGGAAGTACCACTCAAATTCCAAGAGCATTTGCTCTTATTTGATGGCGCCCTAATACATAACAATCACATCACAAGGCTCGGTCCTTTAGGAAGACCAGGAGCAACGTGGCCGGTCTTAGCCGGATACACACCACATCCAGACATCGATAGAATGCCTGCAGCAGAGCTGTTAATACAGCTAAAACAACTACTAAAAATTCATAGACAATTAGTTCAGTATGTAATGCGGACTTCTACAATTCAGCCAGCGATTAAACTTCCACAGCTGACCCCGCACCAGGGGAACACAAATAAAATTACACCACAGAACATCCAATCCTGCCTAGGTAAAGTTCCAGCTAAACGGGAACAGATACCATTCTGGTTGGCACAGAAAATCACCCAAATAGAGGCGGTGTTTCCTGACACCACCCCGCTGGAAAAACACAGGATTCTGAATATATGTCTCCCAATGGGAATCGCACCACACATTGAGGACTGTGACACTTGGGGTACAGTCTTTGCTTCCATCTACACAGAAACGCACGGTGTTCCATCCATTTCGGTAATACCAGATGTGCTAAAACAAATTCAAGATGAATACGGTCCAGAACCTGCTTTAACTCTTGGTATGAAATTACTAAAAGACTTCAAGCAGGTCTCGGCTATATTACTAGCCAACATAAAAGGTGAAGCAGCAAACGTGGCGCTCCGCCAAAGGTTAAAAGAGACAGATATAGCAGACCAACCAGCTGAAATTGCCAGAATCATAGAAAAATCCTATGAAGAACTAGGCAGAGATAGTCTAGGTGGAATACCAGTAAAACCGCAACTGACTACAAGTCCAGAAAAAATATTTTTTTATAATAATTCACCAAAAAAGAACTGGGATGGAAATAAACAATCCAATCCTAAAGAAAAGAAATTCCAGTCCAGAGGAAGGTCTCCTAGGCGAAGAGAGAAATCTCCAAACCAAAGACAGAGGTCACCGCAGAGTGACCCCTCTGGGAATAGATATAACCTTAGAAATAGGGATAATATTAAAAAACCTGATAGATATCAAGACATTGATACACGTCCCTCTCAATCTTTTCAGAATTCCTCGCAGAAATCGGAAAGAAGAGGACGATCAGAAGAGCACGCCAAGTCCAAAGACAAGGAACCTGCTCAGCTAAAAAAGAAATTACAATTTCCAAAAAAGAAGGTAGCCAGTATCAAGGTAGTTAACAATGCCGAGAATACTGAGGACACAACTGAAAAACGGAGAGTGGGCTCAGACAATGCTAGACAGCGCAGCAGAGGTGAGCATAGCTCGCAAAGTCCTTATGAATCATCTGGAGACAGTGGACACGAATGAATACCTTCAAGTGGAAACTGCAGACACCAGAGTTAGCAAGCCCCACAAGATATACGAGATAACATTACGTATAGAGGGAGATAAGACTAGGAAAATAAGGGGACTATTTTGGGATAATCTCTCCAAGGGCTATGATATCCTTCTAGCTGAAAAATACTGGCCACCAGAGTTTGTCAGGGAGTGCCCTCATGGCGAAGAAGTAATTATGCCTGCCTTCTCGAATCAAATCCCGATTCATAAAAAATACACAAATACACACTTGCTAGAAAGTGGGCAGTGGCCTTAGCACCTGCTTTATATAAAAATCATGTAGGATGGGATGAGGATTCTCCTCCTCACAAAATCCAGTTAAAATCACAACCTACTGCACAAAGGCAGTACCCAATTAAGCAAGAAGCTAAAAAACAAGTAAATGAAATACTAGATCAGCTAGAATACCAGGGGGTGATTGAAACTTGCACCTCACAAATGAACAACCCTTTGTTTCCGGTCTCCAAACCAGACAATTCATACCGTCTAGTTTTGGATTACCGACACCTTAACACATGTTGCAAAACTTTTGCAGTGCAAAACTCACACAGTGCTGCACTAATGAATAACATAGTGCGCAAAAAATACAAAACAACCTTGGACATCTCCAATGGATTCTTTTGTCAAAACATAGCACCAGAGAGCAGATATTTAACTGCATTCTCAGTAAATGGCACTCAAAAACAATTCTGTTGGTTAGCCCAGGGGTACAAGAACAGCCCGGGGGTATTCTCAGCGAGAGTAACAGAATTACTACAACTATATGATGATGAAGCATTATCTTATGTCGATGACATTTACTTAACAGATGATGACTTGGAGACTCACTTGAAAAGGGTGAACACCATAATACTTGGGTTCGCTGCAGAGGGTTACAAATTCAACTTCAAAAAATCCAGAATTGCCCATCTGACGGTCCTATTCTTAGGATACGAGTTATCAAGAGAAGGCAAAAGCCTGGCTGACAATTTCCTAGAGAAATGTGCCGTAATCCAAGCTCCTAAAACACTAAAAAACCTACAGTCAATTCTAGGTTTCCTAAATTTCGGAAGAACATACATTGCAAATTACGCAGAAAGGGTCAAACCCCTTTATGATCTAATTAAAACCAGACTTTAAAAGATCCAGTTGGACTCAAACACACACAGAAATTTTGAGATCCTTACAAACAGACATGCTAATTAAAACAAAATTAGAAACACGTGATAACACACGCAATCTTGTGATTCGAGTCATCCCAGGGAGATGCGGATTCACATACCTAACCTCTAATGAGGGAGAAAAGGTACCAATTGCATTTAAATCACACTTGTATACAGAAGCTGAACAGAAAGTCAGTAATACAGAAAAAATCATTCGTGCAGTTCAAACCGCAATAGCTAGAGAAAAAGACATAGCTGATGGTAGACATATCACAGTCAGAACAGCAGAATCAGCCTTTGAGGCACTAACAACACCGTGTAATTTACCAACAACAACATTGAATCCGGAATGGATACAATGGGTGAATTCAATCACAACGGACAAAGTAGACTACTACTTTGATCCAGAACTAGAAGAATTAAAAAATCTAAAATATGAAAAGACGTATCCTCTGCCAATCGACATTCTGCCTCTACGACATTACGCCTGTGTAATCTATACAGACGGACATGCTCAACCATCCGTTTGGGGAGAACAAGCATACAACCCCACATGTGAGATTACAAAAGAAATGTGGCGCGGAGGTATATTAAAACCTCTATTAACAAAATCACACTCAGTAGAAACTAATTCAGAACAACAAACTGAAATAATAGCATTGAAAATGGCGCTGGATAATGCGGATCGCGAATTCCCGACACTTATAGTGTCAGATTCATATTACTGCGTCAAATCATATAACAGCGATTTGCAGACATGGATTCAAAACGGTTACAAAGATGACACAGATGCACCAATAAAGCAGAAACTGCTCTGGGAACAAATAGCTCTTTTACAAAAAGAACTACCAAAGACTCACGTGACTCACTCACTGAGTCATCAGCGTGATGGCGTTCACGTTGTAGGGAATTCATTGGCTGAAACAGCCGCAGCGGCAGCCACTAAATTGGCTCCCGTAGTTCGAAAAAAGCGTACATTAAAATACATTGACGGTGAAACATTGCTGGCGGTGAAAACGTCATCAAAAGGCGACTGCTCAGCGTTACCGATCAACTATCCACTCAATTATACATACATAATCGATGCAAACTCCGTCCCTTTTGCTCGAATCCCTGGAGTGGGGGATAGAGTGATTCCAAACATGGACAGGAGACACTTGTTAATCGCAGACGCACATATGGGTGAGGGTCTTGGACACCTCAAACTAAAAGATTCTCTGGAAGATTTACAATCACGGTACTGGTGGCCAGGCATGAGCCTACATCATACCATGTTTGTAAAAAACTGCCCAAACTGCAATAGAAATCGCAGTGGGGAGAGAAAAAATATAATACGGTGGAATCTGACTGCAGATAACATCACCAGTAAAAAGAATGGCTTGCGATTAACATATACAGGCTAGTTTCCACTTATAATGTAGATCACCAGCACTCGGCTGACGTCCGGACTGTTATACAAAGATTCGCGAGTCTAAATGGCATATACGCTAAGAGCATGCTACGTTCGACCATTGTTTTCACTCAGGCAAACCAGCCTGGGGGGGAAACATGGCCAAATGAGCACAGCCCAGCGGGAATCTTCTCACTTCCTTCCTGAGGGTACGGGATGGTGTAAAGAAAAAACCAAGGCAGAAAGCAATCTATAATGGAAAGGATATTAGGTTCGGGAGCTGGGTGGGTCAAACATCTAATAAGTGTCCAACGTAGTCTAAATAACTTACCAAGAAATTCTCTGAAGGGATTCAGTCCGTACGAATTATTATTTGGAACTAGGATGTTGATCTCTGACCTTGATAGTCAGACTTCAGTGGTGAAAGAAAAAACCTTTGATGTCAAAGACCGTTTGGCTATTTTACAGGACTTAAACAAAACAAGAAAAGACCTGAGCAACATACAGTTGAAACAACAGCCAACGACCACTGAAGAATCACCACCTGTCCCAGCAAGACCTGTCTGGATTCCAAAAGTCAGGGATCTAGTCAGAGAGAAGATCGCGGTAAAGAAGGAATTTGGGCCTTCTTATAGAAAAGCAGTTCCTGTCTTGTCTGTCAACGGGACAAGATCAGTTGTACTACCGCCACTTGCTGGAAAAAAGGAGAACCGAGTTGTATCCATCGACCTGGTAAAACCACAACATGTGGCCGATAACAAACGGTAGGCCAAGTGGACTCCCAATAAGTAGCAGAACACCAAGGTTTGCTACCAGTACAGAGGTCCTAACTAAGAGGCTCATCACATTCGAAACGCCTACAGAAGAACATCAAGGACTATGCAACAATGCAATAGAACTAAGACCTCTGACAACCCAAATAAAAACATTTAGCAGAGACACACCAATCTACAATGAAGTACCGAGTGACAATGCAAGAAACAAAAATCCTGAAGCAATTGGAACAATTGACAGAACTGCATCCGGGTACTTCATCAACTTCGATGATTCCTCTGAAAGCCTCAGTGAATCAAAGACACAGCCATCATCAAAATCCTTTAAAGACAAAGCTAAGGAACTTTTGAAACAACTGAAAGAAACATATCTGATTTCTCCATGATTTGAATTTTGGGTGGGTTTTGGTGCATTTATCCTCATACTTTGGCTCATCATGGTATTTACTTTGGGACGCTTCATTGAGGGAAAATATGCTAAAATGGACACAGCAAGTCAGAACATCAACTTGGTCCTCAAACCACACACATCTTCACACGTCGAGAAAAGAGAAATTTCTTCAGCCAACTTCACAGCCAATCCTATACCTGGTGGGGTAGCCTGGGACAACACTGACTATGAAATTTATGGTCCGGTCGAGATCCTGAAATATCCACACCAAATCAAGATCTCCTTGAGTGACTTTGCAAAACCAAACTCATTTGCTGATGATTGGGACTTCGAAAGCATTAACAACATGATGTCTGACTTAGTAATGTCTGCTAAATTTACAAAACATGATTATTTGCAAGGTTCTACAAATTATGATAGTATGTATTGCTATAACCATTATGGTAACCATTTTTTGCATAAATCTGCACAACCTAGAAATGTTTTAAATTATAATCAATGGGAACATTGTGCTACACCTCCAAAAGGGAGCTCAAGAACCGTTTATGACAAATATTCATATTTTTCAGGTTTTAACACAAGTAATGCTGAAACATTTTATTTTAAATTGTCAAACAAGACAGGGATGAAAACCATGATAACCAACACAAAATTGATATATTCAGATTCATTCTTTGAAAAAATGAATACTTTTGGATTTGATTATTGGGACAAAAATGTTGATTTGAAAAGTGTTTGGGGTACAAAAGAATGGCAAGTACAGGGTTTAGAAGCTTTGTTTAGAGCCTGCATGATCCCAGAACAAATGATATTTTTAAATGACACTGTTCAACAAACCACCTGTCTTGGCTTAGCCAAAATCAAAGATTTAAATAACCCGTCTATTCCAAAGCCGACACGGTTTAGCAACACTTCTAAAGATGAAGAGATAGACGTAAACCATATATTAAACCAAAACAGAACACATCCTGATTGGAAACAATGGTTGATCTGGCCCACAGATACAAATAACTGTCAAGATAGATTCTTCAATAAAACACAGGGTTTTAAAATGACCAGGCCAGACCCAAGATATCCCCAAAGACATCACCCAGGGATAATAACAACCTACAGTGTGGGCAAATTATGCCTTCAATGGCTTCAAACTTCCACACTGCCTGAAATTAAGCAACACCTAACTTTACTTACTGATGGTGCTGACTTGCGTGATTTCATAATGGGACCACGCAAACAGCGTCAAAAGCGTTTCATAGCAGCCTCTGTATATGCAGCATACAATGAGGCCTGGAAGGTTACTCAAATTGAGACAGCAGAAAGAATACGGGAAATTGACCGTATTAATTTGAAAAAATCACTATCTGTAGTGGACAATGGGTTAATGACTCTGTCCTCCAGAATTTTTTCATTGGACAGCATTGTGTCTTCAGCAATCGATATATTATCGCAAGACTTACTGTTATTACAACATGGTCAGTCACAATTGCGTTCCATTGTACAGCTTGGCTGGACGTTACAAAATCTGCGTTCAGGCTATGTGCCTTGGCGTTTAATCAACACAACGTCACTATTCCAAATCTTTAACCTTACTGATAGACAAATCGGTATGGCGCAAAAGGGTGCTGATTATACAATCTTGAGCATTGAAAAACTAGAAAGATTACCAATGACAATGTCAGAACGACCTGTCAGTGAATGGATAATCCACGGAATAATAAATATTCCAATCTCAACCTTCAGGTTTCAATACTGCCAAAAATATATACAGGCTGGCATGTACGAGAAATTGGGAAAGGGGTACCTTAAAACAACTTGGAACCTACCCTATTCACATGCATGTGTCAGTAATAAAGGACAGAAAGTGTTTCTTAGTGGCAACAATTGTGCTATGTCACTAAGCGGCACGCTTCTGTGTAACGGTATTAGTTTGCACGGAGCCTGTGAAGGGAATTCATACAACCTTTCATGTCACCAGCAAGGCGCACCTGCAACTGAAATAGAACCATTCTTTCAAAGACTCTATAATGGGAGTTACATTCTTATTGTAGACCGCAGATGTTGTAGTCTTATGCCCGGGACTCCTTATCTAGTCACTACAACGGCGAAGGTCAAGTGCTGTGGACGTTCTTTGTTCCCCAGCTCCTTTCCAGACAGGGAGGCAAGGGCATGGCCCAATTTGAAAAATACTTCTATTCGAATAGATACTTTAAGCAGAATGAAAACAGTGCTTCTTCAGACGCCTACAAGGCTCACGTCATCAAAAGAAACGTATGATCTACAAGTCGCAAGGACGACTGCAGAGATACATACATTATTATCAACTAATTCCCCCGTACATTTCGTGGAAATCCTGAGCGAAATCTTAAATATTTCTGATACCACAGGGGTCTCAAAGGTATTTAAGACAGTATTTTCGATGGCATTAACACCATTCAAAGCCATACTGGGTATTTTTCCAGATTTCGTCCATTCGATTTTTGGCGGACATCCCCTGATCCTGGGACTAATTGCAGGAATCCTATTCTTAGTCCTTATTTTTCGTTATGGCAACCCATGTCACAGATCAAACTCTCGCGACAATGGAAGATACGATCCTAGCCATTGGATACCGGGACCGGATATCAAAAATCCTGGGACTCTCCCGGCTTAGAGACCTGAACATGACTTGGTTTCTATCATTTCGACCAATGTGGCAAAGGTGTGTTTTACCTGTACTAAGGTGTCTGCTATGCGGAGAAGAATGCGTGTTAGACACCTGTCTGACGCTACAATCGGATGCGCCGGTGGATGCAGATACACTGTTGGTTCCTACCAAGGTTCACGCTTTGTGCTGCCCTCAAAGGCTGCCAATCCTGATGACGGCATTCCTGGAATCTTCACCACTACGATTGAAGAGTAGTGAAGTTCAAGATGAAAGCAGCATCGATCAGGTACGACCTTCTGTCAGCAATGCAAATCAGAATGTCAATGGAGACAATCATGCGCATGAATGCATGGTTACACCTATTTCCGACTTAGTGGAACTTTCCCATGAAGCTGTTGACAGTTTTTTCGAAAGCCTTAATGATATGATGTTCTCTCCAGAACAGAAATAGAGACTTTTGAGCAAGCTCGCACACGGCGTTCCCTGAATTCGGCCTTCAACTTTAAAAATAAAGTCACATGAACAATTTTTCCCACCAGTTCACGGACAACAATTTTTTAGCAGCTCCAAATTATTTTTTACAAAATTTTCGGGACACTTATCTTCTGCTTAAAGTAAGAAACTATTCCTAGAGAACTAAGATTTCTATTTTTAGATACTTTATAAACTTTAGTTGCCCGCTGGTATGTTCACAAATATTTTATTATGTGATGAAATGGTCTCGGACTTCCTTTCTGTATAGCCATATTAAGAGCTATTTCATGTGTATTTCTCATATACCAATAAGCAATAATGCATAAAAATGCGTGTTTACTTTGCATTTAATTCATAGCTTAAGTGCATACAATATATATGACTGCAATTTTTCAGTATATTTGAAAGTTTCAAAATGCATTTATGTATTTTGGGGTGGTAAGGTATACACTATACTCTATAGTATGTTGTACTATGTTATACTATGCATAGATTAGTAGATATGACCATAGTTAGCGTGGAGTGGGTGTCGTGTATTTCTATAGGTTCTGAATCGATCCCCCTATTCCTGACCCTATTCTGGTTAAACTAACTATCAAGTTAACTAACAGTCAGCCCATGAGGCAAGAACAGCCCCCATGATGCAGATACCGTTATCTGACGCAGTCACACTACGGCACAGGAACGTGTTATCTGATTAGGTCATAACGCTTGAGATCTAATTAGACAAGCGACATTCCTCCAGCCCCTGATAAGGCATACGACGTTCTCATAACAAATCAAACCTATGACAACCTGGTAAATCCGTGCGGCCATTGTTTTGATTTCACAGAGAACTTTAGTAAAGAATGTGCTAACGAGCAAGTCGTATGACATCTTTATTGACGTATCTATGTCCATCCTTACGTCAATCTCGGCACCTTTAAGGTATAAATATTGCCGATCTTGCCCTATGCAAACACAGGCGTGGTGACAAGACGGAGCAGCCATACTTGCCGAAGCCGAGAGCAGAAGCAGACCCCGCTGGCAGCAGCCCCGCCTTCCTGACGCGCTGAGAGACGCGCTGCTATCTCAAGCCGAGAGACCCAGCACCGGCGTTTCTGGGCAGCCCTCGCAGGCAGCCTGGAATATCGAGAGCAGAGAAAGAGACACCATTCCTCATTCATCCTAACTTCCAGGTACAGAACTGAATAACCCCTCACAGAGAATTCTTTAGTTATTCACTTGGCAAAAACAAACTTAACTTAAACTGTAACTTTCTATTCCCGCCCACGCATTAGACTTAGGTCAGGTTCACGGGGTAGGCGTATTTAGAAACACCAGTTGAGTACGTTTAGTCAAATGTATATGTGTATGTAAATATATTTTAATCATTTCAAACATCATATGGCTCAGAAACCATATCAATGTTTTTACAGTATTATTTTATACTATTGCTTTTAATGTATGCACTTTACTTAACTATAAGTATTGCCATAATATCGATCCATTTCTCATGTATGAGAAAAGAGACTGATCAATAAATAACACCTTTTTATTGAACACGCCCGTCTCTTCCTTTTCTCTACATTCTGATGAGACTAAGAATGCACGTACTGACTGAGTAAAATAATTGCCTTGTGCTCACACGACTCTTGAGATTGACTCTTGATTAGGGGAGAGCAAAGTTGTCATGTTCTATGGTTGTCAGAAACTAAATCCCTTCTTGTCTAATCAGGGGAGTTAATTCCTTCCTTGAACATTCGAGAAAGTTTCTAGCGAACTCTGAGCTTAGCTGGCAAACCCAAAACTTAAGTCTAGTATCGACAGTAGTAGACCTAGTTAACGTCTGGTCTAGGCCTTTACTGCTGTAGGTACTATTCCAATGCGCAAAGCCTATTGGGAAAATAGGAGCTACACTACAGGACATTAGCAAATAAATCACATTAGGGCCTGCGCACTATTAATGTAACAATCACCCCTGGCCAACTGGCCATCTCAAATAAGGGGGGCTCAAACATCCTATGTCCAGAGAGTCAGGGCTGCTGCCTAAGCAGCGAAAGTCAAGGTTGCGCCACTGTGCCAAAACCTAAACGTGGCAGCTGCCCAGTACTTGCTGGGCAGCTGAGAACAAGAACTGGGAGGTCTAAACGCTGCAGCTAGCACTAAGTGCTGCGCAGCTGTGGAAGGCCAAGGTAGGGGCGAAGGAGTGCGTTCCACTCCTGACTCCTGAAGTGAAAACTGCGGCATAGGCTCTCACTGGCCCTCAGAACAACTTGCCACACGTTGGAGTCCTCTAGGCTCTGAAATAACCAGGTGTCCCCTAATGAACTGCGGGGGAAAGGACAAAATGGGCCCTGGCACAACTGTGCCCGCTGGGCCTTGCTGGTGGCTCTTTAAAATAACATGGCATTTCTGGAGCCATCTGGCTCGGAAAACTAATAGGGGTCGGGGGAGCCACCTTGGCCCCAGGCGACATGGAGCCCCACTCGCCGGGGCTCCACAAATGAAGGACGTCTCATTGGGGCAGCCCTCTGTCAAGCGAGGCTGCCCTGAAGGGAGGCACCGACGTGGTGCTTCCCTACTACCCTCCCCCAGCTGGCTTCACTTACCGGCTCGGCGCGGGGGAGGCTCTCTTCATAGGGCGGCAGGGCAGACACCGGCAATGTGCCTCGAGCCCCTCTGCTTCTCTCGGTGGCGCCGGCAGGGCTCTCCCTCACTTTGGGGAGCCCTGCCCCCATAAATGCTCCACGCTTAACCCGGTCATCTCTCCTCGGGGACCAGGACTTTGCATGGGAGCCCGCGAGGCTCCAGACGTGCTCTAGGCACTGGCACCACCCACCTCATCACTTTCGGGTCACGGTAGGCAGCGGCCCGGCAACGTTTCGCAAAGCAGCTCGGGCTGCGGCAGTGACTCTATGGCGGCATGAACGGGGTGGCACCCGTACTTCAAAATAAGGACACTCTTCCTCAATGCAGGGTGGGCACCTGCAGTTTTAAATAAAAGGGCATAACGCAGGGTGGGCACCTGCTCACCATGATGAATCGAATAAGCGGGGTGGGCACCCTCGGGGATGTCTGCAGCGCCGCACGGCTCATCCCCCAGGCTCTCCCTCGCTGGGGGGAGCAAATCAGATTTGCGCCCAGTCTGGAAAAGAAGCGCAGGAAGGCTGTAACAAGCCTTGGTAAAGTCCAAAAAAGAGGCAATAGGTTCCAGAAGTCCTGGGCAGCAAAGATGGAGCAACACAGCTCCCAACAAGGAAATTCCTCCAGCATCCAGGGGCTGGGCAGGTCCCAGAGAGGCAAGCCTTCCCCTGGGCCCCATCAGCAGCACGCCCCTGGTAGATTCGAGTTGAACACAAGAACATTTTCATGGGGTCACAGCTCCTCTTTTATACACAAAATCCTTTGTCTCCAAAGGTGCAGGCAAGGGGTGGACCAGATGCAACTGGTTCTGGAGCAATTTTGTTTTGCTCAGCCCCTCACCTCCGTTTCACAGGACAGGCCAGGGACATCAGACACACCACAGGGGGTGGAGCCAGCATTGTGGAGGGAAGGCTGAGCCCTATTCAGGTCCCAGGTGCAACTCCTCCCTGCTATCGACATGCAGGTTTCCCCATTCACCACCGGGCAGACCCATCTTGACTCCTGGAGCCAGGTACACGAGCCAGCTCCAGCCAATCACAAGCCAGACAGTCAATTCACATTCACTGCACAGACATGCCATCTTTTAAAAGTGGCTCTTCTACACTAGACACAATAAATCTGCGCACATCATCGTGCAGCATTTAATCTCATGAGTTCGCACATACCAAACTCGACCCTGCACTCCCCACACATCAGGAACTACCATGGACACACATATTCCCCATGCATTCCTATGGGAGGGCAGGCCAGTCTCACCACATGCACTCAGAGAGTGCACACACTTTACACTGGGCCACAATGCTAAAGTGCGCAAAGACCAGAAATCGCTATAATTATGTAATAATAAAAAGGCAAAAAGTTCAGGGGTGAACCTGCCAGAAGGGCCAAGTCCAACAGTTATGTTCTGTTTTTCCATATAACAACCAGGATAACCCACTCCCAGTGGCTTTCTATGGTATAACCAAAGCCAAACACTCCTTTCACTTCTGTAAACTGAGGTGGCAGAGTATATGTGTAATTTACGAGTGACAATGGATATGCAGTCCACAGACTGGTGACAGATTGGTTGGGGTAACAGGCGGTCCCCGCACCAAAGAACCTCTTATGTGTTTCCAAGAACACATTACTTGGGGCAGTTCTTTTAGTTCATCTCGGGAAAATAACCTTACACTTAATGCGTAAAGGCACGCTTTGAGCATCTTCAAAAACCCATGACACCCCACACAGTATTATCACCAGTATCAAAGAACAACACATGTTATTTTACTTTTCCTTGACCGCATCATATTACGTTGTACAGTAACCATTGGCTGTTAATCCTCAGCAACCTTACTGCCAAAGGAATGCATAGTCAATTCAAAAGAAGGAAAATGCAAGCAAATGTAAATGTTCCTAGTTTTCGTTAGAGCCTCACTGGCACAGGCTCCTATTGTCCATCAATAAGTTGGTGTTCTTAAGCACCAGCAGTGGAGCTTACTCTGTCCTAAGCTCTTCTCCTAATCTATCCCACGTCGATAAAGGTGGTATACTTTCAAAGTATATTTTTTTCCCCTGAGTAATTTTCAAACAACAAAGGCAAAGCAAGTACAGAACTTTCCCTTATTTCATGTATTTGTTTGTACTGTTGTTCCGTACTACCTATCTTAATCTTTTTTCTACTTTGATTCAGTAGCTCTCAGTCGAGGACGCAATTTGTACTTGGCAGCCCCAGGCACTGTGTGATCAATGAACAAAGGCTCCTGGATAGCTTGTATTTCTGGTGGGACAGAGTCATTCAAAACGTCGTCATTCTCCTTGTTTCTTTGTATCCAGGCTAGTTGAGCATCACTGAAGGGGACAAACCTGGGCACTTGCACACATTACTTGTCGACAATACCCACTGTTCATATGACAACAGCAAAGGAATCCTCCAGCAATGGGTGGCATGCACCCAGTTCTTTGGACCAGCAACCATTACAGCCGTCTGTGTCTCCACCAGAACCTGCTCAGGACTTTTCCATAAGAGCTCCAGACTTTTTTTCCTCTGGAAGATCTTGACCAAAATATAATCGCCCGCCTGAATGTCGTGGCCAACCCTCTGGTATAGGAGGTAAAGATTCCCGTACATGTTGGTGAATAGAATTAACTGGCCAAGATAATCAAGCAACACGTGATTTCAATATAAGAGTATTTACGAGGCCATGGAACACCCCAGACATTTACCAGAAGTCCAAACATGACCTCGTCAGGTGACAAGCGTGTTCTAGAACAGGCTGTAGTTCTTGTTGACAGAAGTGCTAACGGTAGAGCATCTGGCCATTTCATCCCTGTCATCTCTTGGATTTTTGCCAATTTCAGTTTGAGAGGACCATTGTACTTCTCAACCAAACCTTGTAAATGAATCTAGGACTCTAGTGTAAATTTTCCCAATTCATGCCCTTATATAGATACGGATTATCCTATCCTTATATAGGCATAGAAATCATTACCATATTTAGACTGAGCCTATGCAGCCCAAATACGGCATGGCTACTTCCACTATGATCCAAGAATCAGCAACGATTTCTTAGAAAAATCTGCCTTCATCAGCTAGGGACATCCCCTTGCCTGAATACTAATTTATCTAGGAAATCATGGAGTTTTCGAAGAACTAAGTCTTCTATGAGGGGATGACCTACCTCACTCTTAGCTAGAATAAAATCCACTGCATATCTAGTCTGTTCCAAATATATCCACATACTCTCCAACTGAGAGGTGATGTTGCACAAAGCTGCCACTGTAGTATTAAATAGAATTCGCAGCTACATCCAAAGTATCCTCTAGCCTTCTCAATCCTGGCCAAGGAAGTATCACCCAATGTGAAAATAGAGGAAAGGATGTATCTAAAGGTGATACCATTGCTGTAATTATTGACCTCTATATAAGTCACTCCCTCACAGAATTCTTTCTTTAGTGTCCTTTTAACCCATCTTATTTGACGCTTGGCATATTCACAGAACACGCCCAAAGACAATACCATTCCAAGGGCTACATCGTCTGAACCATTATAGACTTTGGAATAGGTCCCATTGGGCAAGAAGAAAAACCCTGGGTGTGCATAAATCGGCCCCCCATAATCCACAGCAGCGTACCTGGAGTTCATTCTGAAAGTACTTGGATCCTCTTTATTTACTAAGAGAACCATATGTTTGTTAAAATCTATTCCTGAACAATTTATATGCAATGAAGTATCTGTACTGTTCACAATGGGGCAACAAGCAGGGTAATAACTGGCCTCTCTGGGACTGTCAATTCCTTGCACTGCCAACCCACTTATGTTATTGTTAGAAATGGGATTTCTGGTTGGCTGAGGCTCGCGCCAAAGCCAGGCAGAAACCACCACTCTAGTCAGGGCAAGGAAGTTACACGCCAAGAATAACCCCTGCTCACCCCCTTGGCAACGTGACATGAGCAGTAAGGCTTATCCCGGAGGCAATGTGTAAAGCATTTGCGCACGCACACAACAGCAACAACATCCCAGGCCCCCCACAAAAGTAACTCCACACAAGGTTATATCAAAAATAGCATTTGTATTCTCAAAACACATCAGATAGTAATCACACAATATAATTGGTGCCAACTGGCACAGGCAATACTTACAAGGGATTATTTACATATGACATGGCCACATGGACCACTGTCAGCATCAGCACTTGGTAAAGAAATAGTACAATAGATAACTTGGTAAAAGTAAGATAGGCCATAAAACGTACAACCAGTAAACACTGGTACTCACTGTAGTTTGCAACAGTCTGTGACATGAAATCCATCATGCACAGTATCCCACGAGTCTAACTACAATAGACCCAAACCGCCTAAGTAAACATTGCACTACGGGTGTAAGTCACACAGGGAAGTATAATCTCCATAACACAAACCTAAACAGGTAAAACAGCCTCCTATGCATGAACCATATCTAGAGGTATCAAAACAGGGTGCGCAAAACATACTATACCTCATACATTTCCTAGAACCCAAAAGCATTAGCACTTGAATCACAATAGCACATAAATCACATTAGCACATAAATCACATTAGGGCCTGCACCCTATTAATGTAAGAATCCCCCCTGGCCAACTGGCCATCTCAAATAAGGGGGCTCAAACGCTCTATGTCCAGAGAGTCAGGGCTGCTGCCTAAGCAACGAAAGTCAAGGTTGCGCCACTGCGCCAAAACCTAAACTTGGCAGCTGCACACTACTTGCTGGGCAGCTGTGAACAAGAACTGGGAGGCCCAAACGCTGCAGCTAGCACTAAGTGCTGCGCAGCTGTGGAAGGCCAAGGTAGGGGCGAAGGAGTGCGTTCCACTCCTGAATCTAAAAGCACATATCCCCTGAATGAAATACCTAAACTTGCTAGGCAGCTGTGAAGTTAAAACTGCGGCATGGGCTCTCACTGGCCCTCAGAACAACTTGCCTAACGTTGGAGCCCTCTAGGCTCTGAAATAACCAGGTGTCCCCTAATGAACTGCGGCGGAAAGGACAAAATGGGCCCTGGCACAACTGTGCACTCTGGGCCCTGCTAGGGACTCTTTAAAATAACATGGCACTTGCTGGAGCCATCTGGCTCGGAAAACTAATGGGGGCGGGGGAGCCACCTTGGCTCCTTAAACAAACATGCCCCCAAACGTAGGAGTGACCTGCTGCAAGTACAGAATGTTCCCTTAGTTCATGTATTTGTTGGTAAAGTTGTTCGGTACTACCTATCTTAAGTCCGTCCCTAGTTTTTTTTCTACTTTGATTCAGTAGCTCTCAGTCGAGGACGCAATTTGTACCTGGCAGCCCCAGGCACTGTGTGATCAATGAACAAAGGCTCCTGGATAGCTCGTATTTCCGGTGGGACAGAGTCATTCAAAACATCGTCATTCTCCTTGTCTGTTTGTGTCCAGGTTAGTTGAGCATCGCTGAAGGGGACAATCCTGGGCACTTGCTCACATTCCTTGTCGACAATACCCACTGTTCATATGACAACGGCAAAGGAATCCTCCAGCAATGGGTGGCATGCACCCAGTTCATTGGACCAGCAACCATTACAGCCGTCCGTGTCACCACCAGAACCTGCTCAGGACATTTCCATCAGGGCTCCACCAAAATATAATCGCCTGCCTGAATGTCGTGGCCGACCCCTCTGGTATAGGAGGTAAAGATTACCATACCTGTTGGTGAATAGAAATAGCTGGCCAAGATAGTCAAGCAGCTCGTGTGTTCAATATCAGAGTATTTACGAGGACATGGAACACCCCAGACACTTGCCAGAAGTCCAAACATGACCTTGTCAGGTGACAAGCGTGTTCTAGAACAGGCTGTAGTTCTTGTTGACAGAAGAGCTAACGGTAGAGCATCTAGCCATTTCAACCCTGTCATCTCTTGGATTTTTGAAAATTTCAGTTTCAGTCAAGATTCCACAGCACACCCCTCACCAGGGGAACGCAAACAAAATCACACCACAGACTATACAATCAGTCATTGGTAAAATGCCTGCCAAAAGGGAACAATTTCCGTTTTAGGTTAGCACAAAAAATTACTCAAATTGGGGCAGTATTCCCTGATGGTACACCTCATGAGAAACACAGAATTCTGACAATCTGTTTACCAATGGGGATAGCACCACATGTGGAGGACTGTGACACTTGGGGTACAGTCTTTGCTTCAATCTACACAAAAACACATGGTATACCGTCCATGGTGGTGATACCAGACGTTCTGAGACAGATTCAAAATGAATACGGTCCAGAACCGGCCTTAAATCTAGGTATGAAATTACTGAAAGAATTCGAACAGATCTCGGTTATACTATTAGCCAACATCAAAGGTGAAGCAGCATCTGTGGCAATTCACCAGAAGTTAAAATAAATATAGCAGACCAACCATATGAGCTTGCAAGAATTATTGAAAAATCTTATGAAGAACTAGGAAGAGATAGTTTGGGAGGGAAACCATTAAAACCCCAGCTAACTGAAAATCATGAAAAGGTATTTATTAAAAATAATCTCACTACTCCTAAAAAGAAGTGGGAAAATACTAAACCGTCACTTCCTAAGGAGAAATATTCTCAGTCCAGAGGAAGATATCCCCAGAAGGGAGATAGGTCTCCCCAACGGGAACCCTCTGAAAGAAGGTGTAACCTTAGAAATAGGGATACTTTAAGAAAGCCTGATAGATATCAAGATACTGATACTCGTTCCTCTTGTACCTTTCAGACTTCTACGCAGAAATCAGAGAGGAGAGGACGATAAGAACAGAAAGAGGAACGCGTGAAGTCCAAAGAAGAACAGCACGTTCCAAAAAATTTAAAAAAACAATTCACAAAAAAGAAGGTAGCAAGCATAAAAATCAGACATGCCGAGGATCTTGAGGACACAACTCAAGAACAGGGAGTGGGCCCAGACAATGCTAGACACTGCAGCAGAAGACACAATAGTTCACAGGATCCTGATGGATCATCTGGAGACAGTGGACTTCGATGAATGCATTCAGGTTGAAACTGCCAATACCAGGGTTAGTGTACCTCACAAGTTATATGAAGTAACACTCCAGATGGAGGGGGACATAACTTGAAAAATAAGAGCATTCTTTTGGGAGAAACTCTCTAAGGGCTATGACATACTTCTAGCTGAAAAAGACTGGCCTTCTGAATTTGTTAGCGAGTTCCCACATGGTGAGGAAGTAATTATGCCAGCCTTCTCAAATCACATTCCTATTCATAAAAAATACACATATGCCAGAAAATGGGCTGTGGCCCAATCTCCAGCATGATATACAAATCATACAGGATGGGATGAGGATTCCCCTCACCATAAAATCCAGTTAAAAAATCAACCTACTGCACAAAGGCAGTATCCAGTTAAGCAAGAAGCTATCAGCCTGATTCATGTACATGCCGTTTTGCGTGGCCCTAATAGCGAATCATAGCGACTCGCTATTGAGGACACGCAAAACGGCATTCATGTAGGAATTGCTAATAAAATAGCGATTCCTACATGTTCTTTATTTGCGAGTAGCAATTTGCTACTCGCAAAAACTCCCCATTCATTCCTATGGGCCAAGAGGCCCATAGGTGTGAATGGGGAGTATCCCTTATTTGCGAGTAGCAATTTGCTACTCGCAAATAAGATAGCGATTTTAAGGGTGCCAGGGGTGTCCAAAGGACGCCCTGTAGCACCCCTAAAATGCACATTTGAACAGGTGTTGCGCACACACATGTCCAAAGGACATGTGTGTGTCCAACATGCAACTAAGAAAAATGCTTTTAAAAGCATTTTTCTGAGTTTTTGCTATTTACCGACAGGTCTGACCTCTCGGTAAATAGCGGCCCCAAAAGTGCAAAATCGCAATTTCTTGATGTGTCATGAATAGCATTTGAGGAATCTCTATTAGATATTTCTTAAATGCCATTCCTCGCAAATATGCAAATTCTTAAATAGCGATTTTTGCATTTGGGATTGTGAATACCAAATGCAAAAATCGCACTCGCAAAGGGCCAGATTCTCAGAATCTGGCCCTTTTGCGAGCGCTATTGCCTACATGAATCAGGCTGTAAGAAACAGTTAAGGGAGATTTTAAATCAATTTGAATATCAAGGGGTGATTGAAACATGCACCTCATCAATGAACAGTCCTTTGTTTCCTGTCTCCAAACCAGACAATTCAAATTGTCTAGTTTTGGATTACAGACATCTTAACTCCTGTTGTAAAACATTTGCAGTACAAAATGCACATAGTGCAGCACTGATGAATGACATTGTGCGGAAAAAATATAAAACCATATTAGACATTTCAAATGGGTTTTTCTGTCAAAACATAGGACCTGAAAGCAGGCATTTGACCGCTTTCTCAATTATGGGGACACAGCGACAATTTAGCTGTCTCCCCCAGGGATTCAAGAACAGTCCAGGGTTATTTTCAGCCAGGGTAACTACAAATGTACGATGATGAGGTATTATCATATGTCGATGACATCTATCTTACAGATGATAATTTGGGCGTGCACTTGAAAAGAGTGAACACCATAATACTTGGGTTTGCTTCTGAAGGGTACAAATTCAATTTTAAGAAATCACGAATTGCCCACCTCAACGTCCTATTCTTAGGATATGAGTTATCAAGTGAAGGCAAAAGCCTGGCAGGAAACTTTCTAGAAAAATGTGTGCTGCTCCAAACTCCAAGAACGCTGAAGAAATTACCGTCAATTCTAGGTTTCCTGAATTTTGGAAGAACTTTTGTTCTGAATTACGCAGAAAGGGTTAAACCCCTCTACGAACTAATCAAACCTGATTTCAAACCAACTAATTGGACTAAAAAGCACACAGAAATTGTGCGTACAGTGCAAACAGACATGCTAGCAAAAACACAATTAGATACACGTGATAATACACGCAACCTTGTGATCTGAATCATCCCAGTGAGATGCGGATACAAGTACCTGACTTATAATGAAGGTGAAAAGGTATCAATAGCATACAAATCACACGTGTACACACAAGCGGAAATAAAATTCACTTCTACAGAAAAAATTCTGACAGCGGTTCAAACTGCAGTAGCAAAAGAGAGAGCTCTTGCACAGGGTCAGCGCATAATGATCGTTGCACCTGTACCTGCCTTAGAGGTAGTGACAAAACCAAGCATTCCCAATGCAAAAGCTTTACATCCAAGATGAATACAATGGGTTAACTCTCTTGCTGCAACAGACGTTGAATACGTGTTTGACCCCTACTTAAAAACACAAGAATTCCTATAATACGAGTACGAATGTCCCCTGCCGACCGAGATTCTGCCTCTAGAACATTACGGATGTATAGTCTATACAGACGGATCAGCACAGCCCGCAGTTGGGGGAAAACAAGCCTATAGTGCTGCGTGCGCGATCGTTAAAGGTCGTTGGCGCGAAGGTAAATTCAGACCTATGGTCATTAAAACTCAATCACTCGGAGACTGTACAGCTCAGCGAGCTGAACTACAAGCTTTCAAGATGATGCTTGAAAAAACCTATCGCGAATTCCCAACACTAATAGTGTGCGATTCGTATTTCTGAGTTGAATCTTACAACAAACACTTGCAGAACTGGGTTTGAAACGGTTTCAAAAATTCAGAAGGTGGCACGATTAAGCATAAAACGCTGTGGGAACAAGTAGTTCTTTTGCAGAAAGACATACAAAAGACTCACGTGATTCATACACTGAGTCATCAACGTGATGGCGTTCACGTTACAGGGAATTAATTGGCTGATGAAGCCGCAAAGGCAGCTGTGCAAACGACTTCCGTAGCTACAATCACTCGTTCGAAAAGAGTAATAGACGGTAAAATGTTACTAGCAGTAAAAACCTGAATGGAAGGCAGCTATGCAGCGTCACCTCTAAACTATCCACTCACAAATACATACATAATTGATTCAAACTCTGTTCCTTTTGCTCAAATACCTGGAGTGGGGGACAGAGTAATTCCAAACAGTAATCGGGAGCTGCTTTCATACACGAAGCACATATGGGAGAGGGTCTGAGACATCACGGGATCTTGAAATCTTAAATAGAATTAGAAAAGATGTACTGGTGGCCGGGACTGGGAGTTGATGTGTACAATTTCGCAATCTATTGCCCTAACTGCAACAGAAATCGCAGCAGGGAAAACCACCAGATACCTGACTACAGAGTAGGCAGCCCAGTTCAGATACCATTGCTAGACAGCATTAGACTATCTACACGCAAACGTTACGTTGAACGGATGCGGTCCCACAACTACTAGGACAAGATTTATTTGGATGTGGCCCCAGCGCTCGGCTGACGCCAGAACTGTTATAAAGGATTTGCGAATCTTTATCGGCACATACGCAATAGGCACGCTATATTCTGACCAGGGTCCTGCGTTCAGCTCTCGAGCTTACAAGGAGGCCATGACTAGTTTGGGCGTTGCATTGCGGTATTCTAGTCCCTTCCATCCTGAGGGTGATGCGGTAGTGGAAAGAAAAAAAACGTGACTTAAAGCAATCCATAACAGCTAAGGTATTAGGTTTGGGTGATGGGTGGGTCAAATATCTAATAAGTGTCCAACTTAGTTAATCTGCCAAGACATTCTCTGGGTGGAATCACTCCATATGAATTACTGTTTGGTACTAGAATGTTAATCGAATACCTCGATTGTCAAACTTCAATGGTGGAACAAAAACCCTTTGATGTCAAAGATCGTTTGGCTGTTTTACAGGACTTGAACGAAACAAGAAAAAGTCTAAGTAACGCAACACAAAAGCCAACCTCCACTGTAGAAAAACCACCTGTCCCAGCAAGACCTGTCTGGATTTAAAGATTAGAGATCTAGTCAGAGAGAAGATCGCGGTGAAGAAGGAATTTGTGCCTTCTTACAGAAAAGCAGTACCTGTCTTGGCAATCCAAAGAACAAGATCAGTAGTACTACCGCCATTTTCTGGTAAAAAGGAGAACAAAGTTTTGTCCATCGACCTGGTCAAACCACAATCATGTGGCAAATAATAAGTAGTAGGCCAAGTGGACTCCCAAGAAGTAGCAGAAGACCAAATCTCGCTACTATTCAAGAGGTTCAAACTGAAAGACTTATCACCTTTGATAAACCTGCAGTGAGAAAAGTAGGACTATGTAACAAAGCCATGGAACTCGTGCCTCTTGAGACCCAAATAACAGTTCGTCAAGAAACACCTGTCTACAATGATGTAGCCTCTGACTATACACATATGACAAAGGAAGAAGCAGCTGCAAAGATTAACAACAATCCAGATGCAATTCCAACAATTGACAGAACTGCCTCTGGCTATTTCATCAACTTTGATACAATTTCTGAGGATCCCAGTGAGCCCGAAGATGAGACCGCAAATAAAACTTTTGGATTCTGTTAGGAGTACTTTTCCTCCTCCTCTGGCTCATTCTGGTTTTGAGCTTGCGAAGAATGATAGATGGAAAATATAATACAATGGACACAGAAAGTCAGAAAATCATCTTGGTCCTGAAACCTCATATATCTTCCCATCGTGAAAGAAAAGATCTGTCATCAATGAACATCACAGCCATTCCTATACCTGGTGGTATAGCATGGGACAAAACTGAGTATGACATCTATGGCCCGGTAGAGCTTCTGAAGATTCTGCACCAGTTCAAGATCTCTTTAAGTGACTTTGTTTCACCAAACACATTTTCTGATGATTGGGACTTTGAGGCTATTAATAATATGATGAAGATTTAGAGATGTCAGCTAAATTTACTGAACATGAATACTTACAAGGTTCATCAGATTATGAACAAATGTATTGTTTTAATCATTATGGTCTCCATTATTTGCATAAATCTGCAAACCCTAGACATGTTTATACATATAATCAATGGAAACACTGTCCAACGCCGCTAAAAGGCAGCTCAAAAACATTTTATGAAAAGTTTCCATACTTCACAGGGTTTAATGTTACAAATTCAGAAACATTTTATTTAAAAAATGAGAAAAAGACAGGAATGAAAACAATGTTGACCAATACTAAACAAATGTATTCTGCAAACTTTTATGCTCAGCTGTCTACATTAGGTTTTGACTTTTGGAAAGACAACATCGAGACAAAAACAGTCTGGGGCACAAAAGACTGGCAGGTGCAAGGTTTAGAAGCCCTGTTCAGAGCCTGCATTATACCAGAACAAATAATGTTTTTAAATGACACTGTTCAACAAACTTCTTGTCTTAGCCTAGCTAAGATAAAAGATTTAAATAAACTGTCTATACCTAAACCCACATCTGACAGTGATAATGCTACAGAAGAGGAGGTAGACGTACCCTATATTTTAAAATAGAACAGAACTAATCCTGATTGGAAAAAATTGTTAATCTGGCCCACAGACACTAATAACTGACATGATATATTCCTGGAAAAAACACAGGGGTTCAAAATGAAAAGGCCAGATCCAAGATATTCCCAGAGACAGCATCCAGGGATAGTAACAACATACAGTGTAGGAAAACTTTGCCTTGAGTGGCTACAGAAATCTTCACTTCCGGAAATAAAAAAACACTTATCTTTACTTAAAGAAGGCAATGATTTGCGAGATTTCTTAAAAGGGCCTCGCAAACCACGTCAAAAAGATTTCATATACGCCGGTATATATGCTGCGTACAACGAGGCTTGGAAAGTGACGCAAATAGAAACTGCAGAAAGAATACGAGAAATTGATCGTATTAATTTGGAGAAAACACTCTCTTTAGTAGACAATGGGTTAACAACTCTGTCGCCCAGAATATATTCATTGGACAGCATTGTATCATCTGCAATTGACATAACAGAGAAGGACTTGCTAATGTTACAACATGGCCAGTCTCAATTACATTCTATAATGCAGCTGGGCTGGACGTTGAAAAATCTGCGTTCAGGCTATGTGCCATGGCGTCTAATCAACACAACGTCATTGTTTTCTATATTTAACCTTCCAGATAAACAAATGTCTTTGGCACAAAAAAGAGCAGACTATACGGTGCTGAGCATTGAAAAACTGGAAAGATTACCCTTAACAGTTTCTGAGAAGCCTGTCATTGAATGGATAATAGATTGCAGCATTGCGATACCAGTGAAGATTTTCCAGTTCGAGTATTGTCTACAGCATATACCAGCGGGCTGTATGAAAGGTTGGGTAAAGAATACATTAAGTCGACCTGGACTTTACCTTACAAACATAAGTGTTGGAATAAGGAAAAAGAGGTATTCCTTAGTGGTAATAATTGCATGAACTCACTAAGCGATACACTTTTGTGCTAAGGTATTAATTTACATGGAGCCTATGACGGTTCTGAAAATAACCTTTCATGCCATCTGCATGGGACACCCCCCACAGTGATAGAACACATTTTTCAGGCAACTATCCAATGGCAGTTACGTTATGCTGAATGATCACAGAGGTTGTGGCGTGTTGCCAGGAAAAGCTTATCTAGTTAGTATGTCGTACATGGTCACTTGTTGTATGCAAGTATTGTATCCAATGTACAAGGCAGACAGAGGGACAGACTTATGGCCTTCACTGAATATCTCTTCTATACAAATTGATACTTTAAGCAGAATGAAAGTCATTCTTTTACAAAAAAAGTCCCACTGACCTCGTCTAGAGAAACGTATGAT
The DNA here is from genome assembly GCF_964261635.1 of Lissotriton helveticus. Lineage (NCBI taxonomy): Eukaryota > Metazoa > Chordata > Amphibia > Caudata > Salamandridae > Lissotriton > Lissotriton helveticus. The sequence continues at coordinate 143,704,815 of NC_136064.1, forward strand.
CTGCAGGTTGCAATGTCTTCTGCAGAGATACATGTATTATTATCAATAAACTGCCCAGTACATTTTGCAGAAATGTTAAGTCAAATCTTAAACATGTCTGATGCCAGCGGCATCGCACATGTATTTAAGACAATTTTTTTAGGACTGTTAACACCATTTTAAGCAGTCCTCTGCATTTTTCCAAATTTCGTGCACTCTGTGTTCGACGGCCTGCCTTTAATCTTCGGACTAATAGCAGGAATTCTATATTTATTCCTTCTGCTACGATATGGAAAGTCCGGCTACCAGCAACACCCAGACTACCATGGAACAATGCCTCCTTGCCATGAGGTATCGTGAGAGAATTTCACAGTTTCTTGGCTTGGCTCGTTTAAGAGATCTGAACACAACCTGGTTTCTATCGTTCAGACCAATCTGCCAAGATTGCATCTTACCTGTTCTTCGATGCCTGCTTTGCGGACAGGAATGCGTGTTGGACATTTGTCTTACACTTCCATCAGTACTGCCATCGGATGTTGACGCTTTGCTAGGTCCAGTAACGGCTCATGCATCGTGTTGCCTCCAACGGCTGCCTTTTCTGATGACGGCATTCATTGAGGTCTCACCGGCAAGTCTAACTGAGGGTGAGATACGAGAAACTACAGGCATACAGGTACCATCTACTACGAACATTGCTAATGCATCAAACGGTGACGGCGATAATCCGCACTTCTGCACTTTTCATCTGCTAACTGAAGTGGTTCCACTTTCACCTACTGCGGTAGACGGTTTCTTTGCCAGCCTAGATGATCTGATGTTTTCTCATGACACTCCTGAGAATAACTTTTGATTATTTCACACAGCGTTCTCTGAACTCTGAAATTCGGCCTTCATTTTTCAAAACAATCTACTAATTTGAACTTTTTTCCTAAATAGAACTTTTGGCACAGAGTAATCTGCTTAAAGTAGAACTATTCTCAGAGAACAAGATTTCTTTTGAAAAACTTCCTAATGACTATATTTGGCCCAATAATCAGAACAAAAATGTCTTATAAAGTATGATATGGGATGGTCAAGAAAATGTATTTTTCCCTTCTGTAAAACTTCAGACACATTTCATGAATATATTTTACAATGATAGAATGTATGCTGTGCTTCATGTCTAAAAAGACTTGCTTATTCTATACTCATTACATTCAAACAAGCCTTTTCAAATTCAATTTTATATGTTGTATTTTGGGTGGGATTGTATACACCAGCTTTAGATATGTTCAGTGCTTACAGGTTTAGTTTTATTGAAATTAAGATCGTGGAGTGGGTGTTGTAAATGAATCTAGGACCCTAGTGTAAATGTTGCCGATTCATACCCTTATATAGATGCGGATTATCCTATCCTTATATAGCCATAGAAATCATTACCATATTTAGACTGAGCCTATGAAGCCCAAATACGGCATGGCAACTTCCACTATGTTTCAAGAATCAGCAACGATTTCTTCGAAAAACCCGCCTTCAGCAGCTAGGGACTTCCCCTTGCCTGAATACTAATTTACCTAGGAAATCATGGAGTTTTCGAAGAACTAAGTCTTCTATGACGTTATTAAGTCCAATCACACGTCAAACTCGGCACCTTCATAGTATAAATATGCCTAGATTTGTCCAAGCAGACACACGGTGGTTTGGAGCAGATCGACTAACTACTTGCCCGATGCCCTGCAGCAGCAAGTGCCGAAGGAAGCCGACCCTCCAGCTGATGCACTGAGAGACTCTGTCTTTTCTCCTGCCGAGAAATCCAGCTCCAGTGTTTCCAGGCTACCCTTGTGGGTTGCTGGGAAATCGAGTCCTGAGAGAGAGATACAAGACCTCCTTCATTCTAAACCAAGGTACGGAGCTGATTAGACCCTTAGAGAATTCTTGATTAGATTCTTGGCAGAAAATACTAAGCTTAAACTACTCCTCACTTACTTCTTCCCTTGTGCTAGACTTAGGTCAGGTACACCGGGGTAGGCGTATTTTAGAAGCACCAGTTGAGTACTTTTAGCCATCATTTTAACACTGTATGTATTTTACCTGTTTTAAGGAAATGTATGGCTTAGAAACCATATCATGCATTTACAATACTACTTTATAATACTGTTCGTATTATATACTCTATACTTTATTACCAGTATTATGATTGTAGCAGTACATTTCTTATGCTTGAGAAAGAAGACTGTTTAATAAATACTTTTTATTGAAAATGCCCATCTCTCTGTTTTCTCAGCACCTCTTGTGAAACGAAGCATGCACTAATGACTGAGTAAAATAGCTATCTATTGTTTCCGCGACTCTAGAGATTGATTTCTTATTCTTGGGAAACAAAGTTGTCATGTTTATGCGGTTGTCAGAAACTAATCCCTTCTTGTAAATTCGAGGAAGTTTCTAGTGACCTCTGAGCTAGCTGGCACTCACAATTAAGTCTAATAGATTTGGTAGAGACCTAGTCGACCTCAGTCCTACGTCTAAACTACAGGATGTATTATTCCAATGCGCAGCGCCTAGTGGGAATATAGGAACTACACTACACCTGCTGACTGTGGATGATTGGCAGAATGAAATTTCTGTTTAATTTGTAAACCTTCACAAATCAAATTCAATCACTTTCCCATTAAAAAGAGACCCGTTGTCACTCCAGATAATTTGGGGAAACCAAATCGGGGAAAATACTCTTCAAGAAGTACTTTTGCAGTTGTAATGGCCGTATTGTACTTAGTGGGGTAAGCCTCAACACATTTGCGGAACGCACATATGACCACTCACCCATGATGTTCTCAATCTGCTGAAATGTTTGCCTCCCTACAGTGGTTGAACTGTTTTTGCAAAATGGGCATCTGTAAAGCAGGGTTTCACTTTGAATAAATCAGACCCTGGTACTATTTTGTCCTGGTTTTGTTGGTGAAGCGTTAAATAAAACAAACAAAATATTACCTGTCTAATTTTTGAAACATCAGTAGTGATAATATTTGGAGTGATGGATGAATAGAGGAATTCAGTATTTGTCAGTTTGAGCTTTACCTTGGTATTTGACATCAATTTTGGATTAGCTCAAAACATGTTGGAGTCTCTGAATGTCGTTGGTTGAAGACTATTTCAAGTAGAGTTCTCAGAGTATCAATCGATCTTGATCTTGTCCTTCAGCATGTAGAGGTTCAAGATGTTTGGGAAGAAGATATAGCCCTGTGACACTCCACAAGCGTTGGGGAGTTTTTCATTTTTTTTATCCCAATGTGTTTGATTTATGATCTGTGTCTGAAAAGTGCATGCATGTATCTAGGGTGTTAACCAGTAACTTGATGGTTGATTGGGTCAAAGACTGTGGAGAGGTCAAGCAGGATTAGAAGTCGGGATGTATTTCTATTTATGATAAGAAGACGTTGTTGGATTCCTGCTGAGCAGAAGGTATGATATGTTACAGTGTGCTGTGCTACAGTGGGGTACTGCATGGTTTGGTTTATTGTGGAATCGTATGGTATGTTGTGTTATTGCATGGTCAATACGGTGTGGTATCATCATTTAGCACCAAGACATACGTCACTCTATATATTTATTTTTTATCATGTGTGTTATGGTTCTAATTTCTCACTCTGTATCTGTTCTTTCCCCCCAGGCTCCCAGTTCCTTCTGCAGTGAGAGCTGCTTCCCTGGGTTTAGACAGTCTGCGAGGAAAGGCTGGCCTGTCTGCTGCTTTGACTGTGTTCCCTGCTCTGCTGGTGAGATTTCAAATGAGACAGGTAAGTACCATTTAAGTCTGATTCACATGCGTAACTAGTGCTCCTTGGAGTGGGACGTGGTCATGTTTGGAAAAGTACAAGCCCAAGGACTGCATTTCTAATAATTTCAAGACTCAAGCAGGTCCATGGAGTAGCACTAACGTCTATGGCATTATTTACCAAAATCCTAGAAAAACATGTTTAAAATGTCTTCTTGTCTTAGATCTCTTCACCTTTGTTTCTGCGACCATTGCAGCCTCCTTGGAGTCAGTGGTTTATCAGGAATCGCTAAACATGAGATAGAACCCTGTTCTGTGTCCGCATCACTCCTACAGTATAAGGAGTGCCATGAATGTCAAGTATTCTGGACAAGGTACCAAAGAACTTGGATTAAATGAAGGGGTTTTCATCGGTGAAAGGTTCAGCCATCAGGACACCCTTATTTATAAGCAGAATGGATATTTTTAAAGATGTGTCATGTTGATTCTATTAACAAGGTTTTTTAGCTGAGAGCCATTAGAGTCCATAGGGTTGCTCAAGTGTATGTCAATATCCTCTTAACAAAAGAATTGTGCCAGTGATTAGTTTTGCCCCTCATTCAATAAATGCGTTATTATTAGGGGTGGGCGAAATTTGCGTAGTCGTGCTACGCAAAGTTCCGCAAAATGGTAAAAAATCTCTGCGAACACGCAAAAATTCCAAGAACACGCGGAATTGCTTGTTCGCGATGCTTTTTTCCTGTTTGCGATCGCTGTTTGCATGCTCGGGGAGAAACATCTCGCGAACACGCATTTTGAGAACGCGAACAAGCACAAAATTCCGCGAAGCTGCGGAATGCAGAATTTTGGGCAATTTAGCGTTCTCCGCGGAATGCAAAATTACTCGAATTCCGCAAGCGGAACGGAATTTTCCGCCCAGGCTTATTTATTATCCCCCAATATGTGATAGATAATCTGCGCTTTTGTTGGAACTGTGGTCTTGTCTTGAATTTCTGTTCCAGGCATGAAATGTGGAGAGGTTTTCAAATCAAATTCATTTGGCTTGGATAGCATATATGCTAATAGTCAGAACCACTTCACCTGTTCTCTCCTCTTGGTCAAGACATTTGATTGAGCAGTCTAGTGGGACCAGTAGGTTAGAACTGCCAGAGTGTTTTCTTGTGATCATGTCTTGGTCAAAAATAGCATATTTAGAGTGTGCGCCTGAAAAGTGTCAGTGCTGTCTCTGCAGTGATTTTCAGTGCAGAGACAACTTTGCACTGAGCAGAAACCAATTGGTTCAGCAAGTGCATGGTTTAAGGTGGTTGAAGCCTTTTCTGTCTCTGGGGCTCTGATTAGGAGGCCAACCAACTTAAAGTCACTCAGGTGGCCCTGGGTTCAAAATGCAGGTCCAGACCTTCTCACAGATCAGTGCAGCAGAGTAGCAGGGCGGCAGAGAAGCAGTCCTTCTTTCAGTAGAGCAGCACAGCAGTCCTTCCGAGTCTTTCACAGGTCAGGGAATGCACTGAAAACTTGGTTCTTATGGCCCAGTACTTATACTTGTTGCCAGCTTTGAAGTGGGAGACATTTCTAGAGTCCCCCCCCTACAGTAGCACATCAAAAGATTAAGTAAGTAATCATTTGTGTATTTCTTGAAGCGGAAACTCTGTTTGTAGTGTGGTGAGCTCCAATTCAATTGCCATCCTCCATTGTATATTTTTGGGGTGGGTGATAAACTTCACCATGTAGTGGTTGGCAGAGTTTTTGCCACCCTCCGCACTTCAAGCAGAGTGTTAAGTGTGCAAAACTTAACAAACTCCCCCAACAGGGCAAAATGTACCACCCTCTCCTAGTCATCACTGAGTTGTTTGAATGACTGCAGTTAGTTTGTGAGAGAAGGGTGAGTAATCAGTTCTTATTAAACAGTGAAAGTTATTTTGAGGAATATGCAGATTCTGCAACATGACCTGGAAGTGTGTAATTTCTGCTCTGAATTTAGCTGCTTTGTAGTCTCCCATGTAGATGTGGCTAGCTGCTTTATTGGACAAGAGAATAGGTTGTTGATTGAGGGCCATAGTGTTAGTAACAGATGATTGAATCATGAAGTTACCATCTCTTTAAATAAATGTTGCCCCTGCTATCTTACATCTCTGGCTTATAAGCCCTAACTAGGGAAAAAACAGTTCTGGGTTGCTTGTTATGTGATTTTCTGCAGCCTTCGGAGACAATTCTACAGGGTTGCAGTGACGCAGTCAGAAATATAGGTAGAGATGAATTAGGTGTTCGCATACAATGCAGCCTCGAAACCGGCTGTAACAAAACATGTTATGTTTGGTCTCAAACACCTTAGAATCATACCTCCACAACGGTAACCGGTGAGGGAGGTATGATTCCACCCTTCTGAAGCAAGCTTCGTAGGGTCACTGGTCTACCCGGCACCAGCCTTCTCGACCAGGGCAGCACAAAATGGTTGCTGCCGACCACAGACACATTTCTGCCCTCCTGCTGCTGAGCCAAACTCGAGCAGGGGAAGGCAGGACAATAGGCATCCTTTCACGGGGAGATGTGACCACCTCCCAGATAGGATTTAGTGTATTGGGGCTGGGTGGGTGTACATCCAATGTGCCTGAATGTCTACATATGTGGCACACTTGGTGTCCCTGTGCATAGTACAGTTCAAACCAGTCCTGGGAGCCATCGGCTCCTGCTCTGGTGCAAAACTAGACAAAATAACAGGGGAGTAACCTCCCCACTGCCGCGACCCTCCCCGTGCAGGGTCCCCATAATCTGTCCAACCCTCTCCCGTCGGTACAATAGGGCTTACCTGGCTGTAGGACTCTAGATTCGGCATGGACAAGATTCTGATCAACAAACAACTGACGTTCAACCGTCTGGACACTCTGGACCTCGCTGGACTTCGAATGGGCTTGACTTCGTCTCCCACTCTGTCCAAAGCATTGTGTGTGCCCGTGCACCATACATGCTCCATGCAGGATCTATGGAGCATCAAGGACAACTGATGTATCTCCCTTTGGGGTGAAGGAATCACTCTGTTTCATTTGCAGGCACCATTATGCAACGGACTGGTCTGCTGATCCTCAGCTCCTGCAGACTCCAAAGGCTCCAGCAACACAGGAGGTGGGTTCCTACATTCTTTGAAGTTTAGCTGCCCTCACACAGAGTTTAAGGCCAGTATCCCTCATGAGGTCCTCATAACCTGAACCCTGCGCACCACGTACATTTGCAAGTGCATATGCTTGTTGGCATCCCCCAGCTAAGTATGTTAGGCTATCAATAGTCCCAAACTCTGTGCATATTTAGTTTAAAGGACTTTGGCCTCCTCACAGTCTGTGCCCTGCAAACTGTTGTTTTGTGAAACTGCTAGAGGTCCCCTTGTGACTCCTGTGCCTTCAGCCTGTGGGTCAATTTGGGGAAAACACAGATTTTCTTGAACTCCCTTGGTGTCTCCAGGCCAGCCCTGAATTTCCTTGCTGTGTGCCCAGAATAGCATAACTCGGGTGAGAGGTCGCTCACCGGCGAGAGTTATAGGTTTTAATAATATTACATGAGGTATTTATGTAGTGCTCACATTGTTTCAAAGTTTTTTTCTTCAAGGTTTTGTGATGTCACAGGATATGCTTCATTATACATAGGAGGTTCTTGAGTTCTGGTGGGTGGTTGTCATATTGGTATTCTTTACGTGAAGTATGGTTATGGTTATAGCTTACATGGTACTCCCTTATGCAAGGGTGGTTTTAGTTCTTAGTGGGTGGTTCTCAACTTCTATGTGGTTCTTACTCAATGTTTCTTTTTGTGTTTGGTGATTGTGTGTAAGTCGCCCCGTGCTTCACTTTGTTGTTGCTGGGTGTATAAGTCACCCCGCACCTCACATATTGTATTCTTGTGTGTAAGTCGCGCTGCACCTCACGTGTTGTTTAGACCTGGGCAGTGAACTTCACTACGTTCACGGAGTTTGCAGAGTTTTCTGCACTCCGCAGAGCTCTCGGAGTGCAGAAAACGTCACTTTGCGATGTGCAGCAGAGTTTTTTCCCCGCTTGCGTTCACGAGCGGTAAGTTTGCGAACACGTGCTGCTGCTCGGGTAGATTTTGCAGGAATACCAGCACAAACTGCTGATTGCACTGCACTCTGCCACTTGCGGAACTTCGCAGAGTTTTTTTGTAACTTCGCTGAGTTCAGTGTAGGAAAACTCAGCGAATTACGCATGTTCTGTGTAAGTGGCGCTGCGCTTCATGTGTTTGTTGTTCTGTGTAATTCTGTTCTGTGTAAGTGGCCCTTCACTTCATGTGTTTGTTGTTTGTGTAAGTGGCCCTGCTCTTCAGGTGTTGTTGGGTGTAAGTCGCCCTGCACGTCACTGAGTGTACGCATTGTGTTGTCCTCTTGTGGTACATGTGTGTTTTGTCTCACCCATCTTGCCAGTTGGTCTTGGGTGCTTGTCCTGGGTTGTGGTCCACCCTTTATTTTGGATTTGTTTATTGGGAGGATGGGTATATGGTTTGTCAATGGTTTATCTTGCTTGCAATTATTTTCCTTTCCCTTCTAGTTATGCAGCATTCTTTCTCTTGTGGAGTTATTTTTACCTTTGCTTCCCTGAGTTTGAACTTTTCCATATTCTGTATATTTTCCTGTTATTAGTTATTCCCATGGTTTCCTACACTTTCATTTTTTATTTAAAAAGAATGGGCTACTGTTATATCCTCATAATGTGTATGCATGTTACCCAGCCTAGTTTTCTCCTAGCTGCTCAGCCAGAGTGAGAGCTGGTATTGGAATGTTGGTGTGACTGCGATGAATGGAATGCTTGGGTGCCTGAGTGGATGAGTGGAGGCACTTGGAGATGGGCTGAGCAGCAGGCAGGCTGCTCCTGGTGGGGCTGGTGTGAAAGCTGGCAACAGGAATAAGGACTGATGTACATATTTACATGGAACCAATAAGGAAGTCTACAAAACTCTACCTGGCTACCTGTGTCAACCTGTGAAAGGGAACAACAAAAAGTAAAACATGTATTGTGTATTCATGGCCCGCAGTCTACCCCATGGATTCCCAGTGGCGTGGTAAGTGTGGGTTAGACTCACCATATATGACTCAAAGTGTGTCTTCTCTGCGCGGTGGCAACACAAGGAAGGGGTTAAGAGGGGGAAGTGAAAAAGAGGGGTTTATACTCCTGAAAAGAGTCAGGCAGGCTGTTGCAGCATGTGGCTGACCTGTCTGAGGTGATGGGGCTGTCCTGTGGGCTCGAGAGGGTGGTCAGCAAATCATCCCAGTCCATTGCTCTTCCATATCCCATGCACCTCATCTTGCTGGAGCACTGTGGCCTTGGACCTGCCACACATCAGAGTCACTGACAGCCAATGGGATACCTTTGGCAGCATGTCAGCCTTCCAGTTCATTGCTATTAATCTATGCATCATAAACAATGACAAATTGATGAAGCAGTTTGTGGCCCACAGTCGCTCTGTACCTGTAAATGCTCCAAGTCATGCCTTTGTGATCAGTGCGGCCTGTGATTGTGGCCAGGGCATTCATGACTCTGTAGTAATTGACTCCAAGCTGGTTGAGGTATTTCATGAAGATTTATTGTAAGATGTTAAGTATCCTGGAATAAGCCCCACCAGGAGCAGCCTGCAGTCAGCTCAGCCCCATCATAACTGTGCTTATCTTCAACCAGCACCCAACATTCCGTAGTGCATCACAGTGCAGAGACATTCCACAAGAAGGGCATTAAGTGGGTTAAGGCATACATGGGAATATGCAATAGGTAGAATACAACATACCTCCTTTTCTTCCAAAACAAAACAATTAACAGAGGAGCATTGAAACTAAATTAAATATAATGTAAAACAACTTGACTTTAAGAGTACAAAACTCATAGTGATACAGAGAAGGAAATGAATAAATAATATAAATTGACCCATTCCTTTCCTGTAAACAACGATGTAAAATAACAAGACTAGATAAGCGAGAACTCATACAATAGACTAGAAACTAGATTGAACTGCAATCCCACCAAGTGAATACTGTAAAATTGATATTAAGACTTTTGAGAATGTACAAACTGGAAAACCTTGAGCAAAATAAACAATAAAAACTTGACAAACGTTCCCAACAAGACATACATTGAAATGTGCAATTATAGATAGAGAAAACGGCACAAATAGAAATTGAAAACATCGAGGAGTTGAGCTTTGCAATACTTCGTGAAAATGCTAGGCTAATTGAGAAGCGTTGCACAAATAGAAAATAGAGGGATGAAGGCATTAAACAGTATGTAATAGCACTTTTGAAAATGTATAAGTTTGAGAATGTGCAAACCTGGAAAACTTCAAGCAGAGGTCACCTGACATGCACAAATCGAAAAATATAAAGGATTGAGTAAAGTGCAACCTGGACAACCTCAAGTAGAAATATACCATTGAATTTGAACAAAATTACACACATGCAACCTTGTAAGAAAACAATTTGAGAAAACATTTGACTTGAAAAATTAAAGTCAAGTCCAGGCATGCATGTGAATTAAAAACACAAAAATAACAGTAGAATAATTTACAGTAACATTTGAAACCATACATTAGCAAATAATAGCATTTTGAAATTAAGAAGTATACCACCACACTGCACATAGTGAAGCATTGAAGTCCAAGGTAGATACAGTTAACAAGAACATCATGGCAGGAAAACAAAACTTTGCCGGTGTGGAAGAGCATGAGGTAAACACCCTGGCTTGTAAAGCATGTCCTAGACACACTGTCAGACACGTGAGAATTATTATTATGATTTTTTTTTTTTTAAAGGCACATGAAGAGAAATAGAGTAAATGTTGAGGCAAAATTAATTCCAGGGAGTCAAAGTCGTGCTCATGTAAACACGCATGACCAGTGGACTTGACATGCACCACAACGACATAGAAGAAAGTAAGGCACGTAAAATATTTCCTTGGATTAGGGCTAGAAACACGAGATAGAACTCGTGTTCAACACTGCCATCACCGATGGTGAACATCTTGAATGAGAAAGAGGACCAAAATCTTGATGTGAGGCGCCAATACTGAGATGGCGACACATTACCGAACTGATGTGCCGGGTGGCTGTAAGGTCAACCACACACCAAAACTTCTTAAAATTGACTCACTGCAGCAAATGTGCTTGAAATGAAACATCTGCGTCGTAAAAGTTCATGGCTCTGTCTACCCACTGTATAAAATATGTCTACAAATAGAGTCGTCACCCTCCCAGGCACATTTAAAGTACAAGTTAAGGTGCGTGTCCCCAACGTGTCTTTAATCTAGTTGATCTAAAGTCCTATGTCAAAACTTGGAGCACTGGTTGACAGAGGGGAGGAGGTACTGCAAAATGGGAAGAATAGTATATTCTTGATGCACTGTAAAACTAACTGGTAGGCAGGTACAATGGATGTGTGCAGGAGCACTTCGAGACATGCTTGCCCTCACCAAAGGCATAGCACAGGTTGAATTGACACACTTGACAGGTGAAATAGACATGGAACTTCTAGAGTAGCTGGGACAAGGAAGTGAAAATTTTTATTCAATAGGCTTTGATTCTGGAAGGCGGGAGCTACTGAACAACTTGAAAATCGAGCCATAAAGACTTTGGCAGAAAAATACTGCACAACTTGAAAACAAGAATAGAATTGAACCCCGTCCTTGAGTAAATGGATTGAAAATTGAACTGTACAGACCTTGGCAGAAAAATACTGCACAACTTGAAAACAAGAATAGAAGTGTACCCCGTCCTTGAGTAAATGGATTGAAAATTGAACTGTACAGACCTTGGCAGAAAAATACTGCACAACTTGAAAACAAGAATAGAATTGAACCCCGTCCTTGAGTATATGAATTGAGAATTGAACTGTACAGACCTTGGCAGAAAAATACTGCACAACTTGAAAACAAGAATAGAATTGAACCTCGTACTTGAGTAAATGAACACATGCATGCACATTGATAAATGAACAATTGAAATTTACAGTCCAACTAGAAAATGCAACAGACACCCGTGCACATAGAAAAAGACAATTTGAAATGCGCAATCCCAAATAGAGAAACCTGCAAACATGCATGCAAATACACTTAAACCATGGAGTAATAGAACTATCACATGCATCTCTATTGATATAATTGATGAATTGAAAGTATGCAAGTACATTCATAAATAAAATACAGTGAGAATGTAGAGTAATAGAAATCTTGAGAGCATGTAATTTGAGTAATATGGTATTTGACAATTGAGAAGAACTTGAAATTTGATAGGACCTGAAGATGGCATGACTTCCAAAAGTACCTTTCAAGACAGCAAAATGTGGTCTTTGTAGTTGATTTCGAGTCGAGGCGTCCCTTTACTGGAAAAAATAAAAAAACACCAAGAACTCCAACAAGGAGTATGTACATGAATTTAAAATGGAGTTCACAGTCTACCATACATTGAGAATATAATTCTAAAATGTGATTGGTTTTGCTGCTATGCATTCAACCACCATCAGACAGATGAACTCCCTTTGGTGTTTCATTAATGTATCAGCCTGTTCAGATATACTTTTTCCGACATTTTGACAGTTATTAGAGGTGCGACAGAAGGTTTTATTATCCTCAATTAATTATTTCAAGAGATTCGTTCTGCTTGCCTTTGGAAAGAAATCCATATTGAGAAATGGAAGCACTCAAAATACTACCAATATCCACCAAGTGTCGCTGTTAACAATAAATTAAGAGACTTTGTTTTGACTTGACTGTGCTTTCCTGTGAAGCTTTGACAACTGACAAGTCTCTGTGTTCAAAGAGAATTATTTTCCTCAGTGTTCTGCAGAACGTCATTTATATAGCACTAGAAACAGTTTCAATAGAAAACACAAGAGGAGATCTTGAAGGGTCCCAAAGATAACTTAGCGCGTGGAAATTGAAAAGTACCTTTGAATTATTGAAGTAACGTTCGGGTAGATACGTGTCTTCACTGGGGAGCATCTACACTGGGGAATGACAGGTGATTCCCAAACAACAATAATTGAAGGTGCGTACCTTGCATGTGATTGGTAAATAGAATGAAAACGGCAGAGGCACAAGAGGAGCACGTTGCCAATCACAGTGTGCCGAACGCATTGTACGTTGCGCCGGATGGCTCCTGGTGAAGGCGTGCTGCAATGCGTCTATTACAGAGCTCCAGGTTCTGTAGCAACGGAGCCTCGAGAACAGTGATCAGACTGGAATAGCTGAGCATGAAAAAATTGCCGGTGAGTGTGCACGTGCCGGGTGAGACTCGTGCTTGAATTCAAAAATATGCACAGCGGTTGATATGTACAATATTTCAAGTGCCTGAGACCGTAAAAGACAAAAATATGTCTCAACAAATCCGGATGCTACTGTAGATCAAATGTACTAGGTAGTTTGTAGAGACATCTTGAAGGTTGGGACTTTTACAAAAAAGATATTGCTATTTCTTCAGACTGCTTGAACTGCCCAAAAGTCGAGGAGAGGACTGGGCCACAATTGAGAAAAAATAGACTTACCCCATAAGTTCATAACTGGGTAGCTGCATACTTGCTTGATTTGAAGTATCAACGTTGTAAATGTGTACAGCTCTGCTTCGTGCGATGTTTACTTAGTCGAATATGTTCACAGTTGACAGTATTTTGACAGGTCCTTTTATTGCAGGATCCTATGTAGAAATTTTTGTTCCTACTTTAGACGCAAAGAGCACTTCAAAATGTCATGTAGGTACTCTTTTGTAGCGCACACAGCTAGACGTCGTGGAAGCAGGAGCTGGCAACTCTTGATTTTTGAGGCAGTTTAACATCATAGTTGAGGTACTGTGAGTGCAGCAGGAGGTGGCAGGAAATGGCAAGAAGTATGAGATTCAATAACAGGGATGTCAGCCAAGTTTGAAGAGATGAATGGTGTGACTGAACCATTGATTATCACCAGGCTTGTGAAACGTCTTAAACCACTTGAAGGCATAACAACTGGATGAAATCTGTTACAATCTTGAGATACTGTGGAAACACTGCCACTCCAGCACTGCACTTAAATCTTGATTACACTTGTTTCAAACAACATGGCACGTAGAAAGCAGCAGAAGTTTAAATGTTGAAAACAGCCACAGCAGTTTTAAAAATACACCGTAGGTTGTAGAAATGAATCCTTGCCTTTACCATCCCTCTGGAGATATTGTATGAGTAGTAGGTACTAGAAGGCAGCAGGAATTGTAAAGTCTGCGTCTCAATTAAACACCAAACCATTAGGGCCTTATTGATGGATGGGGTTTTGACATAAACAGGTGTCCTTGCGCAACATCACTTAGCTGGCAGTGCGAGGTAGAAGGGAGACGTAAGCAGGATGAACTCCCATTTTTGGATTTGTTTGAGATTGAAAGGAACAGAGCTTGAATATCATACAACGTATGGCAGGCCCATTCAACAGCTAATCCATAGAGCCAAACTGGTTATGTGATATGGTTGAAAAGTCCAATTATTGAGACATGTGAACAGGAATCTGGCACGAAGAAGTTGGGGGCGACCGGTGAAATGGTCACTGGTGGGGCTTGGTGCCAGAGTCTTTGTTTGAAGTTGGAAGATAGATAAAGATTTTGAAAGACTTGCCTTCTTGAAGTTTGCTTTCTTGAGTTGAACACGTAGGTAAGATCAAATCGTCGCCATCAAAATGTAGTAATTGACTCCAAGCTGGTTGAGGTATTTCATGAAGATTTATTGTAAGATGTTAAGTATCCTGGAATAAGCCCCACCAGGAGCAGCCTGCAGTCAGCTCAGCCCCATCATAACTGTGCTTATCTTCAACCAGCACCCAACATTCCGTAGTGCATCACAGTGCAGAGACATTCCACAAGAAGGGCATTAAGTGGGTTAAGGCATACATGGGAATATGCAATAGGTAGAATACAACAGACTCCTATCAAAGGCTGTGAGGAATCGGGAAGCTCTAGAAAAATGGAGCATATCCCAACCTGTTGTGCGGCAGCGCGGGCAGGCAGATGAAGCCTGTGGATAGATTTTATGGAACATGGCCAGGATGAGGTGTGCAGGCTGTTGTATTGTGTACATTAGAAGAGGACATTTTGGGAAACCTTTAGAGGGCACAACACTATTCTGGCCCATTCTTTTGAGGTGAGGTTAAAGCTAGGACAAAGTCCCCCTCCCAAGCCCACCAGAGAGTATACAGAGGATCCTGCAGAGTAGGAGCTAGGGCTTGGTCAGCCAGGTAATTTGCCAATGGTCGAAACCCACTGTGTACATGGCTTGTACCACCTAATGCGGGTAAGGTTTCAAATCTGCTGTACCCCATAATCTCTCCATTTCACACACTAGCCTCCTATAGGCCAAAAAGTGGCCTACTGGGAGGCCTTCAGTGTCCACCTGCTGAGCAAAGGGGATAAGGGCTCCATCCAGGAACAGGTTGCCCAGGGTACATACACCCACCTACTTCCAAAGCTCCAATCCCTCCCAGACTATCTCTTCTCTGAATTCTCACACTTTCATAAGCTACCTGTAGTAGACCACTAGTAGGGGAGGGGAGTACTGCCCTAGGTAGACATAATACCTGCTACCTCCACATTCCAGGGGCTCATCCCAGCTGCACTATGTTTCTCCCTGCCAGCCAGCGGGTGGACAGATATAGCTGAGATACCAGGTAGTAATCCTCAAAGTTCAGGCTCTAAGGCCATATTTTGAGTTCATGATACCGCCAAGGGAATGCTCACCGGTAAGTTAACAAAATTATATAATATGCGCTGAAGCGTTACCATCC
Organism: Lissotriton helveticus; assembly: GCF_964261635.1. Taxonomy (NCBI): domain Eukaryota; kingdom Metazoa; phylum Chordata; class Amphibia; order Caudata; family Salamandridae; genus Lissotriton; species Lissotriton helveticus. The sequence continues at coordinate 143,720,307 of NC_136064.1, forward strand.
TAAAAAGCGCCCTCTGCCCTGCACTGTGAGGGTAAGGGAGCACCAGAAGGTTAATAGAGAGTGGAGATACACGATTGCCTTCATGAGACTCCCATCTATGAGGTCACAGGACGTATGATAAACATTGATACCCAGATACCTAAATGTGCAGGGCTCCCATTGGAGGGCATGAGCGTCCACCACAGCGTGCTGCATGGGGAAATCTGGATGGATCAGGTACAAGCAGGTTTCCGACCAAAATATCCCTTGTGCCAAAGCTGATCTGAAGGAGCCCAGAATATTAAATGTTTCAAAAATACCAAATGTATTGTCTCAGATCTAGATTCGAACATCATCAGTGAATAAGAAGACTACAGGAATCATGTTTCCTATCAGCATGCCCCAGTCATGGCCTGCTTGCCAGAGTCTCCGGCCTAGCAGCTCCATCGACATGGAGAATAGTTGGGAGGTGAGGCAGCAGCCTTGACGCATACCCTTGCCGACCATGAAATCAACCGATATCCATTGCCCTATTGTCACCCTGGCTGTAGTGACTGTGCAAAGGTATTTTCTAGGGTGCTAACTTCTGCCACTAATGCCCAGCGCATCCAGATTCGCAAACATATACCCTCAGTCTAAGATATCGAATGCTTTTTCTAGGTCTAACACCACACAAAAAGCCAGAGACTTTCAGCCTCCTCCAGTGTCCTATGTAATCTAAGGATGTTAAGTGTTTTGATCTATTTGGTTTGGACCACATTTTATTTAAGTGAACCAGGTCCAATCAATGCTCCAAGCTTTGGGAGTGAGACTAACAATGTCTCATGGAGGGTCGGGAGAAGTTGTCCCACAGTAAGGGTAGCCGCATATAGCTCCAGCAACCTGGGGCCAAAAATCCTTCGTAAGTTTTATGAAACTCAATGGGGAATCAATCTAATCCTGTGGTTTTACACACAGGAGAGGTTTGAATTACACCTCAGAGTTCCTGCTGTGTTAAGCCAGCATTTAAAGTCTCACAGTGCCCCTGCTCCAGAGTGGGCAATGTAACTGATCCCCAGAATTTGTGGTTCTGTATAGGGGGTCGTTATAGAGCATACAATAATAAGCACAAAATGCCTCATGTGTTTCACCCTGACTAGTTGTTAGTCTCTTCGGAGAGATGCAAATCATGTTCACTGGGGTGGTGGCAGTTGCATTCCTCAGTAGCCATACCAACAAACATCGTGCCTTGTCCCCCTCAGTGTGCATCGTAGCGTAATGCGCCACGTAACCAATACACCGCAATCAGGCACAAACGCCACTCTCTCCAATCAGTCAAGGTGGCCCTCATGGAGGGGTAATCCCATACATCCTTTTCAAGGGTTTCTAATACAGTCTTTATCTGTATTAATTACTGCTGAATGACATGTCTCATGCCCACCACAGTGTGTCACGTATGACTGAATTTAATACCACCCAATCCACTAGCCGGTTGGTGGCAGAACCCCAGTTATCTGCAATGTAAGACACCAAAGCATTTATGGCCACTCCCCAGGCTACATGGAGAAGGGTTGTGTTGTGGTTTGAGAGGGTTTATTTCTAAATATTCTGATATGCTGCCCCATTGAAACTCAGCTGAAGGGTGCAACTTTGTAGAACCTGGTTGAGGCGTTCAAGTAACTCATGTGCTGGTGAGTACTAGGAGGATTCCCTAGTGCTTTAGTGTAACATGTACCAGCTATCAGTCAATGACCAATATGAAGTACACTGGGATAGGTAGGACATTGTACCAGCTAAGCAGGAGTTAGGTAGCAGGGAGTGTGACAGATTAATTTGTATGTCTAAAACATAATTGTAGTCTGCTCCTAGGAGTGGGTAAATGGGTTTGGACAATTAGCAGTGTAGAGAGGTCGGCTACTGATTGACCTTGCTTTACATTCAGTGCATAAATATTAAGCATGGGCTGAAAATTCCTTCCGCTCGCGGAATTTGCAGATTTTCTGCGATTTTGCGATCTTCGAATCTCGCGAAATCGCTGTAAAATCCACGAATCAGCGGGGACGGATTTTAAGCCAAGCACTTACAGGGTTACAGCAGCAGGTGCAAAAGTTTAAGCTAATTTTTTGTAACCTTTTACAAAAGGGTTACAAAGAAATTAACTTCAACTTGGGCACCTTCTGCTGTAAGCCTGTAAGTGCTTCCTGGCGCCTCGTTGCCTACTTGCTCTGACCCTGCTCTGACCCTTGAAGCAGGGTCAGAGAATAGTTACAAGTAGGCAATGAGGCGCCTGTCACGAAAATTAAACCTCAACAGGAAGTACTGACAGATATAAAAACAAGCATTTGCAATGCAATAGGTCTCGCATTAGGAAAGTTTGAGATATTGGTCTTGTAAATAACAATTTTTTTTATTTATGTGTTGGTTTTGAAAATAGCTAAATTATTAGCTTTGTCATTTACAATGCCAATAGTTATAACTTTCGCAAATGTGACACCTATAGCATTTGTAATGCAACATGTTTTGTATTTACGTGACTTAGCTGTATTGATATTACAAATTACAATAGCTTTTAATTTTTTAAAATAATGAATACTTAAATAAGAGTGATTTTAATGTATAATGGCAATAGCTTAAACTTTTGTAAATAACTTTTGTGAAAATTATGTTCAGTGTATTTTATTGTGACGAAAATCGAAGAACAGAAGTGAAATATTAACATCTTTTTGTGACATTTGTAATAAAGTTTGAAACATTGAGAGAACATATTTGAACCAGTTGTTGTTGAATGGTTGCGCAGATTGATGCTGGGGTGGTGCTGAGTGGTGCTGTGGTGGTGCTGAGTGTTGCTGTGGTGATGCTGAGTGGTGCTGTGGTGGTGCTGAGTGATACTGTGGTGGTGCTGAGTGATGCTTTGGTGGTGCTGAGTGGTGCTGTGGTGGTGCTGAGTGATAATGTGGTGGTGCTGGGTGATGCTGTGGTGGTGCTGAGTGATGCTGTGGTGGTGCTGAGTGGTGCTGTGGTGGTGCTGATTGGTGCTGTGGTGGTGCTGAGTGATGCTGTGGTGGTGCTGAGTGGTGCTGTGGTGGTGCTGAGTGATAATGTGGTGGCGCTAAGTGATGCTGTGGTGGCGCTGAGTGATGCTCTGGTGGTGCTGAGTGATAATGTGGTGGTGCTGAGTGATGCTGGGGTAGCGCTGAGTGATGATGTGGTGACGCAGAGGGCATAAAGGCACAAAAAGCAGTCTAACAAAGGGCAGAAGGGCAGAAAAACAAGGGAAAAACGAGTCTAAAAGAGGGCAGAAAGGCACTAAAAGCAGTCTAACAAAGGGCAGAAGGGCAGAAAAACAAGGGAAAAACGAGTCTAACAGAGGGCAGAAGGGCACAAAAAACGAGTCTAACGGGGCAGAAAGGCACAAAAACTAGTCTAACAGAGGGCAGAAGGGCACAAAAAACGAGTCTAACAGAGGGCAGAAGGGCACAAAAACAAGGGGAAAAATGAGTCTAACAGAGGGCAGAAGGTCACAAAAAACGAGTCTAACAGGGGGCAGAAGGGCAGAAAAACAAGGGAAAAACGAGTCTAACAGAGGGCAGAAGGGCACAAAAACAAGGGAGAAGGAGTCTAACAGAGGGCAGAAGGGCACAAAAAACGAGTCTAACAGGGGGCAGAATGAATCCCGCCCTGCGTGTTTGTCCACGAAGATGCCACCTTTTTGTGCAATGCCTCTACTCAACTGGAGTACTTTCTACTGTCTAATCAGTAAGTGCTCCCTCGTTGGCTAAATGTATAGGGGCAGATTTACAAAGGGTGGCGCATCCCCAGGGATGCGTCAGTTATTGTGCGCCGCAGCTCCACCACCCATGGTGCGCCACATTTACAATGCGGCGCACCATGTGGCAAAAATGGCAAAGATGCGTCACGCATCTGTGCCGTAAAAGCAGCGCATTGCTGGAGCTGCGTCGTGCCCTATCTCCCTAATGCTGCATCAAGCCTTGCGCCTGCTTCAAGCAGGCGCAGGGTTATGACGCAGCATTGGCCTAAAAGTAACTGAGTGAAATCTTGTAGATTTCACTCAGCCACTTTTAGGTGGCGTTCCTGAGCAGGAACGCCCTCCCCTGCTCCGGAACGCCTACTGATGGCGCAGGGCTTTACAACGTGACGCATCTCTCAGATGCGTCCCGTTGTTAATACCCAGCACCATGGCGCATCTTTTGTGCTGCCGCTGCGTCACAAAAGGTCTCGGTAGAGGGTGGCAGTGGTGAACCAGAGGGTGGCAGTGATGAACCAAAGGGTGACAGTGGTGAACCAGAGGGTGGCAGTGGTGAAACAGAGGGTGGCAGTGCTGAACCAGAGGGTGACAGTGGTTAACCAGAGGGTGGCAGTCGTGAACCAGAGGGTGGCAGTGGTGAACCAGAGGGTGACAGTGCTGTACCAGAGGGTGGCAGAGGTGAACCAGAGGGTGCTGTGATGAACCAGAGGGTGGCAGTGGTGAACGAGAGGGTGGCAGGGGTGAACCAGAGGGTGGCAGTGGTGAACCAGAGGGTGGCAGAGCTGAACCAGAGGGTGACAGTGGTTAACCAGAGGGTGGCAGTGGTGAACCAGAGGTGATGTGAGGAACCAGAGGGTGGCAGTGGTGAACCAGAGGGTGGCAGTGGTGAACCAGAGGGTGACAGTGCTGAACCAGAGGGTGGCAGGTGTGAACCAGAGAGTGGCAGTGCTGAACCAGAGGGTGGCAGTGGTGAACCAGAGGGTGGCAGGGGTGAACCAGAGGGTGGCAAGAGTGAACCATAGAGTGGCAGTGGTGAACCAGAGGGTGGCAGTGATTAACCAGAGGATGGCAGTGGTGAACCAGAGGGTGCTGTGCCCATACACGACCGCATGGGTAACTTCGCCATGCAAGCGTCCCACGAACATGCAAAAAGCCCCGCGAACACGCAAAAAACCCCGCGAACACGCAAAATACAAAAAATCCGCAAATTCGCATGAATTCGCGGATTTTGCGGATTGCGAATTCGATTTCGCGCGTATTCACGGAACGCGAATTTGCAAATTTCGCCCATACTTAATAAATATTCCCCAGCAAGACATCTTTACAATCCAATTGTCCCACTACAAATACATATCGTCCTTCCGGGGGTGATTCAAACCGTGTATCAAGTGTTTAACCCACGTGCTCCTAAAGGGTATTACGGCTTAACCCATATAAGCGTTTCCCTGGCATACCAGGAATATGTTGTGTTGTTGCAATGGCCTCTTCAGGGCATCTGGAAGTGACTGACCACCCCCTAGCAATGTGTGTCTCTTGGAGTAAAATTATGTGTGTACCCCTTCTTTTGGTATACTGATTTACTGGATGTTGCTTTCATGATTTACCCATCCCTCGGACATTCCATGATAGAAACAACGCCTGGGGGAGTGGCATCGTGGACAAGCATGGCAGACCCATCTTTCTAGAGCTGCGCTATCCCTTGCTGTCTCAGAGCCCTAATCCTGCAGTCATCCTGACCCCAGACGCTGCTGCTGCGGACCTCGAGTAGCGGTGCACACCGGGACCCCTGAGGTGAATACTGGTGCCGGTGGTGTACAGGGGGCCCTAGATCTGGTGTTGAAGCGGCGGCGGCTGAGAGCGGAGACCATGCAGGGTCATGCTGTGTGGGCCGGGCTGCAGCTGTCGATCGCCTCAGGCTGATTGTGTGGACCTTGCTGAAGTGACTGCGACCTCCCCGTGGAGCAACAGACGGAGGCTAGTGGAAGATCTGGGGTTCGGGGGTCTGCAGCCGTGTGTTTTTGTTGGACTGTGGCTGTGGCGCCCTTGCTGCGGGCCCATCCCCTGCCCCCTGCGTGGCACAGAGCAGAGTGCAGAGACCCTTGGGGCCAGCGCGGCTCCTGGCGAAGCCCCGGCTGTGTTGACGACCGCATCGGCTTGACCCTCTGCACTGTGGGGGTCGGCAGCCTTCCCTCGTCATCGGCTGCTCCATGGATTGAGCCACATGGAGGATGCACTGGGTGGTTGCGCTGTGGCGGCAGTGAATGGTGGACTGCCGGCGAGACCTCACCCATCATCTGTGGGGATCAAGATCGTGAAGGTGGTGGCTGGGACCAGCCTGTTGCTGACCCGCACATTCCGCTGGTGGCTTGCTTCCTCTACCTGCAGCCTCCACAGTGGACCACAGTGGACCCTTTTGTTGGGCTTCCAGTGGGACACGAAGAGGAGGTGAAGAGGAGACCCCCGTGGACTTGTGGAGGCCCTGGATTCCGTGGCTGACTGCGCCTTGTGAACACGGCAGATACATTGGAATTGCAGGTTTGGTGCATCCGGGGATACTTGTGGGGATGCCGGGGCCTATGCTCCATGGGTTGTGGTCGCCCTCTCATCTGGCCGTGGACCCCTTCTGAGGCAGTTGCTTGTGCTTTGGAGGCTATCCCCTCCTGACTTGCCTGGTGCCCCTGAGATATTCATCCAACGCCTTCCCTGTTGGTCCCTGGAGCCAGTGGACAGAGTGTCCAGAGTGGGGCATTGTGGTGACTGGGAGCCCGGCCTAGTTGCAGCCTGGACCGAACTGGGTCTATCTGGGGCAGGGGCGCCCTCCAGAGCTAGACCTGGTGCTGCGCGACTTTCCACTTTCTGCTGAACATTGTCCTCATTGCGAGGTGGCCAGCACCTCCACACCTGCAGGCGAGGGCTACAGGCCTAGCGTGGGCCCCCTGTTGGATTTCCTGTTCACGGTGGGCAAGGATAAACACGGCGCTGCTGCCCCTAAGCCACCCACCATAGATCAATATACCACCCCTCCGACAGGGGAAGAGGTCGCTGAGGGCCTGTACTCCGACAGAGCAACACGGCTTGCGGCTATCAATCAATCCAGTACTACACTTGAGACCCAGATCGGGGCTGTTTATTATGAGGTGTTGTTTCTCCATCAGGACCTTCAAAAGGCGGTAGACCGGATCAATGGGGTGGAGACCAGGGTTTCCACAGTGGAGGACACTGTATCCGCACTCTAGAAGAAGGTGGACAAACTTACCTCGGTCTCCAAAGAGCTGGCGTCGTGTGTCGAGGATGCAGATGGGAGTGCCTGGCGCAACAACATCCGCCTTGTGGGTTTTCCGGAGGACTGCGAGGTTACCTCCATGGATGATTTTCTCTCTGGCTGGCTCAAGGCGTTGCTGCCACCAGAGGCCATGTCTCCTTGTTTCGTGGTGGAGAGGGCACACCGCGCCTTGACTAAGGGGCTGCGTCCTGGGGAGCGCCCAAGGCCTGTGGTCGCCTGGCTCCTCAGCTACGCCGACCGGGCAGCGATCCTTCGCTAGGCCCGGCTCCACAAGGACAAAATGTCTTTTGAATCCCATCCCATTATGGTCTTCCCGGACTATACCAGGCTGGTGCAGAAGCAACGTCAGTCATTTGTGGCAGCCAAGCGACGTCTTCAGGAACTTAACTTAAAGGTGAAATACAATGCCAAATCTCTCTTCTTTGACTCCCCAGAGGAGATTTTCACTTGGACCAATGAGAAACATACTCTTAAGCCGCACTCGCCGCCACCGCTGGTCTCGGACTCATCGCAGGGATCCCATTGAGGTGGTCGGTGGGACAGGGACACGGCGACAAGGCACCACAGGTCCCATTCTAATTGGCGCTCCCAGGGTCAATCGAGGACTGCGGACCAAGACTGCTCTGGATAGGGGCATATTCTGGCTTTACTTTTTTGCAGAACATTCTATTGAAGCTGTGGTCGCTGACCGCCCTGGAGGGTTTGGGTAATGTTCGGTGGGGGGAAATCCATTGGGGGACTTGCCTGGGGCATCATGTTGGGGGGCTAGGAGAGGATTCCACAGTGACAGATACTCCTTGATTTTGGATGTATGGGGGTGGCGGGGTCATGTTGGATTTCAGGTTGTTTGCTTTGTGTTTTGAGCACCAGACATACTTCTCCATGTCAGGTCATCATTGCACCATTGGTCACTGCATACTTTAGAGGGTAGAGATAACTCAAGTCACAGATAGATCTCCGCTGGAGGAACTCAATATTCTGGCATGGAATGTTTGGGGACTGTTATATCAAGGTCAAACCGGGGGCTGTGCTTCACTTAGTGAAGTGATACTTGGTTGATATCCTGTTCCTGCAGGAGACTCACCTTCTGGGCACCAAAGCCCCCTGTCTATCCCTATACAGGTTCACTACAGTGTACCACTCTGGCTTCATGAGGGGAGCACGAAGTATGGTGATACTCTTCCACCACTGAGTACCGCTTCAGGTTATGCAACACGGGCTAGATCCCAGGGGCGCTTCATTATTATCTCCAGTACCATAGCCGGTGAACAGATCACATCTGGAGTGTATATGCCCCTCCACCATTAGGCTAGACGTTCATAAATAAACTTACCCAGCTCTGGGCGGACCTTCCCGGTGGTTAGAAGATTCTGGGTAGGGATTGGAATGACACCATTGCTCCCCTTGACAGATGGTGAGCTCAGCTGCCAGATACACCCCCCCAAGGTCCAAACTGAATACATTGGCACACAGACTGGGCTGGACTGACTCTTGGCGGGTGCTTCATGTCTCAGAGGCAAGGTTCACATGTGCATCATCGGTTCATCCAACACTCTCACGCCTAGACTATATATTCCTCCCACATAGCTACCTACACAGAGCGGCACACACATCCATACCCCCCAGGGGTCTCTCCACCACTCGCCCATTCAACTGTAGACTAATCAGGTCTCCTATGAGTGGCGCATGTCCCCATGGCTCCTTTGTGATGCCGACTATCAAGAGATGCTGCACTGCGCTATCGTGGAATATCTCAGCCTCAACTTGGGTACTTCCTCGACCCTAGTCACTCTCTGGGAGGCCCTTAAGCCTACGATTAGATGGGCTGACATCAGTTATCATTCCGGGGGAACAAATGTGATGCTGGGCGCAGGTGCGGGAACTGGAGGACTGTCAGATACACCTGCAGTCCCAGCTGGGAGGGAGCGCTGATTCCAGTACCCATCAGAACCTATTACAAGTCCAGCAGCAGCTCTATCAGTTGCATACAGACGGTGCTAAAGAGGCGTGGTTGGCGACCCAATACAGGATCTATCAGTGGGGCGACAAGTCCAGTCAGATACTCCATAGGCTGTGCAAGGTTCGGACGTCCCTGGCACGGGTTCCTCTCCTGCGGTCCCCAGATGGCACTATATGCGCCTCCCCTGAGGCGATGGTCCAGGCGTTTACTAGCTTCTACGCAACCCTCTGTGAGGAGCACAAGGTCATAGCCTAGCCACTCATTGATGCCTTTTTCTCCAATATCCCTACTTGCCGTTTGCCCGATGATGTGCAAGACGAACTGGATAGGCCGATCATCCCAGGCGAGCTGCATGTGGCGTTGTCCAATACACATCCTGGCCATGCTCCAGGCCCGAACAGGTTTACGTGTGAGATTTTGTGCTCGCAAGTTGCGACCCTTGGGACCCACATGCTTGGGGCATTACAAAAAGCCTTGGAGCAGCGTGTTCTGCCTTCTGATGGCGACACACCAAAATTGTGTTTTTTCTTAAACCCGGTGCCCTCCGGAAGATCCGAGCTCATACCGTCCTATCTTCTTGCAGAATTTTGAGCCCAAACTACTTGGAACGGTCCTTCGGATCACCTCCACACCTGTATTCAAGACCTGCTGTATCCAGACCAGTCCAGCTTCATGCCACATCGCTCCACATGGCACAATATCAGGCGGGTCCACAGCGCCGTAGCAGAAGCCCCTCGTTTGGGCCGCCCCAACATTGACAAGGCGTTGTTAAAGATTGCACGGATCTGTTAGTATGAGCTGAAAGCCTTTTTGTACTTGGCAGCCATTTTAGTCAGGTCAGCCATGTGCTCGCCATGTGCTGTGTCCCTCTTCCAAAGCCTTGCACATGCTCGGAGGGGCCTATCCAGTAGAATGCACCTGCTCTTATGTTATAACTGTCAGGATATTCTTGCTGATGTAAGGAGAAATAACTCTCCTCCCACTTTGTTGAGCAAGCAAATCTTGTATACCTATATTAGTCATTTTGCATGCTTACATGTGCCAGGACCTCCCTTTGGTTTTATGCTGACTAAGGTAACCTAAGCATATATTAGGCTCCTGTTCTCTGTACTCCTTAGACTGCCTCATACAGTTTCCTGAGGGTACTGTCTGGAGTAGTCTCCCTCATCTGAGGTTATTAAAATTTGTTTTTTGATATTACAGCTTCTGTACCAATTTCTTCTTTGTTGTAGGTGTATCAGTGAGACCCCTGAGAAGATTTCTATTTTCTTCAGCATTTGACTCTCTAAGTTGGACCTACCTTTTTAAGTTCCTAGAAGCCGTTAACCTGGGGCCCAGGTTCCTGGCATATGTGAAATTACTGTATACGGATCCCACGGCCTCAATTTGTCAGGTGGTTGCTGCTTGGCCTCCTTCCTGATTCACAGGGTCACGTGGCAGGGGTGCCCCCTGTCCCCTCTCTTATTTGCCTTAGCAATCGAGCCCTTAGCTGGGTGGCTGCGACTGGACTCTGGACAGGATGGACTGGACACCAGAGTACTCGGACAGGATCGCGCTTTATGCCGACGACGTCCTATTCTTCATGATGGACCCTTGGGCTTCCGGGCCTCATGTTCTCCAAATCCTTGGAGTCTTCAGGGAGACATCTGGCCTCAGTGCCAATCCATCCAAATCTACACTGTTCTCTATTTATGGCAAACAGTGCAGTCAAGCCTGGGCATCTTCACTGATCATTGCGGGCGAGGGCTTTGGTGATGCCTGGGCGCACAACATAGCACCGCTACTCCCCGCCGTAACAGGGATGAGACAACAATATGGTCTCAACTACCTTTATCGTTATACAGCAGGTCCGCAATTTTTAAGATGTTGACTCTGCCATGCCTACTATACAGGCTCCAGGACTAACCCAGGGCATAGTTTGCGTAATAGCGCTACGCCTAGCTACGCAAAGTGCACTTCGCACTACGCATGCTGCGTGTAGCTATGAGTAGCTACGCGAACCTCATAGTGCGGTAGGGAAAATGCTGTTCGCACTGATTGCACAGTGTCGGATGCTTGTCCGCATTGTGCAATCATTGAAAACAGCATCTTGCACAGTGCCGCTTGAGTAGATTTGTACTTGAGTAGCAGCTTTCTCAACATGGACTGGTAGTTTCTCATCGCAAGCGGTCGCGAGCAGACATAACCAATCGCAATGGGAAACCTGACCTCCCCGCGTTAAGAATCTCGCCGGGAGGTTTATTTTCCATGATTGCGATCAGCAACTTGATGTTGCTGATCGCGAACAAGGAAAAAGTATTGCCGGGATATTGATTTTGCTCGCTCGCCAACTTGACAATGAGGACCGTGAGCAAGTAAAACATGCCTGCTATGCGTTTTTGCACTGTGTTACATGCAATTTGCGTAGTGCGTAGTAGCGCAAACTATGCACGCTCCACGAGTGTAGCCTAGTACTACGTCCAGGGTTATCCAGAACTACCCGTTCCCTATCCCCCGTTGTGGTTCCGCCAACTTAAAGCACTCCTCAATAGATTCATCTAGCAGGGGGGGCGCGATTCGTGTCGCACTCGTGAAGTGCACACAGTCCACGTGCTGTGGTGGAATTGCAGTGGCTGATGTCTGTGCTTACTATTGGGCTTTGCATCTCTTGGTGATCAATGAGTGGTGGTATGGCTCCCAGGCAGACCTAGCCTTTGTGGTACAGTGGTTGGCCAAGGCAGTCACCCCCATGCTACTTCTCCTATACAGTAACTCCCCCCTGGAGGCACTTCCCCCTGCTTGCCGGGTAGGTCTTCGGACTTGGAGACAGGTGGTAAGGTTCGTGGGTTGGTGGGGTAAGTTGACGTGTGCCACTCCTCTCTGACAGGGAACGTACCTTCGGCCTGTCTCGTCGCTGGTGGGGGTTCATAGATGGAATGATATTGGCATATCCAAGCTTGGTGATATTATGCAGGGGACCACTCTCAAATCCTTTCAAAGGTTACAGGCGGATTATGACCTTCATAAGTCACAGTTCCATCACTATCAGCAGCTTCGTCATGCACTGACCACTCTGTTTCGGTGACTAGAGTCGCTACCAGAGTTCCACCACTAGAAGGTCGCTTACTGATGGGAGACTTAGGGGCCCACAAAATCTGACATATTTACCAAACCCTCACTACACACACCAAGACCACTATTCACTGGACCCGGATGACTAGGGAGGCTGACTTCCCAGCTCTGACGGACGACGATTGGGCCGAGGCGCGGCTGTCTCTACCAGATAAACACTAATCCAATTTAAATACCTCCACAGGGTTATGACACACATCTCCATCTGTGGAAAGAGGGGTAATTGGGTCTCCTATCTGTCTCAGGTGTGGTGTGGACAAGGGGTCGTTCCTGCACACGGTGTGGAGCTGCGGTGCATTGCAGCACTTCTGGTCTGATGTGCTATCTTGCATGGGATGGGTACTAGCGTGGGATGTCCCGACAGACCCTCATTTGGCACTCCTACACAGCACAGAAGACATCGGGGAACAGGTTTAAAAGACATTTGCTGTTTTTGGGGCTCACTCTGGCCAAGCGTGACATAGCATAGCACTGGAAGGACTCGTCACCGCCTGGTATAGCCAATTGGAAAAAGGCCCTGGATAGCTGCATATCAGCGGAGGTTGCAGTGTTCCAGGCACGGCTGTGCCTCCAGAACATGGGAAGATTTGGTCTAAGTGGGCAAAGTATAGGGGTATAGATTTGTCCTTAATGTCTCAGACACTTACTAGGGACCCTATTGACTGACCCATGGTGAATGATTTAGCTGTGTAAAGTGTTGGTGTTAAGAAGACGTGGACAGGATCTCCTTTAGTTTGTGTGTACAACGTTATCAAAGTCTCTATGGTGTGATCAAGGGGGGTGGATAGTTTTCCGTGGTCCGATGTTTCGCAGACCTTTGGGTTGGGAGTTATACAGTACCCGAGGATACTTTATTTAGCATTCTGATTGTATTATGCTCGCTGGGCTCCTCCCTTGTGGAACTTTTAGAAATCAATAAAATCTGTTGTCAAAAAAGAAACAACACCTGAACATTGCTACAGACCCAGTCCAGGTAATGTGGGGTAAACAGTGGAGGTGGGGCAGTGGTATGGGGGCAGGCTGCATGTATGGTAGCAGTGTAGCATGCAGTGCCAAGCATCCTACCATTATACGTGGCAAGGCCATGGAGAGTAAGGCGGGCTGGCCAACCATTAAGAACTATGAGATTAAAAGTGAAATCGTGGTCTTTTACACTGCTAATATTGTGTGTATTAAGCCATCAGGGTTTGTCCCTTTGAGAACCCCACCTATGTGTGACTCTGATGATGTAGTGTAGGTAGGACATGATATCATGGCGTTGTTAAAAGCTCACTGAGGCAATAGTTTTCCTGGTGCGCAACACCCAGGCAGCAGGAACCACACCCACATTCACTAAAACCAATATAATATACTTGGTGGGGTAACAATGGAGATACCAGTCATGGTGGTGCGCGGTCTGAGGCACTTGACCCAGCCTCTGATGCTGCCCTATCTGCATCATCCATGGAGTGGCATGCTCTCTCTACCCACATATTGGTGGCCCCTGTGAGTGCCTGTCTCTGTTCCTCATGGGGCCTGAGCTGGGAAAGGTATGCCAGGTGATGGGATCTCACCATTCTCACCCCAAAGATGACTCATTCTGCAACCAGGGTAGCCAGTATTCTGCACGTCCCTGGTGTTCCCAGCATTGGGGATTCATACTGGTGCTGCTCCGCCCATTCCCAGGCATCTGTGGGCTCCATAAAGTAGTAGCTGGTGTGGTTCACCATAACTTTTAGCTTGACCAGAGAATAAGTGAGACCGGCAGACTGCAGTTTATTCTTCGCAACTAAGAATGAGGCCCTGCAGTTCTGAACTGAAGTGTGTAGTCCCAACTTAAAACGGGCCATGGGGTGCGTTTGACAGTGGTGCAGGGTGGGGGCGGCGCCTGATGTTACAAGTCTGCAAATGCGCATTGTGGTGCATTTTAAGTTAGGGGATTAAGTCCCCTTTAATCCTGAGGGTCCCTGGGGCCAACTAGCCCACCAGGTACCTCCAAATGCGCCAGGGAGCTGCGTTGCAGAGAGGTATTCAGAGGCCAGCCCCGTTTTATACCTGTCTGCAACACACTCTTTAGCGCTTACTGAAGGTGCCTGGTGGGCTCAATGGCCCCCAGGGACCCTCAGGACTGAAGGGTCCTTAATCCCCCAATTTACAATGTGCCATGGGGTGCATTTGCACACTTGGTATGTCAGGCCCCGCCCACTCCGTGCACCACTGGGCAAATGCGTCCCCTGGTGCGTTGTAAATTGTGGGAATAATTTCCCTTGAGTCCTGAGGGTCCCTGGGGGCAAACTATCCCACCAGGTACCTCCAGTAAGTGCCACAGAGCTGCGTTGCAGAGATGTGTAAAAGGGGCATGGCCTCTGAGCACCTCTCTGCAATGCAGCTCCCTGGTGCATACTGGAGGCACCTGGTGGGCTAGTTGGCCCACACGGAACCTCAGTATTTAACACTTTCCGTTCTCATTACGAGCTGAGCTGTTCATGAGGCACGGTGCTCCAGTGCTCATGACAAGCTCAGCTCGTCCTGACCATTGGAACGCTCACACACTGGGCTAATTCCCATGCTGTGCTGAGTGTTCCATTAAACGGGCGCGGTAATGATGAGCTGAGCTCATCATGAGCACAGCGCCACCGTGCTGCGTGATGTGCTCAGCTCGTCACGAGCACCGTGGCGCTGTGCACGCTCCCCCGCCCCCCAGCACAGCGGGGGAATTACCCCCGCTGCGAAGGGGTTAAGGGGACTTAATCCCCCACTTACAACGTGCCAGGTTACGCGTTTGCTGACTGCTGCAGGGAGGGGGCGGGCCTAGACCCAATACCGGCATTTTTTTCTAGCGGGCTGTGTGGTCCCCCTCCTTTTAAATTATTTGGGGCCCTGGGGACCCTTTCCCCAGGGCCTGCATTTTAAAAAACAAAAACAAAAATTCAGGCTGATTCGACAAGTGGGGGCCAAGAAAAAAGGGGCATCCCACAACGCATTTTCTACATGTTAATTTCCATAGGAAACTTTAAACAAAGCTACAGCCCGAAGTGCTGAACGGAATTACACCAAATTTGGCAGTAAGGTAGGTCTTGGTCTTGGTAGAGAAAGAGCCCTTTTTTTTAAAATGGTGTAAATCTGTTCAGTAGTTTCTGAGAAATCATAACATGAATACATTTATATATCTAGGGGCGTGGTGGGTTCTCAAACCCTCCAGAGCACGAGCTTCATTCTCATCGGCTGCCAACAGTCCAAACCAGGAACTGTTGGTAGTTTTCTTGTGACTCGGTAGAACTGAATCACAAGAAAACTGTAAAACAAAGATAACAGAGAAGAAAAGGGGGCAGGGTAGAAATACCCTGACCCCCTAGGCCTGCTCAGGGGATCTCACAAGGACCCCCAGGGTAAGAAAAAGCATTTTTTAATATCATTTTGGCAGAATTTGTGTTAGGGTCGCGAATCCCGCTGAATTTATTTTTAAAAATGGAGCTCGGGTTCCAGCACTTTATTTTAATGAGGCCCCCGGGTGGGGCAGGTCCCGGGGGCATTGTCAAAAAATAAAAGCGTGGCCCAAGGGGGGCCTTGCAGCCCCGGGGCTTGCTACCTCCCCGGGCTATGCTGATTATGTGCGCGGGCCGCCACCTCCCTGGGGCTTTTTAAAAAAAGAATGTGTGGGGGTCACCCCAACACTTCCCCGGGAACCGCCACCTCTCTTGGGCTTCATTAAATAAGGGCAGGGGGCTCGTGCCCCCCCCAAGCCCTTGGAACTTCCCTTCCTCAGGGCAGTAATAAATAATTAGTGTTGGGGGCTCGAGCCACCCACACTACCCCGGGGATCACCACCTCCCTGGAGCTTTAAAGGTTGGGTGGGGGCCACGCGTCTCCTTAATGGAGCCCTTGATGGCCCTGGGGACCCCCCAGGGCCGGCTCCTGCAGTGTCCCATGTGCCACCCCCAGGATACTGCTGTGTGCTATGGCAGGGCGGGAGCATGCAGATCCCGCCCTGCCATAGAAAAATCTGCTTTCTTCCTTTAAGCGAGAGCAGGAAAACCTGCTCTTGCTTCAGTGAAGCAAAGCAGAATTGCTTTTCCACAAGGGTGCTGCATGTCAGCAGCCCCCTTGTGGAAAAGCAATGCAGCTCCCACAGGAGGCGGGGAGTCGGAGAGACTGTGGAGCATTGGGGCTCACCCCACAGTCCCTAACGGAGCCCATCCCCGGTGCAGAAGTGGCTCGGGAGGGAGGCCACATGACCCCTTCCCTGTGAAAATAAAATAAATATTTTAAAAAAGGAAGGGATGGCCCAGGGGATGGGGTCTCGGGGGCCATAATAGAATTTAGGTATTGGCCAGAGGTGGCCCCCCTCCAAATAAATAAATAAATGATTTTAAAAAGCAAAAGTCTGGCCATGTCCCGGGGTTGGGGTCCCCAGGGCCAAAAATGGTCTAGGAGGGGGGCAACGTTGTCCCCCTCCATTTTTTAAAAATAAAGAAAAATTGATTTGCCAATGCCCCGGGGGATGGGGTACCATGGGCAAATATAAATTAATGGAAGTGTACAGGTTTTTTTTCGTCAAAGTTTGGAGTCGCGACCCTAGCGTGGCACTCAGCTCTGCCTCCTAGTGTGAACGCAATAGGTGCGCAGCACTCGGCATGGCCCCCTTACTGTGAACGCGATGGGTGTGCGGCTTGTGCATGGCCCACTGGTATGAACGCAATGGGTGCGCGGCTCCGTAAGTTACTCTGGTTGCATGACTCCAAGTAAAAATTAACAAGATTTTTTATGTGTTGGGTTATTGTGTGGCTCTAAAAAGAGCCCTTGTTTTCATTGGGAGATTGTTGTAGCTACATGTAAGAGAGGATGCAGAGCTCCAGGTTGTTGAGAAACACTCTGTTGTTTTGATCAGTGTAGTGTACTCCGTCACTTCTGTAGATGTCATTCATATGGAAACGTAGATTGTTGTTATAGATGGAACCATACTCTGGTCTCTGAGGTACGCAGAAACAGCTTTATTGACATTTGTGTAGGACAAAATTGATTGGACCACTTCCATTGATGTCTTTGGCATATACAAAGACAGTTTGGGGGGAAAGCAACATCAAATCTGCAAAGGTGTCCTTCATTAGCATTTCCAGACCTACACCAGTCAATGTGCCTAGGTCATTGCCACCACAGTGCCCAATCATGAGGTCAGGGGGTTGGAGATGCAAATAGGTTGTAACCAAAGGCATTAATGTATGCCTCTTTAATCCTCTCTGTCCAATCCATTTAATATCCACATTTTGCAAAGCTAGGTCTTTGTCAATACCAGAAAACATAGCTGTGCCCTACAATCCACACTGTAATCATCTGGAAGGGATGGCTGTAAGTAATGAAGAGATGTCTGTAGCTGACGTAGTCAGTTGGTAGAATGAGAGGTATGTAAAATGGTGGACAAAATGCAATTTAAAAAAAATTGAGAATTGATTGGCTGTTTAAGAACATTCTACATTCAAACATAGGGTGCATTTTACTTTTTTTAAAAGCATACTTCTTATTGGTTAGTAAAAAATGTTTGAAAGGTACAATAGAAAGGATATGATCATATTTTGCCAAGTCAACCACAACTGCTGTTTGTATTTACAACATTGTATGGTTAACTTGAAAATATGGTGAACTTGTGACCTGTGAGTTCAGTTGAATGTTCCATTAACCGTTACTATGGAAACTGGCATGAAGCAGAATGGGGGAAGGGTTAAAAGTTAACTCTGCTTTTAAAATGTGAAATTGTAATTTATATATGAGTAATAGTTTTCTTTCATTAAATTTACCCGTCAGTACTATCTTTAGAAGTGGTGTTTAATTAAAAAAATAGTGCTGTATTTATTTGTTATATCTTTTTGAACTCCCATATGAATTTGCAACTCCATCGTGGTGCTGTACAATAGTGTTGCAACTTCTAAAAAAATGTAGGAACAGTTTGGACATTAAAGATTGTACATTAAAGGCCCAAGCCAAAGGCGTGCACCTTTAACAAGGGACGGGGACTTTAATAGCCAGTAAAGCCCAGCTACGAAGGGCTATAAGGCTATTAGAACATTCTGCCACTAGAGGATAGAATGTTCTAACAAGTAAAAGAAAGCCTTAAGGGAGAGCGAGGGGATTGGAATCCCCTCAGGCTCCCTGAAGCCTTTGTTCACAGCCACAGCAGTGAACAAAGAATCATTGGAATGTTGGAACTCCAGCCTTATACCAGCCATTATAAGCCCAGACCTACTCCATTGTTTTCAATGAAGCTCCCAACAGTCCAATATTCTAATAAAACAATATTGTGTATGTTTGAATAGACTTTCTAATTACTTAACTACTGGATTCTGTAATTAAACAATCATCACTCAATCTGAATTGTGAACCCTGCGAACCGCAGTCTAGACCAGATGCAGTGGTCATTAACACCTCACATTGTTATTAGGGACAAGGGAACCCAAAGTAGCAATCGGTCTGGGACCTTGGGAATATATACTGTTTCGAAGGACAATGGTCCCAAACATTAACAAAGATAGAAAAAAACAATAAATACAGACCGTGAATCAAATCTATATTCACTGTCCAGCCGGACAGGTTTTATTAACAAATATAATATGTAACCAAGATATTAAATGATTTCCAAGTAGTACTCAGCCTGTGTCCAACTACCACATATGAAAAACCATATGACGTACATATAAGTGAGAGGCAAGAAGGAGGGCAGTCTGCAGGTTATTCGAGTTAAAACAGACAATTGGTATTGTGGTACACTTTAGGTGATTTTACATTAAAACATTTAAATCATCAAGCGTACAGTGTTGATGACGTTTCGATCCCCATTTAGTATGGGATCATCATCAGGACATATTGATTAATGTCTCGATATATACCACGAAGACAATGTCGACAGTTATTGCTTAATACAACGGCCTATACATGCAGTGACCGCTGAAGAGTTCCAGAGAGGAAAGGAACACGTCAGGGGCAGGGGCAATCCCTCATTCTGGGATGGAAACGGTTGGAGCAACAGATGGTTCCAGTGGAACGGCAAATAAGCTCCTCAATGGGAGTCTGCAAAAGCCATCGAGTCAATGCTCCGAGGTCCGAGCATTGACTCGATGGCTTTTGCAGACTCCCATTGAGGAGCTTATTTGCCGTTCCACTGGAACTATCTGTTCCTTTCCTCCCTGGAACTCTTCAGCGGTGACATGGTCAGTGACATCACTGATGACATCTCAAATGACATCACTGTTGAAAACATTCATGTGATAATACAATGCATCTCCTCATACCGTAATATAACCTTTGATACACCCATTGTAAAATATAGACTACCATTTTTGAAACTATATACACACCAATACCAGTGACTACATACCACTCACTGAATCTTAGGTATACTCACATATCCACTCATTCACCCATACAATCACTCATACATAGTCATTCATCAATACAACACTATCATATGCACTCATACACCTATACAGATAGTCACACACCGTCACTCATCCATGCAGTTACTCACACACCTAGTCAGTCATACAAAGAATGATTCACAGTCCCATTTCCTTATCTATACAGTTATACACACACACCACCTCACTTATTGAAACATATACTAACACATACTTACTCTATAATACAATCACTGATACAAGTACACACTCATCCATATAGCCACTCCCACAGTCACTGACTCTTACGTATAGTCATTTATATAATCCAAGTCTCACATACACTGCCTTTTACAAATGTAGTTACTTGGACATGTACCACTGAGACATCCAATCTCTCACCAACACACCCATACACACACTCACCGCCCATATAGCTGTTTCCATGTGCACTCTTGAAACCATTCACCCAGTGAATCAATCACTCACACATCTATTCACAGAGTCACACACCTCCCACCCACCCACACAGACACTCAGACTCCCATACAAATACTCAGGCAACCAACCAATAACACATAAAGACACTCATGTAGCTACTGGCCAACACATACAGCAGCTTACACAACAACAGACATACTGATACACACATTCATACAGTTTATTCAATAACCCATGCATTTAGTAAGACACATGTAATCACTCACTTATAGAGTCAGTCACGTACATACTAAATATTCCATACAGACACGTATACACCCACTCATTCTTCAATACACCTTGGCATATATATAAAACATATTTAAAGTTTAGAGAATCACACAGTAACTGGATGATGTCATCAGTGATGTCATTTGATATGTCATCAGTGATGTCACTGACCATGTCATGGATGACGTAATATGTGACGTCATCAGCAGTGCATTGCGCGGGCACGAGTTATAGTTAGCTGAACTAACGATAACGTGGGAGTTTCTATGATTTTGTATAAGTGAAATGTCCAACTAACTATAACCACCCTGAAACCTATTTTTTTCATTGAATTTCTAAGGTTTTTTAAATGCTAATTTCTAACTATAACATCCTTGAAACCCATGATGTTTTCAGTAATATATATGTATATTCACTGAAAAAACCATAGGTTATAGACCATATATAGTTAGGAATTTGCATTTACAAAACCTTGAAAATTCACTGAAAAAACCATAGGTTAGAGACCATATATAGTTAGCTGGACATTTTATTGACATGAAACCAATGAAATTCCATATATAGTTAGTTGCACTAACTATATATCGCGCACCCGCAATCCACTGCTGATGATGTCACATATTACATCATTCATGACATGGTCAGTGACATCACTGATGACATCACTGATGACATCTCAAATGACATCACTGATGACATCACTGATGACATCTCAAATGACATCACTGATGACGTCATCTAGTGTCTGTGTGTTTTTGTAAAGTTTAAATATGTTTTACATATTGAAGAATGAGTGGATGTATGGAAGACTGAGTGTGTGTGTGGCTGGCTGGGAGGTGTGTGACTCTGTGCATATCAATGTGTACTTGTATCAGTGATTGTATAAGAGAGTAAGTATGTGTTAGTATATGTGTGAAAAGTATGGTGTTCTGTGTTTAACTGTATAGATGAGGAAATCGAAGTGTGATTGATTCTTCACAGGACTGACTAGGTGTATGAGTGCATATGATAGTGTTGTAATAATGAGTGACTGTATGTATGAGTGATTGTATGGGTGAATGAGTGAATGTGTGTGTAGACGTAGGAATCAGTGAGTGCGTATGTAGTAACTGGTATTGGTGTGTCATGATGTCATCAGTGATGTCATTTGAGATGTCATCAGTGATGTCATTTGAGATGTCATCAGTGATGTCATCAGTGATGTCACTGAAGTATGGTGTTCTGTGTTTAACTGTATAGATGAGGAAATGGAAGTGTGATTGATTCTTTACAGGACTGACTAGGTGTGTGAGTAACTCCATGGATGAGTGGCAGTGTGTGAGTGTCTGCATAGGTGTATGAGTGCATATGATAGTGTTGTAATAATGAGTGACTGTATGTATGAGTGATTGTATGGGTGAATGAGTGAATGTGTGTGTAGACATAGGAATCAGTGAGTGCCTATGTAGTAACTGGTATTGGTGTGTCATGATGTCATCAGTGATGTCATTTGAGATGTCATCAGTGATGTCATCAGTGATGTCATTTGAGATGTCATCAGTGATGTCACTGACCATGTCATGAATGATGTAATATGTGACATCATCAGCAGTGGATTGCAGGTGCACGATATATAGTTAGTGCAACTAACTATATATGGAATTTCATTGGTTTCATGTCAATAAAATGTCCAGCTAACTATATATGGTCTCTAACCTATGGTTTTTTCAGTGAATTTTCAAGGTTTTGTAAATGCAAATTCCTAACTATATATGGTCTATAACCTATGGTTTTTTCAGTGAATTTCATTGGTTTTTTAAAAGCTAATATCTATAGCTGTAAAATATATTCTTTATTACGTGACGTATCACGTAGCCACGTGAGACGCCTCATGACGCGTCGCATAACCGTGACGTATCGGCTCTGCAGCGCAAACAAAACCCGTAACGTAAGCGTGCCGGAGCACGCTTACAGATATATATATTTTTTTTAACCTTAATTAGACAAAATCCACACGTGCACATATCTTGAGGTCTTGCAAAGGCACATCAAACAAACAGTCCCTACAATTTTGCCAAGTTTGCTGGAAATCTATTCCCTTAATTTTTTTTTTTACTGTTTCTCTTGGTTTTCCCCTTGTTACGCTTACCGGGACGCTACCCGGTACGCGAACCGGACGCTCCAAAAACACAAGATGGCGGACTCCCGTTACGCTGCCGGTTAGCTGCCCGGTTCGCGTACCGGGAAGCGCCTCTACCGCGAAAAATCACGGGGGACTTTAATATCCCCCTCATCAATCCTAGGGGGTCAGGAGGGGTTTACCTTGCCCCCTTTCCTTCATTTCCCCCTTCTTTTTTCACCACATCTTGTCTCTCGAACCTACCGAGAGACAAGATGGCGGCCGCTCCGGACTGTTTACAATGTTGACAGCTACGCTGCCGGTTAGCTGCCCGGTTAGCTGCCCGGTGAGCTGCCCGGTTCGCATACCGGGACGCGCCTCTATGGCGTAAAATCGCAAAAAATTGTTTGTTTTTTTTTTTTGCCCCGCGGGGCACTTTAATATCCCTCTCATCAATCCCAGGGGGTCAGGAGTGGTCTACCTTGCCCCCTTTCCTTCATTTCCCCCTTCGTTTTTCACCACATCTTGTCTCTCGATCGTACCGAGAGACAAGATGGCGGCCGCTCCGGACTGTTTAGAATGTTGACAGACACCGGAGAGCCAATCAGCTTCGCTTCGCGAAGTTCCGTTACGCGTCAGGTACGCGAACCGGGGTGCTAACCGGAGCGCTGTCACAGATATATATATTTTTTTAAACGTTAATTTCTCAAAATCCACTGGAGCACATATATTGAGACATAGCAAAGGCACGTCGGGCAAACCATATCTACAATTTTGCCAAGTTTCATGTAAATCTATTCAGCCGTTCGAGCTAAAAGTGAGTCCAACCGCCCTATGGAAAAATGAATTGGAAAAACGCGTTTTGGGGCCCCCCTTTTTTCTCGGCCCCCCCCTTGACGAAACCCCCCCAAATTTTCAGGGGCTGCTCAGAAACAAAATGTGCCATTTTCCTGAACATTTCAGCCAATTCCGTCCACAAACGCCAAAGTTATTAGACATAGAATTTTCAGAAATCCCATAGAGAAAAAATCCTAACTATATATACCCACTGGCTATCGCCAGTAGGTAATATACATATATAAACATATATAATCTGCATATCTATATAAATATAAATGCATGCATACATATACATATATGCATACATATGCATGTTATTTACATGAAAGTTTTAAAAACACTAATAAAAGCAAAGCTAAAAAGCCACCTCATTACAAACAGAATGGCTTTAACTTAAACAAGGGCGAGATCTATTGCATTTTCAATGCTTGTTTACTTTGGTTCTATCAAGAAGGCATTCAGATGTGTCACACATTTGCCATAAATTCTGAATGTTAGCACTCTAGTTGCTCATTAGATCACTGTAGTAAAGCTAGTGCTCACCAGGGAAGTCTGCTGCTAATCATGGTTTGCAGCCATTTTCCCGCATTTTTTATCCCGCAGACTTTCAGTCCGCATACCATTATCCCGCAAGGTCATTGACCTCGCATACCATTATCCCGCATTTTTTCAAAACGCATGTGCATTTATCGCGCATGCCTTTACAAAGAATTACGTTTTAAAGGAATGTATGGTAAATGCATTTGCGTTGTGAAAACCACGATGACGAGAGAGGTAAGTGGGTTTGTGTTAATTTTTTCGTGGGTTAGTGATTGTGTAGTGTAGTGTAGTGTTGTGTAGTGTAGTGTTGTGTTAGTGTAGTGTAGAGTTGTGGTGGTTGTTTAGTGTAGGGTCATGCTGGGGGTAGTGTTTTAGGGTTTAGGGTTGTGTTGTAGTGTTTGCGTAGTGTAGGGTCATGCTGGGGGTAGTGTTTTAGGGTTTAGGGTAGTGTTGTAGTGTTTGCGTAGTGTAGGGTCATGCTGGGGGTAGTGTTGTAGGGTTTAGGGTTGTGTTGTAGTGTTTGCGTAGTGTAGGGTCATGCTGGGGCTAGTGTTTTAGGGTTTAGGGTAGTGTTGTAGTGTTTGCGTAGTGTAGGGCCATGCTGGGGGTAGTGTTTTAGGGTTTTGGGTAGTGTTGTAGTGTTTGCGTAGTGTAGGGTCATGCTGGGGTGTAGTATTTTAGGGTTTAGGGTAGTGTTGTAGTGTTTGCGTAGTGTAGGGTCATGCTGGGGGTAGTGTTTTAGGGTTTTGGGTAGTGTTGTAGTGTTTGCGTAGTGTAGGGTCATGCTGGGGGTAGTGTTTTAGGGTTTTGGGTAGTGTTGTAGTGTTTGCGTAGTGTAGGGTCATGCTGGGGTGTAGTGTTTTAGGGGTTTGGGTAGTGTTGTAGTGTTTGCGTAGTGTAGGGTCATGCTGGGGTGTAGTATTTTAGGGTTTTGGGTAGTGTTCTAGTGTTTGCGTAGTGTAGAGTCATGCTGGGGGTAGTGTTTTAGGGTTTTGGGTAGTGTTGTAGTGTTTGCGTAGTGTAGGGTCATGCTGGGGGTAGTGTTTTAGGGTTTTGGGTAGTGTTGGAGTGTTTGCGTAGTGTAGGGTCATGCTGGGGGGTAGTGTTTTAGGGTTTAGGGTAGTGTTGTAGTGTTTGCGTAGTGTAGGGTCATGCTGGGGGTAGTGTTTTAGGGTTTTGGGTAGTGTTGTAGTGTTTGTGTAGTGTAGGGTCATGCTGGGGGTAGTGTTTTAGGGTTTAGGGTAGTGTTGTATTGTTTGCGTAGTGTAGGGTCATGCTGGGGGTAGTGTTTTAGGGTTTAGGGTAGTGTTGTAGTGTTTGCGTAGTGTAGGGTCATGCTGGGGGTAGTGTTTTAGGGTTTAGGGTAGTGTTGTAGTGTTTGCGTAGTGTAGGGTCATGCTGGGGTGTAGTGTTTTAGGGTTTTGGGTAGTGTTGTAGTGTTTGCGTAGTGTAGTGTCATGCTGGGGGTAGTGTTTTAGGGTTTAGGGTAGTGTTGTAGTGTTTGCGTAGTGTAGGGTCATGCTGGGGTGTAGTGTTTTAGGGTTTTGGGTAGTGTTGTAGTGTTTGCGTAGTGTAGGGTCATGCTGGGGGTAGTGTTTTAGGGTTTAGGGTAGTGTTGTAGTGTTTGCGTAGTGTAGGGTCATGCTGGGGGTAGTGTTTTAGGGTTTAGGGTTGTGTTGTAGTGTTTGCGTAGTGTAGGGTCGTGCTGGGGGTAGTGTTTTAGGGTTTAGGGTTGTGTTGTAGTGTTTGCGTAGTGTAGGGTCATGCTTGGGGTAGTGTTTTAGGGTTTAGGGTAGTGTTGTAGTGTTTGCGTAGTGTAGGGTCATGCTGGGGTGTAGTGTTTTAGGGTTTTGGGTAGTGTTGTAGTGTTTGCGTAGTGTAGGGTCATGCTGGGGGTAGTGTTTTAGGGTTTAGGGTAGTGTTGTAGTGTTTGTGTAGTGTAGGGTCATGCTGGGGGTAGTGTATTAGGGTTTAGGGTAGTTTAGTTGTTTAGTGTATGCTAAAGGCATATTCGTTCTAAAAGTTTTCGTTATTTTAATTTGCGGCCTAATAGTACATGCGGGATTTTTTTTGCGGACTGATGGTATGCGGGATTTCGTCATATATTCGCTAATCATACTTTCTATGGCAAAATGAACCCCCTCATTTTGTTCCTTTTTAAATTAAATGTTTTAAGAGTTACCACTTTATTCCAATCAAGATGGCTTCAGGTGTGCCATACCTTTGTAATAAGTAGGACTGTTAGCACTCTAGTTGTTCTTTAGAACACTCTGGGACATTCTGTCATTGGGCTATAGTTGGGCTACATCTGGCTGATATTTGGGCTACATTTTTTTTTTTTTGTCTCTGGTGGCCATCTTTGGGCTACATTGGGCTACATTGGGCTACATTGGGCTACATTTGGGCTCCAACATATATATAGCCCAATGTAGCCCAATATATATTTTTCAAAGTTAATTTTCGTAAAAACCACTGGAGCCTATATCTTGAGACATAGCAAAGGCACATCGGGCTACCAGTCCCTACAATTTTGCCAAGTTTGGTGTAAATCCATTCAGCCGTTCAGGCTAAAAGTGAGGCCAACTGCCCTATGGAAAATTGCATGGGAAAAACACGTTTTGGGACCCCCCTTTTTTCTCGGCCCCCCCTTGACGAAACCCCCCCAAATTTTCAGGGGCTGCTCAGAAACAAAATGTTCCATTTTCCTGAAAATTTCAGCCAATTCTGGCCTCAAACGCCAAAGTTATTCGACATAGAATTTTCAAAAATCCCATAGGAAAAAAATCCTAACTATATATACCTACTGGCGATCGCCAGTAGGTAATATATATATATTGATACAAACGCAGGCGGAGAGGTAGTATAACAAGTAATCTGGCTGACTATCCATTAACCCCTCCCATGCTCATGACGGAACCGTTCCGTCACGAGCCTCGGGTGGGCTGTGCTGCTGATGGAACGGTTCCGTCACGGCCCGCTTGCCGCGCCTGCGCGGCGCGAATTCCGCGCCTGCGCTGATGTTCTAAAGAGCGGGCAGGGCCGTGACGGACCCGTTCCGTCAAAAGCACAGCTCACCTGAGGGCCGTGACGGAGCGGTTCCGTCATGAGTACGGGAGCGCCACGCGGCCCCGCCTCCCCCTTAGCGCTGCGGCGGAATAGCCGCCGCAGCGAAGGGGTTAAGCTGGTTTATAGGAGGCATGCAGCATCATCCCATTTTCAAATCTTATGCATAGGCTTTCCTAATTTCAGTTTCTATTTATAGAAAATTCTGGTGGGGTATTTTTAGTGTTTTCCAATATTTTCCAAATGTTTTATAGTCAGTGGTTATCATTGTTTACTCTTTAATGTTCCATAAAATATGAAGGGGATGCTGTTTTCTGGTGCTCATAGGGAATGTGTTTGTTATTTGCTTCATTCCTTGTTCATACTCATTGTTAAGTCTTCCTTTCTTCTTTCTTGCTCTTAATTTTATTCTCTGTTTCTTTTCCTTGAAGTCACCCATCAAAGTAAATGTCCATTATGTCCCTCCCCTGCCTGCCTACCTCATTTCTCAAGACTCAAACTGTTCTTTCTATCTGTCCAGTCTCACCCTAGGGCATGGATGTTTTCATACCATTAATGTTTGAATGCAACAGATAAAACGTGTGCTAAGGAATTTTTCTGGATATGTTTTAGTTATACTGTCTTCAGAATGTCTTGAGTTCCTTCCATTAATGAAGGTTATTTTCGCAGTTGGACCGTGCATACAGGACTGTGTTCTGAGAGTTGCTGAAGCCACTTTACCTTTGTGTTCTATGCAGCAGTCCCTGGACTGGGGCATTTTTGACTTGGGAAAAAGAAGAACTATAGCTCAATATATACAAAACTGTAATTAGTATAAGTACTTCAGTTAAGCGTTAAATCTTTTTTCGGCACCACAGGTTCTAAGCTTCATTTTGGTATAGCAGCAATGGGAATGAACATTGAACTTGGCTGTTCTGGGCTGTATCATGAACATGTTCTTCTTCAGAATGCAGGATCAGAGTGGGTTCATTTCATGTACCTGAAGACCTGGCTCTTCGGCTGAACGCCAGCACCCAGATGGATCCGCAGCTCCCCCTTCACCCCCTCTGCACCCCGAGACCCTCAGGGGTGAGTAGCCACACTGTACAAACCCTGATTGATTGATTGACTGATTATATTTTGATCAAATTGTGATGTCTGCAGCACATACTTGGAAACACAGAGCAGTGGGTGCCATTTCTTGTTTCTAAGAAGCTTTGTCTGCAACTTATACATTAATTTGTAGATTTTATGATCTAATATGTGTCTTGTAGGCAACTCAGTTTCAGAAAAACCAATGCATGACCTCTTCTGGGCCCGTTCTTGGTTGCTGAAGATGTTAATGACGTGGTACTTGTCCCTTTGTAAGAATCATATTTTCATAGCTATGTTTTCAGAACATTCCTATATAAATATAAGAATGTATGTGTTTGGTACATCACTTTATGGAAGTGATTGTAGAGGCACATCCGTATGCACAATGATCTTAATTCTTGAGTTTTCAGAAAGAAAAGCTCTCTCTAGTCTCATGGAGCTCCCTGCCCTGTACTGAGTCCCTGCTCATATTTCAACTCTGAAAGAGTTGGCGGTGAGGTCACTGACCCTTGTATTTTCATAAAGGTGATGACATGTGTCTTTAAGAGGTATTTAATGCTGACATTAGCTTATGGGAAGTGTTAAGGCGCCACAGTCATGTTATATGGATTGTAAAGTGCTCTAATCCCAAAAAGATGTCTTGGCGCTAATGTTATGAAACATGATATGACAGTTATTGATCTGTGTCCCAATAGACTAGGATTCTACAAGTCTCCACACAGGAAACTGAAGAGTTGAGAAAAGACAGGTTTTGAAGGTCTTTTTTAAATTTTAACAGATTTGGTTGATTTCTCAGATGAGATGGTAAAGAATTCCACCACTTGGAGGTGAGAGAAGGAACGAGGGAAGAAAACCTCAGGCGTATTGAGCTATGAAACATCTCATGCGAAGCCATGGGTTGGTGAATATATGGGACTGAATTAAAGCTCCATGCCCCGGGGATACTTACTTTTCGTGTCCACATAGAAAGTCTGTTTGGCATCTTCTACAGGCTAAGGAGATTATGGAATTGTATGATCAATTAGCTACTTGGAAAATACTAAATATTGAGGGGATTACTCTAGGCGATGATGCATCAGAGATACAACAAAAAATGGCGGGGGTAAAAGTTATGTTCAGTAGGTATTATGCTAGAAAGCCGGCATATAATTGCCAGTTGCACAGAGGAGAAACCTAAGAAAATGGGGAGACGGTAGGTAGTTTATTGGCCATTCGTACACAGCAAAGGGATGTTGACGGGAACATCAAAAGCATTAAAAAGGGAGATGGCACTTAGGTCACAGAGCTGCCTTGTATCATTAAAGTGCAGGGATTTACATTGGGAGCATAATATACCTACATTAGCTCAGGTAGATGGCTTACTCGTAGATGTTGGTGAGATCAATCAATCAACTAATCAATCAATCAGGAATTGTAATGCGCGGTTGCTTTACCCATGAGGGTCTCGATGCGCTGGTGATTTATGCTGCAGGATCACTCTGTCGGTTATTTTTTGTTGAACAACCAGGTCTTCAGGTCGTTCCTGAACTGCTGGAGTGAAGGCGAATCTATGAGGTGCAGCGAGAGGGAGATCCAGGTTCTAGTCACCAGGAGGGAGAAGGAGTGACCTCTTCTGTTTTCCTGGTGGATGCGTTGTGTAGCTGCTAGGGACGGGGATCCGGAATGGAGTTCTAAGGTGGGTTGGTGGAAATGCACTCATTTGTTCAGGTAGGACTGTCTTTTGTTGTGTAGTCTTTTGTAAGCATGGGTGGCCAACTTAAACAGATAACCCTTCAAGACTGATAGCCAGTGGAGTTTGTCGAGGTGGGTGGAGATGTGCGTCAGTCTGGGAGGTTGAGGATGATTCTTACTGCTGTGTTCCGGATGCTTTGAAGTTTCCTCATAGAAGGAGTTGCAGTAGTCAAGTCTGCTGGTGATAAGAGCTTGTATGGCAGGAGGCCTGGTGTTCTGTGGGAGTCATTTGAAGACATGAGCATATGAAGGGTGAGGAAGGAAGCGGAGGAGACGGTGCTGACCTGCTGCTTAATGGAACGCTGGCTATTGAGAATGATGTTGAGGTTGCTGGAATGTTTGGGGGTTCCGCCCAGCTCAGATGGCCATCATTCATCATTTCAGAGGAGGTCCTATCCTTTTATGAAGATGAGAGCTTCTGTCTTGTCTGTGTTGAGCTTGATACAGGTGTAGTTCTTCTAGACATCCTGCATTTTATGCATCTTTGGAACATATCTTTGTGCTCATTGGGTCTGTTTGTCAGAGAAAGGATGAATCACAGGATGGGACTCGAACCCTGTTCCCCAGATTCAAGGTCGACCGCCCTAGCTGTTAGGCCAACTCCTCTCCCCATACTTTGAAGAGGGTCAGTCCTGAGGGATGAGCCTTGAGGTACACCGCAGGTGATGTTCTTAGTAAGCAATGAGTAGGAAAAGAGGATGATCTTCTGTGTTATTACTGTGAGGTAGGATGTGATCCACTTGAGGGCTACTTCTTGAATTCTGATCTGGTGGAGTCAGTTGATCAGTGCGTGGTGGGACACGGTATCAAAGCTGCTGAGAGGACAAGGAGGATGTGTGCAGCAGTTTCTCTGCAATAAAGCAGTATTCTGATATTCTGATGTCATCTGCGGCTGCGACTAAAGATGCCTATCTGCTGTGGTTTTCTCTTAAACCTGATTGGGATGGGTCCAGAAGGAAGTGATTTTCCGGATGTCTAGTTAGCTGAATGTTGATAGCTTTCTCAATTACATTGACTGGGAAGGGAAGCAGGGAGTTGGGTCGGTAGCTTGTGGTTCTCCTGGGTCCACAGATGGTTTCTTCAGCAGTGGCTTCACATTGGCATGTTTCCATTGCTTGGGAAAGTGGGCTGTGGTGATAGAGGCATTGAGGACCTTAGTGCGTGCTTGTTGATGAGTTGAATGCCAAGGTTGAAAGTGTGGTAGGGGCAGGGGTATGCTGGGGCTGCAGAGTTGATGGATCTCATGATGGATGCTGTTTCCTCCTCTGTGAGGGTGTCCACGAGGTGTACTGGTGTGGGTGGGTGTTGGTTTGAGTAAAGATATTGATGCTGTCCGTGGCTTGTATTTGGGGTGCAAAGTCTTGGTAGATAGTGTGGATTTTGCTATAGAGAAAGTCTGCAAGGGTGTTGCAGAGGGCTGACAAGGGTGTGGTGATGTTTTTGGTAGCCAAAGGGCTGGTAAACATCTTGACTATGTTGCACAGTTCCTTGCTGTTGTTAGAGCTGTCAGTGATTTGGGTGGCTAGGGTGGTATTTTTGGTGTTTTTCAGGAGTTGTTGGTATCGGTTGAGGGCCTCTTTGAATCATTGTTGGGTCCCTAGTGTCTTCGTAGTGTGCCATCTTCTTTCCTTCTGTCTGCAGTTGCGTTTCTAGGTATTCAGTTCTGCCATGAACTATTTGAGATGATGTGTTCATTTGTTAGAGTTCATGGAGAAGTGTGGCTCAATAGTTAGAGCGGCAGACCCTGATGCAGTGGTCAAGCCCGGGACCAGGGTTCAATTCCCCGCCTCGGCGGGTCTTGGGCTTAAATAAAAATTCCATGTACCCACACTGCAACTCTGGGCAAAAGCTTGCTTAATCTCCACAACGGCCCCCACAACGCTAAGGATGCCTGGCCTCCACCTTGGGGGTGCCCAGGAGTGGACACCTCACAGGGAAAGCCAGGATGGGTCCCACAGCGGTATTTGTACAAGCGCCTGAGACCCTTGCGGGTGAGTAGTGCAATATTCAAGTATCAATTTACATTTACATGGGTTTCCTTGGTGTAACTTCATCTGCGATTGCTGTGATTCAGGTTGTGAAGTCTTTTTTTTCTTGTTATATGTCTTCGGTGGTGGCGGGTAGGCAGGAATTGAGGCCATTGTTTCTCTGAAATCTTTTTTCAGCTGCGCCGTATCTCACTGGTAGCTGGAGCAGGGATGTTGGGGAGTTCTGAGAGGATGAAGTGGATGCAGTGGTGATCAGATCAGGTGAGCTCTTCCAAGTGTGGGTATTTACTCAGTTTCTGACTGAAAAGATAGGGTGAAGTGTGTATTCTGCGGTGTGGGTGGGATTGGTGACTATCTGCTTGGGTCCGAGGTTAGCCATTCTTTCTAGGAGGCCGGCCATGTTGCCGTCTTCAGTTTTCTCAAGGTGAAAGTTGAAGTCTCCTAAGAATAAGTACAGATTTGAGTCAATGGGGAAAGGGGTGATGAAGTCAGGGATTGCAGAAGGCAAGGCAAGGTCCTGGAGTTTGGTAGGCGAGGTTACCTTTGATGGTGTTTTTGCTATTTGTATGGATTAGGAAGTGGAGGTGTCCTATGAAGGAGGTGGAGTCATCTATGGTGGTTGAGCATTGGAGGTTCTCTTTTTAGATTATGGTCATGCCTCTGCCATTTCTGTCGGATTGGTCTCAGTGAGAAATCTTGAATACGTCGGGAGTGGCGATTGAATGAGGGGTTCAGCCAGGTTTCTGTGATGAAGACCGAATCCGGAATGTGAGATGTGATGATGTCCCAGATTTCTGTGCTATGTTTTCTGAGTGAGTGTGCATTGATTAGCAGGTAGTTGATCTTTCTGGAGTTGTTTGCATCAGTCTTTTTGGTGGGTGTGGGTGACACGGTGTAGCTGATTGGAGAGGCATAGGTGGTCTCCTTGGTGGT
This sequence comes from Lissotriton helveticus, assembly GCF_964261635.1. NCBI lineage: Eukaryota > Metazoa > Chordata > Amphibia > Caudata > Salamandridae > Lissotriton > Lissotriton helveticus. The sequence goes on from NC_136064.1 coordinate 143,752,727, forward strand.
GCAAGTGAAGCAGCAGTTATGGCAGGAGAAAGGGTCTTCTGAAATCCTGGAGGAGGCATGGGTACAGGTGTTGTTGTCCTGGCTTCTGGGGTTAGGGTTCAGGGCTCAAAGTTGGTTTGAGGTGAAGTGGAAGTGGTTTGTGGGGGTTGGGGTCCTGGCAAAGGGTGCAGTCCAGGGATGCGCACAACATGCCCTCTGCGTGCATCCATTGTGAGCTCATGGTGTGGTCTCCGTGCCGTGGGGACAAGGAAACTGAAGTTAGGGGGTGATAGGACCTTTGCAGAGGGGTTACCTGACACAGTGGCAGGAGGCAAAGTCACAGGGGACGACTTAACCATGGGATAACAGGGGAGAGCACTGGTGATGCTGTGGCATGAGGCGGGCTCAGGGCAGCAGCAGGCTGGGCCTACACAGGGAGTGGGTAAGCATGCAGACACTGCATGGGTGCTGGGGGAGCCAAGCAGGGAGGCTGGCAGCTGAGGAGAGCAGATGCCAGAGAGGGAGAGAGACAGATGCTGGACATGGGCATGGTAGGAGAGAGCGATGTGGTGAAGAAGCGGCAGGACTTACGTGAAAATAGCAACAAAAGAGGGGTCATCCAGCCCAGCCTTCTCTGGGCTCGGGCAGGCATGGAAGGGCATGCCCTTGGCCTGGGATTTGCACAGGCACTGCCTGTGTGCATCCTGTGATGCAGAAGGAGGTACCCTGTAATGAGAGCTGGCAGCGGGAAGATAGCAGCAACAGGTTCTCTCCCAGTTGTGGATACTGCTGTGAGTTGTGATCTGATAGGAGAGGGTCCAGATGCCCCACAATGCAGGAAGAGATGGATGTAGTAGGTTATGAAGGGCTGGTGGTGGGAAAAATAAAGCAACAGGTCCTCTCCCAGTAGCAGAGCCTGCTGGGAATTGTGTTCTAGTGGGAGAGGGTCCAGTAGTAGATCAAGGCGTTAGAATCTGATATTACTTGCCCCTACCTTCTGGAACATCCTCCCCCCCACATAAGATCTGCAGTCTGCTATCTTAAGTTCCGCGGGGCACTTAAAACTTTTCTATTCCTGCAAGCCTTCTCCCCTTAGCATCAGCTTCTCTGCCTCCTAGGGTCCGCGTCCTTCAGCGCCAAGAAACTGCCTGGTAATTGTGCGCTTAATAAATATTTTTAAATTCAATTATATTCAAATTACTTTGGAGTAAGATACTAATGCTTTAAAGTTCCAATAAAATACCCTTAGAGTTTTATAAGACATTTTATACATAGTTGGCTATGGTGCTACTAGATATGTTTTAGGGAGTTTAGTTGGTTTTGTGGGTGCAATAATATAGTAATTTTGAGGAAAAAGGATAAGCCACCTTACAAACTGGGCTCCTACGGTTTTATCTCTTTGATCATTTCTGAGGCCAAACTCTACTTGAAAATACTCGCAGCATGCCCAGAAGATGTCACCTAGTAAGCACAGGTTTATACTTGGCAGAGGGACCACAGAACATGTCAGACTTGCCATACATTATTTGATATTGCTCAGGTAACTGGAGACCCTTTGGGTAGGATCCACCTCAACGCGGTAAAACAATTTGGTAGAGTGTCCTGGAATTATTTCTCGGGAGCTCTGTAGTGCAAGGGGTTTGGCCCAGGGATGATCAAGGCTAAAATGGATTTTTATCATTATATATTTGCCCAACTTCAAATCGTGGGCCTAGAGTCAGGTAGGATAACAATCACTAGAAGAACAAGACACGACTGTCACTGTTCCCCCATTCTCTTTGTCCTTTATATCGACCCATTGATAAAACAATTATCAAGGAACGACATTATTATTCAGGTGAGGGTTAACAGTTACAAACAACATTATTAGCATACATGGATGACATCCTTGTAGTCACTCCAGACCCCCTAAATGCGCTGGTTGAGGTGGAAGAAGTGGCACAGAAATGTGGGTCAATCTCAAGTTACTTATTTATTTTATTTATTTATTTATAAAGTTTTATACAGCGCAAACAAGATCCCGAAGGATATCAGAGCACTTTACAATATGAATAGAAGGAAGGACATAAATGCAATATGCACAACAAGTAAGGAAAAATAATAATAATACATTCGCAGATTACAGGACAAATGTACCCCGGAGGGTAGCACAATCAGCAAGTGTAGGCGGACGACAAGTAAGGGTCATGCTTATGCAGTAAAGAAGAGCCGTAACAAATGGTGGTACGATAGTAGTAGGAACGATGACAATGGGCAAGTGAAGCCTATCGCCCTTAGGGTAAGAATTTGTTCAATAGGAATCTTTTGGCTTCCAGTTTGAACATTGTCACTAAAGAGATTCTGCGTACCTCCGGTGGAAGGGAGTTCCATATCTTTGGGGCGGCACCTGAAAAAGCTCTGTGACAAGTTCTCTTTTTGTTAAGAATGAGTGGTTTCAGGAGGAAGGTAGAGGCGCTTCTTGAGGCTCTTACCCCACAGGATAGTTGAAGTTTTTGAGCCAGGTACAAGGGAGTATTGAAGTGAAGAGCTTTGTACATCAGAACAGCAATCTTCAACTGGATTCGTGCTTCACAGGGCAGCCATTTGAGTGATTTTAGTACAGGGGATATATGCTTGTTTCATTTGATATCTGTGACCAGTCTCACCGCAGCATTTAGGGAACCCCTTAGTGGAGCCAGGGCATATTTGTGAAGGCCATATAGAGTGTAGCACTGCCGTAGTCTAGCCTCGGCAGGACGAGCGATTGGACCACCTGCTTTAAATCATTTAGTGGAAGAAAAGGTTGGATATTTCTGAGTGATCTCAACAAGTGATGTGATCCCTTACATACATTGCTGATATGATTTGTCATATTTAGGTGCTTGTCCAAGGTGATTCCAAGTGACTTGGCTGAGTTTATGATAAGAGGAGTGCAGTTGAAAGCAGTGAGGTGAGTCGCCATTGGTCTAGTTTGCGGATATGGTTCGGAGGGAAGATGAGCAGGAATTCCGTTTTGGAAGTATTGAGTAGGAGGTGGTTCTCGGTTAACCAGTTTTGAGTAGATGTTAAGGTAGTATTGAGTGAGATGATGTTTTCCTGGGATGACATTTTCAGATAGAGTTGTGTGTCATCCGTATACATGTAAAAAAGAATGTTCAAGGAGGTTAGTGAATTTGCAAGAGGTTCTAAGAAAAGGTTAAAGTGAATAGGAGATAGAGCGGACCCTTGAGGGACCCCCATGAGTATAGGAGTGGGCTTAGGAAGAGAATGGTTTGCCTTGACTCTTTGTAATCTGTGATGTAGGAAGGATGGGAACTATTTTAGCACACGATCCAAGAAACCCATTCTGTTTTTCAGGATGGATAGGAGAGTCGTCATGATTAACTGTGTTGAAAGCAGAGGAAAGGTACAGGAGCATCAGGAGGCAGGATTCGTTTTGATCAAGCATTTTTAGAATGTCATCTATTACGTGAGTGAGAGCTGATTCAGTGCTGTGACCCTTCCTAAAGCCGGATTGATGTTGGTCTAGGAGTTGGTAGTTGTCTATATGAGCACAACGTTGGGATTGTACACATTTTTCTATGAGTTTTGCTAGGGTGGGGATGTTGGAAATGGGGAGGAAATTATTGAGATCAGATTTGACAGTGTTAGTTTTTTTTAGTATAGGAGATACCTGAGCTGCTTTTAGACAGTCAGGGATCGTTGCCTTGAGAAAGAGAAGCATTAAGGATCCTTGTCTAGTTGGGAATGTGCAAGCTTGATTTCTTTGAAGATGGAGGGAGTCAACGGGTCACTGAATTGGTTATTCTGCAGAAACTGCTAGATATAATTTTCACTAAATGGGGTAAAGGAGCCCTATGACGCATTGTTCTGGGTGGTCGGGGTAGTCAAATTGTGCTTTTCAATGGGGTCAATGGATGAGGCTGTACTGGGAGAAGGTAATAGAGCCTTCTTAGAGGTGAGGTCAGTGGAGATGTGAAGAAAAGCAGCAAAATCGTTGCATGAAGGTGGGTTGCCACCAGGATACAAGTGGTTATCACCGATAACTGATTGCCAATTGATCAATTTGAAAAGTTTCTTGGGGCGGTTTGCAGCTTTATTAAATTGGTATCTGAAATAGTCAGTCTCACCACTCTTGAGTTGTTTGTTGTAAGAGCTCCTGATCTCTCTAATGAATTTTAGTTGATCCGAGAAGGGATTGGACCACCAGGAATTTTCAGCTGCCCTTAAGTTGCGGTGTTCCATGTTTAAGTTGTCGTTATCGTTATACCATGGTTTGGATATCTTTGTTGAAGCATTTTTTTGTTGGAGTGGAGCAATGTTATCCATGATGTCGGAGATGCTTGAATTGTAAGCGTTGGTAAGTGATTGCCCCTCAACTAGGTCAGCTTGGGAGGAGAGGGCAGATTTACTGAGGGCAGCAAGTTCATCAGAATTTATAGATCAAAAATGGGTTTGTGGGGATGAAATCACAATTTTCCCAGCTTTTAGGGAATGACAGCCTTTTGTCAGAGAACCAACATTTTCCACACAGTTTTGGCATTTTTCTGGGACATATCCTATTTTGGCTATTTTTAGTGCTTACAACCTCATTCCAGGTAATGGTAAAAATAAGTATGAAAGCAATAATGAATCTTGGAAAGCTATACATTTTAGAAAAGTAGATACAATTCTGAATTCATAAAAGGGCCATTTGTCTAAATCCATGAAGGTTTCTTTATAGAAACTAAGAGTTAAATTAAGGAAAAATTGAAAAATAGTTGAAAAAAACAGCCTTTTTGGTCAACGTTTTCACCTGTAACTTCTTGTAAATATGATTGCTCTTTGAAAGCAATATACCATTACATCTGCTGGACCCTCCTGGTTGTGGGGATATATAGGACTTGTATGTTCACCAAGAACCCGTCGAACCCAGAGTCAAAAACTTTGCAGCAACTTGCAATGGTATTTTATTATGTACCGGGTATAGTGCAATTATTCTTTGAAAATGTATACATGGAAAAATCGGTATGAAAGACACCTATGTATTTCTGAAATGGGTACAAATTATAGAGTTTAGAAACAGTACATATTTGCACATTTTCAAAATGGGGAATACTCATACTAGCATGAGAATTATTGGTCATTTTTCAAAATTACCTCTTTCTTACACAATGTCTTTCATTTGGAAGGGAGAAATGCATAAAAATTCAATAGGTAATGACAGTTCATTTACAAATCAAAATTACCCTTAGTCTCCCTATCAAAATGGTACCTCACTTGTGTGGGTCGGCCTTGTGCCCGCGAGAGGAAACGGCGCAAAACGCAACATGGTCACACCTCAATCTCGCAGTGAAAAATGACCCTTTTTTAGCAGATTGCCTAGCTGTAGTTTTTGTACCCTAGCTTTGTGGGCACCTAGGGAAACCTAGAAAACCTATACATTTTTGAAAAGTAGACACCCTGGGGAAACTAGGATGGTGTGAAGTGACTGCCTCCCATCAGGTTCTGTTACCCAGAATCCCTTGCAAACCTAAAAATTTGTAAAAAAAACACATTTCCTCCACATTTCTGTGGTGGAAAGTCCTGTAATCTCCGTGTATCCACAAATTTCCTTCCACCCAGCGTTCCCCAAAGTCTTCCGAGAAAAATGGTACCCCACTTGTGTGGGGTGGCCTAGTGCCTGTGACTGGAAACGGCGCATAAAGCAACATGGTCAAACCTCAATTTCACAGTTAAAAATGACCCTTTTTTGGCAAAGTGTCTAGCTGTAGTTTTTTAACCCTATCTCTGCCGGAACCTAGGGAAACCTAGCAAACCTATACATTTGTTTAAACAATAGACACCCAGGGGAATCCAGGATGGGTGACTTGACTGCCTTCCACCAGGTTCTGTTACCCAAAAACCCTTGCAAACCTAAAAAATTGACAAAAAAAATACATTTTCTCCACATTTCTGTGGTGGAAAGTTCTGGAATCTGCGTGTATCCACAAATTTCCTTCCACCCTGCATTTCCCAAAGTCTTACGAGAAAAATGGTGCCCCACTTGTGTGGGTCGGCCTATTGCCTGCGGCTGGAAATGGGGCAAAACACTAACAGGCACATGCATCAAAGCATTTTGCGATCGCAAACGGTGTGAATCGCAAAAATCGGCCGTTTGCGATCGCAAAAATTGCTTTTGGAATGCATGAAACAAGTAGCCCCTCGCAATTTAAGAAATCGCAAAATTTGTGATTTTTAAAATTGCGATTGCATTTAAGGAATCGCAATTTACGATTCCTTAAATGCAATGCAAGAAAGTAAAAAGATTTGCGATTTCGCAATTAAGAATCGCAATTTAGCATCACATGTAAGGTGATGGTAAATGGCGATTTTTCTTAAAAAAGCATAAAAATGCATTTTTTAAAGTCCCATGTTAAGCACAAACATGCCTCCGGGACTGTGGGACATGTGTGTGCGTAACATGGGTGCACATATCAATTTCAGGGGTGCATCAGGGTGTCCTTTGGACACCCCTGCACCCTTGAATTCGCATTCTCCGTTTGCAAATCGCTAATTGCGATTCGCAGAATGAAAATGTCTTCCTATTCATTCCTATGGGCCTCTAGGCCCATAGGAATGAATGGGGAGGGATTCCTTAATTGCGACTCGCAATTTGCGAGTCGCAATTAAGGAATGTTTAGAAATCGCACATTTTTCTGAGATTTCTACATGCATAGGCATTTGCGAATTCTTAATTGCGATTCCTTAAAAAATCGCAATTAAGAAATCGCAAATGACTATAATGATGCATGTACCTGAATATGGTCACACCTCAATTTCACAGTGAAAAATTACCCTTTTTTGGCAAAGTGGCTAGCTGTTGTTTTTGAACCCTAGCTCTGCCAGCATCTTGGGAAACCTAGCAAAACTATACATTTCTGAAAAGTAGACACCCAGGGGAATCCAGGATTTGGTGACTTGACTGCCTCCCACCAGGTTCTGTTACCCAGAATCCCTTGCAAACTGTGTTGGAAAGTTCTGGAATCTGCGTGGATCCACCAATTTCCTTCCACCCTGCGTTCCTCAAAGTCTTCCGAGAAAAATGTGGGTCGGCCTAGTGCCTACGACAGGAAACGGAGCAAAACGTAACGTGGTCACACCTCAATTTCGCAGTGAAAACTCACCCTTTTTTGGCAAAGTGGCTAGCTGTAGTTTTTTAACCTTAGCTCTGCCAGCACCTATGGAAACCTACCATACCCATACATTTCTGGAAAGTAAACACCCGGGGGCTTCCAAGGAGATATGGCTTGCGTGGATCCCTCAACGTTCCCTTACCCAGAATTTTGCAAACCTCAATTTTAGCTGAAAAATTTAGTTTTTTCACACAATTTTGTGTGGGAAAGTATGGCATCACCGGGCTCACACAAATTTCCTACCACCCAGCGTTCCCCCAGGTCTCCCGATGAAAATGGTCCCTCAGATTTTGGTGGCGTGTTTGTGGATGGATCGGATGTTGGAGAGGATGCATTGCGGGCGCTTCAGTTGGGTTGTCGTCTTGCGGGCGGCTTGTGCCGGGTATGTGGTCTTGGCGGTGCTGCAGGTGTGATGGCAGCGGTGACATCTGAAGGGTCCGTGGGTGTTGGCTGGTAATGCTAGCTTGCAGTTGTTGTTGAATCCTGGGTTGGGAGCGTGGAGTGCCGCTGGGTCGTATCGTTGGACTCAGAAGGTCAGATATCTAATTGGTGTGGTGGACTAAGGAGCGGGACGTCAGGAGACCACTGACGCCGGTGAGCAGTTTTAAAATGCAGAGGTAGAAAGCCAAAACTAGCAGCAATAATTACCCACACTTCATAAACAAAGTAAAATGATAAAGACAGAATATAGGTAAACGCATGTTTTTAGAGATAATGAGTTGGGCGAGTGTCACAGCAGCGCTGTGCACTCCCTACTCAGGCATACAAACTCTGCCAACATCTACTACAGAAACCTCCTCACTGGTGCCGGGCCTCAAACTCTTTTAAAACAAACCTTTGAAACCCACCAAGGATGCACAACTCTTTCACTGTGGCATACACCTTCCCAAAGATCTTCCTTCTATTGTAACCTAGAACTTCAATTCATTGAATAACTCCTGAGTCAACATAGTTATTCTTGCACCCAAATCAACCACCAATTTAACCTATTTATCTCCTATTGATATATTCACATCTGGACCCACACTTACCACCAATACCATGTCCTGGAGGTCTTCATTTTTCTAAATGCTTTTCAGAAAATTCATCGCCCAGATTAGCCACTACAGTGTTATTTTTGTCAAACTGTTTTCCTTTCCTTTTGCAAAATGCCCTAACGCTTTGCAAATTGTTCATGTAACTTTTTTGCTTGACACAAAGTTCCACTCCTAACATGTGACTGATTGCCACACCTTAAACACATATTTGATTGTTGGAAAAACATATCAGTTTTCGTGCTTTCCCTAGGTTGTGTGTTACTAGAGCTTTTGCTCTTCTATCTTAAATCATTCACAGTTTCCGTCTTCCGTATTATGAATGTCTTCACTGATAACTGCAATGTCTCAAGGCTTTTGGTAATCTGTAGAGTTTCCTTGAATGAAGGACTATCTAGTGACAACAGTTTCTGCTTAATAGCCTTGTTGGAGCAGTGACAAATAAACTGATCTTTCACCAACTGGTCTGTAAAATGTTCAAAATGACAATCAGCCACTCACCTCCTAGGAGCAGAAACATATTATATCAACTCTTTCCCCTGTCATTAGCTGAACCAATCTCCTGAGGCGGAAAGCTAGAGCAACGCTCGATTTTTAAAACTGTAATTGATTGTTTTTACCTGTGTAGTGTTCACTACCCCCTGGGCACTACCTCTCCTAAATCTGTTCTGTTCTCCCCGCGCAGTCGATTAAAGCGCTGCTGCGAGTCGTAAAACAATTGCCGCCATTCCACGGGAAGCCCACAGGCCACGCCCACTGCCGTGAGGCCACGTCCCTTTTTCACTATATAAGCCGCGCTGAACCATCACACTTGCATTAGCTGAACCAATCTCCTGAGGCGGAAAGCCGGGTGCAACGCTCGATTTTTAAAACTGTAATTGATTGTTTTTACCTGTGTAGTGTTCACTTCCCCCTGGGCACTACCTCTCCTAAATCTGTTCTGTTCTCCCCGCGCAGCCGATTAAAGCGCTGCCGCGGGTCGGAGAACAATTGCCGCCATTCCACGGGAAGCCCACAGGCCACGGCCACTGCCGTGAGGCCACGCCCCTTTTTCACTATATAAGCCACGCTGAACCATCACGCTCGCATTAGCTGAACCAATCTCCTGAGGCGGAAAGCCGGGAGCAACGCTCGATTTTTAAAACTGTAATTGATTGTTTTTACCTGCGTAGTGTTCACTTCCCCCTGGGCACTACCTCTCCTAAATCTGTTCTGTTCTCCCCACGCAGCCGATAAAAGCGCTGCCGCGGGTCAGAGAACAATTGCCGCCATTCCACGGGAAGCCCACAGGCCACGGCCACTGCTGTGAGGCCACGCCCCTTTTTCACTATATAAGCCGCGCTGAACCATCACGCTCGCATTAGCTGAACCAATCTCCTGAGGTGGAAAGCCGGGAGCAACGCTCGATTTTTAAAACTGTAATTGATTGTTTTTACCTGTGTAGTGTTCACTTCCCCCTGGGCACTACCTCTCCTAAATCTGTTCTGTTCTCCCCGCGCAGCCGATTAAAGTGCTGCCGCGGGTCGGAGAACAATTGCCGCCGTTCCACGAGAAGCCCACAGGCCACGCCCACTGCCATGTGGCCACGCCCATCCCTGCCCTTAAAAACAATGTGCCTTCCCCGGACGCGCAGCGGGTGCGCCGCCAGCGCGCCGAAGGCGCGCCAAAGACAAGCCCGTCTGCACCCGTCTGTGGCCGGCCGGGGCTAGGGGCCACCCCCCCACCCCTTACCCACCATTGGAAACAAAGAGGCACTACAGCATTGATTCTCTTTACCAACTGAGGCACACTGCAAAAACCAAATGCTGCCAAGCGTTTCACCCCCTGGAAATTCCCCACCTGTGTCCTCATTGTAAGACAGAGCTCATCAGCCCTCCTCACAAGGATGAAATGCGGGACTACCACATGCTGCTGTTAAACTGCAGATCCCTACCGAAACACAGTTTGAAAATATCAATGCTGCTGGATGAGCTCAGGCCGGACATAGTCTTCCTGAATGAAACATGGCTTACCAAGGACTCAGAGCCCAACCTGGTTCAAGCCCTTATTCCAGGCTACCAGATTGCCCGCCTGGACCACGTCCAGGGGAAAGGTGGGGGGTTCGCTATCATCTATAAAGACATTTACACCTGCCGTTGCCCCTCGGAGCTCATTGCAGACTGTGAGACAATGCACTTTGTCATTGAATTCTCCCCTAACAAAAGCTTCACCGGCATTCTCATCTACCGCTCTCCTGGAGCACTCAAACAATTCCATACAGCGCTACCATCTGCTGTGGCTGAACTAATCACTTCACCGGCAAATTTTACAGTACTGGGCGACCTCAACATACACTTCGACAACACACAGGACAATATCGCTACAGAGTTGACAACCAGCCTAGCGGCAGTCGAACTATAGCAGCTTGTCTCCTCCCCATCACACATAAAAGGCCTTTTACTAGACCCTGTTTTCAGCAATTGCACACAGCTAGCAATTGGTACTCTCAGTCGTCTTCCATGGACTGACCACTTCTTGATCCCACTCACCTGGAAAACGAGCAAGTGCGCTCCGCCCTCCCATATCCCTCGCAGAATGAGGAATTCATCCAAACTCTGTCTGGATGACTGGACCAACGCACTTACCAAAACTAGGCCCGTATTCAATGGCGATCCCTCTAAAGGCAACAACGAATACGACAACTGTATCACGAACTCTCTAGACTCCATATTGCCCTTCCGTACTACTCGCTCAAAAATGCACCATAAAACAGCGCCCTGGTACTCAGAAGAACTTAGAGACAAAAAACGCACCTGCAAGAGGCTGGAAAGAAAGTGGCGCCTGAGCTACGCTGCCACGAACAAAGCCACTTACAGAGAGGCCATTAGAGCCTATAAATCAGCAATAAAACTGGCACAATCGGTTTACTACGAGGATAAAATAATGGCAGCCAAATGTAAGCCCAAAGAAATGTACCAAACGGTAAAAAGTTTAACTACGCTTCCCCCCCCGCCGATCGCCAACCCCAATGAGCCCCCCCGATGTGACGATCTGGCTGATTTTTTCTTCCTTAAGGTAAACAAGATCTACACATCTTTTCTAGATATTGACCCAGATCCACCCCCCAATGACTCTATCCAGTAACTGAAGCAGAGGAGTCTCCTCATAACATCATAGCCCACCTCCCACAGCTACACTCGAGTCTTTAATGTGCCAAATAACATCTGGCTCCCCATGCGACCCTGCTCCACCGAAGTCATGCTTAAAGCTCAATGGGGATAAAACCGAGCTTATGCTCCTCGGCCCCTCAGCCCCCTTCACCATAGAGCTACTGTGGCCCCCCAGTTTAGGTGCCCCCCCTGCACCCAGAGACAACATAAAAAGCCTTGGAATTTGGCAAGATAAATCCCTGACATTCAACACACAAGTCACCAAACTATTAGCAACATGCTTTGGTATGATCAGGACGATGAAAACAATCCTCCCACTTCTCCTCTTTGAGGCAAAACAGGTAGTCATCCAGGGTCTAATTCAGTCTCGTATTGACTTCAGCAACGCCCTGTATTTAGGGGCACCTGAATACTGCCTGAACTCCAAAACCGTGCAGCCCGCACACTGCTTGGAATCCCCCGCAGAAACCCTATAGGCCCGGGCCAAAAAACTCTACACTGGCTCCCCGTTAGGGAAATAATTAAGTTCAAGGCCATGTGCATCACCCACCAAGCCTTTTGGAAATCTGGCCCTGCGATCAATCACTCTCTGGTCACTCCTTACCACCCCAAGAAAGAGCTTCGCTCCTCCAAAGCCTTCCTAGCGCTGTCCCACAGATACGAAGATCCAGGGCAGGAGGCCGTTCTTTCTCCTACAACTCTTCTAAGCTGTAGAAACTCTCTCCCCCTCCATTTATGGTCCAATCCCAATTTACCAACCTTTCGCAAACAATTAAAAACCTTTCTCTTTAACTAAAAATTACCTACCCCCCCAGTGATCTACTTCAGCAGAGGGTTCATTCTATTCACTAGCGCCTGGACGCCTCAGGGCAGCTGTTCGCGCTCCATAAAAATTATTTTCATTTCATTTCATTCATTTCATTAATTTCATCTTTTTCCGCATGGGAAATTTGTGTCTCAAAAAGACAATGCTGGTTTGAACATCAAAGCGTTTCTAAATTTTCTTTACACACTCTGTGTAGTCATTCAACTGTTCAATTCTGAGTCTTCAATACTGGGTAAATGCTTACAAATGGCATGTCCCTCAAACCACAATGAATGAAACAATAAAAGCTTTTTACTTTCGGGGCAGAACCTTGAGGCTCTAATAGCCCCAGGTAAGTTTCAAATTTATCCAACCCGTTTTTTGAACCCACAGGTGGCTCACCTGGAGATTCCAAAAATGAAGGAAGAGGATTTACTGACTGCATAGTTTCTTTAATAATGCAGACAATATAACAATAAAGATGAGGAATACAAAAATAATCAATTCTGCACCGTAAACAATAACACAAAAAAAAAAAGCTGACCGTGTGCACCAGTGTATGAGCTTAACTCAACTTGATAGAAAAAATGATGTACAGTAATAAATGAATCAGCCATGCAAATCGGACGAATAACATATACCAGCGTACGCATCAGGGAGATCGTGAGCAACAGCACGATGAATTTTTTAAAAATAACCGTTGAGGTCGTGTGCATTAGTGGAGCAATTAAAGAGGCAGAATTCCAATACGAGAGATTGATTACTAAGAGATGCACAACAACAACACTAAGCCAATGGAAGAGTGTAGTCCAATTGGGGCCGGGGTCACGGAGTGTGACAGGACCACGTAGGGTAGAAGATCCACAAGAGAAGTCAAAGAGAAGGCACAAACAAAAACGTCATTCTTAGAATGCCATGAAATGGCTGCTTACCATGACCCACACCTGGAACTCATATTGTGTAAAACTCGAAAGACAATGGCTGGATCCCAGAAACAGAATACAGAAGTAGCAGTCACCAGCTGACTATCGGAAGAACATGCCAACACTGCATGGGCCCTGCGGCAGTTCCGCAACTCGTCGCCACATAAAAATGTTGTAATTTATACACAAGACATCCACACTCTGGTCATTGTAGAGTGAAGTTTATTTGTAACACAGAGCTGCCCAGAAACACGGCATACCAATACTGCAGCACTTCAACCAACTGATATCAAATTTCCTAGCTTTGAACCCCACAGAAATCTCCATTCTAACCACGGGCCTATTCCCAGCAACAGATTATGCTAGAACCAGTGACATACATTGTAAGAGCACCGAACAATATTTAAAAACAATATTTTTTAAAACAATATTTTTGACTTCTGTATTACTTACCTTATATCGATATTCTTTACATCGATATTCTTGCTATCTGTATTTCCCTATCACAATATTTTAGACTCAATATTCTGGTATGGTGATATTTTTTAATTCAATATTTTGTCTGAATACCTTTACCAGTTCCACCCCAATTCTGCTACAATTTATGCAAGAGCTAAGTTTTATCTTTATACAGAAAAAAACATACTATATCACAAAGTCTTTTCCATCTATGTACCTAGTATATGGAACAACATTCCCTTATCCACTAGAACCCCCCATTCTGCAAAATGTTAAGAAAGAGTAAAGTCTCATCTCTTTCAATAACACTATATCACAATGCATTACCTGTTCACTAACCTGTTAGTATACCTGTCAGCCTTAGAGTGGTCTTCCCCCAAATGTTTTGCCTGCTTGACTGTGTGCACTTTACCAATGCCAACCAGTGCCAACGTGCATGTGCTGTCTCCCTAAAAACTGTTTCATTGACTTGTTCACAATTGGCAAACATAATTTCCCTATAAGTCCTTAGTAGAGTCTATTAAATGTGCCCAGGGCCTGTAAATTAAAGGCTACTAGTAGACCTGAAGCACTGATTGTGACACCCACAGAAGGGTGTTTTATTGGCTCACAATGATGCACTTTCTCCCTAGTATCAATGTGACACTTCCTAATTAGAGAAATTGTAATCAGTAATCAAATCCCTTCTCTCCTTCAGATTCCCCTGACTGCTGGCCTTGTCCTGAAGACCACTGGCCCAATGAAGAACGAACCCGATGTGTTCTAACAACTCTCCAGTTCCTCTCCCTTGAGGAACCTTTGGGAATCACACTTTCATGCCTCTCCAGCCTCCTCATCCTAATCACTCTTCTTGTTCTCTGCATCCTCAAGAAGTACCAGGACACGCCCATTGTCAAAGCAAACAATCGAGAACTCAGCTACGTGCTTCTCATCGGCCTCATGCTCTGCTTCCTCTCTCCCTTCACCTTCATTGGCCAGCCCATGAAGGCCACCTGCATGATCCACCAAAACTCATTTGGGATTATCTTTTCCATCAGCATTTCCACCATTCTGGCCAAGACCATCACAGTGATTATAGCGTTTAATGCTCGCGATCCCACCAGCCGGTCTTCAAGGTGGCTCGGGACCAGAGTGCCCTATAGTGTGGTCCTTCTGTGTTCATTTGCTCCAGTCCTGATTTGCACAGTCTGGCTGCTCCTTGATCCTCCGTTCCTAGTGAAGATGCAGATACAGGACATCACCATCCTCCAGAGTGACGAGGGCTCTGTTCTCTTCTTCTATCTGATGTTGGGATATCTGGGCTTGTTGGCCACTGTCAGCTTTGTGGTTGCATTTTATGCACGTAATTTGCCTCAGAGTTTCAACGAGGCCAAGTTGCTCACCTTCAGTATGCTTGTGTTTCTGGCAGTCTGGATCTCTTTCATACCCGCGTATCTCAGCACACAGGGGAAGTATTTGGTCGCCGTTGAGATCTTCGCCATCTTGTCTTCAGGTGCAGGACTATTGGGTTGTATCTTCATTCCTAAATGTTACATCATCCTTTGGAGGCCGGATATGAACACAAAACAGTACTTAATGCAAAGGCCTATTTCGAAATGAAAAAATTTCATTTCTACAATTGATATACACAACATTTTTATTAGTACAACCTCATCTTTGGCATGTCTGCAGCAGACAAGACCATCATGGCAGTTTGTTCTAGTAACTTAGTAGACAAATACATCTAGTCCCTGAAATGATGATTCATCTAATGGTTACAGGTTCAAATATCGGATCTACTCAGGACTTTCATCCTTCTGTGGTTGATAAAAATTAGTGGGTAATGAGGATCATATTATATTCAATGCTAACATAACCTTGGAGGTTCAGTGAAATGTACAAATACACGTTATATTATGTGCTCTGTAAGAAATGTTGTATTTTAGAGACACCTGAATAAAAAATTAGGCGATTTTTATCTAAAGAAAGCACTGTTGATCAATATGAAGTAATCAGAATATTTAAATATGCTCCTTACATACGTGGGATGTGTATAGCATGCTAAAGAATGAAAGGGTTTTGTGGATTAGTAAAGACAGGCTAAACAACTCAGAAAGAACAAGACATTGAATAATTTTCAAAAAAGCTTTAAGATGAAAGTCACTGTTTAGAAACTATTAGGGCCTTTCCTTTGTGTAAACAACATGTGCTAATCAAATAATCAAGAGTGAATATGGATTTATCAAGTGCTTATTCTTTTCACATTTTTCTCTCCTGCATCTGTATTAAGTAAACTTGTGTAAATGTATTCATAGTGTTCATTAGACCTGAACATTTCATTTTTAAATCATTATTATGAAATAGCAGATCTTTCTAGAAAATTGATGGTTGCATGTTTCATTACATTTTCTTTTTGAAAGATCCCTGACTAATTAAATAAAAGTAGCTGAAAGGGCCTTTCACCACTCTCTGCTGATGGTTTCTTCTGAATGTTTTTCATGAAGCTACTCAATTATCTCATAAAAATTGTGCACAGAGAGCTAAAGATTAGAGTGGAACTTAATAGCTGGGGGAACACAACAGACACAATCACAGCATCCATTCTAACTGAAGGCTCCTGGGAGACAAACTGCCTTCCCTGGCTGTCTGTCTGTCTAGCGGGAGTGCTTACCACATATGCATAGCTGATCCTGTGGGCTCAAATAGTGGGATTGTATCAAACTGATAAATAGCATTGTTGTTCTGATTCAGGAATGCAAGCCTGAACCACATTTGAAACTTAGAGGGGATTGTTTTTGTTAATGCTCCTAGAGGTTGTAAATAAAGTTGTTGGTGTTCAAAATACAATGCAACATTTAATATTTGCTGTTTACACTATTTGTAAATGTATTTGCTGCATTAATGTTTACCATCTTTGTTGTTACAATTCACCAATCAATCGGTATTTATATAGCACAGCAATGTCACCCCTAGGGGTATCTGGGCACTGTGGATCCATCAGAAAGCCAGGTCTTGAGAGTCTTTCTGGAGGCTGCCAAGGAGCAAAACAGCAGGAGGAGGGAAACAGCGAGAAGAGGGAACTAATGAACAGAAAGAGGCAAAGAAAAGTTGAGAAACAAGCAGAAAATGGTAAAACTGAGGTCAGAAACAATCAGAAAAAAGCAAAACAGAGGTCAGAAACGAGCAAAACGAGGCAAAAATGAAGCTCAGAAATTAGTAGAAAGAGGCAAAAAAAGGTCAGAAATTAGCAAAAAGAGGCAAAACAAAGGTCAGGAACAAGCAGAAAGTGGCTAAACAGAGGTTAGGAAGAAGCAGAAAGAGACAAAACAAAGGTCAGGAATTAGTAGAAAGAGGCAAAACAAAGGTCAGAAATTAGTAGAAAGAGGCAAAACAAAGGTCAGAAATTAGTAGAAAGAGGCAAAACAAAGGTCAGAAATTAGCAGAAAGAGGCAAAACAAAGCTCAGAAACAAGCAGAAAGTGGTTATACAGAGATCAGAAAGAAGTCGAAAGAGACAAAACAAAGGTCAGGAACGAGCAGAAAGAGGCAAAAATATAGGTCAGAAATGAGTAGAAAGAGGCAAAACAAAGGTCAGGAACGAGCAGAAAGAGGCAAAACAAAGGTCAGAAACGAGCAGAAAGATGCAAAATAAAGGTCAGAAACGAGCAGAAAGATGCAAAACAAAGGAAAGAAATGAGCAGAAATATGCAAAATAGAAGGCAGGAGTGAGCAGAGAAGAGGAAGAAAAAGGATTAGAAAACAGGCAGAAGAAAAGACAGAAAATGACCAGAAAATGATCAGTGAAGGCACAAACCTAAAGCAGCAGGGTAACGGACTGGGAACAAGCTGGGCAGGAGGACTGTTGAAGGGGGAGGGCAAGATGCTGGGTGGTGGGAGGAGGGAAATGACTGGAAAAGAGAGGAAAGAAGCAGAAAGAGGCAAAACAGAGTTCAGAAATTAGCAGAAAGGGGTTAAAAAGGTCAGGAATGAGCAGAAAGAGGCAAAATAGAGGGCAGGAGTAAACAGAGAAGAGGCAGAAAAATAAGCAGGATACGAGAAGAAGCAGAAAAATGAGAACAAAGAGTCAAAAACAAGCAGAGAACAAGCCGACGAGACACATATCGAAGGCAACAGAGGCTGGAAGACTGCGGCCAAGCTGGACAGGAGAACTCTTGCAGGGGAGATGGCATGAGAACCTGTAAAGATTCATATTGTGTGCACTAGAATAGAATTTTAAAATAAACATTTTAAAATAAATACTCTATTTTCTAGTGATCTTGGAGTGTGTTATTCATTCATGAAAGAGGATTTGGTGTTTCACTAACTGTGTCTGTTATGTCTCATGCTGATCATTCCCTGAAACATGTCTTATGTAAACATTGCTCAGTGGGTTAGTTATTGGTTGCAGTCCAGCTGTTTTTGTGATTCGGGTTGACACATTCGCTCAGTCATTGGTGCTGAGGTGGAGTCTTCAGAACTTAACCCTGCAGCTCTAGAGAATTCAAGAGAATATACACATCGGTGCCCTTTCAAGAGGCCTGGATTATTTACATCTTTGAGGAATGTTGGTTCCCACATTCAAAAGACCAGGTTTACACTTAGCAGAGACATTCATTGTAATATTGATTACCCCCTTCAGCCGGGATAAATGCTTCTTGTTCATTTAAACAAGTTTATTTCATTGTTTTCATTTCTGAATTTTGAATCTCATATTTGTTGAATCTGCTTGTAATAAATGGGACAAGCTTCTGTTGAGATGTAATAAATTACAGGGCTTCACTCACACAGCATCTCTTTTCTAGTGGTGTCCCGAGCGTGGAGGGGGAGCAATAATTCATTTAATAGATAATTGAATAAAATAGTACACATTAAAACATATTTGACTTCTTTTGCACATTAAAAAAGCATGCAGCAATAAATGTAATTAGCAATTTATTAACATATTTTTAATACATTCTACTTTAGCTAATGACTGATGCACACCAGAAGTTTTTTTCCACTTCATGTGGCATTTCTTCTAATTCAAACTTGAGAAAAGATTTAAATTAAAATTAAGTTAATAATACTATAGCATTTTTTCTTTAATTTACATTTAAATTAATTTCATACCAGTAATGTATACTCATTTTGAACATAACAATATTTTATATACATATTTTTTAGTCAATTACTCCTTTTAAAATGTACCCTATATAGTGTATATCAGGGAGACTATGGGATAAGTGGAAATTCAAATATTGTAAACATTTTTTAATGCAAATGTTGCTTATGTTTTCTAAATAGTATCTTATAGGGAGGCTCTACGCTAAAAGGCTGTTTAATGTTTGAACCTTGGGAAAGATTATTTTGTCCAGCTTTGGAATTTTCACTTAGCAACAAATGCTGGAGATGTGAGTGACAAGGATTACAACGCCTGGGTGACTATTAGGAGGTGGAGCTTCACAATGCTCCTACCCTGTGTTGTTGTGTATGTCCCTAGGACAGCTAGATTTATGTATGTAGTTATGAATAATGCTCATAACAAGGCAGTCCTTTGCAATTCAGCAAATTCAAATAAGGATCTTCATTTATCAAATCAGATATTCTGTAAATCAGACTACATTGGAATTAGAGTCTCGGTATCCCAGTCTTTTGAAAGAGAACCAATCAATCTATCAGGGATCTATAGAGCGCGCTGCTCACCTGAAAGGGTCTCAAGGTGCCGGTATTATTATATTGTTTGTTGAACCTTTGAATACATGAGGCAATTGCACTATCCCATTATCTGATAAGTAACCTGTTTCCAAGCTGTGAGCTCCAGCACTAGATAAGCAGTGATGTTTGCAGTGTACAGATTTTTTTGAGCTCAGTCAGATCAAAGATGCGGCTGTAGTTCCTGTACCTTAGGTTGTGCATTTATTCTTTCTGGAATGTAGAGTTCATTTAGTAGCAGTAGCATGTTGATTGTTGTTGCTAGCCATGTGATGAGCAAACACACTCCTGGAATGCTCCAGACATAGCACCAAGGTTAATATGGCCAGAACCAAAGCCTCTCCCTTAATGTTGCTCCGGATGATTGGGGAAAGTTCCATATTCATTTAATCCTAAGTCCAGAGCTGGTGCAGCTCTGTGCTCATTTTCTACTTGTTTCAGTACCTCAGGAAGAACCGCCAATGAAGGCGATCTCCATCGTCGGGTGGTATCATCCTTAGTGGGAGACACAAAGTCAATATTTTATATTTGTCTTGGGGTGTTGTAAAGAGATAAACTGCTTCTAACTGGTAATCTTGCAAGCAACCCAGCTGGGAATCTCTTCATGCTGTCGCTTTTCCCATGATAGCGTTAATAATTTGTTGACTAATGGCTTATACTTGTGCTGGAACTGCCGGTCCCATTGCAAAAGTAGGTCTCCATATCATAGTACGTAACACAAACTGTACAAGTCTCCTGTAGAAGGCTACTGTGTAATTTAAAACCCTACAAAATCTAATGTGTCAGGATGAGCAAATGGTGTATAGCCAGCCAAGAATAGCCGTGTGGCCCCTTGAGTGCGCAGGGGTCCCAGTTGGACATTACTCTATGTGTATGTGACAACGGACCTGTTCTGGTGTTCCTGGTAAGTTAAAGGATTTTACAAATATTTGTAAGTCCTACAATTTGGAGGTGACTGTACTGCCTGACACTGCCTGGAGACACCGTCTATAACCTCAAGTGCCACCGATGAGTTAAACATCTCAAAGGCAGCTATTACAAAAGTAACTGCCCCCTGCATCAAAGCTTCAAATGCTGAGTAACTGGATCCTATCATAATAGGGGATGAATGAAGAAATACTGATTCAAATGGAATTAGAAAACCCACAGAATGAGAAATAAGAGTCAGGTTTTGCAAACCTACAGCAATAGTTGCTCCCTTATTTGCTCTAGGAGGGACCCATGATTATTACAGATATCTTCAAAACAATACATCCATCTGTGAACATGATATCTCATCCTTATTAGGAAAATCACCCATTTTGAACTTTACATCAGCCCCAAATTGAAAATATGTAGTCAAGCAGGCCCTGAGATAAAGGCCTTGGATTGCTGACTGATAGGTTTCAGGTGGGAGGGTGCGTAGCTGGCAGGCTAATGCTCAGGCAGGAAACTCTTGATCCATTCCACAGATAGGCATTGCAACATTAAAAAGGGTTACAAGGGAGATTGTCCCAGTAAAGCATACAGGGCCAGGGGGGGACAAACGCTCCTTAAAAACACCATAGTAGTCAGATGCCTCATGAATTAGGAACACAAAGCCCATCAGGACTTAGCACACTTAGTGATCGGGAAACAACCTTTACAACGTAGTCGTCACATTGCACTACATTCACAACGCAATCATTACATCGCAAAATCCTTTTCAATGCATGTCACTAAAACGCAACAATTACAATGCATGTCACTACAATGCATGACACTACAACGCATGTCACTACAACGCATGTCACTACAACGCAGGCCACTACAACGCAGGCATTACATCGCATGTCATTACAATGCATACCATTAAAACGCATGGTACCCCTACACTATCCAACCCTTACCCTACTGTTGCACCCCCTGGAGTTAGAATAGTAATGTTTACCCCTTTGCTATCCAACACTTACCTTAAATGCAATGTAATGGTATGTGTTGGAATGGTATGCATTGTAAGGTAGAAAGCGATGTGATGGAACGCGTAGTAAATGTAGTTTTAAAAAAGTAGTTGTAATGGTGTGCAATGTAATGTATGCATCGTAAGGAATGTTGCGGTGTAAAAACTGTATTGTAAGGGCATGGGTTGTAAATGTATGCGTTGTAACGTCATACATTCGTATTGATCACCCGCTTCAAAAAATGGTGAGCAGGACATGTTAACAACTGGCCACATTGTTTCTATGTCTGGTTGAAACCCACCCGTGGTAACCATTAGAAAATTAATTCATGATTCCACAAGCAGCATTAAACATTCTTCACTATATATGGTTAGCTGGAAACTTTTACAATTCAACATGTTTTGTATATCGGAAAGTGATTTACAGATTGTGAATTGAGGCAGCCCTCAGACCCTGTGCCAGTAACGGTTCCCCCTGCCATAATGTTTAATTAAATAAACTGTTCCTGTTTTGCCAAACGCCTCTTGTCTTCTGTTATCTAATGGTTTTTGAACTCAAGCAACATGTATATCAAAAATAAACTACTAAAGGATTTGAAATAAAAATTCAAGTCCAGATTTTGGATGCCGATGTTGCATAAACTGAGTCTCTACAAGGTTGGCTTCCACACCGACAGGAGACTCCAGTGATTGTAGTTCAATGTACCAATGCTTGAATGTAAAAGACAGTTTTTATTAGCCCTGCATAAACACACTCAATATATATTTGAAGTGGTGTCAATGTTTTTGAGTTACTAGCAGTCCCTAAACAGGGATCCAGGGGCACCGTGAAACAAACATATTTCATATCCTTTAATAGCACACAATCGCTGTGCTAAGAAAAAGACAGTTTTACTAAATTATATTTATTTTTTTATTTGTCAGAGTTATATTGCGCATGGCTGCCCCAGCGACGGGGCGTCCCATCGCAGACCATGAACTCCCAGACGAAAACCAGATGCAAAAGCATTAAGCCGGAAAAAGCCAGGTCTTAATGGCCTTCCGGAACGCAAAATGATTCAATCAATCAATCAATCAATGACATTTATAAAGCGCGCTACATACCCGTAGGGTCTCAAGGCGCTGGGGGGGGGGGGGGGGGGGGAAGGGGAAGCCGCTACTGCTCGAACAGCCAGGTCTTCAGCTTCTTCCTGAAGGAGAGGTGGTCTTGGGTCAGGCGCAGGTCGGTCGGGAGGGAGTTCCAGGTCTTGGCGGCCAGGTAGGAGAAGGACCTTCCTCCTGTGGTCGCTCTTCGGATGCGGGGGACGGCGGCGAGGGCGTGGTTGGCTGATCGGAGGTGGCGTTTGGGAGCGTAGAAGTTGACTCGGCTGTTGAGGTAGCTCGGGCCTTGGTCGTGTAGGGCTTTGTGTGCGTGGGTGAGGAGGCGGAAGGTGATTCTTTTGTTGACGGGGAGCCAGTGATTCTGGATCACTCTGATGGAAACAGGAAGTGAATTCCAGAGTTGCGCGGCCAGGCTGCGGATGGAGTGGCCGCCCGCTCTTGCTTTTCAAACATGTGGGGTGCATACCAAAACTAAGGCGGCAGATCTTAAAGGATGTTGCGGGGCATAAAACTCTAGAAGCCCCGTCAGTCCCACCGGTGCCTGAGGTGACAGGATCTTATGCGCCAAGCAAAGCACCTTAAATTAGATGCGCTTTTCTATCAGCAACCAGTGAAGTTTCTGGAGTACATGGGAAACAGAGCAAGTGTACAGGAGGGCCATCAACATGCGGGCGGCAGCATTCTGTGCCCTTTGAAGACGCTTAACGCTAGCTTTGTTCGCACCTAAGTATAGACAGTTCCCATTATCTAATCTAGACAAGATTGTCGCATGAAGAATGAATTGGCGGACATTCGGTTTCAAGCCCCTTAGAATACTAAAACAAGCCCCAGCCACGGCTTTGGATTGGGCGTCGAATGTTAGGCCATTGTCAAACCAAATGCCAAGATTGTTCACTGTCTCCTTGGGCAAAAGGGCAGGTTTAAGACGGTCAGGCCAATAACTTTCAGACCACAGCCCCTAATCTCTCCCAAACAACAAGATCTCGGATTTGCTAGCATTAAGCTGTAAGCAGTGCAGTCCCATCCAATCCGCGATCACAGATAGGTCCTCCTTAAACTTGATCAAGTTGGTATGGGCGAAATCGAATTCGCAATGTGCAAAATTCGCGAATTCGTGCGAATTTGCGGATTTGTTTGTTTTTTGCGTGTTCGTGGGGTTTTTTGCGTGTTCGCGGGGCTTTTTGCGTGTTCGCGAGCCGCTTGCATGGCGAAGTTACCCATTCGGTCGTGTATGGGCACAGGAACCCTCTGGTTCACCACTGCCACCCTCTGGTTCATCACTGCCACCCTCTGGTTCACCACTGCCACCCTCTGGTTCACCCCTGCCACCCTCTGGTTCACCACTGCCACCCTCTGGTTCAGCACTGCCACTCTCTGGTTATAATAATAATAATAATAATAATCCACATTTGTAAAGCGCACAATCACCCGTAAGGGTCCCTAGGCGCTGGGGGCCGTCGGGAAGATTAAGCAAGCTATTGCCCAGAGTCACATGGTGCTGGGCTAATCTGCTGCCGGTGCCGGGGATCGAACCGTGATCCCCAGATTCCGGAGTCAGTCACCCTGGCCGTGGCGCCACACCTCTTCCCAACACCCCCTGCCACCCTCTGGTTCAGCACTGTCACCCCCTGGTTCACCACTGCCACCCTCTGGTTCACGACTGCCACCCTCTGGTTCATCACAGCACCTTTGGTTCAGCACTGCCACCCTCTGGTTAACCACTGTCACCCTCTTGGTCAGCACTGCCACCCTCTGGTTCACCACTGCCACCCTCTGGTTCACCCCTGCCACCCTCTGGTTCACCACTGCCACCCTCTGGTTCATCACAGCGCTCACTGGTTCACCCCGGCCACCCTCTGGTTCAGCACTGTCACCCTCTGGTTCACCACTGCCACCCTCTGGTTCACGACTGCCACCCTCTGGTTCATCACAGCACCTCTGGTTCACCACTGCAACCCTCTTGTTAACCACTGTCACCCTCTGGTTCAGCACTGCCACCCTCTGGTTCACCACTGCCACTCTCTGGTTCACCACTGCCACTCTCTGGTTCACCCATGCCACCCTCTGGTTCACCACTGCCACCCTCTGGTTCACCCCTGCCACCATCTGGTTCATCACTGCCACCCTCTGGTTCACCCCTGCCACCCTCTGGTTCACCCCTGCCACCCTCTGGTTCAGCACTGCCACCCTCTGGTTCATCACTGTCACCCTCTGGTTCATCACTGCCACCCTCTGGTTTACCACTGCCACCCTCTACCGAGACCTTTTGTGACGCAGCAGCAGCACAAAAGATGCACCATGGTGCTGGGTATTAACAACGTGACGCATCTGAGAGATGCGTCACATTGTAAAGCCCTGCGCCATCAGGTGGCGTTCCGGCACAGGGGAGGGCGTTCCTGCGCAGGAACGCCTCCTAAAAGTGGCTGAGTGAAATCTACAAGTTTCACTCAGTCACTTTTAGGCCAATGCTGCGTCAAAACCCTGCGCCTGCTTGAAGCAGGCGCAAGGCTTCATGCAGCGTTGGGGAGATAGGGCCCCCCAGAGCATTGCTGGAGCTGCTTCGCAAGCGCGACACAGATCCAGCAATGCGCTGCTTTTACGGCACAGATGCGTGACGCATCTGTGCCGTTGTTGCCACATGGTGCGCCGCATTGTAAATGCGGCGCACCATGGGTGGCGGAGCTGCGGCGCACAATAACTGGCGCATCCCTGGGGATGCGCCAGTTATTGTAAATCTGCCCCTATACATTAAGCCAACGAGGGAGCACTTACTGACTAGGCAGTAGAAAGTACTCCAGTTGAGTAGAGGTATTGCACAAAAAGGTGGCATCTTCGTGGACAAACACGCAGGGTGGGATTCATTCTGCCCCCTATTAGACTCGTTTTTTGTGCCCTTCTGCCCTCTGTTAGACTCGTTTTTCCCTTGTTTTTCTGCCCTTCTGCCCTCTGTTAGACTCGTTTTTCCCTTGTTTTTCTGCCCTTCTGCCCCCTGTTAGACTTGTTTTTTGTGCCCGTGTGCCCTCTGTTAGACTCATTTTTCCCTTGTTTTTCTGCCCTTCTGCCCTCTGTTAGACTCGTTTTTTGTGCCCTTCTTCCCTCTGTTATTCCCTTGTTTTTGTGCCCTTCTGCCCTCTGTTAGACTCGTTTTTTGTGCCCTTCTGCCCTCTGTTAGACTCGTTTTTGTGCCTTTCTGCCCAGTTAGACTCGTTTGTTGTGCCCTTCTGCCCTCTGTTAGACTTGTTTTTCCCTTGTTTTTCTGCCCTTCTGTCCTCTGTTAGACTTTTTTTTTGTGCCCTTCTGCCCTCTGTTAGACTCGTTTTTCCCTTGTTTTTCTGCCCTCCTGCCCTTTGTTAGACTGCTTTTCGTGGCTTTCTTCCCTCTGCATCACCACATCATCACTCAGCGCTAACCCAGCATCACTCAGCACCACCACATTATCACTCAGCACCACCACATTATCACTCAGCACCACCACAGCACCACTCAGCACCACCACAGCAACACTCAGCACCATCACAGCATCACTCAGCACCACCACAGCAACACTCAGCACTACCATAGCACCACTCAGCACCACCACAGCACTACTCAGTGCCACCACAGCATCACTCAGCACCACCACAGCATCACTCAGCACCACCACATTATCACTCAGCACCACCACAGCACCACCACAGCATCACTCAGCACCACCACAGCATCACTCAGCACCACCACAGTACCACTCAGCACCACCACAGCATCACTCAGCACCACCACAGCACCACTCAGCACCACCACAGCACCACTCAGCGCCGCCACAGCATCACTCAGCGCCACCACAGCATCACTCAGCGCTACCACATTATCACTCAGCACCACCACAGCACCACTCAGCACCACCACAGCATCACTCAGCACCACCACAGCATCACTAAGCACCACCACAGCACCACTCAGCACCACCACAGCACCACTCAGTACCACCCCAGCATCACTCAGCACCATCCCAGTATCACTCAGCACCACCACTGCACCACTCAGCATCACCACAGCACCACTCAGCACCACCACAGCACCACTCAGCGCCACCCCAGCATCAATCTGCGCAACCATTCAACAACTGGTTCAAATATGTTCTCTCAATGTTTCAAACTTTATTACAAATGTCACAAAAAGATGTTAATATTTCACTTCTGTTCTTGGATTTTCGTCACAATAAAATACACTGAACATAATCTTCACAAAAGTTATTTACAAAAGTTTAAGCTATTGCCATTATAAATTGAAATCACTTTTATTTAAGTATTAATTATTTAAAAAAATTAAAAGCCATTGTAATTTGTAATATCAATACAGCTAAGTCACGTAAATACAAAACATGTTGCATTACAAATGCTTTAGGTGTCACATTTGCGAAAGTTATAACTATTGGCATTGTAAATGACAAAGCTATTAATTTAGCTATTTTCAAAACCAACACATAAATAAAAAAAATTGTCATTTGCAAGACCAATAGCTCAAACTTTCCTAATGCGAGACCGATTGCATTGCAAATGCTTGTTTTTATATCTGTCAGTGCTTCCTGTTGAGGTTTGATTTTCGTGACAGGCGCCTCATTGCCTACTTGTAACTATTCTCTGACCCTGCTTCAAGGGTCAGAGCAGGGTCAGAGAATAGTTGCAAGTAGGCAACGAGGTGCCAGGAAGCACTTAAAGGCTTACAGCAGCAGGTGCCCAAGTTGAAGTTCATTTCTTTGTAACCCTTTTGTAAAAGGTTACACAAAATTAGCTTCAACTTTTGCACCTGCTGCTGTAACCCTGTAAGTGCTTGGCTGAAAATTCGTCCCCGCTGATTTGTGGATTTTACCGCAATTTCGCGAGATTCGCGGATTGCGAAATCGCGGAAAATACGCAAATTCCGCGAGCTGAACGAATTTTCAGCCCATGCTTAGTCAGCATATGATACCAGTGCCAAACCCCTTTCTATCGCCAACACAGCCAGAGGCTGGACATAAATGTTAAACAGTAAGGGGCTTAACAATAACCACTGCGGTACACCCTGGCGCAAGGCGAGCTCTTTAGAATGGAAAGGGGGAACATGAACTTGGAATGATCTATCTTCCAAAAAAGATCGTAGCCACTCCAGAGCCATGTCTCTAATGCCAATTTCCTGCAGGAGTTTTAAGAGTATCACATGGGAGACAGTGTCAAAAGCGGCACTTAGGTCCAAAAGGACCAAGGCCGCTGAGTCTCTGACATCCAGGTTCGCCCGAATGGAGTCCGTGACAACCAATAGTGCAGACTCAGTGTTGTGACGGGCACGGAAGCCATGTTGGGATGGGTCAAAGATGTCATTCTGCTCCGCAAACCTGGATAGAATGGAATTCACATGCGATTCTATCACCTTGGGCAGGAATGGCAGTTGGGAGATCGGGCGATAGTTAGCTGGCTCTGCGGGGTCCAACAAGGGTTTTTTAAGCAAAAGAATAACCTTAGCATGTTTCCAGGCCCTGGGGACAGATGCTGTGGAAAGAGAGAGGTTGACCAGATTGAAATTCAGCGGAAAAAGAAGCGAATTAAACTGGCGAAAGTGAGCAGGCATCAGTGGATCCGCCGGTGAACCAGATTTAATCTTTGAGCAGAGTTCCTCAAACTCCAGCTGAGTCAGCGGGCGAAAGAATGACAAGGTGTTAGCCCCCATGAAACCCAAAGTCCCCGTGTCCCTCCCCGCCTGATGCGAGATAGGGGTAGGTAAACCCTGATAGATCTTGTTGACTTTGTTCACAAAGTACATGGCCAACTCTGTGCATTGTTGATTAGAGGAGATCGCAGAGGTCCCCGTGATACCTCCGCTCTTCATACTCTTCAGCACAGCGAAGATAGTTTTGGCAGGGTTGGTACTGGCCAGGATTTTGTCGGCCACAAACTTGGCTCAAGCTTGCTGAATAAGCTTATGGTATTGAATAATTGCGGCACGATATTTCCTTTTGCCGCCTGATCGTAGGAGCGCCTCCAGGCGCTTTCCAGCTGCTTACAACCCTTTTTGGCCATGACTAATGCGTCGTCAAACCAAGGGTTAGATGGCTCGCAAAATTTCCCTCCCAGCCTCGCCAGAATACAACAGTCCAAGCCTGAAGTTACCCACTCATTAAAGCAAGAGTAAGCTGTATCAATATCCGACGGCAATTGAGGCCTGTGGCTAGACAGCCATGTCGAAAGATGGCCAGAGTCGAGCTTGTGCCAAGGACGCTTTATGTTATGTTATGTTATATGCGGTTTTGTAGCGCGCTCAATTACTACATGAGTATCCTGGCGTGGGTTGAGAGATGCTAGAGGCCAGACAAAAGAAAAACTTTAGAATGCAAGTTTAAACAAATACGTTTTTAATGCTTTCTTAAAAAGACTGAAGTTCGGATTAGACCGAAGAATCAAAGGCAGGGCATTCCACAAAGTGGCGGCTTTAACAGCAATTGACTGGCCCCCAAGCCGAGAGCGCTGAAACCGAGGAACCGCCAGTAAATACTGAGAGGCGGAGCGCAGAGGCCGATTGGGAAGATAGAAAGTAAAGCCTTTCCTCAGATAAGCTGGACCTTGGCCGTAAATGGCTTTATGTGCAAAAGTGAGTGTCTTAAAGATCATGTGCTGTGACACTGGGAGCCAATGCAGGCTACGCAAGTGGAGTCGAACGCTCGTTCGCCTGGAGATGTTGAATAAGAGCCGGGCTGTCGCATTTTGGATTATCTGCAGGCATAATCAAGGCGCGAGAGGATCAGTGCTCTCTCCACTGTCTCTCTCGCCGAATTAGGAAGAAAAGGAAAAACTTTCCGCAGAGCCTTGAGGGTGCCAAAGCACCCGCAGGTCAGCTTCTTAATGTGGGCCTCAAACGAGATTCTTGGCTGGGATGTTCACAGAGCTGGGCAGTGGAAAACCAGCCGGCCATAGCAATTCTCTGAACCGAGGGGGAAACTGACCATAGAGAAGAATTTCAGTTTTGTCCTCATTGCACTTCAGCTGGGCGGAGGCCAACCAGTTGAAAACGGAGGACAGACAGACAGGCCTGAATCCTACCCATGTCCAGGTCATCGCCAGGTCAAGTGAACAGCAGCTGTGTGACATTAGCATAGGCGATTTTCTTTGCTCCCAGTTGTTCAGCCAAAATGATCAGGGGGGTCAGATAAACATTAAATAACAGCGGGCTCAGAGTTGACCCCTGAGGCACCCCCGTTGAAAGAGGTTTGGCTGAAGATGAAAAAGGGGGTAGCCATTTCTGCTGGGACCGAGATGCAAGGAAGGAGCTAAGCCACTCAAAGGCCAAGCCTGTGACACCAATGACTGCCAGATATGACAGTAGCAGCTGATGGGGAACCAAATCGAATGCGGCAGAGATGTCCAATAATATTAGAGCCGCTCTGCCGCCATTGTCCAAACAGTCCCTAATGGCCTCGGAAACTTCAACCAGAGCCGATTCCGTGCTATGAGAGGCACGGAAACCAGACTGGGCAGGATGGAGAGCCTGGGATGTTTCAACAAAAGCATTTAGTTGCTGAAAGGCCATTTTTTCACAGACCTTGGCCATCGCTGGTAGAAGTGAGATTGGACGATAGTTAGCTGGTAGCGATGGATCTAGGCTAACCTTTTTTAGCAGAATCAGGAGTTTGGCCTGCTTCCAGTCAACTGGAACAGTAGCTGATCTGAAGAATAGACTGATGATTTGAGTAATCTCCTGACTAACCACCTCTGCCATCCCCCTGAGAACCCAAGCTGGACAAGGGTCGGTGGGTGAGCCTGATTTCAGGGATTTAACAACCACTAATGTGTCGTCCTCAGAGGGCGAAATAAACTCCTCAAAAAAGAAAGTCCTGGAAGATGGCAAAGAGAGATGCACAGGGTCTAAGGGACTCTCGCTGAGACATGTGGTCCACAGACTGGCCTGAATCCTGGCTATCTTTTGATCGAAGAACGTGGACAAGCTCTCACACCAGGCTACAGAGGGTGACACTGTGGGTTGCTCGGCACAAGGGTAGAGGAAACTATTAACAATAGAAAAAATCCCCCTGTTGTTGTTGTTGGCCTTAGTAATCCTATCCGCAAAGTACCCACTCTTCGCAGTTCTAATAAGGGCATAGTAATCCCTCTGGGCTTTCCGCAAGGCTTCTTTAGCAATGGGGCAGTAGGAGTGACGCCAGCGCCTTTCAAGTTTTTTACAGGCGAGCTTCATCTCTCTCAGGGCCGGTGAAAACCAGGGTTTGGACGGGGATGCTTTAAAATAGGAGCTGGGCAAATCACATCACCTCTTACCTGAAGTCGCAGGGTAAAGGGGACCAAAAAGTGGTCGGTCCATGCCTGCGGGACGGGCAATAAAACCGTGCAAGAACTTAGATTGGAGAAAATAGGGTCCAACAGGTGACCAGCCACATGAGTACTAGTTTGCATCTGTTTGGTTAGCTGATAGGCCTCCAGATCAGCCAGAAAGCTTGCAATGTCACCCGCTCTGCAGTTATCAAGATGGAGGTTGCGGTCCCTGAGAATAGTAAAATTAGCCGTCCTGCATGCATATTGCGCAACTTTGTTGGGCACAACTTCTCTAAAGGGACCAGATGGGCCTGGCGGGCGGTAAATGAGGAGGCCAGTCAGAGTGAAATTATAGTTCAATGTGATTTTAAACTGGGCACTTTCACAGCCTACAATGTTCTCTTTACTCAGGGAGCAGCTGTAAACTTCCCTTGCAATTATTGCAATGCCCCCCCCTCTACTATATAACTATATAATATATAAATACTATATATATACTATATACTATATACTATATAACTCTACTATATACTATATACTATATAACTATATAACTATATAACTACTATATAACCTGTATCCCGAAGGAAGGGCCAGCCAGGCTTCAGCCACCGAATCAGGCGTGAGCCATGTCTCGGTCAAAAATACGACATCCGGGGCCTCTTCTGTTAGGAGATCGAAAACCTCTCCATGATGTTTGGCTAGAGATCTACAGTTCAGGCTCAAGAGCTTTAGAACAATACCATCTCCCAAACGGGAATGTGAAACCTTAGATGGGAAGTGGCAGGCACAATACTTACAGTGAACAGCCTCCTCACTTGGAACCCAGACAGGAGAGGGACACTTAACTTCACAAGCCAAAAGCTCATCCCGTGCATACACAATGCGATTTGCGGAAAAAAGGGCAGGGGTCCCGGCGACTGGCGACGGCCCGGCGCGGACGGTCGCAGACGGGCTTGCGCGCCAGCGGCGCGCCCGCTGTAACGCTAAAAAGCGTATTTATTTCAACAGGTGCACTCTGTTGTTCAGAATATCTGAGATAACCACACAGAATACAATTACAACAGCACAAATGCATGTTCCGAACCACGATAATAAAATAAACCTTTCTATCATGGTTAAAATGTCATCTCTAAAACCTGTACAAAAAGGGGCTGGTGATGGAGGGAGCATCTGAACCAATCAAACACTCACACCCAGTCAAATGATCTGGGTTTGATCTATCACTGTTCTTTAGCCCACTCTGCCACCCCAGTTCAGACATGGCTATATGCAAATCAGTCTGACCTTGTGCCTCATGGGAACAGTCCAGCCCGAACTGCCAAGCCATCCCTTCCCTGGACCGGAAACAAGCTTCCGAGGACCGGTTTCTGGCATTCCAGCCGTCTTCAGCCCGGCTTGCTTGAATCCAGTGGCAAAGTGAGCAAGGGACTCACGTCTGAGCATACCCTGCCACACTTATGGCGGCCAAAGCGGTACAAAAAGGGGGTGGTGATTGACGGAGCATCTGAACCAATCAAACACTCACACCCAGTCAAAAGATCTGGGTTTGATCCATCACCGTTCTTTAGCCCACTCTGCCACCCCAGTTCAGACACGGCCATATGCAAATCAGTCTGACCCTGTGCCTCATGGGAACAGTCCAGCCCAAACTGCCAAGCCATGCCTTCCCTGGACCGGAAACAAGCTTCCGAGGACCGGTTTCTGGCATTCCAGCCATCTTCAGCCCGGCTTGCTTGAATCCAGTGGCAAAGTGAGCAAGGGACTCACGTCTGAGCATACCCTGCCACACTTATGGCGACCAAAGCGGTACAAAAAGCGGGTGGTGATGGACGGAGCATCTGAACCAATCAAACACTCACACCCAGTCAAAAGATCTGGGCTTGATCCATCACCGTTCTTTACCCCAGTTCAGACATGGCTATATGCAAATCAGTCTGACCCTGTGCCTCATGGCAGTCCAGCATTTCCGGTGTTACTATATAGTATCTCGAGGACTTCCGTCAGGCCAGGAATTTCAAATGCTGCTTTATCCCATACGAAGCCATCTGCAACTGGGAAAGCCGAAATGTTCACAAGAGCTTGATCACGTTTCATGATACAGGATGATGTGTGAGGGGCCAGAGTTCTATCGACCAAGTTTACAGCAGAGCATTCTGGCAAATAATGACCATTGATGAGCAAGAAAAATACTGTCACAAATCCAATTGACAGGAAGAGGAAAATCAGGATAAGTACCAACCAGATGTGGGTCGAGGGTGGGACAAGATAAGTCTTTGTGAACCAAGAGATACAAATGCTTTGTTTTTGTTGGTAGAAGTGCCAATGTGGAAGTCGAGGAGGAAGCGTCATAAGGGAAGTTTGCATGGTCCACAAAATAACTTCTTACACCCATGTTCATCAAAGGTGGTAGGGCAGCATCAGTTTGATGTTGTTCGAGGACTGGTTGGCACCTCACTTTGAGACTCATCCGCAGGGTAACTATATTTGACTTTGTTGTTGGATGAGGATGGTGGGAGGACAGGCAAAAGGTCAATATTAGTGACCACCTCACACTCAGCGATATGGTGATTCGTTGAAGAAGATAAATGCGCTGGAGTCAAGGAGATAGTATCCCAATAGGTAGAATGGTAGAGGTGAACGGCGCAAGGTGAGCAAGGTGAAATATTTATACAATGAGTGGCTCGCTGGCAGCCTGACCCTCGGCTGGTGTGCCCATACTGATCCATTCCGAACCAAGCTCCTAGACTTATCCAGGTCCCTGACCGCCGGATCTACAAGCATTGCTGCGAATTAACTTAGACGCTCGCCCTTGTCTCTCCGGCCCCCCGGATTAATCAGATCCCTTGCGGCCAGACGAACCTTGCCGGATCTCCCCGCCCTGATCGAGACTCCTCTCCTGCACAGCACTGAAAACGAGATAACCATGTCCTGAAGATGGTCCACATTGATCAAGGACCGAAACGCCGTCGACTCCACAGCGCAACTCTAGGTGCATCCTTCTTTGTGGCTCCTTTGAAATTGTGAATTGTGATGAAAAGTCACTATAACTTTGTCACACACCTAGCCACTCATTGTATAAATATTTCACCTTGCTCACCTTGCGCCGTTCACGCTGTCCACCTTCTCACTTGCGTCGCCACATACCACTTGTACATATTGAGCACCAAGTTTTGTCGGTTGTCATATGAATTTTCCAACTTTGTGCAGTATAAATTGTTTGAATATGACCTTACCCTCCTTTAACCATTACAATACAAAAATAATTTCTACATGAAAATCATCTGAATGAGTGTCTCCTTTTCTCTTGTCCATGTAATGCTTTGTGCATGCAACAAAAATTGTCTTTTGAAGTCTACCTCTTGGGATACTGTATTGTCTTTACACCTTTGAACCCTAATCCCGATTGGTTTATGGGTCACACTCCTGTTCTCTCTTACAAGGAGTCAAGGAGAAAGCGTTGCATGAAACTGCAGGGGATACACTATTCAGAATTGGCCAGATGGTGTAACTTGACATTGTCCACTTAAATGTATCTGTTTCTTTGCGACCAGGTAAGGGTGGTAAAATGACTGTATGAGTACCCTTGAATCCAAGTATTGGAACCAGTGTACGATGAGAGGGACCACATTCTTTTATTTTCTTCAGATTTTCTCGTAGCAGATCTCCAATCTTACGAAGCCAGCTTGCGTCCAGAATCAGCAGTGCCATATCATTGGCAGAGGGCAAATGTTCAGTTGCATAGCTGTCAGAGGTCTTTTGTAGGTCCTCTAACATAATAGAATGAGTATCTGCGTCAAAGGTAACATAAGCCACCACAACATCTAGACCATCAAGGTCTGGCACAAACATTTTAATACCAAAGAGCATTTTGGATCGGGTCCGCCCACCCAGAGATCTTCCTGGGAGATTATAAGTGCACGTTGAGCCCCATACAAATGGGTCAGCCAGTTACTGCCAGGACCTAGGACTCTAGCTGTAAAAGATTGCTTAAGTCACTCATACTTGTCCACAATAAGAACTGTGGTGGTTATAGTTCAAAATGTTTTTTTTAACTATTGTGCTCTATAATGCGGTATATGAGCCACTGCCAACAGCAAAATGCATAAACTTAAAACAGTTAGCATTGTAACAATTTCATAGAATTTAAAGGGGGATGTCATTATATACAGACAGTGGAAAAAAGATTATAAGGCCTAATCACCCTCCCCATGGTAATTTGTAGTTCATTATATAAAGGAAGATCTCTGGGCTTTGTCAGAAGACTCCATACCTAGTGCCTAGATGGACGTTTTACTCATAGGAGCATCATATCTCTTCTCCGTGAAAAGATCCCTCTCCAAGTGTTTGTTTGAACAACACGCATCCCCATAATATCAAAGTGCAGTGCCCAGCAGTGCAGCTGTGTGTAGCATGTTTTATCTTGGTACTAGAGTCTGACCAGACCAGAATAACAAGGGGCATTGTTTATCAACCTTGCACACCGTGTTCAGACTAAACTTCAGGAACAGGCAGAGAATGCAGAAAGCAGACAGTTGTCCTGTAAAAGGTACACACAGAGTTTTGCAAAATAAAGTCATGTAGTAACGTGCGCTAAAGCAGCATTATAGCAGGAGAGCACATGCCTACTTAGCAATGTCGACAAAGACCCTAACAGCCATATAACAATGCCCGCTTTTAAACAGTGATACTTTTTGGCACTAAACCTTGTCTGGCAATGTTATTAGATATGGTTAAGTATCAAAAAGCATGGGTGGTTGCATGAGTAAGCGCCCATGTACCACCTATGTAATGCCCCCTTGATGCAAAGTAATGCTTTGCGTTACTTTTGGGTATTTTCCAGAGTTGCACAAGTTATGCACTGGAAAGTAAATAAGGAGAAATGATTTGTTCTGGTTAGCATCACTTTTGTGATGCTAACCCAACGCAACATGATTGAGAATCCCCCCCGATGTCTTGTTGATGTCTATATCTAAATAACTTGACTCTTTCACTGGTTGTTGGAAAGATAAGGACAGACATCAAAGGCAGACATGCTTATGATTCTAAAAAATATAGCAAATGGAGCATCAGTCTTCTTAAAATGGAGTCTGGCCTTATTTCCTTATGTCAGTCTGTCTCTGATCCCTGGTTCCCTTGCTACCCCTCTGTATAATTGTTTTCCGATTGGTCTTAATGCTACCAGACAATTTATGTTTGCGTCGGAGGACAATCTCCAAAGCATGATCAAAACCAACAGTGAAAATGGCCAGTGACATTGGTCCTTGAAAAAAGGACCCTGAGTTGCACACACCCTCTGACTTTATTCTACTTTGAACAGTGGCCTCTTAGGTTTGGAGCCTTATTGGCTCATTTGTATTTCCTCTTTTTTATAGACTAATTCCCTTTATACTTCTTACCATGTTTTTTAATATTTGTTCAACCTCATTTACAGTTACGATTTCCGTGAAACAGTAAAAAGAACTGCAGTTATTGACCAGCTTTGCATTCTACACCCCCATATTTGTGCCCATTCTGTCTTTGCTGGCTGTGGAACTATGTGAACTTTACTAGTAGTGAAGTGGCTGCGCTCCTCCTTGGTATATTCATTCTCCTTAATGACATATTCAACTTGCCTTTGAGCGTCTACTGTATGACATGCGGTCTAACTGGGGTCTGTAAGTTTACTACCACAAGTCGACTGCAGCACTTATCAGGCCATCCACTACATTGCTTCAGGCCTACCATTGCAGCCTGACAGTAGCAGTGTCAAAACTGGAATTCAGCCTGTCAAAAAAAACATTTGGCAGATCAAAATCTTGGACTTAAATGATAATAAAGCACCCCTACTTAGGCAGGTGCATGGTTTCCTAAATAGGACATACAGAATGTTAATGTTAATGATGTCCTCGCAGTGACCAGCACCTAAAAGCTATTTTTATGTAGCAAGCCTGACTGTTCTGAGGAGAAACATCGGGGTGCACTATTACATTTAATAATGATATCTTCAGCTAGGAAACATCTAGAATCATACTTCAAATACTCATTATAATACTGATTAAACCTTGAAATGATCTGAGCTCTATGGGAGACAATGCAGTGCTACTAATGGCACCTCAAGGTGGGCACACAGACTCTGCAATTATGGTTTTTCAATGTTAGATTTAGGTAGTTAGGGGTACAACAGATTTATTTGCAGTAGGGCAAACAGAAACTGTGGCAAACATGGGTAGGGTAACCCTGGGGCTTTTACTCTATTGGTTACGAGTCCCCCCACCCACCAGCTAGTGCCAGGCAACCTCAGTACGTTCCTCAGATCACTTTCTGTACCTGAGGAATCAAAAAGATGGATACAGTCTCCACAGGGTACAGTGGAATTGGATGTGGTGCTTTGGAAGAAAGCAAGCTTCAAAAAAGTAATTAAGTGTGAACATAGAAAGTTTGACTGGGGGAATGCTCCGGATGCCGAGAGTCATTCTCTGAGTATTGAATTCACATGTTTTAAATTGGTTTGGATTTGTGCAGGTGGTGGATGTGGAGAAGGTGGAACAGGTTTTGGTGGTGGTGCAGGAGGTGGATGTGGGGAACGTAGTCCAGGTGGTGGATGTGGGCTGGCATGTCCTTTAGGATAGTCTTGTCATGTCTTGCCCCTTTCTAAACAGGTGACCTTTTACCTAGTAGCTTGCTCCTGTCTCTTCTACATCAGGCTCTTAGTCTTCTATCCGAAGCCTTGTACGTGACATACATAAACATGGCCTCAGGCAGGGCATAATTATTCTGTATAAGGGTCACCACTTTTTTCATCCTTGACCAACAGCCCACTGTGCACGATTGCTTTGGAAAAACACTTAAGATAGTTATAAAAAAATATTGATTTAAGAAGAAACCCTGGAGTGACCACTCAAGTACATAAGACCCTTATTTCCCCCTGCAAATTAGAGGAGAATTCCTCCCAAGCTCATATGGGGTCCTGCATGCCGAATTATCGACAGGCAGCAGTCTGACATTCCTTGCGGGGCGTCATTTTTGAAGCAAGGACGCGGTCATTAGTTCTTCACCATCAGGTGAGGGGGATGGTTCTTCCAGAGGGAATTCTTGGCTACATATACATACATAACTATACACATATACATGCCACACCTACATATCTAGACTAGGTACATTTAGGCAAAGTACTTAGGGCGCGCATTTTAGGAATATGCAAGAGCTATTGTCTTATCTGAACTGTATATGTTCATCTTTCTAAGCTATGGCAAAAATGTATATACTATTTACTATATTGGTACTTGCAGTTTCTTTTGTATGCTTCTGTTTCCTGATTTTTTCAGCAAATATGTTTTGCACAAGACTGACGCTGGACCAATACTTATTGAAACATCCTAATCGCCATCCTGTGTATTTTCTGAGAATAAGCAGGAGTGACTAAGCGAAAAGTAGGGGTGGGCGGAATTTGCGTAATCGCGTTAGGCAAATCTCCGCGAAACGGTAAAAATCTCCAGGAACACGCAGAAATTCTGCGAACACGCGGAATCGCTTGTTCGCAATGCTTTTTTACTGTTCGCAATTGCTGTTTGCGTGCTCGGGAAGAAATGTCTTGCGAACATGCTTTTGAGAACGCGAACAAGCAAAGAAATTCGCGAAGTTGCGGAACGCCGAATTTTGGGCAATTTCGCGTTCTCCGCGGAATGCGAAATTACCCAAATTCCGTGAGAATTTACTGCCCAGGCCTAGCGAAAAGTACTGTACTGTTTTCCACAATCCCTGAGGAATCAGGGTTGTCGTGTTCAGTGGATTCCAGAAACTACCTACACCACTGTAAGGTACAGGGGTAGTAGTGGCACTGTAGAGCTAGCTGGTTTAACAGCTGACATTCTGTGGGGATGTCCGGAAGCGGTTTGGACACCAAGCCCTCAGTTTAGGTCATCAAAAAACGCACAGGTCCAGAGGATTCCTAGGAACTATACGACAGGCAAGGTAGCGCAAGTGGTAGATGTGGGTAAGGTAGTGCAGGTGGTGCTGGTAGTCTGGGTAGTGGTGGTAATGCAAGTGGTACAGTGGGGGCACGTAGTTCCAGTTTCTCTGAAGGGTCGTCTGCATGCATTTTGTGTGAAGCTTGACAGTGGCAAGTTTTACCTCTCACCTCTATCATCTTCATGGTCAAGGCATGTTTCCTGCCATGCAGAGTCTTCACACTCAAGCCCAAGTGGGAAGACTTTACCAGACATAAAATACAGTTGTAAGTTACACTCAGTATCTATACAGTTGTTAATTAGGATTATTCTGACTCCACCACTCTATGCTATACTTCTGAGTAACTTTACGCTCAAAGTTTCTGACTAGACAATTGTGTAAAGTTAATCAGTGTTGAAGTAAATCATATTGTTAGATTTACTCACATAAATGATTTACCTTTGTGGATAGCTTTCATAGCAAAGGTGGCTAATGCTAGCTGCACTCATGTGGAGTTTCTGTTGGTGTTGTTTCTATGTTGGGAAAAAAATATTTCTAAGGGTTCTTTTGTAGCATTTTTCCAACTGATCTTTGAGACTTGGATATTTAGATTTTTATACATTGGTCAGAAATATTGACAGAAGCAGCATTCATTGTACGTGCATTTCTATATGTTACGCCTTTGGGTCTGAGCTAGTGATAGCTGGTATTTCAGAGTGCAAGTTTGACCATATTAAACTTTTCTTGGTGCTAATTGTAGATCCCATAAAGTTGTATGTGTTGAATTAAAGCTCATAAGTGAGACTGGACAACAAATAAATACATTTAAATAATGTGAAGCACATTGGACTCCAAAAGGAAGACAAACAGTGATTACGTTTCCATATCAGAAAGTTTATTAAATGTAAACATTGTTTACAGATGCAAAGTCATAAAATGTGTGTCACATCAGTAATCAATACAGAAATGCATTAGTAAATACCAAGTTTAAATCAATGAAATTCATATATAAGTTGGAGATTTTATCCGGTATTGGTGGATTTTATCTTCTTAGTGGTGCTAATGATTGCACCCCCTTGGACCTTGCCCCACTTTGTCTGGACCACTTTTTTTTTTTATAATTAAGAGTCTATAAAGAAAATATATGACAGATGTTTTAGTATTCATTAAATCTCTAACATCTTATTGCTGTGTTATTCGAATCATTTTGTATTGTTGTTCTCTATTAAATCTAAGTTTTCTCCTAAAATTAAAATATGCGCTGTCTCAGACCAGCCCAGGATAAGGTCATAATGGGTTCTTGGTCCGATTCCATGCTCTATTGCGTAATCATAAAAGCCCTGTATCTATTGTATTTATCGGGCATTTATTCCTCATTACTCTTTCCCAATGCATATATGACGCATAATATCGTTCACCGCGGTGGATATCGCGGTATAGTTTAACCTCTAGTCTTTCAAATGAATTGGATTGCGACATCTATTCCACAAACCCCCGGGCCCTAATGTAACCACTTAGTATCGTTTATCATTTTGTATTGTTGGTCACTATTTAATATAAGTTTAATAAAAATATGGGCTGTATTTAAACCAGCCCAGGATAAGGTCGTAATGGGTTCTTGGTGAGATTATTTGCTGAGTTACGTAATCGTGAAGCCCTGTCTCTATTTTATTTTACGGGCATTTATTCCTCATTTATCCTTCCCAATACGTATAAGGCGAACGATATCATTCACCGCAGTAGATATCGCGGAGTAGGTTTACCTCTAATCTCTCAAGGGATTTGGGTTGCTGCACCTATTATGTAAACCCCGGAGTCCTAATGTTACCAGATGGTATCATTTCTCACGACCTAGAGCCACCCTACTGATGGGGTCAAAATTGCCACTTAGTACCGTATATTCGGGCTTAAAGCCTCGCTACTGGGGGGGTCAAAATTGCCACTTAGTACCGTATATTCGGGCTTAAAGCCTCGCTACTGGGGGGGTCTCATACAATAGCCCGGTTTACGGGGACCATCGGTGACGTTCCCATTACGTACCTTCAAACGGTCTGATGGCCTCCCTGCCAACATCCACGTACAGCTTCCCAATCAGGATATCGAGCAGTAGCCGATGCGAGTCTGTTTATAAGTGAATGCATCTGGGGTCAAAGGTCGAGGCTCCGCGCTATGAAATGAGACCACCAGACACAGTGGGGCAAGGTCCAAGGAGCTGCAATCATTAGCACCACTAAGAAGATAAAATTCACCAATTCCGGATACAATTCTTCACAATGTTAGTAGGAAACGTACATATCTTTTGTGATTTTCACTGAGTCACCTGCAATTTAGTATGACTCACTGATGAGATCATGAGTGAACTGTCAATATTTACAATAGCTCCTTATTTTTATTTTTTTCAACTGTGATGCGCGAGCCCAGAGTTAATTAAATACGTCCCACGTACAGCACATGTATTGCTAGTGACTGCCATATAGCAGGTTTGTGATGTTATGCATAGATGTGAATATGTACTTATTCAAGATTAAGAAAAAATTATTTTTGAACATCGATACAAGAGTTGGTGCTGTTTACTGATGTTTTAATAGGTTATAGTATTTTACCCATACCGGGACCGGCAATAACGCAAATCATACAGCTGACTTTAAACTAAAGCCTGATAACTAGTCTCCAAGTAAAGACTAGAGGTATGTTTTTTGTACTGGTCCTTATTGTCTTGTGAGTACATTAAGAAATTGATGCAAGTCTGATTTCTCCTGGCAAGTATGAGTTTATTGATAGAATGATATGTATAATGATCAATTTTTAATACAATGAATGTTGAAGTATTAATCATGCATGTAATTCTGTATTTGTTGGTATATTCAATCAATTCCCAGATAAAGAAACAAGTGTGGGGAATTTGGTTACGTTTCGGAATTGCTGTTTAGTTTTTAATGTAAGACAAATAAAGATATTGCTAATTATTTGTATTTGTACGTCATTGTTTTGTGGAGCCTGTAAATAATTAAAAAAGAAAATCTTTGTATAGAAAACCATCCTGAAGAAGGTGTTACATCTTGAAATCACCGAAATGCTGCGTTGACTGTTTTGTTTTTCTGTAAATGAAATGTATACTGTTTTAATATGTGGAGGCTAATCCCTCATTTTTTATAAGCAAATGTGATGTTTTTAAGTAATTTTTGTTTTGTGCAGTGCTCTACTGACATACTTAGAACCAATTTCAATTTCATCATACTTTATTCGACAATTAAGTCATAAAAGCATACATAAAAACATACATAAGATCACAATATTTCAGTATAAAATTCCATTAAAAACCATTCAATAAATATCTAAGATTTGAATTAAACTACTTGTAGACAATTGTCGAATATCAATTATTTGAATGCATAAAAACTAAGTTTATAAAACCAAATCCATCATTTTTAACAGTACAGGGGGTATTGCACATACTTAGAACCACATTTTAGTTGTGATGCATATTGTGTTTTTTAATTAGTAATCACAGAAGTAGTAATAGTGGCATTGCATTTTTGTAGTAGGGACTGTTATTGCTTTGTAATACTGACTGTATCAGAACAGAAGTCCATAGAATGTTGGATTTGAGATGTGTTGAAGCCTCAGAAAGCCCTTGGGCTAGTCCAGGGGTCTTGGTACCAAAACCTCACACCCAGGATGGTAAGAGATAGATGAGGTTTTTGTTGACTACATGGGTCTCAATGCAGTCACTAGGACTGATGCCCATCCAATCCCAAGAGCAGATGACCTTATAGATATATTGGAACCAGCCAAATTTCTGAGCACATTTGATCTTACAGCTGGCTACTGGCAGATCAGAGATGTAGAGAAGTGTGGCTCAATGGTTAGAGCGGCAGACCCTGATGCAGTAGTCTGGCAGGGACCAGGTTTCAATTCCCGCCTCGGCAGGTCTTGGGCTCAATTTCCTCGGACCTGATAATTCTCGCCTCGGTGCCTATTCTAATCATGAGTCCCACTCTGCACCTCTGGGCAATCAATCAATCAATCAATCAAGACATTTATATAGCGCACTACTCACCCGTAGGGTCTCAAGGCGCTAGGGGGGGGGTGCCGTTACTGCTCGAACAGCCAGGTCTTGAGCTTCTTTCTGAAGGCGAGGTGGTCTTGGGTCAGGCGCAGGTCGGTCGGGAGGGAGTTCCAGGTCTTGGCGGCCAGGTAGGAGAAGGACCTTCCTCCTGTTGTCGCTCTTCGGATGCGTGGGACATCGGCGAGGGCGTGGCTGGTTGATCTGAGGTGGCGCTTGGGAGCGTAGAAGTTGATTCGGTTGTTGAGGTAGCTCGGGCCTTGGTCGTGTAGGGCTTTGTGTGCATGGGTGAGGAGCCG
Organism: Lissotriton helveticus; assembly: GCF_964261635.1. Taxonomy (NCBI): domain Eukaryota; kingdom Metazoa; phylum Chordata; class Amphibia; order Caudata; family Salamandridae; genus Lissotriton; species Lissotriton helveticus. The sequence continues at coordinate 143,795,464 of NC_136064.1, forward strand.
GAAGGTGATTCTTTTCTTGACGGGGAGCCAGTGTAGATCCCTCAGATGTCCGGAGATGTGGCTGTTTCGTGGGAGGTCAAGGATGAGTCTGGCTGAGGCGTTCTGGATCCGCTGGAGTCTCTTCTGGAGCTTGGCGGTGGTTCCGGCGTAGAGGGCGTTGCCGTAGTCCAGTTGGCTGGTGACGAGGGCCTGGGTGACGGTCTTCCTGGTCTCGGTGGGGATCCTCCAGAAGATCTTCCGTAGCATGCGTAGGATGTTGAAGCATGATGAGGAGACGGCGTTGACTTGTCTGGTCATGGAGAGGGAGGAGTCCAGGATGAAGCCCAGGTTGCGTGCGTGGTCCGTCGGCTTGGGTGCGGTGCCCAGGGCGGGGGGCCACCAGGAGTCGTCCCAGGCGGATGGCGAGGAGCCCAGGATGAGGACCTCCGTCTTGTCTGAGTTCAGTTTCAGGCGGCTGGTCGACATCCACTCGGCTACATCTTTCATCCCTTCATGCAGGTTGGTTCTGGCGGCGGCGGGGTCGTTGGTCAGGGAGAGGATCAATAGCTTGCGTAATCTCTACAATGGCCCCAACAACGCTGAGGATGCCTGACTTCACCTTGGGGGTGCCCAGGATTGGGCTCCTCACAGGGAAAGGCCAGGAAGGGTTCCTTGGCGGTATTCGTACAAGCGCCGAGATGCCTACGTGTAGTCGTGCGCTATATAAGTGCGTAATCATTTGATCATCATTTCATCAGACTAGCTGGTGAGGCAAAAGCCAAAACAGCATTTTCTACCCCTAGTGGGCACTATCAATTTGTGGTAATGCCCTTTGGTTTGAAGACTGCACCTGCCACATTTCAGAGGTTGGTGAATAAAGTCCTAACAGGCCTGGAAGACTATAGTACAGCATATCTGGATGATATTGCTGTCTTTAGCTCCACCTGGGAGGATCACCTGGTCCACATGAGAAATGTTTTGGAGGCCCTGCAGAAGGCAATCTTAACTATCAAGGATACTAAGTGCCATATAGCGCTGAGTCAGGTTGTGTACCTGGGCCACCTTGTACGTGGAGGCCAGGTTCAACAATTGCAGAGCAAAATCCAGACCATCATGGACTGGGTTGCTCCATCTACCCAGACTCAGGTAAGAGCTTTCTTGGGCCTGGCTGGGTACTACAGAAGATCTGTCATGGGGTTTGGATCCATTGTGAAACCCCTGATTGACTTAACTTCTAAAAGAATTCCTAAGAATGTTCAGTGGACAGTCAGCTATCAAAAGGCATTTGATGACCTAAAGCAGGCCATGTGCACTGCACCAATTCTACAAAGTCCTAACTACTCCAGAGAATTCATTGTCCAAATAGATGCATCTGAGTTGGGGGTAGTGGCTGTGCTGTCACAATTGAATGATGAAGGTCAGGACCAGCCAGTAGCATTTATTAGCAGAAGGCTGACCCCTAGCGAGAAACGTTGGTCAGCTATTGAGAGGGAGGCCTTTGCTGTGGTTTGGGCTCTGAAGAAGCTGAGGCCATACTTGTTTGGCACTCACTTCACTGTTCAGACTGGCCATAAGCCCCTCTTATGGCTAAAGCAGATGACGAGTGAAAACTCCAAACTTCTGAGGTGGTCCATTCCCCTACAGGGTATGGACTATACAGTGGAACATAGACCTGGAAGTTACAATGCCAATGCAGATGGACTCTCATCGCAGTACTCTAATCACCTAGTCACAACCCATGTAGTCATGCAATGATATAGGCACTAACACATGCATTGCTAGAATCCCTGTATGCAACCCATGCAGTCCTCTAACCACCTGCACACTTCTCATTCACTCCTTAAATTCCCATGGCAGTAGCCATGCAGTCCAGCAATCACCCCGTCACTCCCTGTGTACTCCTCTAGTCACTCAGCCACTACTATGCACTAATCCGAACACTCTGCCAATACCCAAGCACTAATAAATTCACGCAGGCACTCTCCTTGCAGTATTCTAATGTTTCAGTCAGTAGTTATGCACTCATGCAATGATCCAGGTGCTAAGTGATCACTGCTACAATCCCCTATGCACTACCCATACTGTCCTCTTACCACGTACACACTTCTTATTTGCTCCTTCAATTTCCTAGGTAGTACCCATGCTGTCCCACAATCACACTGTCACTTCCCGTGCACTTATCCAGCCACCCAGCCAATACCATGTACTAATCCAAACAACTATTTTATTCAAGTCAAAAAGGCTTTATTTAGATAAAAACATATCATAAAAGCTTCACATTAAAAACACATTTTGGAAATAAGAACATGAAATAATCTATTTACACCAAATGTTTACATTCAATATTTATAAGTTAAAAAACATTTCGAGTAATTAGTTAAAAAACTGATTAAACATTTCATTTAAGCCTTTTGCTTCTAAGATGCCATGCCCATGATAGAAATTTAGACAGCCCAATCCATTCAATGTTACACAACACAAATGTTCACTATCCAGCTCTCAAATTTTATTTTAATTAAAACATTTCATTATATTTAAAACCACAATTTTATATAGCATTCATGTTACTTTGTGATCAGGATCCTGTGCTCTGGTACATATATACAAAGTATTCTAACAATCCCGATTTACGGTTTACTAAATCAGATTCACTGGTCCTCCTGTCGTTAAACAAGATTTATGCTCAGGTCACAATATAATACATAAACCAAACATTCAATTATTAAAATGAAATTAAATATAAAACAGTCCTTTGTCGACGTGTTTCGGTGCTGTTTGTAGTATTATAACACCTTCCTCAGGACGGACGAATTTTTTATAAAAACAGGTTTGATCTTCTTTCTATGGAATGAATGCACATAATTACTAAAAGTTTATAGAAGAGAACATACAAACAAGAAATTGTGTGCTAGTTGTAACGTTGGGCTGTGATATGGTTCAGTTTTATGAATAAAACTGACAGGCTTACTTAGGTTAGTTGTATGTCGGTCCTTCTTTATCTTTAAGGGCCAGCGAAGATTCATATATGATCAGGAATCTTGTTGGATGTACGTATAATTCCACGATAGAAGTTTCTATAATTTTAGAAAAACTATCTTAAGCATAGAGCCAAATGTGATAACCGTAACTATCTCATATTGTTTTAGATTGAATTATAATGACCACTTACTTAAAAACGGGTCAGCTTGATTTTGCGGTGTCTATGGTTTGGGTTACTGTGTAATTCAATCTGCACACGATGGTTCCTTTAGTTCATGTGTCCCAATTGCCTGTGAGATTAATTAAACATTTGCTTTCAGTAATACCTTTATTCGATTTTAGCCCCCTCATTCTATAGCTTTAACTGGAGGCTCCATACCTGTTTGTTCACGGTATGTCGATTACTACGTCTTGGCTGTAATCCCACATCAGTCACTTACGGGAAGGCGATACCACTGCCAAGTTGATATCTGAATAGTAAGATTCACTTATTACACACATTTTTTTGGCATGTCATGTGCAACTACAGAGTTATTTCAAAGTTATTTCGTCCTCACTTGACTTATTTCTCTGTTTCAGGACATACTTCATGGTTTCTTTAGTCTATAGTTGTATATTACTGCAAGTTGGTTGCAGGGGTCGTATAAATCGCTTTTCTTTCTAAAGCCTCCAAATACCATGTTTTTGGGGCTCAGAGGTACGTCCTAGCTGGCTGTTGTTACAGAGTATGTATCTATACATGACCTGTAGTCCGTCCAAAATGTAATCACTTTCCTTATATTCATGGTTCTACCCTGTAGTTCGAGATGGCATTTATTTAAAGGAATTTACATTGTATCTCGGGTGAGAATGGTGTTTTTCTATCTAGCCCTCTTTCCCAGTTTCTATTTATGGGTTCACGCACTACTTAAGCCAAATTATAGATAATACGAGGCAGAGCGAGGGTGGACATGCGGAAATGAAAGAAGGACTGGGTTCACTTCTCCTTCCACGAAGGTTCATTAAGATATGCCCCCGGGACGAGATCCGTGGAGTTACTCAAGCAAATGAACATGAGCTCTCTTGTGCCGAAACTGAACACTATTAGAGCCGGCATATTAATTAATAAATAAAAAAAAAAACGTAGTTACGTATACAAAAATACACAGGTGTACATGGAGATTAATGTCGATGCTCAAACAACTTCCAATAATTACTCCGTGTGTGAAGTAAATAATATATTAATGACAATAACCATCAGATTGGATGCTATAGCCATTAAACCACGGCAATGTCTGGGCGTGAGAAGTATTTTGTGTGGAGAGGAGTAGTGAGGAAAAACTACAGGCACGCATTGAAAAAAACTACAATCATGGCGACCGTTTTTCCACACACAGGTGCCGGGGATTAACGGAGGCTAATTTTGCCAATTACGCCAATTACCAGTGATTAGGTGTCAGCATAAATAGAGAGCAACATGCACCACTTCCCATACAGCACGGGAAGCAGAAAGGTGTCAGACGGGAGCGGTACGAGAAAACCTGAGGTAAGGAGCGTGAGTAAACCCGAGGGGGTATAGGAGCGTTATGTATCTTCGCCGGGTAGATACTCTGCCCTTAAACGGTGTTATAGTGCAGTGAACCCATAAATAGAAACTGGGAAAGAGGGCTAGATAGAAAAACACCTTTCTCACCCGAGATAAAATGTAAATTCCTTTAAATAAATGCCATCTCGAACTACAGGGTAGAACCATGAATATAAGGAAAGTGATTACATTTTGGACGGACTACAGGTCATGTATAGATACATACTCTGTAACAACAGCCAGGTAGGACATACATCTGAGCCCCAAAAACATGGTATTTGGAGGCTTTAGAAAGAAAAGCGATTTATACGACCCCTGCAACCAACTTGCAGTAATATACAACTATAGACTAAAGAAACCATGAAGTATGTCCTGAAACAGAGGAATAAGTCAAGTGAGGATGAAATAACTTTGAAATAACTCTGTAGTTGCACATGACATGCCAAAAAAATGTGTGTAATAAGTGAATCTTACTATTCAGATATCAACTTGGCAGTGGTATCGCCGTCCCGAAAGTGACTGATGTGGGATTACAGCCAAGACGTAGTAATCGACATACCATGAACAAACAGGTATGGAGCCTCCAGTTAAAGCTATAGAATGAGGGGGCTAAAATCGAATAAAGGTATTATTGAAAGCAAATGTTTAATTAATCTCACAGGCAATTGGGACACATGAACTAACGGAACCATCGTGTGCAGATTGAATTACACAGTAACCCAAAGCATAGACACCGCAAAATCAAGCTGACCCGTTTTTAAGTAAGTGGGCATTATAATTCAATCTAAAACAATGTGAGATAGTTACGGTTATCACATTTGGCTCTATGCTTAAGATAGTTTTTCTAAAATTATAGAAACTTCTATCGTGGAATTATACGTACATCCAACAAGATTCCTGATCATATATGAATCTTCGCTGGCCCTTAAAGATAAAGAAGGACCGACATACAACTAACCTAAGTAAGCCTGTCAGTTTTATTCATAAAACTGAACCATATCACAGCCCAACATTACAACTAGCACACAATGTCTTGTTCGTATGTTCTCTTCTATAAACTTTTAGTAATTATGTGCATTCATTCCATAGAAAGAAGATCAAACCTGTTTTTATAAAAAATGTGTCCGTCCTGAGGAAGGTGTTATAATACTACAAACAGCACCGAAACGCGTCGACAAAGGACTGTTTTATATTTAATTTCATTTTAATAATTGAATGTTTGGTTTATGTATTATATTGTGACCTGAGCATAAATCTTGTTTAACGACAGGAGGACCAGTGACTCTGATTTAGTAAACCGTAAATCGGGATTGTTAGAATAGTTTGTATATATGTACCAGAGCACAGGATCCTGATCACAAAGTAACATGAATGCTATATAAAATTGTGGTTTTAAATATAATGAAATGTTTCAATTAAAATAAAATTTGAGAGCTGGATAGTGAACATTTGTGTTGTGTAACTGTGAGAAGTTGGCCTGGTATATGATGCTCACTAGTTCTAGTGATCACCTTGTACCATGCCAAGCAACCCTTATGGTGCTGGTCGCCCCCACACCCCCCTGCCACTCCTCCTTACCTGCTGCCAGACGCCGAAGCCGAGCCTACGCCCCAGCCGCCGCAGGGCCGCCCCAGCGCCCCAGCCGCCGAAGGGCCGCCAGCCGAGCCCCCAGCTTTTCCCGCCACAGTTTTTCCCGCCGTAGCAGCCCCGAACACGCCCCCCCGCCTGCCGATTGGTCCCCGCGCTACCCGCCCCCCAGCGGACCCTCCCTCACCGCTCCCTTCTTAAGGGGACCCACTCCACTCTCCAGGAGCGACCACTGCGCCCATGGCCTGGTCGCCCCCACACCCCCCTGCCGCTCCTCCTTACCTGCTGCCAGACGCCGAAGCCGAGCCTACGCCCCAGCCGCCGCAGGGCCGCCCCAGCGCCCCAGCCGCCGAAGGGCCGCCAGCCGAGCCCCCAGCTTTTCCCGCCACAGTTTTTCCCGCCGTAACAGCCCCGAACACGCCCCCCCCGCCTGCCGATTGGTCCCCGCGCTACCCGCCCCCCAGCGGACCCTCCCTCACTGCTCCCTTCTTATGACGCCCCCAGAGCGACCGCGCAGCGGATGCGCGCAGCGGGAGCACCGATTGAGCGCCGAAGGTGCGCCAAAGGTAAGCCCGTCTGCGCCCGTCCGCGCCTGGCCCGCGCCCAGCGCCAGGACCCCTGGCCCCCGCAGACCCCAGCCCACCCGCAGGACGTACGACGCCGCCACCCTCAACTCACTCAACGCCGGCCGAACCCCTGGATGCTACCGAGCCACCCCGAGACGCACCCACGGACCCTTAATCTGCCAGTCCTGCAAGTTCTCCTGCATCCGGACCTGCACTGCACCAGCGTCCACCGAGCAGAACACCAGCAGCACCCACCTGAAGTGCATCCTGCTCAACACCCGCTCCGTCCACAGACACGCCGTCGAGCTCTGGAACCTGCTCGACACCACAGACCCAGACGTCGCCTTCCTCACGGAAACCTGGATGAACGCCTCCTCAGCGCCCGACATCGCCATCGCCATCCCGGACGGCTACAAGATCATCCGGAGAGACCGCGTCAACCAGACAGGAGGAGGCATCGCCATCATTCACAGGAACACCATCGCATCACGACCAACACCGACGACACCATCGCGCCCGCCGAACACCTGCACTTCCAGATCCACGTCAACTCCAAGACCACCCTCAGAGGCACCCTCATCTACAGACCCCCGGGACCACGCACACAATTCAGCGAGGACATCGCCGACTTCATCAGCCCGCTCGCCCTCCCCTCAGCCGACTACATCCTCCTCGGGGACCTCAACTTCCACCTGGAGAACAACGACGACCGCAACACCACCACCCTGCTGGAAAACCTCGCAAACCTGGGACTCAAGCAGCTGGTGACCACCCCCACCCAACTCGCCGGACACACACTCGACGCCGTCTTCTCATCCAGCAAAGACATCGCCTTCAGCCACGCCACAGGACTCCACTGGACGGACCACAGCTGCGTCCACATCACCCTCAGAAGAACGACGATCCACCACCACCAGCAACAGGTTGCCCGAAGAAGCTGGAACAAGATCACAGCCGACCAGCTCGCCGCTTCCCTGAGTCAGCACCCTCCCGCCAGCTCAGCGAACCCCAGCCAGGCCGCCGACAACCTCATGAAGTGGATCAGCAACTGCGCGGACGAACTCTCCCCTCTGAGGACCCCGCCCAGCAGACCCGGCAGCAAGAAAGCCCCATGGTTCACCGACGAACTCAAGAGCTCCAAGAAGAACTGCCGAGCCCTCGATAAAGTCTGGAGAAGGGAACCAACACCGGAAAACTGGACCACCCTCAAGCTTGCCACCCGGAAGCACCACCAACTGATCCGCGCCACCAAGAAAACTGCATTCAAGGACCGGCTGGACAACAACGCACACAACTGCAAGGAACTCTTCAACATCGTGAAAGAGCTCTCCAACCCCAATGCCGGAAACAACGACATCACCCCATCGCAAGACCTCTGCAACTCCCTCGCCTCCTACTTCCACAACAAGATCGCGGACATACACAACAGCTTCAGCATTCAACCATCGCACACAACGACCGCAGCAACGCCGCCCACCACCACCCTCCGCGCCTGGACTCCGATCAGCACCGATGACACCATCCGCATGATGAACTCCATCCACTTGTGGTAAATAAATAATTAATTACTGGTACTATTTTTGAATACAGTGAATAAAACAGATAGCTCAATAAATAAGAGACAGGATTCGAGGTATCTGAGTCTAACAGGCTTTAATCAGGCATAAGGGAAGGGACAGGAACGGGATAGCCTGCACGGAAATAGAATGGATGGCAGCTGCAATGCCTCATCGACAGTGCAGCATATATATAGTATAATACATTACATTACATTGCATACAATAGGTGTAGCAGTAGGCGTAACTCGTAGCAGTCGCGAAAGATAAGAACAAAATGGGTGTAACAAGAAGGCGTGTACAGGGCGTATACATAGACATGTGATATAAACGTCACAGAAGTGTCATAAATGGGGCGGAAACATGGAGGGGGCTACCTGAGCAGCTGGGACCTTTAACCTAGTGGTGCGCGCAAAGACGTGTTACCAGGGAGAACTGGGGCTATGACTTCTGCACTAGGAGAGGAGACTAAAGTCTGCGGTGTCAGGACGACATGTACCTATAGCATATCTGGTATCTGGTGTTTGGAGAACATGTTGATAGAATCCAAAAGTTATCAGGGCAAAGGCTACTTGACACTAAGACTGGTGCATGCAGTATTCTACATGTATTGCGTGTGCTAGGAATATTCTATGAATATTAATACAGTATTTCTCTTACATGGAGACAGAAAGGCTAGACCATGGCTGAAACTATTGATGCGATTCAGTAGCTTAGGAATGCAGAGAAGGAGGGCTGGACTGATAACTAGAAGCATAACATACTCTTGGCAGACAGGCAGGCAGAGCCAGGCCGTGCCGGGCACTGTGAGGCAGGAAGTAAGTGAAGGGTCAGGGATGCAGGTGGGGGCTGTATCGCTCCTCGGAGAGGGTTCAGGAGACTGGAGCTGAATCTGGTGTCCGGGCCCTTTTGAGGCCTAGGAACGGGGACAATTCAATGAATTAACGTGCACACTGTGAAACGTGGCAACTTAGGCCTAATACTCGTTGCTTTCACGAGAACTGGAAACTGGCATACTAGAGTTGGACACAACTATGATTGCGTCTTTAATCGATCATAGGGGGATACATGCATATCAATCATGCACATATAGCATAGTATGGGGAACACGTAGGCACATATAACATGGCAAAATTTACTTTTCCACATTCCCTCCTTGTGCCCTACGTTTCCATCAGGAAACATCAATATTCATGATACCATCTATCTGTTCATATAGCATCATTTGCTCATTTCGAATTGTCTTGGAACGGGATTTAGGACTAGGAATACAAGAGGTAGCACACATGCCGCAAATCGCAGGGCCACATTGTAAACAGAGGCAGCAACTGAATACGATCATTACTGCAATACCCAGGAATGACAATACTTTCCATCCCCAGGCAGATATGATACTCCAGAGCCAACCGGACCATGTCCAGGTGCCTGGATTCTGGTGTAACTGATGGGCAATTTTATGAAGTCTGGTTATAGCTGAATAAACAGACGGCGCATTATTAGGAATGAAAATGCAGCAACTAGATCCGATGACTCTACAAGCTCCTCCTCTATCGGCCAGTATGACGTCAAGAACGAGACGATTTTGGAGCACAACAAAACGCATAGCAGATTGTTCTTCGGTTAAGTTACCTAGAGCGGAAGTAGTCTCATTCACTACTGCTTCAAGGGTTCTTGTTAACCTACGTATTAACTTACTATTCTGGACAGGTCCTATAAAGAAAAAGAAACCTTTATTGAAGTCTTGATATTGTTCTAGAGCAGTTTCAGTTTGATCGACAATTGGGGACTCGGTCTCCCTTCTATGTCTAACGTGTACTAGATGTGTGTTTCTGTGATAATCAGATGGGGCTAGAAAAACTGGTGGCAGTAGGAAGGCAATATAACATGTTCCATCCCAATCGAGGGGCAGACGGACATATGCGATCTGACCACACACAAAATAAGAATGACGTGAGGCTTTGAAAATATATTTCCCACTGTCACTTTACTCGACCACAGTAGTACAATCACTATGTCCTACATGTGTGGAACCATTCTTTCTGACACATAATTCGCCTTTGACTGGTAGTACTGAAATAGCAGGCAAATCTGGAGTAGTATCGGACTGAACATTCAGGACCATGAAATTCGAGGAATAATTACCTAAATCATATACTTCATTTTCTAGATCTAACCCTGTTCTATGGGAAAGACCTTGCTTGTCTGGGAAACATGTTCGATTCAGAAAGGACATATCAGTGGAGGATGATGTTAACGTGGACCTTGCTCCACACGAACCATTATGTGAAAACGGATAGGGAAAGAGTGGCAGAACTCCCTTCGGTGTCTGGAAAGGGGGGAGTCGACCACATACCCAACAATTAGTGGCATTGCTGGTCTGGTGTGAATAGTGCAACATTCGGATAAATGTGTTGTTACGCATAGCAAGACGATAGGATAGCTCGTGAGGAGGCAGATCACTAAACGTGTGCTCTACTATAACATTAGAAAACATATGTACATGTGAAATAGGAAAACATAAATGTAAAGCATAACTTATGCATGTAACCATAAGACTCAAAAATAACAAAAAGAATAGAACGATAATACATCTTTTAGAGTTTTGACTAACTCTCTCACTGTGTGGGTCTGTCTCATACATGTCAGGAACCTGTCTAACCGTTTCACCCGAGAGGGACTTAGACAATTAAACTGGCTGACTTATTTTACTAGACCGGAGTTTTGCTTGATACTCCTGCTGCGGAGTTTTCTCTAACAGGGGAAGTTTGAATTCAGAGTCTGTCTTTGGGCAGTCCTTAAGAATAGGGCAGTCTTTGATAAATGTCTTTTGTCGCAATCCATGGAATTTCTTGATGTGGCTGGTATGCACCCAGCCTTTGCGTCCCTCGAGCTTGACGGCGGTCCTTGTTGTCAATAACACCAGCTGGGGCTCCTTCCAACGGGGCTCCAACGGACTTGAACGATCAAAATTGCGCACCAGGACGAATTCTCCCGGAACGACTTCATGCGGTTTCACCTCAGTGTTGTCTGGAAATGCAGCGGCAACCTGTGAACGACAAGAGTGTAGGGCAGACATCAAGGAAGCTAGGTAATCTGTCAGCATATTACTGGAAACGTCTGTAATCTTTCAGGCATAGGTGTACCCCACATGTTTGGAGGGCGGCCGAATACGACCTCATACGGGGACAGACCTGATCTGGAATGTGCAACCATTCTCATATAAAAAAGAGCAACTGGCAGAGCTACTAACCAATCTACACCTTTTTCTGTACACACTTTAGCAATGCGGATTTTCAAAGTCTGGTTATGTCTCTCTACGAGACCGGCTGCTTCAGGATGGCGTACACAATGGAACTTCCACTGGTACCCTAACAGAAGGGAAACTTGTTTCATGAGCTCGGATGAGAATGGCTGGCCGTTATCTGAATACACGACCCTAGGTAATCCATAGCGGGGAAAATACTCACGAACCAACTGCCTGGCAGTGGTCGCAGCTGTGTAATCTGGAACTGGATATGCTTCCGTCCACCTGGACAAAGCGCATACAACTACGAGGACATACTTGAAACCTCGACATCGCTCCATCTGAATATAATCCATTTGGAGGACCTCAAAAGGGTGGTCAGGAGGTTGGAATCCACCTTGTTCCACCGGGACACTTTTACCTGGATTGAACTGACAACATATCATACAGGTACGTACTTTCTGTTTGGCTGCTGCTCGTAAATGCTTGTTGAACCAAAGGTTCTGAATACTGTCTAACATGGCTTTTTCTCTTAAATGTGCTGGACTATGTGCGGTGTTAATAATGATTTGAACCATAGAGTCGGGGAGGAACCATATGGCTTTTCCCTTCGTCAACCATCCTTGATCTGTCTGGACCCCTCCTTGTTTGGACCATTTCTTGATTTCATCGGGAGTAGCATGTAACTGTATATCTATGACATCTTGTGTAGGGTCCTTAACTGTCATACAAGTAGTCTGTTCTGGAATGCATGTCAGTGTCATGTTAACTGGAATGTCTGGAGTCTGAGCGGTGAGCTTGGCTGTTCGATCTGCTAGATCGTTACCTTGGGAAATGATATCAGTGACTTTCGTATGTGCTTTGCACTTCATGATAGCGATAGCTGTCGGTAAATGTATTGCATCTAACAGAGCTTGAATGAGGAGACCATGCTGAATCTTGGTTCCATGAGAAGTCATGAAACCTCTCTCCTGCCAGAGCACTCCAAAGTCGTGTACGACTCCGAATGCATAACGTGAATCTGTGTATATATTCACTTTCAGGTTCTTGGCACGTATGCAGGCTTGGGTCAGAGCGACTAGCTCTGCTGCTTGAGCAGACAGGGTGTCAATACGATGTGTTTCTATAACTTCGGTGTCAGTAGTCACTGCATACGCGGCTACAAGTTCTCCTGTACTTGTTCTCATACATGAACCATCCACATAAAGTGTCAGGTCTGGATCAGGTAATGCAATATCTGTCAGATCTTGTCTTGGCTTTGTCATAGTGTTAACAACTTCCACACAGTCATGTGTGGCAGGATTTGAGGTAACTGACGGTAACAGTGTAGCAGGATTTAAAATATTGCAGCGTCTGATTTCTATGTGTGGCTGAAACAGTGTCAATTCATAACCTGTTAAACGTGCAATTGTCAAGTGTTGAGTCTGGGTTCGATTTAAAAGAACTTCCACGGAGTGTGGAACTTGTACTGTCAGAGAGTGTCCTAACACTATGGAATCACTTTGTCTGATGGCTAGAGCTGTGGCTGCAACTGACTTGAGGCACGCAGGCAGAGCCTGGGCCACTGGATCTAATGTGCTAGAAAAATAAGCACAGGGCTTGTATTGTCCTGCTTGATCTTGTGTAAGAACAGATAATGCAGTACCATCACGTTCAGTGACAAAAAGTGTAAAAGGCTTACTGTAGTTCGGTGTTGCTAGAACAGGTGCTTGGCATAAAGCTTTCTTTAACTCATTAAAAACAAGTGTATGTTCCTGGGTCCAAGGGAGGACAGTCGATACGGCTGCCTCCTGTGTCGTTAACTGTATCAGTGGCTTGGCTAGAAATGCATACTGAGGAATCCATTGTCTGCAGTAAGAAGTGAGGCCGATGAAAGCTCGTACCTCCTTCTGTGTCTTGGGCTGTGGAAGACGTGCTATTAACTGGATGCGGTCAGGTGTCAACTGCCTACCCCTCTTGGACAGTAAGTGTCCCAAGTAGACCACTTGCTGGACACAGAATTGCAATTTGGAAGGGGACACCTTGTGCCCCATCTCGGCTAGAAAATACAGAACTGTAAGTGACGCACGTTCGCAGTCACGTTCAGAACGGGCTGTGATCAGTAGATCATCGACATACTGGAGTAGGGCAGTGTCAGTTGGCATGTGAATATTGTCTAGTTGTCTTTTAAGTGCTTGACTGTAAATACTAGGACTCTCTGTGAAACCTTGAGGTGCTCGTGTGAATTTATAGCTTCTTCCATTTAAACAGAATCCGAAAAGGAACTGGCTGTCTGGATGAATGGGGACACTGAAAAATGCGTTCTTGAGATCGATAACTGAGAAGAATGTAGCTTCAGAATCAATGGCTGTCAATAGAGAAGAAATATCTGGGACTACTGGGTACTGGGGTATGATACATTTATTAAGTTCTCGAAGGTCAATCACTAATCGATATACTGGAGGTGCATTTGGATCAGTACGTTTCAGGACTGGAATGATAGGATAATTACATACGTTGGAGTCAGTTTCTACAACCACTCCTTGGGCAATAAGCTCGTCAATAATTTTGGATAAGGCTGCTACAGCCTCAGGTGGCAATTTGTACTATCTGATTCGTGGTAAAACAACACCTTGCTTTAGAGTCACACGATGGGGTGTGATATGCATACAACCTACATCAGTTGGACCTCGCGCCCATAAATGCTGTGGTACATTCAATAATCTTGGATCAAAATCACGTAATACATAATGACCTTTAAAATCTCGCAAGAACAGGCGGACTCCTTCTGGGGAGCAGCAAATTACTGCTCCTAATTCCTTTAATGTCTTGATGCCTATCAAATTTTCTGGACAAGACTTCGTGAGTAACAGATCTGTAGTTCGGGACAATGGACCGACTTCTAGAGTAACTGGTTTCGATATTTCATTAACAATAGGCTTTCCTGAAAATCCAAGGGAAACATTTCTAGAGCCTGAGAGTGGAGCCCCTGGAACCTCGTCATGACTGATGGTAGTCCTACTTGCCCCTGTATCAATCAGAAACTTTCTGTCTTTCCCTAATACTTGACTGTGTACATAGGGACCCTCTTGATCTACAGGAATCTCGATGAGAGGCAAGCCTACCTCCCTCTCTAGGCTGTTTCATGAATATGGCTGATAATCTGGATACTCTGACTGTGCATACTGGTACATCTGCTGTGTAACATGCTGTGTTGCAGCGATAGGCTGCGGTGCGGTAACTGACTCTTGTGCATTCTGCGGTGGCTGAGAAGTCTGTGAAACTTGTTCTTGTCTAGGCGGACGTGGTCTTTCTTTGGTCTTACCAGTAGCTATGTTGTGTTTCAGAACTGCACATTCGTTTATAAAATGACCTGGCTGTTTACAGTAATTGCAGGTCCCTTTAACGGGAGCTGCAGGATGACTGGCTTGATTCGGACCCCTCTTCTGACTGTCTTGTGGAACAGACTGTGCAACTAGTACTTTCATTTTCGTGTCTTTCATACGTCTCCTTTCGTGTTCCTGCTCTTCTCTGATTCTGTTCTGGTGGTACTGGAGCATTTGAAGCATCTGTGACGGAGTATTAGCTTGCCAGGTGCTTTCTACTTTCAATACTCGGTTTTTAACTTGTGGACTTGAATTCTCGACTAATTTAGTAACAAAAAGATGAGGGTATGATTCACTACTTGTTTTCAGACCACTATTAATAATAAAACATTTTTCAAATCTAGAATAAAAATCACTAGTATCTTCGTCTTGTTTCTGTTTACAGGCTGAGATGGCATCCCAATCTTCCTTTTTCTCTCCCACCTCCCATTCTTTTTCTTTGAGTTTTTCATATATGCCCGCAGGCAACAGGACCTTTAACATTTTAATGATATCTGGATACGTGTATTCTCCCATACGGAGCATGTCTTTTAATTCACGGTGGAACCCTGCTGGATCTTTATCGTGACAAGGAATTAACTTTTTCATTTCTAAGAGTTCCATTTTTGTGATGGGGGTGTAAACAAATACTCGTTCTAGACCACCACCCTCTTTCTTGACTGGATGTACTTCTCGTAACGGGTTCTGTCTGTCTATGTAGAAGGGCTTACTCTCTGGGGGTGAGACGTGAACAAAATGCGGATTCAGAAACGATCGGTATTTGTGGCGCTGTTCTAGAATGACACTAATTAAATCGGTACCTAGACCTTTCCATCTGTACTGGAGTAACTCGTTCAAGACATCATGTAGAGGACCTGGATCAGAATGCTGTTCCTCATACAGTGAAATGAGATGCTGGATCATATACTTACCCACCAGTCGCTGCTCGGCTGGGGGCAGTTTCAGAAACATTTGTGCCACTATTTCGTCTGGAAAAGTGGTAGAATCAGTAGTCCACCAGACTGCTGATCGGGCTAGTTCTTGTTCATGCATTGTACTGAGCTCACTATAACCTATTCGTGATTTCAGAATGCGATTGGTAGCCTGGAATACTTGCTCAAGAGAACACTGTTCTGGTGCTGGAGGAGGAAAAACTTTCTTGTGATCTAGGCGTGAATGTCGGTCGGAAAGTCTAGTTCTACCTACATACGCTATTCTGGATGGATTCTCGTCGTCTACCTCTTCAGTAAAAGAGTCGTCTTCTTTCTCGGTTGCTTGTATTGCTTCGCGTTTCTCATGTAACTTTATTATTTCCCTACGAATTTTCTTGTACATACTCTCTATACAATTTTGTGTCTTGTGTTTTCCCTCAGCTATATTGTCACTCCACCTGGTCAGGACTTTCATTTCTTCTTGATCTTTTTCCGGACAATCTTGCTCTCTTATTAAACAGTTAATCAAAAACTTTAAAAGCATGAGCTGAGTCTCGACTTTTCTCTGAACCATGGCTTCGTTAACACTTCCTGGATTCACTCCTGTATGGATAAAACGATATATTCTGTCTAGATGTTCTCTCATATCGGGCAGGGTGTCCAAATAGTCGGTCACCCGTCTTAAACGTAATGAATATATGACCATGGTACCATCACCTGGAACTGGATCATAACGACATTCGGTAAGTGCTCGCTTGATATCTACGTATGTATTCACTTTTGGCGTACGCTGTAACGCTAGTTCATGTAGCGTCATACGTCTGTGTTGAGGCGGGGTACCAGGAGAATCTCCCCCCGCGGCTCCTAAACTAGAATCGTCGGTGTGTACTGTACGTGCTGGCAGAGCGACTGGTAAAACGGGTACATGTACTGTGGGCTGGGCCGGGGGTGCTGTAACAGGTGCTGTAACATTAACTGGACCCACGGGACCAGTGGCTGGAGGAGCAGGAATTACATTATTTACGGGAGCAGGCGGAACAGGATTTGCATATTCTGGGACTGTATCGTCCAAATAGGACGAGAGAAAAATATCAGCTGCGGTCGGTTTATGACGTAGCTTAATCGGGACCAATGGTGGCGGGAAATTACAGGGTGCTTCCGGGGTTGCTTTTGGCAAGCCCTCGGCAAGAAGAGGATACATACCCTTAATAAGGGCATTTCTCTGTCTGTCTGACTGTTCTGCTTTAACTCGTTCACCTACTTCGATTAAAACTCTTTCTGAGGATTCCCTACTTAATTCTGTTTTTCTGAATTCTTTTTCGGTTCTTTTATGAGATTCCTTGCGCCATAACTCGATGGCATCTTTCTGGGACTGTCTGGCTTTCTTTTTCCATAATGCTTCTTCTACTCGCATGATGCACTCGGCATCCCATGTACCGGATGTGGGCCATCTATATTTCTCTTCTAATTCCTTGGTATAGTCCGCCCACAAGTCTAGATATATTATGGCATCTAAGCCATGCTTGTGATACATAAAATGTCCTGGACTGTCCCTAGGAGGGACAGGGACTGCTTCCTCGAGTAACCCTTTTCTGGTCTTTAACTGAAGTAACTTGGAAAACAGAGGCATTCTAGACTTGAATCCAAACACAATACAATACACGATAAACACAATAATGAATAGAAAAACAAATCACTCATACCACGACATTGAAAACACATTAAATAACATTAGAATAACAGTTCGGACAGAATATTACCTGATATACTGAAAACAGGAACACATGAATTTCTCGAGAACGAAACTTACTAGAATTACTAGATGCACTGCTAAAACAGTACGAAACATACCGGTCCCATAAAGAGACACGTCAGGACCCGTATCCACCTAGGTGAACACTTCGGACTGGATCTGTGTACCCAAACCCACTGGACCAGAGACAAATTAATTGACCCTGTCTAGATACTACCCCAGCAACGGTACTCACCGGGCAGCAAGAACGGAAGGCCTTGGACTGGACTGGACTGCTACGACGTCGGACTACGAACTTCGGACTTCAGTTACAGGTGGGCCTCCGGATACCTCGGACCTTGTACTCTCGGCTTGGGCTCTGGTCGGGACTCGCCGCTTTCCTCACCGCCTCGTCTGGATGCTGGACCACAACCTCCGTCTCCTCCGTGGGCCTGAGGGATACTTGAAGCAGAAATATCTGCACGTGCACGGTATGGTTCCGTCACGGCTGCAGAGGGTCAGGGGGCCTGCGTGGCTTCGCCGGCATGTGGGGAAAGGGCAAGTCCCTGTTCGGGCGCCATTATGTGGTAAATAAATAATTAATTACCGGTACTATTTTTGAATACAGTGAATAAAACAGATAGCTCAATAAATAAGAGACAGGATTCGAGGTATCTGAGTCTAACAGGCTTTAATCAGGCATAAGGGAAGGGACAGGAACGGGATAGCCTGCACGGAAATAGAATGGATGGCAGCTGCAATGCCTCATCGACAGTGCAGCATATATATAGTATAATACATTACATTACATTGCATACAATAGGCGTAGCAGTAGGCGTAACTCGTAGCAGTCGCAAAAGATAAGAACAAAATGGGTGTAACAAGAAGGCGTGTACAGGGCGTATACATAGACATGTGATATAAACGTCACAGAAGTGTCATAAATGGGGCGGAAACATGGAGGGGGCTACCTGAGCAGCTGGGACCTTTAACCTAGTGGTGCGCGCAAACGGGCAATGACGTGTTACCAGGGAGAACTGGGGCTATGACTTCTGCACTAGGAGAGGAGACTAAAGTCTGCGGTGTCAGGACGACATGTACCTATAGCATATCTGGTACCTGGTGTTTGGAGAACATGTTGATAGAATCCAAAAGTTATCAGGGCAAAGGCTACTTGACACTAAGACTGGTGCATGCAGTATTCTACATGTATTGCGTGTGCTAGGAATATTCTATGAATATTAATACAGTATTTCTCTTACATGGAGACAGAAAGGCTAGACCATGGCTGAAACTATTGATGCGATTCAGTAGCTTAGGAATGCAGAGAAGGAGGGCTGGACTGATAACTAGAAGCATAACATACTCTTGGCAGACAGGCAGGCAGAGCCAGGCCGGGCCGGGCACTGTGAGGCAGGAAGTAAGTGAAGGGTCAGGGATGCAGGTGGGGGCTGTATCGCTCCTCGGAGAGGGTTCAGGAGACTGGAGCTTAATCTGGTGTCCGGGCCCTTTTAAGGCCTAGGAACGGGGACAATTCAATGAATTAACGTGCACACTGTGAAAAGTGGCAACTTAGGCCTAATACTCGTTGCTTTCACGAGAACTGGAAACTGGCATACTAGAGTTGGACACAACTATGATTGCGTCTTTAATCGATCATAGGGGGATACATGCATATCAATCATGCACATATAGCATAGTATGGGGAACACGTAGGCACATATAACATGGCAAAATTTACTTTTCCACACACTCCGGATCTCCAACCGACCCCTGCCCTCACCACGTCTTCAACAAGGCCGACACCGTCATCGCACCCCACCTGCGGGACATCATCAACACCTCCTTCGACACCGCCACCTTCCCGGAGAGCTGGAAGCACGCCGAACTCAGCGCTCTACTAAAGAAACCAACAGCGGACCCCACCGAACTCAAGAATTACCGCCCCATCTCGCTCCTCCCGTTTCCAGCCAAAGTCATCGAGAAGACCGTCAACAAGCAGCTGGCCGCCTTCCTCGAGACAAATGGATCCCTCGACCCCTCACAGTCTGGCTTCCGAGCCAACCACAGCACCGAGACCGCCCTCATCGCTGCCACCGGTGACATCCGAGCCATGATGGACAACGGAGAAACAGCGGCCCTCATCCTCCTAGACCTCTCCGCGGCATTCGACACTGTCTGCCACCGCACCCTAGTGCAGCGCCTCAGCAACGTCGGAATTCAGGGGAAGGCACTGGAATGGATCGTCTCCTTCCTCGACGGAAGAACACAGAGAGTCCGTCTACCACCGTACAAGTCAGAGGCCACCGAAGTCATCTGCGGCGTCCCTCAAGGATCCTAGCTGAGCCCCACCTTCTTCAACGTCTACATGAGCCCCCTCGCGCCCATCGCACGCCAACACAACCTGAACATCATCTCCTACGCCGATGACACCCAGCTGATCCTCTCCCTGACCAACGACCCCGCCGCTGCCAGAGCCAACCTTCACGAAGGGATGAAAGATGTAGCCGAGTGGATGACAACCAGCCGACTGAAACTGAACTCAGACAAGACGGAAGTCCTCATCCTGGGCTCCTCGCCCTCCGTCTGGGACGACTCCTGGTGGCCCCCCGCCCTGGGCACCGCACCCACACCGACAGACCACGCACGCAACCTGGGCTTCATCCTGGACTCCTCCCTCTCCATGACCAGACAAGTCAACGCCGTCTCCTCGTCATGCTTCAACATCCTGCGCATGCTACGGAAGATCTTCCGGTGGATCCCCATCGAGACCAGGAAGACGGTCACCCAGGCCCTCGTCACCAGCCGACTGGACTACGGCAACGCCCTCTACGCCGGAACCACCGCCAAGCTCCAGAAGAGACTCCAGCGGATCCAGAACGCCTCAGCCAGACTCATCCTCGACATCCCCCGACGCAGCCACATCTCCGGACATCTGAGAGACCTGCACTGGCTCCCCGTCAACAAAAGGATCACCTTCCGTCTCCTCACCCACGCACACAAAGCCCTACACGATCAAGGCCCGAGCTACCTCAACAACCGCATCAACTTCTACGCTCCCAAACGCCACCTCCGATCAGCCAGTCACGCCCTCGCCGCCGTCCCCCGCATCCGAAGAACGACAACAGGAGGAAGGTCCTTCTCCCACCTGGCCGCCAAGACCTGGAACTCCCTCCCGACCGACCTGCGCCTGACCCAAGACCACCTCTCCTTCAGGAAGAAGCTCAAGACCTGGCTGTTCGAGCAGTAGCAGCACCCCCCCCCCCCCAAGCGCCTTGAGACCCTCCGGGTAGGTAGTGCGCTCTATAAATGTCCTTGATTGATTGATTGATTGATAAAGTCAACCTTATAGACAAGCTATCCTAGGGGTAGCATGGACTAAGCAGTCTTAGGCTAAACTCTGTAAAGGCATGTGAAGCAAGCTGTTTTACCATACACAATCCCCTTGAATACCAAATGAAAGGA
The DNA here is from genome assembly GCF_964261635.1 of Lissotriton helveticus. NCBI lineage: Eukaryota > Metazoa > Chordata > Amphibia > Caudata > Salamandridae > Lissotriton > Lissotriton helveticus. The sequence goes on from NC_136064.1 coordinate 143,816,412, forward strand.
CACCACACAGATATATATTGAAAATATATATAGATTTATTTCTCAAAAGATACCCTATACTCTTTATGAGCACAGAAGCACAAGCGTTAAAACAAAACACAGTTTAAATACACAAAAGTTGCACGAATATGGATGAGACCTAGGGGCCACCTAAACCATATACAAAAATAGTGGTATAAGGACCACTATGAGGAAAGTGAAGAGGCCAAGGTCCTGGGGAATGGCTGGAGCTGTTCGAGACTAACAGTGATGAAGTCGGGAAAGGCCCGCGGGACTCGGGTGCAGTGCGGAAAGTGCACGCAATACCAATGCAATGTCAATGGTGCGTAAAAAGTACAAAGTTAGTTAAAAAGGAACCTTCCGAGTGACCTAGAAGGATGAAACTTAAGACACGGGCCCTAGAGGTGTGTACCAGTGTGGGAACACCGGCGGAGCTGAGTTACCTCACCCACAGGAAGCGGGTGCACAGGGTCGAAGTAGTGTCGGGTTTCGTCACGCTGGTCGATGGTGCTTGGAGCTGAAGATGCTGCAGGCGACTCGAGGTGAAGAGTTCCGGTGGATCCAAGGGTGGATCTGAAGTCGTGAAGACCTGAAAGCAGAGGGGACAATGTTCAAAGTCACTAGCCAGTGACTACCGTGGAACCAGAGTGGAACCAGGCGATGTCGGGTGCAAACAGGCGTCGAGGTGTAGCTTCTCTCTGCAGCCACGTGGACACGAGGGGTTGAAGATGTCCAGGAGTCGGTCATGAGCTGTCCCACGCAAGCTTCTCACTGTTGGCGGTGTTGGCAACCGGATGGAAGCAAACAGGCCTTGGCTAATGCAAGCCACGCAGGAATCAGGAAAGGCTTGTCACTCAGACCAGCAAGGTCAGAGCGGGTGCTCCTTTTCACAGGAGCAGGGGCAAGTCTGGAGCAACCAGACCTGCAGTGAAAGTTGTAGATTTCGTCGCCAAGATGGCCGCTAGCCACTTGGCAAGTGGCCGGGATGGCGCGTCGAGTGGCACAGTGCAAAAGGGCCCCACGCAGATCGTGGAGATGCTGGGGGGCTGATCTTTGGTGCAAGGGCTGCTCGAGGTTAGGGCTTCTCAAACCCCAAAGCACAGCGTCGAGGGTGCCTCTGATGCTGCGCAGTCAGCTTTTCGGGGGTCTTCCAAGATGTCTGGTCCCACGTCTCTCGGTGCCTCCACGGGTCCCTTCTTTGCAGGGACTGTGGATCGGGCGGTGAGAAGTCTGGGAGTCTGGGAGTCTGGGTCTTGTCAGGCTCTGGGCTCGGGCTCCGGCAGGAGGCGGCGGCAAAGCAGACGTCGAGTTGCTGGTTGGTGCCTGTGTTCACAGGGTGGTCACTCCTTGGCCACAAGGGAGATTCTCTTCCGTCTTCTGAGCAGCAGAATATCGAAGTCCAGTCTTCTTCTGTATTTCAAGTTGATTCAGGATGATCTGAAGTCTCAGGACACAGCTCCCACTCTTATTCGAATCTGGGGGTCCGGATCACCTACTAGGTCCCTCCTCTGGGTGGAACCAGGAAGGGGAGTGGTTACACCCCCTTTCCTTTGTCCAGTTTCGCGCCAGGACTGGGGCAGGAAGGCCCCAGCACCGGTTTGAACTGGCCTATGCACGGGGACACCTTGTGTGCCCCAGGCATGTCTGATTCTATTCAGCCCTGTCCTAACCAATACACAAAATCCTGTCTGGGGTGGTGCTAGCACCTCCCAAGGCAGGAAACCCTTTGTCCAAGCTGCCCTCGCATAGAAAGACTCCCAGCAGCAGGAGGTCAGACTTGTGTCTGCGGTGGCAGCATCCATCTTATGATGCTGAGGCTCTGTTTAACTTTAACCGGGGTTCAGGCTAGGTACATGTCGTGTCCCTCTAGAAGGGTGGAATGCTACCCCCGTCGCCAGAACTGGCGAGGGGGTAGTATTCCAATTCGTATGACACCTTACTCGTCATGTTTTGATAAAGCCAAACCTAAGATAGCATTTAACCGCGAGGATTATAATGCACTTAAGAGTATATGGTATGGCAGTATCATGAAACAGCTAAAGGACATGGTTCCGAAAGCTGCAGACAGGCTCAGCTCATGCCAGAGCACCATCTCACATATTTCCAAGCACTCTGCCTCCAGGATTGATGAGGCCTTCCATAGGAGTGGCTGATAGGAACATATGTGTCCATTTTAGGTTAGGTATAGGCATACTACACCTAAGTAAGGGGTGGTTACACCAACTTACCCCAGCTGAGTGATCAGCCAGTTGTGTCAAATATGGAGGCCAGGCCAGGGGTGGCATAATACATGCTGCAGCCCCTGGTAGGCCTTGGAAGCACCTATGCCCTGGGTTCCTGGGTACACTGTTACAGGGGCCAATAAGGTGAACCAGTTCCAATTGTGTATGTACCTAAGGTACATGGAGTCCATTTTAAGGAGAGAGCAATTAGCCTGGGGCCCTGAATAGCAGGATCCCAGGCCAACTATGTCAAAAACCAGCTAAACACCAGGCAAAAAGTTTGGGGGTAACCATAGTCAGATATCCACCTTCCTACATAACCCCCCCCCCCCCCCCCCAAACGAAAGGAGATAAGGCTATCCTTGACCAGGTAAGCCTATATTGCCTAAGTGGCCATATAAGGAAGTACCAGCTCTGGCTTGGTTACCCCCTGTCTCATGGTCCACTAAGCAATCCCTCACCCTAAGGGTATCTGAGGGTCTTCACCATAGGGAATCTCTACCCGTGGTGTGTCTTTGCAAAGTTAAAGGCTGGTTTTGGGATGGAGTACTGAAGTGAGATTCCTCTGTAGGACTCAGCTTCCTCCAATCACTCTCCACCATGTGTGCCTTTCTTTCTTTGACTGAGTTGCACTGTGCTCTCAGGGTCAACCTCTGGCTACCTAAAGCTGGAGGCTGAGTCCCTCTTGTTGGCTTACTGGAGGGACAGCTCAGGTTTGGGCCCTTGGGGTCCCAGGTTTGGCTGTGCCCAACAGAATCCCTCTGTGGGAGGTCCCTAACTACTTTTAAGGGGGCTCCCTCAGGAGTTTTTAAAGTTTTCACCTCACTAGGGCTACTAGTTACGGTGCTCCTAATCGGTTGATGGGGGTACTTTATTTGACAGGGGGCCCTTTGGGGCTCACTGTCCTTCTTGTCCTCTGCAGCCCTGGGCTGACTAAGGCAAGGTAGAGAGGGGCAGGCTACCTGCTCCAGACTGGGTCCCACCTGAGAAGGGTCCACTGCCATCAGAGGCTCTGCCAGGCCAGGCCTAACAACCTCTGGGACAGTTCCTTCATCAGGGGTAAGATCAGTTCCCTGAGGAGGCTGATCCTTTCCTAAAGTCTGGTGGGAGGGAGATTTCTCTTCCTCCTCAATGCTCTCATTTTGGGTGGAGTGATCCATCATTTCAGGCTTCACTACCCAGGTATCAGTTTGAGTTTGGGCTGTGGCCATCACAGCCCCACCAACCTTTTCAGGAGGAGACTCAGTTTGGGTATGAGCTGTTATCATAACAGCTCTGCTAATCTTTTCAGGAGGGAAGTTAGCTAAAGATGGGGCTGAGGTTTGCTCAGCCCTACCAACCTTTTCAGGAAGGACATCTTGGATTGGGGCTGTAGCCATCACGGCCCCACTAACCTTTCCATGGAGATTTACCATTTTAGAATGGGTTTCTTGTTCCACCTCAGCCCAGGCTGAGATTTCTAAATCATTCCCCAGTAGACAATCTACAGGCAAGTTTGATGACACTGCCACTCTCTTTGGGCCAGTGACACCTCCCCAGCTAAGATTTACTACTGCCATGGGGTGATTGGTTTCTATTCCATCAATGTTTGTCACCTGATATGTGGCATCAGGTAAAAGTTGCCTTGAGGGGACTAGACATTCAGCCAACATGGTGATGCTAGCCCCTGTGTCTTTAAAGGCCTCAACTTTCAAGCCATTGATGAGGGGCTCCTGTCTATACTTGCTCAAAGTGTTTGGGCAAGCAGTGAAATTGGCAAACCCCATGCCAGTCTCATAGACAAGAGTATCTGAGGTAGGGGACCTGGTTAGGCCAGAATCCAGCTGTCCTCCAAAAGTAAACCCACCCAGATTCCTGGGTGTGCTCCCACTTCCTGGGGGATTACTGCTGACAGTAACAGGAGGTGTTGGAGCTGGCTTTGGAGGTATATTCTCTTTAATGCCATTCTTGGGACAACAGCTGTCTGTTTTGTAATGCCCAACCTATTTACAGACATGACAATAAGGCTTTTTCTGGGTTGAAGAAGTGTCTTGGGACCCACCCCCACCCTTGGAGTTTTGGGGCCCTGGGGAAGTCTTTTCCTTACTTGTGTCCCCACCCTTCTCTTGAGGCTTGGTAGTCTCTTTCTTTTGGTCACCACCCTGGTTCTTAGGCCTGATCCTGGTTCTGACCCATTTGTCTGCCCTCCTACCCAATTCTTGTGGGGAGGTCAGATCAGAGTCAACCAGGTGCTGATGTAGAAGCTGATTATGACAATTACTTAAGATTTGCTCTCTCATAATTAAATTATACAATCCTGTATAGTCAGTAACCTTACTTCCCAGCAACCAGCCCTCCAGAGCCTTAGTGGCACATTCAACAAATTCAGACCAGTCCTGAGTCTGTGTCTTCTGGGTATCTCTGAACATTAACCTGTACTGTTCAGTGGTTAAGCCTAACCCATCAATCAGAGCACTCTTCAGGACCAGGTAGTTTCTAGAATCCCCATCACTAACTGTGAGGAGTCTGTCTCGGCCTCTACCTTCAAAGGAGAGCCACAAGATTGCTGCCCACTGCTCCTGAGGGACCTGCTGTACTTTGCAAGCTCTCTCAAGTGCAGTCATCCACTTGTGGATATCATCCCCAACTTTGTAGGGGGGCACAATCTTACTCAGGTTTCTATTGTCATAGGACTTGTCTTTATCCTTAGGGATAGTGCTGCCACCAGTGGATCCTAATCCACTCTCTCTAGGCTGCCTTGCTCTAGCAAGTTTCTCTTTGGCCAGGGCAACTTCTAATTCTTGTCTCTGGATCCTAAGTTCAGCCTCTCTCATTTTGGCCTCATGTTCCCTTCTCTGAGGGCTAGTCAACTCCCTTCTGGAGTTACCATGAGAACCTTTAGAAACATGGAAAGTATTGGATTCACCTGAGTGATTCCTCCTCCTCCTATGCTCCTGGTTAAGTCCATTTGGGGGTCTGAATGGGCTGGACCCACCTTCAGTCCCAAATAAGCTTAAGTTAGCCTGGTTAAGCCTGCTGACTAACACCTGGCTATTTCTACCATCATCAGAATCACTTTCTTCCTCCTCCTCCTCTTCTTCTTCCTCAGGCTGAGTATTCCCAGGGGTCTGGTCTTCCTCATCTATCTGGATGACAGGGGCAGGGGTATCAGGGTTATCATCTTCAGAAGGAGAAACCTCCTCGCCAGTCCCTGAGGGGCCTGGTTTGGGGTTCTTTAGAGCTTCAGACTGGTCTAATAGCTCTCTGAGGTGTCCTGCTGTAGGAATAGGACCTGTTTTGATTCCTCTCATGGAACACAGTTGCCTCAGTTCCTTAAATGGAAAGATAGCAAATTTGGATGGTGCCCTTGGAGGGTCACTCTCAACAGAGATGGGTCCAGTGGATCCCTCTGCTCCAGACATTGCTCTAGTGTGGTGGATGTGTTGCAATCTACCTACACTTGTGTTTTCCTACAAAACCTATCTAGTAGTTGTAGTCAGGGTGTGCTACTCCCTATCCTCTACAACAACTAAGTTCAGTAGAACTTAAGTATATCTAGTCTTGTTTTAGTGTACCTATCAGGTACCTGTATGATCTTTCAAATGATATTTTCAAAGATTGTAATGGTAAAACAACAGCAAGCTCAAATCCCAATCCGCTGCTCACCAATGTGAGAAGTTGGCCTGGTATATGATGCTCACTAGTTCTAGTGATCACCTTGTACCATGCCAAGCAACCCTTATGGTGCAGGTTGTAAAGTCAACCTTATATACAAGCTATCCTAGGGGTAGCATGGACGAAGCAGTCTTAGGCTAAACTCTGTAAAGGCATGTGAAGCAAGCTGTTTTACCATACACAATCCCCTTGAATACCAAATGAAAGGACACCACACAGATATATATTGAAAATATATATAGATGTATTTCTCAAAAGATACACTATACTCTTTATGAGCACAGAAGCACAAGCGTTAAAACAAAACACAGTTTAAATACACAAAAGTTGCACGAATATGGATGATCCCTAGGGGCCACCTAAACCATATACAAAAATAGTGGTGTAAGGACCACTATGAGGAAAGTGAAGAGGCTTAGGGCCTGGGGAATCGCTGGAGCTGTTCGAGACTAACAGTGATGAAGTCGGGAAAGGCCCGCGGGACTCGGGTGCAGTGCGGAAAGTGCACGCAATACCAATGCAATGTCAATGGTGCGTAAAAAGTACAAAGTTAGTTAAAAAGGAACTTTTCGAGTGACCTAGAAGGATGAAACTTAAGACACGGGCCCTAGAGGTGTGTACCAGTGTGGGAACACCGGCGGAGCTGAGTTACCTCACCCACAGGAAGCGGGTGCACAGGGTCGAAGTAGTGTCGGGTTTCGTCACGCTGGTCGATGGTGCTTGGAGCTGAAGATGCTGCAGGCGACTCGAGGTGAAGAGTTCCGGTGGATCCAAGGGTGGATCTGAAGTCGTGAAGACCTGAAAGCAGAGGGGACAATGTTCAAAGTCACTAGCCAGTGACTACCGTGGAACCAGAGTGGAACCAGGCGATGTCGGGTGCAAACAGGCGTCGAGGTGTAGCTTCTCTCTGCAGCCACGTGGACACGAGGGGTTGAAGACGTCCAGGAGTTGGTCACGAGCTGTCCCTCGCAGGCTTCTCGCTGTTGGCGGTGTCGGCAACCGGATGGAAGCAAACAGGCCTTGGCTAATGCAAGCCACGCAGGAATCAAGAAAGGCTTTTCACTCAGATCAGCAAGGTCGGAGCGGGTGCTCCTTTTCACAGGAGCAGGGGCAATTCTGGAGCAACCAGACCTGCAGTGAAAGTTGTAGATTTCGTCGCCAAGATGGCCGCTAGCCACGTGGCAAGTGGCCGGGATGGCGCATCGAGTGGCATGGTACAAAAGGGCCCCACGCAGATCGTGGAGATGCTGGGGGGCTGATCTTTAGTGCTAGGGCTGCTCGAGGTTAGGGCTTCTCAAACCCCAAAGCACAGCGTCGAGGGTGCCTCTGATGCTGCGCAGTCAGCTTTTCGGGGGTCTTCCAAGATGTCCGGTCCCACGTCTCTCGGTGCCTCCACGGGTCCCTTCTTTGCAGGGACTGTGGATCGGGCGGTGAGAAGTCTGGGAGTCTGGGTCTTGTCAGGCTCTGGGCTCGGGCTCCGGCGGGAGGTGGCGGCAAAGCAGACGTCGAGTTGCTGGTTGGTGCCTGTGTTCACAGGGTGGTCACTCCTTGGCCACAAGGGAGATTCTCTTCCGTCTTCAGAGCAGCAGAATGTCGAAGTCCAGTCTTCTTCTGTATTTCAAGTTGATTCAGGATGATCTGAAGTCTCAGGACACAGCTCCCACTCTTATTCGAATCTGGGGGGCCGGATCACCTACTAGGTCCCTCCTCTGGGTGGAACCAGGAAGGGGAGTGGTTACACCCCCTTTCCTTTGTCCAGTTTCGCGCCAGGACTGGGGCAGGAAGGCCCCAGCAACGGTTTGAACTGGCCTATGCACGGGGACACCTTGTGTGCCCCAGGCATGTCTGATTCTATTCAGCCCTGTCCTAACCAATACACAAAATCCTGTCTGGGGTGGTGCTAGCACCTCCCAAGGCAGGAAACCCTTTGTCCAAGCTGCCCTCGCTGGAAGGACTCCCAGCAGCAGGAGGTCAGACTTGTGTCTGCGGTGGCAGCATCCATCTTGTGATGCTGAGGCTCTGTTTAACTTTAACCGGGGTTCAGGCTAGGTATATGTCGTGTCCCTCTAGAAGGGTGGAATGCTACCCCCGTTGCCAGAACTGGCGAGGGGGTAGTATTCCAATTCGTATGACACCTTACTCGACATGTTTTGATAAAGCCAAACCCAAGATAGCATTTAACCGCGAGGATTATAATGCACTTAAGAGTATATGGTATGGCAGTATCATGAAACAGCTAAAGGACATGGTTCCGAAAGCTGCAGACAGGCTCAGCTCATACCAGAGCACCATCTCACATATTTCCAAGCACTCTGCCTCCAGGATTGATGAGGCCTTCCATAGGAGTGGCTGATAGGAACATATGTGTCCATTTTAGGTTAGGTATAGGCATACTACACCTAAGTAAGGGGTGGTTACACCAACTTACCCCAGCTGAGTGATCAGCCAGTTGTGTCAAATATGGAGGCCAGGCCAGGGGTGGCATAATACATGCTGCAGCCCCTGGTAGGCCTTGGAAGCACCTATGCCCTGGGTACCTGGGTACACTGTTACAGGGGCCAATAAGGTGAACCAGTTCCAATTGTGTATGTACCTAAGGTACATGGAGTCCATTTTAAGGAGAGAGCAATTAGCCTGGGGCCCTGAATAGAAGGATCCCAGGCCAACTATGTCAAAAACCAGCTAAACACCAGGCAAAAAGTTTGGGGGTAACCATAGTCAGATATCCACCTTCCTACAGTAACATTGAATGGATTGGGCTATAATGTGATTTCGTAACTGACTATGTTCTATGGTGTAGGCCATTTGGTCACCAACTAAAAGTATAATAGCACAGAAAGGAAATTTTTGTTCTATACTATTGATGCCCGGTCCTTTCTGGTTTCTGGGAAAACTCTCTTATTTTTTAAGAAATTGAGACAGGCCACAGGCATACAATGGCCAGGAGTCTGCCATTAGGATACGCAACGCCTCGTTGTGAGACCTAGTGCCTAACAACCAACACAATGGTTTAAGCCACCTGTTTCTTGGATGCATGTACTCCGGACATTCAAACATAAAATAAGCTATAGTTTCTGGCCTAGTTGGGCAAATAGGGCAAAATACTATTGTCTGAGCCGGGGGTTTCCAGCGAGCTGAGAGGGCACGCACAGGGAGAGCCCGGGCCCTAAACCTGAAGTAGAGAGCCCTATCAAATGGTTTCCAAATAATATCCAAGTAGAGATCCAGGATCGACAGATCCTTAAACTTCAGAAATTCGTCCGTAAGCCTGCCCACAGCATGGTTAGTACTAGTTCGAAACGCAACCCATTTCCAATAAAGACTCTTTAGAATTGCTTTCGGAGGACAGGACCTACCAACCCATGCCTCACTTAGGCCCAAATCGCCAAGCAGAGCTTTTAGATCTTTTAGCCACTTTACTTTATGCCATCCAGGCAATGACATGACTTCAGATAGCCCTTTAGCATATTTGGCCAATTTGGGTACTCGCCACAGCCAAGCCCATAAGAGCAATGGCCGCAGCTTTGCCAGATCGCTAATGGGGCGACAACCTAGGTCCAGGATTAGCGGTATCATTGGGGTGCTCTGGGGAAGTGACATAAGGACCCTATAGAATTTGTTTTCGGACCTTGTCAATTCATCTATACTATTGGTACCCCATAACTCTGCCCCGTAAAGAGCAGAGCTAACTCCCCTTGCTTTATAAATGTCAATGACTCGGGCTATTGGCCTTATTGAACAGGAACGCTGCTCCTTAAGCAATGCCCCGGCTACCCTCTTATGGGTTAGCAGCATTTTGCTAAGGTGTGGGGTCCACTACATAGTATGTGATATTCGTATGCCCAAATAATCAAACACAGTGACCCTTTCCAAAGGCACGAGATTCAGCATAGGGGCTCGGCCAAGTTTTTTTGGGGGGTTCATCACCAGATATTTTGTTTTGTCCGTAATGATTACTAGACACCGCTCCGAACAAAAGGTCTGGAAGTTGTCAAGGAGATTTTGAAGGCCCATAGGGGATTTGGACAACTGGAGCGTGTCGTCCGCAAATAGGAGGGTGGGTATTCGCTCGCCCGCCAGGGATGGTTCATCTGAAGGATCTTTTAGCAGATGCCCAACCACACCATTAACATATAATGAAAAGAGGGTGGGAGCAAGGACGCATCCCTGGCGAACCCCTCTCTCTACCGGGATTCTGTTGGTTTTCTCACCCTCTGTACCCCATCTTACTTGGGCAAAGTTGTCTTCGTGGAGCCTGACCAACATGGAGAGAATGTAACGAGGGAGCCCCATGTCGGCGAGTACTCCCCAAAGAATCTCCCTAGGCACAAGGTCAAAGGCAGTCTTTAGGTCGATAAACGCGAGATAAAGACTGCCTTTGCCTATGACCACCACCTTCCAGTAAATTAGCATTAATCTAAACGCTTGCTCTATTGTTCCCATCCCAGCCCTGAACCCTGCTTGGTAATCGGAGAGAATTTCATTTTTGTAAATCCATTGTAGTATTCTCTCCAACAGCACCTTACCAACAACCTTCTGGGTTGTGTCTAGCAAACTTATGGGCCGATAATTGGAGGGGTCATCCCTCAGCCCCTTTTTAAAAATCGGCACAACCTCGGCCCCTTTCCAGGACTCAGGGATGGCAGCACCTCTATAGATTGCAGTAAGCAAAGAATGAATAAACTTTCCCCATTTCAGCTTGTCCGAACGAAGCAGGTCCCCAGGGATGCCATCTGGGCCGGCTGCTTTTTGGGGCACAATGGTACTAATAGCATATTCCACTTCCTTAGTTGTGAAGGGGGACTCATTTGGGTCGCCCTCCAAAACATGAGTGTTAGTTGTAGCTAAGACGCTAGTCCCATGCTGGCAGGTATATAATTTTGAGAAGTGGTCAAACCATGCTTGGCTAGTGATGTTACATGTAATGAGGTCGCTATCTGGTCTGTTTCTGGCTCTTATGGTGTCCCAGAAGTGCCTGGCATCCTTGCTAGAGCTAGCCTCTTTTAAGGTTTGCCAACACTCGTCTTCCCACTCCTTTTTTTCATTTGTTATAGCCTGCTTGTACTCTTTTCTAGCGCACTGTATCAAGGGTTATGACTTGCCTTTGATGGCCTTAATCAAGGCTGACTTTTTATGTCTGCATGTGGAGGTGGACCGGTCACGGGCACCCTTTGGTTTCTGGGTCCTTATGGTCTTACCCCCACACACTTGCTTCAGGAATAATTTCCCTACAGTCTTGATGGTTTCCTGGAAGACAAGCGTTACCCTACCCGGAACTAGGTGGGCTAGAAGGGTAGTATCCAACTCCCTTTACGAAGTTGTTAGTGCTATGTGTATATGGCTTTTAGCTTGGTTTCGTCTAGGGCTACTTTACACCACTTAAGGCGTCTTCCACAATTGGATGGAAAAATTTTGGGGACAAGCTCCAATTTATTAGGTGTTTTTCCATTAGTTTTTCTGTGCCACAAACTCTTAAGAGTTAATGAAAGCGAGTTGTGGTCACTATCTACAGTGGGTAGAACAACCATATCCTGGACAAACTTCCAAAGCATAAAATCAAGAAGGATGTAATCAATCCTTGACGTATGGTTCGCCCTATTGAATGTGACAGCACCCATGGGGTCCGAAGTAGTTCGGCCGTTAACAGCTCTCAGCCCGAAATCCATGGTCAATGCGTTTAGCTGAATCGCCCTTTGGGACCATCTTTTTATTGGTTGAATGGATAGCATGGGTATACCCCTCCTTACACCATCCTCACCTAGGTCCAAAATATCCTCTGTCGCAAGGGGCTCGTATGTACAGTTAAAATCTCCTGCGACCAGGACTTGGATGCCATCATTACAATCTCTGAGCTCACTTTCAAGGATGGTTAATATTGGAGACAGAGAGCCATTTTTTGTTCCCCTGGCATAGATGTTAAATAGCTCAATGGTTCGCCCCCTGTTAGGGCCCCTCAACGAGATTCTAAGGATGTCTGGGGAGTTGCTCTGCTTTTGTGTGATGTGGCAGCCCAAGGGAAATGCTAACCCAAATGAGAAGCCCCCCCAAAGGGCGGCCCTTCCCTGTAATTGGGGGTGTTGCAGGTAGAAAGTAGGTGACATAGCCAGCTCTGTGGAGCGGTTTCAGGCTCCAAGTCTCCTGGAAAATACAAATCTTATGCGCCTCCACCAAGTTATTCCAGTCTGGAGAGCCTAATTTTCTATGGATACCTGCTATATTCCAGCTGATAACCTTGAGTAATTCAGTAGTATCTGGGGCATGGTTTATTAGAGAGTCCAGTCGTACTCTGAGGGGGTTAGGTTCTGTTTTGACTGGCTCTATAGCTGGGATAAGCCCGGGGGATATGGCCAAATGCAGGGCATCTCCCTGGTCAGTTGGATATACTGCTAAAGACACTTATAAGGTTATCTTGTGGGTGGGATAAAGAGGAATTGATATGTCAATACCCTAAATCAGGGCCATAATGTTCTCGCCTGTTAGCAGAGTTTAAGATGGGGTGAATACAATGATCATTGGGAAGCCCTCCCCAAGGTGGGTATCCATAGTTTTGCCATTGGAGTGAAGGCACTTGTTGTTGCAGATAGAAGTGCCCCAAACCAAGTGCTCTTATTCCACTATTGCCAGGCCCATTATGATGGTTGCAAATAAACTTTACGGCGCGTGTATCCCGAAAGTTAACTAGGATACAATCGCCAGGGACATCCTTTGCTCTACTACCCAACCAGCTAACTCTTCTAACAAATAGAACCTTTCCATCTATTTGCCTCGGTAAAGACATATTGTTATTCAACCAATATGTAGTTTTATTTTTTAATTCGGAGTATGATTCTGTTTTACCAGGCAGTAGCCGGGGAACTCCTACCAAAACAACTACATAGGGCAAACTTGCGGGAGGCAAGTCAATATTGGGAAAGCTAAGCTGTTCACTATCTATATCACCCGATCTATGAGTCCGATTTTTCCTCTCATTTGCGACATTATTAGGAGTGTTTTTGTCTTTCTGAGTTTGTGTGGATACAACCCTTACTTTCTGTTGTTGCCACCTTAGTGGGGATGTTTTTGTCTCCTTGGGGTTGGGAGATTTCACTTTCTCTACACCCCTTGTCCCTTTTTTCTGTTTGTCGTGGTTTGGTTTACTTCCCTTTTTTGGGATTGATGCTGGGAGATTACTACTACCCATTATCCCAGGGAGACCTTTTTGGTTTGGAGGAACGATAGTAGGTGTTTGGGACGGATCTTGCAACTTCTGCTCGTCAGAAGGAGGGCTATTTTTTTAATGTAACTTAATAAGTGCCTTTACTGAAAAGAAGTTGTCAAAAGTCCCTTGTTCAAAGATATCAAGTCTTTTTGATAGTTCCTTTACCCTCTCATGTACCGGCAGAATAAGGGACTTCATGATCTGTTCAATGTGGGCAATGAGAGGAATATCTTTAGGAGGACTCGGAGGACTTTCTAAGTTTAGATTTTCACCAGACAGCGGAATAGTATTAATGTCAGGAGTTCCACTGTTGGTTGGGCAGAAGGTTTCTCCAACAGAGCCTCCAATATTTGCAAGAAGAGTTCTCCGGGTATAGGGCCACCCGTTTCAGCTAATGTGATTGCAGAATCTGATACATAGCTACTATTGTTCTTATCCTGTGGTGTTTTATGCTTTTCAGCCCTTTTTTGTTTCTTCTTCCTGTCATCTCCTACGCTCCTCTTAGATCTTTGGTCAAAAAGGTTTTCTCCAAAGACAAGTTCAGACCTAAGCCTAGCCAGTTGTCCTCTAGTGATTACACGGGGACTGTTTATGCTTTGGTCTCCCTCAGAAATCGAGGTCGAGCTTAATGATCTTTCAAAGTTCTCGCTATTTTTGGAGTCATTTGCTGGGATGGAGGGGTAGTCGGGGTCTGAGACAACCTATCATGTGGAGATAGAGGTAATGTCACAGAAGGCACATTACTATTCAAAGGAGATAAAACTTGAGCCGCTGTGACCTGACGAATACCTGGAAGGGAAACAAAGGAAGGTGCCAATATTGAATCTTGGGAGTTGGTGGTAAACATTGATATATTAGAGGGGGGCAAGGTAGAAAGAAAACCCACAGGCAGTGACATGCGACGTTCTGTATTTTCTATGGCGTTTGCCACCACCCCGATTGTTTTTTGCAGTATGCGATCTATCGCCGTCAAGCTAGGAAGCTGAGGGTTAACGGCTGCATTTTGTTTGGGTGCAGGGACAGATCTCGAAGTATTACGCCTTCCCATTCCTATACAATCATGAAGAAAGGTGGAAATCTAAATACTAGATGTAAGTTTAGCACTTATCAATGCTACCCTGGATATAACACAATGCAGCACCCTAGGGGAGTACAGATATTCAAAAAGATATTTCTATAAACATTCAGCCCTTAGTTGGTAACTGCTCACAGTCATGCTATCAACGAATAACAAGATCACTAAACAATCTGTGCGGGTGCTGAAGCACGGGACCATAGGACCAGGAGGGGTGGCCTAGCCCAGCCTCTCCCGGCGACTAATGGTCACAAACGGTCCCGCCCTTGTCCCGGGCTTATCACGGGATGCTCCCGCGCGCTCCCGCGCAGCGGAGGGCTGTGATCAATAGGAATGAATAGGCATTTGAAGCCCATAGGAATGAATGGGCATTACCGATTCGGTATTTACCGAATAGGTAAATACCGAATTTCACAAGGGTGCAGGGGGTGTCACTTTGACACCCTCTGGCACCCCCAAAATAGGCTCGGGTGCCATGTGGCAGGCATACCTGCCCTAAGGGCAGGTCTGCCTGTCATATGGCATAGGTGTGCATGCACACATGTGCATGCACACCGGAATCGGTATTTTACCATCAAATTGATTTGATGGTAAAATACCGATTCTGTAAGGCTTGTGGGACTCAGAAGAGTCCCACCTACATCTCATATTTACCGATTCGGTAGAAATACCGATCGGTAAATTTACCGATCGGTAATTTTACCGAATCAGTTACACATGCCCCTACATACCAAATCATGAATACCGCTCGGTAACGGCCGAAAATACCGATTTTCGGCCGTTACCGACCGACCTACATCCGGCCCCTGAATCCCGCAGGGGCATTGCATAGCCCACAGTATTCAAATAGTCCGAATTTGGTCCGGAATGCCGTTTTCCACCCTTATGAGGTGGTACGTTCCTCGCAAACTGATTTTTGTGAACACAGTGGCGTCTTTGATTTGATCAAATAATACTGGAATGAGGGGTAACGGATATTTGTTTTTTATGGTGATTTTATTTAGTGACCTTTAATCCATACAGGCGCGAAGACCTCCCTTTCGCTTCACTATAAAGAAGAGGGGAGAAGACCACATTGCAACATATTGTCCAAATATTCTTTGAGATAAGTAGTCTCGGGTTCTGACAGAGCACAGATGCTAATGCAGGGAAATATGCCTCCAGATTCTAGATCAATGCGACAATCAAAGTCGCGATGCGGTGGTAGTGCCGTGGCATTTACCTCATTAAAAACATCAGAATATTGGTCATAAAAGAGGGGGAGGTGGTCAAGCTTTTGAATGCTACAAGAGGCACAGGCTAACGGAGAAGCCCAATCAACGGCCTCTTGGTAACAATTCTGGATGCAAAAATGGGAATCTAAAGTCACAGTTCTCCGTACCCAATCTATCTTGGGGTTATATTTTTGCAACCAGGGTAACCCAAGGATTACCCCAAAGGCTGGAGTGTCTATGAGATCAAAAGTGACTTCTTCTGAATGTTCATTATCACAAACCAAACTTAAAGGTGCCGTATGTCTAGTGATGAGTCCTGAGGAAAATGCTGGCCCATCCACTGCTCTGACCGTTTCAGGGTCTTCTTTCTGTATACAAAGGACTCCTAAAGAAGAGGCTAATTTATTGTCCCCGAAGTTTCCTGTAGCTCCAGATTCCAAAAGGACAGAAATGGGTCACTCGATTGCTACTGGATAATATCAGAGTTAAGCTGATGGTAAAGTGTTTGGGCACTCTGGCTACAGAGGCATCTTGCCTTTTCCACACAAGCACCACTATCTTTTGGGGCTCTCCAATTTTAGGGCGCACAGGACATTCTCGTGTGAAATGACCTCCCTTTCCACAATACAGACATAAGTTGAGATTACATATTTTGTCTTTCTCCTCTCTCGTGAGAGGACCTCTAACTCCTCCTATCTGCATATGTTCTTCTGTAGCTAGTCTTTGCTCCTCTTTCTTGGGATTTCTCTACTGTAATACTCATGGGATATCCACCCTCCCTTTCTCGCCATGTCTTTCTCGGAGTCTGTGGTCCAAATTTGATTACCAAATCTATGAATTCGGTATATTCCTTTGGGGGCTCGACAAGAAGCCGCAAAAGGAAAACTCAAACGCAGCCTCAGCCGCTTATGATTTAAACATGACAGGAGCCTCAAATGAAAACCCAGAAACGGCCGCAGCCGCTTGTGATTTCAACCATACAGATACATTATGTGTGGATGATTGGTTTGGAGGTGAGAGGGGAGGATCTCGTCGTTCCTGCGGTACCTGGTTTTCAGGTGAGTGGGGTTTTGTGACACCCAGCCATGTACTAATCCAAACAACTATAACACCTATAGTGGTCAAAGACTGACGGGGGATTGCTGGAGTGCATAGGTAGTCCTCAGGGGATTGTAGCACTACATATGTCAGTGCCTGGCTCATTCCATAAGTACATGGTTAGCGACTAGATGATTAGAGTACATGGTGAATTTATAAGAGCTAGGTATTTGAGCATTCTTTGGGTAAGTACACTGATGAAGCAACGCTTCGCATCGCGACGTGCTTTAGTCATGAACCTCGCTCATGTGTAATCAATTAATAATTTGTACGTCTTACTAATCTTTATTTCATGTTTGAAACGAGGTAAATGAAGCTTGCCTATGTGTATTTCTAATACGATTAATTGAGTCCTTAAAATGGCCGCTGCTTTTAAATAGCTTCTGCGCATGCGTCAGTCACACTCACGTGTCCTGACGTGTTCGCAGATTTGGAGGGAATAGAATGCGCATGCGTATTTCATAGCTTTCGTGAATAACGTGGTGATGCTCTTGTGTTTGTGTATATGTAGCTAACATTTAAACTGCATAGTATAATTTTATAGTGATAAGTTGAAAGTACAAAACCAATGATGTGTTTTCATACCGTTATTTCTATGTATTAATTTGTTCTCGCTTACTTTTCATGTACCGCGGGAAATGGGGGTCTGACTGAGCCGAAAGCCATCTTGGAGGTCCTTTCTGCGCAGGACCGTCCGCCTGGGGAGAAGTCAACCTTGGCTGGTGGAACTCAGCCAGCTGGCAGGGATGGGCAAGATGCTCCTGAGAAACTGACCTGCGAACTCAGCAGGACGGAGTCATGTGTCCCTATTCCGAAACAATGTAATATTGTCATTGTATTTCCCTGGACTTTCTCATGAGAACCCCAATCTCGCTAGGCGGTACCCAGAGATGCAAAGTAGGCATCCAAATAGTGTGTTCTGATTGGTGTGTTACCCAAATCCTACCTTAGGACCAATCCAAATTGAGGGATTCTGACACTTTGCAACATTTGGGGGTGGTACACTGCCCCAAAACAGTATAACTACCCTGGGTTCACCTAGGGAAATTGTCCGACTTGTCTAGTTTAGCTGACCTGTCACTGACCCAACGCACTCAATAGGTGACTGAAGATACAGAGAGCTGCGGAGCACTCTGTCCGAAATTGACCATAGACTAAGGTTTTACTGAACCTTAAAGTGCTGGCGGAGCACTTTGCTGGGAGTTCGCTGACCCAATCGGGGTCCTGATCGATAGCTGCAGAGAGGGTGGAGCGCAGGCGTTGCTTCCGAACTGTGGGTGCCGGTCCTGTCCTGAGGGTCCTGTCCTGAGGGTCCTGTCCTGAGGTCCTGTCCTGATTCCTAATCTGAGGGTTTCCTGTCCTGTCCTGGGTGTCCATTCTGCACCTGCTGTCCATTGAGGGGTATCCTTCCTTGAGGGTTTCCTGTCCTTAACTGACCCGTGGCCAGGGTTTGGTTTCCACACCAGTCTAGGTAAATATTGCTCAAAATCTCTCGAAACTGCACCTTTCTATTTTTCTGTCTTTTGCTTTAATAAAGACACACCTTTGCATATGTTAATTTTCCATGCTTTCCGCAACCATTGAAAACGTAAAGTCATTTGCATTTATTTCATAAACGTGTTCCCATGTTACCCTACCTGTTAGAAATTATATTTTGCATTGCGGTTTGCCATTTTCTGATATGGTCTAGAACCTCCTTACTTAAACTGTCTAAAGAACTTTTGCCTTAAATGCATAGTATATTCCCGTTGCATCTCATATTAGCATTTCAATGATTACCCTGACTTTATTTCTCTATAGTTATGTACTTTTCATTATTTTGATTATCGATTGTCTTATTCTTGTGAATCTCATGATTTCCGAAAACGAACTTTAGATAAACATTTTAAAAACTTCCAGTTGTCCGTGGTCATTATACAGAAAAATTGAATGTTATTATTTGAGTTGGTATTTTGCTGCCTTTCCTTTTACAGCTAGCTCCCTGATCCATTGTGGTCATAGGTACCCGTGTCGGTGGATGGTAAGTCGGGTACGCTGAGGAATAACAGTAGGGAATTCACACAAATTGGTAGCAGCCCGTGAAGTCGCCCGATCAATGTATATGGTGAATTGAAATATATGGGCCCGAAGCCGGAAGCGGCGAAATTATTGGTTGGGTGACCTCGCGCGCTCTATCAGTTTTTCTGGTAGCAGAGGTATGGTTAGGGACTAGTTAAAGGTTAGGTAGGGACTAGTTAGTCTAGTCAAGTCGGTAGCTGCTAGTATATTAATGCTGCTACAAGAGCGGCCATTCCGAGGGAACTGATCACTCTCTTGAAAGGTGTTGCTTTTTGAAATTTATGAATTGTTTGGAAATTGTTATTCTTGTTCTTATATTGTTATATGTATTAATCCATGCATTTGTAAACCGTCTTGTTCAGTGTTGTCAGAACTCCCCGGGGAATTGAATGGCAAAGTGGTGAATAGAATCCATTTGCCCTGAGGTCGCAGGCTCGAGGAAAGTTAGGTGCAGGTTAAGTGGACCGGGAAGCACTAACTAGGGTTTTTCTTGAATACATGTGTGAATAAATGTTAGTAACGAGGTTCATTGGCAAAATTCCAATAGTGGCGTAACCTAGTAAGGGTCACATCGGAAGAGTAGCAGGTTCATCGGAGCTTGGGTGAAAGCAGAGGGTCCGCTGGGAAACCTTAGGCCCAGATATATCCTGGAAAAGTGGATGGGTCTAGGGAAGTAACAGGTTCACTGATGCTAGAGTGAAGGGTAGGTGGAAGAGTTCTACCCGCAGCGTGTGAAAAGTAAATGGAAGTAGTTTACTTGCAGTAAAACAACGCTTTCCTGTCTAGACACTTGAGCACTGTGGCGAATGTGTATTCGTTGTAAAATAACCAAGCACTAGCACTTTAGAAAGAAAGAAAGTTTCCGTTACCTTGTGAAGGGAGGGAGTCAGTCGCGAAGCGTCTCTGACGTCACTCCGTGCCGCGCTGGGATTGGTAGAAGCAGCGGGCGGGTAGCGGGGCTGGAATTGTGAAGGAAGGGTGAACGCCGAAGCGTGAGAACAGTCTCGCGAAAAGGCCGCGCACCCATTGGTCGAAAATATTTGAACGCGTGCACCCCATTGGTCGCACGGAATTGCAAGACGGGTTCTGATTAGAGGTAACTTTGTAAACAAAGTTAAGCGTAGAAATCGTATGTGGCACTCGTATTGTCCAGAGACTAGACCCGATCCAAGAAACCAAGGGTTTGAAAGGGATCAGTGGAAAGCAAATAGATACGATATTATGTACGGAACTAAGAGAAAAATGTCCCTTGTAAATAAGGTGAAGAATTACTTCAAAACGGACAAACCGATTAAATCCAGAGAGGGCGTGATTGTTCCGCCACCCAATACCCCCGCCTCTTTCATGATGTTTGACCGAGGGTACAATACCTGTGTGTGGTTGGAAAATTGGGTAAAGTACACAAAAGATGACGGAATATTGGCTTTTCCGTTAGACGGTACTTTCAATGGTAGGATTTTATTTAATTTGAGAACCCGAATGAATGAATTGCATCCCAGACCGAGACTAACGCAGTATGAGGCATTAGAGGAATGGGAGATTGAGGCTTTTGAAAGAGAAAAACCCCGAATGGACAAAGGTCTGACCAAGTGGTACCCTAGGCTGAAACAAGAAACCAGGGATAAAAAGATGAAACAGTGGAGACAGAGCATGATTGTTGAGGGTCTGTTTCCCATGATGCCAGCATGTAACCCTTCAGCGGGAGAGAAAAAGACAGAAAAGTGTAAACATTGGGGGTCCCTTGGGGAGTCAGACGATGAATTGTTAGATGATATCTTTACGAGAAGTCCGCCCCCTTATAATGAGGGAGCCCGACCTTCCAGTGCAGGAGAGAATCCTCGACGTCCCCCTATTAAGGAGGAGGACAGATCCCTAAGTAGGGAAGGAGGTTGTCAGATACCGCCCTATTTTGAGAATCCCGGAGCCGCGGAGGTGAGGAATATATATCCCAGAGTGCCCGCGAGCCAGGAGGAAAAATATTCACGTGAAAGGGTCTTTTTCCCCAGACCTCTTTATGAGAACGAAGAAAAGCCATCAAGTTCAGGAATGCCCTTTTTACAGCCTCCATATGAGGAAGAGCGTAGGTCATTTAGCACCGGAACTTTGTTCCCAAAACCAAATTATGGTGGGGGACCGAGTGAAACGCATCCTACTGCCCCGAGTTTTACCCCTCACCTGACCCCACAGATAATACCTGACAGAACATTAGGAAGGATACTGGAAGAAAGGGAGCAAGAAGCCCTAGCTAAACAGAGAACAGAAATAATTCAGAAAATCTCCCAGTTAAATACCAGTCCTGAGGCTTTGACCATCCCAGTAACAATTGGACCAGTGGTTCCGTTATATGGGAATAATCAGGGAAGTCCAAACCCTCCAGTTATGACCCCAATCATGGCACCACCCAGACAGGAACCCTTAATAATAGATGATCAGTCCAGTGAGTGTGACTCTGAAGTTGCGTTTTTGGACCTGCCAAACAAACAGACAGGAAAGGGAATGCAGAAGAGGCCTAATCCTTTTAATACGAAAGAAATTAAATTAGAGTCCACGTCAGGTACTAGGAGTGTCTCTCTGGTAACTCCGGAAGAAATTGAAAATTGGAGTCGTGAATTAGAAAAACAGACTCCGCAGACGAAGCCTTTAGACCTCTACAAGCTGAG
Organism: Lissotriton helveticus; assembly: GCF_964261635.1. NCBI lineage: Eukaryota > Metazoa > Chordata > Amphibia > Caudata > Salamandridae > Lissotriton > Lissotriton helveticus. The sequence goes on from NC_136064.1 coordinate 143,837,591, forward strand.
AATAGAAATAGAGGAATTGATGGCAGGAAATGTGGGATTGGACAGATTAAATACCTACTCAGAAGAAGAGTTACTGTTTATTTGTAAAAGCCTTACCCGAAGTACCCGAGTGCTCCACGAAAAGTTAACAGACACCGCAGCGAGTATGGGGGTAGATATTTCAAGATCCAAGCCCTTGCAAAAACCTTACCGAGCTGATTTCTCAGACAAAGATATAGAGAACCTGAATGTGTCGGGGAAAAAGTTGCAGATTAAAGAGTTGCTAGCAATTCTGCAAAAATGGGGAGACGTGGAAAAATGGAAAAACAGGTGGGCACGAAAGAAAGATGAGGCTCGATCCAGACAAGCGACCCCTGAGTTCGCTTTGAGAGAAGTAGACACACCTGAGCAGTTATGCCCCATGCGGGAAGTACCAGGTGGGAGGTATGTGCACGTTCCATGGTCCAGACAGGATATTGTGTCCTTTACTAACGATTTTCCGAAATTGCGTGAGAAGCCAGTTGACTGGTACCGGCAGGTGGAAAGGTTCGTAAAGGTGCAAAAATGCCTGTGGAAAGACCTGGATGGGTTTTTCGACATTGTGGTCTCGGTGGATCTATGGACCGAGTGTAAAATAGCCATAGCCTGGCCTAGTGAGGAGTACCCGAGGGACTCTAACACAGGGGAACCATCGATTGAAGTGATGAAAAAATATGAACAAGTAATTCAGCATTTGAAAAATAAGGTGCCCGCAAAGGAAACTGATTGGACCAGGATAGATAGAACAACGCAGGAAAGAGACGAGACAGTGCACTCCTATTATGAAAGGCTGTTGCAGGTGTTTAAAACATACAGTGGTATAGATAACATCGAGATGAAGGATATGACGCATTTTATTTACAGGTTTGTAAATGGTTTAAGGCCCGAAATTTGTCAGTGGATAAAAGATAACAAAATCTGTTGGCAGTCCAAAAAGATAGACGAGGTCCTGTGGTACGCAAAGTACTGCGAGGACGAGATGGCAGAAAAGAAAAAGGCTCTCAAGGAGAAGGTTATGTGGGCTCAAGTAAAGCTCGCAGAACAGCAGGAAAAACAGTTGAGTAACATGGTCAAAAACACTCAGAACCAAGGTCCTGGGGGTGGGGGAGGAGGCAAGCCCCGGCCCAAAATGAGCAGAGAAGAGGCTATGAAGAAATTTCCCTGCCATCAGTGCGGAGAAATTGGACACTGGCGAAACGAGTGTCCTTATCTGCCAGATGATAACCCCAAAACACCTGATTTAACTCCACAGACGCAGAAAGAAAGACCAAGAAAGACTCAACCACAGGTAAAAACGATTCAGGTGCCCCGGGCACCAAAGCAAGTGTACAAGGGAAAGTCTACGGAGGGTGATGAAGTAGAAGTCTGGGAAAGCAATGAGAACAGAAATGCAGCAACTTCGCAGTATTTGTTAAAAGATACCTTCCTTTGTGATGACCAGTACTGACGGGGCCTGAGAGGGGAGGACGAGGAGTGCGTACTTGGCGCCTCCTTGCGGGTAGACCAGTCCGGACCATACATTGAAGGAAAGGTTGACGGAAACGATGTCACTTTTCTGTTGGACACTGGTGCTACCCGTTCTACTGTGAGAACAGTGGACGTTCCAAACCTACCCCTCTCGGGAGAAGCCATCCAAGTAGTGGGTGTATCTAATCAATTGATTAGTACTCCTGTTACCGAGCCCATGGAGATCTCAATTGGAAACTTTAAGGAAATGCATAGATTTGTCGTTTGTGACACCAGTCCAGTGAACTTACTGGGACGTGATTTGCTGTGCAAAATGAACTGTACCATCTTTTGCACACCAAAGGGTGTTGAAATTCAGACCCCAGATGAAGATGGCATTTATAAATTAATGTTAATCAGACCTGACTCAGAAATTAAACGAATGACTATGCAGGATTTGCCCAAAGAACTCCAAGAAGCAGTGAAGCCAGAAGTATGGGACTTTACTGGGAAAGATGTAGGGTTAATGAAAAACGTGGACCCCATACAGATAGCAATAAAGGACAATGCAGTATACCCTAATACTAAACCCTACAGAATGAATGCAGAAGTGAGAGCAGGTGTTACCCTGGAAATACAAAAATTGCTAGAAGGAAACATCATACAGGAAGTAATGAGTAGCCCATGTAACTCACCGATTATGGGCATCAAGAAGCCTAGTGGCAAGTACAAAGTAGTGCAGGACCTAAGAAAGGTAAATAAGATAGTGGTTCCCTGCTGCCCTATTGTCCCGAACCCAGCAGTGATTCTGTATCAGATTCCATGAGATGCTGAGTGGTTCACTGTGATAGATTTATGTCATGCATTCTTTTCCATTCCCTTGCATCCAGACAGCAAATTTCTTTTCTCATTTGCCTTCAATGGTCACGTGTATGTCTGGAACAGGGTCCCCCAAGGGTACACAGAGAGCCCCTCTATCTTTAATCAGATCTTGAAAAAATGTTTGGAAACTTTGGTCTTACCTGGAAACTCTGTCCTAGTGCAATACATTGACGACCTCTTGGTGGCGTCTAAAAGTCATAGGGATTGTGTGATTGACACCATTGCCCTACTGAATCACCTGAGTGAGAAGGGACATAAAGTGGCCCCTGACAAACTACAGTTCTGTGCAAAATCAGTGAAATATCTGGGGCACCAGATAGAGAAAGGTGTCAGGAAAGTAACATCAGAAAGGGTGAGAATAATTCAAAAGATGCAGTTACCCCGCACTCAGAAAGAAATCAGAATGTTCCTGGGAGTGATAGGATACTGCAGGCAATGGATTCTGGGATTTGCAGTCCTAGCTAGGCCCTTGATAAAAATGACCAAGAGAGGAACACCGGATATTGTACAATGGGATGATGAAAGCTTAACAGCCTTCACCAAACTACGAGATTGTCTGTGTACAGCCCCTGCGTTGGGAATGCCAGACTATAACAAGGAATTTGCTCTGTTCTGTGACACCCGAGATAATTGTGCATTGTCAGTCCTAACACAAGAACATGGCACAACCAGAAGGCCTGTGGCATATTTCTCTGCCACCCTGGATCCAGTGGCTGCTGGATTACCAGGATGTCTGAAAGCAGTAGCTGCTACCTGCGCGAGTTTGGAGCAGAGTGAGTCTATTGTCATGGGACATCCTGTAACTGTGTATGTTTCACATGGAGTGGTAATCTTACTGACCAGAACGAAAACTCAGTATCTCACCCCTAGTCAGCTGACTAAATACGAGAGGATTCTCGTGGGTGCTGCAAATGTAAAAATTGTCAGGTGCGGTATTCTGAACCCCGCCACTTTGCTCCCCGACCCCATGGATATGGAAGAGGGGGAGGATGATGAGCATAACTGCATTGATTTAACAGAATTCAGCACCAAACCACGCCCAAACATTAAAGAAACACCATTGCCTATACATGACAAGGAATTGTTTGTGGATGGTTCATGTCTAAGACACGAACAAGGAGGCCTAAGTGCTGCCTATGCGGTAGTCTCCGTAACCAAAATTGAAGAAGCAGGTTATCTATTTGACGTAAAGTCTGCACAAGTAGCCGAATTGATCGCAATGATAAAAGCTTGCAAAATTGGGAAAAACCTACGCATAACAGTGTATACTGACAGTCAGTACTGTTATGGGGTTGTGCATGACTTTGGCCAGTTGTGGCTACAGAGGGAGTTCCTGACTTCATCAGGTACCCCTATTCGAAATTTAAAAGTTGTTCAAGACCTTTTAGAGGCAATACAGTTACCAAAGGAACTGGCAGTGGTAAAATGTGTTGCTCATAAGAAGGGCATGGACACTGTATCACTGGGAAATGATTTTGCTGATCGAGTGGCCCAATGGTGCGCCAGAGATCGATATATCATAAATCCAAAACGAGGGGGGCCCGGAACCAGATGCCAACTTCAAGTGTTTGAAGAAGTGCCTACATGGGATGAAGTGAGAGAGTGGCAGCAGGCGGCACCTTGGCAAGAGAGAGAGAAGTGGAAGGAAGACGGGTGTAGACCAAGACGTGTGGATGGTGTCATCTTGGGCCCTAGTGGTATGCCTGTGTTACCTAGACATTTACTTGGCACAATGGCGAGATTAATACATGAAGGATCACACATTGGTAGGGACGCCATGATTCTAGTGTTCCAACAGACTTGGTACAGTAAAAAGTTCAGGAAAGTAGCAGAGTCCCTCTGCCAGAGGTGCCTGTCATGTCAAAGAATGAACGCGGGCAAGAGAACAATGGTGGAACTGGGGAAAATAGGGAGGTCAGGTGGTCCCTTTGTGAGAATACAGGTCGATTTCATCACCATGCCACGTTGTGAAGGGAAGCGATATGTCCTTGTCATGGTCTGCCTATTTTCAAAGTGGGTGGAGGCTTTCCCTACTCCCCAAAATGACGCACTGACAGTAGCTAAGTGTTTACTGAAAGAACTGATACCTAGGTTTGGGGTTCCAGTCACTATTGAATCAGATAGAGGCCGACATTTTCAGAATGATGTAATCGACGAACTCTGTAAGGCCTTTGGAATAACACAAAAACTCCACTGTGCATATCGCCCAGAGGCTTCTGGAATAGTGGAACAAGTAAACGGAACTATCAAAAACAGATTAGCAAAACTGTGTGATGCATCTGGCATGACCTGGGTGAAGGCCCTGCCCTTGGTCCTGATGGGACTCCGAAGTGTTCCTGACCGCAAGACAGGCCTGAGCCCCCATGAAATCCTGATGGGAAGAGTGATGAGACAAGCATGGGTACCAGGAAGCAAACTGTTGAGTATTACTGATGATTTGGTGCTTGAATACTGCAAGAGATTAGGTGACCAAGTGCGTTCTATCTCTCGCCAGATCGGAGAAGACGCCATCCTCAATCCAACGACTCCTCTACACAAATTGGTCCCGGGGGACTGGGTCAAGATAAAGAAGCATACTCGGAAGAGCTGCCTGGAGCCAAGGTGGGGAGAGAAGCGTCAGGTGATCCTGGTAACAACCACAGCAGTAAAGTGTGCAGGGGTTCCACATTGGATACACGCCAGCCACACCCAGAAGGTATTACCAGACGAGGAGCCTGAAGAATAAGGGCGTCCAGCAGAGGACTCTGCAGGAGCCAGACCAGAAGTAGCTGACGACGTACAGCCCAGTACCAGTCAAGCTGCGGGATCAGCAGACGTTGGCCCAGGAATAGTTGATGACGAACTACCAAGAGTCCAGCCTGCTGAAGGGGTCCAAGAAGCTGAGCCAGAAGTAGCTGAAGACGAGCTGCCGAGCATATGGCCAGAGGAGTGGATACCATTGATTGATCTCACCGAAGACCCTATCAGAACAAGAGAACGACTTTGTGAAGGTAGAGAGTGGACTAGAGAGGAAAAGCAAGGCACAGGCGAAGAACCTCAGGATCTTGAGATTCACATCAAAACTGAGGAAGGAGAAGGTCAGACAGGGACAGAACAAGTGATTGATACTCCTCCACTGACCCCAGATGGCGAGAAGGGACAGACTAGACATAGCGTAATAGTTCGAGCGGAAGAAAATCAAGAGATCGAAGTGCTTGAACAGGATCAGATAGGATTAGAAGAACGTGTTCAGGAAACAGAAACAGAGACATTTGAAAGGCAAACCCAAAACTGTCCTGAACAAGGCCAGATTAGTGACCAGGCAGAAGACATAGATGCTAGCCCTGGAAATAGTCAGATAGAAGAAGGAGAAACTGAAACAGAATTGCCACAAGCTAATGAAAACAAGAGGGCAAGAGAAGAAAACGAAGTCCAAGTGCCAACTAAAAGACTTAAGAAAAGAAAGCACATTGAGCCTGGCTTCGTAAAGAAATTAAGGCTAAGGATAAAAACGGTGGAAGAAAAACGTGCAGAAGAAAGGAGAAGTGCTCGCATAGCTGAGCAACAAGAAGGTACCTCCAAAAGAAGGAGTGATCGAATAAAAAGACAAAACAAAAAGTACAAGTCTCCTGAATGGACGCTCGTTTTGGAAGAATTTGAAGATCTTGATATAACTGACGAAAGCGACGGAGAACCCGTCCCTGAGTACTCTGCCGAAGAAGAAGACGAGCCACCGTGAATTTGCACAAAGTAAGCTACTCGTGTGAATACACAAAGAGGGGTCGAGAAACTTCTTCTGAGCCAAAATGTCTGATTCAAGCGTGAATGGTAGACCTAGTCGCAGCTGTTGCAAAAAATGCTGCCAGGTATGTGTATGTAGTATAGTTATATTGATATTAGTTTGGATAGGACTAACAGTTTTCATTCCCTTTGCAGTGAACAAAAATACTAATATTTACCCTACTGAAATTGTAAATACTGACGGTGAGGAGCTGACAACACAGAGTGTAACAAGACATGAGAGAGCACTGAAACAAACAAAACGAGACTTAGAAGCATCAGATGAGGGAGGACTACATTATCATGGAGTTAAGAATAAGACACATTTAAATGTTTTCGCAAACTTGTTAGTACACTATGTAGAGACTATGGAAATTGAAGATTGCTATGTCTGCATGAAGCTACCTACCTCTGTAGCTGAAGGCGTGACATACCATCACCTGCCCCTGACATATGGAATATCCTGTATTACAGTACTATTACTCTAACAATGACGTGATCTTCTCTGAACTTCCTATACGTGGGAACCTGAATTCTGTACATACCAAAAGTGACGTTACTCGCTATATGGGCAAATACTTTCTGACTATAGGTAATATCGACATAGGTGACGCACACAGAGATAACTTGACTTGTTCTTTGCGTGAGCAGGAAAAGATGTTCCTGAACATGGCAGAGAAAAGGAGAATAAAAATACAAAGAAAGGCAGATGACGAAAAACAGAAAAGGCCAAAATGGGCGGAGAACATGGAAGGCACCTCAAATGGTGGGGCAGGACCTGCTCTGTTGCTGGATTTTGAAAAGAAAGGCAAGCTATGACTTCACCGCGAGAAGACTAGCTATTATAATAACATTTTCATTGGTTCCAGTGAATGCGAACATAATTACAAGGTAATTGGGGGTTGGGGTTTCAAAAAATGGGTCAGAGCCTGTGTTTCCTGGAATTTATTATATTTGTGGGGACAAGGCTTTTTTCAAATTGCCGGATCACTGGTATGGAAGTAGCTATTTTGGCATTGTCTTCCCGAAAATATACCATGTGAATGGAGTTGCTGGAAGCAGTGAAAATACTAATGGCTTAGTGCGTAGTAAAAGAGAAAGCGTAGGTGAAATTATGGGTAGTATTTTCAGTGCACTGATACCTGGAGTGGGAGTGGTTCTGAACACTCACAGAATTTGCAAATTGTCTACCATAGTGGATGTGCTGTCTACTGACACAGCTCATGGATTTCTGCTGGTCAATACCGAAATGGTTGCGATCAGATCAATGGTTTTACAGAACAGACTTGCTCTTGACAACTTATTAGCGAAAGAGGGCGGAGTCTGCCGGATGTTGAAGGCGCAACATTGTTGCACTTATATTCCGGACAAAAGTGTGCAGCTCAAAAGATATGTGAAAAACATTACTAATTTGGAAAGGGAACTCAAACCACTCGAGGTTGACAGTGCCTGGAAGAGACTGGTAGATGGTCTCTCAAATGTAGGTCATTGGCTTGCTAGCTTAGGTAAAAGCTTATTGTTCAAGGTACTGATGCCAATTGGAATTATAGGTCTTATCCTATTCTTCATATTTGTCTGTTGCAAATGCCGTAAGCACACCCGAAAACATCAAGTGAATGCGAGAGGAGTGAAACGAAGTGTGGATGAGCTTGAGATGGAGGAAATAAATAATCAGATATACAAAAGGGTGAAGAATTCTCACCCTACCAAAAATGAGAAAGAAAAGCTGAATCGCTTGTTGGAAGAGATAGAGCTGTATAAGGTGTGAGAAGTTGGCATCTCGTTCCATTTATTTTGTGATGATAGTAAATATCATCAAAGAGGGGATTGATGAAGCAACGCTTCGCATCGCGACGTGCTTTAGTCATGAACCTCGCTCATGTGTAATCAATTAATAATGTGTACGTCTTACTAATCTTTATTTCATGTTTGAAACGAGGTAAATGAAGCTTGCCTATGTGTATTTCTAATACGATTAATTGAGTCCTTAAAATGGCCGCTGCTTTTAAATAGCTTCTGCTCATGCGTCAGTCACACTCACGTGTCCTGACGTGTTCGCAGATTTGGAGGGAATAGAATGCGCATGCGTAATACATAGCTTTCGTGAATAACGTGGTGATGCTCTTGTGTTTGTGTATATGTAGCTAACATTTAAACTGCATAGTATAATTTTATAGTGATAAGTTGAAAGTACAAAACCAATGATGTGTTTTCATACCGTTATTTCTATGTATTAATTTGTTCTCGCTTACTTTTCATGTACCGCGGGAAATGGGGGTCTGACTGAGCCGAAAGCCATCTTGGAGGTCCTTTCTGCGCAGGACCGTCCGCCTGGGGAGAAGTCAACCGTGGCTGGTGGAACTCAGCCAGCTGGCAGGGATGGGCAAGATGCTCCTGAGAAACTGACCTGCGAACTCAGCAGGACGGAGTCATGTGTCCCTATTCCGAAACAATGTAATATTGTCATTGTATTTCCCTGGACTTTCTCATGAGAACCCCAGTCTCGCTAGGCGGTACCCAGAGATGCAAAGTAGGCATCCAAATAGAGTGTTCTGATTGGTGTGTTACCCAAATCCTACCTTATGACCAATCCAAATTGAGGGATTCTGACACTTTGCAACTTTTGGGGGTGGTACACTGCCCCAAAACAGAATAACTACCCTGGGTTCACCTAGGGAAATTGTCCGACTTGTCTAGTTTAGCTGACCTGTCACTGACCCAACGCACTCAATAGGTGACTGAAGATACAGAGAGTTGCGGAGCACTCTGTCCGAAATTGACCATAGACTAAGGTTTTACTGAACCTTAAAGTGCTGGCGGAGCACTTTGCTGGGAGTTCGCTGACCCAATTGGGGTCCTGATCGATAGCTGCAGAGAGGGTGGAGCGCAGGCGTTGCTTCCGAACTGTGGGTGCCGGTCCTGTCCTGAGGGTCCTGTCCTGAGGTCCTGTCCTGATTCCTAATCTGAGGGTTTCCTGTCCTGTCCTGGGTGTCCATTCTGCACCTGCTGTCCATTGAGGGGTATCCTTCCTTGAGGGTTTCCTGTCCTTAACTGACCCGTGGCCAGGGTTTGGTTTCCACACCAGTCTAGATAAATATTGCTCAAAATCTCTCGAAACTGCACCTTTCTATTTTTCTGTCTTTTGCTTTAATAAAGACACACCTTTGCATATGTTAATTTTCCATGCTTTCCGCAACCATTGAAAACGTAAAGTCATTTGCATTTATTTCATAAACGTGTTCCCATGTTACCCTACCTGTTAGAAATTATATTTTGCATTGCGGTTTGCCATTTTCTGATATGGTCTAGAACCTCCTTACTTAAACTGTCTAAAGAACTTTTGCCTTAAATGCATAGTATATTCCCGTTGCATCTCATATTAGCATTTCAATGATTACCCTGACTTTATTTCTCTATAGTTATGTACTTTTCATTATTTTGATTATCGATTGTCTTATTCTTGTGAATCTCATGATTTCCGAAAACGAACTTTAGATAAACATTTTAAAAACTTCCAGTTGTCCGTGGTCATTATACAGAAAAATTGAATGTTATTATTTGAGTTGGTATTTTGCTGCCTTTCCTTTTACAGCTAGCTCCCTGATCCATTGTGGTCATAGGTACCCGTGTCGGTGGATGGTAAGTCGGGTACGCTGAGGAATAACAGTAGGGAATTCACACAAATTGGTAGCAGCCCGTGAAGTCGCCCGATCAATGTATATGGTGAATTGAAATATATGGGCCCGAATCCGGAAGCGGCGAAATTATTGGTTGGGTGACCTCGCGCGCTCTATCAACACAATGCTGACAAGGTGATTGGAAGAGTGATCATGGAGCAACAGGGGGAATGCTGGAGTGCATAGTTACTGCTCTGGCAATTGTAGCAATGAATGTATTAGTGTCTGGGACATTGCATGAGTACATATGTACTTACAAATTCACCATGCACTCTCCTTGCAACACTCTAATCATCCAGTTACTACCCATGTACGCATTCAATGGCACAGGCACTAATTCATACAGTGCTACAATCCCAAAAGCCCTACCCATGCAGTCCAGCAATACCCCTGTCACTCCCTGTGCACTCTTCATGCAATCGTAGTGCAGTCGGGGTGTCTCCGGAGTCCAGGGCTCCAGGCGCTGGGCATGGTCCTGACGCGGCCTCCATATGAGGGGGTGTGGGAGGGTGGAGCAGCTGGGAGGCGGGAGCGGGGTGGCCAATGGGGATACAGAGGGCAGGGCCGCAGGGGACACAGCTGCAGGAAACACGGAGGTGTGGGCGGGCGCTCGAGCGGGGGTCACAGAAGGCACAAGGGGGACAAAAAAAGGGGACAAGGCAGCAAAATACAAGAAAAAACAGTAACACAGCAGAGATTACACAGTAATAACAGAGGAGAAAAGCATGCACAACCAAAAAAGAGGCACACCCTAGTTACGAGTGGCAGCAACGGCAGGGCACAGGGCACACAGGGGGACTGTGCGGCTGTGAGGGGAGTGACCTGCCCGGTGAGCACTCTGTGAGCACTCCGTAAGCACTCTTCTAATTACCCTGTCAGCACCAAATACTTATCCAATCACTGTGCCAATACCCAAGCACTTATAAATTCACCATGTGGTATATTTGCAGCACTCTAATCATCCAGTCACTAACCATGTGATAATGCAATGACCCATGCACTAACATATTTATTGCAACAATCCCCTAAGGACTACCTATGCAGTCCAGTAATCTGCCTGTCACTAACTATGCACTCCTCCACTCACCCAGCCAGCACAATGTACTTATCCAATCAGTCCGCCAAAATCCAGCATGTACTATCCTTACAGTAATGTAATCATCCAGTCACTCTCCATGTACTGATGCAATGGCCCAGGCACTAACACATGCACTGCTACAATCCACTGAGCACTACCCATGCAGTCCAGCAATCCCTCTGTCACTCACTGTTCAGTCTTCCAATCACTCCGCCAGCACCATATACCCAGGTCAGCCCAGCGTTCAATCCCGCAGGAGTCTTGAGTTCCATCAGTGGTATACAGTATCTTGCAGCAGTGGAAAAATGCTGTAGTTAAACCACTGCTCAAGAAGCCCTCTCTTGACCCTGGGGTATAAAAAAACTTTCGCCCCATCTCACTGCTCCCGGCGCCCGCGAAGATGTTAGAAGCCTACTTAAATAAACATCTGGCTGCCTTCGTGGAGAGTTCGGGCTGTCTGGATCTATCCCAGCATGGATTCAGGAGGGAACATAGCACCAAGTCTGCCCTCACCATAGTGCTTGATAACATCCGCACGCGGGTAGATGGGGGACAGACCTCCCTCCTGATCCTTTTAGACCTCACGGCTGCCTTCGATACCCTTTCTCCCTCGGTATTAACATCTCAACTGAAGGAGATTGGGGTTCGGGGGGCGGTCCTGGGGCTCCTTTCCTCTTTTCTTGATCATAGAGAGCAAAGGATGATGCTGGGTCAGTTTCTATCTCCATCCCTGTCTGTGCAATGTGGGGTCCCTCAAGGGTCAGCGCTTAGTCCTACCCTTTTTAACATTTATGTGACCCCCCTTGCCAGACTTATTAGATCTTTTGGGATGGAGGTAGTCTCCTATGCGGATGACACCCAGATCCTCGTCTCTCTCTCCCAGTCAGTTACGTCGACTGCCGCCAACTTTAGATCTTGCATGGAGGCAGTCGGCCAATGGATGATTCACAATTCATTGAAACTGAACTGGGAGAAGACTGAGGTGATGGTTTTTGGAGGAAAGGAAGAGATCTGGTCAGCTGAGTGGTGGCCGGATTCACTGGGTGCCTGCCCTGATCCTACCTCCTCGGCTAAAAATCTGGGGGTTATGATCGATCCTATCCTTAGCATGTGCCAACAGGTCAACAGGACTGTATCGACCTGTTGGGGTATCATCCATATACTAAGGAAAATCAGGCACTATCTCTCTTTGCAGGCAAGAAAGCAACTTGCCGTTGCGCTCCTGGGCTCTCGTCTGGACTACTGCAATGCGCTGTATGCTGGACTGAATAAAAATCAGCTACAGCGCTTGCAGGTGGTCCAGAAGGCAGCAGCCAGATTTGTTCTCGACCTACCCCGACGTGCCTCTGCGACCTCTGCCCGGAAGCAGCTTCACTGGCTTCCCGTTGTGGACCGTATCTTTTTTAAGATCATGTGCATGGTCTACAAGGCTTTAGCTAAAACCAGCCTCACTGGCATTGGATCTATTCTGTCCCATTATAATCCTGGCAGGAATCTTCGTTCCTCTAACAGACTTCTTCTTTCCATTCCTCGTATTCGGAAGACCAGATGGGGGGGTAAAGCTTTCTCCAATCTGGCCCCTAAATGGTGGAATGCTCTCCCTCTTGAAGTAAGGTCTCTCCCCACTCTACAAGCTTTTAGATCTGCCCTAAAGACCCACCTCTTTGTACGCGCATACCTGTAGTGGTGCTTTGCAATTTCGACCTTTTGATAGGCGCCTTGACACCTTCGGGTTTAGTTTGCGCGATATAAATTGCATAATAAATAAATAAATTGCTTTCAACTGGCTTAGCTCCGCTGAACGTTCCACAAACTGCATCGCCCAGCTGGTGCAACAGGCGGTCCCCATGATGGCCTTCCTTAATCGCCTAACTCTCCACGCTCGGATTTTCTGTCCCCGCACACCGAAGCATTTAGCGGATTAAAGTGCAGCTCCCTCCCCTGCAATCAGCTCAGAGGAAGCCCAGAAAGGAGATCGATTCCACTCCAGACTGGCACAGAGCTTGGGTCGGTTTCAAATGCCTGTCCCCAAGATGGCTGATGCTGGAACCAACTCGGCAAATCGAGAGTGGCATCTAAAGCAATGACGGGGTTTCCACATAGATAAACGATACACCTTGGCACTTAGTGAAGCACAAATCAAATATCACGTAACCCGACTTCCTTAGGGCTTTGATGATGAATCAGTCCGTCCTCCTAGAAGTTTATAGAATGCCTAACCCACTGATGGTGGTCAAAAAGGAGAACCCTCGGATCGCTCTAGCGACGCTGGTTACTCCTGGTCCTCACTAAGGAAGTGGACCTGTTTCTGGCCGTTCTCACCCCCCTGCATCAAACTCATTAAACATGCTGACCAATTTGTGCTCCCCAACCATTTCTCGCCTATTCGTTTTGCCCGATCTTAGGATGGCCACCCTCAGCCTCCTCAGTGATCGCATCCAAAGCAGTTAAGGGTCCTAATGAGACCGGGAGCCCTGATAAACAACCTGCAATGCTCAACAAGGCGTGTCAAAGTGAGTGCCTCTTGTAGCTAGGCGCATCTTAGTAGGCACAGACTAGTGATCAAACAACTAGGAAGCCTGACCCCATAATGGTGGCCCTGTGAAGACAGAAATCACAGAGTGAGATATGGTGTTCTTACTGTTACCTAACGACGCCTGACCACAAAATGGAGAACAGCTCTCACTAATGATCAATTTAGAGTTGGAGTGAAAATTGAACGACCTATGCCACTGCCCAAACCTCTAAGGAGACCGGAAATATTGGAAATGAGTTTAAGCTAAGCGGCGGTACAATAGGTCAGGTAAGCCCTTCCCCCTATCCAAATTTAAAGGCGCCTAATCTCCTACACACTACCTCCTTCCCTCCTACGTCTAATCTCCCTCACGCCCCGCTGAAGCTCCCAACACCGCATCTCCCCCTTTCTTGTTACATCGCTCTATAGCAGAACCTGACAGTCAGAGAAAAGGTCCCCTCACTCTGCACTCAACCTGCAGTGGAGAAGTCACCACATCTGACCCCAGCACATTGCCCTCCTGCCACCTCAAGTCTGGGCAATTAGAACCCACAGACTCTCACTCCCTCCATCATTATGCAATGGCTACTCTCCCAATCTTGTCGCACGGCTCCGACATCAATGAGGGATGCCGTCCTTCTACCTCATATTAGGGCAACTAGAACCCACAGACACCTATAGCGGCAACTAGAACCCACAGCCCGCTATTTCCTCCATCATTATGCGGTGGCGTTTCTCCCAATCGAGTCTCAAGGCTCCCGTATTAGTGAGGGCCCCCACGTGCCTGTCAACCACACGCCGTGTCCAGTTTCCCCAGACAACATTTCCTGAGCAAGGGAGATCCCCCTCCCTATCAGAAGCCTGGCCCCCTCTTCAAAGAAATGCAACAATGTCACCAGGCACTCCAATTTTCGTCAACCCAACCATGCCGATCCACCTGAAACCGTACGGCGTGAACTCCTTCACAATTAGCTTACCCCCTATCCTCTCCCCAAAAGCGAGAAGAAACTTCAAACATAGACTAATCAGACAGCATCCGTTAACACTGCACCTCCAAAGGGCAGATAAAGATGGTTCTCATCATCCACATGGATAGACCTGAGAACTGGAACGCTACATTAAGAATGCAACATCACATCTCTAAAACAATGACTACCACACATAGCTGTAAACTGACAACCGCTCTCCCTAACAAGTCAACTAGGAACGGTAACACATCTGTGACCATTTATTCAAATGGCAGAGTTTTGATACAGGCTAACAATGAGAACCTAGAGGCCTTCGACTCTCTCTTCCTTGCACTTTGTTCCGCCCACTTACACTCACTTCAACTCCTTTCCCCAGTCAACCTACCACATCAGGCGAAGCAAACATCAATTCCCACACCCATGGTGAGATCCTTCAGCATCCCCTCTTGAGTCCCCACCTACTCCTCCCTCCCCACGAATCACGACCTCCAACTATCCGAGGAAGATCAGACCCCACCGCCCCCACAGATTCACCATCTTCAACATCACATCACCGCCCCACGGACACGGTCCACTGACCTCCATTCCACTTACGCAGAAACAGGCTTTAGAAGAGACTACCCCCTAAAATCACAAGACAACCCCTTCCCTCTTCACCATACTTAGGGCCCCATCTGGAAAGTATCCTAGCAAAAAAAGCTCTCCACTAACTGCATGCTCATTAACTGTAGATCAGCCCCAAGCATGCAATGGAATTAGCAGAAGTCATCCTCTCCCAGGACTTAGACATTGTGTTCATCACAGAGACATGGCTAAATGAAATCTCCCCACCATGCTTGGATAAGCTTGTGCCCCCAGGGTTTACCATCATTAACAAAGATTGAAAAGATCACTTAGGTGTAGGTGTAGCTATCATCCACAAGGACGACATCAACATCGTTGAGATGGGCACCTGCAACTATATCTCTTTGAATGTCTCTCTGCCAAACATTAAGACTAAGGATAATAGTCCAGTAGTCTGCCACCTTCTCTATCACCCACCTGGCAACACCCCCACATTCGGGGAACACTTATCCGAACTGATTGCCCATTGCGCACTCAAAGACGCTAACAACCTAATCCTGGGTGATCTTAACATACACTGGAACAAAGCCAACAAAATGCTAATTCAAACTCTAAACAATCTTCTCTGCGAAAATAACCTATCCCAACACTGTACAGAGGAAACTCACAATAAACCTAGCTCCTAGCTAGATGAGGGTGGTACACAAGGCGCTTTTAAGACATGTTTCCACTATCATTAGAATATAATTTCTCCTTTTGTGTTTTATGGAATTGTAACAATGCTGATTGTTTTATTTCTAATCATTTGCCTGCTTATGTTAGCCAAAATGCTGCATCTTAGAGGACGCAGTTAAAATAAACATTTTAAACTTTACTGTGTCTCTGATTACTCATGATGTTGACTTGTATGAATAAAAATGAAAAAGAGTTCTTGATTCCCACTATTCCTGAGAGTTCACTAAGTCGCTTGTTCTGGGTTGTCTAATCATTGGTAGCTTCGCTGTAGCACGGAGAATGAATGAGACACTGATGCTAGTCGGATAGAGGTTCTGGGTACTGAGGTGGGTTTTTTTGGTACACCACAAGTCACTGAGGTCCTGGTTTCCTGCCCATAGTTCTGTGCATGATCGAATCCCCACAACACTCTGTGTGTTTGCTTTGTTCATCCTAAATTGGCAGGGTATGCCCAGACATGGGTCCCTTGCTCACTTTGCCACTGGATTCAAGCTAGCCTGGCTGATGAAGGGTGTTACCCAGAAACCGGTCCCTAAGATGCTTGTTTCTGGTTCAAGGAGAACCTGGCTTGGCAGTTTGGGCTGGACTGTTCCCATGAGGCACTGGGTCAATACTGATTTGCATATAGCTGGGTC
Source organism: Lissotriton helveticus (assembly GCF_964261635.1). Classification (NCBI taxonomy): domain Eukaryota; kingdom Metazoa; phylum Chordata; class Amphibia; order Caudata; family Salamandridae; genus Lissotriton; species Lissotriton helveticus. The sequence continues at coordinate 143,853,868 of NC_136064.1, forward strand.
TGAACTGAGGTGACGAAGTGAGCTAAAGAATGATGATGGATTCAACCCAGATCTGTGACTGGGGGCGAGTGTCTGAAAAGTTTCAGCGCTCTGTCCATCATCTCCTTGTGTTTGCGGTGGTACAGCCCACACAGGAGTAAATGGTAATGTTCACATCATAAACTGTGTAAAGCATCTGTACATTTTGACTAAATTATTATATAATCCCCGCCTTTGGGCAGTGGTTAAAATATTGCAATGTGTTGTGTATCCATCTAGGACTGCAATGTCACCCCCCTCATTGCTGAGTGGCCCAGTCTCACATTTTCGATGGTGTTGGGGAAGGGTGCCTTTACACCTATTAGCACGTTCTTGGTAAGTGAGATGAACTCCTATTGCCTCATATGTAGTGTACGCAGCTGGTATTTCATCTACTTCATATTCATGAAATACCATTGGGACATCATCTGCAGCTGCAAAGGTAAACCAGAAGTAGAATATCATTGTTCTAGTTGCTTTGTTGCCTCTACCATGAAGGTAACATCCCCACCATCTAGTGTGAGACTCTTTAGTAGTGGTTTCTGAGTAACTGCATATCTGCAGTTTTTAGAGGTGTTTTGCCCCATGTTATGTAAAAATGAATTACAGAGTAGGGTATCACAGTGGTAATTAGATCCTTTCACGCTTAGACAGCCAACAGCTAATACATTGCGTATATCTACTGAACTGAGGAGGATATTCCCAACCACCAGAGATGTTTCCTTTTAAAAGGTGTGTATGGATATATATAAATATACAATATTATAACAATCTAGGGTACTCCTATGATGCAAATCCTAACCAGGTACAAGTGTAGGACCCTGTTTTGGTTACAGACTAGATACCTCTCATAGAGAAGTCAATCAGCTGCTAGAAGAAAGCTTTAGCATGCAGGGTCCTCTCAAAGTCAGTAGAAGTGTCTCCTCTGATAGTATTTGGAAACAATAGGTTATATATAGAAAAAGGCATCCTTGCCTAGGGCCGAGATTGTAATCAGGCTGCAATTGTTTGTATTCTACAGACAGCTGTGTTGCCAGATGGACGTAACAACAAACACATTTATATCATACACAAACAACGTTTACCATTATATTACTGAAGTGATTACGTGTGACAAGAAACATTGTGCATATTTGTTGTGTGGCATTCTGTTGTAGTAGTTACGTCTTCTGTATTTTTGTGGTGCACTATTACCATATTATATTTAGACTTCAGTGGGTATTTTGCAGTCTTTCCCAAATTCTGAAAACCTTTTCCACAAGCAGTGCTTTTCCAGTGCTTACAAATTACAGCCATAAATAAAATCTATAAATACATTTTTTGTCGCATCTATTATATGTAGCATTGTACATAGGAGTGCTTTTTTAAACTTTTTTAGTAAGTTTCTTGGAGGTTTACGGGTATCACGCAACATCTCTGTTGACATAAGGAGGTGGAGAGAAAGGAAGTTACCAATGGGCCTGCCTTCACTTTTTGAGAGACAGAGAAAGATAGCTGGGAGAATAAAACAAAAATTTGGGAACTATGGATTTTTATTATTTAGTCAGACAGTAGGGGTACATGTGTTTGTTCAATGCTTTCAGACGCTGCTATAGCCGGTATGGAAAAGCACACATGCAAATGATGACATCTGGAAGATCCTTCATCCTATACTTTAGAGTTCTCTCCTCTCTCTCGCAGACAAGGTTGGCCCCAGCTCACATCTGTAACTACAGATAAAGTGGTGATTCTGTACCACAACACTTAAACCCATGCACTAACTGAAAGAAATACATCCCACTTAGGACATTGTTACTTACAATTGGCAACTTAATTGCAGCTGGGCTGGTAATTCAGTTACTGTCCCCGCTTTAATTTGAAGAACTATGGAATCACAGTGGATATTCAAATTCCGCCTAGAAATTTCAGGACCCACTGGAGCAAAAAGATAAACCACTGGGGCAACTGGATCCATAATTCCGGATACCTTGAAAATTGTATTGGGCCAGATGTGCAAATGACTTGTTGCCAAATCCTGGCTGCAATTTGTGACAGGTATATTGGTGACTAGTATAGTATGTTGCAAACCAACCTATGAACTATTAGATTGGTTCATAAAATACTGAGTCATAGTTGGTTGCAATTCATGAGGAAGGTTGCATGTTGTGACCCACTATGACTCACAGCCATCATAGGGAAAGTGGACTGCTGGGTTCTGGAGACCACCATGTCTGTGATTGTTTTTAAATAAAGGAAAATAGGATACGTTTAAAAAAAAAAAAAGAAAAGTTTAAGTAAGAGCTTTGAGACCACTGTCTAATTTAGAAAAAACATGTTGTCATAATTCACAAAGGAGAATGTGCCCCTGAATGGGTTTCAATTAGATTTGTGTACTTGGTAAGGTATTAATGTTTTATGACTGGATTTCAGTTTCAAAATACTAGTGCATCCAATTCCAAATATGTATTTTGGAGGGATTACCTGAACACATCACACATAAAAATATAGGATATGCCAATTTTTTTATGTGTGGAGTTTTCTGCCCCGACTGTGGAGTCTCCGCTGTCGTAAACTTATTATTAACTCCATCTTTGTGAATACTAAAACAAATGTGAACTTACACAAATGTGTACATTTATCTTTGTGAAGCAGGCCCTAGGAGTGTAAACTGTTCCTGCTTGTGCTTGTAAAACACCAGTTAGCACCTTTGTGGATAGCACTGAGAGTTAGACATATGCTGTGTAACACTAGGACTGTCCTATGCATTTCTGTGCATAATGTGGACTACAGCAGAGGGGGACAAATATGTTCATGTCAACAACACATTTTTATCCTCAATTACAAAAAAGAGAAGGGATACCTCAACATCTCCCAATAATTAATTGTTTGGAAAACACCATTGAGTGAAAGCAATTTGAACTGATATTAATGTTGTCGTTTGGTTTCCCATTGTGAACTTCATGACAGATCAAGTGAACACCCACTTGTTGATGGTGTAATTTGTTGTATATTATGAATTTCAATGTTCCTCCATTGTACTGCTGTGTATATGGAAGAGAGGAGGTATGGAAGAAAGAATATGCTATTAAATGTAGCTTTTGAGACACAGCTTCAGAGGATGATCACATGCACTAAACCAGCAGGATACATTAAAAAAATACCTACATTGAGTCAATTGAGTCAATAGCCAGGACACTCTCCTGACTCCCAGACACAAACACAATGGGAAAAACATATTTACATAATGAGATAGTGGGGAAATTGGTGGTTTACAGTTTAACCCAAGTCGCATTTAAGAATTTTGTCTAGAGGTTTCCGTCCATTTGAAATTGGTTGACCTAGATAACCGAAAACCATTGTTATACTACCATAGTTTCATTCTGTTCCGAATGCTTTGTTGTGCTTTGCTATGTTTTAAATGCTCAGTTATGTTGCATTGTGTGTTATATTCTGCTCTTTACTGTAAACAAATTCTGCTACATTTCCAATAAGAAAGAGGGGTCTCAAGGTGCTGGAGGGTGCTTCAAGCCTTAGTTAGAGAGCAAAGGTGGTTGAAGCACCAAGTCTTGAGGTGCTTCCTGAAGCCCTTCGGAGATGGGGAGGTTTGCAGGCGGAGGGGGGTTTTGTTCCGGGACTTGGCCACGAAGTAGGGAAGGAATGAATATTGGGGACGTGGGCCAAGGCGTATGTGGAAAATCTGAGCTCTCTGGTTGGTTGTTGGAATGTCATTGCGGTTGTTGATGTAGACCGGTCCAGGATTGAGAAGGGCTTTGTAGGCATACCTGAAGAGTTTGAAGATGCATATGTCCTGAAGGAGGGTCAATGGGGAGCTCTGAGATGAGGGGATGATGCTGATTCTTCTGAGGAGGTCAAGGATAAGTCTTGCTGATGGGGTGCTTGAGGTTCAGCAGCTGTTTGGTGCTTCTGCCGTAGAATGCCAAGGCATCTGGAGATGAGGGTTTTGGTGACTGTGTTCCTGCCTGATATGAGGAGCCATCAGAAGATCTTGTGGAGCATGTGGAGGGTGTGGAAGCAGGAAGAGGAGACAGCATTGATCTTTTGCTTCATGGACAAATGGGTATCAAGGATGATTCCACGGTTGCATGCGTAGTCGGTGGGGGTGGGCACGGGGCCGAGTGTGGAGGGGCATCAGGTGTCATCCCATGGGGAGGGCTTGTTCCTGAAGAAGATGATCTATTTTTTATATGAGTTGAGTTTAAGGCAGTTGTTCTTTATCCAGGTGGGGATGTTGGTCATAGTGCTTTGGAAATACACTCATGTCATTATGGCATCTTCTTTGTAAGATAGGACGAGCGGGGTGTTGTCAGCGTAAGAGATGACGTTGAGTCTGTGGGTTCGGGGGATATCTGCCCGTGGTGTCATGTAGGTATTGAAGGGGGGGCTGAGGGAGGAACCATGGGGGTGCTGTAAATGATGTCTGTAGGTGCAGAGGAGAAGGGCGGTCACTAGATCTTCTGTGTTTAGCCAGAGAGGAAGGAGGTGATCCAGGCACCGTTGCCCTGGATGCAAATGTGGTGGAGTCTGGTCACAAGGGTGTGGTGGGAGACAGTGTTGAAGGCTGCAGATTGGTCGAGGACGATGAGGATGGCTGTACCACCTAGGTTTAGAAGGTGTCTGATGTCGTCTGTTGCTGTGATCAAGGTAGTCTTGGTGCTGTGGTTGGGCCAGAAGCCTGGTTGGGATGGCTCGAGCAGGTTGTTTTCCTCAAGGTAGTCAGTGAGTTGTCATTTGATGGCCTTTTCCAAGAATTGTCAATAAAGGAGAGAAGCGAGATGGAGTGGTAATTTTTGAGTTTGTTGATGTTTGCTGAGAGTTTCTCCTAGAGGAATATGACCTCAACATGCTTCCATGCGTTGGTGGCAGTGGTGATAGATGTGTTGAGGAGTTCTGTGATGGAGCCTCTGATTACTTCTTTTCCTAAATTGTTAATATGGTATGGGCAGGGGTCCGAGGTGGATCCAGAGCAAATGGAGTTCATGATGGAGAGAGTGTCTTCCACAGAGAGTTGCTTCCAGTGATCCGGTGGGGGTGAATGTCATTGGTTTGGGTGCAGTGGTAGTTGAGTATGGTGGGTTGGAGGTAGAACTTGCAGTGGATGTTGGAGATCTTGCGGTGTAAATAGCACTGGGAGGATGGAAGGGCTTGTCAGGTGGTGGGAGGGCAGGGCGAGGGCGGTGAGGCAGGTACTGAAGAAAACTGGATCGCAGGAAAATGAGTACTATTAGGGGGTGGGGGAGGAGGGGGAGAGTGGTGAGGTGGGGGTAGTAGGCAAAGAGAAATAAGGGCAGTGAGAGAGAAGAGAAACATAAAAGAGGGCACAGAAAGAAAAAGAAAATGAGCCGAAGAACAAATGGGCAAATGGGAAGAAAAGAAAAAGGCCCAGAAGTGAGAGTAGAGGGCAAAGATGAAGACTGAGCAACTAGTGTAGTGTGGTTTATGGGCCTCTTTCTGCGTGCATGTTAAGTTAGCAAAGCTTATTAAAAGTTTAAACGCCATTTTTAATTTTTGCTGCTTTTTGCACACGACACTGCTTAGCTGTTTTTTCTGAGTTAGCTTTCACGAAGGTCTATACATGAGAAAAGGTTTGTTTTTCGACATCTCTAGACATACATCGTGTCCCCAGTCTGAACAGTGAGTGTTGAGCCACCAAGGTTATCATAACGTGCGAGCCTGTTCATCGGTGTGTCCGTGTAACACATTCTAGACACAACAATTTGGCAGCTGCAATGCAAGTTGCATTCTGGCACCTTTATCATAGCACACTTGCCAGAATTTAACACACTTGGAAGATTCCAGGCATGCAGAGAGACTAACCGGTCCTGATGTAATTTACACTTACTGAGTGGACAGGTAAATGGGGTCCCCCAAACAAGCTCAAGAGACCTTCTATAGTTTTATAATACATAGTTCCTAGATAGAGAGGGTGCTTTAAATAGGCGCTTTTATCACATGTTTTCACTATCATTGTAATATGATTCCTCCCTTTGTATTTTATGGAATTGTAACCATGCTGACCCTATTATGTATGCTGATGTTGATTAAAATACTGCGCTTGAGATCACGTTATTAAAATAAAGATTTTAACCTGACCGTGTCTCTATTTTACTCCTGTTGTGGACTGGTATGAACGTATAACAAAAGAGTGTTCTCACTTCCCACCATTCCTGAAATGGTTCTAAGTTGCATGTTCTAGGTTGTCTACTCATTGGTTTCTTTGCTATAGGACGAAGAGCTAATGTGACACTGATTGCTAGTCTGGTAGGAGATTTTGGGTACTAAGGTGAGTTTTGGCACACTCTAATTCACTGAGGTCCTGAGTCTCTGTGCACAGTTCTGTGTTTGCGCAGAGAAGCACTAGAAGGTAGCGGAAAGGGGACAGGTAGGCACAAGAGGAAAGCATAGAGTGCAGCACAGGACTGTCAAAGATGGAGCTCGAACTGCTGCTGCTTAGCTGGAAGGCAAGGAGCGGTCCCTCTATGCTGTACCAGTGGCTGATCAGAACAGGTAAAATGTCTAGAATACTCTCCTTGTGTGTTGTTGCATTTGAGCTGGTGGTTACAGATGGAGACCAACACCACTCTTGGTTAAGCACCTATATTTATTTTTAATATTGAGTTTCACCAAACACAAGAAAGAAAAAGTCATCAAAGTGAAACTTGGAGAAACAGATCCAAAGTAAGAAAGCAGTGATGTAAAGGAACCTACTACGGCATGATAGAGGGGCAAGGAGTGCATGGTAGATAAAAGAGGCTTGAGATTAAAATAAAGACTAAAAAGCCTTTGTATTCAGCAACATGAGTGCAGCTTCGGCACTCTTCGCTGAGAAATGTGAGCCTCAGCACTTGCTCTTTTAAAAATTAGTCACTGCCACTATGGTGCTAAATCCGTCCTGCCACAACACCATTTACGACAACAGTCAGCCCAAACATTCTGCCTTCATTTAGCACTTGCGGTGCTCACTTTATGTGATACAACCCTGGATGCCAACTCTTAAAAAGGCTCCATGTTAGGCCCGGCCAGATGTGCATTGGGATATCAAGTGGATGCCACCTCCTAGCACACTGTGGAAATCACCTTACTGAAGATTTAATATGGATGATGGTGCATGGAGGAGGAAATATTGACTTTATTGCAATAGTCAAATCAGCAAAAGCATATTTGTTATCAATGTGCAGGGAGCGTGAAATGTAAGGATCAGTTCATTACTATTGGCTCTTCTTTTTATGTATATAAGTGAACTTTATGGATTTTTCTCTGATTTGAGCCAAGTTTTAGCTGCTCTGGTCTGCATCCTCCTCAGGGAATGACATTCTACGCCCCCAGGTGAGAGTCATCATTTCTGCTAATTACTGGTTAGTGGTACTTCTCATTAAGCAAGTTTTGGTCACACCTCTCTAATAACAGTGTTAGCTGCTCAGGGAAATAGGGGCCTCCACTGTGTCATTAGGTGCCCTGTAAACTGTCATTACTTTGCCTTCATAAGGTGCTTTCACTGGTACCTGCGATTCAAGCCATCAGAGTCTCCTTCTGGGGCTTCAGTGAACCTGTGCAGCCTGTGGTGAAATTGAACTGATCTTGGAACTGAGGCTGTAAGTCAGAGACATGACTGGGAAGTAATGCAGACTCCTTTGGCCATTTCAGCCATTTTGACACCACTGCCTAGCTCACCTCCTATATCCTCCTCACGGAGGCTTCTGATGGACTTGCAGCTCTGAGGCACCCCATCAAATGGAGCTCCACAGGTACTTGATAATCACATTTAGCCTTTGCACTTTGCAGTCACTGGTGAGATCTGCCTGTAATCTGCAGTCCTGGGACCTGGACACCCACTCCACACCTGGGCAGCTTCTCCTAGGGTGCATCATCGATGTTTACTCTGGAGTAACACTGAGTGAGATCAGCTACAGGGAGAGTCCGGAGCAAGCTGCCTGTCATAGGTAAACAGAGAGTGGTGATGTGTGCCTGCATTCTAAGGCCATTCCTGGTATATGTCTTTTCACTCTTGCCGGATTAAGACCAGGATCTATCCATGTGAGTAGAGCTTTATGTCTATCCTCTCAAGCCATTCCCCTGTCAGAGATAGGACCAGGAGGTGTGTCTGTGAGGGGAAACATCCTGAAAAACTAAGACAGAGCCAAGAGTTTCAGAAGCCCGCAACTGAACAAGGGCTTTGCCTTAACCATGCACGTGCATGGTTAAGGCAAAGTCGGTCAAGTGTCCGGGACAGGCATGGAGAGAGGAGTGTCAGAAAGTGGACACAGACATGTAAGTGGGGACTCAGGGAAGTCTTTTGGGGTGGTGGTTTGGGGTAATTTTCAGGGGTGGGGGTTCTGGGTAGTTTTTAGGGGTTGGGGAGCAGGCTTCATTGTATTGGTGCAAAAAGGAACACATTCCTGCACAAAGACATTCCTCTATGGCTTTTTCCTCTGTGTATGCGTGCTGAAATAAAGGTATTTTCCTCGTTAGGCCTCCCTGGGAAAGAGCAACATTCTGACGCATTCTAGGTCTACCGCTCACGGTAAATCTGGGAATGCTCCATGATACATGGGTTGATGCATAGGAACTCCAATGCTCCACCCATGGAGCGCCCCCACCCATGGAGCGCCTCAACCCATGGAGCGCCTCCACCCATGGAGCGCCCCCACCCATGGAGCGCCTCAACCCATGGAGCGCCTCCACCCATGGAGCGCCCCCACCCATGGAGCGCCCCCACCCATGGAGCGCCTCAACCCATGGAGCGCCTCCACCCATGGAGCGCCCCCACCCATGGAGCGCCTCAACCCATGGAGCGCCTCCACCCATGGAGCGCCCCCACCCATGGAGCGCCTCAACCCATGGAGCGCCTCCACCCATGGAGCGCCTCCACCCATGGAGCTCCTCCACCCGTGGAGCGCCTCCACCCATGGAGCTCCTCCACCCGTGGAGCGCCTCCCTGGGGCAGAGAAATGTAAAACAGTGACTTGTGTTGCCTTCAGTTACTTCAGATTTTCCAAACCAGGCAGCGCCATGCTAGGTGCACTTGCGTGGTATGGTTAATCTCATTATAGGTTTTAAAGGTTCAAATTTCAATGGCGATCTGCTGCAAAGTGCTGCTGGCGTCCAAGTGGAAAGTGTCCGTGTGGATCAAAGCCTGGATCAGAGATGTGAAGAACCTGAAAGCAGAGGGGACAGAGTCTGGGTCACTAGCCAGTGACCAGGGAGGCGATGAGCGGATGCCCACCGATGTCTGGTGATTTCAGGTGAGGAAGGTGAAGCTTGACTCTTCAGCCACAAGGACCCGGAGAAGTCTACAATGACCAAGAGCTGGATTTGAGCGTCCCAAAAAGCATGTCAAGTGCTGCAGTGTCCGTGCCCAGATTGGACCCAACAAGGCTTGGCAACAGCAACCCACGTAGAAAGCAGAGATAGGCTTTGGTGTAAACCACCAAGGTCCGAGGGACTCACCACTCAGTGGGGAGTGAGGGCACATCAGGAGCAACCAGGGAAGCACAAGAAAAAGTGGAGTTACCTTCAAGGGGACCCACTAGTCAATGGACCAGGGATCTCAAAGGCTCCCCAAGCGGAAATGCAAGAAGCGGTCTCACGGAACACTCGTGGAGTATAGGCACACAATCTTCAGTGCAGATGATGCTTGGGGCTTGGGCTACAAGTAACCCAAAGCACAATTCAGGAAAGATCGGGAAGTTAATGCACTTAGCAAATGTGCACGGTGTCAAGAGTTCAGGTTCCATGTCACTCGTGAGGGCTGCAGGTCTCAGCTTTGCTGGGGACTCGGGTTGACCTTAAAGAAGTCTGGAAATCCAATTCCTGGGCTGCAGGTACTTTGGAGTCCGGCAGGAGCTTCGAAGATGCAGACCAGCAAATGCTTTGTTGGTGCCTGTTTGAACAGGGGAGTCACTCCTTGACCCCCAAGGGAGATTCTTCCATCCTCTAATAGTTAGTATCGCGTCAAAGTTCCAGGATTCTGTTTCAGAGTTTCGTCCAGGTGTAATCTAAAGTCCTGTTGCCAGGGGTCCCTTACTTATACTAAGAAAAGGGGTTGGACATAGTCTGGGTACCCACCTACGAGAGGGTTTGGAAAAAGGGATGGATATACCCATTTCCTTTGTCCAGTTTCACCAGTTTCAGGCCAAAGCAGGGGCTGAGTGCCCCTGCTACTGGGTTGAACTGGACTATGCACAGGGACACCAAATTTCCCCCCTGTCCAGACTTTCTGCCCCCACCTAGCCCACAACACTAAAACCTGTCTGGGAGGTGGTTACACCTCCCTGTGACAGGAAAACTATTGTCCAGGCGTCCCCTGGCGGAGTTGCATCCAGCAGCAGGAGGTCAAACACGTGGCTGTAGCATCCGGTTGTGGTGCTGTGGCTTGTTTAAACTAATACTGTGCCGATCAGTGTGTACATGTGTCTCCCTCTAAAAGGGTGGAATTATACCCCTGCCACCAGGACTGGCGGGGGTAGGATTCCCAAGTATTTGACACCAAACATGACATATTTCGATGCAGCCATTCCAAAGTTAGCGTTTACCGTGAGGTTATAATGCACTTAAGAGTATATGGTCTGGCTGCATCACAGAACAGCCTCAGAGAATAGATTCCAAAATCTGCAGATGGGTCCTGCTCACACAAAACCAAGTACTCTGCCTTCAGGATTGATAAGGCCTGCCATAGGAGAGATTCCCAATCATTCATATGGTTTAAATATTTATTTTCTACTTTATATACCATCCTTTTTTGTAGCATTCTGGTTGTTTATATCTTTTTACATTCTGTGGAAGTTTGCAGTCAGCAGGATGCAGCAGCTTTGGTCAGGTAAGCATCTTATTTTTAATTTATGTATGGAAATTGTTAAGGATATGTTTACTGTAAGGACAGTGAAATAGGCAATGGTTTCTTAAAATTATGATTCTGTGTATTTTTAGATAACTTTTTAAAACTTATGATTCTGTGTATTTTTAGATAACTTTTTAAAACTTATGATTCTGTGTATTTTTAGATAACTTTTTTAAATGGAGAACAGAATTGCTCGGACACATGTTTTTTGGGGTGTGTTCTTTTAATCTGTTTTCAAGTTGAATTTTTGTCATTTGTATTACTATGTATTGGAAAGTGTATACAATTTCCTTTTAAAAAGTAACTTTATGTTTCTATATTTCCAGGTTATTTTTCAATCTGGTCTTTGGATGTCAACGTAAACAGACTGTACTTTTTGATGCAATGTTATCAGGTTCTAGGGACATGTGTTTTTGTAATCTGCGTTCAACTTTACATTTTTTAATTTGTATTTGTAAGTATTAGAAAGTTCATACATTTTTCTTTTTAACAGTATTTATGCATTTCCATATTTTTGGGTTATTTTCCAATCAGGTTTTTGGATTTTAACATAAAAAGACTCTACTTTTTGGTGCGATGTAATGGGGTGCTAGGTACACGATGAGATTTAATATTTACTTAATTTTTTCCCAAACACAATTAAACCAAAAAAGGAGAATTTAGGCAGGTTTATGGGGTTTCTGGTTGAATTCTGCTTCACAGGATAGATTATTTCCTTTTAACTAATACTCAGGATTTGCTGGAGCAGGTTTATTATGTTCAGAACTTGAATTGTGTCACTCAACATTGAACGCCTTAAGGGTGATAGCAAAAGGTGTACAATCTTCTCCCAATACTTGAAGAAAGAAGACAATTACAGGTAAGATAAATTAAAATGCTATGGTTATATAAATATGATGGTGGGTTAGTTGGCCCCCAGGGATCCTCAGGATTCAATTGAACTTGTTCCCATAACTTAAAACGCCCACAGGGCGTATTTGCACACATGTCACCTCAGGCCCCCCTCCCTTCACCAGTGTGCAAACGCACACTGTGGCACATTTTAAGAAGTAGTTTTAATCCCCCTGCCCTATTATGTACTAGGACATTACAGAGAATGTCATGCTGATCACAGGGGTACCCCAACGCAAAGTGTTCCTTAGTTTATGTAGGTATTTTCACTGTATTCTAAGTATCTTTTAGCACAGCACTGGCTCTAGGTCTGATTAGTCAGAGTCAGTTAACACCAGTGCCTGTCTGTAAAAGTTGTGGGCACAGGATGATTTTGTAACAAGGACTCTTTCTGCTCCTCTGTTGGTTCTTTCTGTACATATCTTGCTTCTTCCTGCACTTTTCTTCGTATTTGAGGACTTCTGTTGCTTCTCTCTGTATTTCTTTTACTTCTTTCTTTGCTTTTTTCTTCTTTCATCACATGTCCAACCTCTGTAGGCATAGTTAGAAACTTTGAATTTCACTTAAAACAACATAGGTTTCAGGCACATTGCAGTTAGGAATTAGCATGTAAAAACACCTTTGAAATTCACTGAAAAAACAATAGGTTTCAGGCATGTTATAGTTAGTTGGACAATTCACTCGTACAAAACCATAGAAATTCCCCCGTTATAGTAAGTTCAGCTAACTATAACTTGTGCGCCCGCAATGCACTGCTGATGACATCACATATTACATCACTCATGACATGGGAAGTGACATCCCTCATGACATCACTGATGATACCTTAAATTACATCACTGATGACATCATACTTGTGATAGAGTGGCAGACCTCCTCTCACCCTAATATAACCTTTAATACACACACTCAAAAATAGAAACTAACATATTCAAAACAATGGACATACCAATACCAGTTACAACACACCTATTCAATAATTCCACGATCTACACAAACATCCACTCATTCACCAACAGTTCTATACAGTCACTCACACATGTACTCACTCATCATATGTACTCATATACCTACACATCCTGTTACACACTGCCACTCATACATAGAGTTACTCACACACGTAATCAGACATGCAAATAAAGTATCAAACATCCATTTACTTGCATATACAGTTATACACACACCACCACACTTACTTCTACACAAACTTACACATACTTATTCTCTTAAACAATCACCTATAGAAAGACATACTTATTTATACAGAAACTCTTCCAATCTCTCACTATCACATATACTCATTTATTTATACCAATACTCACATATACTAGTTTAAAACATATGTAGTTACTCATAAAGACACAATTGAGACAGTCATTCACTCACTAACACACCCATACACACACTCATCCACCCATACAGTCCTGCACACATGCTGTCTTCAACAAATACAAAGAGTGAGTCACTCATTTATGCATCTATGCGCTAAGTAATACCCCCCAGCGAACCATACAGACATTCAGCCATTCACCCATATAGACACTCATAAAGCTACTCACCAACCCATGCAGCCACTTATACACAAAGTGAGAGACTGATACAGATATGTACATATTTAAACATTACTTGCTAACCCATGTATTCTCTAAGATACACTTAATCAGTCAGTTATACAATCAATTTTACAACCAAAGAATCATCCATTTAGACACTTATTTACCCATTTATTTTCCATAGACCTTGAGACATACATATATAAAACATATTTAATTTTCGGAAAAATACACATTCACTGGATGATGCCATCATTGATGTCATCAGTGATGTCATTTGAGATGTCATCAGTGATGTCATGAGTGATGTCACTGACCATGTCATGAATGATGTAATATGGACGATTTTGGAAAAGGGGGTGGTGATGGACAGAGTTTCTGAATGATGCAGAATACTCTTACCAAGTCAAGCGATCATGGTTTTAATCCATCACCGTTTTTTAGCTCACTGCACCATCCCAGCTCAGAACCTGGCTATATGCAAATTAGTCTGTTCCTGTCCCAGTGCATGATGGGAACAGGGCAAACCAAACTACCAAGCCAATTCTTATACTGGGAAGGAAACAAGCTTCCGGGGACCGGTTTCTGGCATCACAGCCTTCGTCGGCCCGGCTTGCTTGAATCCTGATGGTGCAATGAGCAAGGGACTCACGTCTGAGCATACCCTCCCACACATAGTGTGGATAAAATCGATTTTGGAAAAGGGGGTGGTGATGGACAGAGTTTCTGAATGATGCAGAATACTCTTACCAAGTCAAGCGATCATGGTTTTAATCCATCACCGTTTTTTAGCTCACTGCACCATCCCAGCTCAGAACCTGGCTATATGCAAATTAGTCTGTTCCTGTCCCAGTGCATGATGGGAACAGGGCAAACCAAACTACCAGCCAATTCTTATACTGGGAAGGAAACAAGCTTCCGGGGATCATCCATTTAGACACTTATTTACCCATTTATTTTCCATAGACCTTGAGACATACATATATAAAACATATTTAATTTTCAGAAAAATACACATTCACTGGATGATGCCATCATTGATGTCATCAGTGATGTCATTTGAGATGACATCAGTGATGTCATGAGTGATGTCACTGACCATGTCATGAATGATGTAATATGGACGTCATCAGCAGTGCATTGCGGGCACGAGTTATAGTTAGCTGAACTAACTATATCGGGGGAATTTCTATGGTTTTGTACGAGTGAAATGTCCAACTAACTACAACGCCCCTGAAACCTATGTTTTTTTTCAGTGAATTTCTAAGTTTTTTTTAAATGCTAATTTCTAACTATAACATGCCTAAAACCTACGTTTTTTCAGTGAATATATTATATATAATAGGTTTATTTAATAACAATCATTAAAACATTTTGTCATATGTTCATTTGCAGGAATACATTCAGCCCAATTTCGATGACATTGTCCCATACAGAATACTGTCTGCCACATTAGGATGGCGGGCAGACGGGCGGGCGGAAAGACAGTCCAACTCTAATCCGACGAAGCCCGTCGGATGGTCTGTAATGCCTACAATGGTGCATACGATGTTCCTTTCAGCCAGCCCTTTCATGTGGGCAAAGACCTGGAACGAGCTCCCGATCAACTTCAGACACTCCCCCACTCTGCAAACCTTCAGGAAGAGCCTCAAGACCTGGCTCTTCGACTGACTTGGAGCTGCAACCCCCAGCACCTTGAGACCATCATTGGTGAGTAGCGCGCTTCGCAACTCCCTGATTGATTGATTGATTTTTGAGAACCCGCCAAGAAAAGGCTGGTGGAAAGAGAAATTGGGGACCCATAGCAGGCCTCCCTAACCCCCTGGCCCTCAGGCACGGGACATGGGGGCCTCCTATAGTGCCCCCTACATATTCCTGCACCATGAGGCAGGCACCGCAAGGTGCCTGTTATGTAGTGCAGGGATATTTAAAGTGTTCCTTTTTTTCATTGAGACTAGTGCTGCAGCCAATAGCCCCCACCCCAATGCAAAATATAGGCATTGCGACCGCTGTGGTGGCACTTGCATTAAAATGCATACGGCGGGACCGCTGATATCTGGTGGTCCCAATCCTCGATACGGTGACAGGTGAATGGACGTCCCCCTGCCATTATTGTCTAAATTTCATTATTTTTAATACAAAAATAAAAAAGAGAAGATTAGTTAAAAATATTTTTGGAGTATTTTTTTATGTTATGTTTCAAAGTTTAGGGATGATAGTAAATATAACAAAACCATATTAATTATCAATAAAAATAAACATATTATTTTATATTTTACTATTCAATTAGAAATACACATGTTTTTAGTTTGGGTTATTGTGTTTTGTTATGTAATTTTCATGTTATTTTATAGCTCAACAATTATGTGTATTGAGTATTGATTTTTTATTTCAAAAGTTTATTTTGTAACACTGTGCACAAAATGACTTAGATTATAGCAGTAATAGTAAATATCACCCCTTTAGAGTACAACACCTTCCACAACTTGGTATAGATTTGAGTGGGAATAGTAAATGTTACCCTTTCAGTGTCCAACATTTTCTATAAATTGGCTTAGATTGTAGTGGAAATTTATTTATTTTTTATTTATTAAGCTTGTAGAGCTACCCAAAAGGGTTTCCCGGTGCTATTAGAAATATATAAGCAGTATAATGCAGAAAGCCAGAAGGTTACTGATTGAAATGCCAGGTTTTAATGGATTTTCAGAAATGACAGTAGTAGTAAATAAAACCCCTTTAGTGTCCAACACCTCCTGAATTGGTATAGATTACAGTGGGAATAGTAAATGATACCCCTTTAGTGTCCAACACCTTCCCCAAATTGGTATACATTGTAGTGGAAATAGTAACTGACTCCCAGTTAGTGTCCAATACCTTCCCCTCATTGGAACAGGTTGAAGTGGGGATAGTAAATATAACCCCTTAAGTATTCAACACACTGCAAATTGGAATGCATTGGAGTGGGAATAGTAAACTTCATCCATTTAGTGTCCATCATATTCCCCAAATTGTTATGGATTGGAGTAGGAATAGTAAATGTTATTCCTTAAGTGTTCAACACCTTCTCCATATTGGAATGGATTGGAGTTGGAGAAGTGAATGTCATGGTTTTAGTGTCCATTACCTTCCTTGGTATAGATTGGAGTGGTATAGTAAATGTCACCCCTTAAGTGTATATCACCTTCTCCACAATGGTATGGAATGGAGTGGGATAGTAAATGTCATCCCACTAGTGTCCAACACTTTCTTGAAATGGTTTATGTTGGATTCGGAATAGTAAATGTCACCCCTTTAGTGTCCAACACTTTCATTAAAATGTTTTAAGTTTTAGAGTGATTATGCAATTTAATAATTTTAGGGCAAAATACTTAAAAAAAATAGTATTTCTATGTAGTAGCATGTGTTACTTAATTAGTATTGTTAGTGTTTAGAAAGATAATTGAAAAGTTGTTAGTTTTAGATTCATAACAAATAATATTTCATAGAAGAAAGACGTAATTTTCAAATTGTATTTTTTAATTATTTCAAAATGTACTTAATATATATTTTACATTTTAAACATATTAAAAGTAAATATTTACATATAGATAAATAAATACAACAAATGTATTACATTTGTATTATTAAATAACTATGCAAACTGTATTTAAATAGGATGGCACGTTATACACTTTCCAAGTTTAAAAAAATAATTTTTCAACGTTTCTTAAATTGTTTCATATACATGTTGTTTTATATTAATATTTAATTTATACTTGACAATTTTTTAACAATTTTGGCATGTTATACATGTTCAATAATTGTTTACAGTTTATTATACATTTATTTAACATTTTTAACATTTTCCTTTTTATTTCTAAGGGGAGGTAGCCTTTTTTTTTGTTTTATTTATTGTCCATTTTTTTAATAAGGCTACCTTATATGTTGTAGTCTATTTGTGTCAATTTACTCTATTTTCCAGGATGCAGTTCTTGGTAAGCTGCTGCTGTTTGTTTTTGTTTTTATAGGGCTTTGAGGGTAAAAGTTCGTTATAATGTTAATGTTTGTCACCAGTGTGTAGTTTTGGGTTATTGTACATTGATTTAGTAATTTATCAGTATGTTATGTAATATTGTGTTATGTTACTTGCTTTAAGATGATTAAGCATAATGTATATGCACTTTTGGGAATGTAATGTTTGTTGCGGGTGGGTTCTCTGTTTTACTTTGAACGTGCCCTTTGGCCATTAGGATTTACGATTTTTTTAAAGGAATTCTCTTTTGGTTTATATTCACTATTTTAATGATATTTTCTTTTTTTCAGGTTTCCATGAACGTTTCTTTTTCAAATACTTTCTTTCAGATTCCTATATACTGTGGGTTGTTTTGCTATTTTTTAATGTATTGGGGCACTTGAATCATATTGTTCTTGTTTTGGGTGGATTATACTTTTTGACTACGTTGATGCAGAGGTTGATCTGCAGCTACAGAACAGTAAGTAACTTTTTTACAATTAGTTTTGGGTCGAAAAATTTATAGTTTATCATTTGTGTAACTATTATGTGATTTTTTATGTGTTATAATAATGTTTTGTAACATATTGAGTTGTTAATTGTTTGAGCTATTTGTTTGGAATAGATTTTTTATATAAACAATTCACAACTTATTTCAGTCTTATTTAAGATTGTCAATTTATTTGAAGATTCGACTGCTGTCATGAAATATTATGTTTAGTATTTATATGAAAAGTATTTTTCATGTTTGTTAAGATTGTGTTGTGGTTTTTTGGGAGATCTGTAGGTTACTATTTATTTTAAATTATAATTTTGGCTATTATTTCCAACTAATCTACTTCTTTGCTTTTTATGAAGACTTTGACTTTAAATTGTAGCTTTTCATACTTTCTTTTGGTTTGTTTCCTAAGTTTAGATGTATATTTATAGAGTATAGTTTGTGTTATGCCTAGTGTGTATTAGAGGGCATTGTGCAATCCTTCCACTGTGCTGGTTTTTTGGCTTCCTGTGTCAAGGTGCTATCATTTACATTTTACCACATATGTCAAATTTGACATGGTGTCTGTGTCCAGAGCGAGTCTGCCAACAAAAGTATCTGTGAAATAATCCATTAGAGGGCTTAGTTTGGGTTAATTTTATTTGTAGAAAGGGATTCCTGTTAGTAAATTGTAGTGATTAGCTACCTCTGTGAAAAGGACATAGGCTATTGCTCTTGTGCTTTTGGGTTTCGAACACAAATTGACTGTTTGTAGCATATTCTAAATGTGGGGCCCAATTACGAGTCTGGCCATCTGGCCCGTGGATGCACGGTGGTGGTGGACTATCCACCGCCACGCCGGTGATCCGACTGCCCACTATGGTACTGCTGATCCTGCCAGGAAACCGATATTCTCTGGATGTAGCGAGGCGGTCCTAAGGCCACAACATGCTTGGTGGGACCACTGTGGTCCCACCAAGCATATTACACGTTTCCTAACTGCCACAGTGCATTGAAAACTGTGGCAGAGAGGAATCTAAAGGGGCCCTACAGGGACCCTGGTGCCTCCTCCGCACGTGTATGCACACAGGCTGGTATAACAGGTGCGCCCCTGTGTGCATGCACACCAGTTCGTGCACAGCATGTACCTTCCAATCCATGTCATGCAGGAACCATGTGTGGCATTCCCATTGTCTTACCTTTTTCAAAGGCACCACCACCTTTGAAAGAGGCACCGCAGTGGGAACCACCCACCTGCCAGACAACTTTTAAGCCATTGGCCGATGGGAGCACTCCCTCCCTGGTGCTTCAAACAACCGTTGGCCGTCGCAGCCCCGCCCACCCTTTGGAATGCCTGCACCGTGGCTGAATTGCCACCACGGTTAAGGCATTAAATAGTAATCTGGCGGGTGGGTTGCGGTAGCTTTTGTGGGAGCAGGGCATGGCAGTGATGTGCTACCCACCCCCGCACCACCAGAAGACTTTGGCAGTGCAGCGCTGGGTCTGCCCCGCCCCACTGCAACACCACCAAAGCTGTGGTTGGGCCACCCACCAGATTAAGAGTTTCCTCTTGTCTAGAGGGATTTTTTATGTGTTCCCAAAACGTTGTCTCTAAAAACTGGCACCACTATGAGAATGCCAAAAACAGTTCCTGCATGCCATCGACTGAAAAGTAATTCCTTGGCAGCTGCAGCTGTGCAGGCTCATAATAGGGCGGTCGGGAGACAGTCAGTCACCACCACACCCCCAGGAATTTGCTAGTGCTAATTGTTGGCAGTATCTCCATATGCTTTGAAATGGTAGTACTAGTCTTGTATGGCTGTGTGGGGGTAAAGTTTTAGTTGGAAGGGTATGCTCAAACTTTTGTCCTGTACTCCCTATGCCACCAGATTCACAAAGGTAACTTACCGTTGACTCATTTATGCTTTTGAGCAAGTTTACTACTTTTTGGCTATTCACGACATTTTAGCGTATATTTACTCCAAAAGTAGAACTCAAATGTCTCCCCCAAATTAAAGGGCCTGTGGGCCAAAAACGTTTGAGTAATTTGAGTATAACTTACATTTCGACTTCATGAATAGCCAAGAGAGTAGCAAACTTACCTAAATGTGTAAATTACTCAAATCTGTATATTCTCCAGGACATTTAAATTTGTGATAAATGTGTTAGTTGCACCTTTAGAGTAAATGTATACTCAGATTTTGGGAATACTCAAAAAGTAGTAAATGTACTCCAAAGTGTTGATTACTGAAAAGTGCAATTTGCTTTTGTTAGCCAGGCCCAGAATGTAATTTATTTTGTTTGGGATGGATTTTCTTGAGAAATTTTTAGATTTCGATTTTGTTTAGTAGAAGAACAGTGTGTGCTTTGCAGATAAATGTAATGTGCTTTAAAAACAGGAAACAAAAAAAGTTCCTATTATAATCTAATTATCTCCTGATAGATATACTTATTGTAAAAATACATGCCATATCATATTTTTATTCACTTAAAAAATGGTAAGAAACAGCTGGTAGAATGCACTTAGCTTCAATTTTCACCACCTTCAAGATAGTGATTTGGTCTCCTCAGAGGTCTACTAATATGTTTTTATAGTATTAAATATGTTTATATTTGTAAAATACTTACTGGATTTTGTTTTAATACAAGAGCTTTCTGTGACAGAATGTAACATAATGTTTACAAGTATTTCTAATTGTTATGTGTGGAAATAGAGCATCCATATTTGATGGGGTCTCATAAAGATCTAAAAGCAAGTTATAATACATTCATTTATTTCTTTTATTTATGTATATAACTAGTTTATTGTAATATGGTATGTTATTTAAACATTTATATTTGTAACAATTGGTAAAAAAAATGCATTGTAAAAACTTGTGTTATAATATTAAAATACTGAGTGGTACACTGCGTTGTAAGGTAGCATGTTATAATGACATGCCTTGTTACACGTGATATTCGTTCCTTGGTGGTGGAAGTGTGATTAGATGTTATGCCTCCTTGCCTCAATCCAAATTTTCGTTGGTACTTTTGGTTTATTTGTACTGTCTGAGAGCAAGTATCCCTAATAGCCTAGCAAATACTTTGAATATTTACTTTATATCTTTGTATGTGGTTAGGTGCTTGTCCTCTCTTTCACCAATATTTTCCTCCCCATCTGACTGTTAACTTTGAGCCTTTGCTAGTTTTCAGATACAATACTACAGGGACATGCTGGGGTTACTCTTTGCTGTCACTGAGGTAAATGAGAACCCCTATCTACTACCAAACATCACCCTGGCTTTGAGGGTCTATGACTCCTGTTTGTCTGAGAAGAGAGCTGTTGAAGGGGTACTTGCCATCCTCACTGGAAGGAAGATGCCGGTCCCAAACTTCTTATGCCAGCCTCTGCCCACTTTAATTGGCTTTGTTGGCGGTGGCATATCTTCTACTTCCATCGCAATGGCTTCAATACTAGAACTCTACAGTGTACCTGAGGTATGGATTTCAGAGTTGTTGGAAACGTCTGCTTGTCTTGGTTTTCGTATTATTCATTTTTAGGGTCTTTTGTTTCCTGTTTGTGTTTTCTGTGAGGCATAATTTGTATACGAAATATGGAAGAAAAAGCAAGAAAATAATCACAGTGCCATACATTTCGACATACATGTTCTACATTAATGACACCAGTTAATGGTAAAGGGATTGTGTTTCTGTTTTCTGCTAAGAATGTGCTTAATATTCTACCTATCTTTGATAGTTCTTTCTGAGAGTTATTACACCTCAGTGGACGTAGACGTATTGCAGCACAGCGGATGTAGCATCATGAATGAAGAAACAGACAGAGGGTGAGGTGCAGCAACTGCCGACAATGTCAGATGATTTCTTTAACAGTTGGTTGGAGAGTGACTTCATGACCTTGTGCTTTTGCTTGTCTATGGTATCCTGGTCTTGGCTGGCAGGCCAACTTTACCTCAGAAAAATGCAATGCAGTGTCATCATTTTACTTAAGCAAACCTCTCTCAAACTTCGCAAACTTCTTTGAAAGTCAGTTCTAGCAACGCTTCTATTAAGTTCTTGGTCCAGGCTTAGGGCCTTAATTAGATCGCAGCAATCAGGTTACTCTATCAAACCGGTGACAGATATCCCATCTGCCAAAATATAAATCCTATTATATCATATGAGATTTATATTCCGGTGAGCAGGATATCAATGACCATTGTGACGGAGTAACCCATCCCCTGAGATCTAAATCAGGCCCTTAATCTTAGACTTGAAGCGAGAGAGCAGTCAAAAGAACTCTACCTTTGGGGCACATTTCTTCTCAGCTATACTGGTCCTAGAATAAATGGACCCATTTTCTGTGATCAAACCTGACCAATAAAAGAATTTGATTATTTTGAAGTGTATGATCCCCTCCAATGCTACAAGAACCTGGGCACAGTGTAGTCAGTGTATGCACAGATCATGGCACAAGTCCTCCCTCATCGTCTGGTTTCAGCTCTCCCATGAGCACTGTTTAATGCTCCAAACATCGACCCCAAATCCTGAAAAATGCAGAAAGTGACAGAAAGACTGGTAGAGGCAGCATAACTACTCAGAATACTTCAGAGGATGCCACATCTGCACACTGGAATCACTATATTTGTGCAGAAGTCTCAGGTCAAAAATGTACCCAGGAATTCAGGCAA
Source organism: Lissotriton helveticus (assembly GCF_964261635.1). Lineage (NCBI taxonomy): Eukaryota > Metazoa > Chordata > Amphibia > Caudata > Salamandridae > Lissotriton > Lissotriton helveticus. The sequence goes on from NC_136064.1 coordinate 143,876,300, forward strand.
TGGCCCATGTATACAGACATACACACATGCACACACACACACACACACACCCATAGGCACACACCCCATCTATGCTTGTCCCTGACATGATACCGACAAATAAGAACAAATATTATGCACAACTATATGCACTCCTGTTTCTCACCTTCTTTGCTGGCTTTGCTGATTTTCGAAGACTTACGGGTAACGGCAGATGCTAAGCGCTGCCTGTCAATGACTGCGACTTTGCCGAGTAGCTGCTTGGCTCGCGGGTACTCCGTGGCTGAATTTGAATTCATATTGAATTTGCGGCCACGGTCTCCAGAACACTTACTCTTCCAGCTCTTCTGGACTGCAGCGACTATCGCACCTGGAGAGGATTATGGCCCCGCATCGCGGCCGAAATCAGTGTGCCCCTGTCACAATGTCTGGTAATGTTTCACTGGCACAAAAAGGCAAGGGCATGAAAACTAATGAACCCTCCCAACTTGCAAACTATCGTCCCATCTCCTTTTTTCCCTTCTTCGCAAAAATCTTAGAGGCTCATGTTGCCAGCAGCCTGTCTAACTTTATCGAAGACTCTGAGTATCTTGAGCCTAACCAAGCCGGTTTCCGCCCGGGTCACTCCTCCAAGGCTGTTATCCTGGCGGTACTGGACACTCTCAGAGTCAATGCTGACAGGGTTGAACATCAAGCCCTGGTACTTCTGGATTTGTCGGCCGCGTTCGACACGGTCGACCACACCATCTTGTCTAACCGTTTCGACCAGGCCGGCCTGCGTGGCCCCGCCTTAGAATGGATTCAATCCTTCCTAGCCGGCTGCACTCAGGCGGTCAGGCTAGGAAAGTTCTCTGCCCCAAATCTCCCCATTACCTGCGGGGTGCCACAGGGCTCCTCACTCTCCCCTGTGCTCTTCAACTTATATGTAAAACCTTTGCTTCACTCAGTAAAAAACAGAAATATTACAGTATTTAATTATGCAGACGATCTTCAGATTATTTTTTTCCTCAGTTGCCCCAGTGCTGTGAGTGACTTTCATACCACCATGCTCCACATCCAACGTTGGATGGATGTGAACCATCTGAAGCTCAACCCTGGAAAAACAGAGCTAGTCCTGCCTGGAAATAGCAGGAACAGCTGGGGTCCGCAATTTTGGCAGTCTGAACTCAGTCCTCCTCCTGTCCCGTCCCACTCTGTGAAAAGCCTTGGCATTACTATCAATGCTGACCTCTCACTTAATGGACAGGTCGGCTCTGTGATCTCTTCCAGTGTTCACCAAATGCGAAAAATGAGGAAAATCGCTCATTTGCTAACTCATTCTGCTCTGATCCAGGTGGTGATTGCCCTCGTCCTCTCACGGCTTGACTTCTCCAACTCAATCTATCTTGGACTCCCTCTTGGCTTGCAAAAACGACTGCAGATGATCCAAAACCAGGCTGTTAGACTCATCTATTAACAGCCTAAATGGTCCTCAGTCAGACCCTACCTGGCCCAACTTCATTGGTTGCCAATAGTTCACCGGATCTCTTTCAAGACAGGATGTTTAGCTTTCAAAGCCTTCCATGGAAGGAGCCCTAGATTTATTAGTGGCATTCTTACCAAATATTCCCCCCGGCGCAGCCTGCGTTCAGCCCATCATCTTCTGTTTGATACCCCCTCGTTCAGACTGAAACGTCAGGGAGGGTGTAGCTTTTCTCGCCTTGCCCCAAGATTGTGGAATTCCCTTCCCCTGGCAACGACCTCCTTGGTTTCAGAAGAGCTTTAAAAACTTTGCTATTTGAGCAGGCGTATGCCTAAGGGCCCAGTTCGCACTTGACTTCAGCTAGCAGCGCCATGAAACCCTTGGGTGTACGCACGCTGAATAAATTCCTATTAACAATAACAATAACAATAACCACTACCAGCCCACACATTGCCAGTGATGTGTGAGGAGAGAATCATTGCATTGGGTGACCTGTTCCTAAATTATTTCAAACAGACAAGGCGGCAGCCATTATACAGTCTTGCGTAACTCCTTCTGATCAGTCTGTGGCAACAGCTTTATTGGTGGCAGTGGAGGTAGAACAGGTAAGAGGGCAGGAGAGAGACCGAAAAACTTCTGTATCCTGTTCTTCTCCTACTGAACTGAACGCCAGCCCGACTGCTTCAACAGTGATGTAAGGTAATGACTTAATGTTCAAAACTAACTCACGATACATCTTGTCTGCCTCTGATTGTTTGCCTGAGGTGAGCGTGCAGACATCTTTATTGCATGATACTGTAGCAACTCTGACTATAGCTGCAGCTGTGACCCAACCAATTCCATAAAGCCTGTTAAATGCCTGCAAGGATATCTGCAACATGCCAATTGTGAATCCTGAGGCGCTTGCTGACATACATTCTTCTGCAGAACGGCTAGAGGCCGCTAATATAACAACTGTCTCCTCACCAGATAAAATAATAAATTGTGGAGATGAAGCTGGGAAAGGTCAGGATACGTGCAGTGATCTTGGGGAGCAGATCTTAATGAAAACGCAATGTATGAATCTGGGACTTGTCATATATCTACACCGACCTTAGTACAGGGTACTGACCCAGCAATAACTAATCTGATGAATGCTGCTCCAGACTCTACCTATCCCCCTAATTATTCTTCTGCCTCTACCATTACATATGCTCCAGCTCCTAAGGGTAGTACCCTTCAATCTAAAATGAAGGGGTCTGCTGATACAAAAATGAGGCAACCTGAAGCTGATGATGGCCACAATAAAGGGGCAAAACTGAAGAAGAAGCAGAAGGCTAAAGAGCAGGCTATGCTACATTCTGTAGTGCTAAAAGCAATAAAAGATGGATGCGCTAACAGAATAAGCCCCCTTAGAAAATGGGTTACTGCCACAGGGGATGTAAAAGCTTTTATCTCAAGACTATCTGGATGTTCTCTAAACAATGAAATGCAAATACAGGAATCATCGGATTTGGGACCCGGTCCATGCTCGGGCCCAGGCGCTTATGTTGGTGAAACACATCCTGCCCATTCTGCTGGCAATATGGGTGGCACTGAATGGGACTCTTCCTCCTCAACCATCACTGCCCTTACTCCTACTGTTTCTATAAATTCATGCGATCAAAGGCAAGATAGTAATGATGAATTTACTCTACCTGCTATCTTTCAATTACTCCACGATCAGAGAACGGAGATGCTAAATAGCTTTAGCCAAACCAGAGTTGATAATAGTCTGATACAACAGGGCTTTTCTGAGGTAGTAACCAGAATAACTGGGCTTACTCAAGAAATAATGGAACAGCAACACCGCTTGGCAACCATAGAAGATACTGTTGCAGTGTCAGATTCCATGATAGAGACACATGAAAACCAAATTATGTCTCTTAAAAATAAGGTTGAGGACCTTGAAAACAGGCAACGAAGGAATAACTTACAGCTGTTTGGAATTCTTGAGGAAGAAGAGGGTGCCGATCCTAGAGCCTATGTGGTCCAGTTTCTTCAGAAATCATTCCCAGATCTCTTTGACTGTGACTGGGATTCACAGATCCAGCGGGCCCATAGGCGTCCTTTGTTCCTTAATCAAGAAGCACGAGCCAGCCAACAGCATCCCAGACCTTTGATTATTTATTTTGGGATTTTTTTGCTTAGGCAGGCAGTTTTCTTTCGAGCTCGACCCGGCTCATCCAATTCATACCCGTTCTCCGTGAGGTCAGATCTTTGTAAGGAAACTATAGAGCACCAATTGAATCTGCGTCAGCTGATTGATCCTGTGAAAGCCACGGGCGCACAAGTATTTCTTCAAGAAACCCGCTAGACTTAAAGCTATTCGTGGTGGTCACACTTGACTTTTCCACTCAGTCAAAGAGGCACAGCTTACTCTTGATCAATGGAAGTCTCCAAAACAACCAGCTACTTAGGACTTTATATTTACTGAATGTATATCTTTGATAATGTTTATGATAGTTTCAATGAATCAATGTTATCAATAGGCCCTAGTGGGGCTTTTTTCTTTTTCTAAAAAAGGGGGAGGCTTCTGTCTCAATGCAATCTATCTTAAAGAACTATACGGTGTGCTAAGGGTGGAGCGGGTAGCACTCGGGGTGGTGCAAGTTCACGCTGGCTGTCAGGTCCATCGGCAGCCTGGATGGGGTGATTTTTTCCCCAAGGAACAGGATAGGGCGGGAGGGGGGTCCCCCAGATCTGGCTAGTGCTGGACTGCTTGGGGCTTGAGGAGTTGGGGGTAGGGGTGGGGGGGTTAAGCAGAAAATATTGGAAGGAGTAAGCAGAAAGAATATGTCTGATTTAATATTTTATATTTATAACGACATATATAGCATGGAACTCTATGACTGCTTGATGTATCTTATTTCAATTAAAAATTATGTTAAAGGGACCACAGCTCTTTGGCCCTGGGGCCTTGTTATGAGTCAAATATTATAATAATGGGTATCATAAAGTATTTATGCTGGAACGTAACTGGCTTGAATTCAGCAAATAAGCAACAGTTGGTACGGGCGGAAATTCACAATTATAAACCTCATATTGTTACATTGTTGAAACGCATCTGGCGCACAAAGACAGATATTTACTTAAACAATTGGACTATAAGATAGTTGCTTGTACATCTCAGTCATTTTCTATCAGAGGGGTTGCTATTTGAGCTGATAAATGGCTAGTCTACTCTTTGCTCAGAGCTTCTTATGGCAACCAAGGCAGGTGGATAATAGGGCAGTTTCTTATCAACGGTCACAAATATGTACTATGTATTATCTGTGGACCTAATACTGATGATCAATTCATTTTTGAGACTTTAACCATGGAACTTCTTGATTGGCAGGGAAACTTAATAATTATGGGTGTTTTAAATTGTACTATGAATCCTAGTATCGATTCGACAAATCAAGGAGCTTCGGTTAGAATGAGTAAAGTTAGGGCTACTGTTGTGGATATGACTAGGCTACGTGGTTTGAAAGATGTCTGTGACATTGCCCGGCTATACATTTTATAGTGCACCACACCGATCATATTCAAGATTCAATTTGTTTTTTATTTTTTACTCCCTCCTTAAAAGTACTAGATGTGAAGTCTGCCCTAAAATATTTTCAGATCACAATCCCTTACTTTTGACCCTAACACTTAGCTCATCTGTCAGACCAGTCTGCCAAGTCTCTTTTCCCCGCTATTGGCTAAAAGACAGAGAGTATACAATGTTTATGCTGGAATGTATTAGTAATTTTATACAGGTCAATGAAGGCTGTGCACTCTTTTTTTTATTTGGGACTCACTTAAGGCTTATATAAGCGGTGCTACTCAGCAATATGTTTTAAGACAGAATCAAATTAAAAATCAGGTAAATAAGGATACTAGAGATGCTATTAGACAATTAGAAGTAGCACATGCAGATGAAATTAGGAACTGCAATACTCAACACTTGGTAGCTCCCACACATTCTCCAATATACCTTCTTTTAATTGAAAAATGTGGGGCGCTAAATTGATATCTAAAAGAAAGAACGGCTGCAAATTACATTAAGCATAAACCTCTACAGTATAAATATGGCTGAGCAGGTTGGAAAAGTGCAGGCACATCAACTCTCTGATAAACGCGCAGAGCGGGTGATAAAATGCATAAGAGGTAATGACAGGCAACTTCACACACAGCCTGAAGAGAGTGTCGAACAATTTTCTGGCTACTACCAGACCTTATATAGTCATTCAAATTTATTTGATAAAGAAAAATTCCTCAGCTATCTGGAAAAGTGTGATTTTAAACGACTAATAGATTGGAAATAGAACATGCAGACGTAATGAATTCAGGAATCTCAGTGGAAGAGATATCGGCGGCTATCAATGCTCTTCCGTCAGGGAGAAGATACTTTACTGGTTGAATTCTACAAGATCTTTAAGGCCGGCCTAACCCCTATAATGTTTAAAGTTATAAATCATATCTCTGTTGAAAAATCAATACGCAAGACCTGGGACACAACAAATATTGTTTTTTCCCAAAGAAAAACAAACCGAGTGAAGAGTGTGGATCATACCGCCCAAAATCATTAATAAATGCTAACACAAAAAAATTTGCAATAATAATAGCAATGCACCTTGCACCTTTTATGCTACAACTTGCTTCTGCCCAACAACATGGATTCATACCCGGAAAAGACACGACTGAACATGTGAACACCGCCATTGTTGCCTTTGATGCTGCCTCTAAAATTAATTTGGGCATAGGAATGATTATGCTCGATGCAGAAAAGGCATTCAACCGTGTAACTTGGGACTGTTTATGAACTACACTTATTGCATATAACATCAATGGCCATTTTTATGACTGGGTTTGGGCCCTGTATCGGTCCCCGAATGCCAAGTTAATCTATCTAACTTACCAGTCGATAGCATTTAAGGTTCTTAGGGGCACTTGGCAAGGATGCCCTTTATCACCCCTACTTTTTGCTTTATATATAGAACCATACATTAAATCTTTGCTTTCTAATCCATCCATCCCACCAGTTACTTTAGGTTCTGAAGAACTGAAAGTTACGGCTTATGCCGATGACATTGCGTTATTTTCTATAGATCCAGTAAAAGCAATAGAAGTAATTCAAACCGAAGCCAGTCTATTTGGTCATTTTTCAGGGTATACGCTTAATGTTAGTAAAACTCAAACTATACTTAACTTTCAACCAAGAATGTCTATAACTGGTGCTTGTGTGTCAGCTACCTATTTAGGTGTCCAGATTACTTCAGACATATGGCAGGTCATAAAAAAGAATTATGATACTTAACTTAAATCAACAATTTCTAAAATGAGGGTCTGGCACAAACTGCCAATTAGTATCATAGAGTGTTGCATTATTGTAAAAATGATTGTATTGCCTAAATTGCTTTATTTATTCAGGGAAATACCGCTGAAAGTCCCATATTATTTTTTTAATAAACTTAAGGGTAACATTAGTAGCTTTATTTGGAGTTATAAAACTTTCTTACTGTCAGGCGGGTTCAAACTACCAGATTTTAGATTACATTTTTGGACTACTTTTGTTGGGCGTTTGCAAGATCTCCTGGATGTTGGGAGTAAACAAAGCTGTTATAATCTTGTTATCGGCAAAGAGAGCAATATGTTTATATACAGAATAAATGACCCAAACTACTTTAAGAGAGTCCGATTTAAAACTCTTAAAGATATAGCCTATATATGGCGTGAAGTTACAGTTAATCATTCTCTGCCTTTGATACATCTTAATATGCCACTATGGGGTAATCCTATGTTCTCTGATATCTTCCATGATGTGGTAGCCAAATCCTAGGATAGATTTGGTATTAGACAGCTTAGCCACTTGTATAATGCTGCTGGGTTCCGCACGTTTTTAGATTTGCAAACTTCATTCGGTCTTCCTAAAAACATGTTGTATAAATACTTGCAGATAAGAGATATTTACTGAGATCTAAAGGGATAAGACAACCTATGGGATCAGATTTACTGCAATATATACCCTCAGACTCAAAACTGACTATCAGTAAGGCGTATCGGTTACTCTCCCAAAAATGGGAGAATAGTTATTCAAAGATAGCACTCAAATGGACTGGGCTACTCGGTCAAGATGTTAACTCAGCTGATTTAGAAGAATCAATGGAGAACTTAAATAGCTTGGTCCACTCTATTAATCTTAAACTGCAACAGTTTAAAACAATGTTCATGCTTTACTATACACCAGAACATATAGTTAAGTGGATAGATTCTGGTAACATAAACACGAATGACAAATGTAAGTGAGCCAAGTGCGGAATGATAGCTGCAAATAGTTTGCATATGTTTGTTACCTGTCGGGACCTGGCTGTCTTTTAGAACGAGATACGGGACATTATAGTTGATTGTTTAAAAATTGATCTTTATTTAGCAGAGAAAGAGATTATGCTCGGTTATAAAGTAGATGTACCTCTCAGATTAAGACCTCTAATATCAATTATGTTAGTAAAAGCACTCCTTTGGGTTGCCCGTGCTTGGAAATCTAAAATGTTGTCTAGAGCTTTTGAATGGTGGGCAACACTAAGGGAGATTTTGGAGAGAGAGATGGCTATAGCCAAGGGTAGAGGCATACGGTCTTGGAGGAAGTTCTATTGAATTTGGGGAACCTTGATAGATTAAGTAAGGAAGAATATATATTTGTGTAATTGTTCTTTATATTTTACTTGCTTACTCATTTGTTCAATGTATAATGGCATCTCCTCTTTTCCTTGCTGTATATGTATAATGTACTATATGTTGATACGATTGCATTGTGATTACAGTGCTTACTTTCCAAAATAAAAATAATAATACAAAAAAAAAACGATATGCACATTTAGGGGGTTCCATATACAATAATATTCCACTGTTCTAAATGGACAAGACTTGGGAAATAATAATAGTAATATGATTAGACACACACATAAATAATAGAAAATATTATGCACATCTATATGCACATCTAAGAGGGTCTATACACAGTCATAATCTACTTCTGTACATTTCAACAAACTGGAAGATATCAACGATTGTAACAGCGGTATACACATCTAAGGGCTCTTCTACAAACAATCATAATCTACCACTACAGATACAATATCAGAGAAAATAACTAACAAGATTACCCAAAACTACATACTCATCAATGGGGTGTATTTACAGTCATAATCTAATTGTTTATCACTGCCTTATTGACAATTTCAGGCTCCATCACTTTGCATTTAGGGAGTTGTACAGCACCTTAAAAGCTACACTCAGACTCTGCAACATCACATTTCTAGTGAGCAGAACTCCATCTAGTCTCCAGTATTAGGGGGTAAGGGCATAGGAATAAACACTTACACAGTGCATCTCTATACAATAGGCAATAAGAAACACACAGGCTCACCTTAAGGCATGCATTGCCTCTCCTGTGCACAAAGGTTTACTTTCTTTGTGTCAAGTTTTCTTCTATTTCGGACAAAGTTGCTTTTAAGGTCAGTAGGACAATCTTTAGTTTTAGCTAATATTGTTTTTGGGTACAGTGGTGTAGCATCAATTTCTGCAATATTTTAATGGTTTGCTTTTAAGACACCCTGTACAATTTATGTTTTTTTTCCAAAAGGATTGAAATTTTCTGAAATATGCAAGAGCCTTTACACGTATTTAATAAATACCACACTCAGGGATAAAAACTTTCCCCTCCACCATTTTGGTACATAAATATCTTAGCTACGGTATACCTATCACAATACTGAGAGGGTGAGTATATATTGGTAAGCATAGCTAACTCCCGTCATAGTTCAAGTAATTACAGCGGACCACTGTGCACTATAACACGGCATAACTGTTTGTTGTAAACCCTTAAGGAAAACATCAACATACAGAAACAGAATATATGGATAGGGGTTACCCAGAGAGTATTTTTGATGAAGCCATTGAACGCATGGATAAAAAAGACTGCTTTACATTACTGACGAACCAACCTAAAAAACAGCTATAACGGCACATTTTTGTGTCCAAATACTTCACAAGTACGAAGAAAATTAAGAAAATCATCAACCACAGATTTTAATGATATCTTTAAAGAGAAACCTTTGCATGCCTATAGTATGTCAAAAATGTGAAAGAATTGTTGATCTGCATACCATGGAAAGAAACCACGGTTTTCTATGGCACTAAGAAATGTTACAACTGTGTACATTGTAACAATGTAATAACTGCCAACAAGAACCAATATCCATCAATAGGAGAAACTATTATGCTGAAATACAACTCAGATTGCCATTCCAAATATCCAGTCTATGGCATAAAGTTTCCTTGCGGACTACTTGTTGTCAAGAAAACAGAACGAAAAGTCAAATTACTGATTTCTGATCACAATAGCACCATCAGGACATTGAACAAAACCAGTAATTTAGCAGTGCACTGGGTTGAAGGTCGTCACTCTATTGCTCAAATTAAGTTTGAGGTGATAGTGATAGTAGTACCCACTCCACACAAAGATCTCACAAGATCTTTACTCCAATGAGAGTTGTTTTGGATCAGGAGATTAAATAAATAGGATCCTAAGGGACTCAATGAAAAAATAGATATGGGATGTTTCTTATAACTACCGTTTTCATTGATTTTCATATCCTCTTTGAAGTGTTTGTTTGCAACTTAACATTACATGTATCATACAATGATGATGAGGCTGACAGGTTGTGACTATTGTAAAGCATGTATTTGACATTATTTTTAGTTCTTAATTTTGCTTTTATTATAATTTCTCATTCATTTTTCTGTTTTCTCTTACAGCTGACTACACTGAATTTAGTTTTTAACCTGATCTTATTGTCAACTCAGCTTTTTGAGTCTGACTTCTTCATAGTTGTCCAAGAGGTGCTTTTACGGGAACAACTTTCTCCCTCTTCTTGTACATTGTTGTTAGAAGGTTTGTTTTTTACCTCCATTTAGTAGGGTAATTTCCCTTAGAAAGATTCTCTAACTTCCATCATGGCGCTGAGTTTGTTATACTTTCGAGTGGTGTACTTCATGCGGAGTCCGTCGTTGGTACCAGAGTGTTGTGAATGTATCTAGGACCCTATTTAAATATTCCCGATTTATACCCTTATGTGGTTATAACAAATCATATCCTTATAAAGGCATAACAATGATATCCATATTTAGTCATAGCCAATGCAGTCCAAATACGGCAAGGCTACTCCCATTGACTCCTAGGAAGTACAACGCGTTCTTAAAACAAACCAAGCCTCCAGCAGCCCGGGAATTCCCCCTGCTTCTGTTTTGATTTGTCCAAGAACTCCTGGATTCCTGAAAGAACTGCAAGTTCTTAGTGACGTCGTATGTCCAACCTTACGTGAAACTCGGCACCTTCCAGGTATAAATATACCAGCATCTGCCTTAGCAAACACACGGTGGTTTGGTTCAGATCGGCTATCTACTTCCCCGACGCCCTGCTGTAACCAGTGCCGAAGGAAGCCGACCCTCCCATTGGCACACTGAGAGAGACTCTGTATTTTCTCCTACTGAGAAATCCAGCTCCAGTGTTTTCAGTCACCCTTGCGGGTTGCTGGGAGATCGAGTCCTGAGAGAGAGATACAAGACCTCCTTCATTCTATAACCAAGGTACGGAGCTGATTAGATCCTTAGAGAATTCTTGATTCAGATTCTTGGCAAAAACTATCTTAACTCAAACTACATCTCACGTACTCCTTCCCACGTACTAGGCTTAGGTTAGGTATACTGGGGTAGGCGTATTTTAGAAACACCAGTTGAGTACGTTTAGTCAACTTTTATCATTGTATGTATTTTATGGCTTAGAAACCATATCAATGCTTTTACAGTATTATTTCATACTACTCCTTTTACTGTACGCACTTTACTTTATGACAAGTATTGCAATTGTGGCAATTCACTTCTCTTGCATGAGAAAGAAGACTGCTCAATAAATATCCACTTTTATTGAAAACGCCCGTCTCTCTATTTCTCTGCACTCCTGGTGAAACTAAGCATGCACGATTGACTGAGTGAAATAGCTATCTATTGTTTGCACGACTCTGGAGATATACTCCTTATTCTGGAGGGAGCAAAGTTGTCATGTTTATGCGGTTGTCAGAAAATAATCCCTTCTTGTCTATTCAGGAAAGTTAACTCCTTCCTGGTTACTCGAGACAGTTTCTAGTGACCTCTGAGCTAGCTGGCGATCATAATTAAGTCTAACATATTCAGTAGAGACCTAGTCGACCTCAGTCCTACGTCTAAACTATCGTTTATGTTATTCCAATGCGCAGAGCCTATTGGGAATATAGGAACTACACTACAGGAGTAACTCAGTTTTATTGGAGCACAGCGTTGCGTGCACATTCTTCATCGCGTCCGAGAGAGACAGTGCTACTTACGTGTTGAGCAGATTTTCAATAGGTGAGTGTACTATGGTATTTGGAGGAATACACAGTGGAATTGAAATGGATAGAGAAGAGAGGCGTGGTTAAACATTGTACTGTTTGTTGTTTATTGCAGATTCAGCCTTTTCGAACAGACTTGTTTCATAGAGCCTTGAAACAGGCAGGTTAGTGAGCCGAAGTAGATGTTATGTGCTTACAATTACTCTGTGGTTTATCCATGAGTTTAAGCTGACAAACGTCTCATTATTATTCACAGTGAGACATGGAAGAGTTTTGCCAGTAAGTTTATAGAGTTTGGTTTTTGTGAGTTGAATGTTTTTCACTCACTCCAAGCAGAGGTGCATGTAGTCACTCCAAGATTTACTATGTAGAAACAAGTATGACAGAGAGGGAAGCTTTGGGACTTTACCCTCAACATCTTTCCACACTTCTTTATCTATTTTCCTTTTTTTTAATAATATTTTCATTTATCGTGGGTTTTTTTTACAGCCACTTTATGCACAGGAACATCAAACTGAATTATTGGCACATATTGGTGTGTGGCAACATCATAATTTAATTTAAGTTTTTCCTTCAAATTGTATATATCTGACAAGAAATTGTGATTCTGTTATTCTTAGATTGAACTCCCTGAAGAAGGGCAAGGTGGCCTGAAATGCATTGGGCAGGGAACAGCTTTGTATCGTCTACATTCAAAGAAACTTCTGTGTCTGCAACAGATTAAAATGCGATGATTGATACAATTTCACTTGTTCCAAGTGAACTATGTTTATGTAAACGTTTATGTGACGTAATGACAGTATGTTTATAATTTTATCAAGATAATAGGGACAGATACAACAATTTGATAACTTCAGAAGCGTTGTCGTTTTTATGACAAGCAGTTACGCCGTGCTGTAGTGTACAGTGGTCAGGAGTAATTACTTGAATTATGATGGTATTTATGTTGACATGCCAATACAGCATGTCCACCACTACATCACGCTAGACTAGTCTGATTGCTATAAATAACATATTTTAATAAGATAAAAATAGGGAGTGTTCTACTTTCTCAACAAAGTATATCTAACTTACCATAGGAAGACAATATTGACTGTATACAAAGGTTCAGGGTATGCAGATGTGGAGTTATGGATGGTTTATCAATATTTACCTGCATTAACATTTTGCTATTTCGCTACAATATTTCTATATCGTATTATTTTTCTCTGTCTATTTAGAAGTGTAACCCTATCTCTGGAGTAGGTGAGGCATACTCACTATACTCACTCAAGCAGTTAAAGATGAACCTGGTTTTGAACTTGCTGACAGAGTTGGTTTTGGTTCCTTGTCCACTCTGAAGGTTGCTGCAGTGACAGTGTAAGAAACTGGCTTACTGGTTGAGGGGGTAAAACCCTGTTCAAGAAGCAACCCCTATTCGCTGTCAGTGTGAAGTCACAAGCAACCCCAAATTAACCTGTGTTTAACCCTCTGGAAGTTTGGCACAACATTTGTCAGGCTTAACTTAGAGGCTATGTGTGAAGTATTTATGCAGTACAATAACACTAATAACATGGAAAACACACACAAAATACTGTATCAATTTAGAAAAATAGAGGAAATTTGTAAAAATAATTTTGCACCAAAATGACAATACTCCAATCAGTAGAACTGTAGTCATTCAAGTTTAAATACTTAAGTGAAAATAACGACAAAAAGCAAAAAGTGCAATTGTGGTCATGTGAGAGTGGGTGAAAGTCACAAGTTCAGGCTTAATGCGATGGAACATGGGCTGAGAACAAGGACCAGGTAAGTCCCACTGAAGGACTTACCTTCACAGTCCAGAAGAGTTCCTTTTGCTGTGGAAGGGACCTTGAGGATCAAGAAGAGCATCGCAGATGGCTGTTATAGTAGTGTTATGAGCAGACTGGGTGTCGGGGAAAGTCATCACTACAGTGTGAAGATTGTGACAGCTCTGCAGATGGTCATGGCCAGAGCTTCATGTTGGTGGCCCTTACGAGCTGTTGATGCTGTAGCGTGAAGGGTTGGTACACCGGAACTTCATATTGGTGGGTAGAGCATTCCGCAAGGTCTTGGTACAACTGGGCCCGTTCACTTTGTAAAGAGCCCGGAAACATTAAAGGCACTCAACAGAGGCAACACCAAGGGTTCAGGACCTGCAAGGCACCATTTGGGGGGCAGGATTCAATCCAGCTGGGTCTAGGTGCTGGTTCAAGATGTTGTCCCTGTGTCTCTGAACAGGAGACCAGCAGACTAGCCCTTGGAATCATTCTGGTAGTTCTGGTTCAGGTGAAGGGACAACCCTTCTGGCTCAGGTAGGTGGGCAGCAGGGCAGCAATCCAGTAGGCCAGCAGTCCAGCAGGGCAGAGGTCCAACAGAGTGATCGTCCTTTCTGCACCACAGCAGTCCTTTTTTCTTGCAGAGTCAACACAGGTCCAGAAGTGTGCTGATGATTTGGGGCCAGGTTTGCTAACCTTTCACACAATGCAGTGTGGCTAGGCAACCTGCTGAGCTGCATTGTGTGAAAAGTAGAGAGCAGAAATTAGCCATAAGTAGTTAGAAATTGCTCACATTTGCTCTCTCATAGTTCAGGCAGCCTAGCGCCAATGCAATGCATAACAAGGAGAGATGTTTTTGTGCAGTAAGGGAAATGTTCCTGCACAAAAGCAATCTGTCAAAGCATTGACCTCTTTCTATGTGTGCTGCATATTGCTGCAGACATTTAGGAAATACAAATGAGAAAAAAAAAATTCTCCTCACTATGCCATCCGCTGGGTAGTTTAAAGTTTGGCAAGGGTGTTCATTTGCTAAGTCTATATGGCAGTTTGAAATGACAGGCCTGGGACATGTCTTAAGGGGCTACTTAAGGGAGTGACATACTAATAGCATTATTTTACCCATGCTGGGTATCTCTCTACTGGGGGTTTACTAGTACATTAAATAAGCTAATCAGGTATGGGACAATTTAAGCATGTTTAGGGGAATGAGCACAAGCACTTTAGCACTTGTTAGCACTGGTAAAGTGCACAGAGTTCTAGGGCAAAAAAAGTCTTGGGTGAACAGCACAAGATTTGGAAGTTGTATGAGGGTGTAATGCCAATTTTGGTGCAATCTCATTTGCTTTGGTCTATTTGCACAAACTTTCTGGAAAATTATGCAAACGTATTCAAAATGTAAATCTGCCATTTATTTCAAAATTTTATTGTGAAATGTGTTCTCACAATAATTTGTTCGCTGACGTCACATTAAGAGGTCAAATAATAGTACAACAGACACAATTGCCACACGCGGCAGCTGCTCAGTGATGTTCAGGCAATTTCGCATCAACAATAGAATAATTACACAACATGGAATTGCTACACATTCATACTATAATAACTTCAGTGACGCAGTACCTACATGGAATGACATATTAAATCAGGGGATGGAACATGATGTTGTATTAATACAGGGAGTGACACAGTGTCTTCCATTTATACTGCCAGTAACCTAGAGTGTCATGTTAAGACAGGGAGAGACACAGGGTGTTGTATCAATACAGGGAGTAACACAGGGTATTGAATTAAGAAAGGGAATGATACAGGATGTTTTAATAATACAGAGAGTGAAATAGGATGGTATATTAATACAGGGAGTGACACAGGTTGTTGTATTAATACTGGGAGTGACACAGGGTGTTGTATTATTAGAATGAGTGACACTGTGTGTTGTATTAAAAGAAGGAGGGACAGAGAGTGTCATATTAATACATGGATTTACGTTATTACAGGGAGAGACAGAGGTTATCGTATCAATGCAATGAGTGACACAGATTGTTATTTTAATATACAGAGTGACACAGAGTGTTGCATCAATATAGGGAGTGATACATGATATCATATTAATACAGGAAATGACAAAGGGTGTTGTATTAACAATATCGGGAGTGACACTTGCGGCGCGACCCTAAGCCAATTCATTGTAAAAGAGGTCCTACACTGTTAAGATCCATTAAGATCCATTAACAAATACCTGCACTTTAAAGACTGTTCCTATCTATGGTCCTGGAAGATTGAGTTTTTTTGTTTTTTGAAAAAAGAAATTATTGCACCCCTATTTTGTATTTTCAGCACCAAAATGTTGAAAATTGTTACAATAGTTATACATTAATGGCTAATATCATCTATGGGAGAAGCTTTGCCCCTGATGGATCCCGCAAATTAATCAATTTATTTATTTATTAATTTAAAAAGTTTTATATAGCACAAACATGACCCTAGAAGGTATCAAGGCCCTTTACAGACGAGTTGCGGGTTGCATAGGAGAAACAATTGTGGGTGAAAAGCAGTGATATATACAAGTAACAACAGATGCATAGTAACATAATAAAGGCAGGTATTAGGACAATAAAATTGTCAAGTAACAAAAGTAAGCAGCGGTGCATGACAAGGAAGGGAGAAGAACATGTGAGTCACTGTGAGACTAGAAGCGGAGGAACATGCTGTTGGACTCAGAGGAGCCGCCAGATCTGGACTGGTAAGATAAAAGGCCAAGGCAATGTTACTAACTCAGAAAAGTGCTTATTAGTAAAGCTTTCACTTCTTTTTTGAAGGAAACCATTGATGGAATCAATCTTGTTTTCAGAGGTAGAGAGTTCCAGATTCTCTGGGCAATATCTGAGAAGGATTGGTTGTACGTTTAAATTTTTTTAATTTCTTAGGTTTGAGCAGCAAGGTACTGGTGCTCCTGGAGGAACGGGCACGGCCCGACAGTTCTAGCTTATTTGCAAAGTAAAGAGCAGTGTTGAAATGAAGTGGTTTAGTTGTCATACATGCAAGTTTTAGTTGAATCCTTGGAAATGCGCTACTTTGGTAGACGAGCTGATGTGATCCTGCATGTTTAAGTTCTTATCCAGCACTATTCCCAAAGATCTCGTAGAGTCTATGATGTGTGGTGTGCAGTTGAGAGTGTAGAGATTTTTCAGAAATTTCTCAATGATGGGGGCTTGCTTGGTTGGTGATATAAGGAGGGATTCCATTTTGAATGTGTTTAGTTTGATATTGTTGATGGTTAACCAGTTTTAGGTTTTGTGCAGGGTTCCGTTGAGTGTCATCCAGAGAAGAGATTTCATGTACAACTGGGTGTCATCTGCATGCATGTGATAATGGATGATTGGACGATAGATGATTTGAGGATTAGTGTAAGAGGTTCAATAAATAGGTTGAAGATCGTGGGAGAGAGGAAACTTGGGGAACCTCCAGAGTGCAGGGACTGGAATTGGATAGGGCTTGATTGGTTTTTGCCTCTATGAGTTCTGTTATTGAGAAAAGAGGCAAACCATGTTAGTACAATGCCTGAGATCCCCATCCTGCGTTCCACAAGGCTCAGAAGATTGTCATGTTTGAGAGTTTCAAAACCTGATGAGAGGTCGAGTATGATTAATAGGCAGGCTTTGTTCTGGTCAAGCATTGTAAGAGAGCCATCAACTATATAGGTGATGGCTTTTTCAGTGCTGTGGCCGTGTCGGAAGCCCGATTGGAAATGATCAAGAAGTTGGAATTTCTCAAAGTGGTTACACAGTTGTTCATGAACAAATATCGCAAGGAGTTTTGTCAGAGTAGGGATGTTAGTGATTGGTGGGAAATTATTCCCATCTTCTGTGTCAGCCGCAGGTTTTTTGACAATAGAACCAGACCGGACTTCAAACACATACAAATTGGCTACACAGGTCTGCCTCTCATTGACAACAATGTAATGATGCCCCGTGAGCAAGACAGATTGTTGGCAAAAGTCAGCAGGCCACCAGCGATAGCAGCACACATGCACCATTATGCAGGGATGTTGAGTTATGTGCAAGTATATGTATGTACAGTGAGCTCACCCTTCATGCACATGTACAATCTTCAACTCAACTCAGAAACCATTGCACGATGGTGCATGTGTGTGGTCAACGGTGGAGGCTTGCTGACTTTTGCCCACAAACAGTTTTGTTCATGGGGCATCATCATCATCATATTGTTGTCAGTGAGATGCAGACCTGTGTAGCCAATTTGTATGTGTGTGGTGTTGAGGCAAGGAGCCAATGTAACACCCTGCCGCCTCTCCAGTCAATGTGCCATTTTGCTTGCTAATATTGCACTTATTTTGTGGTCAGATGTATATGTTTTTTGCTATTATTCATATTATTTTTTGGTGCAGATTCCCAAGTATGTAACACCATCAGTATCTGTTTTTCAGTGTATTCAATGACTAATATGATATGTGGATATACCCCCATGGGCAATAGTAACTAGGGCAAAATCTGCAGCCAGTGTGGGTTTGCACTGAGGGATAAATATTTGGGCATGACTAACATTGGTCACATCCACCCCGGTGCCCCCAGTTCCTTGTTGTTGCTGATGTAGCTGGTCATAGTCAATACTATCCTGTCCCTCGACTCCAACCACCAAATCCTCGCAGATGACCGCTGACACCTGTTCCTCCAAGGCATCAAGATCATCCTATGGTGATGGACTCCCACCTCCGTTTTGCACTTAGCATCATGCCAGCGCTTCTTGCAGTCGTTCACTGTCCTTCTGTCCTCTGGGACTGCATTCCCCTTGGTTGCAATGGACTGCCATATTTCATTTTTGGTCCCCAATGACACAGTGGAGCTGACAAACAGCTGGTGGTGTTTGTCTGTCAACTCCGCAACTAGGATCTGGTTTTCCTGCTGGCTGAACCTGGTTTTCCTTTTCCCCTTGAAGTCTGGCTGGTTCTCCTGGCTTTTTGAGGTGTTAAGGGTGCTGTTCTCTCCTGCATTACTAGGTACAGCTTCCTCCATGGTTCTTCTGCTAATTTTTACTTTTTTGGGTGGTGTTTTGGTTACTTTGCAGGTGTTTTGTATTTGATTTTCTAGCAAAATGTGAAAAAAGTTTCTGGCCGCTGGCTGGCTGAGGGCCAATGTTTCCACGTTTGCAGAAAGATTTTTATTGCCGTAACGCAGAGGTTAATGTTGACAAATCCAGCCGTGAAGAGAAAATATCACCATGTAATGACATATTGTAAATATGTCAGCACCATGGCAATAGCTTTCAGCAGTACAAGGCGGTAGGAAAATTGGTGCTAACTAAAGCTAATGTTAATTCTTATACATATGGCCCTTTGTTCCTTAACTAGACTGGTGACTCAATTGTACGCTGGGGCAAAGGTGGAGCATTGGTCATTTTAACTACATAAGGACAACAAGCTGGGGTAGGTTAATAAAATCCCTATGAGGACAACTAGCCCCTCAAGTGTGCACATCTATGTCCCCTCTGCCCCATTATCGAGGCTGTTTGAGGATGTTAGGTGCCCCTCACATAATTAGAAGACCAACCCACACTTAAACGGTCCCCCGAGATGTTACAATAGCCCTCCTTCCTGAGCCCTGAAACTTCATCCTGTGTGCAGATTTGTAGAGACTTACACTACAGAACTAGCAGGAGATCAGACATAGGCCTATCCAGAGGGAGACTAGAGCTTGAAGTATAATTTTTGGGGGTGACCCTCGTAAGCACATTAGATTATGTTACAGTAGAGGTAACACAATTTGCCTTAAAACTAGATAGAGGTTCTTCAATAGTCTCCAGCCTAGAAGATATAGGTACGAGCAAGCTTTCTATCGCACTCCTCACACTTTCCAAGGTCTTCTCAAAGGTTTCTAGAACCACAGAGCTAAGCAATGTAGAGTAAATTGCATATTTAGATTGGGGGACTACAGGTGGATCAGGCTTCCTTAGCCCCTGACCCCATTTCTGCTTAGAGCAGGGGGCATTATTATGTGGTAAAATTATCTCTATACCAAGGATCAGTCCAGGGTCAACGGAAGAGACATCATTGGTGGAAGATGACAGTAAAACCAACAGTTGAACAGGGTTCTGCACAATGTCACAAAACATCTCTGACCCAGCTACTTCAGCTAAGGTACCAGTAAGGCGGTACTCCACATGTTCTATTTCCTATTTAATGCCCCTGTTTCACTTTAATACAACCATCCAGGGAAGAAGAGCAGCTTGACTTGGTGGGCATAGAGATTTTACTTTTCCCCATCACAGCCCGAGTACAATGGCCAAATGGAAGGCTTATCAGAAAATTAAAAACTTCTAGGATGTAGTACATTTGTTGGAGGTGGCGTTGGGTTGGCTGAGCCTTCTGTTTGTATGGGCTTTCAGGGTGAGTAATTTCAGGCAAGCTGGCAGATCCCGCCCCAGTGAATGGGCAAACACATAAAAAGCAAAGCCAGTGTGGGCAAGAAGCAGGCTTGGCAGTACCTAATGTGCAAGAGACAATGCCACCCCAAATAGTAGACAAATATGCAAAAGTCATTGCAGGCAGGCAGAAGTATGAATTAAAATATGCCCTCATAAATGAGTGACTATGGTACCTGGGAGTATGATGCAATCTTATCAAATGAACCCCTTCATCTCCGGAGAAAGATCTTAACCCTTTTAAGAGAGTAAGCTATTCAGCCCAAGATTTATATAACGTACAACCCATTTCCCATTTGAGCTGTGTCGGAGAATCCTGGCCTCTCCCGGAAGGACCTTTCTCCTGCAATAATTGTAAATATCAGTCACTCTTCAGTAAAGAGTGTCTGGATAAGCAACTGCTGGGGAATGCTGTAATCCCCCTCCCTAAATGTAACAGCATCCTCTGCAATGTAAGGTCACTGTCCAGACATCATACCGAGGTCTGGGACCTGATTAATTCCGCCCAACCAGACCTCTGTTTTTGAACTGAGACATGGCTAAAACTGCGTCTGGTCCCAGCTATTACGCTTGGGATACAATTGGGGTATAAAATAATCAGGCTAGATTGGCCTCAGAAGACCGGTGGGGGGGTGGCCATTGTATACAAGGATACTTTTATGATTACCATCTTAGACCAAAGCTGTACCACCGATATTGAAATATTGGTTTTTAGAATAAGCAACTCTAGGGAGTCCAGTTGGAAAGGCGCTTTGGTCTATCGCCCTCCTGGCCCCTGTACAACCGCTTCCATGATCTTAATGGAGACCTTGGCACCGCATATTGGTGCTGGGACCAATTTTTTGCTTCTCAGAGATTTTAATATCTATAGTGAATTTACAGATAATGTAGAGGCCCAAACCTTGCTAACAGATTTGGCCACTTTAGGTCTGAAGCAATGTAATAAAGGTCCCACTCACCGAGCCGGACATACCCTGGATCTAATCCTGTCTAACTCCCAAACACTGCTATGTCTCCCCCCCCCAAATAGGTAGAGTGGACAGATCACTCAGTGATTGAATTTGTCCTACCCATCCTGATGGAAGAACGTTCCCAACCTTTTCCTCAACCACTCTGGCGTAGACAGTGGTATAAAGTGTCTTCAGAGGCCTTTAAAGACACTTTTGAGCCTCCATGCTTCCTTACATCAGATGACAATGAGAATGCACTTTCTAAATTTAACACAGCTATAGAGGCCGCAGTAAACTCCATTGCCCCCATAAGAATGTGCAATGGGCGGTCTACTCACCGTCAGGAACTGTGGTACTCTGATCAATTGTGGTCCGATAAAAAATTTTGCAGGAAACTAGAGAAGACCTGGAGAACCTCCCATTTATCAGCAGATAAGACTCGCTTTCATGCTGCCCTAAAAATTTACCATAAAAATAATAGAGCAGCGCGGAAAACAATATTACTTCTCAATTAGATGAGGCAGGCAAGGACCCAAAAATATTATATCAGATTCTCCAAACTTTCACTAAGCCAATAGCCTGTGAAAGCCCAGAGACTATGTCCCAACTACTCTGTGATGACATCTCCAGATACTTTTCCAACAAAATTGACTCGATCTATGTAAAGATCGCTCAGTCAAGACACACAGACCAAATTAGTGATCTGCCCCAGGGCACTTCTCAGGAGACTGCAGCCACTAGTTCTATTAAAATGTCCATTATACCTGGGATCACGGTGGATAAGGTTAACAACCTTATTGGCACAGTGAAGTCAGGATGCCCGACTGACCTCGTCCCTGCCCGAGTGATGCACACAATAGGTGACACACTCAGCCCGATGATCCAGACCTTGATTAACCTCTCTTTATCAGAGGGTACAGTTCCATCAGAGTGGAAGAAAGCTCTGGTAAGGCCGATCAGGAAAAATTCTTCCGCTCCCTGGTCAGACATGTCCAATCTAAGGCCCATATCTTTACTACCCTACCTAGGTAAATTAACTGAGAAGCATGTCAATTATCATCTCTCAAGCTTCATAGAGCGTGCCGATGCCTGGGCCATTCTCAATCAGGGTTCAGGCCAAAATACAGCATCTAAACCGCTCTATTATCTGTCACGGATAATATTCGTATGTCCTGCGATAAGGGTCTGTCTGTGGTGTTGGTGCTGTTGGACTTATCAGCAGCATTCGACACCATATCTCATGCCATCCTTCTTAAAAGGCTTGAGGAGATTGGCCTGGAAAATTCAGCTCTAGCTTGGTTTACGAGCTTCCTGACGGATCGTACACAGTGTGTGAATATAGGTCATTCCGCTCTGCTCCGTCAAAAATCACCAAAGGGGTCCCTCAGGGCTCCTGTCTCAGCCCCACGTTGTTTAACGTTTATGTCGCCCCTTTAGCCGGAATTATGAGAACTTATGGCTTTGTACCTATATCTTACGCTGATGATACTCAGTTGGTATTCACTTTTAAAACCTTTACTCCAGCTGTAAGACAAGCCTTCTCGGATGGCATGACGGCTGTCTCCAACTGGATGGCCAAAAACGTCCTCCAATGTAATGTGGGGAAGTCTGAGGTCATGCTGTTCGGAGAAGCCAAAATATTGTGGACCCCAGATTGGTGGCCAGCCAGCCTAGGTGTGGCTCCCCTCCCTAGGCAGGTGGTAAAAAATCTGGGGGTACGCCTGGACCAGAACCTCACATTACAACATCATACCAACACCACAGTAGGGTCCTGTTTTCATGTCATCAGCTTACTCCGGAAAGTGTTCCCTCTCTTGCCTGACAGTTCCAGGAAGACTCTGGTCCAGGCTCTTGTACTTAGTCACCTGGACTACTGCAACGGTTTACTGTTAGCAGCAAATGAGGGCATCCTATATAGGCTCCAGGTAGTGCAGAACACCGCCGCAAGACAGGTGTTAAATGCCCCCCCCCAGATCACCATCCCGACCTCTTCTTGATAAACTACACTGGCTACCAATTCGACAGCGAATTGAATTCAAGATTTGCTGTGTGGTACATAAAAGTTTGCACGATCTAGGTCCTTCATACTTGGCCGAAAGATTTGTCCTCCATCTCCCCACACGCAATCTTCGATCAAGTAATCAGCTGTTGTTACAGATTCCCCGAGTCAAGAGGGCCAGACAAGGAGGACGTGTCCTCTCTGTAATGGGCCCTGTATTGTGGAACAATCTTCCATTCTCCCTCAGACAGTGCACCAATAACCTCACTTTTAGGAAAAGTCTAAAAACAGTGTTGTTTCAATATTAGTGCTTCTTTCTCCTGCTTAACATTTTTCTTACAGCTATCTGGCACGAAGATACTCCTTCGGGTGTGATTCCAGCGCGTTATAAACCTACAAATAAATAAATAAATAAACCAAGCAGTGCACATTTCCAAAGCCATGGAACTGTCCCTACTCTTGCTCTTTCTGGAACTGATGGACACAGGAAGGGCCCACCCTTCTTACAGTCTTTGCCCTTACTTGGCCTGCCCGTGTCCCACACTTCGAAAAGTGGTAGGGATTTTTTAGAGTGTGCAGCATGGGGAAAACAGAAGCAGCCCCTCCTGTTGTATGCAAAGTGTTATGGGACACTGAGTCCTCAAAGGAAAACAGAAGCAGCCCCTTCTCTCATGGGTAAAGTGTTGTGGGATACTGAGTCCCCAAAGGCAAAGCCTCTCCAAGCATCCTGTGCCGCAGTAGTTGATAGGGTGCTTTTAACCCCTTCGATGCTCATGACAGAATGGTTCTGTCATTAGCATCAGTGCAACAAAGAATGTCCCACTATTTCCATACAATTATGTGAACACAATTAAACAACAAACATGGATAAGCAGCCACAGAATAACAGCTAAAACAACTCTACTTTCATTGTGTCAGCCAACACTGAAATAATAACCACGTATTCAAAAACGGTTTGCTGTATAAAAAAGTTTTCATGACATTTATTTGTACATACACATATTAAAAACAATGTATTGTTAAAAAAGCATAAAAATCACAAGCAGTTAAAATACAATTAGTTACAGAAAACAGAAGTCGACGCAGCGTTTCGGTGATATTTGATTGATAGTTCACCTTCTTCAGGACAGTTTTCTTGCCTGGAAATATTTACAGCGTATCTGTGCGGAATCCTTTCTGATGGTGGAATCACTCACACTAGGTATCAGTGGACTTTTCTCTCTAGATGGGGACTTTGAATGTAGCCACCATAACCAATTAAAACAATTGTTTTGGATACAATCTCACAACGCGCTGTATTTTCCAGTAGCCTGATGGGGTCTGCTAGACAGTCGCGATTAGATGCCTCCAACCATCGAGAAGCCTCAAAGAGTATGATGAATATCGACCTGTTTGAAGTCTTTAATTGTATGGAAATAGTGGGACATTCTTCGTTGCTCAGCTTTGACCCGGTCCCTATCGCAAGTAGTAGGGTATCTCCCTCTTTTTTGTAAATTAGCATCAGTGCCCCTGTGCTCATCATGGAACCATTCAGTCATGAGGCCAGGGGCACAAAATCCCTCTGCTTCAGACAGCAGAGGGATTTCCTTCTCTCCCCTGTGACCTTGGGAGCTGGGGA
Organism: Lissotriton helveticus; assembly: GCF_964261635.1. NCBI lineage: Eukaryota > Metazoa > Chordata > Amphibia > Caudata > Salamandridae > Lissotriton > Lissotriton helveticus. The sequence goes on from NC_136064.1 coordinate 143,900,930, forward strand.
AGAGCTTCCCCAGCTCCCGAGGCCCCTGCCTGGTTTCTGTTCAATGATAATCGGTGCGCACGTCGCGCTGTCGTCATTGAACACTCATTTCATTTTCACTTTGTACATACTCAGAGGCTATCTCAGCCCCCTGAGCACATAGAAAGACGGGAGAGGTATTGTTTGAAAGGGGAGAATCTCCCCAGTAGATCCCTGCTTGGGGATCACCCTCAGTCGATCTCCATGCAGGAATCCACCCACTAGACGCCAGGGAGGGGGAGCGGCCCCTTGGGCAAGGGCCTTCACTCCCCCATAAAGAAATTAACATTATTCAGCCTTTCTGCCCCCCCTGAGGGGCAGATGGGGCAGTAGCCCCCAATCTGCCCCCCAGGGGGGTAAAAAGCCCACTATACACTAGAGATTTTTTGGGGGCACTTTTGTTAGGGTGGGGGCTGACCGAAATGGGTGTGCCAATGACCCCACCCCCGGCACCATTACACCATTACAGCCTTTCTGCCCCCCCTGGGGGGCTGATGGGGCAGTAGCCCCCAATTTGCCCTCCAGGGGGGGGCAGAAAGCCCACTATACACCAGGGAATTTTTGTATGCACTTTTTTTAGGGTTGGGGCTGCCCGAAACGGGAACGCCAATGCCCCCATCCCCCCGCCACCATAAAAGCCTTTCTGCCCCCCCTGGGAGGCAGATGGGGGCAGTAGCCCACAATCTGCCCCCAAGGGGGGGCGAAAAGCCTACTTGACACCAGGGTTTTTTTGTGCAATTTTTTTTAGGATGAGGGATGCCCAAAATGGGCATGCCAATGCCCCCACCCCCTCCACCATTACAGCCTGCACCCCCGGAGGGGCAAAAAGCCCACTAGACGCCAGGGATATTTTGAGGCAAATCTGAATTAGGGTGGGGGAATTAGCATGCCCCTTTTGGGCAGACCCCACCCTAATTAAAATGTGCCCAAAAAACTCCCTGGTGTCTAGTGGACTTTTGGACCCCCCTGGGGGCATATGGGGGCATACCCCCCAATCTGCCCTGCCAGCGGGGGCTGTCCAAAACTGGATTGCCCATGACCCCACACCCTCAGTCGCAAAAATTACAGCCTTCCTGCCCCCCCTGGGGGCAGATGGGGCAGTAGCCCCCAATCTGCCCTCCCATGGGGGGCAAAAAGCTCCCTAGACACCAGGGATTTTTTAGGAATTGTTTTTATTAGGGTGGGGGCATTGGCATGCCCATTTTGTAATCAAAATGTGCTAAAAAAAATAAAATCCCTGGCATCTAGTAGGCTGTCTGCCTCCCTGGGGGGCTGTTGGGAGCATCAGCCCCCAATCTGCACCCCCGGGTGGGGCAAAAGACCCACTGGTCGCCAGAGAATTTTTTTGGGCAAATTTTTATTTGGGTGGGGGCTGCCTGAAACGGGCATGTCAAGGCCCTAACCCCCTCCCCCGCTAAAATTGCAGCCTTCTTGCCCCTCCTGGGGGCAGATGGGGCAGTAGCCCCCAATTTGCCCCTCCAGGGGGGCAAAAAGCTCACTTGACGTCAACGATTACGCTGGCTTTTTTATGTGTGGGGGTGGGGGCTGCCCAGAATGGGCATGCCAATGCCCCCTCCCCCACCCCCAAAAATAGCCACAGTGTTTCTGCCCCCCTTGGGGGCGTATCGGGGCAACCCCACCCTCGAAATCCCCCCCCCAGGGCGGCAGAAAGCCGACTAGGCACGGATTTGTTTTTAGCATATGCCTACCTGTGGATTTTAGGCCCTAGCACAGTCGGCACATAGGGAAACCTAGCAACCCTGTACACTTTTGAAAATTTGACACACATGGAAATGCAGAATGGGGAGACTTGACTGGCTCTCACCAGGTTCTGTAACCCAGAATCCCTTGCAAACCTAAAAATGTGTCCAAAAAAGACACATTTTCCTCACATTTCTGTGTTGATAAGTTCTGGAGTCTGCGTGGATCCACAAAATTTCACCCACCCCATGTTCCCCAAAGCCTGCCGAGAAAAAGGGTACCTCACTGGTGTGGGTAGGCCTAGTTCTCGCATCAGGCAAGGGCCAAAAACCTATTGAGGCAACATCAAAATGTTCTAAAACAAAACAACCAGGTTTTGCAAGGGGCGTGCCATGAGTTTTTGGCCCCGGGCTTGGTGGCCATCTAGGGAAACCTACCAAACCCACACATTTCTGAAAACTATAGACCCGGGGGAGTCCAGTGAGGGATAGCTTGCGTGGGTCCCCTAACATTTTCCTACCCAGAATCCCCTTCAAAAGGCACATTTAGTTGAAATAAATCACTTTTTTCACAAATTTCTGTGTGGGAAATTTCTGGAATTTCCATGGTTCCACAAATTTCATCCCACTCAGCATTCCCCTAGGTCTCCCGATAAAAATGGTACCTCACTTGTGTGGTTGGGTCAAGTACCTGCGACAGACAAGGGCCCAAAACCTATTGAGGCAACATCAAAATGACCTATCACAAAACAACCTGGTTTTGCAAAGGGGGTCACGTGGGTTTTTGTCCCTGGGCTCCGAGGCCATCTTAGAAAACTACCAAACCCAAACATTTCTGAAAACTAGACACCCGGGGGAGTCCACTGAGGTATGGCATGCATGGGTCCCCCAAAGTTTTCCTACCCAGAATCCCCTGCAAACCTCAAATTTAGCTGAAAAAATCACTTTTTTCTAAAATTTCTGTGTTGGAAAGTTCTGGAACCTAATGGATCCACAAATTTCATCCCACCCAGCGTTCCCCCAGGTCTCCCGATAAAAAAGATACCTCACTCCCGTGGGCGGTTGAAGTACCCGCGACATGCAAGGGCCCAAACCCTAGTGAGGCAACATCAAAACAACCTGGTTTTGCAAGGGAGGTCACCTGGGTTTCGGTACCCGGGCTCGGCGGCCATTTTGGGAACCTACCAAACCCAAACATTTCTGAAAACTAGACACCCGGGGGAGTCCAGCAAGGTATGGCATGCGTGGGTCCCCCAATGTTTTCCTACCCAGAAATCCCTGCAAACCTCAAATTTAGCTAAAAAAACCACTTTTTCCATACATTTTTTAATGGGATCACTGTGCCGGCACAGAATCACTCACCCTCCTGAGGCGAAAAGCCGGGAGCGAGATTAGCTGTTTTTAAAACTTTTGTGTCACTTATAACTTGTATTCTTTTTAAAAAAAGCACCTACTTCGACTTCCTGGCACCTTCAGGACGTGCCCTTTGAACTTTCTGCACAGCGGATCTAGCGCTGTCACAGAAGCAACAAACACCTACAATCTCTGCCGCCATTGACGGTGTGCAGCGAGGCCACACCCACTCCGAGGCCATGCCCCCCGCCCCTCCTGTATATAAGCGCTGATTGCGAGCGCTGCATACAGAATCACTCACCCTCCTGAGGCGAAAAGCCGGGAGCGAGATTAGCTCTTTTTAAAACTTTTGTATCACTTATAACTTGTATTCTTTTAAAAAAAAAAGCACCTACTTCGACTTCCTGGCACCTTCAGGACGTGCCCTTTGAACTTTCTGCACAGCGGATCTAGCGCTGTCACAGAAGCAACAAACACCTACAATCTCTGCCGCCATTGACGGCGTGCAGCGAGGCCACGCCCACTCCGAGGCCAATCCCCGCCCCTCCTGTATATAGGTGCTGATTGCGAGCGCTGCATACAGAATCACTCACCCTCTTGAGGCGAAAAGCCGGGAGCGAGATTAGCTGTTTTTAAAACTTTTGTGTCACTTATAACTTGTATTCTTTTTTTAAAAAAAGCACCTACTTTGACTTCCTGGCACCTTCAGGACGTGCCCTTTGAACTTTCTGCACAGAGGATCTAGCGCTGTCACAGAAGCAACAAACACCTACAATCTCTGCCGCCATTGACGGCGTGCAGCGAGGCCACGCCCACTCCGAGGCCACGCCCCCGCCCCCTCACTCCTATTAAAACATGTGCACTCACCGGTCGCGCAGCGGACGGGCGCAGCGGGCGCGCCTAAAGCAAGCCCGTCTTCGCCCGTCATCGCCAAGTCATCGCCTCTCGCCAGTCCCCCTGGTCAGACTCCATCAGCACCCCTTCACTATGACAGGGAACAACTACTTGCCTGGAACTCTGGACGGATTTGTGCACACACAACAGGTACACTTGGTCACACGTGCCTTCAATGTAAAATCTGTCATTTTGTTACAGCCAACCCCCACCATACTCGACAATTACAAGACCTACCCAAAACCACCCCCATTACGATCCTCCATCTCAACGTCAGGTCACTCATCAAACATCACCTTGAGATTAACACCCTCATACTGGATGAAAACCCTGACATCCTCTTCCTCTGTGAAACCTGGTTACGGGACGGCATTTCAGTCATACCTAACCACACCCTTCCAGACGACTACCTTATGTCGACCCTAAAGAGGGATGGGAGAGGCGGAGGTATTGCTGTAATTTACAAAAAATAATTTTCATGCTTATTCACCAAGGAAGTACTTCCCGACTGTGAATGTGCTCACTTTAAAATTACTGTAAATCCTAATTTCACCATGTCGGGCCTCTATATCTACCGCCCACCTGGACCAGCCTCAAAATGTATTGAAGCTCTTCTTGAGACAACAATCTCTTTAGTGACTAAAAATGCTAACTTCACTATACTAGGCAACCTCAATCTTCACTTTGACCTGCTTAACGATTCCACTATCAAAAATCTTCTTGCTGACTTCTCCGCCTTGCAACTGAACTCCCTTATTCAAATCTCAACGCATCTAGCTGGTCATATCCTAGATCCAGTATTTACAAACATCAAGGAGGTTAAGACAGAGGCACCCCTACCGATGGCATGGACAGACCACTACCTTATTAAAATGACCATTTTAGTCAATAAAATAGTTCACAAAAACACACCTACCCGCCGTCTAAAAAGACCATGGCACAAACTATCCATCAGTGATCTCCATACCACCCTTGGGGAATTCCATCATGAGACTAACCTAGATATCAACATAATCTATAGCAAGTTCCACGATTGGATCACGGGAGGATTAGACGCTCTTATCCCAGCGAAATGGACGAAAGGACGTAGCTCACCGTCCAATCCATGGTACAACGACACCCTCAAAGCCATGCGCAAAGTCTGTAAAAAAGCTGAGCGCCTATGGAGAAGGGAATATAACAATGAAGATAAAAACAATTATCTATTGAAACAAAAAACGTACCACAAAGCCATCCGCGCCGCACGAACCACCTTCTATGCAGATAAAATCAACTCGAGCCCTACCCCTGCCAAAGAAGTCTTTAAACTTGTTCAAGAACTACAGAACTGTAAATCCCCCCCAGCATCTCCTCTGCGCAACAATGCGAGGATCTTGCCACGTTCTTTGTCAACAAAGTACAAAAGATCTATCAATCCTTCCCCCAGCACTCCCCCAGCCTTACTATAATCACTAATCCCCCCCCTAATTATTCTATCCTGACTCACATCCCAGACATTTCCTTTGATAATCTCATCCAACTATGCCGAAAAGTCAAAACTGGCTCTCCGTCAGACCCCATGCGCCCTGCTCAATTTTTGGAGTCACTTAACTTTTTTCTACCTTCCCTGGCCTCTATTCTGAATCTCTCCTTTTCCTCAGCGAGTGTACCATCTGCCTGGAAGCAAGCGTGGGTCTCACCTATCATCAAGAAACCCACCCTAGATCCATCTAAACCGGAAAATTTCCGACCGATCTCTCTGCTTCAATGGCTGTCTAAACTCGCAGAAGCCCATGCTAACAGCATGTTGTCCCAACATATGGTCCAAAACAACATCCTGGACCCATCTCAAAATGGGTTCAGACCGGGCCATAGCACAGAGTCTGCTCTTCTGGCCACTACCGAATACCTCCAGACGATCTTAGATGCCGGTCAATGTGCTGCGCTGATTCTTCTCGACCTCAGCGCGGCCTTTGACACGGTATCCCACGACATCCTCCTTAACCGTCTGGGGACATTCGGAGTATCTGGCCTTGCTTTAAAGTGGTTTCAATCTTTCCTCAAGGACAGATCCTTCCGGGTCTCGGCACCCCCCTTCTTATTTAAACCTCATCCCATTGCACAGGGAGTTCCGCAGGGCTCTGCGTTGAGCCCATCCCTTTTTAATCTTTATGTGCAACCTCTTGCGACAGTGGCCAAAGAGTGGGGCCTGACACTGGTGTCGTACGCCGATGACACACAGCTGGCCATCACTCTTACGGAAGGACCTTCCATCCCGGCCTCTAGATTTAAAAACGGTCTTTCCGCAGTAGCCCAATGGATGACAGACAACTGTATACAGCTCATGCTGGATAAACAGAAGTGCTACTCCTTGGTAAAAACATCAGCCATTGGAATGAGCACTGGTGGCCGTCTTCGCTAGGAACCACTCCACCTCCCAAATCTCTAGTTAAAAAACTAGGAGTGTGGATGGATGCCTCACTTAACTACCAGACCCATACCAAAAAAGTCGCTGGCACCTGTGTCGGCCTGCTGAGGAGTCTCAGCCACATACTTGGCTTTTTTGACCCTAAGGTTCGCCAGCTTATCATTCAAGCAACTATCCTCTCGCGTTTGGACTACGCCAATGTACTCCTCCTAGGGGCCAACAAAGGAGAGATAGTACGACTACAACGCGTGCAGAACTCTGCGGCCAGAGCCTTAGTTGGCCTTCCTCGCAGATGCTCGGCCAGAGCTACACTTCGCAAACTACACTGGCTACCCGTTGACTCCAGAATTAAATTCAAAACCCTCATCATGATCTTTAAAATTTTCAAACTTGGCAGTCCAACACTACTCCGGCCTCTTCTCACTCCCTACGCTCCGTCACGCAACCTGCGATCCTCTAACCAGCATCTTCTGTGTGTTCCTCGCATAAAACTCTGCCACATGGGCGGCCGCTCCTTTAGGGTTCTGGGAGCCAAACTATGGAACGATCTGCCACAAAATATCCGCTCCATAGAAAATCTACCTGCCTTCCGAAAAGCCATTAAAACGCACCTATTCCCCTCCCCCTAACTCTCCTCTCCACCTTCATCTCTCAGGCCTGGGCCTGTGGTTTCTCTAGCGCCGGGACGCCTCTTCGCTGGGGCAGCTGTTTGCGCTTTACCAAAACTATAGAATAGAAAAGAATTGTCCTACCACCCAGCTTTCCCCTTGTTCTCCCGAGTAAAATGATACCTCACAGCTGTGGGTGGGCCAAAGGCCTGTGACTAGGAAGAGCCCAAAACATAGGAATTTAGAGTATAGCAGCGAGAATTTTAAGCGCTACATTTAAAAAAAAATTTTTTTTATCCAGTTCTGCTTTGGACACCCACAAAAGTGAGGTATCATTTTACTCGGGACACTAAGGGGAACGCTGTGGGGTTGGAAACGTGTGCCAACACGGTGATTTCACACACAAATATGTGGAAAATGTTTTTTTTTCAGCTAAATTTGAGGTTGCATGGCATTCTAGGTAGGAACACTTTGGGGATCCATGCAAGCTACACCTCATTGGACTCCCCCAGGTGTCTAGTTTTCAAAAATGTTTGGGTTGGTACTTTCCCAAGATCCCCGCCAAGCCCGGGGCCAAAATATCAGATGCGCCCCCCCCCGCCGAAAACCAGGTAGTTTTGCTATAGGTAATTTTGAAGTCTACACTGTATGCGTTGGGTAACTTCCTGTTGCAGCCACTATGCCTACCCACACAAGTGAGGTACCATTTTTATCGGGAGACCTGGGAGAACGCTGGGTGGGAGGAAATCTTTGGATCCACGCAGATTCCAGAACTTTACCAGACAGAAATGTGAGAAAAAAGTAAATTTTTCTGCGAAATGTGAGGTTTGCAGTGGAGAATGATGAAGGACCCAGGCAAGCCATACCTCGCTGGACTCCCCCGGGTATCGAGCTTCAAAAAATGTGTGGGTTAGGTAGGTTTCCCAAATGGCCACCGAGCCCCGGGCCAAAAACTCATGGGACCCCCCTTGCAAATTATTTCAAACAACAGGAGAGTCAGGGTGTAAATAATCACTCTTTTACCCCTAATATCAGTAATAATCAACAACAGAAGAGTGATAAATGCAGAACACCTCAAATAAAAAATTCGAAAGAGAAGAAAACGTTAAACCTGGTGAAAAGAACACAAAAGTTAATTCTAAAAAGAATCCTCACTCACCAACCTGGTGGTGACATGCTTCATCACTGGGTTCCCACTGGAAGGACCGAGTATCCTCCCAGTGTGCTTCTACGCCTGTTTACAGCGGAGCTGTTTTTTTTGTGTTTTGTTGCAGTGAAAAACCCAAAAGTGCTAAGTGTGTGCAAAATATATTAAAAAATGGTTAGTTGTGACTGTCAACTACTTTATTAATAGTCCAACCAGCATTGGTTAAAAACAGGTGATATAGGGACTTATAAATGGGTTTCTTTATTTGAAAACCCTCCGTCCTACAGGTTTAACGTTTTTTCCTCTTTTGAATTTTTCATTTGAGGTGTTTTGCATTTATCAGTCTTCTGTTGTTGATTATAACCCCCCTTGCAAAACAAGGTTGGTTTGTGATAGGTAATTTTGATGTCGCCTCAATAGGTTTGGGCACTTGCCCGTCACGGGTCCTTGACCCACCCACGCAAGTGAGGTACCATTTTTTTGGGGAGACCTGGGGGAACGCTGGGTGGGAGGAAATTTGTGGATTCATGCAGATTCCAGAACTTTCCACCACAGAAATGTTGGTAAAATGTGTTTTTTTTTCAATGTTTTAGGTTTGCAAGAGATTCTGGGTAACAGAACCTGGTAGGAGGCAGTTAAGTAACCCCATCCTGGATTCCCCTGGGTGTCTAGTTTTCCAGCTATGGTTCAAAAACTACAGCTAGGCACTTTGCCAAAAAAGGGTAATTTTTCACTGCGAAATTGAGGTATGACCACGTTGCATTTTGCACAGTTTCCTATGGGGGGCGCTAGGCTGACCCACACAAGTGAGGTACCATTTTTCGTGGAACGCAAGGTGTGTGGAAATTTGTGGATCCACGCAGATTCCAGAACTTTCCATCACAGAAATTTGGGGAAAATGTGATTAGTTTGTCAATTTTTTTGGTTTGCAAGGGATTCTGGGTAACAGAACCTGGTGGGAGGCAGTCAAGTCACCCCTTCCTATATTTCCCTGGGTGTCTAGTTTTCAAAAATGTATAGGTTTGCTAGGTTAAAAAACTACAGCTAGGCACATTGCCAAAAAAGTGGCATTTTTCACTGCGAAATTGAGGTGTGTCCATGTCGCGTTTTGCACAGTTTCCTGTCGCGGGCACTAGGACCGACCCACACAAGTGAGGAAACATTTTTCTTGGACGTCTTTGGGGAACTCAAGGTGTGTGGACATTTGTGGATCCACACAGAAATGTGGGGAAAATTAGATTTTTTTGACAATGTTTTCGGTTTGCAAGGGATTCTGGGTAACAGAACCTGGTGGGAGGCAGTCATGTCACCCCATCCTAGATTTCCCTGCGTGCCTAGTTTTTAAAAAAAGGTTTGCTAGGTTTCTCTAGGTGCAGGCAGGGCTAGGGTTAAAAAACTACAGCTAGGCACTTTGCTAAAAAGGGTCATTTTTCACTGCGAAATTGAGCTATGACCATGTTGTGTTTTGCGCCGTTTCCTGTCACGGGCACTAGGCCAACCCACACAAGTGAGGTACTGTTTTTCTTGTAAGACTGTGGGGAAAGCAGGATGGGTAGAAATGTGTGGATTTGCGCAGATTCCAAAACTTTCCACCACAGAAATGTGGGGAAAATGTGGCTTTCTTGACATTTTTTTAGGTTTGCAAGGGATTCTGGGTAACCAAACATGGTGGCAGGCAGTCAAATCACCTCATACTGGATTCCCCTGGGTGTCTAGTTTTCAGAAATGTATGTGTTTGCTAGGTTTTCCTAGGTGCCGGCAGAGCTTCGCAAAAAAAGGGTACATTTTCATTGTGACAATGTGGTGTGTTCATGTTGGATTTTGAGCCTTTCTGGTCGTGGACACTATGCCGACCGACACAAGTGAGGTACCATTTTTATCGGGAGACTTAGAGTAATTCAGATTTGTAAAGTAACTGTTATTACCTATTGAGTTTTGAGGCATTTCTGCCTTCCAAATGAAAGTCATTGTGTAAAAAAGAAGTCATTTTGAAAATTGACCAGTAATTCTCATGCTAGTATGAGTATTCCCAATTTTGAAAATGTGCAAAGATGTACTGTTTCTAAACTCTATACTTTGTACCCATTTCAGAAATACATAGGTGTCTTTCAAACCAATTTTTCCAAGTGTACATTTTCGCACAATAATTGCTATATACCCGGTACATAATAAAAAGCCATTGCAAATTGCTACTCAGTTTTTAACTCTGGGTTCGTCAGCTACTTTGTAAACCTACAAGTCCTATATATCCCCACAACTAGGAAGGTCCTGCAGATGTAACGGTATATTGCTTTCAAAGAGCTGCCATAATTACAAGAAGTTATGGGTTATGGGTGAAAATGTTGACATAAAAGGCTGTTTGTTTCAACTAATTTTCAATGTTTCCAATATTTAACTGTTAGTTTCTATAAATAAACCTTGATGGATCTACACAAATGTCCCTTTTCTGAATTCAGAATTTTGTCTACTTTTCTAAAATGTATAGCTTTCCAGGATCCATTATTGTTTTCAAACTCATGTCTACCATTAACTGGAAGGATGTTCAAAGTACTAAAAATAGCAAAAATAGGCTATGTCCCAGAAAAATGCCAAAACTTTGTAAAAAATGTTGGTTCCCTAAAAGCTGGAAAAATGGTGATTTCAGACCTACAAACCCTTTTTTGAAAACATTTGCAGGGAAAAACTCAGGCTTTCATTTGTAGCCCGTTTTTTCCCAATTTTCTGAAAAAAACTAAAATGTTACTGTATTTTGGCTAATTTCTGGGACCCCTCCAAGGGAATCCACAAACCCTGTGTACCTTTAGAATCCCCATTATGTTGGAAGAAAAGGACGCAAAATTGGCATGGATACCTTATGTGGTCAAAAAGCTACAGTGCCTAAGCTCACAGTACCCAAAATAGCCAAAAAAAGGCTTAGCACAGGAGGGGAAAAGGCCTAGCAGTGAAGAGGTTAAAGTGTGGGACACTGTTTCCCAAAGGCAAAGTCTCTCTAAGTCTCCAGCACTGCAGGAGGTGGTAGAGCGCTTTTAAAGTCAGCAGCATGGGGGAAACAGAAGCAGCCCCTCCTCGCATGTGCAAAGTTTCGTGGGACACTGAGGGCCTGATTTTGATCTTGGCAGACAGGGTAAATCTATTACAATCCTGATGGATATCCTGGATGCCAAATTTCCATAGGATATAACGAAATTGTAATTTGACTGATGAGATATCCATCATGTTTGTGATGGAGTAACTAAGTCCACCAAGATCATAATCAGTCCCCAATCCGCAAAGGCAAAGTGTATCCATGCATCCTGCACCACGAGAGGTGGTAAGGTGCTTTTACAGCCCAAGGAAACCAGAAGCAGCTCCTCCTCTTGTACGCGAATTGTTGTGGAACCCCAAAGGCAAAGTCTGGGCACCCATCCTGTGCTGTGGAAGTGATAGGGCACTTTTTAAGTGCACAGCACAGGGAAAACAGAAGCAGCAAAGTATTGTGGAACACTGAATCGCCAAAGGCAAAGTCTCTCCAAATGTCCTGTGGCGCGGAAGGTGGTAGGAAGCTTTTAAAAAGTGTGGCATGGGGAGAACAGAAGCAACCCCTCCCCTCATATAGTATGGAATACTGAGTCCATAAAGGCACAGTCTAGGCAAGCATCCCACACAGCAGGGGTGGTAGGGGGCTTTTAAAGCACGGGGCAAACTGAAGAAGCCCCTCCTCTCATGTGTTTTTGGATAATGAGTTCCCAAATTCAAAGTCTCTCCACTGGTCTTTGGCTGTGGATTTAAATCCGTCCTCATCCTGATCATTTGAAATAGATGCCATCTCAAAATGTAAAATAGGTACAACCTGCCCCATGAGCAGCACTGCCGAAACACATTGGAAAGCTACATGGGGGATGAGTGCAAACTGTGCTGTGGATTGTACAGAATCACCACCATGATGGCCCGCCATCTCCTTTTGAGACACTCTCAGACTATTGGCTTGAATGAGAGCTGCCATTGGTGATAGCGCCACCACAATCCCTGGTAGGCCCGGGTGCAGGTATTTCTAGTGGACCATTGCAACAATGTACTGAGTCACCAAATGAATATGCAGCGGTGGCTAAGCAGCCACAAGCCGTAGTTCACTAGACATATGAACATTATTGCATGTCCTGTGAACTCACAACACACAACAACCCTGATGTGACAATTTATGTTGATGAGAGACTTTAAACCAGCAATCTCAATGGGATGCAATGACTAACATTTTAAGGAAATAGCTGTGGGGTCCTGGTGTCCATACACATGGACATTTCTCTTCCTTCATGTTTGTTTGTGTCCTATTTTTATTTCTACCAATAAACCGTTTTTTTTTTCTAATTAGCAAATTGAAATATCATGTATGATTGGCTTAGAGTGACAAAAAGTACCTTTTGTCAAGACTAATTATGAACATTTGTATTACAAAATACATATTTATTTTGAATTCAATATCTTGAAACATGCAAGGCTTTACAAGTTCCCATGTTACATAGTCATGAAGTATGTTGTTTGTTATGTACATCGTATGCGGGGGATCCAACAGTGATGTGCGTAGAGAAGTGACACATCTAAAGAAAACAGGATATGGCTGGATTTTTCCAAACTCATTCATTGACAGCCTGTAATTTCTGATTAATTAATTATTAATTAATTATGTTACAACTTGGTCTTTAAAGAAGATCCTTCCTCCTCATACATAGTGCTCTACATAGTGCTCTGAACACAGTCCTTGTGTTTTTGGATTAGGCAGTCTAAACCTGTGGACTTATGCAATAGTTCTGAGACACATAAAAAAATAACTGGTTTCAAAGCTGGCACAGCACATGGGTAGTACCTAGCCTCCCAAAACTCTATACTGGCCCTTTAAGGAAAGCCTATATTTTAGCCTCATTAGGACCAGGAGAAATATGACCATGTCACCCCCACCATCAAGGAACTCCATTGTCTCCACTTGCAGACCGGTGCCATCTTCAAAACCAGCCGCATCATCTAATCTACAAACCCATGACTACAGGCATCCTTGCCAGTCTAGCTCAAATTCTTGTGACATCCAGTGACTCTCAGCACGCCTCCCTTACAGATACCTGCAGACCAGGGACATAAAAGTGCAAAAAAGTACAAAATAATAAGGTCAAAGGTCTTCTACACCTTTGAACCCAGTATCTGAAATAATATATCCATCAGGAATGCTCCATCCCTGCACCAATTTAGAAAAGTGTTTAAGATTCATGACTTGACATAACAACCTTTATGTTACAGTAACAGTCTGCTTTTGCTCTTAGTAACCAGCTAGCCCCTTCATACATTGACTGTTTGTTTGCCTTTGACCCCATACAAAGCCATGTGGCCTTTCAGCTAGTTTCATGCATCATAAATGTGGCTTTTATTTATTTGATGTCCCTTTAGCTTGTGATAACTCATCAAATCACGCTGTTTTGCCCACTTTGGTTTCCACCAGCTGATCTGCACTGCACTCAAAGGAGAAGCCAACAACAATTTTCCCCTCGGGCTGTTGAGACTCACCACCGCCATCCTCCCGCCGCCCTGCTGTTTCCCGACACCTGACAGCGGGGCCGCCGAGCGGAGTGAGGCGAGGGGCTGCCTACAACTCCCGGCAGCCCTCGAGGTCACCAGCCCCACCGTCGTCATTACGCCGCGCCAGGAGGCGCATAAAGGTCCCTACTGTTCCCCCTCGAGGGACGCGAGCGGGACGCTGGGCGAAGCCTGGGCCAAGGGTGGGCCCGTCCTAGCCCGTCACAGACCAGAGAAGACTGGGCTGGGCCCACCCCCCTAAGACCCAACACAAGGTAAATTCCTGACTAGTAAGTAGTCCAGCGATCTGGTATATTCCATGTTCATAATATAAGCTCAGTACATTCGTTCACCTGATCGGATCAATTATATACAATGACCACCAGAGGCTCCAGGAGTAAAACTCTAAAACAAAATATGTCAAGTACCGTAGGCCCCATCGATCAATTCATCACAAAAGTGAATCAAACTATTGATCAAACCGTACTGATGATTGACAGGCGAGTTTCCTACGAACTAGATCAAGAAAGACGCTCATCAATGGGCATGCTGGCACAGGCACGAACTCCTAATGTCTCACCACAAAACAGCATCAATTTGGAAACAAACGCGGACATATATGCCATACCGAACACCGTCGACTTATCAGTATCCTCACAATTGTCAGACTTACAATTGACCCAGGGTCTCGAGAGGGATTAGGGAAGGAGCAATCCCTAAACTTCCGCATCATAAAGAAACCTACTCAGAAAATCTCACAAATACAGCTGCAACAAACTTAAATTCTGATCCACGTCCCAAACCGAGTGACCTAAACAATGATCAAAACCAAAATAATAGTAAACTTGCTGCAGTTACTGAATCTAACAGTAACATTAATTCTGATGTACTCATTGTCGAAGATCATACTGACAGAGCTAACTCTAAGCATACCCATAAAAAAACTGTGGCTCCCTTTCCAACTAGAAACGCTAATAATGACAAAACACAATCGTCACTATTAAAAGAAATAGCTGAAATAGTTAAATATCAGCTGCAACCTATCCAAAAAAGCTTGGAAATTATAGAGAAGCAAGTAGCCATACTAGTTGCTACTTCAAAAACAACCTCAAATCTAAGAAACAAAGAACACTCAAACCCGCCTGGATTTAATGTTATTCCAGGCAATGCAAAGTCTACAGACAGACCAGTACAACCAGCTACTGACACGGCAACAACAAATACTACAATCGCAAAACCTGGGGAACGAGTGAAAAAACCAAACAATTTAATTCCCTCATTAAACACTAAGACTTCTCAAGTAACCCTCAATACAGCTCCGGCCTCACAAAATAAACCTTTGGTAAATGTTCACCCCGCAAATGGCCCTGCAACAAATGCTCCCGCAGCAAATACCCCCTCCATACCACTTCCATCTAAAACCCCTCGTCATGTACAGACACAAAGGCAAACTAATAAACCAGACCGACCAAGCAAAAGTTGGCCCAAAACAGTAAACCTCCCACCGGAAGCTGCACCGTTTGTAGTCATTTTAACAGGGGTCCCAGAATTAAGCAACGACACAGATGAACCAACTTGGTCCTTACTAAACAAAACCCGCCACTGGCTGAACAATAACAGACCTAACCATCCAAACAATGTCACCAGAATTACTACAGTGAGAAGGGCCTCATGGATAGGCCACCAACCAAAAACAATTCCCGGTGACTGTATAATTGTCAATCTTGAAAATCCTCGCGCTGTGGGATTCATCGGGAAACAATAGAGGAATAAAAGTAAAACGTTTATCCTTTTTCGATCCTCAACAAGGCCATCGTTTTGAGGACCCTAATTGGCCCTCAAATTGGTCCTGGAATCAGTCTGATCACGAACAAAGAAGCGGAAACAGGGAGATTGGGGCCATGGAAACAATCAAAGGAGCTGGTATCAGGGAGAATGGGGGAACAACAATAAAGACCGGGGTGATTGGAATAACTACGGTAGGAGGTCTTACCAACTCCCTCGAAGGGAACCATGGTCTAGAATACCTACTATTAACAGCTACAGCTGCTTAGACATGGTCGATTGACCATCCTCACAGAATCACACTACGACCTCTCTGTCTAATAACAAAGTTCACTCAAAAACGTCAGCCAAACACCCTAGGAGCAAGTTATCCAACCAAACTCCTTGTATTCCAAAAAATAGGCCACATAAACTAACGGTAATGATAAAATATCAAACGACCGAAAAACAGACTCAAGAATATCAATGCCCTTTTAAGGCTAGTATCAGCCCCTTGTCTATGTTACAAACTGCCCCAAATGAGCAGATATATGCGCCAAACTTGAACTTGGAATCCTCCTTTACTCAATCAGAAGAAGAAATTACTGTCCAGTCAACGCCACCTGTCGATATCAGTAATAACGTCGCCAGGAAAATGTTATTCTGGAACGTGGCGGGACTAGCAACTAAACACATTGAAAAAAGTATTCTAGAACTGACTGACTCGAACGACATTATTTGTCTTCAGGAGACCTGGCTCAACGACCCAATCCATCTCGTGGGATACAGAACATACTTCTCCCAAGCAATAAGGTCAAACTCAGGGAGAAGCAAAGGAGGCTTAATTACATACATTTCCAACCTCTGGTCGTGTCGTGAAATAACTCCCGTACTACTCCATCAGAATTATCAGATCATCAACATTCAAGGAATCAATCAAGAGGTTTATACCTTTATAAACTTCTATAATAATATGACCCCAATGGAGTTGTCCAAGGATTTTAAATGAAGTTTCTGTTGAGATTAATGACCTAAAAACAAAATATGCCAAAGTCTCACATACAATAATCTGGGGAGGAGACTTCAACCTTCACATATGTACCAAAAGTGACACCTCTATTTGTGGGATCATAGACGAACATTAAAACTCTTTATCTCACTTTACCCACACTGACGAAGGCATTAAATTGCAGGCTATTATGTCCGAATTAGATATAGGGTTCGCGAACATGATAAAAACGCCTACAACACAATTCACCTCGACTTTCCACGGAAGAGGCTTTGAAACCTTAATAGACTATAACCTGGTATCTATCAACAAAGCCACACGTATAAAGTCCTTCGAAGTGGACAAAAATGCACTCAGTGACCATTTCCCACTAAGACTAACGTATTTAGAACCAGATCTTCGAAAGAAAACAGATAAGGCCTATCCTGGTTTGCTACATCAGGAAGCAATAACACTGGACAAATTGAACGGATACACCCTTAAATGGGGCAAAGTAGATCAAGAAGCCATTAGTGCGAGAGTAATTAAAACATGTAGTAATGAAATTGACAAATGTTTAGACCCATCCACAATGTCTACAGAGATCATGATCAGCTATAATGTAATAGTGAAAACCATAAGTAACGAATTAACTAGGCCTAATAAACAAAAAATTACCGCAAAAAAAGGTTGGTTTAATACAAAATGTACAAAAGCCTATTCTGATTTAAAGAAAGCCCTAACAAAAAAACAAAGAAACAGAGAAGAGGTAATTAAGTTGAGGAAGACTTATACGCAGGCGATTAAACAAAGAAAAAAGGAGATACAAGCTAATCTCTGGACCCAACTTCTAAAAAGTAGTACCCTAAAAGACAGTACAATATTTTGGGAAACAGTTAAAACCCCCTTTTTAACTGACAACAACGATGGTCCCTTTTTGGACGTCGCCATAAACGCGGAGGATTGGGTGCAATAGTTCTCAGGGGTTTTCGGAGAGGTCAAACTTAGAGACTCAACCTCCCCGGCTCCTCTTCCACCGGTGAAATATCCAATAGAAATACACTTTACAATCAACGAAACAATGAAAGCATTAAAGACTGCCAAAATTGGCAAAGCACCAGGACCAGATTCTGTTCCCATGGACTTCTATAAATTTCTACCAGATCTTTGGTCTCCCCTTTTAACCAAAGTGTTAAATGCAGCAAAGGATACTGATCTTCCTGACTCTTGGTCATCATCGATTCTGTTTCCCATTTTTAAAAAAGGCAATAGAGACTGTCCCTCCTGCTATCGCCCCATTTCCCTCCTGGATTCGGTCGGGAAGATGGCAGGGCGTATACTTCTTGACCGACTCCAAGAGTGGTCAAAAGAACAAGGGGTACTTTCAGACCTGCGATATGGGTTTAAGGCGGGACTGAGTACTGTGGACCAAGTTCTGAATCTAACACTACTGGCTGGTAAATATGTAACAGCAAAAAAGTATTGCCTACACATGGTATATGTCGACCTCACAGCAGCTTTCGACTGTGTGGAACATTCAAAGCTCTGGTCAATAATCCTGCAAATGGGGATTGAATCTCCCATAGTAGACTTTCTCCGAGAGTTGTACACCGGAGCTACGGGAAAGGTTAGATTTGGGACAGCAGGACAACTAACTAACAGCTTTCCAATTCAGAAGGGGGTCAGACAAGGGTGCGTGCTGGCCCCTTTCTTATTTACGCTCTATACTAATGGTCTTGAGACAGCAATGTTAAAGGATGTTAAAGATTTCCCAGAAGCCGGTCGTCGGCAGATTCCAGCATTATTATATGCCGACGACGCGGTAATTCTTGCTCGAACACCAGTCCAGCTTCAGCGGGCTCTAAACAACTACTGCACTTTTATGACCAGTCTAAATTTAAAAGTCAATATAAAGAAAACTTACGTAATGCACGCTGGTAGCAAAGGGAAAAAAGTGAAGAAAATCTACGTGGATAACCTGCTCCTTGAAAGAACCAACACGTACCCTTATCTTGGCGTTACTATTGACGATGCGTTTAACTGGAAAGCAGCAATTAATTCACAAAAGCTAGCCCTAATAAGAACAGTTGGCGCCCTAAAAGCCTTTTCTCTTCGTTTGGGAAGAAGACCCCCGAATGAGATGATTAAGATATATAATGCAAAATGCATTAGCACAGCCACTTTCGGAGCAGGAGTCTGGGGAACAACAAATGTTGAACAACTACAAAAAGTTGAAAATTCCTTTTTAAAATTCCTACTAGCTGTTCCAAAAAGTACCACCACATTTGGATGTCATCTCGAACTCGGGGTAGATCACATAACCGACATCATTAAGATCCAGCCTATCATGTTATGGCGCAGAATATGGGCAACGGATGAATGCCAGCTCACAAGAACAATAATACAGGACTGCATGAAATTAGAGAACATGACAAAGATAAAATGGCTGGTATATGTAAAATCCTTTTTCATTGACATTGGTCTCCCAAGATTTTTTGAAGACCCACTGTCAGTAACAGACATATCAAAAAAAGAACTAAAATCACTATGTCTGTCGCATCTATCTCAACTACGGATGTTGAGCGAAATAGGAAAGCCATCAGTTCAACAATGCCTACTAATACAGCTGGCTCCAACTATCCAACCGTATTTGCAGTATGACTTATTACAATTTGAAACACTTCTTCTCACTCGTTTCAGGTTTAATTTATATCATTACATGGTTTTGTTTCCCATCCAGAATGTCTGGACTCATAACATTTCAGCGTGTCCCTGCGACCTAATATCGCCACAGTCTACAATTCATGTCCTTTTTTTCTGCAAATTCTATACACCATTACGCAGGAGGTGGATATTACCACTACTAAAAGTTATGAACATTCGTAGATGTCGCCCTGCCTACCTGGCGTTGCAATTTCTGGAAAATAACTTAATGACAAAATCTGTGGCACAGTATCTAAAATTATGCATTAGGCACCGTATGAATCTATAAAAATATCAATGAGTTTTCTTTTTTCTCTCGTTTAAATTGGATTTTTAACAATACTGTCTTGGAACAGAATGAATAACAGTTTTAAATATTTATTGTGTTTTTTATGTACTTTTATGGCTTTTCAAATGGAAAACCGAATAAAGATGATTTGATTGAACTCATCAAATCCGTAAAGTTTAAACATCACTATCTGCCTTGAATGTGCAGAGAAATTCTGATAGGACACAGATAATTGGTCTGTTCATTGTGCTTCTTTTTTAGGTCAGTTATGCAGCAGTGCATGATGTGCTGAGCGACAAAGTCCAGTTCCCATCATTTCTTCGCACCGTTCCACCCATGAGACCCTTTGCTACGGCATCAATGCAATTAGTGAAGCACTTTGGTTGGACTTGGGTAGGGCTTGTATCAGAAGCTGATGACGTCTTTCACAAGTGGACAAAGGATCTGAAGGAGGATCTTGAGAGTGTGGGAGTCTGTGTGTCTTTCTGGGAGAAAATCCATGACAAGAACTCAAAAGAAACGATGAGGAGCATCGCCAAGAGGATACGGAGCTCTTCTGCCAGGGTTATCATCTGCGATTTTTTTGAGATGGAACTTAAACCATTTCTGCAGGAGCTGAATGACTTGAATGTAACTGATAGAATATGGATTTTCTCAAATGGATTAATAATAACATCATATAATTTTCCACGGTCCTCTTTGACACTATTGAATGGTTCCCTGATAATGGTACTCCATGCCCCAGACATGCCCACACTCAAGCCTTTCCTAGAGAGCCTTCACCCTAACAGATTTCCTGAAGATATTTTCATCCATTCCTTCTGGGAGGCAGCCTTTGGGTGTAAGTGGTTAAACAATGCCAGCTCTTCGGGATCAGGGTCAGTGGACGCTAAGGATGGGGAGCTGCAGTGCACTGGCACAGAGGTGCTTGAAGATGTGAAGTCAATGTTTGGATTGTCTGATATGACTTATACGTATCACATTTACCTGGCAGTGTATGCCCTGGCACAGGCTCTGCAGGACCTGATCTCATGCACACCTGGGATGGGACCCTTCCAGAACAGCAGCTGTGTCAACGTACAACTGCTAAAGCCGTGGCAGGTAGGAGGATATTGAATTATTTATTGGTGTCTTTTGTTATATTACACATTTGTATGGCCTGCATTAGAGTGTCCGAAACTGATCCATAAACAATCACCATTTAGGGTATTGTTTTCCTATGTGTGAAGAGCTTGATTATCAGTGTCTCAAAAAGTACTAGACTGTAAATCTTATCAGATGAGCACAGGAGACCTACTAGGTATTAGGACCCTGCTGTACTCCTAGCGGAAATAGTGACCTGTCTGAAGTAATGCTTGGGGCAGAAACAACACTCCAGCTGGTCTGAGGCACTGGAAGAGATAGGCCCTGCTCTGCTCACGTATGGACTCTGAGTTCAGTTCAGGGTCATTGGTGGCAGAGCCTCATCTAAGACCTATGCCCGGTAATGAATCATTAGTTGCTTTGGCTCTTATCTAATGCTTAGTGCACAACCTTGCTCCTTTCTCTCAACTTTATTGTTTTCCTCCCAGTCAGGTTTCTTGGTGTTCCTAGTCCCTGGCCTCTTGTTAGTCCATTCTGTTGTGCTGGGCCTCATTTCTCCTAATTTACTCCCCAGAGTTGCGCCTGTGTGCTTACACCAAAAAAGACTAAAGCTGCCAGATGATTTGCTATAAAAAATTAGAAAACAGAAGTGGAGGAATACATACAACCACCTTCTAAAGTAAGCAAAACATTAAATTAAGCAAACTTATACATAACTTAATAAAACAAGTTTAATCATAAATAACTAGCCAAGCATTCTATTTATTTTATGGCTTAAACTTTAGAAGCTACAGACAAATGACTGCACCATCAACATACCACAACGCCAAGACATGTCTGCGATCAAATACCTACAAAAAGATACATGGAAAATAAATAAATTAGGTAGTTTGTAACAATAAATCAATCTTAAATGCTAAAAATAAAATAAAATTAAGCCACAAATAGCCACAACAATTAAATATTCAAAATAAAATACCTTTTCCCCCAACAGGAAAGAAGCCACATGACCCATATTATAACACCCACAGTTGAAAATAAGAAATAAGGTCTGTGATTGCCATCAACAATACATATGTATGTATATATTAAAAGCATGTAAACAACTGTATTATTACAAGTATAATTCACTTAAGTGTAATTCATTTTTTTCAGATAAAATGGAAGAAAGAGCAAGATAACATAATAGAAAAGAAAGCAATTACTCTCTCACATGGGCTACATTTACAGCACCAAACATGTCAATTGTAACTGTTCAAAAATTACTTTATTGCTTGCAATGGGATAGTTTATACAAAAATGATGTTAATAATGTGTGGTAACAGGTCCACTCCCACAAATGTCACTTAAATCAAATTAAGGCATGTTAATCAATCAATATTTATTTATTCTGTTAATAAAATTACCATGAAAAAATGCAACTCCATGTGATAAAATCAAGTTCATTAAAAGACAATACAAACAAACAATACAGTTGTAGTGTAGTTCCTATATTCCCAATAGGCTCTGCGCATTGGAATAATATATCCTGTAGTTTAGACTTAGGACTGAGGTCGACTAGGTCTCTACCGGATATATTAGACTTAATTGTGAGTGCCAGCTAGCTGAGAGGTCACTAGAAACTTGCTCGAATACACAAGAAGGGATTAGTTTCTGACAAACGCATAAACATGACAAATTTGTTTCCAAAAAATAAGAAATGTATCTCTAGATTCGCGGAAACAATAGATATTTATTTCACTCAGTCAATCGTGCATGCTTCGTTTCACCAGAGGTGCAGAGAAATAGAGAGACGGGCATTTTCAATAAAAGGTTATTTATTGAACAGTCTTCTTTCTCATGCAGAGGAAATGTACTGCTACAATAGTAATACTGGTTGCAAAGTATAATGCGTACAGTACGATGAGTATTATAAAATAATGCTGTAAAAGCATGATATGGTTTCTAAGCCATAAAATACATACATTAATAAATAAAGACTAAAAGTGCTCAACTGGTGCTTCTAAAATACGCCTACCGCGGTGTACCTAACCTAGGTCTAGTACAAGGGAAGAAGTAAGTGAGGTGTAGCTTACTTTCAGTATTCTTTTTGTCAAGAATCTAGTCCAAGAATTCTCTAAGGGTTTTTAATCAGCTCCGTACCTTGGTTTAGAATGAAGGAGGTCTGGTATCTCTTTCTCAGGACTCGATTTCCCAACAACCCGCAAGGGTAGGTTGGAAACACTGTAGCTGTACAGATGCTTATAAAAACAAGAGGCACCTAAAGCAATGAATCAGGTCTTAATTCCTCAATGCCCAGACAGCCCATAAACAAATAAATAAGTACAAATCACCTGGACCATGAGTAGCATCTGTAAATACAACAAAACAGGCCTAACTTTATTAAAATGCAATGGTTTTAGCAAAGGGATTAAAAAACACTTCTTTGACCAACTATAATGAGAGGAAAACGTAGTAAAGTGAAGCAAATCATGTGAAGACACGTTGTCACAGCCACAGGATTTTCCCCCCGAGGTGAGTTGTTTGAACATAAATCTGCCCAATAAAACCGATTATGATGTGAACGAACGAGGCCCAGGTATGTCTCCAACCTCTGTACAGTTTTTAAAAGCACGTGGCCTCTAACTGCTGATTCTGGAGTTCTAGGCTTTCTCTCCAAACGGGAGCATTCCAGAAACAATCTTTTAACTCTCTCTGATTCAAGGGTGGAGAGAGCAGTTGGGTTAAAAAAATATCAGGCCTACCTATAGAAAAAAAATGCCTTGACATGGGCTAACCATGGGATACTCAATGCCCGGTCTAAGGACAAACAGTCCTCAAGAATCTGCTGGCTTAACTCTAGTTCCCCCCTACTACAAACCCTTATCCAGCACAAAAGCAAGCTTAGGGCAATTAGGTCATTGACATAATCAAGCCCCATTTCCGCATGCACGGAAAAAGCTGGGGTGGACTTGGGGACCTGTACCAGCTTGCGCAGAATGTTGTTCTTTAAAGTCGGGGTCTGGCCCACCTTGTTTCCCCAGACCTCGCTATCATATACACTTGGAGTGACAGCTTTTTAAAATGTCCCTTGGTGCCCAAGGGCCAAGCCTCTGTGCTAAACTAAAGACAGCCCCCATGGTTTTAGCAGATTGTGATCCTTTGGCTTCCACCAGCGGTTTCTAGTAGTTTTGGGCATCAAATAAGGGTAAAACTTGATACCTTGAAGGTCTTCCTGTTGATGGATTTAGGGCCCACTACCATTAAGTAAGATTTCAAAATATTGACCGAAAGGTCCAGGGGTCTTATAAAAGACACATACTTAGCTTATAATAAGTCCAACCCCTGTGTGGTCCGGGCCATCGGGACTGCATTGTCCGCATTTAACAAGACAGGGAGAAATCTGTTCTTAATCTTGCGGCAGTCGGGCGACACCGATAAGAGTGCAGATTCCAGAATTAAGGCATGTACTGCTAGATTTAAGACAGGCAAGTACTAGTTTGAAGAATTCACTACACAAATACTAAAAAATCTGAACTTGTCACAAACCAGTTTCTAGCTATACCCACCCTCAATGCTTATTAGCACAAGCTGCAAAGCTGCCAGTGATACTCCTCCTGACTCTGAAGATATCCCTGAAGATACCAAGATATCTAAATTCCAGAACAATTAACCACCACAAATCACTTATTGTGACACAATGGTGGTGCAAACCATAAAAATCATATTTATAAGGGCACACAAAGCCACTTTCAGTAGCTTTGAATTGCCTCATAGATATGAGTAAGGCAAGGCAGGGCAAATTGCTGCATTGCTTTACTCTGCACTAGGGATGTGTTCCATGGGCATTGTGGTGGGTGTTCCCAGGCAACCCCCATGGATGTTGATGCATCCCCACATTTACAAGACCATGCAAACCTTGGGATGTTTTTGTGCAGGAAGGTGCCTCTCCCTGCACAGAAACAATCTTGCATGCAATGCAGGGAAGCGCAGCAAGGTGACTTGAAGCACTGCCCTACACCAAATCCACATAAATATGCCACTAATGTATTTCCTTGAAGACACTTGGGTTAGCTGATTGCACTGTTCCGGACACAGATGGCAACCCAAACTCCAAATACTATGGGGAATGTCTACAACTGCTCCATGACTCAAGAAGCTAAAACCAACAATGCAGTAGAAGGGCGCATAATGTCTTCAAATCTACACCAGATAGAGCCCAACCAATACTCTACAAGGTTAACTAATCCCTATAAAAAGAGCAAAGCTATCAAGAACTATGAGCAGTCATTAAACCATATAAAATCTAAAATTAGAAAAGAAAACAATGGAATTTACAACATGGTACAATATAATGTAAAACTCTTTATTTGCAACAAAGGAGTACACTACTTAGAATCAATAGCAAACTCCATACTATAGAAACACAGGTTATCTACACAATAACCAATAAACCTAAACCAAAATGCAAACACGCATAACTAAACTATTGATACTAAATAAATGATTTCCATACTTAGGGTGGCATGCCATTCTTAGGGTGGCTTGTCTCAAGCATTTTGCCTTTGCTCCTCCGATTTTGCTAGAATTCATTTTCTGGGCCTTAAAATCCTTACACTTTACCACTGCTAGCCAGTGCTAAAGTGTCTGTGCTCTCGCCACTAAACATAGTAGACTTGGCTTATACCTGATTGCCAAATTTAATTTACTAGTAAAGTGGTACAACATGTGCCCAGGGCAGGTAACTTAAATGCTACTAGTGAGCTGGCAGTACGTATTGTGCCATTCACTTTTGAAGCTACTTAAAACATGTCCTGGCCAGCCATGAATGCAGTTTTAAAAAA
The DNA here is from genome assembly GCF_964261635.1 of Lissotriton helveticus. Lineage (NCBI taxonomy): Eukaryota > Metazoa > Chordata > Amphibia > Caudata > Salamandridae > Lissotriton > Lissotriton helveticus. The sequence goes on from NC_136064.1 coordinate 143,926,245, forward strand.
CCTTTGGCAAATTAACCCTCTTTGCCAAGTTTTAAACTCTCCTTTTATTATATAATAGTCACCCATAAAGTAAGCCCTAGGTTGCCCATAGGGTAGGGTGCAATATAACTAAAATGTTGGACATGTACTTTTAAGTTTTACAGGTACAGGTGGTGAAAAACTCCTAAGTTCATTTTTCACTTCTGTGAGGCTTACCTCTCCCATAAGTTAACATTGGAATTGCATTTAATAAGTGCTAAGTATTGAATGGGAACAAGTAAACAGTTCATGTTTAGTGTCTTTGGAATTGTAATGAGAAATGCTCTTTAATGCTAAAGGCGAATATTTGATCACAATTTTGAAAAGTTCACTTTTATTACGTTTATATTTTCCTGCCTTAACCATTTAGTACCTGAAGCCTGTCCTGGGTCACCCGACAGGCTAGGTGTCAGTTGTACTTTGTATATTTCCATCAGATAGACTGACACAATACATAACTTAGGTGTGCCTGGATGGACCATTAACTGGCAGGATGGGGGGCTGGGCTCTACCCCACATGCAACTGAATAGGCTGTGTCCTGCGTTCACATGAGACCTTCTAGGTTTGCGAGATGTGCACTGGACCAGAACCTCTGGCTTTGCAATGTTGCAGTGCACTGGAAATAACATCAAGAAGCAGTCACATAAACTTACAGGTTTGATCAGCGGCTTGGGATGACAGCAGAATAACCGAAATCACAGATTGAAGTGTGCCACTCCCAGAAATAAATGTGAAATAAAGATTAGAGTTATTGGAACTCCCAGGGATAAACTGAGAACATAGGTTGGAGTTACTTACTCTCCCAGGGATAAACTCGGAACAAAGGTTGGAGTTTCTTGCACTCCCAAGAATATACTCCGTACACAGGGTGGTGTACATAGTTCATTCGTATACCAATGACTCTGAAGTGCTTTCTCTAGGAACTACTGTTCATCAAAGAAACACAAAACCTATGTCTTTCATCCTTGCATGATACATTTCTTGCACCAACGATTATAGAAAGGGTCTGGACTATAAACATACAAAAAGCGCAAGTGTGAATCATAGGGAGGACCTGGAGGAAAAGTCTATAGTCTTTGATGACGGGGCTCCTTTGTCCCTGTTACTACTATAGGAGGATTAGTGTGCAATAACCTAATATCAAGTACTTAGCCTATTTCTCCACTTGACTGAAGTTTGCTAAAGATCTCAAGACTTTGACTCAGGGAGTCATGGGGGTGTGGAGTAGCTGTGCAGGATGGAGAAAGGAGGAAGACGTCAAGGGAGCTGGTGGCAATGGAATCCCAGGTTCAGATAGACTTGAAGGAGACTCGAATGCTTCTCGGTTCTGGCAGAATTCTTAAGGTGAATGGGAAAGGTGAAGTTTGTTCCGGAGGGAGTGAGGCCAAGCCACTATTTGGATTTGGGTGGGGTTTATATATCCTTGTGAAGGCGCAATGTATGTATTTCGATGTATGTATTTCGATTTATATAGCGCACGAATCACCCAGGGGTCTCAAGGCGCTTGCTTAGGGAACCCGTCCTGGTATTCCCCTGTGAGATACCCGGCAGGGTATCCACAAGGTGAAAGCCAGGCATCCCGCCGCGAGGGGCCGTAGTGGAGATTAAGCAAGCTATTGCCCAGAGTCGCAGAGTGTGACCCCGTGAGTCGAGTAGGCACCGGAGCGAGAATTGTGGAGTCCCTGGAATTTTGAGCCCAAGACCCGCCGAGGCGTGGAATCGAACCCTGGTCCACTGCCGATCTCAGCTTCCGGGTCTGCCGCCTCTAACCACTGAGCCACGCTTCTCCACAATGGATGTCGCTAGATGACTTATGAGACACGGGAACTTTGGAGAAAGCATGTGTTAGTACACCCTCTTTGACCTTACAAATGAGCAGGTTCTACTTATTGATTGGAACCAAATAACAGAAACAAATATATTATTTTCACTCAAATATACACAATGGAAAAGAACACCAAGGCCCCAGTAACAACGGGTGCAAGGCTTGCTATTGGCTCGCTGGATTTTGGCAGAAGCTTGCAGGGATTTAAACACAATGTTATTACATTTGCACAGTCACAGGATTCTTGGGGAACATCAGTCATGAGGATACTGGGGAAACAAAGAAAACACATAGAGATGATGGACGGAGCACTGGCACTTTTCAGACACTCACCCCCAGTCACAGATCTGAGTTGAATCCATCATCGTTCTTTAGATTTGTTTTTTGTTGGGGTTGCGAAGAGTGGGTGGGAAGGGAGTTGGGAGTGGGACTCTATAGACTTTCATGAACATTTTGAGTTTTGGGGCTTGAGCCAGTTTTGTTTGGGAGAGGGGAGGGCATGTTGCTTGGGTGGCGAAGGTGGATTGCTTAGTAAATAAATAAAGGGGAAAATATTTTTTATAATCTAAATTTATGCTTGAAATAGTTTATGTTACTTTTACTTTACACTGCTGCCTTCAAGTAGTTTTGCGCAGCCTGTTTATGTTCCTGTAATGTAAAACTAGAGATACTGTAGGACTTAGTTATAGAGTCTAGCCTTATACTTGTCTAACTATCTTGATTAATATGGGCAATGCTGCCATGATGAGATGAGATGGCTATATTGTATTGAGGGTCTGTACTATCTAAATAAAAACCAGGACCAGTTAATTTATTTCTTGCTAAGTTAAATTACATCCATACTAGTTGTCCTACCTGAATATACATGCAGCAGTAACAAGGGAGGCATCACAACATCACAAGCGAGGTCCCACTTCCAGTTACACCCAGGTGAGATCCAACTGTAGATTTGCTCTGAATGACTTGATTATCCATCATAGGCAACCAAATGGAAGTAGAAACACTGAGTATGTGGGTTAAATATATTTATCAAAGATTTACAAACAATTGACACCACCTGAGGGGTAAGTGATGATGATGACACAATGAGAAAAATAAAATAGAAAAACAATAGCAATACCAGTACGTTTTGGCTAATGTGAAGCTAGCAGTATTATTTGTGAAATCCCAAAGTTATCAAAAATGGACTTGAAGTCTGGAGTTGACAAGCTTATGTTAGACGTTTGGGGTTAGGTAACACAAGGCCTTGATAATGTTCTTCATTCTATAGCTAAAAAAAATTGATCATTTTTAATGCGCCGATTGGGAATGGACTGGTTTTGGTTACTGCTTCGAAGATTCTACAGCAAGTTGGTGTTGCTTTCATCACATCCGCCCCATCAAGCGTGTGATCCATTGATGGTGTAATTTAAGCCACAGCTTAATAAATCACACAGTTCGGGGGAAGAGGGTTAGGGGTTTGATGAATTGATGGGTAAATAGATTTGGGGAAAGGTTTGACAAAGACAAACACTACAACACAAGGCCAACATTCATCTGGGCAATAAGCAGCAGCACATCATTCACCATCAATACGTTGTTAGGAGCAAACAAGTGTGACAAGGTACAGATACATGCATTGAAAACAGTTGTTCTGCCCCCAAGACCCAATTTATCATGTATCCAAATGTTTACTCTTCTAGGTTAGGGAGTGAACCCACCCACCTCTCTTAGTTAAAGTGATTGTTAATATAAAATTGATACTGAATTGCAAAATTGGATTGTGCATCTTTATTCTCCTCAGGAATGTTCACCCTTTGTGACCTCTCTGAAATGGTCCGGTAGGTAAGCAGGAGTGCTGCTGAGCTCAGCTTTCGTGAAGAGCCTAGAAGAAGGCCTGGGGATTGTAAAAGAGAAACTGTATTTTATAGTCCAGAAGGACAAAAGGAAGGTAAGCTTCATGATAAGTTTATCACGATAAGAAAACTCAGAGGCAGAACAAAAAAAACAAGAGAGGGGTGCTCAGAGTTGTTTCACTTTTGCCACTTTTCCAACACACATACCTACACACACACACACACACACACAGAACAGCATTTCACAAACACACCTCTCTATCCCAAATAGCTGAGTAGTTCTAAGCCTCAGACTCTTGGTTTACCTTTGAACGCAAGCTGATACTCAATAACTTATTCCTTCTTGCTGTTGATGAGTAAGTTCTACAGTCTTCGAAATTCGGGGTTGATGCACAGCTTTTATTTCAGATAAAAATTGTATTTATGTGGACTTCTCAGTATAAGGTGCTGCTGCTGGGTGACGCTCTCCGTCCGTGGCGTCCTTTGAATATTCATAGAGCGTGTAGCCAATGGGTCATTGATTACATCCCCTGCAGGCGCTCTAATTTTGGTTCCTCTTAGAATGAAGACTCCAACTTTGTTAATCAGTTTCGTTTTATTTCTGCTTATCGTAATTCATATTGTTTTCATATGTTTTTCAAGCTATTCATTTGAATATAATTCATTCGTTAATGCAATTTGCTTTGTGCGCTCCAATGCATTTCGGGCATTGTATGCCCTTCCTCAGGGAGCACAATCTGTTGAGAACACAAGTATAAACCATAATCACAATGTTGTTTACATATATCATACAGTTTCATCATGTGATGGGGTACATATCATGCACAAGGCCTGTTAGTGTGCTTGTGTTAATAAAAGTGAATGCGTCAGAATGTACATTGTGCTATAAACCGTTGTTACACCCGTGTTAGTTGAAAAAAAAATTGGGGGGAATGCGACGCACTTACGTCTGCCCTGTTGCTTGTACGAACTTCGAGCGCTGTACGAAAAAAAGAAATCTGTCAAAATATTCGTACTGACTTCTAACACGATGTGTGTTTCCCAGATACGGTAAGCGTTACTAACCTTAGATTCTGTTTCGATGTTCAGTCGCATCGGATTAATTCTCGTTCGGTTAGCGGATCAAGCCGCCTTTAGTGTTCCAAACCTGGTGTTGCCGGCAACAAAAAGGCTACTTCCGTGTCGCTTAGACGCGGGAAATGGAAAATGAAGAAATACTAGTGCGGTTTGGTGTCAAAAGACGACGCGATAATCTTTCTTTTGACACCGAACCGCACTAGTATTTCTTCATTTTCCATTTCCCGCGTCTAAGCGACACGGAAGTAGCCTTTTTGTTGCCGGCAACACCAGGGTTGGAACACTAAAGGCGGCTTGATCCGCTAACTGAACGAGAATTAATCCGATGCGACTGAACATCGAAACGGAATCTAAGGTTAGTAACGCTTACCGTATCTGGGAAACACACATCGTGTTAGAAGTCAGTACAAATATTTTGACTGACAGATTTCTTTTTTTCGTACAGTGCTCGAAGTTCGTACAAGCAACAGGGCAGACGTAAGTGCGTCGCATTCCAAGAATTTTTTTTTTCAATTAACACGGGTGTAACAACGGTTTATAGCACAATGTACATTCTGACGCATTCACTTTTATTAACACGAGCACACTAACAGGCATTGTGCATGATATGTACCCCATCACATGATGAAACTGTATGATATATGTAAACAACATTGTGATTATGGTTTATACTTGTGTTCTCAACAGATTTTTCTCCCTGAGGAAGGGCATACAATGCCCGAAATGCATTGGAGAGCAGTAAGCAAATTGCATTAACGAATTAATTATATTCAAATGAATAGCTTGAAAAACATATGAAAACAATATGAATTACGATAAGCAGAAATAAAACGAAACTGATTAACAAAGTTGGACTCTTCATTCTAAGAGGAACCAAAATTAGAGGGCCTGCAGGGGATGTAATCAATGACCCATTGGCTACACGCTCTATGATTAAGTTCTACAGTCGCCAGTCCTGCCCAGAGTTCCTCCATGATACTCTTGCAGACTTTAATAATCATCTTCATGAACCGTGAGGACCCGAGCCAGATAGACATGGAGTGCAGTTCGCTGCTGATGATGAACAAGTAGAAAATGAAACAGAATTGCAGTATTTTGCATACGTTTTTGCTTGATAACTAAAGTGACTGTTCTGATGTCGGAAGAACCAGAATAAAAGTAGGAACACCCTTGAAATTAATAAAATCTGGCTGTGAAAGGGCTGATAATCACCTAAGCCCCAAACAATGCAAATGAATACTCATCTCAAGAAATTTCCCATATTACAATCAATCAATCAATCAGATAATTTATAGAACACTCTACTCACTGATAAGGGCCGGAAGGAACGGGAGAGGGGGATTCGGGCAGCTCCAAGGTTAACCAGGTCTTGAGGTCAAACTTGAAGTTACCTTATCCAATCCAAGGCAAGCCTGGGTAGTTCAGGTATTGGGTATTCAATTCTTTGAAGCAGACAACACATTGGAATTCTGTATTGACAGGCAGTCCTGTACATAATAATTGATGTTATGGGGCAGCCGTTCTAGTACTAAGTGGTACTAAAAGGGATAGGCATTAGGCATGCAAGGGGGTCAGGCATTGTCCCCAATGTCAATAAGGAATTGTAGAGCCTTCTTCAATACACACATGTCCAACTGCAATCTGGGAATATAAATGTGACTCATAAAAAAATGGGGGGCTTCATAAATCTGACACAAAAAATAATGTCCCACTAGCTAATTTGCTTTAATGTTTTGATTTGTTTTGCAACAAGAACATTTTTAAAGTTATATTGGGGCACTGGAATACTTAGTCCGGGCAGTAGAGATTGTCCTCAAACTTAGGTGGTTCACCCAGAAGTTGGTCAGCTAACACATTTAATTCGATTTCAGAACAATCACCCTGTGCTACTGTTTCAGCAGCTATGAAATTGTGTGCTATAAAATTTTGGTTCATTTTGATCACATAAATACAAAAAAGAAGACCAGGTCTGTTGGAGTGTGTTGTGATATGCGGCGGGTAGGGTCACATGGAGGTATGTGTAACAATAGTTGAGTCACACTGGGCTATTAAATTTCCCTTCAGACCACCCTCGTGGCGGAGTATCATCATGTGGGAAAAGGACGTTCGCTTAAAATGCCGCTCAACCGTCAGATGATGATGCGGAAAGAGAAAGCGACGTATTGTGCCACAGTGTTGCTCAATGGGTAATGCTGAATGGGTGCAGTGCTCTAAATCATAGTGCTATCTAAAATTAACTACCCAAGTTCAAAACAATAATAATAAGTTTGGGTGTCAAGATTAAAAACACGCATAGTAGTTTAAAGAGTGAAACTACTCAATGGCGCTGTGCATAGTGGTCAACTAGTTTCAGCCTAATGGAGAATTGCTCCAGCCTTCGTCAGGACCTAATAATCAATAAGCTACTGCAAAAAACTATACTTAGTACTTAAGATTGCATAAACACTGTATTTACATCACAGTCATTAACGTGAAATGTACTTGTAAGGATCAATGTCTGCCAGGAACTTGGAGCCCCAATGTCCGCTGGAGACAGGAAGGTAATCTTCCTGTTGACAAAGTACAGAAAGTGCATACAATACATTAAATTGCACACATTGTCTGATTCTTGTCCTGCATATAGCGCTTGCGCTAGAAGCTTGTAGCTGTAATTTTTAACTCCCCGCTTTGTATTTACATATAGCGCTTGCTCTAGAAGCCTGTAGCTGTAATTTTAAAACACCCCGTTTTGTATTTACTTTTGACTCGCGTTCGTTTTTTTTCCCCCGTTTTTAAAACTGTTAGGATATTGTGTAGAATCACCAGGTCCCTACCTGTGCCCTTAGACACGGATCGCACTGCTGCACTTAATTGATCTGCATTCACCGCCATTCGGGCGGCCCGGTCCTCGCGCTTTGACTGTCCGGGACGCCATCTGGGGTGGGTCACTAGCGCTATTCAGCCATTGGCTGAAGTAGACACGTGGTCTAACTAGAGGCTGTTATTGGCTACGGTATTTAAATCAGGTAGGCGAGCCCCTCATTCTTGTCTGATTCTTGTCCTGCATATAGCGCTTGAGCTAGAAGCTTGTAGCTGTAATTTTTAACTCCCCGCTTTGTATTTACATATAGCGCTTGCTCTAGAAGCCTGTAGCTGTAATTTTAAAACACCCCGTTTTGTATTTACTTTTGACTCGCGTTCGTTTTTTTCCCCCGTTTTTAAAACTGTTAGGATATTGTGTAGAATCACCAGGTCCCTACCTGTGCCCTCAGACACGGATCGCACTGCTGCACTTAATTGATCTGCATTCACCGCCATTCGGGCGGCCCGGTCCTCGCGCTTTGACTGTCTGGGACGCCATCTGGGGTGGGTCACTAGCGCTATTCAGCCATTGGCTGAAGTAGACACGTGGTCTAACTAGAGCCCTATATAGACAGCAGGGTATGACGCGCAGCGTATACGCGCAGCGTGTGCGCCGGATGCCCGCCGGAGTCACGCCAGAGTCCAGCCCGTCTGCGCCCGTCCGCGCTGGATGACTGGCCTCTGGACTCCGACGATTCTTCTCCCGCCCTCTATAGTTATTCTTACCAGCAACTGCTGGGTCTTAAACCGCTTCGACTGCGATGTTCGCACTCATATGAGCCGGATGATCTTCTCTTCCCCCTCCTCTGCGGTTGTTCTTCCATGTGTAGGCTTCCTCTCTTAGCCCCTAGAAATCCACCCTCCGACTGTCCCGCCACCTCCAGCCATAAGATAGCAAGAGTAGAGTGCATTTTGCTTAATGCTCGCTCTCTTGTTAAGAATAAAATAATGTTCAAAGAGCTGGTACTAGAGAAAACACCTACGATAGTATTTATCACAGAAACATGGGCTAAGGACTCCTCTGACCCTGATCTAATTGAGGCGGTCCCAGAAGGGTACTGTCTGGTCAGATCTGATAGACAGGGTCGAGTAGGAGGGGGGTTAGCGAACCCCTACAAAGACTACTTGCAATGCCACTTTGTACCTCTACCCGACTTCCCTGATAGTTCTCAAGCACTTCACTTTACAATAAAGGAAGCGCAATGTCCTTTTTTTAATGGTATCTTAGTATATCGACCACCTGGCTCGAGAACTCATTTCACTTACAACCTTCTCCAGGCTCTGGAACCCTATTTTGGCCAACATAAATTCTCAATCCTAGGTGATTTTAATTATCACTTAGAACGACATGACTTACCGGATACATCATGCCTTATCGAGGCCCTGGAGTCCTGTGGACTCAAGCAACGAGTCAGCGGAGCGACCCATCGTGCTGGCCACACTTTGGATGGCCTCTTCTCCAATGACCCTCGGCTTACTATTAAGGATTCGATGCATCTATCCTGGTCTGACCATCTAGCGGTTCCTTTTATTTTGGAATACCATAGGTTGGACTCTTGTAAAAGAGGGAATCATGTTACGGAAACTGCTAGAAATCTTAGGAACCTTAGCAGTGATTCTTTTGTGCCCTGGGCCGCAAGTCTCTCTGTCACTAGCCTGGACAGCGTAGAGACTGCAGTTGGCCATTTTGAGCAGGTCACCACTGAAGCCTTGAACAAACTGGCCCCAGTACAGCTCCGTCGCCGAGCCAGAAAGAGACCATCCGCCCCCTGGTTCTCCGATTCCCTCAGACTTCTTAGGCAAGAAGTGAGACGAAAGGAGAGGCTCTGGCACGCCAGCTGGGACTTTAATTATTATTATTATTATTATTATTATTATTAAAACTTATATAGCGCACAGCTACCCTGAGGCATCCCGGCGCTTTGAACAGTGCATCAACCGTGAAACCATGAGATAGTTGGATCAACTCACGCAGGAAACAGATGTGTTTTCAGGCCCCTTCGAAAGCGCAAGATGCAGGTCTCAACACGAAGTTTTAGGGGCAGAGAGTTCCAAGGCGTTGCTGTGTGCACAGAAAAACGTCTCCCGCCCGTGCGCGATCTTTTTACTCTCGGGACATGGAGCAAGCATTTCTGATCGGACCTCAGCGCTCTGTTCGCTTTATAAGGCACTGCCAAATTCTTCAGGATAGATGGTCCGTTACCCTGAAGAATTTTGTGTGTGATGCAGAGTGCCTTAAACTTCACTCTCTCCCGCACCGGTAACCAGTGCAGAGCCTTAAGGGCGGGTCTAGCAGATTCTGTTCTGGGGATGCCCATAAGTAGTCTAGCCGCCGCGTTTTGCACCTGCTGAAGTTTGTTAAGAGTAGATTCAGGGGCGCCCAGAAAAAGACCATTACTATAGTCAAGGCGAGATGTTATCAAACCCTGAATCAACAACTTCCTCGATGGAAGAGGAAGGAGCGGGAAGATTTTACGAGCGGCCCGCAGCAGGGCAAAACATACTCCCGCAGTTCTTTTAGCGTGAGTTCTGAAGGAGAGATCTTGCTCCAGCCAGACTCCCAGGTTCTTAATCTCCTCTTTCATGGTGGGGAGATCACCCATACAACTTGGCCAGCATGTTAAAGGCAGTGGGGGAGCTTTGTTTCCAAGCAGCATAATCTCTGTTTTAGAGCCGTTCAGCTTCAAAGCTGAGCTGCTCATCCAGGTGTAGACGTCCACCAGGCATGAGTGCAACAAGTCGGGGTTCTCCACCAGTTGAGGAAGGGCGACCACCAGCTGAGTATCATCAGCATAGCTGATGATCTTGATGTTGTAAGGGGCCACCACATCCTCCAGGGGGGCCATGTAGACATTAAATAATGTCGGGCTCAAGGACGAGCCCTGCGGCACCCCCCACTGGAGAGAGATGGATGTAGTCTTGTTGCTGCCTTCCCAGACCTGGTAAGACCGGTCTTCGAGAAATGAGCAAAGCCATTTCAAAGCGGCCCCTGCCACACCCACCTCTGACAGCCGTTGAGTCAACACCCGATGGTTCACGGTGTCGAACGCGGCACTCAGATCCAGGAGGATCACTGCCACTGATCCTCCCGAATCTAAGATGCGTCTGGATTCTTCAACGACTGCCAGGAGGGCCGTGTCAGTACCTTGACCGGGACGAAAACCGGTCTGCGAGTCTCGGAGCAGACCATTCGACTCTAAAAAGTTGGACAGTCGATGATTTGCAAGCTTCTCAGCAATTTTGCTGAGGCCTGGCAACAGAGAGATAGGCCTGTAATTGGCCAGCTCCGCCGTGTCAAGGTTAGATTTTTTTAACAGTGCCTTGACCACAGCTTTTTTCCAGCTGGGTGGCACCAGACCATGGGTAAAAGAGGCATTTATCAGGTCCGTAATGGGCCCTGCCACAGCGGTTGCTGCTTGCTTTAAAATTTTAAAAGGAACTGGGTCCATAGGGGAGCCGCTTTTTATGGAGGCTATGGCTTTTAGAGTTTCAGCTTCTGAAACTGGGCCAAACGTGTCCAGGGAAATGAGTCGCTTTAAGAACAAGGAAGCTCATAAACTCCTTGTTAGGAAATATAAAGCTGAGATTATACGGGCCAAACAAGATTACTTTGTAACCCTGACCACCTCGCTCTCCTCGCCGAAGGAGCTCTTTAGAACTGTTGACTCTCTAGTCAACCTGCAAGCCCCTCACCCTGTCATTCCTTCGCAGGATCTGTGTGACAGGATTGCCTCCTTTTTCCACACCAAAATACAGGATATCCATCTGGCCCTCGAGGAACAAAGAGTCTGTGTTAGTGCATCTGTTACTCGGGTTGAGATGAATATGAATACTACAGACATCTCCCCATTGTGCACCCTGGACTCCTTTCCTTCGCTGGCCTTACAAGATCTGGAGATCCTGATCAATAAGATCAAATCAGGATCCCCTCTGGATACCTGCCCACTGAAAATCATCAAGCAGTGTAGGGAGACTCTCTTACCACCGCTGCTAGACATAATGAATCTAGCTATCAGAGATGGTATCTTCCCTATGGAGTGGGAGAAGGCGGTAGTCAAACCCCTGCTAAAGAAGGCATCCCTTGATCCGGAGGTCCTACAAAACTTCCGTCCCATCTCGTTGCTTCCTGCTCCAGCGAAGATGCTTGAGGCACATCTTAACAAGCATCTCGCTATCTTTGTGGAAAGCTCGGGATGTTTGGACTCCTCCCAGCATGGATTCAGGAGGGAACACAGCACCGAGTCAGCCCTCACCATCGTGCTTGATAAGATCCGCACGACAGTAGATGGGGGCCAGACCTCACTCCTGGTCCTGCTAGATCTAACAGCGGCCTTCGACACCCTCTCCCCCTCAGTGCTTACATCTCGCCTGAGGGAGGTGGGGGTGAGGGGGGCAGCCTTGGATCTCTTGACCTCCTTCCTTATTGGGAGGGAACAAAGAGTCAAGCTGGGGGAGTTCCTATCTCCATCCCGACCAGTGCTGTGTGGGGTCCCTCAAGGGTCGGCGCTTAGTCCGACCCTTTTCAACATCTATGTGACCCCACTAGCCAGATTAATAAGATCTTTCGGGATGGAGGTAGTCTCTTATGCAGACGACACCCAAATACTCGTCTCTCTCCCCCATTCTGATGTGCTTACCGCCTCCAAGTTCAGATCTTGTATGGAGGCGGTTGGCCACTGGATGATTCAGAACTCTCTTAAACTGAATGGGGAGAAGACTGAGGTATTGGTGTTTGGGGGAAAAGAAAACATCTGGTCAGCCCTTTGGTGGTCTGACTCACTAGGAATATGTCCCTCCCCCACCACGTCTGCTAAGAACCTTGGGGTGATGTTAGATCCAGCCCTTGACATGGGCGCTCAGGTGAGCAGAACTGTCTCTACCTGTTGGGGCCTGATCCACACCCTGCGAAGGATCAGGAAATAACTTTCCCTGCAGGCAAGAAAGCAAATTGCTGTTGCATTGATTGGCTCTCGTTTGGATTACTGCAATGTGCTGTATGCTGGGCTAAACCGGAGCCACTTACAGTGCTTGCAGATGGTCCAAAACGCTATAGCCAGATTTGTTCTGGACATTCCCAGGCGCTCCTCAGCCACTGCGGCCAGGAAATCGCTGCATTGGTTACCGGTGGAATTTCGAATCCGGTTCAAAGTGCTATGTATGACCTACAGAGCCATCGCTAAAAATAGCGACACAGGTATCTGCTCTATCATTTCCCACTATACCCCTGGTAGGAGCCTGCGTTCCTCCGGGAAATTGCTCCTTAAAGCCCCGCGTGTACAAAGAGCCAAATGGGGTGGCAGGGCTTTTTCGACGCTAGCCCCCAAATGGTGGAATGACCTTCCGCTTGATTTGAGATCTCTTCCATCTCTACAGAATTTCCGCAATGTTTTAAAAACTCACTTCTTTCGAGAAGCCTATGTGTAAGGACATCTGTTTCAATTTGATTGTATTGTTAGGCACCTTGATACCTGCGGGTTATTGTTTATGCGCATTATAAATGTTTATCATATCATATCATATCACACATAGAGCCACATAACCTCATAAAAACCGCAATAACAGAACACAGATGCGGAAACAATTTGCGTTCCACATAACAATGAACATATTAGCTCAATCACACGGAGGCATTTCCTCCTAGTGATACTCACCCAGCTTTGTGTGAGTGATGGCCTCACCTCGCCCGGCAACCGCTCGGGAAGTAGAGGCCCCGCTCTAATGTGTAGAAAAGAAAGGGCACAGTTAGCAAACAAAGCTTCTGTGTCCCACCAAATTGTACTACACATATACCCCCAAAAAACGTGTGATCGACCCCAGAGCTGCCCCTCCATATGAATATACCTCCAAGACAGTAGTTCATAATTAACAGTTAACAGTTAACTTAGTCATAAAAAAATATATTTTTTGGAAAGAATAGAAGGAATGGCCACTAGCGAGCATGTAGGTCACACTATTTAGCAAACTGAAAGGCACAGAATCATTGTAAACATGCGCCAGACCCACCAAAAGATACCGTAGCTAGGTGGGCCAATGAAACCCTAATCACTTGTTCTTATTAAAAGGTTTAGGGAGATAAGCATCCAGATACCTTACACTAGTTTCAAAAATAAATAAATATAACAGACTTAAGACGGCGCCTCATTGCCATGTTTAAAATAAAATAAACAGAGCATCTGCTGGCTTACCTCTCCGTCGGTACCTCGCGCTGAATTCAAGCGGAAGGGAAGGTGCCGGCGGGGTCAACCAGCTGGTTTAAATATCCGGATTGCTTGGATCAGCCGCCTATCACGGTGCTCGGGATTAGAATGAATACATATGACCCTCCTTCCCTTTCTTCTCGTATCACGCCGCAATCATTCTGAAAAACTTCATTCGCGGCTAAACATAGCGCTGATCCCTCACGCATGCGTGCGTGCAACCAGCTTACAAATGTCTCAGCATTGTGTCAATACGCATGCTCTCCCACGCCTATGGCCGTCAATAGATCGACCGAATAATAAAACAGTGTCTGTCCTTTATCCCGGCGGTGGAGTGGTATAGTTGACAAGACACATTCACAGTTAACGTTTACAGTAGGGGCTGATATTACAAAGTCACATGTCGTGAAAGGACATGCCACCCCATTCGTCAAAAAAATCCCGGTGGAACTACGAATGAGGAGGAGGAGGAATTCTATGCTCATATACGTTTGGTAAGTACCATATGCTGCCCGATCTACATTAATGGAGAAATAACGCACATAAATAGCGTTTTT